>NC_138896.1:45567752-46864891 GCF_965194825.1 Balaenoptera physalus | reverse complement strand
AATAATTACCTTAAATGTAAATGGATTAAATGCTCCAACCCAAAGACACAGACTGGCTGAATGGATACAAAAACAAGACTCATATATATGTTGTCTACAAGAGACCCACTTCAGACCTAGGGACACATACAGACTGAAAGTGAAGGGATAGAAAATGATATTCCATGCAAAAGGAAATCAAAAGAAAGCTGGAGTAGCAATACTCATATCAGATAAAATAGACTTTGAAATAAAGAATGTTACAAGAGATAAGGAAGGACACTACATAATGATCCAGGAATCAACCTAAGAAGAAGATATAACAATTGTAAATATTTATGCACCCAGCATAGGAGCAGCTCAATACATGAGGCAAATGCTAACAACCATGAAAGGGGAAATCAACAGTAACACAATAATAGTAGGGGGTTTAACACCCCACTTACAGTATGGACAGATCATCCAAACAGAAAATAAATAGGGAAAAATAAGCTTTAAATGACACAATAGAGCAAACAGATTTAATTGATATTTATAGGGCATTCCACCTGAACGTGGTGGAATACACTTTCTTCTCAAGTGCACATGGAACATTCTCCAGGTTAGATCACATCTTGGGTCACAAATCAAGCCTCAGAAAATTTAAGAAAATTGAATTTTTATCAAGCATCTTTTCTGATCACAACGCTATGAGATTAGAAATCAATAACAGGAAAACAACTGTAAAAAACACAAATACATGGAGGCTAAACAGTGTGCTACTAAATAACCAAGAGATCACTTAAGATATCAAAGAAGAAATTTTAAAAATACATGGAAACACTTGACAGTGAAAACCCAATGATCAAAAACATATGGGACACAGCAAAAGTAGTTCTAAGAGGGAAGTTTATAGCAATTCAATCTCACCTCAAGAAACAAGAAAAATCTCAAAAAAGCAATCTAAATTTATGCCTAAAGCAACTAGAGAAAGAAAAACAAAGAAAACCCAAACTCAGTTAAAGGAAAGGAATCATAAAGATCAGAGCAGAAGTAAATGAAATAGAAACAAAGAAAACAATAGTAAAGATCCATAAAACTAAAAGTTGGTTCTTTGAGAAGATAAACAAAATTTATAAACCTTTAGCCAGACTTATCAAGAAAAAAAGGGAGAGGATGTAAATCAATAAAATTAGAAATGAAAAAGGAGAAATCACAGCTGACACAGCAGAAATACAAATGATTTTAAGAGACTAGTACAAACTACTATCTGCCAGTAAAATGGACAACCATGAAGAAACAGACAAATTCTTGGGAAGGTACAATTTTCCAAGACTGAACCAGGAAGAATTAGAAAATAGAAATGGAACTATCACAAGTAATGAAATTGAAACTCTAATTTAAAATCTTCCAACAAACGAAAGTCCAGGACCAGATGGCTTCACAGGAGAATTCTAACCATTTAGAGAAGAGCTAACACCTGTCCTTCTCAAACCCTTCCATAAAATAGCAGAGGGAGGAACACTCCCAAATTGATTCTATGAGGCCACCATCACCCTGATACCAAAAGCAGCCAAAGATACCACAAAGAAAAGAAAATTACAGACCAATATCACTGATGAACATAGATGCAAAAATTCTCAACATAATACTAGCAAACAAAATCCAATAACACATTAAAAGGATCATACACCATGATCAAGTGGGATTTATACCAGGAATGCAAGGAATCTTCAATATACACAAATCAATCAATATGATACACCATATTAACAAATTCAGCAATGAAAACCATATGATCATCTCAATAGATGCAGAAAAAGCTTTTTACAAAATTCAACAGCCATTTAATAAAATCACTCCAGAAAATGTGCATAGAGGGAACCTGTGCCCATATATGACAAAGCTACAGCAAATATCTTTCTCAATGATGAAAAACTGAAAGCATTTCCACTAAGATCAGGAAGAAGAGAAGGATGTCCACTCTCACCACTCTTCTTCAACATAGGTTTGGAAGTCCTAGCCATGGCAATCAGAGAAGAAAAAGAAATAAAACGAATATAAATTGGAAAAGAAGAAGTAAAACTGTCACTGTTTACAGATGACATGATACTATACATAGAAAATCCTAGGACTTCCCTGGTGGTGCAGTGGTTAAGAATCCACCTGCCAATGCAGGGGACATGGGTTTGATCCCTGTTCCGGGAAGTTCCAACATGCTGCAAAGCAACAAAGCCTGTGTGCCACAACTACTGAGCCCGCCTGCCACAACTGCTGAAGCCCATGCACCTAGAGCCTGTGCTCCACAACAAGAGAAGCCACTATAATGAGAAGCCCTCAGACTGCAACAAAGAGTAGCACTATTTACAATAGCCAGGACATGAAAACAACTAATTGTCCAAGGAGAGATGAATGTATAAAGAAGATGTGATATATATATCCAATGGAATATTACTCAGCCATAAAAAGGAACTAAACTGGGTCATCTGTAGAGATGAGGATGGACCTAGAGTCTGTCATACAGAGTGAAGTAAGCCAGAAAGAGAAAAACAAATATCATATATTAATGCATATATGTGGAATCTAGAAAAATAGTACAGATGAACCTATTTGCTGGGCAGGAATAGAGATGTAGGCGTAGAGAACGGACATGTGGACACAGAGAGTGAAGGGGAGGGTGGGATGAACTGAGAGATTAGGTTTGACATAAATACACTACAATGTGTGAAAAAGGTATCTAGTGGGAACCTGCTGTATAGAACAGGGAGCTCTGGGCTCTGTGATGACATAGATGGGTGGGATGGGGGCCGTGGGAGGGAGGTTCAAGAGGGAGGGGATATAGGTATACATATAGCTGATTCACTTCATTGTACAGAAGAAACTAACACAACATTGTAAAGCAATTATACGCCATTAAATTTTTTTTTAAAAATCTACAAACGAGAACTGCTGGAAAGGGTGTGGAAAAAAAGTAATCCTCCTACACTGTTGGTAGTAATATAAATTGGTACATCCACTATGGAGAACAGTATGGTGGTTCCTTAAAAAACTAAAAATAGAGCTATCATATGATCCAGGAATTCCACTCCTGAGTATATATCCGGAGAAAACCATACTTTGAAAAGATACATGCACCCTGATGTTCATTGCAGCACTTGTTACAATAGCCAAGACATGGAAGCAACCTAAATGTCTGTCAGCAGATGAATGGATAAAAAAGATATGGTACGTATATACAGTGGAATATTACTCAGCCATAAAAAGAATGAAATAATGTCATTTGCAGCAACATGGATGGACCTAGAGATTATCATACTAAGTGAACTAAGTCAGACAGACAAAGACAAATATCATATGATATCCCTTATATGTGAAATCTAAAAAAATGGCACAAATGAATTATTTATGAAACAGATGAGACTCACAGATGCAGAACACAAACTTATGGTTACCAAAGGGGAAAGGTGGTGGGGGAGGGATAAATTAGGGGTTTGGGGTTAACATATACACACTACTACACATAAAATTGATAATCAACAAAGACCTGCTGTATAGCATAGGGAACTCTATTCAATATTCTGTAATAACCTAAATGGGAAAAGAACCTGAAAAAGAACAGATATACATATATGTATAACTGAATCACTTTTCTGTACACCTGAAATGAACACAACATTGTGAATCAACTATACTCCAATATAAAATAAAACTTGAAAATAAATATATACTACATATTAGTTGACTTGAGTACTACTGAGTTCTAAGATTTTGGAGTCATAAAATAATTATGCATATGAATGGGTAGTTATAGTTTTATAGCATTTATAATTTTTATGCTTAATTTACTAAAACAGATATTCACTGAGAAGTAAAAATATAAGTTCAGAAGTAGTAATAATAATCATTTGTATTTTTCTGATACTATTTTATTATTATTTTATTTACCACTTTAATGTTAAAAGATCCTTGAGGGATAAAGAGATGCAGATAGAGAAATAATCACATAAGCTTGTGAAAACTTTCATAAGGGACAAAGACAGGTAAAGTTATAACAATTCAGGGTGAATAAATGTGAAAAAATTAAATTCCAGTCATTTAAAGTAAATAAATAATAAAAGACAACTTAATATACATGTTTAATTTGTATGCAAAACTGGATTATTCCAAAGTTTTTATAATAAGGCCAATCCATAGTATGAAGACAATGTTCTTGTCAAAAAAATAAGTTACACTTACTCATAAATTTTAATATTATTTTAGATAGGATTTGAAATTACTGGGATTCTGCACTTCAAATAATAAAGAATGCTTTACTACTTCGGGGTATACTTGCAGTGAATAAGACATACACACATTAATTTACTCCTTACATTGCAAGTTGAGTTATAAATTTATGTTAGAAGTGCTGATTGGTTTGATCTGCAGGTTTGGCTTCAGATAGAAGGATTCAAATAATTAACAGTGAATCTTATAGGAGTTTATCAACGCTTAAATAACACATGCACATCATACAAAGATGTTTTAAGAATTAATCGAAATTTTAATTTTGATTTTCCTGTGATGTCCGAAAATTGTCTTTTTTGCTACCAAAATCAGTTTTTAAAATTTGCTATCTTGAAATAACAACAAAGATATTCACAGCACTGTTATATGTTCCTTTTGCTCAGGGTGATGCAAATTGTCCCTATGAAACAATTTCCATGAAATTCATGAGTGCTCCTTTTTGCACCTCCAACAAGGCTCTCCCACTGTGCCAGCATATGGTGTAAACAGTATACACAAAATCTCAGAGCAGACAGATGTTTGGATGTTCCTAGAAAGGACTCATGCTAATAGTCTGCATGTTTAATGTATATGCATAATTCCCCAGTTGTATACACTCATGTCCATCTGTTATGATGGCATTTTGCCCAAATACAAATTGGGACGATTATTTCACTTGTGTATAGATATAGCCTATCTACACCTACATTTCACTTGTGTAGATATAGCCTATCTACACCATGCCAGGTAATGACAGATGAGATAGGTTACCTGGGGGCACAGCAAGGGACCATTTTCCTGCCAAATTCCTTCCTTGGAGACTCTGATGGGCACTGGTGCTGCACATTTAAAACTGTGATTATAACCACTGGTAACATGTGAACCTGTATTTGGCTCTACAAATGCCAAGGCTGTCAGACGACATCAGGGGAGAATGAAATGCAGACTGTAACCCATCTGGACAAAAAGTCCTGGGACTTCCTCAGCCCCTACAAATAGTTAGGTTAGGACACTTTGACCAGCATAATAAACAAGAAAGTATGGGAGGTAATGGGTCTTGTGCCAATATCAAATCTGTAGCCGAGTTGGAAAGGGTAGGAAGCTATTTCAGAAAACAACTAGTGCTGTGCTAGACACGCTATTATTTAGCAAAACATCTTAGGCTATTAGATAACAGCTCTTAGCAAACACAAGGTGAGTTTTAACCAGCCCAGGGTAGGGACCAGAAAAATTCATTAAGAAAATGTGGTCAAAGAACAGTTAATTAATATTTACTAAAAATCTGCTCAATGTATTACTCTGCATAAGGTCTGTATAAAGGCTTTATAAAGCATATTTATCAAAGGAGATTGAATATCATGAAGTAGAAATGTTGTGGACTTGAACTACTAGTGATGGTGACTTGTTACTCCAGACTGTTTTCTCTTCTTTAACCATTATTAAAGTCATATTGCACACTATGTAAAAATCACCAAAGAATAAGATAGCAACTATATACATTTTATGTAGATATTCTGCAGGATTATTGGGAAGGTGTATATTCTATCTTGTTCTATTTTACCTTAGTAAACATTAGCCACTGATATATGAGGTCTAGGAACCAAGACCTTTTGAATGAGCATGAAAGACTCATGTGTTTAGTCTTATGCCTTTGCCAATCCTAGCTTATAAAGTCAGCCACTACCTCAGGTTAGATTTAGGGTGTTAGATAAATATTTATATAAAACTAAATGAGAGACTTTGGCTGTTATTCTAAAAATACCAAGTTCCATTTGTTTAGGTAGAGTCAAAGTGAATAAATTTTCTTCAGGAAATTTTCTTGGCAACTTACTGTGCACATGACATAGGAGCACTATCTGCATTTTAAGTTGAAATAGGCATTACAGTAAGTCCCCTACATACGAACATTCAAGTTGTGAACCTTCAAAGATTCGAATGTACGTTCGCATGTCCGATCACGTAAGTTAAGTCACGTGTCTGGTGTACACTGTCACGTGTATGCATCCTCTACAAGTGGTTGTGGTTTTGTGTACTTTACTGTACGGTACTGTACAGAGTACAGTAGTACAGTATCTTTATTTCAAGCCCAGGATGTCTGGAAGTAAGCGTAAAAACAGCAGTGATGTAGCTGTTACTTCTAAGAAGCGCCAAGTGATAATGATGGAAACAAAAGTTAAAATAATTGAGAGAGTGGAGTGAGGTGAAAAGTAAGTGTCGCTTCTTCTCATAACATGAATCATTCAACCATCAGCATAATTCTAAAGAACAAGAACAACATCATGGAACATGTGAAATCTGCTGTGCCGATGATGTCGACAATGATATTGAAGAAGTGTGGAAAAATGTTGGAGGAGATGGAGAAACTTCTCAGTGTGTGGATGCAGGATCAGGATCAGCATCCAGTCCTGCTCAGCTTAATGATGATTCAAGAGAAAACTGAAAGCCTTTATGAAGACTTGAAAAAGAAACATGGCAAAGAATCAGAGGTACATCTTTTAATACTAGTCATGGCTGGTTTCATTGATTCAAGGCTAGAACCAACCTTCACAACGTATAAGTAAGTGGTGAGGCAGCAGGTACATATATGGTAGATGCCCAGGAATTTCCTGAAACGCTTTGAGAAATTATTGATGAAGGTGCATATTTACCCCAGCAGGTTCTTAAAGTGGATGACACACGACTGTACTGGAAGAGGATGCCAGACGAAAGTTACATCTGTTAAGGAAGAAAAGTTGATGCCAGGCTATAAAGCAGCAAAGGATAGGCTAACTCTGTTGTTTGGTGGCAATGCTTCTGGCGATATGAAGCTGAAGCCTCTCTTAGTTTACCATTCAGAGAACCCAAGAGCCCTTAAAAACATACCCAATTGCTCTCTTCCTGTTGTGTGGAAGAGTAACCCCAAAGCCTGGGTTACACAGGCCATTTTCCAGGACTGGTTTTTCCACCAATTTATCCTGGATGTAGAGAAATATTGCTTGGAGAAGGATGTCCCATTCAACATTCTTTTGTTGCTTGAAGGTGCTCCGGGCCACACCCCCATTCATGGACAACTTTCATTTCAACGTCAAAGTAGTGCATCTGCCACCTAATACTACATTGCTCATCCAACTATGGACCAGGGAGTTAGAGCGACTTTCAAGAAATATGATTTACATCACACTTTTTGTCAAGCAGTAAAGGCGAGTGATGAATCAGGAACAACCTTGCAACAATTATGGAAGGACTATAACATCTACAAGGCCATAAAAAACATTGACTTTGCTTGGCGTGAGGTTACAGTCATCACCATGAATGGGGTTTGGAAGAACATTTGACCACAGTTTGTTCATGATTATCGTGGATTTGAGAAGATGGATAAGGATTCCAAAGAGGTCTTCAGCAATTCAGTGACCCTCAGCGAGAAGCTGGAGCTAGATCTGCAAGAGGATGACTTCACTGAACTCCTTGCTGTGCAACATGAGGTGGTTACTAATGAAGACCTGATGGAATTGGAGGTCGACAGAAAGGATGAAGAGAGACAACAGGTAGAAGAAGTAACTGAAGAACTGAAGAGATTCACAACAAGGAAATGGCAAAGGGACTTTCTTTATTTGAGGAGGCACTGTTAGTTTTTGAGACACAGGACCTGAACGTAGAATGGTACACGAAGTTGCAGCAGCCATTCAGAACACGATCCAGTGCTACAGTGTCATCTATGAGGAGATAAAAAGAGCTAATACCCAGTGATAGCTACTACTATCATTACATCATTTTTTCAAGAGGGCAGATAGAATTGAATCCAGCAAGGAACCAGAACCTGTGCCATCAACATCAGCCATGAGTGAAATTGCAGCTTGTCCTCCATCTCCTATTGCTGATGATCCTTCAGCTCTACCATCTCCCACCTCCTCTCCCTCTTCCATTCAGTAACTCTTCTTGCCTGTTCACTGGATGCCAGCCCCTTGTACTATCTACTGAACTTTTTAAGGTACTATACTGTAAGATTGAAAATGTTTTATTTTATGTTTGTTTGTTTACGTATTATTTGTGTGAAAAGTATTATAAGCCTGTCACAGTACTGTACTATATAGCTGACTGTGTTAGCTGGGTACCTAGGCTAAATTTATTGGACTTATAAACAAATTGGACTTACACTCTCAGAGTGGAACTGGTTCATATGTAGGGGACTTACTGTAATTTAATACTTTGGCATATAATATATACCTTAATTTACAAGTATGAAAAATGAACTCTTGGTTAACACAGAACTGATGATAGTTATTGGTACTGATACATTGACCTAAGGGGCCCAAATTCTTAACAAAGAAATCATCATGATAAGGATATGTTTAAAGGAGAGTGCAAATTCTGTGCATGAATAAGGTTGATAGAACATGGACTACATGGGTGATTTTTATCAATAATCTTGCAATTCCAGTCCTTCCCTGGACATGAAAAATTTATATATTCAAGAGAGTAAAGCATCTAACCAGCTGGAGTTTTAAAAGTGCCTAAAGAAGTTTTCTTAAAATAAATCATCCATTTACTTATTAAATGTATTTTATTTATTTATTTATTTTTTGCCACAGAAACGTCTTTATTGAAGGGAGTAGAGGTCATGCTGAGTTTGGAGACATGCGTGAAGGGACAGTCGTGAGCTGTCCTTGGTTTCAGGGTCTGCCCTGGACCCCCTAGGTCTTAAGGATCTCCATCAGGCTCTTAGTCTGGCCAGGGTGCTGTGAGGTGCTTCAGGGCCAGTAACTTAGGTTTGGTGTTTTGGACCTGTGACCAGAATGTACATTGAAATGGGGGGCCCAGGATTTGGGATCCCCTCAAGGCCTTGGTGCCCCTCATGTATTAAAGATGTAGGCTTGAAGATCGGGGGCATTGCGGCTGGGGCTCTTGGAATTTTGGTGTCTAAAGATCCATGGACTCACGGCATTGAAGTCCTCTGGTTTCCAGGGATGAGAATTCCTTTTTGTTGTCCCCTAGTGCCTATGAATAGGGTTTGAGGTGCCCCGGGGGCCCGGGATGCATAACCGGACCACAGTCTCCTCCATCCCAGGCACAAGGACCTCCATGACTGGGGTTTCCTAGAGGCTTGGATTTTTTTAAAATTTGGGATTCCTGGGGGATTTGGGGTTTCCATGATTTGGGGGTCCTGGGAGTTAGGGTTTTGGAGTCTCCTAGGGGCTGTAGGACTTGGGGACACAGAAAAGTCTGGGACATGTACTCTGGGGTTTGGGATCCTCAGAGTCCTAGAATGGGGTCTCCAAATTTTGGGGTCCCCCAAAGGGGGAAATAATTACTTAAAAAATAGAGAATTTTCTGGGAGCCTGGCCAGCACAGGTGCTGTGGGCTGCATGGGGTGGGCTTCATACAAGGTACTGGGGGTTTCTTGAGGGTGCAGAGGACAGGAAGACTTGGGGGTCCTGTAATTAGCACTTCCAGGGCTGTTTTGGTGCCTGTAAATTGGAGGTGACAGTGGGCTGGTTAATGTAGGTCTCTTCTTGAGGGGTAAGAGCAGGGTGTTTTGTTAATGGAGGGAGTCTCTGATTGAAGTGTAAGGGTTTGGGGGTGACCGTGGGGGTCAAAATATCTTGAGGGGACTGATGTTAAATATGGGTCTGTTACTCTGTTGCTCTGGGGGTGTTTTTTTCAAGGGTACTTGATGGGGGCGTGGGGGGAAGCCTTGTTAATAGGGAAGGGTTCTGATCCAGTGACTCAGGAATGTTCTGCTGTAGAGCATTATGTAGAGAAAGTTACCATCATTTGGGGTGATGTGGAAATCTGTTATTGGGGGGTCTGATCTGAGGGGTTGGGACTAGCCTAAAGGTACTACACTCAGGGAATCTCTTTCTGGGTAACATAGGGTCTATATTTGGGGGGTTATCATGGGGGAATCTGTTAATAATGGGGCCTTAGTGATCGAGGGGTGGCTAATGGGGTCTCTCTTCTGGATATGTTACTGGGAAACTCTATCTCAAGTGACTAGGGGGCTCCTTGTGTCAGGAGATGCTAGAGGGGGCTCTGTGTCTCTGTGGAATGTCCAGAGCCTCTAAGATTGCATCTCTGCCCTCAGGATCCAGGGAAACCAGCAGCAGAAGAGCAACCTGGAGATGGAGCTCTCTGATGCGATGTCCTTTGGAGTCCAGACTGTTGTGAAGGTGTTTTGGTCTGTATCATTGTCATTTGATTCACTTTTGGTTCCGACACTGTCCCCGGGGGGTCAGTGGATCCACCAGTCCTCTGAATTCCAGATGCTGGTGCAAAGACTCTATGCTGAGGGGGACAGGTGAAGTACCAGACAACGAAGACAGAGCCATCGTGCTTGCTGATGGTCTAGCTGGATGCCATAACAGTAACCTTCCTGCAGAAGCGCACAATCCCTTGCTTCTGGCCTGTGATGAGGACTTGGTCTCCAGCCTCAGCCTTGGCTCCCTCACGCTGCTGCAGGCCATCCAGACTCAGGGCTGATGGGGGCCTCTTCTTACCTTTGTGTTCCCTGAGGTCTTTGCCAGTGACTCGGGAGAAGTCCATCCAGGGAGTCCGAGGTGTGGAGGTGACGGATGAGGAAGGTGCGCCCACTGCATTGGAGATATTGGACAAAGAGGCAAAGAGACCCTGCTTGGGAGGGCAGATGAAGTACCAGACGCTCCCAACACTGCCATCATTCTTGCCCTCAGGTTCATCAAGCTGCATGCCCACCCACTGGCCACTGGCGAACTTTGAGGTCCCGCAGAACCGCAGCTGCGGGTCTTCTGGCCATCCAGTAGCACGCAGTCTCTCAGGTGCAGGCCCAGTGTGCTGAGCATGGCATTGCCTGGGACGTTGTCATAGTTAGGTAGCGTGACCCTAGGGAGGGCACAGGAGAATGGCACAGCCTCCTCCAGTAGCGTGCACAGCTCCTTGGCCACCAGCGCCCCTCGGCCTTGTCCATGGGACAACTCCTCTGGGACCACCTCCGCTGGCACGGGTCCCTTTCGGTTCCGAAGCACCGGGTTGGCGCCATGTTCCAACAAATTATTTGGCCGCACCCAGGCATGGGTTGGAAGCAGCGATGTGCAGGGCTGAGCCGTGGCTGAAGTCACTGCACTTGGAGCTCACCACTCGGGGCCGTACACCCTTCAGTAGCATGTGCACGAGACCGGGCACGTCGAAATAGGCTGAGTAGTGAAGTATGTTCATGTTGGTCCAGCAGCTGCGCAGGGTCACGTCTGCGCCCAGCGCCAGCAGCTGCTGCAAGAGGCGCACAGCCACCGCGGGGAGCTCGACTCCGTGGGCCCCAGCCTTGCACGTATAATGGAGCAGTGTCATGTTAGGTCAACCCATCAGGTGTCAGCCTCGTCGCAGAATCTCATTGCCAATGACATCGATCTTGTACTGGACTTGGGGCACCCACTGGTGCCCAGTGGCGAACAACTCAGCGATGGTGGTCTGCGGGTCAAACAGAATCTCTTGAAAGGCAGGGTCGTTGGGGTCAAAGAAGGTGAAGGCGTAGTCCTGGGGGTGGGGGGCTGGTGCTGAGGAGTAGGCTTCTGCCAGCGCTCCTGGGTGGGGCTGGGGGGCTCTGGGACAGGCTCATAGTCCTCCTCGTCTTCTTCCTCCGCCCTGAGCTGTGGGGCCATGGGGGTGGGACCTGTCTTAGTCATGGTCCTTGGTAGCCCTAAGGGGGCAGGTGCAGAGTTGGGGGTGGCCTTCAGGAAAATCCTCGGGTGAATGGGGCTGAAGACCAAAGCTGAAACTGGGGAAACTGGAGTAACTGGGTGTCAGTGTCTGGGGAAGTGATGGGGAAGAAAGAGACAGAGAGAAGGGGACGAGACACAGACGCAGATGGGAGATGGGGTGGAGAGGGCTATTCAATGTATTTTTGAGCAGCAAGTAGTGCCAGGCACTGAGGTAAGTGCTGAGGACACAGTACAGAAAAGGCCTGAACCAGTGGAGCATAAGTGAGTGTAGATACTGCATCCCTATACTTGTTCAGGAAATGTTAGATAGAGCAAGCAACTTTCAGCAACATACCTGGGCAAGGACAGAGGCCTTCTTAAAACCCTCTGAGTCACTGTTCACTCAATTCAACTTTGATTCCTTCTGTTGGTTTAAAAAAATGTTTATTGCCAATATTATGCTAATGTCTTAGTGGCTGCTTCTCTTTTGTTATATTTACTAGTTTGTTTCATTTTTATATTCTGCATATAAGTGATATCATACAGTATTTGTCTTTCTCTGTCTGACTTATTTCACTAAACGTAATACTGTCCAAGTCCATCCACGTTGCATGTATATTTTCAACTAGTGTTTTTGTTACTTTTGGATATGTGCCCAGGAGTGGAATTGCTAGATCATATGGTAGCTCTATTTTTAGTTTTTTGAGAAACCTCCATACTGTTTTTTCCACAGTGGCTGCACCAATTTACATTCCCACCAACAGTGTACAAGGGTTCCCTTTTCTCCACATCATCGCCAACATTTGTTATTTGTGTTCTTTCTGATGATAGCCATTCTGACAGGTGTGAGGTTATATCTCATGGTGGTTTTGATTTGCATTTCCCTGAAGATGAATGATGTTGATTATCTTTTCATGTGCCTGTTGACCATCTGTATGTCTTCTTTGGAAAAATGTCTATTCAGTTCTTCTGCCCATTTTTTAATCTGGTTGTTTTCTTGTTGTAGAGTTGTATGAATTGTTTAAGTATTTTGGATATTAACCCTTTATTTGTCATATCATTTGCAAATATTTTCTACCATTCAGTAGGTTTTTGTTTTTGTGGCTGCTACTTTAAAATTTTGTTTTATTAAAAAAAGTTGAACTCTAAAATGAAAAAAAATATTAACTGAGGAAAGCTATGTAAATATCTCATGAGAAAATCTCTCCTAGAAGTTCTCCTTTGTTTTCTCCCAAATGAAAATGCTGTGATGATTTCTTCCGAGTTATCTTTTAGTCAGGAAACAACAACCCACTCAGTCATGATAATTTTTTAAAAGTTATTTGAAAAGAGTATAAAATATGCTTTGCCTGCCTTTTGAAAAAATGTTATACTTTTATTGGGCTTGCAGCTTCTAGCTACCTCTACTATAATCACAAAAACTCGTTGCATAGTATTCTTCCTGAATATTTAATCATATTAGAATAGAGTAGTCCTTAAACATAATTAAAGTGCTACTTTTTCAAACACTGTATTAGAGGCGAGCAGAATTGTTTGCCAGATGGGAAAGGTGAATCTGGCACAGAAGATGAGCAAAGGTAAGCTGGAATGAGAGTATCCAGCTACGGTGAAGGATGCTGAGTGAAAATTCCAGCTACTGAATACTTAAGAAAGGAAAAGAAGAGACAGTTGATAAAAAACTTTAGTTCCGTGGTCAGTAACTGAAGAAATGGACTTGTTGTGGTATATGAGTGCAACACAGTAAAAGAAGTATTTGAAAAAAATATGTCAAAATATGATGTGAAAGTTTCTAAGTAGCCTCGTGAAATAAATCAGAATTGCAAAGTGAAAGAACACAGATTTAGAGTTTGAAGACCTGGGTGCTGTCCTATATTCCTTTCCTTGCTTCATTGTTTTTGCCTCAATGGGAACCGCCTGTTGGATTGTTCAGCTGGGTTTCCCTTTCTCAATTTGGTAAGGTCTTTCAAATGGATGGTAAATGGTGTTTGCCTATCTGCAAGGTGGATTTTTTTCAGCATTCAAGAAGTTCTTGTGCTGGAGCCTCTTTGTCAGGGGCAAACCTCTAAGCAAGGAAGACTTGGATTGCTCTGGTGGGCATGCAGTGGGTGGCAGGCTGGGCTGACCCTCTGAAGGGGGAACGGGACATCTCTCTGTTCTCAGGCTTCCCCCAGGACTCAATCCCACAGGATATCTGTATAGCTATCCTCAAGGGCACTAGAGTCAACTGCATCAGGCAGCCCCTCTCTCCTTCCTCCACAAAATGAACATACACAGCAAGTAGTCAGAGTCAATCCAATTCTGCATGTTGCTGAAGGGATTCACTGCAGGAAGCCACCAGATCCTCTCAGCCATCAGGGCATTGATGGTCCTTTTCTAAGGCTCCTTTCAGTGCTTGGATTTCCACCCTCCCTAACGCTGCATCTCAAAGGTTAAAAGTATTGCCTACTTTCTTGGAATCACGTCCAACATCAGGTAGCTTAAGACCCTTCAGCCTCCCTACCAAGATGCTTGTGTCTGTCAAGTCCTTTCAACAAAAACATGGAAGAAGCATTGGGTTGGCCAAAAAGTTCATTTGGGTTTTTCCGTAACATCTCAGGGAAAAACCCAAACGAACTTTTGGCCAACCCAGTAGTATCAAGAATTGACATTCAGGTCATAATTTTTCCCCAGCCCCCTTCACCACTCATTTAAAACATTTATTCTGCAAACGCTGGTTGGGAGAAGGTAAACATTTAATTGTTCTATAAGAAAATGCTCTAGGATCCATTAGCATTAAGTCTGTTCTCTGTGATGAAGGTTATCCTTTGATTTGTTTTTATCCCAATGAGAGAAATTGTAGGCTCTCAAGAGGTGGAGATCAGCCAAAGGAACTTCAGTTTTCCTTTAGTACCTATGAAATGCAGGGTAAGGCAACACCTGGATACTATCTACAATGCTCCTGTCCTTTGCCTGAAAATGGGCTTTTTACTTTGTTCTAAAGATCCAGAGTACCAGCAAGGCTCATAGCACTCAGTGCTGGGGACAGAAGGCGGTTGTTTCTACTGAAACTGTACAAACATAATATGGCCAGGGCCAGGAAGAGAGTATTTGGCACTCTCTTACTGCTTTTCTCAGTGAAGAAATAGATTATTATTAAATATGTTAACATTATATAGATTAAATAATCAAATATGCTTATTTGTTATATATTTGTTCCAGGTTCTAAGAATACAGTAAACAAGAGAGCCCTCATTGAGCTTAGATACTAATGTGGGGAAAGAGATTTAAAAAAAAAAAAAAAAAAGCAAAGAAAGGAATAAACAAGCTCATTTCAGACAGTAATATGCTATGAAGAAAGGAATCAGGGCAACAGCACTGAGGGCCTGGGGAAGCAGGTTTAGAGGGGACGTCAGCCACAGTCTCTCTGAAGAGTTAACAAAGGACTGAGATCTGAATGAGAAGGAGCCTGGAGCACTGGTCTTCCAGGAGCTGGAACATAAGGCAATGAGCCAGGAAGGAGTTGAGACTTTTTAAGGGACAGAGACAATGTCAGTGCATATATATCATGACTTTAGTGAACAGCAGAGAGAGTGATATTAGGTCAGATAAGCAGGCAGGGGCTGAATCATAGTGGTTCTTCTTGGCTTTATTCTAAACATAATAGAAGGCCTAGGTAGTATTTATCTGGACAGTGAAATAACCAGTTTTATATCTTAAAGGGAATATTAGGGACATAATAAGGAAAATAGATTAAAATGGAACTAGACTGGAAACGGGACAGGGTTGGGACAGTGTTGAGCAGTGCACATACCAGTGTTGTCGTCTGTGCTGCCACAGTGAGAGGGGAGGAGAGTGAGCATGGACTCAAGGGTGATGCCTAGATTTCTGACTGTGCAAAGGATTTAATCGTGGTGTCGTCACTGAGATGGGAAAGATAGTGAATGTGAGTTTCCTTCTCGTCTCTGTTCTTAAAAAGGAAAGCACCCTGCTTAAGAAAAAATTAAAAAAGACAAAGGACAAAGACAATCATAAAAAGGAAAATAAATACCTTTACATGAAGGTACCTAGGGATCAAAAATGGAGAGGTAGAAATTTGTTAGTTTGAGGTGAAAGAGAACAATTCAGGAAGATTTCCATGTATAAAGTGATGAAGCCATGACAGAAAATTGATAGGGTTAGGGAACAGCTAATAATCCAGTTTTCCTAAAGCATCACGTCTGAGGTGGACAGTAGACAGTGTGTGGATGGAACACAGATTGGGACGCAGGGCTTGTGTTCTCAAGACAGTGAGCACTCACAGAATGACCTCACCAAGCATTGGCTTTGGAGAGACACTCAGGTATGTGGACGAGGGATCGGAGTCAGGGGGATGCTACTTAGCTGTTCTACTAAAACCTGATCACGGTAAGATCTTTCATAGTCCAGACGTGAGACAAGAAAGGTTGAATGAGGGCAGAATTCAACTTTTGCTTTTAACTAGTTTTTGTCCCTTTTAACAAGTCATTCCTGGCCTTGTTTTCACATCTGGAAAATGAACAACTTGATTAAAAAATGGACAAAATATATGAAAGACACTACACAAAAGAAGATATACAGGTTGCAAAGAAGCATATGAAAAGGTGATCAACAACCTGTGCCATTAAGCAAATGGAAAGTAAAATAATGATATATGACCACACACTGATTAGAAAGGCAAAAATTCAAAACACTGACAACACCAAATGATAGCAAGGCTATGAAGCAGCAGAAACTCTTATTTATTGTTGGTGGGAATGCAAAATATGGTACAGCCACTTCAGAAGACAGTTTGGTAGTACCTTACAAAACTAAATATACTCATCGTACAATCCAGCAATCATGCTCCTTGGTATTTACCCAAAGAGGTTGAAAATTAGTACAAATGTTTAGAGAAGCTGTGTTCATAATTACCAAAATTTGGAGGCAACAAAGAAGTCCTTCAGTGGGTGAATGGGTAAATAAACTGGTATATCCTGACAGTCGAATATTATTCAGTGATTAAAAATGGAGGTTCCTTTAAAAACTAAAAAGAGAACTACCATAAGACCCAGCAATCCCACTACTGAGCATATACCCTGAGAAAACCATAATTCAAAAAGAGTCATGTACCAAAATGTTCATTGCAGCTCTATTTACAATAGCCAGGACATGGAAGCAACCTAAGTGTCCATCATCGGATGAATGGATAAAGAAGATGTGGCACATATATACAATGGAATATTACTCAGCCATAAAAAGAAACGAAATGGAGTTATTTGTAGTGAGGTGGATGGACCTAGAGTCTGTCATACAGAGTGAAGTAAGTCAGAAAGAGAAAAACAAATACAGTATGCTAACACATATATATGGAATCTAAGGGAAAAAAAAAAAGGTCATGAAGAACCTAGTGGCAAGACGGGAATAAAGACACAGACTTATTAGAGAATGGACTTGAGGTTATGGGGAGGGGGAAGGGTAAGATGTGACAAAGTGAGAGAGTGGCATGGACATATATACACTACCAAACGTAAAATAGATAGCCA
Organism: Balaenoptera physalus; assembly: GCF_965194825.1. Classification (NCBI taxonomy): domain Eukaryota; kingdom Metazoa; phylum Chordata; class Mammalia; order Artiodactyla; family Balaenopteridae; genus Balaenoptera; species Balaenoptera physalus. The sequence goes on along the minus strand of NC_138896.1, from coordinate 46,847,505 downwards.
GTGGGAAGCAACCACATAGCGCAGGGAGATCAGCTCTGTGCTTTGTGACCACCTAGAGGGGTGGCATAGGGAGAGTGGGAGGGAGGGAGATACAAGAGGGAAGAGATATGGGAACATATGTATATGTATAACTGATTCACTTTGTTATAAAGCAGAAACTAACACACCATTGTAAAGCAATTATACTCCAAGAAAGATGTTAAAAAAAACAAACAAAAAAAACTGTGAGCTATCAATCCATGAATAGACATGGAGTAAACTTAAATATATATTACTAAGTGAGACAAACCAATCTAAATAGATAGTATATGATTCCAATTATATGACATTCTGAAAAATGCAAAACTATGGAGACGGTAAAAGAATCAATTGTAGCCAAAGGCAGTGGGGAGGGAGGGATGAATAGGTGGAGCACAGAGGATTTTTAGGGCAGTGAAACTGTTCTGTATGAAACAATAATGGTGGATACATGTCTTACTCATTCAGGCAGCTATCACAGAATACTGAGTGGCCTATAAACAACAGAAATTTATTTTTCACAGTTCTATAAGTTAAGTCCAAGATCAAGGAGCTGGCATATTCAATATCTGGTGAGGACCTACTTCTTGGTTCATAGATAAGCTTCTTTTTCTCTGTGTCCTCAGATGGCAGAAGGGGTAAGGGATCTCTCTGAGGTCTCAAATAAGGGCTCAAATTTCATTTTATGAGGGCTCCACCCTCAAGATTTAATCACATCAAAGTCCCCTACCTCCTAATACCATCACCTTGGTGGTTAGGATTTCAACATATGGATTTTAGGGGGACTCTATAGGAGTACATGTCACTATGACTTTGTCAAAACTCTTAGAAAATATCCCCCACCAAAAGTGAGCCCTAATATAAACTATAGACTTTGTGTGATAATGATGCTTCAATGTAGGTTCATTAATTGTAACATCTGGTGGGGGATGGTGACAATGGGGGAGGCTATGCTTGGGGTGTGGGGGGCAGAAGGTGTATGGGAAATCTGTGTACCTTCCTCTCACTTTTGTTGTGAACCTAAAACTGCTGTAAAAAATAAAGTTTATTTACAAAGGCAACAAGGATATGGCATGATGCTATGAAATAAAGACCATTTTTATCAAATTGAAACAGCTCACGCAAGCTTAACAAATTCTGGTGCTAGATAAGTATGTCTTTGCTCATCAGAGGTAGGAAGTTGCTAAAACCTCCTCTGTCTGGGCTGCCTGGTCCTATTCATGGCTCCCCAGTGAGTGATGAGGGTGGAAGCTCTATTACCCCCATTTATAGACTCACAGGTTAAGTGATGAATGTGAGGCAAACCACAAGCAGGAATTTAGTGGTAGAAAACATTTTAAATGCCTCATATTTCTCATCTTTGTCCCAGTTAATTACTCCTTTTTTATTTTCCTCTTGTCTGAGATCCTGTCAGCCTAGGCCTACTCAGAAATTAAGCGTGCTGGAATCAAACGAGCACAGATTTCTGAATCAGAGCTCCAAGTCCCTTAGTCTACATACATTATTATAGGCTGTATGGGGGATGCCCTTCCAAATCCATGTGTTCTTTTTGAAAACAGAAAAGGCAGTCAAAGAATATCATTCTGCCCTTGTTGCTAAACTGGTATTATTGCTGTTGCTGTTGGTGGTGGTGATGAAGTTGAGTTTTTGACATGTGTGTAAAGTGTGTCACTGGTAGCTGTCTGATTAAGGAATTGAGACTAGGGAAGCAAATGATTAGATAAATGTAGGCATCAGATAGGCAGCTTTCTAGGCCTAAAGACAGGCATTCTGAGCTCTAGTTTGGATTCTGTCTGTGTGGAATTACAAAAATCAATTTTCCTCTGTCTACTACCTATTTTTTTATCCCTAAGTGGAGTAACAGAAAACCTGACACCATTTCTGGAGATTTAAAGAAAACTCAAACTACTCTAGGTAGTGAGCCTCTAGGTAACCATATTTACATGCATGTGTGTCGGTTATGTCTGTTATGTGTACATTAGAAAGAGAACAAAAACTGAGGGCAAAGGATCAGGTAAAGGGAAAAGCAGAACATAGAGCAACCTGGTATTCATATGAAATATGTTATTGTGCAGAAAATTTAAAACATACAGAAGACATCTAAAGGAGTCAGGAGAGGGTTAGCAAAAGCAACAGAAGTGTGACTCAGGGCACAGAGAAATGGGGTTGAGTAGCTCACATTATAACAAAATGGGCAATAAATGACAGCATAGTCATTGTCGGTATGTTGGAAATTGACTTACAAAGCTTGATGAGATCTAAGTTCACAGTGTGAATAGATAAAACTGTTATGTCAAAATTATTCATGTAAACCACCTAGCTCATAAGATCTTTTTTTATCAATTCTTACGAACTGGCTAGTTTTGGCATAACTTCTATTTGTAAAATCATGACTACAACATGATCTTTTATTAATGTCACCCTTCTGAAAGGTAGTCTTTTGTCTAATTTCCTCATTTCAAATTATTTACAGCCATGTTCACTGGCTTAAAATCTAACAAAGAATAACCATCAAATAGTCACACCTTTCCAAAGTTTGAAAACCACTGGCTTACATATGAGATAAGAAGAAAAGACCTACCCTCTGTCTGCAGGAGCTGTAAGATCCAGTACTTTCACATGGGGCCCAGCACTGGCTGTTTCAGAGGATAAGGGAGTGAAATATCACTTTAGTGCCTTCTTCTCCCCTTTTACAATTCTAAGAGTAGTGTGAGAAAATCTATTTTTATGTATTTGACTTGGAATAAAAATAATTTCCTACTTTAAAAAAATAATACAAGACATCAAGAGCTTAAAGGAGATATAACACATGATTGTGGCATTACTGTACAATGGTAGGATTTAGGTTGTTTAATTTCATGATAAAAAAAATTTAGGGGCCATGTCAATTTTCTGAAGAGTTAAGTTTTAAAACTGTGAGCAAAGAATAAAATTATCTGTATAGAACTCTGGAGACACTATGTCATGTAGCAATTATGAATGTGAATGTGTAGTCCCATTGCCTGGGTCAGATTCAGGCATTGGTGCTTATTATCTGTGTGGCTTAATGCAAGCGTTCAAGGCCATGAATTTTCTTATTGATAAAATGAAATTAACAATAGTAATAAACAAAACAGTATGGCTGGTTGGATGATTAAATAAATAAACATATGTAAATTGCTTAAGATAATGTCTCACACACAGGGAGCACATGTTAAATGTTAGCTATTGTTTTTCCCATGCAGATTACAGGATCTCCAATTCTGATATATTACCTATTTGAAATCATCAGGCAAGTCTGTTATATCCACCTTATTTTCTTTGAAGAATTTTAGTTAAAAGAGAAATCTTCAAGTGTTAAATGTACATGAATACATTTTATCCCATAGTGTTCTAAAGTAGTAAAGACTCTCAGGACAATACTAAATTATGAAATATGAAAAACTCGCTATTGACTATTTATCCTTGAAATATTAAGGCCTTGGGTGAAAATGTGTTACAGGAAAACTCTGATTTGATGAATTAAGGAAGATTCAGAACCATGGATCAGTGTTGGGCTGCTTTATTTGTACAGTACATTTAACCAGCAGTCAAGTCTGAAGCCAGCTTTGACTGAATATCTGGAAAAGATATAATCCTAAAAAGTCTACAGCTAGAGCATATTTAGACTTAGTGATCATAATATCATTGGTATGAAATGAAGGTCTATGGAAGAACAATAAAACCAAAATACTGACTTTTAAAAGAAGGTTTGGTAGAAAAGCAACTGGAAAGAGAAAAGTGAAATGCTTGTGATGAAATAGAATACTCATGTAAATCACTCCATAAAAGCAAAAATTAATAAAATATCAACATTTTATTCAGGGAGTGTGAGGAGGGACATTACCCATCTTAAAATCAGATAATTTTTAATATAAAAGAAAACTAAAAAGGCCAAAACATTTTAAAGAAAAGAAATACTTAAGACAAACGTTTTAAATTCAATTCATTTAGAAGAGATGTATAAATAAGGAAAACATAAGATATCAGTTCATTAGTTCAAATCAGTAGTCTCACTTTAAATTACATGGTAATATACTTGGTCAGTGAGCAACACAGGTCAAAGTTAGAGGATATGTTGAGGTTCTTCTAAATGTTCCTGCCATTTCTATTGCCTTACTTTCATAACAAACATTAAATTGTACCCATCTGCAAGTGTTCTTATATCATTTATCTACTAAGTAACTTCTCTTGCAATTCTATATAACAGTATATTCTATAAACTTCCCAAGTTTCATTACATACATATTAAAGTGGACTTCCTTATTGATTTTCTTTCAATATGTGTGTAAATATTTTAGCAAATTATATTGGACACTGATTGGCAACATTCTTGGGATTTTCAAATTGTTCTTAATTTTTTTAAATTTTGAAAGCAATACTTGCTTAGTACAAAAAGTAATATGATACAAAGATAAGTAATGAAAAAGTTAATAACCTTTTCATGACATCTCTCCAGCACACCCTCCTGAAGGTTAAAAAAATAGGATGGTGTTTATTCTTTCACTTTTTTCACTGTTCTTTTATTTTTTCTATTAAAAAAAGTATTATAGTATTCATGTTGCTTGGCGAGCTCCTCTTTTAACTGAACAATATATCATGGCCAGTCCTCATGGTCATTGAGACAGAACTCACTCTTTCTAGTAGCTAATTATTTTTCCATAGCATATGTATAATTTACTGATACAGTTGACCTTTCTATTTATGGAAGTTTAAAAGCAAACTGCTGCTTTGTGACTACAACTATGATTATTATTTTATTACATGGTCTTTATGCTGAAGTTAGAGTCTCTGAAAAGGATTATTGTGTCAAATGATGTGGATTTATTTTTATTGCCAGACTTTCCAAAATGGTTTGTATTAATTCACAGTTCTACTAACAGGATATTAAAGTGCTTATTCCCCATAACTTTGCTAACAATAGTAAGTCATCATTTTTTAATTTGCCATCTATATGGATAAAAAATTGTATCTCACGGTGAATATCTTCTTATTAGTCATCTGGATCTCCTTTCTGAATACCCTCTTCACTTTTCTATCAGTTTATTTGTAAATTTTAAGACTCTATTTGTAAGAACTTCTGTTTCAAAGCATGATGAGATAGCTGGGAGCAAATTTACCCTCCTGTCTGACAAAAACAAAAAAGTGGGAAATAATTTTCTAAAACTCCACCATTTTCAAAGTTGTGGAATGAAGGCAGCTCAGGATCATCATCTTTGAGTGATGGGAAACAAATGAGGTAAGCCCTATGATTTACTGCCTTGAGAAAGTCTCCAAGCCATGACATAGGGAAGAAAAATTCAGGCAGAGCCCAGAAAACGTCCTGAGTTGCAGAGACATTGTTGAGGGTCCACGGAGACCAAGGTGGTTAGACAGAGTTCCCAGGAAAGAGTAATGAAGAGCTGCAAAATTAGACAACTCTGCGAATCTAAAGAGGATCCATTTTGAACATTCAACAGAGTCCTTTTCATTGTTTGTGTGAGAGGAAACTCCCCTTGACCAAGAAAAAAGCAACACCAGAAAAGACTAGAAGAAGCTGTCGATGTTGCTCACAGGGGACCAGAAGTGGAGACCGATCAACTACACTGGAAAGCTTCTAGTCATGGGGATGCTGGGTCGGGTGCTCAGAGGGTCTTTCATCAGTGTGGGGAATGACTAGCCCTGGATTAAATAGCTCTCTGTCGTTGTCTGACAAATCTTAAAAGCAAGACACAGTAAGATCAATCTGTTTGCAAGTAACAACCACATTCCAGAATAAAGTTCAACAATATATAGTAATAAAAACATAAAAATTCACAATGTCTAGCAACAATCTAAAATTACCAAGCAAGCAAAGACGCAATAAGATATGATCAATAATCAGGAGAAAAATCAATGAATTGAAACTGATCCAGAACTGTTACAAATGTTAGAATTAGCTGTCAAAGGTATTAAAATAGTTATTAAAACTATCCCATTTAATGAAACAGTTAAGTAGACCTAGTGGGGAGGCCTAAATTGAATTTCTAGAGATGAAAATCACAATGGGTGAAATGACAACTACACTGGATAGGATCATAAGAGATTAGATCATGCAGAAAAAAATGAATGAACTTGAAAACATGGCAACAGAAACTGTCTAAAGTAAACACCAGAGATAAATAAGAATTAGAAAAAAATGAACAGAAAAAGAGAAAACATGAGTTACTAATATCAGAATCAAGAGAGGTAATATCAGTATAGATCGTACAGATATTAAACATAATAAGGAAATATTATGACCAACTTTATGGCAATAAATTCAACAACCTAGATAAAGTGGATAAATTCTTTGAAAGACAAAAGCTTCCAAAGTTCACTCAAGATGATATAAGTAATATAGATAATAATTTTTCTTCTCACAAAGAAAAATTCATTCTTGGATGACATCATTGATGAAATTAACCAAGTGTTTACGAAAGAAAATATTACTAGTTTTCCCCAAAGTCTTTCAGAAATTTGAAGAGCATGGGATATTTGTCTGACCAAAAAATAAAGTAAACCTCAGCAAAATAAGAATAGAAGCAAACTTTCTTAACCTGATAAAAAAGATCTCTGTAAAACCTACAACTAATATCATATTAATGATGAAAGACTGAATTTTTCTGCCACAGATGAGGGAAAAGGCAAGTCTGCTTGCATCACTACTACCTAACACAATATTGGAAGTTCTGGCAAATGAAACAGGACAAGGAAAAAAAAAAGGCATCCAAATTGGATAAAATACTTTTGTTCACAGATGACATATTTGTCTATGTAAGGAATCTAATGGAATTTACTAAAAAGTTAGTAGAAGCCATTAATGAACAAACTCAGGAATTCTGTAAGATATAAAATACATGTAAAATAAATTATATTTTATGTACTCACAATGAATAATTAGAAATTAAAAATATAAAAACATATCTTTTTTAATAGCATCAAAATATGAAATAGAGATACTCTTGTAAAAGATGGAAAAGACCTTTACATTGAAATTTATAAAGCTGATGAGAGAAATTAAGGAAAATCTAAATAAATGGAGAGATAAACCATGTCATGGGTTGGAAGGCTCAATAGTGTTACATGGTCAATTCTCCTCAAATTGGCTTATTTCTTTAATGAGATCTAATTTATAATGTCATTCTGGGGACCGTAAGTGGGCCATGGGGATAGGTGGGAGGAAGAGATTTTTTACAAAGAGCCGTAAGGAAACCTTTGGAGTGACGGAGATATTAATTATTTTGAGTGCAGTGATTGTTTCACAGATGTATACATATGCCAAAATATCAAATTGTCCACTTTAAGTAGGTACAAATTTTTTAACAATCATATAATATTTGATAAAAATTTTAGCTATTTCTTTTTTATTATGAACTTTAATCCTTAAACTGTAATGAACATTATAATTTTTGAAGTCTAACAATGGTCTTCAGATTTTATTTACGACATCTTTTATTTTATTGTTATATAGATAAATATGTCTAGTCAGATAAGCATCTTTTATTCATAAAATCTAGGACTCGAGTTGTATTAAAATGTCAAAAACTAATGTTATGTAAATATTATCTTATATTCTATTTAATATTTTTTATGTTAATTTAGATTTTATTCAATTTAGAATTTATTAGTTTATTAATTTATTAATTCTAAGTAGATAAAGATACGTTAATTATACATCATTTATTATAAGTAATGGTTGCACAGAAATACATGTTAACTTAAAACGTGGAACATAATAGTTAAGCTTAATTATCCTTATACTTCTTTTTTTTTTTAATCAATTAAATCATTTATTCAGTATTTATTGAGAGGCTCTAATGTATCAGTATAGGAATTCAGAAGTGAACTAAATTGACAAAAATCTTCGCCTGAAGTGAGCTAAAATTTTGGTGTTGGGGAGTGATGGGCAAAAAATAAAAAAGTAAAAAAACAATATTTGATGAAGTGCTGTATTAAATATTAAATATGTGATGATATTGCTATATTAAGAATATGTGGAGAGGCTGCGACAGTGAGAAGCCCACGCACCGCAATGAAGATTGGCCCCTGCTTGCCACAACTGGAGAAAGCCCTCGCACAGAAACGAAGACCCAACACAGCCAAAAATAAATAAATTAATTAATTAATTAAAGAAAAAAAAAAGAATATGTGATGATATGTGCTATATGAAAAAATATAACAAGAAAAAGAACTAGAAAATGCTGGAGAAGGTGGTAGTGATCTCAATATTTAAACAGGGTCAACTCAGGAAAAGTCTTGTGAAGTTACTTGTGAGCTAAGTCTTACGGGGGTGAATGGAGAGATCTGGGGGAAGAGCTTTAGGGAAGTGGAGAGAGCAAAGGCAGAGGTTTTGTGGTGGGTGTATGCCTGCCCTGTTTGTGAACGTCAGTAAAGCCAGTGTGGCTAGAGCTCTCAGTAAGCTAGGAGTCATTGGGGATTTTTAAACAGAAGAGTGCCAAGACATGACATATGATTCAAAAGGATCACTAGATGTGCTGTGCTGAGAATAGGTGATAAGTGGGATGGAGGCCCACAGAGGACTTGGCAGAGCAGTTAGAGGCTTGTTTACTGTAGCCTAGCAATATGGTACCCAGAAAAATCAGGCACATGGGAAAGAAGCCAAACAAGGAGGAACACCTCTTTCCATGTGTTCAATAGCACTCAGTGTTTTTCTGTATAATCGCAATTAGACCACTCTACTGACCTCCATACTGGTAACTGGGTAGGGTGGTCATTAATAGAATGGACTAAATAAACCACGGCCATAATAGGGGCTTGGGTTTAAAACTGCTAATAGTAACATTAAGCCATTTAATCCTTTCACTTAAATTAACATTTTTTTTATAAAATGATGCCTCAAACAACATTCAGGCTTGTAATTGAGTTGGTTGATATTAATAAATACTTGCAAAATTAGTTCGGTAGAAGAGTTACCACTAAGATTTCCAACTAAAGGTAGAACAGTTGAATGGTGCTGCTTCACAGGTATGTGTTGTATGCAGTCGTTTGCAACATGCTTTAAATAACTACTTAACAGTGATTATGTCATCCAATTTACGTTGTTATTTGTACAATCCATACTTTCTGAAAAGAGAAACAGGATTAAAAATTAGTGCCATTGAAGTGTTAAGGAATAATAACTAATTTGTAAAAATGTATTGTGCATGTATTATGTGCTAATAGTGATGAGATTTCTTGCAGTTACAAAGATAAATATTATCTTTTCTTCAAGGAATTCATAGTTTTGTGGAGTAATAAAATTTCTAATAGGGATAAGCACATGAATATTACTCAGAATATTTATTGAGCACTCACTGTGTGCTGGGCATTTTGTTTTGCATGTATTATATCTTCAATTTTACATACCTATAAAGTAGGCAGTAATGTTATTGCCATTTTAAGAATGAGAAAACTGACACAGATTAAATGACATGTCTATACACACAGGGAGTATAAATAATTATGAATTTTTTTTCATATAGAAATAATTATAAAAAGTGTTTTGGTGTTATAAAAATGTACTGTGGGTTTATAGATGGAGGTTCAAGGGTATGCGGGAAGCATAGCAGAAAAAGAAAGTAATGTGTGGTTCTGATTCTGGGTGACAGAAAAGAGGCCACATGACAAAAAGAACCATAAATGCAAAGGGACATGTATTTTTTTTTAAAAAAAGAATTGTGTGAGAGGCATTAATCTTTGCTGGTATGGGGGTGGGTAAGCTTAGGAGGAACAGGGCCTGAGTTTGGTAAGTAGTTTGAAAGCAGATTGTGAAAGTACCTTTCTTAGGAATTTGAAACTGATCGTGTAGACAGGGGAGTTTCTAAGAGTTTTAAAGTAGAATACAAGTGCTTTAGAAAGACAGTGCAGTGAAAGGGCATAGAATCCTCTCCTGAGTTAGTAACTGTATAATATGATGACAGTGGAAAGCAAACAAGGGAAAGTTTGGAGAACAAGTTTGGAAACACAAACCAGGGGACTGATGCCACCAGACAAAGGCTCAAGTCCAGATCTGTGCACTCAAGGGCTGCAGCAAACTCTGGTATGATCTGGGCCAGAGACCATCTTTGAGAGGTCTCATGAGGCAGCCAGGATTTGGGATTATTGGTCATGGAAATTCTTGGTAAAAGGTGGATGGGCACTGAGTCTGTGAGTTTGAAACTCAGGAGAGAATTCGAAGCAAGATGTTTTGGTGTCATCAGCAAACTGGTGGGATCAGTCAGGAGAGTGAAGAATGTTGTACAGGAAAAACAGCTGGATTCTTCTTCTTATTTTTTAAAGTCATCTCCCATGTCTGTATAATGGAAAGTTGTGGGACAGAATTTCAAACCAGTCTCTGGCTTCCTGACTTCATTCATCACCTCCTTCATCCTTAGCATTCATCATCTTTTTCCAGGAGCAGTATCTACTTGACCCAATGTAGCTCAGAAGAAGCTGCCTAAGATTTGGAATATGATAGACTTTACATTACTGACTTTGTCATGAATAACTGGGCAAACAGGAAAATGTGCTTAAAGTTTAGAGAAAACAACAAGAAAAAGAACAACAAAAATAATAAAAATATAGCCTACCTTATAGAGTCTTTAGGAAGAAAAGTAATAATAAACATAAAGCACTAAGTAGGCACATGAAAGGTCTGTAGACTTACTTTACAGTAAGTATGGAATAACTACTATATGCTAAATATTGAGGTTATAGTTACAAGCAAGTCACCTTTTTTACCCCTAAGAAACATAAAAATCTCAATTATAAGCTGCTTTACAAAACATTAAAGAAGTTATATCAATTTTACTCATTAAAATTTGAGAATTATACTCAACTGGGTACTGACAACTTTAGAAGAGTACTGCCTGTTACTCAGAGTATTATAAAGAATAGAAAACCTCTCCTTCTTTTAAGTCTCCAAGCCAACTATCTCAGGGCTATCACATTTAAAAATAAATAGAATTATGACATTCTCCCACCTCAAAAGCAAAAGTTAAGAATTGTTTGCCCAAACTGCCCAATCTGTCCTGTTAACACTCTAACAATTTGGTGGTCCAAGGGTGACCACATTCATAATCCATCACTTCGAAAACACAGGTTGATTCAACTCACAATAAATAGATGAAAATATGCTGTAAAGCATAAACTGTATGATGTACATCTGTTGCTCAGATATGGAATAACACAAGGATGAGATATTTATTTCCTATATTACAGCTGAGTTTTGCAATTAGCTATAAAATTGTAGCATGTGATAGTTCTGTATCTACAAATAAAATAGGCTATGAGAGCAAATAATTATTAGGATTCGTTTCACAGATGTAGAGATTGACACCACTGACCTTTCCCCTCTGAGCTCTGCCCAATCTTGGATACTCCCTACACCAAGTGCTTTCCAGTATCAAAGGAGATGCTGGCAGGGTTCTACTCATTGCTTGCACAGGTGAGCAAACCATGTTCTTGTGTTTATCTCAGTGTATAAAATGCGAAAATTTCCACATAAAAATGGAAGTTTCCTATAGTAAACAATGTGATTGTTACCAATTTACATTTTGATTGCCTATTCAAATTCAGTATATAATACAGCAATTCTTTTTGGCTTCTATATTCAAATTTATACTTAGTAATTGTAGTCTATGGAACTTATTTAGTGTAAAGTGTCAAGCAAAGCTGAATGAATTCTCTGGACTTCCCTGGTGGCACAGTGGTTAAGAATCCACCTGTCAATTCAGGGGACGCGGGTTCGAGCCCTGTTCTGGGAAGATCCCACATGCCACGGCGCAACTAAGACCATGTGCCACAACTACTGAGCCTGCGCTCTGGAGCCTGGGATCCACAACTACTGAGCCCACATGCTACAACTACTGAAGCCCATGAGCCTTGAGCCCATGATCCGCAACAAGAGAAGACACTGCAGTGAGAAGCCTGTGCACTGCAACGAAAAGTAGCCCCCACTTGCCACAACTACAGAAAGCCCGCACACAGCAATGAAGACCCAACGCAGCCAATAAATAAATAAATAAATAAATAAATAAATAAATAAATAAATTTATTTTAAAAATATAAAATTGCTATGTGGAGACAGGTTAGTGAAGAGGAAATATGAGTCTGCTATTTGTATAATTCTCTATCTGTTGAGGCATGAGTATTTTAAATTCTGAACTATTCATACTGTTCTTCACAATGGCCAAATATCTCATACAATTACTTCATTTATTTTATTTAATCTGACTTTACTCACAATATACTTTCTAGCATATCTTAAGATCATATAAACATAATAAATATGCATTTTAGTGGGGGGCTACAATATGACATGGATTTAACAGAGGGCTACATGCAGGTCATTATATTTTTGTACTGTAAGAAGAACAATTATTCAAACAGGCACATATATTTTTGTTAGTTTCTATCATACTTGATATTTCTACCCATATTTTATGGCAAAGGTAATTTATGATCTATACCATATTTATAACTGAAAAATAGATTTCATGATGCTTTAGAAAGATTATAAAACTAAGATTGTTTGTTGGACCATAAAATCGATTTTCTGTCTGATTCTCTTTTCCATGTTACCACTATTTTTAAAGACTACTGGCAACTCTTTGGTAGTGTAATGTGAAAGTAAATAGTACTACTTATTACAAAATATTGTATTTTAACAATTGCATAAAAATTACAAGTCTGCTACAAGCAAATATATTTCCTCTAAAGATGGCTGAAAAAGGATCCAAATAAGGCAATGATCCTTTTTCAATCTATGGGAAGGTTGGATACAGTGCATTTTTGCTCCTGTGTGGTTCTCTATGTCACCAGAAAATAGAGTGGGAAGAAGTGCTAATATAGAAAGCCATAAAGGAAATAATTATGGGGGGTTAGAAATTAGAGCTCAGGAGTTTATCATTTTATTATAATAACATGTGTCAGCTCTGTGCTTAAGTATGTAACAACTTTCCCATCTGTCATCAAATTATACCTTAGTGAATGTTGATGTTTTATCATATGTAGTTTTAATAGTTAATATACAAATTTAAGTATTGGCCAACATTATTCTTTCTGTCTGTTTGTTTATATCTAGGAGGTATTATTTTTTAAATATTCTAGAATAATCGTATTTTGGCCATGCTCACTAAATCAAATTTTTAGAAAGTAATGTAAATTCTAAGTGCCAATAACATTTAATTTCTGTTGTGGTTTGGATGTCTTATACATCATTTTGCAATATCCAATTGTATTTGTTATTTTTAAAAGTGTTGAAAATAAGTTTTAAAATTAATCTTAAATGTTAAAAATATGTACCCTATTGATGTCATATTTTATCTGACTCGAGTGATTGTAAAGTTTTTTCTTTCAAGTAATTATCAGAAAAACAACTTTGAGAGAAGATTCTAATTTTACTGTAGTTATAGGTTACAAGCAAGTCCTTCAGATTGATTCCTCATAGCTGTCTTTAACATGTGTGGCTCTAGGCCAATATCAAAAGCTAACATCAGTTTTTCTACCTGCATGAATTTGGCTTAGAAAACATTTTACCTAATTTCTATCACTTAGTCATGTTAATAGCAATATAGCAAGAGTCTGCCCAAAGGCCATTTTCTACCCTCTGGATACCTGAGGGTTATTAACACCCCCTCAATCATTCACATTCAACTTATTGAGAGTGAGGTACGGGGAAGATTTCAGCAAGTTGGAATGCGTCACAAGGAGAGAGAAAATTACTCACTCAAAATCGATTAATTTGTCAAGACTCCTTGATGTTGCTAAGTTCTTGCATGTTATCATGAAATATAACAAAACCACACTGTGAATACAAATTTGTTGACAAGCAGAAAACTAACAGTCTAAAAATAATATAACTGTCCTTTAACAAATATTTAAACACATTAACCTACATTTACTATAAATAGATATATCTTCAAAATTGTTGGATGAAGCTGTTATTTGTATTAACTTTTTGCATGAATTTAAACATCATTTCTCTGGGTTTTTTGGTCTTCTCATCCACTAAACAAAGATCAAGATTATTTGATTTCTTAACCCTCTCCTCCCCAAATCTAACATCCTATAGCTTGACATTTTTATTTGTAAAGACAATGAACACAGAAGTGTTGAGAAACAGCCAGGTTCTTATAATTGGCAATTCTTATAGGAAATGCTAAAAGAAAGTAATTTCAACATTGTGTACCAATGTGGACTTTCTGAATGAATTGGCAGGTGATAATGGACTCCATAAAACACTTAAAGGAAGATGACTAGTGACTGTAAGTATAATGAGAATATGTATAGAGAGAAAAAAAAGGAGAATCATAATGAAAGCAAGTAAAGGGGGAGTTAATTTAAGCAAGTTATTTCATGAGTTGCCTGGAGGAAGCTAAGTACCAGGCTTCAGTAGTTTTGCTTCAGTTCAGTGTTAAACTTAAAAAGATCAAAGAAAGATCATTCAAAATTAATACATGCAATTTTCTCAGGTGGATAGAAATAACCTTCTGACAACTTTTGTTTCAAAGAAGCTACTCTTTTGCATATCTGAAATACATACCTCTCAATTTTACATAATAATATGAATCACCAAAGAATTCAATCCTACTGCACACAAACAAAAAAATATTTTTCTTTATAATGGTAAAAATATACTCTAAAAATTACTAAAAGTTTTGCCTAAAATACCACCCATATGGATCTTCATTGGAAATCACTATAAGAAAATATGGTTTGATTCCTTTATATATTATCATATAACAGGAGTAAAGTTTGACATAAAGCTTATGATCACAGATACATAAGCCTTTGATAGTCATTTGTTGAAACTTTCAAGTAACTAAACTTTTTATAAAGGTTGAAAGTTTTATAAAGGCCAAAATAATAATACTACCCAAAAAAACAAAAAAATCTGAATGTCGGACTTAAAAACTTTTATTTGGACAAGGATCTATATATCTATGAGGATATATATATAAATAGATACATAGATTTTATATAAAATCAAAGAAGTTGATTCAAGCATTTTTATATGCTCACCTTTCTAGTAATCGTTTTAAATATTAAAATTTCATGCTTTTGAGGGAGCATTGCAGACTAACCAATTCTTGAATCTTACAAAGAAGTGAGATATCCCATCGGTATAAGCCATCATAGAATATATACTGGTCACAATTGCTTCTCAAGGACATACAGAAACATATCAAACAAGTACCACCTAATTAAAGAGGAAGATTCTCTTTTCTCTATAAATTGTGCAGTCCTGCATAGAATGGACCTATTTATTGAAATTTATTCTTGACTTTACAAAGGTAATTTTTCTTGATTAATAGAAAGCTGATTAAGAATCCCAGAATTTATTGTCTTGGAAAATAAAATAATTTTAATTTCAAGTTGCCAAACGCTGTGTTTCCATATATACATATATATGGAAATACCCTCAGAATTCCCAAATTGGGTGATAGAAACTTGGAATTCAGAAATTCTTTCAGATTTACTGCGGCAAAGATCCAGGAGATTGAGAAAAAGCATAGACGATTGAGTAAACTCTCATGGGCATGTCATATCTCTCTTTCTTTTGTTTCCTAAGACCATATTTTTTCATTAAAGGAATTTAGGTAGACTCTTGAAAACTGAGGTTAATGAACAGACCTCTGAAGAGAGGACATGAGATAATAAATGTTGCCTAAGATTCATGATTCCTGGAACTAAGCAAAAATCGGTGGATTTTGAATGAGAGATGTTTATAAAGTTTATTTATCCTTCTTTTTCCTATTGCCATTGTCAGTCTCACCTCTGTCAATTTTGTTCTCAGCTAGCAATAGGACAAGAGAGGAAGGGAGATAATGGTTGAGAAGTATCCAGGTAGCAGAAGATTAACTCTGTGGGGATCAGCAAAGAAAAAAGGTGAGAGAAAGTGCAGGGGCAACTGGAGAAAGGGAGATTATATGTCTAAACAGGGAGTTCTTCAGAGGCTTTTCTTGCACAACACATTGTGTTGGAGACTGTCAGAATAGCCAGGAATGATTAATATTTTATTACCTAAAAATATACATTCACAGAATATGATACTTTAGGTTTTACAATACCATAATAGTAATTAGCACATTATTCTGCAAAGTGGGGACAAATTCCCTGAGTAAAATTGTTTGCTTCAATGTTGCTAAATCCTCAATATTATTCATATTCTGAACAATGCATTAAGATTGAATGAACCATGATACACCACATTAAAAAAACAGAGGATAAAAACAATATGATATCTCAATATATACAGAAAGAGCATTTGACAAAGTTCAACACCCATTTATGATAAAAACTCTCAAAAAAGTGTGTATAGAGGGAACATATAATTATGTTTAACACAATAAAGGCCATATATGACAAACCCACAGCTAACATCATACTCAATGGTGAAAACCTAAAGCTCTTCCTTTAAGATCCAGCACAAGACAAAGATGTCCACTCTTGCTGTTTCTATTCAACATAGTATTGGCAGTCCTAGCCATGGTAATTAGATGAGAAAAGAAATAAAAGTCATCCAAATTGGAAAGGAAGAAGTAAAACTGTCACTATTAGCAGATGATACTACATATATGAGAAACCTTAAAGATTGCACCAAAAAAGCTACTAGAACTAATAAATGAATTCAGTAAATTTGCAGGACACAAAACTAATATACAATCTGTTGCATTTATATACACTAATAACAAACTGTCAGAAAGAGAGATTAAGAAAATAATCCCATTTATAATTGCATCAGTAAGAATAAAATAACTAGGAATAAATTTAATCAAGGAGGTGTAAGGCTTATAGTATGAAAACTAAGAAATTGATTAAAGAAATTAAAGACAACAAAAATAAACAGAAAGTTATACCATGTTCATGGATAGAAAAATTAGCATTGTTAAAACGTCCATACTACCCAAAGCAATATACAGATTCAATGCCATCCCTATCAAAATACCAATGGCATTTTTCACAGAACTGGAAAAACTAATCCTAAAATTTGTATGGAATCACCAAAGACCCCAAATGGCCAAAGCAATCTTGAGAAAGAACAAAACTGGAGGTGTCACACTCCTTGACTTCAAACTATACTACAAAGCTATATAGTAATCAAAACAGTATGGGACTGGCACAAAACAGATACATATATCAATGGTGAATAGAGAGCCCAGACATAAACCCAGGCTCATATGGACAATTAATCTATGACAAAGGAGGCAAGACTATACAATACAATGGGGAAAAGAAAGTTTCTTCAGAAAATGGTGTTGGGAAAACTGGACAGCTACATGCAAAAGAATGAATCTGAATCACTATCTTACACCATATGCAAAAGTAAACTCAAGATGGATTAGAAACTTGAATGTAAGACCTGAAAATATAGAACTACAAGGAGAAAACATAGGCAGTAAGCACTCTGACATTAGTCTTAACAATATTTTTTTGGCTCTGTCTCCTCAGGCAAGGGAAACAAAAGCAAAAATAAGCAAATGGGACCTAATCAAACTAAAAAGCTTTTGCACAGTGAAGGAAACTGTGGGAAGCATGCAGTCTTAGCCAGAGGTAACTCCTGGAGGAGACAGTATGTTTCTCACAGAAAGCAAAGCCTTTACCCTTGACTTGGAATGCACTCTTTTCCCCAGGCCTGAGGAATGTAAAAGAGATTAGCAAAGCTATCTCAAGCCAGGAGACCTCAGGGAGCTGAGAGTCCTGGTTGTTCCTTATGGCTGGGGGCTGTGTGTGTGCCTGGTTAAGGGAAGATAATGTTCAAGGATAGTTGTTGTAAACTTGTTGACGTCCACGGTGGTGACTGAACTGAGACGATAAGAAATTCTATGGGTTCATTGTTTAATAATGAGTTCCTCTTCTGTCTATATTAGATTCAGTAAATTCTAAATGAAGTGCCTTGCAACTATCAGTTGTCTTGGTCCTTCTGAACACATACTTGCGGTGCTATTCAGTCCCTTACCCCTCTCCGTCGGGACCTGGAAGATCCCCTGCGGTGGCTGGACCATCGCAGGAAACAATCAATGAAACAAAAAGGCTGCCTATGAATGAGAAAACATATTTGCAAATGATATACCCAATAAGGGATTAGTATCCAGAATATATAAAGAAATCATACAACTCATCATCAAAAAACAATCTGATTAGAATATGGGTAGAGGACTTACATAGACATTTTTCCAAAGAAGACATAGAGATGGCCAAAAGGCACATGAAAAAATGCTCAACATCACTCATTATTAGGAAAATGCAAATAAAAATCACGATAAAATATTAACTCACCCCTGTCAGAATGGCTATTATCAAAAAGACAAATATAAGTGTTGGTGAGGATATAGAGAAAAGGAAACCTCCTTCACTGCTGGTGGGAAAGTAAGTAGTGCAGCCACTATAGAAAACAGTATGGAGGGTCCTCAAAAAATTAAAAATAGAACTGCCACATGATCCAGCAATTCCACTCCTGGGTATTTAACCAAAGAAAACAAAAACACTAATTCAAAAAGATATATGCACCCTTATATTCATTGCAGCATTATTTACAATAGCCAAGGTATGGACGCAGTCTTCGTTCCTATCAATAGATGGTTGGATAAAGGAAGTTTTATATATATATATATATATATATATATATATAATGGAATATTACTCAGCCATAAAAAAGAATGAAATCTTGGCATTTGTAACAACATGGACGGACCTAGAGGGTATTTTGCTAAGTAAAATAAGTCAGACAGAGAAAGACAAATATTGTATGATTTCACTTACACATGGACTCTAAAAATCAAGCAAGTGAACAAACATAACTAAACAGAAATAGAGTCATAGATACAGAGAACAAACAGGTGATTGTCAGAGGGGAGGGGGATTGGGAGGAAAGAAATATGTGAGGCAGATTATAGATTATAGATGATAGATGTTAATTAAAACTATTGTGGTAATCATTTCATGATGTATGTAGGTCAAATAGTTATACTGTATGCCTTAAACTTATACAGTGTTGTATGTCAATTACATCTCAATATAACTGTGAAAAATGTTTGATATTATAAGAAGGTAATAGAAAGGTCTGTGATAATAGTGTATTGATAAGTAAATGTTCCCCCAAGATGAATGTATTACCCATATTAAACACCTATATGGAACAATATAGATCATAAAAATGCACACAAGAAAATTTTCTTGCTAAAGTTTATTTTTAATAGTAATAGTTTATTAATTATAAATAACTTTCACTAAACATCTCAAAATTATAAAACCATATTTTTTAAATGAGTATATTTCATGAAAATAAAACAGGATTGCCTTATTTGGAATATTCTTTGCTAAAATTTTACAAACATTATTTTCACAAGAAATAATTATGTTCAAATATTTATTGTACTGAATAATGTGCTAAACTAGCCAGAAGACAGAATGTACACCACTTCTTGTTCCCTGTCAGCTTCTCCATTCCTTCAAGCTTTGTTTATATTTTGTAGCAAGATACCACATATTTTTGATTGCATACCCAAGTACACACAGAAATATTTGCAAGTTAAATTTTATTTATTTAGAAGCATTTTCTTTGCAATGTGCTTCTCTTTGTTCCCTGGATACCTAATTTCCATGGATTTAATTTTAAATGTCTTTCCTTGATTTTAATTTTCTTTCTCAATATCAAAAAAACAATCCAGTTAAAAAATGGGTGCAAGACCTAAAGAGACACTTCACCAAGGAAGACATACAGATGGCTAAGAGGTACATGAAAAGATGCTCGACATCAGTAATTATTAGAGAAATGCAAATCAAAACTACAATGAGGTATCACCTCACGCTGGTTAGAATGACCATTATCAAAAAATCTAGAAACAATAAATGATGGAAAGGGTGTGGTGAAAAGGGAACCCTCCTGCCCTGTTGGTGGGAATGTAAATTGATACAACCACTATGGAAAACAGTATGGAGATTCCTTTAAAAAAACTAAAAATAGAACTACCATATGACCCAGCAATTCCACTACTGGGCATATACCCTGAGAAAACCATAATTCAAGAAGAGACGTGTATCACAATGCTCATTGCAGAACTATTTACAATAGCCAGGATGTGGAACCAACCTAAATGTCCATCCACAGATGAATGGATAAAGAAGATGTGGCACATATATATAATGGAATATTACTCAGCCATAAAAAGAAATGAAATTGAGTTATTTGTAGTGAGGTGGATGGACCTAGAGTCTGTCATACAGAGTGAAGTCAGAAAGAGAAAAACAAATACCATATGCTAACGCATATATATGGAATCTTAAAAAAAAAAGGTACTGATGAACCTAGTTGCAGGGCAGAAATAAAGAGGTAGACATAGAGAATGGACTTGAGGACATGGGATGGGAGGGGGAAGTTGGTGCTAAGTGAGAGTAGCATCAACATATATACACTACTGAATGTAATATAGTTGGATGGTGGGAAGCAGCAGCATAGCACAGGGAGATCAGCTCAGTGCTTTGCAGTGACCTAGAGGGGTGGGATAGGGAGGATGGGAGGGATGCTCAAGAGGGAGGGGATATGAGGACATGTTTATGCATATGGCTGATTTGCTTTGTTGTGTAACAGAAATTAACACAGTATTCTGAAGAAATTATACTTCAATAAAGATCTATTAAAAAAAAAATTAAGCCAAATAATACCTTTCAAAATAAACAGAAATATGTTAGGTGTAAATAAAAAGAATTGATACTATCAAGCATAAAACATGAAAAGACAAGATAGGATTCCTAGAATCGTTAACATAATACATGCAATCCATTTATGATCCATAATAATAACCAGTTATTTATACAAAAATGACTTTTCACTTAGAAAAGGACTAAAATTGCACACAGAATGGTACAATGTAGGTAATTAAAGAACTGCTAAATCTGCCTGTAGAAATCACATTAATGCTTTATATGTGTGTGAGTGCTTAAGCATACAGGTACACACCAACAGAGAGAAAGAGACAGAGAGAGAGAGGAGAGATGATGCTGGCTAATCCTTTTACAAAGGTACTAGGAAACAAGTTAGGCAGATAAAATAACCAGACATAGATTATCAGACACAATTCAGAAATATACTTACAGATCACAGAATCAATGCTCTCTACTACATTTAAAACAAGTAGACATTATAAACATGTTTATACAACACCTCTGTACTTATTATAACTTAGGTGCACACTGATGTCCATTAGATTAACCACTTAGCTTAAATTCCATTAACGTTATCATAATAGAAAAATATCACATATAAAAATGCATGGACTCCACATTTTAAGAATTACCTCTTTGCCCCTCTCCTTTCATGTTTTAAGATAGAACAGTAAAGATAAAAACTGGTTCTTAAGAGCAAAATGAGGTAAAGCCTCAGATCACTCATGATGCCATCTAGGACTAATTCTTTCTCAGTTGCTTTCAAATAGTGCAGAAGATTGTACTAAAGTCAAGCCTATCCTAAAATGCTTTAAGCCAATTTTTTTAACTTAAAGAGAAAAAAAATAAATACTGTGTGAATCAAACCCTAACAAGAACAAAACATTCACTTAGATGGTTCACATGAAGAGATTTTAATGAAAAGGCTATTTGGAGATGCATGGGCTGGAAAGGATAAGCCATTCTGAATCCAGCAACACGGCAAGACATGACCATCTCTGGTACTGAAGGAACAGGGGAGGAAGTAGCTACAGGGATGTTGAAACCATGGAGCGGGTACTTCCCAGTGGATATTTAGTCCTGGGGTATGTAGGTATTAGTAGACACATAGCTCCAGAGCAAGGAGGACAAATGGGTGAAACATCCAGACCTCTCACTGCCACCTTCTGCACCCGTGCTATTGCCTCTCCCTGGCCAAACTCAGGCACCCCACCTAAGCCAGAGAGCTAGGAAGTTAGATAGGTATAAGATTCAGCCTTCCTAGTCTTAGAACAGAGAAGAAAAGAAAGGTGAATGGATATGGAGTGGGCAAATGGATAAAAATCCAACAGAGATACCCAGTCTTTTAAAATTGTATTCCATTTTCACCCTAGAATTATATATCAAACCAAATTAAAGGGGATCAAAAATCAAGGATGTTTATGGTTTCCTTTGCTGTGCAAAAGCTTTTAAGTTTCATTAGATCCCATTTGTTTATTTGTGTTTTTATTTCCAATTCTCTAGGAGGTGGGTCAAAAAGGATCTTGCTGTGATTTATGTCATAGAGTTTTCTGCCTATGTTTTCCTCTAAGAGTTTGATAGTGTCTGGCCTTAAATTTAGGTCTTTAATCCATTTTGAGTTTATTTTTGTGTATGGTGTTAGGGAGTGTTCTAATTTCATACTTTTACATGTACCTGTCCAGTTTTCCCAGCACCACTTATTGAAGAGGCTGTCTTTTCTCCACTATATATTCCTGCCTCCTTTATCAAAGATAAAGTGACCATATGTGCGTGGGTTTATCTCTGGGCTTTCTATCCTGTTCCATTGATCTATATTTCTGTTTTTGTGCCGGTACCATACTGTCTTGATTACTGTAGCTTTGCAGTATAGTCTGAAGTCAGGGATCCTGATTCTTCCAGCTCCGTTTTTCTTTCTCATGATTGCTTTGGCTATTTGGGGTCTTCTGTGTTTCCATACAAATTGTGAAATTTTTTGTTCTAGTTCTGTGAAAAATGCTAGTGGTAGTTTGATAAAGATTGCATTGAATCTGTAGATTGCTTTGGGTAGTAGACTCATTTTCACAATGTTGATTCTTCCAATCCAAGAACATGGTACATCTCTCCATCTATCTGTATCATCTTTAATTTCTTTCATCAGTGTCCTATAATTTTCTGCATACAGGTCTTTTGTCTCCTTAGGTAGGTTTATTCCTAGATATTTTATTCTTTTTGTTGCAATGGTAAATGGGAGTGTTTTCTTAATTTCACTTTCAGATTTTTCATCATTAGTGTATAGGAATGCCAGAGATTTCTGTGCATTAATTTCGTATCCTGCTACTTTACCAAATTCATTGATTAGCTCTAGTAGTTTTCTGGTAGCATCTTTAGGATTCTCTATGTATAGTATCGTGTCATCTGCAAACAGTGACAGCTTTACTTCTTCTTTTCCCCTCAGAATGGGAGAAAATTTTTGCAAGTGAAGCAACTGACAAAGGATTAATCTCCAAAATTTACAAGCAGCTCATGCAGCTCAATATCAAAAAATCAAACAAGCCAATCCAAAAATGGGCAGAAGATGTAAATAGACATTTCTCCAAAGAAGGTATACCGATTGCCAACAAATACATGAAAGAATGCTCAACATCATTAATCATTAGAGAAATGCAAATCAAAACTACAATGAGATATCGTCTCACACTGGTCAGAATGGCCATCATCAAAAAATCTACAAACAATAAATGCTGGAGAGGGTGTGGAGGAAAGGGAACCCTCTTGCACCGTTGGTGGGAATGTAAATTGATACAGCCACTATGGAGAACAGTATGGAGGTTCCTTAAAAAACTACAAATAGAACTACCATACGACCCAGCAATCCCACTACTGGGCATATACCCTGAGAAAACCATAATTCAAAAAGAGTCATGTACCAAAATGTTCATTGCAGCTCTATTTACAATAGCCAGGACATAGAAGCAACCTAAGTGTCCATCAACAGAGGAATGGATAAAGAAGATGTGGCACATATATACAATGGAATATTACTCAGCCATAAAAAGAAATGAAATTGAGTTATTTGCAGTGAGGTGGATGGACCTAGAGTCTGTCATACAGAGTGAAGTAAGTCAGAAAGAAAAAAACAAATACTGTATGCTAACACATATATATGCAATCTAAGAAAAAAAAAAAAGAAAAGGTCATGAAGGACCTAGGGGCCAGACGGGAGTAAAGACACAGTCCTACTAGATAATGGACTTGAGGATATGGGGAGGGGGGAGGGTAAGCTGTGACAAAGTGAGAGAGTGGCATGGAAATGTATACACTACCAAACGTAAAATAGATAGCTAGTGGGAAGCAGCCGCATAGCACAGGGAGATCAGCTCGTGCTTTGTGACCACCTAGAGGGGTGGGATAGGGAGGGTGGGAGGGAGGGAGATGCAAAAGGGAAGAGATATGGGAACATATGTATATGTATAACTGATTCACTTTGTTATAAAGCAGAAACTAACACACTATTGTAAAGCAATTATACTCCAATAAAGATGTTATAAAGAAAAAGAAAAATCAAGGATGATTTCACCAAAACTTCAAGCTAAAACTCTATGTCAGTCTTTGTAGGTTAAAACTTACCCACTGACATTAAACAGTTGACAGTCATCTATTTCCTACTACAATCTAATATAAGACATCTGCAAAATTGAGTTAGGTGCTCACGTGTCAGTTAATGGGGATTGGCAAAGGAAATATCGACAGAGCTCAATTTGGAAAAGGCTGCACAAGGTAATCCAATCTCACTATTAGCAACACTGCACAATTCATTTCTCACTCCCAGGACACAGACATTGACAATTCTTCTGATGGATTCAGTTCCTGACACAGTCCCAGAAAAAGTGAAAAGCTCACAAAATACTTGTTGAATTGAGTTCTGTAGTATGAGGCAGAGAGATTGTGAATGAACAAATGAGTTTTTAGGTAGGGGGCAAAACATGAGTGGAAAGTGAAGGGAGAATGTGACATTTGACTTTGCAGCCAAGAGTCCCTAATGGAAAAAAAAACATTGCAGTCCAGGACAGTGTGGGTCATACATCAAGAGCTAATCAGAAATCCAACCTGGTGAGTTTTGACAAGCATTTTAAATAAAGAATGAAATAAAGAATGAAGAAGGAAAATGTGAATTTTTGGTGTACAGTGCAAACAGTAAGCATATGTATTATGGAAATTTTATTTCATGTTAGTATACATGAGTATCCTAAATCACAATATGTAATGCATATTGCATAGAAATGCAGAGAAAATAATTTTCTAGTAATTCACCTAAGAACAATATTAAAGAAAACAAAGGCTCTGAAGGCTTGCGCTTAGTTAAATTTTATACTGCAAAGATACTTGGGAAGAAACTATTCTGGGAAGGCAAATGTCTATAAGAAACACTAATTATATAAAATGCAAGCAAATATCAGGACATTTGTACAGATAAATGATATATGTAGCTAGTTAAATAGTCTTTGAGACAACTTTTGAAAGATATTTATTCATTATTCTATCTGTGTGATTTGTATCATTGTATTTTTTTTAAATTTTATTTATTTATTTATTTATTTTTAGCTGTGTTGGGTCTTCATTTCTGTGTGCGGACTTTCTCTAGTTGCGGCAAGTGGGGGCTACTCTTCATCGCGGTGCACGGGCCTCTCACTATCGCGGCCTCTCTTCTTGCGGAGCACAGGCTTCATATGCGCAGGCTCAGTAGTTGTGGCTCACGGGCCCAGTTGCTCCGCGGTATGTGGGATCTTTCCATACCAGGGCTCAAACCCGTGTCCCCTGCATTGGCAGGCAGATTCTCAACCACTGCGCCATGAGGGAAGCCCCTGTATCATTGTATTTTTATAACCAGTAACATTGAAAGAGTGATTTAAAATCCATAGTTCTCTTTTTTAGCTGAAGAAAATACTAGTCAATGTTAAAAATATATTTATACTTTTGCCATTTGATTGCCATTTCTTTAAGTTACAGAAATGTCATCCTGGCAATTAAAGAATAGAAGGGATGAGTCTAGCATATCCAACCATCTATGCATCTCTGAGCAATTTCCCAAACTTTGTCATCCAATTAATTTTTTTGTAAAATGGAGATTCTAATTCTTGCCATAAAGTGTCACTGTGAGGATTAAGTTAGAGATAATGCATGATAAGCAGTTCATATATCACACATTATAAGCCCTCACAAAAAGGTGGTTTTGGTGTTAGTGTTGATAGTGGTGGTGAGAATAACAGTGCAGCAAGCCCTCATGCCCCACTTTTCATGGTTCCATGAGGAAAGTCCTCAGTAAGAAGAAAATTCCTGGTCTTTCCACCCTCCACCACCTTGAGAGGTACAGTGACTTAGCTGATTTGTGAGACAGAGCTAGACTGTGGCTCAGCCCTTTCTTCTTTCCCTCTGTTGAGAGCCAGCCTTCCTCCAGGGGACAGCCTCACCGCTCCACATGGCCAGAAGCATATTCCTCAGGGGAAGTATGGGATTGTCCTACTGCCCCACAGAATAGGTGGTAATTCTGTTCAATTAGGGGTGAATATTATCAAGCCCTTTCGGCTGAAGATTTCAAGCCACACAATTTGTCTTAAATAAAGCTGGTGGTATTTTAACTTGCAACTTGATTCTCAATCTGTTTTGAACTCAGGAGGAGGAGAGAGGGAGGTTTATTTGTCCCCTATATCCCTAAAAGTCACATTGATTAATATTCCTGTGTTCTTTGTACTATATAGTTTATATTTTTAAAAGTGGACACACACACATTTAATTAAGTAAATGAACTTTGTTATTGAGGGTGGGCTGCTGCAGCTCTGTATTTTATTGTTCTCTCTCTTTTAAGAGAACAAAGTTTTGGAAAGTTGAATTACTTTTCATAATAGGTTGTGAGTTTCTTTGCCTTCTAATGATCTGTCTTTGCCTTAAAAATCTTCTATTGTCATGATGGTTGAATGAATAAGTATTGTTTCACATTGACCTATAATTCTATTTGACTATGTGTTTTAAACATTTTGATATGTTTGACAAACTTCCCCATGTCAAATTCTAAATAAATTTCTTTTGACCTCCAAAAAAAAAAAAAAAAAGGGGCATCCCTGGTGGCGCAGTGGTTGAGAATCTGCCTGCCAATGCAGGGGACACGGGTTCAAGCCCTGGTCTGGGAAGATCCCACATGCCACGGAGCAACTGGGCCTGTGAGCCACAAATTACTGAGCCTGCGCGTCTAGAGCCTGTGCTCCACAACAAGAGAGGCCGCGATAGTGAGAAGCCCACGCAACGCGATGAAGAGTGGTCCCCACTTGCCACAACTAGAGAGAAAGCTCTCGCACAGAAACGAAGACCCAACACAGCCATAAATAAAAAAAAATAAATAAATTAAAAAAAAAAAAAAGTCACTTAAAATGTGGGAGAAACAAGAGCATCCCTGTAGGTGTGGAAGTGTTTAAAAAAAAAAAAAAAAGGTGGACACACGGAATGACCTTCCCTTAGTGAAAGACATTGTCTCAGATAGGAAAGTTGAGATCAATCTGTTAGGAATCTATAGGTAATATTTCACAATTATGCAGTCCAATTTTTTGTATATTTATATTAAATTATTTAGACTACATCTTAAAAGAATAATCCATACCCCCAACAATTTATTTACATTCTCAGGTATAAATATTTTTCAGGTTTAACTATATCTTTCTAAAGGCAAAAATGCCTATAAATTGTTTTATCAACCATTCTTCTACCTCATGTTTTAAACTTGAAATAGAAATGGCAATATTACCTATAGCTAGTTTTTTTTTTTAATTAATTTATTTTTGGCTGCGCTGGGTCTTTGTAGCTGCACGACATTTCTGTAGTTGTGGCAAGCTGGTGCTACTCTTCATTGCGATGTGCAGTCTTCTCATTGCAGTGGCTTCTTTTGTTACAGAGCATGTGCTCTAGGTATGTAGGCTTCAGTAGTTGTGGCACACAGGTTCAGTAGTTGTGGCTTGCGGGGTCTAGAGCGCAGGCTCAGTAGTTGTGACGAACGGGCTTAGTTGCTCCGCACTATGTGGGATCTTCCCAGACCAGGGCTTGAACCCATGCCCCCTGCATTGGTAGGCGGATTCTTAACCACTGCACCACCAGGGAAGCCCTATAGCTAGTTTAATTGTTTAAAAGGACAATTTCTTGAATTGTTAAAAAAAAAACTCAATTTCTTGAGTTAGCAGAAGGTTTATCAACACAATATTCAAAACCAAAATGTAGTGTTCTATTACAGTTGAACATCCAGAAGGGAATCACAAACACACTGGTGGTTGTTAATGTTGCTATTTCTTTCAAAATAAGAAGCCTAATAACAGAATCAGCAGGAAGTTGGGTGGCTGTGTGACTGAAAACTCTCGTATCTTGGAGAATAGCTGTCTTTGGCAAGCTCATTGGATGACAGCTGATATACTGTCAGGAAAGACTCTCTGTGTGAAAATTCTATTTTGTTGTATCTTAATTCTCTTCCCTTGGATGCAGTACATCTCCAAGTGTTGAATGGCTTGCTATTTAACAGTAAATGCTGATGTTGAAAATTCAATATATTGCTCTGGTGTAAATGATTGTATAGTAATCACTACTGATATCATCAACTTCCTTCTGAAACAGATGTTAGGAAATGAATTTACAGAATTAAGATAGTAGAGTGTTTAAAAGCTCAATAAAAGTTTACATCCAGATGTTCCAAAACTCTTAATCCTAGATATTTTTCTCCATATAGATAGAGCTACCATCTGTTCCCCTGATCAATCAATGATGTTGATGCAGTTCTGAATTCTGTGTTAATATACGTCACACTGTTAGGAAAGTGCATATTCTCTATGAAGCTGTCTCATCTTTATTTATTTCAGCTTTTGGTTTATTCCCCTCTCTGGGATAGGATCATTTGTCTTTACAAGACTTAAAGTATATAAGACAAGACATCCCTTGAGGATTTTAAGTGATATTTCCTTTAAGTTGATTTTCCCTTGAGGTGAGGCTGAATGTCACTGCTCCTTAGAGAAGGGAAGGAATCTGAGTTCCACTGTCATTTTTTTTGTACCATTGTAGTTCTTTGTTTATGGATATATAAGCTTAAATATGCTGGGTACTCAGGTTAATTCTAGTGATGTTTGTAATGAAATCTCACTAATATTGCCAGGCACAAGTTTGGGATGACTGAAGTAACAATTATCACAGGCATACACAAAGGCCCAGAGGTAAGCTGTCCATGTCTTTTGGGGTTTTCCCCCAGACAAGCATAAGGCATGAGGTGGCATGGAGATTTGTAGCAAATTCATGCTATTTCTGCTTTGTTCTATGCTCTTTTATCTGAAAGTACAAAACTGTAAGCATTATTCAAAAATGGGCAAAAGTGAGTAAGAGAAACTTTGTTTTATATCAATTAACCTGTACTGGGGGCAGTTTTTCGTACTAAGAAAATTACTGTAGACAAAGTGTCTTTGATGCCCTAAAAATGTAGACTTGAAATTGAAAAATGGTTCCATGTGCAAACAGGAAGTAAATCCCTTTGGAGAAGAGGGCTTTGGAGGGACTTTAACAAGGATCTCCAAAATATTGGGGGGTGAGGGAGTGACTGGATAATTTATAGTTATCAATCTACCAATCACTTTAATTGACATGCAAAACAGCACATTTTAGTTTTTAAAAATTAACTTTTTTTTCTGTACTAGCATTGTACTAAAAATGGTCTAATATTGCTTTTTTTTTCATCAAAGCATTTCTTAAGAAGATACTTGAAAACTTGCTTCCTAACATAATGGTCAAGAATACAGGGCATTTGTACAACGTCCTGCCATGCCCACTCACCAGTTCCTTCACTGTATTAGCTTCTGAGGAGGGTACTTTAAGACATTCAAAGGTAGGATTAGAAAATCAGCATACAGTGTAAATTAC
The DNA here is from genome assembly GCF_965194825.1 of Balaenoptera physalus. Taxonomy (NCBI): domain Eukaryota; kingdom Metazoa; phylum Chordata; class Mammalia; order Artiodactyla; family Balaenopteridae; genus Balaenoptera; species Balaenoptera physalus. The sequence goes on along the minus strand of NC_138896.1, from coordinate 46,817,910 downwards.
TGAATACCTTTACAGGATGCACCAATCTTGGGTTAGTGGCCATAAAGTGACCTTTACAGAGCTATCTATAGCCATGTTTAAAATGCACAGTTTAACCTGAAGTGAATAAAAGGTGTTTACCACATCAGTGTCTATATGAGTAATCCTTCACTCCCTTATTGAGGATTTTTTTTTTTTGGCATACCATCAGAGAAGTTTAAAATACACATTAGAGAGGTTCCATAATTATAGTTTTTGCAGTTCAAACAGCCTTGCTAAAGTGAAGTAAAACATTACCTCTATAATCAAAGAAAACTGCTCCTTAGACCAATTCTGTTTACCAGAATTCTGTAATTATACCCAACACATTGCATTGGAGAGTTCCAACAATGCTATATTATACTATAATGGTATAATTATAGTATAATAGTATAATTGACTGCCATCAATGTTTTTGATGATTATGACTAAGGCAAAATTCATAAGACTCCATAAACATTTTCCAGTTCATTTTTATTAACAACTAATCATAAAAATATATAAGCAGAGCATTTGTTCCATCTTTTCACCTTTGAGTGATGACTTAAATTATTTTTAAAGCATTAATTATGAGAGCTTTTCAGTTAAAAACACTGTATTGCAGAGGCAAACTGAGAGATACACAAGTCAGAAGCACAGTGAGGGTTACCTGACTAGGGACAATGGGGTCAATACATTGAAGACAGGAATCATAAAACATTTCTGAATTTTCTACCTAATCTTTTTTCTATCATCTTGCTATGATAATATATTTTTAAAATTTTCTCAATTTGGACTTTCAAGACTATTCATTGCATGCACTCAACACAAATTCAAAGTTAGTAATTACTGTTTCAATATTATTTTTATAAGTTCATAGACTATTCCATGAGATTTTTTTTTTTACTCTCTTCTGATGTTTCATTATTAGTGTAAAGAAATGCAACAGATTTCTGTATATTAATCTTTATCCTGCTACCTTGCTGAATTCATGTATTAGTTCTAATCATTTTTGTGTGGAGGTTTTAGAGTTCTCTACATAGAGTATCATGTCATCTGCAAATAGTGACAGTTTTACCTCTTGCCTTCCAATTTGGATGCCCTTCACTTCTTTTTCTTGTCTGATTGCTGTGGCTAGGCGTTCCAATATTAGGTTGAGTAGAAGTACTGAGAGTGCTCCTCTGCCCATTTTTAAAACAGGTTGTTTGTTTTTTGTTGTTGTTGAATTGTATGAATTTTTTTTAATTTTTTAACATCTTTATTGGAGTATAATTGCTTTACAATGGTGTGTTAGTTTCTGTCTAATAACAAAGTGAATCAGCTATACTTACACATATATCTCCATATCTTTTCCCTCTTGCATCTCCCTCCTTCCCACATTCCTTATTCCACCCCTCTACATGGTCACAACGCACTGAGCTGATCTCCCTGTGCTATGCAGCTGCTTCCCACCAGCTATCGGTTTTACATTTGGTAATATATATATGTCCATGCCACTCTCTCACTTTGTCCCAGCTTACCCTTCCCCCTTTTGTGTCCTCAAGTCCATTCTCCAGGAGGTCTGTGTCTTTATTCCCGCCCTGCCCCTGGGTTCTTCATGACCTTTTTTTTTTAAATTCCATATATATGTGTCAGCATACGGTATTTGTTTTTCTTTTTCTGACTTACTTCACTCTGTAGGACAGATTATAGGTTCATCCACCTCACTACAAATAACTCAATTTCCTTTCTTTTTATGGATGAGTAATATTTCACTGTATATATGTGCCACATCTCTTTATCCATTCATCTTGTCGATGGACAATTAGGTTGCTTCCTAATTGTAAATAGGAAGCTGCAATGAATAGAGCTGCAATGAACATTTTGATACATGACTTTTTTGAATTATAGTTTTCTCAAGGTATATGCCCAGTAGTGGGATTGCTGGGTCGTGTGGTAGTTCTATTTTTAGTTTTTTAAGGAACCTCCATACTGTTCTCCATAGTGGCTGTATCAATTTACATTTCCACTAACAGTGCAAGAGTGTTCCCTTTTCTCCACACCCTCTCCAGCATTTATCGTTTGTAGATTTTTTGATGATGGCCATTCTGACCGGTGTGAGATGATATCTCATTGTGGTTTTTTTTTTTTTAAAGGTTTTTTTTTTAATTATTAACACCTTTAATTATTATTTATTTTATTTTATTTTTTTATTTTGGCTGTGTTGGGTCTTCGTTTCTGTGCGAGGGCTTCCTCTAGTTGCGGCAAGCGGGGGCCACTCTTCATTGCGGTGCGCGGGCCTCTCACTATCGTGGCCTCTCTTGTTGCGGAGCACAGGCTCCAGACGCGCAGGCTCAGTAGTTGTGGCTCATGGGCCTAGTTGCTCCGCGACATGTGGGATCTTCCCAGACCAGGGCTCGAACCCGTGTCCCCTGCATTAGCAGGCAGATTCTCAACCACTGCACCACCAGAGAAGCCCTCATTGTAGTTTTGATTTGCATTTCTCTAGTGATTAATGAGGTTGAGCATTCTTTCATGTGTTTGTTGGTAATCTGTATATCTTCTTTGGAGAAATGTCTATTTACATCTTCTGCCCATTTTTGGATTGGCTTGTTTGATTTTTTGATATTGAGTTGCATGAGCTACTTGTATATTTTGGAGATTAATCCTTTGTCAGTTGCTTCATTTGAAAATATTTTCTCCCATTCTGAGGGTTGTCTGTTAGTCTTGTTTATGGTTTCCTTTGCTGTGCAAAAGCTTTTAAGTTTCATTAGGTCCCATTTGTTTATTTTTGTTTTTATTTCCATTTCTCTAGGAGGTGGGTCAAAAAGGTTCTTGCTGTGATTTATATCATAGAGTGTTCTGCCTATGTTTTCCTCTAAGAGTTTGATAGTGTCTGGCCTTACATTTAGGTCTTTAATCCATTTTGAGTTTATTTTTCTGTATGGTGTTAGGAAGTGTTCTAATTTCATTCTTTTACATGTAGCTGTCCAGTTTTCCCAGCACCACTTATTGAAGAGGCTGTCTCTTCTCCATTGTATATTCTTGCCTCCATTATCAAAAATAAGTTGACCATATGTGCTTGGGTTCATCTCTGGGCTTTCTCTCCTGTTCCATTGATCTATATTTCTGTTTTTGTGCCAGTACCATACTGTTTTGATTACTATAGATTTGTAGTATAGTCTGAAGTCAGGGATCCTGATTCTTCCAGCTCCGTTGTTCTTTCTCAAGATTGCTTTGGCTATTTGGGATTTTTTGTGTTTCCATACATTGTGAAATATTTTGTTCTAGTTCTGAGAAAAATGCCATTGGTAGTTTGATAGGGATTGCACTGAATGTATAGGTTGCTTTGGGTAGTATAGTCATTTTCACAATGTTGATTCTTCCAATCCAAGAACATGGTAAATCTGTCCACATTTTTGTATCATCTTTAATTTCTTTCATCAGTGTCTTATATTTCTCCGCATACAGGTCTTTTGTCTCCTTAGGTAGGTTTATTCCTAGGTATTTTATTATTTTTATTGCAGTGGTAAACGGGAGTGTTTTCTTAATTTCACTTTCAGATTTTTCATCATTAGTGTATAAGAATGCAAGAGATTTCTGTGCATTAATTTTGTATCCTGCTACTTTACCAAATTCGTTGTTTAGTTCTAGTACTTTTCTGGTACAGTCTTTAGGATTTTCTATGCATAGTATCATGTCATCTGCAAAGAGTGACAGCTTTACTTCTCCTTTCCCGATTTGGATTCTTTTTATTTCTTTTTCTTCTCTGATTGATGTGGCTAAAACTTCCAAAACAGTGTTGAATAATAGTGGTGAGAGTGGGCAACCTTGTCTTGTTCCTGATCTTAGTGGAAATGGTTTCAGTTTTTCACCATTGAGGATGTTGTTTGCTGTGGGTTTGTCATATATGGTCTTTATTATGTTGAGGTAAGTTCCCTGTATGCCTACTTTCTGGAGGGTTTTTATCATAACTGGGTGTTGAATTTTGTCAAAAGTTTTTTCTGCATCTATTGAGATGATCATATGGTTTTTATTCTTCAATTTGTTAATATGGTGTATCACATTGATTGATTTGTGTATATTGAAGAATCCTTGCATTCCTGGTATAAACCTCACTTGATCATGGTGTACGATCCTTTTAATATGCTGTTGGATTCTGTTTGCTAGTATTTTGTTGAGGATTTTTGTATCTATGTTCATCAGTGATATTGGCCTATAGTTTTCTTTCTTTGTGACATCTTTGTCTGGTTTTGGTATCAGCGTGATGGTGGCCTCACAGAATGAGTTTGGGAGTGTTCCTTCCTCTGCTGTATTTTGGAAGAGTTTGAGAAGGATAGGTGTTAGCTCTTCTCTTAATGTTTGATAGAATTCACCTGTAAAGCCATCTGGTCCTGGGCTTTTTTTTGTTGGAAGATTTTAATCACAGTCTCAGTTTCAATGCTTGTGATTTGTCTGTTTATATTTTCTACATCTTCCTGGTTCAGTCTCAGAATGTTGTGCTTTTCTAAGAATTTGTCCATTTCTTCCAGGTTGTCCATTTTATTGGCGTATGGTTGCTTGTAGTAATCTCTCATGATCCTTTGTATTTCTGCAGTGTCAGTTGTTACTTCTCCTTTTTCATTTCTAATTCTATTGATTTGAGTCTTCTCCCTTTTTTCTTGATGAGTCTGGCTAATGGTTTATCAATTTTGCCTATCTTCTCAAAGAACCAGCTTTTAGTTTCATTGATCTTTGCTATTGTTTCCGTCATTTCTTTTTCATTTATTTCTGGTCTGATATTTATGATTTCTTTCCTTCTGCTAACTTTCGGGTTTTTTTGTTCTTCTTTCTTTAACTGCTTTAGGTGTAAATTTAGGTTGTTTATTTGAGATGTTTCTTCTTTCTTAAGGTAGGCTTGTATTGCCATAATCTTCCCTCTTAGAACTGCTTTTGCTGCATCCCAGAGGTTTTGGGCTATCGTGTTTTCATTGTCATTTGTTTCTAGGTATTTTTTTATTTCCTCTTTGATTTCTTCAGTGATCTCTTGGTTATTAAGTAGTGTATTGTTTAGCCTCCAAGCGTTTGTATTTTTTACAGATTTTCTCATGTAATTGATATCTAGGCTCATAGTGTTGTGGTCGGAAAAGATACTTGGTACAATTTCACTTTCCTTAAATTTACCAAGGCTTGATTTGTGACCCAAGATATGATCTATCCTGGAAAATGTTCCATGAGCACTTGAGAAGAAAGTGTATTCTGTTGTGTTTGGATGGAATGTGCTATAAATATCAATTACGTCCATCTTGTTTAATGTATCATTTAAAGCTTGTGTTTCCTTTTTAATTTTCATTTTGTATGATCTGTCCTTTGTTGAAAGTGGGGTGTTAAAGTCCCCTACAGTGATTGTGTTACTCTCGATTTCCCCTTTTATGGCTGTTAGTATTTGCCTTATGTATTGAGGTGGTCCTGTGTTGGGTGCAAAAATATTTACAACTGTTACATCTTCTTCTTGGATTAATCCCTTGATCATTATGTAGCATCCTTCTTTGTCTCCTGTAATAGTCTTTGTTGTAAAGTCTCTTTTGTCTGTTATGAGAATTGCTACTCCAGCTTTCTTTTGATTTCCAGTTGCATGGAATATCTTTTTCCATGCCCTCACTTTCAGTCTGTATGTGTCCCAAGGTCTGAAGTGAGTCTCTTGTAGACTGCATATATACGGGTCTTATTTTTGTATCCATTCAGCCAGTCTATGTCTTTTGGTTGGAGAATATAATCCGTTTACATTCAAGGTAATTATTAATATTTTCTCAGTCCCTTTCTTTTTCTCTTTTTCTTCTGTGACCCCAATAATTCAAATGTTGGTGCATTTAATATTGTCCTAGAGGTCTCTCAGGCTGTCCTCAAATCTGTTCATTCTTTTTTCTTTATTCTCCTCTGTAGTAGTTATTTCCACTATTTTATCTTCCAGGTCACTTATCTGTTCTTCTGCCTCAGTTATTCTGCTCTCGATTCCTTCTAGAGAATTTTTAATTTCATTTATTGTGTTGTTCATCATTGTTTGTTTGCTCTTTAGTTCTTCTAGGTCCTTGTTAAACGTTTCTTGTATTTTTTCCATTCTGTTTCCAAGATTTTGGATCATCTTTACTATCATTATTCTGAATTCTTTTTCAAGTAGACTGCTTATTTCCTCTTCATTTGTTAGGTCTGGCGCATTTTTTACCTTGCTCCTTCATCTGCTGTGTGTTTCTCTGTCTTCTCATTTTGCTTAAATTACTGTGTTTGGGGTCTCCTTTTCGCAGGCTGCAGGTTTGTAGTTCCCGTTGTTTTTGGTGTCTGTCCTCAGTGGCTAAGGTTTGTTCAGTGTGTTGTGTAGGCTTCCTGGTGGAGGGGACTAGTGCCTATGTTCTGGTGAATGAGGCTGGATCTTGTCTTTCTGGTGGACAGTTTCACATCTGGTGGTGTGTTTTGGGGTGTCTGTGACCTTATTATGACTTTAGGCAGCCTCTCTGTTAATGGGTGGGGTCGTGTTCCTGTCTTGCTAGTTGTTTGGCATAGGGTGTCTAGCACTGTAGCTTGCTGGTCATTGAGTGAAGCTGGGTCTTGGCATTGAGATGGAGATCTCTTGGAGATTTTCACAGTTTGATATTACATGGAGCTGGAAGGTCTCTGGTGTACCAATGTCTTGATCTCGGCTCTCCCCTCCTCAGAGGCACAGCCCTGACTCCCGGCTGGAGCACCAAGACCCTGTCATCCACACGGAAAAAGAGAAAACGGGGGGAAAAATATATATCGTTGCTCCCAAAGTCCACCACCTCAAGTTGGGATGATTCGTTGTCTATTCAGGTATTCCACAGATGCAGGGTATATCAAGTTGATTGTGGAAATTTAATCCGCTGCTTCTGAGAGATTTCCCTTTCTCTTTTTTGTTCCCACAGCTTTGGAAGAAGCTGGTGTTCAGCTTTGTATTTGGCCCCGCCTCTGTGTGTAGGTTGCCTGAGGGCATCTGTTCCTGCTCAGAAAGGACGGGGTTAAAGGAGCAGTTGATTAGGGGGCTCTGGCTCATTCAGGCTGGGTGGAGGGAGGGGTAGGGAATGCGGGGTGAGTCTGCGGCAGCAGAGGACAGCACGACATTGCAACAGCCTGAGGCACCATGTGTTCTCCCTGGGAAGTTGTCCCTGAATCACAGGACCCTGGCAGTGGCGGGCTGCACAGCTCCCAGGAGGGGAGGTGCAGATAGTGACCTTTGCTTGCACACAGGCTTCTTGGTGGCTGTAGCAGCAGCCTTAGCATTTCATGCCCATCTCTGGGGTCCGCACTGATAGCCGTGGCTCACACCCATCTCTTGAGCTCGTTTAAGCGCCTCTCTTAATTCCTTCTCCTTGCGTACTGCAAAACAAAGAGGCAAGAAAAAGTTTTTTGCCTCTTTGGCAGCTCCAGATCGTTTTCTAGACACACTCCTGGCTAGCTGTGGTGCACTAGCCCCCTTCAGGCTGTGTTCACACAGCCAACCCCAGTCCTCTCCCTGGGATCCGACCTCTGAAGCCAGAGCCTCAGCTCCTAGCCCCAACCCTTCCCGGTGGGTGAGCAGACAAGCCTCTCGGGCTGGTGAGTGCTGGTCGGCACCGATCCTCTGTGCGGGAATCTCTCCACTTTGCCCTCCGAACCCCTGTGGCTGTGCTCTCCTCCATAGCTCCAAAGCTTCCCCCCTCCTCCACCTGCAGTCTCTGCCTGTGAAGGGGCTTCCTAGTGTGTGGAAACCTTTCCCCCTTCACAGCTCCCTCCCACTGGTGCAGGTCCTGTCCCTATTCTTTCGTCTCTGTTTTTTCCTTTTTCTTTTGCCCTACCCAGGTACGTGGGGAGATTCTTGCCTTTTGGGAGGTCTGAGGTCTTCTGCCAGCATACAGTAGGTGTTCTGTAGGGGTTGTTCAGCATGTAGATGTATTTCTGATGTATTTGTGGGGAGGAAGGTGATCTCCACATCTTACTTTTCCGCCATCTTGAAGCTCCCTCCTGCATGAATTCTTTATATATTTTGGATATTGACCCTTTATTGGATATATGATTTGCAAATATCTCCTCATTCATTTGGTTGTCTTTTCATTTTCTTGATGGTTTCCTTTGCTCTGCAAAAGCTTTTAGCTTGATGTCATCCCATTTGTTCATTTTTGTTTTTGTTCCTTTGCCTGAGGAGACATACCTTGAAAGATATTGCTAAGACCAATGTCAAAGAACATACTGCACATGTTTTCTTCTAGGAATTTTATGGCTTTAGGTCTCATATTCAAATATTTAATCCATTTTGGGTTGATTTCTGTGTATGGTATGAGATAGTCTTCTAGTTCCTTTTCCTTTTTTTTTCTTTTTTTTTTGCATGTAGTTATTCAGTTTTCCCAACACCATTTATTGAAGAGACTATCTATTCTCCATTGTATGGTCTTTGCTCCACTGTCATAAATTAATTGTCCATGTATGTGTAAGTTTATTTCTTGGTTCCCATTTCTGTTCCATTGTGGAAAACAGTGTGGAGGTTCCTCAAAAAATTAAGAATAAAACTACTCTATGACCCAGATATCCCACTTCTGGGTATTTATCTGAAGAATACTTAAACACTAATTCAAAAAGATGTATGTACTCCTATGCTGCATTCTTTACAGTAGCCAAGATATGGAAACAACCTATATGTCTATCAACAGATGAATAGATCAAGAAGATATGATATATATAATTGAATATTACTCAGCCATAAAAAGATGAAATCTTCCATTTGCTACAACATGTATGGACCTTGAGGGTATTGTGGTAAGTGAAAAAAGTCTGAACTAGAAAGACTAATGCCATATGATTTCACTCATACATGGACTATCAAAAACAAACCAAAAAACAAAATAAATGAATAAAATAAAACAAACCAAAACAAACATGTAGATACAGAGTAGAGAGTAGTAGTGGTTACTAGAGGGGAAGGGGCAGCGTGGAGGACAAAATGGGTAAAATGATCAACAGTATGGTGACAGATGGAAACTAAATTTTTAGTGGTGAGCACACTGTAGTGTATACAGAAGCAGATTTATAATGTATACATGAAACATATAATGTTGTAAACCAATGTTACCTCAGTATAAAATAAAATAAATAATGACATAGACTCAAAGTTAAGAAAAAACCTGTTCATATCTGGTATTATAACTTAGCAAATTTCCAAAATGTGTTATATATTTCATTCAATATGAAATCTTATATTTATCTAGTATTTTCAAAACATTTTCATATATATTAGGTAACTGGAGATTCACAATGGCTCAGTGAAAGGTAGGAAAGTTATTATCATGTCTGTTTTATTCTTCCAGTTTTATTGAGATATAGTTGACATACAACACTGTGTAAGTCTAAGGTGTACAACATAATTTGACTACATGCATCATGAAATGATTATCACAGTAAGTTTAGTGAAAATCCATCATCTTATATAGGTACAACATTAAAGAAATAGAAGCAATTTATTTTTCTTGTGATGAGAAGTCTTAGGATTTACTCTCCTAACTTTCATATATAACATAGAGCAATGTTAATTATCATGTTGTATATTATATCCCTAGTACATATTTATCTCATAACTGGAAGATTGTACCTTTGACCGCTTTCACCCAATTTCCCCTCCCCCTACTTCCCTGCCTCTGGTAAACACAAATATAGTCTCTTTGTGTATGAGTCTTTGTTTGTTTCCTTATGAAGTATAATTGACATACAACACTATGTTAGTTCCTGTTACACATCACTTCTGTTTTAAAGGTGAGGAAATTGCAGCTTAAGTGATACCATTCAGACTCCATATATTCTTACTTTGACCAATCCAGTGTGACTTTTCAAACAATTTTGTGGGTTTTAAAAAATACAGTAAATGCTTGGTATACATACTGAGAAGCATTAGAAAAATAAAAGTTGGGATGCAAGTATTTTTGCAATTGTCCCTATCCCTCCTCTACACATGCACTAATACATGCTGACATAGAACCATCTAAATTAAAAAAGGTCCATTGAAAGTTTGGGATATCATTACAATTTAAAAAATTGTGTTATGCCAGCTCAGCTTTGACAGAAAGTGTAGAATTTCACTTAATATTGCTAGCTTTTTGACAGAGCTGCTTTTGTGTCTGATGACAATGATGCCCTTCAGCTGCCAACAGAAAAAACAGGCTACTAGAACAATTAAGTACTGTTCTCAGCCATAAAATTGTAAAAAATGAAGCTCCCTCTTTGTGTTCATGAAATTCATTCTTCTATAGGAATACGAAAGGCATATGACCTGATGCACCCAGGTTCTAGAAATCAAAACATATTATGGATATTATTGGAGAGATATAGTGACACAAACTCTCGGCCTTCTTATAAGATACAAGTGCTGGTAGAGATAGAACAAATTTAAAGGCTGAGTCAGGAAGAGTGAGGGGAAGGGCATGGGCCACAAGCAAATAAAACCCAAGCAAGATACCACAGTTAACTCTACAGCTAGCAGAGAGGAAAGAAAGCTCTGAACAACTAACTTAAAGAAGGCCTACAACAAGTTTCTAGACTGAAAAAAATGGGCCAGGAAAGGAAACAGATGGTGATGGAAACACCACAGTGAATAAACAAGACATCAGGACAAAGTTGCCACAAGGTCTGTCGAACAGTAACAGAGAAATATTCTTTTAGAGAGAGGATCCACAAGCATTTAGAGAGAGTGAGTGCCATCAGACAAAACACTGAGAAACAGACTTCAGTGGTGCATCACTGTTTTCAGAAATACCTGCCAAGTTCTGGCACTGTCTTAAGTGATCACTTTTAATTTTAGTTTGAGAACTCAGCCCATAGGGGAGTGTGTGTGTGCATGTGTGCATGTGTGTGAATAGATAGATATATAAATAATAATGTAAATAATAAGCACTAGTATTTACTGAATACTTTTACATGCCCAACACCTATCTAAATGCTCAGAAAGATCCTATGAGGTCAGCCCTATAATTATCCTCAATTTACAGAGGATGAAGAACAGTTATCCTTCACCCACAATCATGAAGTTAGCTTCACCCACAGTCATGGCCAGTAAGCAAAGGAGCAAGGTTTTGAAGGTGGGCAGTCCAGAAATCATGCTCTTAACATGCTCTTATTATATGTTGAAAGCATAGCACACATGTATGGGAACACAAAAGACCCTGAATAAAAAAAGCAATCTTGAGAAAGAAAAACAGAGCTGGAAGAATCAGGCTCCCTGACTTCAGACTATACTACAAAGTTACAGTATATCAAAACAGTATGGTACTGGCACAGAAACAGAAATATAGATCAATGGAACAGGACAGAAAGCCCAGAAATAGACCCATGTACCTATGGTCAATTAATCTATAACAAAGGAAGCAAGAATATACAATGGAGAAGGGACAATCTCTTCAATAAGTGGTGCTGGGAAAACTGCACAGCTACATGTAAAAGGATGAAATTAAAACAATCTCTAACACCATACACAAAAATAAACTCAAAATGGGTTAAAGACATAAATGTAAAACTGGATACTATAAAACTCCTAGAGGAAAACATAGGCAGAACACTCTTTGACACAAATTGCAGCAATATCTTTTTTGATCCATCTTCTAGAGTAATGGAAATAAAATCAAAAACAAACGAATGGGACCTACCTAATTAAACTTAAAAGCTTTTGCATAGCAAAGGAAACCATAAACAAAACAAAAAGACAACCTACAGAATGGGAGAAAATAATTGCAAATGATGTGACCGAAAGGGATTACTCTCCTAAATATACAAACAGCTCACATAACTCAATATCAAAAAACAAAAAACCCAATCAAAAAATGGGCAGAAGACCTAGACATTCCTCCAGAGAAGACATACAGTTAACCAGAAGGCACATGAAAGGGTGTTCAGCATCATTAATTATTAGAGAAATGCAAATCAAAACTACAATGAGGTATCACCTCACACGGTCAGAAAGACCATTATCAAAATGTATACAAATAGTAACTGCTGGAGAGGGTGTGGAGAAAAGGGAACCCTCCTCCACTGTTGGTGGGAATATAAATTGGTGCATCTACTATGGAGAACAGTATGGAGGTTCTGTAAAAAACTTTAAATATTTATTTATTTATTTATTTATTTATCTATTTTAAAATTGAAGTATAGATGATTTACAATGTTGTGTTAATTTCTGCTGTACAGCAAAGCAATTCAGTTATACATATATATACATTCTTTTTATATATTCTTTTCGATTATGATTTATCATAAGATATTGAATATAATTCCCTGTGCTATACAGTAGGACCTTTTGTTTATCCATCTTATATATAATAGCTTACATCTGCTAAACCCAACCTCCCACTCCAACCCTCCCCCAACTCCCTCCTGCTTGTTAACCACCAGTTGCTGCAAATGGCAGCAACATGGATGGACAATTTAGGCTGTTTCCATGTCTTGGCTACTGTGAATAGTACTGCTATGAACATAGGGGTGCATGTATCTTTTTGAATTATAGTTTTGTCTGGTCATTGCCCAGGAGTGGGATTGCTGGATCATATAGTAATTCCATTTTTAGTTAAAAAACTAAAAATAGACAGATGAATGGATAAAGAAGATGTGGTATATACATACAATGGAATATTACTCAGACATAACAAAAGAATAAAATAATGCCATTTGCAGCAACATGGATGGACCTAGAGATGATCATATTAAGTGAAGTAATCCAGATAAACATCATATGATATCGTTATATGAATCTAAAAAAATGATACAAATGAACTTATTTACAAAACAGAAATAGACCCACAGACATATAAAACAAACTGTGGTTATCAAAGGGGAAGCAGGGGAGGGATAAATTAGGAGTTTGGGATTAACATATACACACTACTATATATAAAATAGATAACCAACAAGGACCTACTGTATAACACAGAGAACTATATTTTGTAATGACCTATAAGGGAAAAGAATCTGGAAAAGAACAGATATACACATATACTTATAACTGAATCTCTTTGCTGTACACCTGAAACTAACACAATATTGTAAATCAACTATACTCCAATAAAAACAAAAGAATAGCCCACATTATATGTAAATTTTTCCAGTATATGTAATTCTGATTCTCATGAATCTACGTTAATGACTTTTACTGTGTAACATTAACTAGTACATTTAGAGGCCATCATAGGATGTAAACTGTGGAACATATGATTCACTGACCAAATTGGAATCAGAAGAGCTTGTCTCTTGCACTTGCTTGATCTCAGGGGCAGAGTAGTGACATGGTGTGCAGTCGCCCCCCCCCCCACACCCCACCAGCACTCCTGCACTTTCTCTAGGCTGCGCAGCACTACAACCGTTATTAGAGCCACAGAAAGGGCTCAGGGACAGACCATAGCACTCTACCCAGCCCCTTCCACTCTCTTCACACATACACCAAGGGATATCCACCAGGGGTTAATAAGGGTAGCATTTAAAAACATCAAAAAAATCATGGGACCATTAAGTCCACCATGGTCCACACACCCCTGTGTCTTTGATTGCAAACAGAAGTCCACTCCACCAATCTCCTGCTTCTTCACACATTAGCTGTGTGCAGAAACCTCTATAACTCTCTGGTCTCAGTTCAACACATTTTACAGTTCAAAACAACACGTCATCTGGTTGTTGTGAGTTTTGAGTTAAGCACATTACACAGAGCAAGCATTCAGGAGCTGTTAGATCTTTTTGCCGTCGTCATTATTACTGTAAACTACCCCAGCTCCGACCCTCACTCCTGATGTCTTTATGGTTTTTGTCCCTAATTCAGCCTCTGACTTCTGTATTCACACCTAAGTCATTTTGCCTTGTTCTCTGTATACAGTTTCCATGTGCAAAAAAAGCCACAACTGAACAAAATACCCTGTATTCTCTTGGACAAAAGTTCCATTTTCTTAACTGAAACCTGGCTCCCTTTCTCTGCAATCCAGTTAGTGTAGGATATTTCTGCACATGTTGCATCTGTCAGGGTCACAAAGAGGAGTAGGTGTCCTCCATCCTCAGCAGTGTTGCATCCAACAATTAGGTTGCTGTTTGGTGGGTTAAAAACGCCCACACTCTTAAGGAGAAGGCCATTTGGCAACATTTTTTCATATGCTGTTTTCATAAGCCTTGTAGATGTATTCATTCATTTGTGACTTTAAAGTTTGGCCTATTCCAACAAAACATTCACTAATACAAAAGATTTCAAATAGCCATATGACAATCTGACCACAGTGCTCTCTACTTCTGTTCCACTTCAACACACATTCTTATGGTTAAACACTTGACCTTGTATTACTCCATTCACTTGTTAAACACTCCATTTAAGCTCCATCATTCTTGTTTACAAGTTTGCTCCTATCCTGTCTTAGGTGTTCTTACGTCTACAGCATTGTTATTTTCTTAAAATTTAAAACCCTATTCTAATTTCTTCTCTTTATTGTAACGCTCCTGCCTTCTGCTTTACTCCCTCCTCTGTTGAGCTTTGACCCCATGATCTGTAATTCAAACCATGACCTTGACAATGCTTTCAACTTTCTTGGCTCTTGTCTCTACCTCAAATCCACCTAACACAAACCCAACTCTGGGCCAGTACAAATCTCTATCCCTTAGCATCCACACTCAGGTTGATGTGGCAGCTGGAAGGACAGACAGAGCTACAGAAAGACACACTTCAACATCAATGGTGCCACAATAACCTCACCTAATGCCACCCAACAGCATCTGGTTCTTCAAATGTTTTAGGGTTTTCCTAGTATCTCCTACTGTCCACAAGTATTTCAAGTTTTTTACATCTCCGCAGTCTTCTGACCCAACATCTCTGCCTTTACACTTAACAGGTAATACACACTGCCTCCTACTTCACAGGGAGTTATTGGATGAGATCCTTAAGAATGGAAATATTGATTTGGATTAAAAATATAACAGCATACTGTTAGTAACCACATCACTTGCCAACGCTTTCAACTACCTGCATTTAAGGACTGTCTATTGAAAATCATATTTAAAGCTATCACTAGTTTCTTTAAATATTTAATCTTAAATGTCACGAAATTTCAGTTAATGCAAATAAGAAATATTGACTTGCAAAACTTCTTGAATTTAAATTTTATGGATACATCAGACATAAGTAAATCAAATTTGGTAGCTCTTAATAAAGTCAGACAATAAATGAAATGGAAAAACACAGATTTCTTTTGGCATTAACAGGCAGTAAAATGATCCACCACTCACTGCCAAGCTGCAGAGTTCTGTAGACCATTTCTGAAATGTGGTATGTAGTTTGTGGCAACCATCTGCTGAAATCTCTTTACTTCCTGTCATTCAGCTCACATAAAATTAAAATACCGATAGAAATAATTTCTGCAGGGAAATTGGAAAAGTCAATGGGAAAGTCAGTAAGGGTTTCATGAGATTATACAGTCTATTTTCTTGATATTTCTACTATTCTTATATAACAGAATTAAGAATAAAATGTAACAGAAAGTAGACTCTGCCAAGTGCAAGCAAAAATGTGAGGACAGTTATGGGTTAGGTCAAATGTAGTACAGTATAAGATTCACCACAGAAATCAAGTCTGCTTTCAATGGCAGCTCTAATAGTAGGAAAATTAAAATAAAAAAGTAAACCTTAGCTCTATAATAAAAAACTATGTGTAAATGTCACGGTTAGGAACTTCTCGACTCCCCACCTCTGGGCTCACATATTCCAGCTTGGTATAGGTTTTGTCTTTTCAGTTGATTCAAGACTTAGTTCCCATTTCATTTAAAAAACACCAAACATTAGAATCCCTTGTCTCAGAAAACACTATGTCACTATCAAGATTGGTTGATAAATGTAGAGAACAGAATGAATGCTTAATTTTGTGACTCTGTTATCAAGTGTTTTTCTGCACCCTGCAGGCCCCTGACTTGGCTTCACGGCTCTCTGTGATGATCCCAGGGCTCAGAAGCATCCTCTTTATAGCCTCCATTAACGCATTTTTTTGTCTAAGCTGATCTCCTGGTCTCTGAAACCTACTTTCCTGCTTGGATCTAGAGTTCCTATTCTCTCTCACTTGTCTGGTTATCTTTCCTGACCATCGGTGGCCCTTAACTCTATAAACCCTGGATATCTTCCAGTTCTTCTGCCCCGGTCTCTTCAGACCTGTATCTTTCTACTGATACTGGAACAACTAGCAAGAACTACCCATTCCAGAAAGGGTTTATGGTAGCGTCACTCAAAAACTATTGCAATAGCTCAGGATAATCAGCAGACACCAACTAAATTCTATATCGGGGTAAGACAAAAAAATCTGTAACTTAAAGTTATACTTTCAGTTCATTTACAACTGGGCAAATGGTGCATGCATTCAAACTAATACAACTGATTCTATTAATCTGTCAATTATTATTTCATGCTGAAAATGCTAATTTAGAAGAAGAACATATTAATATATATATTGGACATATAACATTGGGCAACATTCTTAGAGATGGTCTTTATAATTTTGAAAGTAGTTTGACTGTTTATTATAAGTAAAATTCAGAGTCAGAATAATGTGGGTAAACTTCCACTGAATATGTGTTTTTAAAAAGAAACAAATAAATATTTGCTAAAAAACTTAAGATCGTTATAAGCCAATGTTTCCTGAAAAAAATCATCTGCACACCATGATAATTGTTATGTCGTGAAAGAATACCCTATAAAAGGAAAAGTGAAATCTTTGGAAATTGGTTGTGGTTCACTATTACAAAATGTTAAAGCATAATTATCTAAAGGATATTAAAAAGACCATAAGCATTGATCACATTCTATTCGTTTTTGGAAAAATTACAAATAAGCATATTAAGATGCTTTTCTAATTTATATTTGTGAAGCAGCATGGGGAAAATTGCATTTAAGCAGGGAGTTTTTATAATCAAGTAACTGATTGCTAATAATCACAATTATGTGCAGTTTGAGGTTTTCAACAGCGTTTCTGTGGTCAAATTAAGTGGGATAATTCAGAAGCAATATACACATTGAACCTCAGACCAATAAAAACATGACTAGCTTACACTGATGTGTTTTATAAAGTAAATATAAAAGGTCAGAGCTGCAACAGTTCAGCAAGAAGCATTATGCCTCCATAAAATCACAACAGCAAAATTCAGCTACAGGTAAACTATTCTAAACATTTAAATAAATTTGCTGTATGAAAATGACCAATTTTCTTCCTTCTATAGAAGTTTATTTTTGATAAGTGTTATATATATTTGAGAGCAAATTTTGAGTCAAATGACTTGATCTCAATGAGGTAAAGAGCAGAAAAAACACGTTGAGAGATTCTGGCTCAAGTCAGATGGGATCAGCAGGCTCTCCATTGTCTCTCCCTGTGCCGTGTGTGAAGCAGTTATTTAAGGACTCCAGAAAGCGTCATGCATGTTGGGGGAGAATGTGAAATGACACTGAACTGGTGGGGGAGTTTTCTGCTTTTTTAACCTTCCATTATTCCCCAGCCTGGACTCAAGTCAGTCCATAACTTGGAAGTGGCCACTGTCACGGTTAAAGAGAAACCTGAGGGGAATTTTCCTTATGGGTTCTGAAGCAGGTGAACATTATATTAATGCTGCATCAACAGCCCTACAATAAATTTTCATTCAATGATTCTTTGGCAATTATTTACTGAGTGCATATCATGAGCCAGGCATTTCTCTTGTCTCTGGTGACAGTCAATAAATAAAACAGACAGGGATCACTGGATCTTGCATTCTAGTAAAGGAAGACAGATAATAAACAATAGACCCAATAATTAAGCAAATTATAAGGTGGTTTAGAAGGTGACGAGTTCTTTATAAAAAGATAAGACAATACAGCAGGGTAAGGGGATCAGGAGAGCCAGCAGGGGAAGAAAGATGAAGTTTCAAGAAGGGTTTTGGGAAGATTCATTGGAAAAAGTAAAACATCTGAACACAGATTTGCAAAACATGAGGAAGTCTATGATGCTGAAATAAGGGGCGTGGGTTTCAAAAAGAAGAACAGCCTGAACAAAGGTAAAGAGCAAAGGTTAGAGTGGCTGAGGCAGAGGGAATGGGGAAATCACAGAGCATGAGGTCAAGAGGGTCCTGAAGGCCATAATAAATTCTTTGACTCAGCTCGAAGCAGGGGCCATTGTAGGGCTTTGAGCGCAGGATTCATATTAACTGCTGACAGGTTTAAAATGGATCATTCTGGCTGCTATGTTGCAAATAGATTATGTGGAGGCCATAGAATAAATACAATAACTACAATAGCAATTTTATAGGGCTTTCTTATAAAATATTACTCTGTGATCATACACAAATATGTGTGTATATGTATATACATATATACATATGTGTGTGTGTGTGTGTGTGTGTGTGTGTATGTTCTTTGCTGAGAACCTACTAGGGACTCTGATCCATGGAAAACACTCCAGGAATAGTAATTTATGACTTTATTTATGATCTAAAGGCCAGATTGTCTATACCTTATAGACAATCTTCAGTAAACATTATGTCTCACAACTAAGCTTTGATAGGAATTGGGCAGGATCAGGCAGAATCTGAAGGGCAGGTCTGTTGTGTTGCCAGTCAAAGGTATAACCATATGTTTTGAAAGTTTACAGTTAAGTTCAAAAAAGCTGGTCTATGTACTAACTGACGGAGGGCTAGTTTGGGTTATCACTGATTTACAGAAGAATTAGTAGGGATGATAAATGGCAGTAAAAGAAATAAGGGGTCTCCTTAGGATGCCTGTCTTGGTAGAAAGAAACATGACCTCAAGTCTCAATCAGCTTGTGAGGAGGCAGTAACTGCGGGCACCTCCAAGACTATCCTCAGGAAACTGCTGTTATAACACAGACGACATAACACGCATGCCCCCAGTTCTGTGCACCACTGCAGTCGTTCCTAATCCATGGGCTGCAGGCCCCAGGAGGTCAGATTTTTTGTGGGAGGTGTCAAGCTTTTGCAAAGGTGTCTGTTTATCTACATTTGCTTGTGAATTTTAGTTTTCAATTACTGTAAAAGTACAACTACTACATTGGGAAAATCTAGTAAATTACCCGAAGTTAAATATGTTTATGATATGGGGGGTCTATTTTTATCATCAGAAAATAATGTTATTTATGATAAATATTATGGATATATGCCAAAAATTATTGATGTTCATCTCTGTTTTATGACAAAAAATAATGCCAGTTATTTAGGCCAGGTAACTCTTAGGTTGTGACAATAAAATAAGATGCTAATTTTATGAAAATCAGATGCATAACTGTTGTTTTGGAGACAGGTATGATTAAAGAGAAAAGATTCTCAATGGTAAACATATTTGTTAATCAATCTGTTCTTATTTCTCACAAAGATAGCAGCAGACTCGTTGATTATCGAATACCACTTGAGTTGGTTGCTACTTAATAGTGAAATAAAGCATGGCAGTAAAGATGCTTGAAGGGGACACTAATGCAGTCAAATATGTGCACAAGTAGAGAATGTCCCATGTCAATCTGTTTTACCTAAGACTATGTTCTGAGCATGAGATGAGATGGTCTAAGTTGATGCTAAATTATGGCACTTAGTGTTATGTAATATGTTATGAATCTAAGAGAACGCCTGAGAATACAGAAATTTCAGGATGAGAGAAATACAATTTTTGTAAGGACTCACTTTCCATAAGCAAAGATACTTATATAATATTTTCTGAAGTGTGCTGAGAATAAGCGAGATAATTTCCTAAACAAAGGGATACTTGGTCAAATAAATATTGCAAATAGGGTTAAAAAGTTAGTGAAGCTTCGGGACCCCTCAGAGCCTTTAAAATAGTAATTTGGGTGTGAATCTCTAAAAAGAAATACTGAAGGCAGCATTTTCTAAACTTAAGTGACCAAAGGGCCCTTCTAACTTTTTCTTTTCCCATATACCACTGTGTAGGATGAATGTTTCACGAAATATTTTGCAAAATGGTCTTTTAACCTCTTAAATTAAGAGAGTTCCCTAATGTAGTCTGCTTGGGGCACACAGTCTGCAGAATTTTACAGGCCCCCCCTCATCCTCCACATTTTGAAGTGAAAGCCTGTATATGAGCCTTGATAAATCCAAGTGAAATGTTTCTTCTTGATAACCACACTTGTGATCTATAAGTTAGAATAATTTTTTAGCAATATGTTAAAAAGTAAGCCTGAGAAAACTTTGTTTCCTCCAGACAGCTTTTAAGAATCTCATACTTTGCCCTATGGAATGGCCAATTTTATTTTTTTCAGTTGACTTTATGAAATGTAATGTTATCTAAAGACAGACTATGATTCAGATCCAGAAATGTACTCCTTTCCCTCTGAACACACTGCAACACAAAATGCCAAACCTCCTTGTACTGCAGTTCATTACCACATGGATCCATTTATAGAAAAAAAATCAAGAGTGAACCTGAAAAGTCTATTACTTAGGGTTCACTGTATCAAAATTGGTGTTATAGAGGGGTAACACTGCTCTTTAGAAACCCACACATATCATATATACATATGTTGTTGTACAAGAATTTCTGGTAAACATAAAAATTCAGTTAAACATTTTTAACCTTTCACATTGCAAGAGGCTACTTCCATCAATCAATATTTACTGAGGCAGACAGTGCATGTAGGTGTATCAGGCAGCACGGGGCTTGTAAAGTATAATCTAACTCTGATTTCTGACTTCAGGGAGCTGGGTTTCCAGGGGAAAGGGGACATATACATGTGCAAATAATACATCCACTGTCACTTGCACTTCTCTCCAGCATATTAGACCTGCACTAGCATATTGATCAAATTTTAATTTGATTCTGAAAGTAGACTATTTCTAAAAGATAAAATTTTTTTCTTCCTTGAAATTAACAACCTATTATTAGTTATTGTGATTGGATTTTTGAAATTTTTTAAAAGTAACTTCTGAGGAACAATTAGCTAATGTGATTTATAGACATTGTGTTACCTAAAAAAATAAATTAAGCAATCATTGTGTTGGTCCAGCTTTCAAGTGATTTTGACATAAATAACAGATGAATGAGCTACATAGCAGTGGCAGAAAAATGCTTCAAAAGAAAACCACTTGAGCAGATTTCTACACAGGTGTTTAGGCAAAAATAGTCTGTCAACAGGATAAAAAAATCTTTAGTCAAATATGTGTACATTTTGTTCTACACATGAGTAAACATCTGGATACCTAGACATATTTAGATATTTTAATGTTTAACTTTATATTGCATTATATTATAAGTAATTCAGGAATATCAATGGATAACTGCAGAGAATTTGTTAATCGCAGCACTTGGCTGAGGAGTGTAAGTTAAGACTTGTTGCTCTTTGGTAAAGGGGAGTTTGATGTTTACTACCTAGAGCTGAGATAGAAAAAATATAGGGAAAATGCTGAAATCAAATGATAAGAGCTCAGAGGGTTTTTCCATACCCTTCTGTGAGGGCTTAGGGTTCACCATGTGCAAGCAGCCAGGTTCAGGTTCACGGCCCTTGAAACATCTGCCCCCAGACCAATCATGCCCTTATGCCTGTGGAGCCTTGAAGGGCTTAAGAGGAGGCAAGAGGGCCCAGATTCCAGGCTGCTGCAGTGTGGCCTGGAGCCAGGCTTGGGAGGAGCACAGGAGGACATCAGGCCTCCTGCTCTTTTCCTATTTCTGAGTATTTACACTCAGATAATAAAAGTCAAGAGGGATTTGGAGAGATGTTTAGTTTTCAGGTCAACATTATTTTCTGTAGTTACCTTTGCCCCTGTAACCCCATCCTTGATTCATGTAAGTAGAGGCCACAAAGCAAGGGGGGATGGATGTTTTCCAGATTGGTTGGATGTGAGTTGTGGAAAATCTAATATCCTAATAATATCCTAAAAACAGTCACTCCGGTCACCAATACATGGAAGCATTTCTTTCATTATAATATTATGCAATTATTTTTATTCCCAAAGAACCAGAAATAAGTAACAGGTATAATTTAAATTATGGATGTTCTGGACTGCAGGAAAACTTTCCTATTATAGAGAATGTTAAGGCATTTTCTTGGGAGGAGATTAGAGAGCAATGGGGCTCCCAATATTCTGAGGGATAATGTTTAGAGAATCACTTCCAATGATGTGGAGGTTTGAGTGACTGCAATAAAGTAATCTAAAGTGTAATAGACAACCCACAGTCAAGTTTCTTCACTCGTGTATATTTTTATAGTGAACTACATTTCCTGATTTTATTACTTAGATAAGAAGTTTAGGGTCAGTTGGCAACAGTCAGTAAAACTTCACATTTATGCAGCGTATACAGAATTTTACTCCTGCTCAAAGTCTTATGATTGATATTGAGGGAAAATAAATCTCTGGATAAAGTACTTTCTAAATGTAATAACTTGATATAGCATTTGTATCCTGCTTAAAATGAAATTTGGAAGTGAGAATTATGCTGAAAGGTAATGAATTACAGTTTGGTTGTAAAATTACCTCATCATAAGGTAAAATATTCATTCATTTAAGAAGATAACTGTAAGAAAACCTACATTTCTATTATAATTACCTTCAGGAAGTTTGAGGCAAAATGACCTGTGCTTTTCAATATAAATCATTTAATTTTCTAATATAGAAAAAATTCAACATTTTAATGGGGTTTTAGTCATGCATTTTAATAATTCCTTTTCCCATACTAAGCATTTGATGTTTCTAGCATAAGACCCTTAAACTTGGATCCGTGATGTGGATCCCCTGGACTTTTGTGTAAAATATTAAGGTGACTGTGCCTTTTTCTGGGCAGAGTACCTGGAGGTTTCATCTGTTTCTAAAGTGACCTCAAAGTGAACAGTGATCTACCTAGCAGAAGAAAACAAGAATGACACCGAATCTTAAGGTCTTTATGATTTCATAGGATGTGACAGCCCAACTTTTTATTTTTATGGTCTATAAATAACATAAAGTTTGGTTTTTTTTCCAGCTTTATTGAGGTATATTTGACAAATAAAATTGTAAGATATACAAAGTATACAATGTGATGCTTTGATATATGTGTACATTGTGAAAGAATTCCCCCCAACTGAGTTGTTTTACATCCATCACCTCACATATTTACCTTTTTTTTTTTTTCTAAGTCTTAATATTGTGCCTAGCTGCATATGTGCATACTTTGTAAACATTCTAACACTGACTTCATCTTTTTGGCAGGTGGATTTTGTGAGGCCAAAGAGGCCATGAAACCACTGGAATAAGGTGAATATTCCTGGTTCAGACATTTTATTTTTTTCTTGCCTCTCCCTGTCCTGTATTTAAAAGAAACATCTCCCTAAATAGTAGCATAATCAGGTGTTTATTCATTCATATATTTATAATTTCTAAAAATCAAGCTAATTTAAGCAACACTAAGAACATATTTGGGAGATTTATCAAATAATTCCTGGTACATATTTATTAAATGGATGGCATAGTGTTATGAATTAAGGTCTATCAAAATTGTGTATTTTCAATTGGAATACATTTTAAAGGAATGTAGGATTTGTGCTATTTTCTTTTAAAATTTAAGAACTATCCTGGTAGGAGGAGAAGATGGCGGAAGAGTAAGACGCAGAGATCACCTTCCTTCCCACAGATACAGTAGAAATACATCTACACGTGGAACTGCTCCTACAGAACACCCACTGAACGCTGGCAGAAGACGTCAGACCTCCCAAAAGGCAAGAAACTCCCCACGTACTTGGGTAGGGCAAAAGAAAAAAGAAATAACAGAGACAAAAGAATAGGGACAGGACCTGCGCCAGTGGGAGGGAGCTGTGAAGGAGGAAAGATTTCCACACACTAGGAAGCCCCTTCGTGGGTGGAGACTGCAGGTGGCAGAGAGGGGAAGCTTCAGAGCCACAGAGGAGAGCGCAGCCACAGGGGTGCGGAGGGCAAAGCAGAGAGATTCCCGCACAGAGGATCGGTGCCGACCAGCACTCACCAGCCCGAGAGGCTTGTCTGCTCACCCGCCGGGGCGGGCGGGGCTGGGAGCTGAGGCTTGGGCTTTGGTCGGATCCCAGGGAGAGGACTGGGGTTGGCGGCGTGAACACAGCCTGAAGGGGTTAGCGCACCACAGCTAGCCGGGAGGGAGTCTGGGAAAAAGTCTGCAGCTGCCGAAGAGTCAAGAGACTTTTTCTTGCCTCTTTGTTTCGTGGTGCGCAAGGACAGGGGATACAGAGCGCCGCCTAAATGAGCTCCAGAGATGGGCACAAGCCGCGGCTATCAGTGTGGACCCCAGAGACGGGCATGAGATGCTAAGGCTGCTGCTGCCGCCACCAAGAAGCCTGTGTGCAAGCACAGGTCACTATCCACACCGCCCCTCCCGGGAGCCTGTGCAGCCCGCCACTGCCAGGCTCCCGTGATACAGGGACAACTTCCCCGGGAGAACGCACGGCACGCCTCAGGCTGCTGCAACATCACGCCGGCCTCTGCCGCTGCAGGCTCTCCCCGTTTCCGTACCCCTCCCTCCCCCTGGCCTGAGTGAGCCACAGCCGCCGAATCAGCTGCTCCTTTAACCCCGTCCTGTGTGAGCGAAGAACAGACGCCCTCAGGCGACCTACATGCAGAGGAGGGTCCAAATCCAAAGCTGAACCCCAGGAGCTGTACGAACAAAGAAGAGAAAGGGAAATATCTCCCAGCAGACTCAGAAGCAGTGGATTAAAGCTCCACAAACAACTTGATGTACCTGCATCTGTTAAATACCTGAATAGACAACGAATCATCCCAAATTCAGGAAGTGGACTTTGGGAGCAGGATATATTAATTTTTCCCCTTTTCCTTTTTTTGTGAGTGTATATGTGTATGATTCTGGGTGAGATTTTGTCTGTATAGCTTTGCTTGCACCATTTATCCTAGGGTTTGGTCCATCCGTTCTTTTTTTGTTTTTTTTTTTAACTTAAAAAATTTTTTTTTATTACAAACTTTTCTCTTAATAATTTTTTCCTTATTTTTTATTTTAAAAAATTAAAAATTTTTTCTTAATAAGTTTTTTATTTTTATTTTTAAAAAATTATTTTTTTCTTAATAAATTTTTTCTTACTTTTTATTATAAAAAAATAATAAATTTATTTTTAAAAAGTAAAAAAAATTTATTTCTAATAAACTTTTTCTAATGATTTTTTTCTTATTTTTTATTATAATAGCTTTATTTTATTTTATTTTATCCTCTTTCTTTCTTTGTAATTTTTCTCCCTTTTATTCTGAGCAGTGCGGATGAAAGGCTCTTGATGCTCCAGCCAGGCATCAGGGCTGTGCCTCTGAGGTGGGAGAGCCAACTTCAGTACACTGGTCCACAAGAGACATCCCAGCTCCATGTAATACCAAATGGCGAAAATCTCTCAGAGATCTCCATCTCAACATCAAGACCCAGCTTCACTCAACGACCAGCAAGCTACAGTGCTGGATACCCTATGCCAAACAACTAGAAAGACAGGAACACAGCCCCATCCATTAGAAGAGAGGCTGCCTAAAATCATAATAAGGCCACAGACCCCCCAAACCATACCACCAGACGTGGACATGTCCACCAGAAAGACAAGATTCAGCCTCATCCACCAGAACACAGGCACTAGTCCCCTCCACCGGGAAGCCTACACAACCCACTGAACCAACCTTAGCCACTGGGGACAGATACCAAAAACAACAGGAACTACGAACCTGCAGCCAGGGAAAAGGAGACCCCAAACACAGTAAGATAAGCAAAATGAGATGACAGAAAAACACACAGCAGATGAAGGAGCAGGGGTCAAAACACACCAGACCTAACAAATTAAGAGGAAATAGGTAGTCTACCTGAAAAAGAATTCAGAATAATGAGAGTAAAGATGACCCAAAATCTTGGAAATAGAATAGACAAAATGCAAGAAACATTTAACAAGGATGTAGAAGAACTAAAGAGGAACCAAGCAATGATGAAAAATACAATAAATGAAATTAAAAATACTCTAGAAGGGATCAATAGCAGAATAAAGGAGGCAGAACGGATAAGTGACCTGGAAGATAAAATAGTGGAAATAAGTAGTGCAGAGCAGAATAAAGAAAAAAGAATG
Source organism: Balaenoptera physalus (assembly GCF_965194825.1). NCBI lineage: Eukaryota > Metazoa > Chordata > Mammalia > Artiodactyla > Balaenopteridae > Balaenoptera > Balaenoptera physalus. Next base: position 46,791,878 of record NC_138896.1, on the reverse strand, counting down.
AAAAGAACTGAGGACAGTCTCAGAGACTTCTGGGACAACATTAAACACACCAACATTCGAATTATAGGGGTCCCAGAAGAAGAGAAAAAAAAAGGGAATGAGAAAATATTTGAAGAGATTATAGTTGAAAACTTCCCTATTATGGGAAAGGAAATAGTTAATCAAGTCCTGGAAGCACAGAGGATCCCATACAGGATAAATCCAAGGAGAAACACGCCAAGACACATATTAATCAAACTATCAAAAATTAAATATAAAGAAAACATATTAAAAGCAGCAAGGGAAAAACAAAAAATAACACACAAGGGAATCCCCATAAGGTTAACAGTAGATCTTTCAGCAGAAACTCTGCAAGCCAGAAGGGAGTGGCAGGATATACTTAAAGTGATGAAGGAGAAAAAACTACAACCAAGATTACTCTACCCAGCAACAATCTCATTCAGATTTGATGGAGAAATTAAAACCTTTCCAGACAGGCGAAAGCTGAGAGAGTTCAGCACCACCAAACCAGCTTTACAACAAATGTTAAAGGAACTTCTCTAGGCAAGAAACACAAGAGAAGGAAAACACCTACAATAACAAACCCAAAACATTTAAGAAAATGGGAATAGGAACATACATATCGATAATTACCTTAAATGTAAATGGATTAAATGCTCCCACCAAAAGACACAGACTGGATGAATGGATACAAAAACAAGACCCATATATATGCTGTCTACAAGAGACCCACTTCAGACCTAGGGACACATACAGACTGAAAGTGAGGGGATGGAAAAAGATATTCCATGCAAATGGAAATCAAAAGAAAGCTGGAGTAGCAATTCTCATATCAGACAAAATAGACTTTAAAATAAAGACTATTACAAGAGACAAAGAAGGACACTATATAATGATCAAGGGATCGATCCAAGAGGAAGGTATAACAATTGTAAATACTTATGCACCCAACATAGGAGCACCTCAATACATAAGGCAAATACTAACAGCCATAAAAGGGGAAATCGATAGTAACACAATCATAGTGGGGGACGTTAACACCCCACTTTCAACAATGGACAGATCATCCAAAATGAAAATAAATAAGGAAATACAAGCTTTAAATGATACATTAAACAAGATGGACTTAATTGATATTTATAGGACATTCCACCCAAAAACAACAGAATACACATTTTTCTCAAGTGCTCATAGAACATTCTGCAGGATAGATCATATCTTGGGTCACAAATCAAGCCTTGGTAAATATAAGGAAATCGAAATCGTATCAAGTATCTTTCCCAACCACAATGCTATGAGACTAGTTATCAATTACAGGAAAAGATCTGTAAAAAATACAAACACATGGAGGCTACACAATACACTACTGAATAACGAAGTGATCACTGAAGAAATCCAAGGGGAAATCAAAAAATACCTAGAAACAAATGACAATGGAGACACGACGACCCAAAACCTATGGGATGCAGCAAAAGCAGTTCTACGAGGGAAGTTTATAGCAACACAAGCCTACATCAAGAAACAGAAAACATCTCGAATAAACAACCTAACCTTGCACCTAAAGCAATTAGAGAAAGAAGAACAAAAAAACCCCAAAGCTAGCAGAAGGAAAGAAATCATAAAGATCAGATCAGAAATAAATGAAAAAGAAATGAGGGAGACAATAGCAAAGATCAATAAAACTAAAAGCTGGTTCTTTGAGAAGATAACAAAATTGATAAACCATTAGCCAGACTCATCAAGAGAAAAAGGGAGAAGACTCAAATCAATAGAATTAGAAATGAAAAAGGAGAAGTAACCACTGATACTGCAGAAATACAAACGATCATGAGAGATTACTACAAGCAACTATATGACAATAAAATGGACAACCTGGAAGAAATGGACAAATCCTTAGATATGCACAACCTGCCAAGACTGAACCAGGAAGAAATAGAAAATATGAACAGACCAATCACAAGGACTGAAATTGAAACTGTGGTTTAAAATCTCCCAACAAACAAAAGCCCAGGGCCAGATGGCTTCACAGCCGAATTCTATCAAACATTTAGAGAAGAGCTAACACCTATCCTTCTCAAACTTTTCCAAAATATTGCAGAGAGAGGAACACTCCCCAACTCATTCTACAAGGCCACCATCACCCTGATACCAAAACCAGACAAAGATGTCACAAAGAAAGAAAACTATAGGCCAATATCACTGATGACCATAGATACAAAAATCCTCAACAAAATACTAGCAAACAGAATCCAACAGCACATTAAAAGGATCATACACCATGATCAACTGGGGTTTATTCCAGGAATGCAAGGATTCTTCAATATACGCAAATTAATAAACATGATACATCATATTAACAAATTGAAGAAGAAAAACCATATGATCATCTCAATAGATGCAGAAAAAACTTTTCACAAAATTCAACACGCATTTATGATAAAAACCCTCCAGAAAGTAGGCATAGAGGGAACTTTTTCAACATAATAAAGGCCATATATAACAAACCCACAGCCAACATTATTCTCAATGGTGAAAAACTGAAACCATTTCCACTAAGATCAGGAACAAGACAAGGTTGCCCACTCTCACCACTATTATTCAACATAGTTTTGGAAGTGTTAGCCACAACAATCAGAGAAGAAAAAGAAATAAAAGGAATCCAAATCAGAAAAGAAGAAGTAAAGCTGTCACTGTTTGCAAATGACATGATACTATACATAGAGAATCCTAAAGATGCTACCAGAAAACTACTAGAGCTAATCAATGAATGTGGTAAAGTAGCAGGATACAAAATTAATGCACAGAAGTATCTTGCATTCCTATACATTAATGGTGAAAATTCTGAAAGTGAAATTAAGAAAACACTCCCGTTTACCATTGAAACAAAAAGAATAAAATATCTAGGAATAAACCTACCTAAGGAGACAAAAGACCTGTATGTAGAAAAGTATAAGACACTGATGAAAGAAATTAAAGATGAAACAAATAGATGCAGAGATATGCCATGTTCTTGGATTGGAAGAATCAACATTGTGAAAATGACTCTACTACCCAAAGCAATCTACAGATTCAATGCAATCCCTATCAAACTACCACTGACATTTTTCACAGATCTAGAACAAAAAATTTCACAATTTGTATGGAAACACAAAAGACCCCGAATAGCCAAAGCAATCTTGAGAATGAAAAATGGAGCTGGAGGAATCAGGCTCCCTGACTTCAGACTATATTACAAAGCTACAGTAATCAAGACAGTTTGGTACTGGCACAAAAACAGAAACATAGATCAATGGAACAGGACAGAAAGCCCAGAGATAAACCCACACACATATGGTCACCTTATCTTTGATAAAGGAGGCAAGCATAAACAGTGGAGAAAAGACAGCCTCTTCAATAAGTGGTGCTGGGAAAACTGGACAGGTACATGTAAAAGTATGAAATTAGAACACTCCCTAACACCATACACAAAAATAAACTCAAAATGGATTAAAGACCTAAATGTAAGGTCAGACACTATAAAACTCTTAGAGGAAAACATAGGCAGAACACTCTATGACATAAATCACAGCAAGATCCTTTTTGACCCAGCTCCTAGAGAAATGGAAATAAAAACACAAATAAACAAATGGGACCTAATGAAACTTAAAAGCTTTTGCACAGCAAAGGAAACCATAAACAAGACCAAAAGACAACCCTCAGAATGGGAGAAAATATTTGCAAATGAAGCAACTGACAAAGGATTAATCTCCAAGATTTACAAGCAGCTCATGCAGCTCAATAACAAAAAAACAAACAACCCAATCCAAAAATGGGCAGAAGACCTAAATAGACATTTCTCCAAAGAAGATATACAGACTGCCAACAGACACATGAAAGAATGCTCAACATCATTAATCATTAGAGAAATGCAAATCAAAACTACAATGAGATATCGTCTCACACCGGTCAGAATGGCCATCATCAAAAAATCTAGAAACAATAAATGCTGGAGAGGGTGTGGAGAAAAGGGAACCCTCTTGCACTGTTAGTGGGAATGTAAATTGATACAGCCACTATGGAGAACAGTATGGAGGTTCCTTAAAAAACTACAAATAGAACTACCATACGACCCAGCAATCCCACTACTGGGTATATGATACCCTGAGAAAACCATAATTCAAAAAGAGTCATGTACCAAAATGTTCATTGCAGCTCTATTTACAATAGCCAGGACATGGAAGCAACCTAAGTGTCCATCATCGGATGAATGGATAAAGAAGACGTGGCACATATATACAATGGAATATTACTCAGCCATACAAAGAAACGAAATGGAGGTATTTGTAGTGAGGTGGATGGAGTTAGAGTCTGTCATACAGAGTGAAGTAAGTCAGAAAGAGAAAAACAAATACAGTATTCTAACACATATATATGGATTCTAAGAAAAAAAAAAAAAAAGGTCATGAAGAACCTAGTGGCAAGACTGGAATAAAGACACAGACCTACTAGAGAATGGACTTGGGGATATGGGGAGGGGGAAGGGTAAGATGTGACAGGGTGAGAGTGGCATGGACAAATATACACTACTAAATGTAAAATAGATAGCTAGTGGGAAGCAGTTGCATAGCACAGGGTGATCAGCTCGGTGCTTTGTGACCGCCTAGAGGGGTGGGATAGGGAGGGTGGGAGGGAGGGAGACGCAAGAAGGAAGAGATATGGGAACATATGTATATGTATAACTGATTCACTTTGTTATAAAGCAGAAACTAACACACCATTGTAAAGCAATTTTACTTCAATAACGATGTTATTAAAAAAAAAAGAACTATCCTGTTCAGTTAAAGTCATACAAATATAGCAACATATATGAAGTTATAATTGTAATTTTGTGCTATGTTTGAATTATTAGACTACTGTAGGATTTGTCTCCCCTATGTTTACAAGAAATCAATAGATAAATGCCTCCACTGAAATTTAAGAAAAGAAGGAAGAAAGGGAGAAAAAAGTGAAGAAAGAAATACCTTATGGTAACAGTGTATCAGTGAAATATGAGGCAGAAAAAGATTACCTTTTATTTGAAAGTGCTTTGATATTTAAGTCAATTTTCCAAGCTGTGCTCTTTGAATCAGTAATCACAGATACATGCAGAATGAGAATAAGGGGCACAGTGAGAGTCACAGCGGAAAGGAGATCCAAGGGGCAGAGAGAGAGGGAGCGTCATCCTGAAGGAAAAACAAGCTTGGGAGGGGGTCAGGAAACCTGAGGGAGCAGAAGTGGGGGGCGGAGGGGCGTGGTTGGTAAATGAGACATGGAGAAGTGGCCAGGCACACAGAGAGGCAGGGCGTTTTCATGTTCGAGGTACTTCTGGGATTCCCTTCGGTGCCCGGGACCACACAGGATGCAGTTCTTTGTGAGGCCTTATCACTGTTTTTCCTGATTAGGATTTCCTCAAGAATCTGCCTCCAGCCTGAATCTCTGACTCTCCATCTCTCTCTCCCCCACCCCCATTTGTTTACTTATTTGTAAATGGTTTTATGATCTAGTCTAAATGAATCACTTCTCAAAGGGTCTAAATTAAACAGAACAGCCCTCCCCATAGTGAACACTGGTTAAATCTGTAACTTCGTTTACTCAGGTAAGAGGTCCCTTCATGAAGCAGCGGAATGGTAATTTCAAACAGCACTTTGTTTTTATTCCTGAGAATAACCAGTGGTATATATTCATTATTTTGGCAGTCCCTAAGGGAAACTCTAAACAAAATAGGGAAAGAGATCATTATTAAGAGAAATCTCTGCCAAACATCAGGATTTGAAGATAGACTTAAAAATTGCCATGTAATATTAGCATTTTTACAACAGCAAATTATTAGCTTCTGGTAATTATTTATCATATTGATCTTGGTAAATACCAAATGGTAAATACCAAATGAAAATGTGCAAAGGTAGTATTTCCTATGTTTTATTTAAATCTAGTTTATGTCACTTATCAACAGATTTGTAATTAAATACAGATGTTTAACCAGATCAAATCTTAGACATTCTATTCTGCTTTTATTATCCAAAGTGAGAAAGCCCTGGGCTGTCACATCAGGTGGGCCTTGCTGCACTGGATGCTTGTGTAGCTACAGCTGGTGCTCAGCCTTGGTCTCCTCATCTATGTGATGAGCACTGCACATCCTTCCCAGACTTGTGAGGGTACCAAAAGGTAATGCCTATAAGCCACCCACCATATTGCCTAGCGGGTCAGAGATTCTAAACCAACACACTGTCCCTTCCCTAAAGAAAAATCTACAGGTGGAAGGTATACAAAGAGAGCAGAAATAAACCACTAGCATTCTAACTTTTCTAGTGAAAAACATATTAAAATTAATTTTACCCTCAGAATTGGCTATTAATGGCAAATAGGAATTGTTACTGAGAAATTTATCACTTACATGAATGCTCTGAATTCCCAAATAGGTTATCATAATAATTCTGCCATTAGGGAAACACCTCCATTAGAACTCGTGCATATCAAATTGGCAACATCTATACAAAACATATGGAAACAACTGTGTATCTGGTCTTTACAGAGGTAGATGTTCATGGAATGTTATGCTTTTTCTCTGTGGAAAGTTTTATTATTTTATTTTAAATACATAATTTGTCACAAAATAAAGTACTTATCTTAGAAGTGTTGCATGATACACAAAGTTAAAATTTAAAAGCTATGGTATCTATAAACTTACTTTGGATGCTTTTTTCCACATGCTAAGTAAAAAGTGATTTCATTAAACTAAACTAACTGTGGAAGATAGTAATTCTGGGAAGATAGTGACCTAAATGCAGCTCCCTTCTCTTTCTTTACCAGCTTTAAAGTAGCAGTATATTTTGGGGGAAATAAATGCTGACATCCTCAGAAGCTTATATGTACGTCAGGCCTTGAAACCTCTGAGAGGCTTAGCTAACAGAATTGACTGGACTGGCCTTTTATCGCCTGTGGGCTGAGTGAGTACGTGAAACCTGGTGTTGGAAAACTCAGAATGGTCATGGTGGAGTGGATATTTGGGAAAGAGTTTGGCTTGCACAGATCTAAACTTCATCCAAGTGGAAAGCTGCTACAGACCCACTGGAGTATGTCTATTCTCCCTGGCGGGGAGGCCAAGAAGGACCAGAATGGGTAAGCCTTCAAGTCCGTGAAAGTGATGGGAGACTGGAGAACAAGACGACATTTTTTAGGTTCTCACCACGTTTTTGGTGGCCTGGAACTCATGACAAAAATGATAAGAAGATAGAAACTGTTAGAAAAAGATTATTTGAAGAAAGATCCAGGAGACTTGCCAGAAGTAATAGGAGTTACCAAAGAAGAAAAAAAGGAAAACATATAGAGAAAATATACAAATAATGGGGAGAGGATTTTCCTGAAAGAAAGACCTAACACTGCCAGTGGAAAGAGCTCACCAACGGCCCCGTGGGCAAATGAGGAAAGGGCGGGACCTGCGCGGATCCTGGTGAAATCCTTCAACCCTGGGGACAGGTGCAGTAAACTTACAGGTGCTCAGAGAGAAAGGACAAAGCTCACCTGCAGTGCTGGGAGCAGGAGGAAGGCAGACCTGCAGCCAGAGGTACTGAGAGAAGGGAAAGCACTGCGCTGTGAGAAGCTGAACTGCTCCCTGAGCTCACTTGGCTGAGAGGAAGACAAGTAATATTTGATGATCAACAACAATTTCGTAGCCTATCATCCAAATAGCCCATCAGAAGAAAGTATGTGAAGTACAACTCCAACCAACCAACCGAACTAACCAGGTTATTACAGGGCGAGTTTTACAGCCCATCTTTCTCCAATTTCTTAACATCTTCTACCCCACCTGCCAAGACCATCCACAAAGTTCCAGGAGTACCAGACCCTGCGGGGTGGAGACAGTGGCAGGAGCTGAATGAGCAGCTCACAGCTCCTTCACCACCGCTACACCCCAAGCCATACATTCAGGGATGAGGGGAGCTTTGAACTGGATTTGAACTTGAAATCATAAATTGGAACTGACTGGACTTAAAACCTACATTGTGTAAATTAAGACTCTTCTTAAAGGAGAATGAGCATAAAGCTATGTGATTTGCTCAAACTGTTGGCAATGAATAAGGGAGAAGGACAGTGGTTATAGAAAAATAAAACCAATTCCAGTTTGTACCATATTGAGTACAGACTATCTAGTAAGCCATTTGTACTTGTATTTTAAGGAATTATATATGCATCCTTACATACACTACGTAGAGAGATTGGGTAGAATAGGCAGAGAAAGGGACAAAAAGCAAGAATTAGAGATGAGATAGAAGATACATTTCTTGGAGGAATGAGGACTCTTCCAAGTTCCCTGGATATCTAGGTTGAATACTGTCTGGAGGAATCAAACATTTCCCATTGTAGCTTGCTGAAAGAAGCTTCAGAACAGCAAACTGAGATCAGTTAATCAAGGAAGAGCAATTCAAAATAAGCTTACATTGTATCTTGTGGAGCTGCAAGATAAGCTTTTTAAAAAGTAAGAACTAATTGCAAAAACAGAAGTTGAAGACACATTTCAGGAATACATAATTTTGCAAAAATAATCAGTTTTAAAATATGGTATTCTCTGTAAGTTTTTCTTGTTGCGTGAAAATATATGTTTTCAATATGAAATAGTGGGTCATCAACACTGTCAAGAAGCTAATCAAAACACTCTCTTTCTCTGCCTCCCCACCAACTTCTCTCTTTTCACTTTCTGTCTCAGTGAATAACTCACCATTGTCTGTATGGCAGTAGTCTTTGTCAACAGTTGATTTTTCTTGACTCTAGAAATAACTTTCTGTTTGATCAGTGTTGCCTGATCTATCATCACTATTGTCCATACTGTCCTCATTCTCCAATCTGGTCTCCCATTTCCAACTCTCTCTGCAATATTTCTCCATAATATTTATCTTTCAAGTCTTGAAAACAATTTTCTGGTTCTTAAATTCTACAAGGGCAGTGGCTGATGTGATACAAATTGCTAGAATTGTGCTTGGCATACATTTGTTGCTCAGAAATATTCCTTGAATTTAAACAAACTGTTTGCCTTGTACCATTTATGTTACTTATTTAAACAAACCTTTCATCTTTCATTAATTAGCACCATTTATTTTACTTATTTGAATGATTTATTCAGTTAAAATTTATATATTTTGTTTAACAGATTCTGATTATTGAGCTACTTTTCTGCCTTGTTCCCTTTCTTTGGACCAAATTCTTCAGTAATCATGATTCTTTTTGTCCATCTATAAAAGTATTTTCAGGGTCAGTGTTGACATGTGTTTATTATGTACTTATGCATTTGGCAGGATTAGCATTCAGTAAAGTTTTGAATATAATATACATTCTATTGATCCTCTAAGACTTTCCTTAACACTAAAATCCTATAAAATTAAGAGGTGAGATTCTCCCCTTGGAGATCAAACCTGTATCCTTAGGAACTACAATCTGTAACAACAAAGATAACTTTTTAGGAATGCTACTAAACTTTCATGTTAATGACTACATATGGAATTGCAAAAGCAGTTCTTTTGATTATAACGTCAGTTAATGCAGAAGAAGTAACTCATCAAAATGAAATCAAGGTGCTAGTAGAAATGGGAGAATAATGCTCAGCATCTAAAAAGCAATCAAGGCTCATGAAGAGTAGCCTTAGAGAATTCAGAACAGTGGCATCAAATGAGACCAGAGATAATTAATGATAAATTGTTTCTTAAATAGAAAGCAGATGATCACATCCTGACCCTAGATTCATAAAGTGAACTTTTGATTATCTGTACTGGAGAGGAGTAAGACAACACTTGTATTAGGGTTTGTAGAAAAATCACACTCACAGAATCCACTGTTTCTTTCTTCTGTCTTTCAGGTTATGTCAATCAATTAACAATGCTAAAGTGGCCTTGGGTGTCAATAATAATAATAATAATAATAATAATAATAATGTCATATTATTACTAATTATTATTATTAGCTCTATTCTAAGAACTAGTAATAATTTTAATTCTTTTAAAGTCATTGCCCTGTATTATCTATTACAACTTATCAGATAAGAAGAAATACTCAATATTAGATGATTATAAAATTTTGCAAGTAAAATCAGAATATGATCATAGTGCTATAGCAATACAGGAAACATTTCTGTGCAAGTAATAATTACACAAATGCATGGCTTGTGCTTAGTGCTCTTAGCTAACACACTATTAGACTATAGTTAATTATGGGAAAGAAAAGGGAATTCACTGGTTTTGAAGATAGAAATCCGAGGAAAATCTTGACAACATTTTAACAACCACCACAACAATGAAGGAATGACATCCAGGTTCTGTTTCCCCCTCTGCATTGGATGTTATTGTTTTACTCTGTACCTGATCACTCTCTTGCCTGCCGGATGTTGTTGCCTTACATTGTGAACTCCTGCCATCCCCAGACAAAATGTATCTGCCATGCCCCAACTTGTGGTCTTTTTTTTTTTTATTTTTAAAAATTTTATTTATTTATTTATTTTGGCTGTGTTGGGTCTTCACTGCTGCGCTCAGTCTTTCTCTAGTTGCCACGAGTGGGGGTTACTCTTCTTTGCAGTGCACAGGCTTCTCACTGTGGTGGCTTCTCTTGTTTCGGAGCATGGGCTCTAGGTGCGCGGGCTCAGTAGTTGTGGCATGCGTAACTTGTGGTCTTGACACTTATCAATATTGCTTTTGCTGGCTGGTGGGTTTTTATTTAATACATTGTTTTCCTTATATTCTTTTCACCTGCATAAAAGCCTCCGACCAAATTTTCACTTTTTAATCAAATCATAGCATGAATTTCTATACATTTATATTACATCTATTTCTAAACATTCTTATGTTTATAATCTTCTAAAACATTATAAAAATGTTTTCAGTGCATGAAAGTCTAGATCTTCTTCCATCTCCAAGACTGAAAATATCCTGCTTTTCTTTTCTATTTTCCTTATGTCTACTTACTTTCCTGTATGATTGCTGTTAGCAGCCAGTGTCATTTTCCCATTTCAAAGCTAGGATTACAGTTTTTGAACAGTCTTTGAAGAACAGAAAGCAAGAATGTCCTCTATTTGCTTTTACCATAAGGAGGAAAAGAGTTTTACTTTTCCTCCGTAGTCACACTCTTGGTAGGTTTCTTATATAGGTTTCTAATATTTCAAACTTGAAATTATATAATATGCCCTAACTGGCCCATTTCAAGAATCACATCTGTGTCCAAGATATTTATCGAATCTAATGCAGGAGATAAATAACCTGGAATGAACCATTATTTTCTGTGTTGAATTGACTTAAAGTTGTGTACGTGAGACTGATAGGACTAACAAAGGACACAGACACTGACACACACACACACACACACACACACAGATATAAAACTTTACATAAGTATAAAAGTTATATATATATGTGTGTGTGTGTGAGTATCCACGCCACTTTTGGTGTTACTATAATTGACATAAAAATGCTTCAAACAGCATGTTTTCCTTTCTGGCATTTAGGAGAAACTAAACACAGGGGGTTGGGACTGTCCCTCTGGATTGGCTAGTTTTCTATAGGAAAGTGTTTTTGTTGAGATCTGATACACGCACACACACATCTTTTCTTTAAATGGTACAGACCTTTAGTGACGATCATTAGAGACAACTCAGGCAGGACAAATATTACTTTTCCCGTTCAATAGACTCTGATAATTCCCACAGTGCTGGGTCACATGCCCCCCTGGGAAAGTCTGAGGCCATCCATGGCAGAGTTGGTAGAAATGAGTGTTGTGATCTCTTAATTCTGTCAGTAACTAACTCTTAAGGAGGTAACAAAGTAATCTATGTGTTACTGTGACCTAAATCTAATTTCTTGTTTGTCTGGAAACTCCTCTTTTCATCTTTTTTTACTAAAGGATGTACAAATTCACATTCAATGGGCAGAATTTTGCTGAAGGCTTCATAAGTCCTGATTATGAGATAGTGTATTTTGTTTTAATCATGAGTTAATCATTCAGCATTAGTAAAACTTACTAATTCAACTTAATTGCAGGTGAGAGTCAGCCAATTTAGGAAAATTCAATATAGCCATTATTTTAAGGTAATCTGCTGATTAGGGTTGGAAAAAGGGAAGTTGTATTTGGGGATACCAGGAAGTCCCATTCACAAACTATGATGTATTAATAAATGTCGCCCCTAACATTGTGCAAGGCACAGTCTGCAAAGCCTTCTGTGGCAGTCCTAGTGCTTGAACTATAAAAAAAAGGAGTGTTACAAAATATAATAATGACAATACTTGTTTACCTTCACAGCTTATACAGGGAAGAGAAGGGCATTCACATTATTAGTTTAGGATTTTATAGCTCTTTTGTCATTATTTGTCAAATAATTTATTTGACACTCCTAATCTGTATTTGCAAGACAAATTAGCTAATATAAGGAAAACTTTAATATAGCACCTTCTCAAAGCATTAAAGATTTAAAATTAACAGCATTCACCAGCAATCCCACTACCGGGCATATACCCTGAGAAAACCATAATCCAAAAAGAGTCATGTACCACAATGTTCATTGCAGCTCTATTTACAATAACCAGGACATGGAAGCAACCTAAGTGTCCATTGACAGGTGAATGGATAAAGAAGATGTGACACATATATACAATGGAATATTACTTGGCCATAAAAAGAAACGAAATTGAGTTATTTGTAGTGAGGTGGAAGGACCCAGAGTCTGTCATACAGAGTAAAGTAAGTCAGAAAGAGTAAAACAAATACTGTATGCTAACACATATATATGGAATCTAAAAAAAAAAAAAAAAAAAGGTTCTGAAGAACCTAAGGGCAGGACAGGAATAAAGATGTAGACGTAGAGAATGGACTTGAGGACACGGGGAGGGGGAAGGGTAAGCTGGGACGAAGTGAGAGAGTGGCATGGACATATATACACTACCAAATGGAAAACAGATAGCTAGTGGGAAGCAGCCACATAGCACAGGGAGATCAGCTCGGTGCTTTGTGACCACCTAGAGGGGTGGGATAGGGAGGGTGGGAGGGAGACACAAGAGGGAGGAGATATGGGGATATATGTATACGTATAGCTGATTCACTTTGTTATAAAGCAGAAACTAACACACCATTGTAAAGCAATTATACTCCAATAAAGGTGTTTAAAATAAATAAATTAAATTAAATTAAATTAAATTAGCAGGGTTCAAGTTATTGATGTTTTATTGACCTGCCACCCTACTTGTTTTGATAAGACTGAATGGAAACCACCAAGCTGGAAATTTTTCCCATGGCAATAATCATTCATTTGTCTTAACAAAACACTTGAAGTACTAAAACTGTATTGTTTTCCAACATCTGACATCATTCAGACATTTCATGAGGAGTTGTATGTTCTACTGTTGGCAGTCTTAGACGATCACAGCCCATTGTAGGACAAGTTGGGTAGATGGTGGATAACATAGAGGAAGATGAATGTTCTAACCATGGAAAGACGCTTCATTGTGTAGAGGAATTAGATGTCAGTGGACCTCCGTACTATTCGACATTAGCTTTCTATGTTGTTCTAGTTTGCCTCTTACTTGGTATAGTTCTTCACCTGTGATGTTTGTAAATATTAATATCCTGATATGTGAACATTTCTATGGACTTCAATATAAATGTCAAAATAAACCTGAATTACCAAATGATTTCATATAAAAGAAAAAGAACTGACAGTTAATTTTTGCCACTTGTGGTTCTGGTGATGAATGAAGCTGCCATCCTTTGCTTGGTGCTGAGGCCAGCAAGGCAAATGGGAAAAATTTACCAAGTAGAATGGCATTCATTGACTGTAAAATTTACTAATTCAACATTGAGAGTTATCAGAGTATTTATTTTTAAAAAACTTATTCATTCATAGCAAAAAATATTTATTAAATGCTTCCTATGTGCTTGGCATAGTTCAAAGTGGGAGAATAAAGCAGTGAAATGATACAATAATCCCTGTCCTCATGACACATATTTTACAGGGAAACCAACAATAAATAAGCATATATATATATATATATATATATATATATATATATATATATATATATATATAGTACATATGAAGCTGTTAAGAGCTATGAGGAAAATAAATAAGTGAAGATGGTCAGGGCATGATGGGACAGTGAATCACAGTGTTAAATCGGGTGTCTGGTGGTATCATGGGCAAAGTATAGTAGGGCTGTACAAATATAAGGAGGTTACTTTAGACTGTGCAGTGAGGGAAGAATTTCCTGCAATGTTACCATGTAAGTTGAGACCTGAATGACAAGGAGATGGCTGTGTCAATATTTTGGAGAAGAATCTTCAAAGGCCCTTAGTGAAGAAGGAGCCTGGGGTGTTTGATGCACAGTGAGGAGCTGTTGGATGGGCAGAGATAAAGCCAGAGGCAACAGGAACAGGTCACACTGGTCAAAGGAAGGTTTTCCATTTTCTGTCTCCATCTATATCTGTTTAGGGAGAGCATCTTGATTGTAGGGTACTATTCCCCAGACCTCACCCAGATGAGGTTTTAATGCCCTGCATCATCCCCAGACACTCCCTCAGTCAGTCTATCAAACAAATGCTTATTGTGCCAGGTATGACTCTAAATGATGGGAATACGAGAGACACTGCCAGCCCTGCCCTCATAGAGCATATATTTCAGTGGAGAAGATACAAATGAAATGATTACAAGTATCAAGGGGTCTAAGAAGTAAGCGAGATGTATTACTGGTATTTGTAATAAAATAAGGTTAACCTAGCGTACAGCCTAGGCCTAAAATCTATGTAGTGAGATAGTATTTCATCTTACGTATTTCACCTCAAAAAGTCATTCCAAGATTTTATCTACTATAATAATAAGATAGATTTAAAACACCAATTTACTTATATATAATATATAAAATAAAAAATATATATAGTGCTTTATAATTTTCTATGTCCTTTCATATGCCTTACCCTATCTAATATTCACAATACTTATGACAGAGCTCAGTCTATTATTATTACCTTCTTTTTAAAGATGAATAAGCTAAAGTTCTGAGAATTTAACTGACTTGTCTATAATCACAAAATGAGTTAGTAATGTAGGCAGTCCTAGCCTTTTTCTATACCACCTAGATCACCAGAGGTCTGGTCTGAGCTAAACATAGTAAAACGGTTTACCCAACAGCACCAGGCATTTAGTTCAGAAGCAAAAGGAAGAGAGAACATAGCATTCTCATTCTTAAGAAACATGGGATCTATTTAGGGAAGTGTTCAGATAAGTACCAGATAATAAATTGTGCAGAAATTCTGTGTGCATATAAAGTTATGGAATAATCAGAGTGGTATGGGATTATTCTATAACCTTGTCTCGACAGAAATTTTAAAACTGGGCATATAAATAGATTATGTGGTTAGATTTTGACGCTTTTCCATTCTGAAATTCTCTGGGTTTTTTCCCCATTCTCAAAATCACTGCCAATCAATGAATCTTACCCACCATTTCCTCTGAGTTTATTGCTTAGTTTAGAAATGTACAGTGTTTCTTCATTGCACAGATTAATCTTAGCTATTCTCTCTTTCTCTGTCCACTGAAGACTCCTGCCAGGGCAATCCAGAAAACTTTACTCAGCATTCTCTTCTAATTATCTTATTCCCAGCTCCAGGGCTGATGCCAAGATTTTTATTCGAATAACCTCTTCCTGGAATGCTAAATTGTCGACCTTTAGGAAAGCTTCATTCATTTAACCTTCCTTTATTTCTTAGAAAATCAGTAGAGAATTCCATTCAGTATGCAACTCTGAATTTCCTCCCTTTCTATATGAGCGTTCTCTGTTTCCCTCATATAGTGCAATGAGTTTATTTTTCCAATTTTTGTGTGATGTCAACAAATGTCTAGTTTTATTAGTATTGATTATTTTACACTATGTTTTATAATGAGCCAGCACCTGACATACTATTGCATAAAATACATTTGATATTTTCAAACACTACTGTTGTCTTGTTACACATATTATGTTTAATCTTTTTCCCCGTCCACTCTACCTGAAGATATTCTCTACTAATTAAAAATTATGAACAATACATGTCAACTACCAAGTAAATAAGACACAAGAGAAAAGTATACATCTTCAGTTACGTATTTGTGTTTATGTGTTAACTGTCTTATTCTTCATGGCTACAAATGGGTGCATGGCATGCAGTGTACTGAAGACAAATGCTGCTTCCAAACCACCATTATGTGGCACCAGGTCCTGTGCTAAGTGCTTTTGTATTCTTTTTAATTTTTACCTTCATATCAACTCTACAGATAATTAGTCTGCAATATGTTTCTTTTCTAAAAAGTCAGTGAAAATCAAAGGCACATTTTTTAATAGAAACTGATGAGAAACATCTTTGTAAAAATGAAAAGCACTTACGGGAACCAGAAATTTTTTGATCTCTTCCAATGCATGACTCATACGTGAATAAGCTTCCCCAGGTGGAGCAAACACTTCAATTAATACATGAAGTTCATCACTCAAGTGTGCATATTTGGCTTCCCCACTCTTCCTTAGTTCTTCTTCCTGTGAAAAAGGTTATTTTTAGAAATACAAATCCACTCATTTTGCATTGATTTAACATTTACTGAGAAGATGACAGAGGGCATAATCTAAGCAAATTTTCCCTTAGTAGAAACCCTTTGAGAAATAAAAATCTGGTACAAGCCATTTTTGAGTGTTTGAATGATTCTTTAAAAAAAAATCTGGCATTTGTTTTTCTCTTTCTGACTTACTTCACTCTGTATGACAGACTCTGGGTCCATCCACCTCACTACAAATAACTCAATTTTGTTTCTTTTTATGGCTGAGTAATATTCCATTGTAACAAATACCGTATGCTAACACATATATATGGAATCAAAAAAAAAAAAAAAAGGTTCTGATGAACATAGGGGCAGGACAGGAATAAAGACACAGATGTAGAGAATGGACTTGAGGACACAGGGAAGGGGCAGTGTAAGCTGGGACGAAGTGAGAGAGTAGCATTGACATATATACACTACCAAACGTAAAATAGATAGCTAGTGGGAAGCAACTGCATAGCACAGGGAGATCAGCTCAGTGCTTTGTGACAACCTAGAGGTGGGGATATGGCGATATAAGTATATGTATAGCTGATCCACTTTGTTATACAGCAGAAACTAACACAACATTGTAAAGCAATTATACTCCAATAAAGATGTTAAAAAAAAATCTGGCATGATTATCATCTACACCACATTTTAATCAGCTAAATAAAAATGCTAAATCCCTGAAAAGAAGTGTCAGAAATGCCATTAACTTCTCAGTGGACTCCACTGGAAGGAAAGGATTGTTTTTGTGCCTGACAAGTAATCATTTGCAGATAATAAAACTAAGATGACCACTGCTCTTTAAGAGAACCAGGATTTTCTAGATACTTTTTGAGAAGTGGTGAAAAGGTTACTCATTCCCCATGAAAGTGAGCAAAACTGAGGCTTCTCTCCCAGCCTCGTGCCCACGGGCATAGGTCATCATCCGGCTCCTACCCACCACTTCGCTATCTTGGCTGCCTCACTTTGGTCACTATAAAGGAGTATATTAAAGGGATGGCTATTAAGCATTATGTTGGCCTTGATTCTGCGTGAGCTACATACCCTCAGATTTTTTGTTAGTACTGCACCCAAGTCATTACTGAGGCCTGATTAATTCAGTTCAGATGCTGAGCAGATCAGCGTCTGACCCATGTACTTTGCTCACGTGTGTTAGGTGTTTTACACACATCTCCAATCTCACAATAACCTTGAACAGTATTCACATAATTCAGATTAGGAAATTGAGTTTAAAAGACTTTAAGTAACCTCAGCAAAGTTGGGGTTCAAACCCAGCTCATTTTGCAACAAGATTTGCATTTGGATTTCAAGGAAGCAAAATTCAGTTAAAAATTAATATAAATAATATTAATTATATTTTACCTTTCTTGACTCTCCTCCTCCCAAACTAGCAATTGTTTCACTAAATTTCAAAGGATAAAAATTTTTAAAGTAATTTTTAGTTTTATGTGTGGATGAAATTGGAAGTGTAACATGAATACACCTAAACTGGATAAACAAAAGCAAATTTGCTATCTATTTCATATGAGTTAACTGTATGACCCATGTTAAAGTGTTTATCTGATTAGAAATGCCCATCATTTCAACACATGGAGGATCCATAAAAGAGATGAAAAGGCCTGCTTGTTTTGCTGTGCCTCCCTCACCTACCCAAATCTCTCTCACAGCAATACTTGTCAGCCCGGGAATACACTCTTACTTTCCTAGGCATACATTCTCTATCTAACTAGAGTTTTTACTTTTATTAAAAAGGTTTCTCTTAATGTCCAATTCTGATACTTCTCAATACTTCCTCAGCTGGTTTTCTGCTGGTTATTAAGGGCTACTTACCAGCCAAATTTAATAAGGTCTGCCACTGGAGGTGTGGCATTGAGATCAGAATTATAACACTTGACTTCAGACTCTCAAAATGAGCCAGATGAGATATCTTTGCAGTAGAACCAATAGGCTGTTGTTCATGAAAAATGCAGCTTTCTATTTAAAAACACATTTTCCTTTTTCCCAACATCCACCCCCCCCAATCAAACTTTATATAAGCGTATGAGGAAACTGAAGTCTTCAGAGATTAATCAACTTCTTTAAGGTCAAGAGTGAGTCAGGACTGGAGCCAAGACTCAGTGCAGTAGGGGACAGCTCTGATAAAGACTTCAGAGAACCAAAGTTACCACAGCAGAACCTCCCATGAGCTACTGCTGGTTATTTTCAAAACCAGACTCATAACTTCAAAGGTGCTATATTTGCCCTTGCTCCTGGGGATGACTTCTGACAAAGCAAAATTTCCCAAGCTTTAGTTTCTTCATATGTGAAGTTAAGATAATAGTATGTACGTCAAAGAATTTTGTGAGTTTTAATAAAACTGAAGAATATTTTGTATACTAAAAAATGCCATATGAATTTAATATAATAATGGTAATAAATATTATTTCCAATTTCTCAAGTAGTATTTTAAAATAATGTTTGTGCTCACGCCTGTGGGCTGCACTTGGAGCCATGGCGGTGGCAGCCGCAGGACGTGGCCCGGGCTCTGGACCTGGGGACTCCTCAGAGCGGCCCGAAGCGGAGGCTCCGGAGCGTCGGCAGAAGGTGCACGGGATGCTGAAGCTTTATTACGGCCTCTCGGAGGTAGAGCCAGCGGGGTGCCCTGCGGGGCCGGACCCCTTGGACCCTACAGATCTCAATGGGGTGCACTTCGACCTGGAAGTGTATCTGGACAAGCTGCGAAGAGAGTGCCCACTGGCCCAGCTGATGGACAGTGAGACGGACATGGTGTGGCAGATCCGGGCTCTAGACAGCGACATGCAGACCCTGGTCTATGAGAACTACAACAAGTTCATCTCAGCCACAGGTTTTTCTGAAAAGACCAAAAAGTAAATATTTTAGGCTTTGTGGGCCATCTGGTTTCTGTCACAACTACTCATCTCTGCCATTATCATGAAAGCAACTAAAGACAGTATAAATGAATGAGCATGGCTGTATTCCAGCAAAACTCATTTACAAAAACAGCCCTGGCATCCAGAGTGACATCAGCAAAAATAGTGGAGTAAGTGCATTTGAAAATATCCCCTCCATAAAAGCAACCCTAAAACTGGCCAAAATGGTTAGAATAAGATTTCTTAGAACTCTGGAAAGTAACCAAAGGTGTGCAGCAATCAGAGGAGCATTTATTCAAGAAAAAGAGCTGAATCGTGGTAAAAATAATGAATCCTATGGTATTTTAGCTTGTCCTAGCCCCACCATTTCCTCTCCAGCTTAGCAGTAGCCTTGAAAAATAGCCCATACTCCTAATACTGGAGGGAGCAGAACAAAGCTGGAGTTCTTTCAAAGCCCCATGCCCAAAGAATTGTCATTATTTAACTTGTCTGGTGGTTTCCTAAAACAGTCCACCCCATAGGTTTGTCTTGACCTGGAGGTCACCCAGTGCTAAAAGTCTCTCACCAGAGTTGTTTGTCAAAAACAATTACAGGCAAATGTTGTGTCTGTCTGAAGTGATAGATAACACTTGGGCAAACAACAGTACTAACCCAGAAGCTTAAAAGGAAAAGCTGAGGAATGAGATGTCCCTAGGGGCTTTGACAAGCTCTGACACATTATTAGGAATCTTGAAGGCCACAAATGTGTAGGGTAGTACACATACTTAAGAAAGACCTGAGGGACTTCCCTGGTGGCGCAGTGGTTAAGAATCCACCTGTCAGGGCTTCCCTGGTGGCACAGTGGTTAAGAATCCACCTGTCAGGGCTTCCCTGGCAGCACAGTGGTTAAGAATCCACCTGCCAATGCAGGAGACACAGGTTTGAGCCCTGATCCAGGAAGATCCCACATGCTGCAGAGCAACAAAGCCCGTGTGCCACAACTACTGAGCCTGCACTCTAGAGCCCAGGAGCCACAACTACTGAGCCCGTGTGCCACCACTACTGAAGCCCACATGCCTAGAGCCCGTGTTCCCAACAAGAAAAGCCACCACAATGAAAAGCCTGTGCACCACAACGAAGAGTAGCCCCCTCTCGCCACAACCAGAGAAAAGCCCACATACAGCAATGAAGATACAACGCAGCCAAAAATAAAATAAAATAAAATAAAATAATTTTTAAAAAAATCCACCTGCCAGTGCAGGGGACACGGGTTCAAGCCCTGGTCTGGGAAGATCCCACACGCCGCAGAGCAACAAAGCCCGTGTGCCACAACTACTGAGCCTGCACTCTAGAGCCCAGGAGCCACAACTACTGAGCCTGTGTGCCACCACTACTGAAGCCCACATGCCTAGAGCCCATGTTCCCAACAAGAAAAGCCACCACAATGAGAAGCCTGTGCACCACAACGAAGAGTAGCCCCCTCTCGCCACAACCAGAGAAAAGCCCACATACAGCAATGAAGACCCAACGCAGCCAAAAATAAAATAAAATAATTTTTAAAAAAATCCACCTGCCAGTGCAGGGGACACGGGTTCAAGCCCTGGTCTGGGAAGATCCCACATGCCGCGGAGCAACTAAGCCCGTGCGCCCCAACTACTGAGGCTGCACTCTGGAGCCTGCGAGCCACAGCTACTGTGTCCATGCACCCTGGAGCCTGTGCTCAGCAACAAAGAGAAGCCACCTCAATGAGAAGCCCGCGCACCACAACAAAGAGTAGCTCCCACTCGCTGCAACTAGAGAAAGCCTGTGCACAGCAATGAAGACCCAACACAGCCAAAAATAAATAAATAAATAAAATAAATTTATTAAAAAAGAAAAGCAAAGAAAGAAAGACATGAGAATGTCCTAAGCTCTCACTTCTGGCTTACTTCAGGCTCAGTGCAGGCAGGAAGTGAAGGTTAAGGGAGAGTTGTAAACCTCCTGGCTGAGTGTTTAAGGTATGCCCCAACACACACACACACACACACACACACACACACACACACACACACACACAGCTCCTCAGTAAATACTAAGAGATTTATTAGTTCTAGATATTTAAGGAGATCCTTGTCCAGTCATTAGCTAATCACTAAGCTAACCAAGTAAATGTTTCAGTGGCTATACACAACAAAGAATATAAACTTTACAGAGTTGGTTCAGAAACTAATTAGTACAGGTTTAGTAACTCTGAAAAATAATTAGACAAACAATAGCAACAAGCAGCAATAACAAACCCTGGGGAGGAGAGAGGATCTGATTTCTAGAGTTGCCATGTTATATCAGTATTATCTAACATGTCTGTTTTTTCAATAAAAATTTAGAGACATTCAAATAAAGTAGAAAATCTGACCCATACACAAGAAAAAGCAGTAGAAACTGTCCCTGAAGAAGCCGAGACATTGAATTTACTACATAAAGATTTAAATCCACTATTTTAAATATGTTCAAAGACTTTCAGGAAGCTGTATCTAAAGAACTAAAGGAGGGCATAAGAATGCTTCACCAAATACAGAATATCAAAGAGAAGAAATTATTTAACAAAAGAACCAACTAGAAATGATGAAGTAGCACAATGAAAATGAAAAATTCACTAGAGGGTCTCTATAACAGATTTGAACAAGCAGAGAAAGGATCAGCAAACTTCAAGATAGGTCAGTTGAAATTATTCAGTGTGAGGAATAGAAAGAAAAAAGGATGAAGAAAATTGAACAGAGCCTTAGAGACATGTGGGACACCAAGTGTACCCACATATGCATAAAGGGAAGAGTGAGAGGAGAGAGAAAATAGCAGAAGGAATATATGAAGAAATAATGGCCCAAACCTACCCAAATTTACTGAAAAACATTAATCTACACATCCAAGAAGCACAACAAACTCCAAGTGGGATAAATGCAGGGAGATTCACACCTAGGCATATCACATTGAAACTGTCAAAAAAAAAAAAAAAAAAAAAAGAAACTTGAAAGCATCAAGAGAAAAGTGACTCATCACATACAAGTGATACTCAATAAGATTAACAGCTGATTTCCCATCAGATACCATGGAGGTCAGAAGGCAGTGGATTCACATTTCAAAGTGCTGAATGAAAAAAATGTCAACCAAGAATTCTATACCCAGTAAAAATATCCTGTAAAAAAGAAAGAAAGGGACTTCCTTGGTGGCACAGTGGATAAGACTCCACGCTCCCAATGCAGGGGGCCTGGGTTCGATCCCTGGTCAGGGAACTAGATCCCACATGCATGCTGCAATTAAGAGTTTGCATGCCACAACTAAGGAGCCCACGTGCCTCAACAAAGGAGCTGGTGAGCTGCAACTAAAGGAGCCCTGGAGCCGCAACTAAGGAGCCCACCTGCCACAACTAAGGAGCCCACGTGCTGCAACTAAGACCCGGTGCAACTAACTAACAATAAATAAATATTTTTTTAAAAAAGAAAAATAAATAAATAAATAAAATAAAATAATGTTTGTCTTTTTCAACAGGGACCAAAATAAATGTGGCTCAAACAAGAAGAAGAGTTATTTCTCTTTAACATAAGAGTCTGTGGCTACAGGTGGCTGGAGGAGCAGGTGGTCTTTCTCTGCACCCTTCTCCAGCCCCTAAGATGTTCCTCTCATATGTGTTGATGAAGGAGGCTGTCTATCACAACTTCTGGATTCCACTCCGTGGAAAAAAGAAAGTGTGGACAGCAAAAAGTTTCCTTTCAAGGACATGTACCAGAGACTTCATATATCAACTCTGCTGACGTGTCTTTGGCAAGAGCATGGTCACATGGTGGCCCTGGATGCAATGGAAGCTCTGTATGTGGATTCAGACCGAGCAGCCATGAGGCCACCTAAAATGAGAGGGCTTCATTTATGACAGAAAACAGTGAGAATGGATATTGCTTGATTACGAGCTGTCTTTGTCATTCAGTCCTCATTCAGGGCGAGTTAAAATGACACTTGATTATTATATCTAATTTTGATGAATAGCTAGCCAGTGTCTGCCAGAATGTTCAGATTTTATTTTCAAAAACAATACTTTACACCCTGGTTGGATTTATAATATAAAACTCCAAGTTGCATTTGAATATAAGCAGACATCACAGCCATCCTGAAAAGCACAAGGGCCTGGACACCAGTAAGTATATTTATAGTAATTTAATACAGTCTCTTGAGGTATTTCTTGAACAAGAGTTCCAAATATATTATTGGAAAAATGTTTATCTTTGTAATAAACGCATTACCTAGTAAGTCAATTATGAACTGAGTGGTAGTGTTTTCATGTTTCTGCCCCATCATATCTTGCATGTTTTGTAACAAAGATCATGTGCCCTGGAAGCTTACACTAGTTAGAACAGGCACACAATAGCAAGAAGAGTAAAGAAAAAGATTAAGAATTTAGAAATGCTAGAAAAATCTTAGGTGTAAACTGAAATGAATCATTCCAAATTTAATACTAGGAACATTGGATCTCCATCTAATAAAGACATGGAAAAGGGAAGAGAGAATAAATCAAAAGAATGTAAGATGCACACACCAGAATGTGAATCTACTTGACGTGATTCAAAATTCCATTTTAAAAGACTGGACACTCAGTCGATTTTATTTAGTCTTCCATGTATAAGGCATATGTATTCCACTGAGGGCATTTACTTTAGCCACTGACCTTCAGAGGATAATTCGTGATGTTTAGCTATTACAAAGAAATCACAAGCTAATTATTTTAAGTAAAATTATTAGTTGCTAAACATTAGAAATTGTTTACACAAGGTCATTAGGGAATAACAAATCTGGTGTTACATATCCCCAAGTACTCTAACCCACGCTAAACTTAAGGTAAACTATAAGCAAAACATATCAGTTTTTATCACTTATTTTTTAGAGAATAGCGTGGCACTAAAGAGAGTCTAATTTGAATTGCATTCATGTATTTAATTGTTAAAAGGATTTTAAAGGAACTTTTCTCTTAGGAATTATCATTTGTATTTTGTCTTCTACAAAAGAATATTTCTGACTTGGAAATAATTTGACAGCTAGGGAAATTTCCTCTTAATTCAAAATAGCATGTTCAATGAAGAAAACTTCGAAAAAAATCTCAACAATTACAAATGTATTTTTTTACTCAACAATCATACAATTCAAGATATACTGTTAGCATTTTTAGTATATTTTCTTCAAGTCACTTTTTAAAACAATACCAGTAATGGAATAGAAGTCATAATTTTGGTATTACTTCTTAGGTTATAGGTACGCAGAGTACTTTCCATGGATTATCTAATTTTATCTGCATAATTATATGCTAGATAATATTGTTCCCCTTATTTTACTGATGAGGGGACTATGGCACAGAGAGAGAAACTTATCCAGAGTTATACAGACTATTAATCAGAGAATAGGATCCAGTTAATCTCATAACGAAGGTCAAGTTCTTAATCAGTATAGGTGTATTGCCTGTACAGGTACTTAAGTGTAAGTAAACATTTGATACATCCATATACCATGGATATCTCTAGTTTCTAGAAGACACTACACTTTCCTGGTATCCAGTCCTATGTAGCACTGTGCCCTGCACTGTGCCCTAGAGCAGGTTACAGGTCTTTTTTTTTTTTTTTAAGTATTTGTTTATTTATTTACTTATGGCTGTGTTGGGTCTTCGTTTCTGTGCGAGGGCTTTCTCTAGTTATGGCAAGCGGGGGCCACTCTTCATCGCGGTGCGCGGGCCACTCACTATCGCCACCTCTCTTGCTGCAGAGCATAGGCTCCAGACGCTCAGGCTCAGTAATTGTGGCTCACGGGCCCAGCTGCTCCATGGCACGTGGGATCTTCCCAGACCAGGGCTCGAACCTGTGGCCCCTGCATTGGAAGGCAGATTCTCAACCACTGCGCCACCAGGGAAGCCCCAGTTTACAGGTCTTGATCCACCAAGCACATATGCCATGAATTTCCTTTCCCTCCCCCAAAGATTCTGCTTCCTTGGTAACTGTGTGTCATTAGTGCTGGGCGAAACTATTATTTTCAAGGTTCTCACTCACCTCCTATTTTATGAAGAGCTTACCTAAAAATGCTAGTGATCTCACATCACTAACTCTGTGTCTGTAACTCCCTAACTCTGTGTCTGTAACTGCCAGTTCCAAAGAAGGCATTCATCTAAAATTTGAAGGTTGAGCTCAGATTAGTTTACACAATTTCGCATGGATATTGATGTTGTATCCCTAAAACAGATGTGCTTCAGGATGGGTCATTTTCTATTTTCTTGAACAGTTTGCCCAACAGCAAGGGCAGGATGGTTAGGACCCGCCACCCCGAATTCTATTCTGGGGTAGACACTCAAGTCAGCTCACAACTAGGTAGTTTATCTTAGTTCAGATGATTCAAGACAAATTCCCCAAAATAGGACACAGGATTAGATGTCCTCTTGCACTTTGGTGAAGCCATTTGGTTCCTGGATTTGCCAACTGCAAATGTTAACATAAAACTCAAAATTTCTTAAAACATCCTATAAGATCCACTCTAAAAATCATTTATGGGTGACACTGACTTCATTTAAAATATCAGAGGGGCAGAAAGCAAAGAGGTCACATTGTATCATTGTTATGATAATCTCATTACAGACAGCTCAAAAAAAAAATCCTCCTTCTCTTCTCCCCAAGCCCTTCCCTGCTTCATTACACAATTTTAATTTTTTCTCTTCTGTCTCTAATTTTTGTTATTACTCTGTCCTCCGACCTGGAATTTCCTAGGGAATTTCAAGTTATTTTCACCTCTATTAAACAGAGTAATTTAGTTACTGAGTGCTAATTCCCAAGCTTATATGTCCAGCTCATTATGGAGCTCAATGAAATAAAGGGGACGACAGTTATTTGGCCCTACTATCCTTAGAAGTCTCAGTGGTGATCATTAGTTGTTACTTGGAATGACCCTTTAAAATCACATAAACACACACACAAATAGAGTGCTGTTTAAAGTGGGATTTTAGTGAAAGAAAATGTTTACATTTTGTCAAATTAAGAAGAACAGTCACCTGCTTTGGGTAATTTTTTTAGAATATGCTATAAATTGTTCATAATTTGATGTAGACCATGTATTCCTCCTCTGTGCTACTCCAGATTTTGTTTTGTCCTTCCATAGTCTCCTGAAAGTCACCAACACCAACAGCAGAGAGAACACCTAAGTAAGTGAGTTGATGTCCTACTCACCATTTCTTTAATTGAAGTATAGTTGATTGAAAATATTATATTTTCAGGTGTACAATATAGTGATTTAATATTTTTATAGGTTATACTCCATTTAAAGTTATTACAAAATAATATTTATATTTCCCTGTTGTGTACAATATATCCTTATTGCTTATTTATTTTATACATAGTAGTTTGTGTCTCTTTATCCCATACCCCTATCTCACCCCTGCCCCTGTCCCGTCCCCCAATTGTAGCCACTAGTTTATTCTCTATATCTGTATGTTTCTGTTTTGTTATATACATTCATATCTACATTCATGTGTTTCATTTTTTAGGTTCCACATATAAGTGATATGAGTATTTGGCTTTCTCTGCCTGACTTATTTCATTAAGCATGGTACTCTCTAGGGTCATCCACAGTGTTGCAAAAGGCAGTTTCATTATTTTTATGGCCATGTAATATTCCATTATATATACCACATCTTCTTTATCCATTCATCTGTTGATGACACTTAGGTTGCTTCCATGTCTTGGCTATTGTAAATAATGTTGCTATGAACACTGGCGTACATGTATCTTTTCTAATTAGTGTTTCCATTTTCTTTTGATATATACCCAGGAGTGGAATTGCTGAATCATATGGTAGTTTTATTTTTAACTTTCTGAGGAAACTTCATACTGTTTTCCATAGTGGTTGCACCAATTTATAGTCATACCAACAGTGTACAAGGGTTCTACTTTGTCATCTTCACCAACATTCATTATTTGTTGACTTTTTGATGATAGCCATTCTGACAGGTGTGAAGTGATATCTCATGGTTGTTTTGAGTTGAATTTCTCTGATGATTGGTGATATTGAGCATTTTTTCATGTGCCTATAGGCCATCTGTATATCTTCTTTGGAAAAGTGTCTATTCAGATCTTCTGCCATTTTTAATTGAGTTCTTTGGGTTTTTTTTTTTTTTTTTTATATTGAGTTGTGTGAACTGGTTATAAATTTTGGATATTAACCCCTTATCCATCATATCATTTGCAAATATTTTCTCCCATTCAGTAGATTGTCTTTTCAATTGACAGTGGGTTCCTTTGCTGTACAAAAGTTTTAAGTTTGATTAGGTCCCATTTGTTTCATTTTGCTTTTATTTCTTTTGCCTTAGGAGACAGATCCAAAAACTATTGTTACAATTTATGTCAAAGAGTGTTCTGCCTATGTTCTCTTCTGGGAGTTTTATGGGTTCTGATATTATATTTAGGTTTTTAGTCCATTTTGAGTTTATTTTTGTATATGGTGCAAGGAATTGTCCTAATTTCAATTTTATGTATGAAGCTGTCCAGTTTTCTTGGCATCACTTATTGAAGAGGCTGTCCTTTCTCCATTGTATATTCTTGCCTCTTTTGTTGTAGATTACTAGATCATAAGTGCATGGGTTTAGTCCTGGGCTCTCTATTCTGTTCCATTGCTCTGTGTCTGGTTTTGTGCCGGTACTATGTTGTTTTGATTACTATAGCTTCATGGCATAGTCTGAAGTCAGGAAACATAATACCTCTAGCCTGTTCTTTTTCCTCAAGTTTGCTATGGCAATTTGGTTTTATGGTTCCATATAAATTTTAGGATTATTTGTTCTAGATCTGTGAAAAATGCCATGGGTATTTTGATAGGGATTTCATTAAATCTGTAGATTGCTTTGGGTAGTATGGACATTTCAACAATATTAATTCTTCCGATCCAAGAAGATGTGGTATCTTTACATTTCTTTGTATTATTTTCAAATTCCTTCATCAATATTTTATAATTTTCAGAGTATAGGTATTTCACTTTTTTCGTTAAGTATATTCTCAGGTATTTTATTCTTTATACTGTGACTGTAAATCGGACTATTTCCTTAATTTCTCTTTCTGAAAGTTCATTTTTAGTGTACAAAAAAGCAACAGACGTGTATATTTTATCCTGCAACCTTAGTGAATTCATTTATTAGATCTAATAGTTTTTTGGTGGAGACTTTAGAGTTTTCTATATATAGCATCATGTCATCTGCAAATAGTGACATTTTTACTTTTTCCCTTCCAATCTGAATGCCTCTTATTTCTTTTTCTTGTCTGACTGCTGTGACTAGAATTCCAATGCTATGTTAAATACAAGTGGTGAGAGTGGGCCACTCTCATCACTTGTTCCTTGTCTTGTCTTGTGCCTGATTTTAGAGGAAAGTTTTCAGCTTTTCACCATTGAGTGTGATGTTAGCTATGGGTTCGTTAAAAATGGTTTTTATTATGTTGAGATATGTTCACTCTATACCAACTTTGATTACAGATTTTATCATGATTGGATGTTGAATTTTGTCAAATGTTTTTTCTTGTCTACTGAGATGATGTGATTTTTATCCTTCCTTTCGTTAATGTGGTGTATCACACTGATTGATTTGTAAATAATGAACCATCCTTGTATCCCAGGAATAAATCCCACATGATTATGGTGTATGATCCTTTTTATATAGTGTTGGAGTTGGATTGCTAACATTTTGTTGAGGATTTTTGCTTCTATATTCATCAGAGATACTGGCTTGTAATTTTCTTTAATTTTTGTAGTGTATCTGGTTTTGGTATCAGGGTAATGGTGGCCTTGTAGAATGAATTTGGGAGTGCTCCATCTTCTTCAGTTTTTTGGAATAGTTTGAGAAAGATAGATATTAGCTCTTATTTATATGTTTGGTAGAATTCCCCTGTGAAGCCATCAGTCCTGGGCTTTTGTTTGCTGGAATTTTTTTTATTACAAAATCGATTTCACTACTAAGTGACTGTTTTGTTCAGATTGTCTAGTATTTCTTCCTGATTCAGTCTTGGAAGGTCGTATGTGTCTAGAAATGTGTCCATTTCCTCTAGGTTGTCCAAATTGTTGGCATATAACTGTTTGCAGTATTCTCTTATGATTTTTTTTTGGTATCTCTATGATATCAGTTGTTATTTCTCCTCTTTCATATTTTGCTTATTTGAGTCCTCTCTCTTCTTCTTGGTGAGACTGGCTAGAGGTTTATAAATTGTTTATCTTTTCAAAGAAACAGCTCTTGGTTTCACTGATTTTTTAAATTGTTTTTTAGTCTCTATTTTAATGATTTCCTCTCTGATCTTTATTTTTTCTTTCCTTCTGCTGATTTGGGACTTTTTTTTTTTGTTCTTTTACTAATCCCTTTAAGGAAGTTTAGGTTGTTTATTTCAGATTTTTCTTGTTTCTTGAGGTAAGCCTGTATCTCTATGAATGTCCCTCTTAGAACTGCCTTTGTTGTATCCCATTGATTTTGGAAAGTTGTGTTTCCATTTGCATTTGTCTCCAGGTATTTTCTGATTATCACTTTAATTTCTTCATTGACCCACTGGTTTTTAGTAGCATGTTGTTTAGTCTCTTTGTGTTTGTGCTTTTCCCATTTTTCTTCCAATAATTGATCTTTAATTTCATACCATTGTGGTAAAAAATAAAAAAGGCTTTATATAATTTCTATCTTCTTAAATTTGTTGAGACTCACTTTTTGGCCTAGCATGTGATCTATACTGGAGAGTGTTCCACGTGCACTTGAAAAGAATGTATATTCTGCTGTTTTTGGATGGAATGTCCTATAGGTATCTATTAAGTCCAACTGGTTTGTTGTGTTATTTAACACCAGTGTTGCCTTATTGATTTTATGTCTAGATGATCTGTACATCAATATAAGTGGGGTGATAAAGTCCCCTACTATTATTGCATTGTTGTCAATTTCTCACTTTATGTCTGTTAATGATTGCTTTATATATTTAGGTGCTCCTGTATTGAGTGCATATGTGTTAGTGAGTATAATACCCTTTTCCTGTATTGATCCTTTCATCATTCTAAATATAATGACCGTCTTTGTATTTTGTATAGACTTTTTTTAAAGTCTATTTTGTCTGGTATGAGTATTGCTACCTCCACTTTCTTATTGTTTCCTTTTTCATGGAATATCTTTCATGTAAACTCCCTCACTTTCAGTCAGTATGTGTCTTTAAATCTGAAATGAGCCTCTTGTAAGAAGCATGTGAATGGATTATGTTGTTTTTTTTTTATCCAATGGGCCACCCTATGTCTTGGTGTGGATCTGTTTGGGTTCATCTTGTTTGGGACTCTCTGTGCTTCCTGTACCTGGATATCTGTCTCCTTTAGGCTTCGGAAGTTTTCAGCCATAATTTCATTAAACACATTTTCGAACCCCTTCTCTCTTCTCTTTCTGGAACTCACATGATGCAAATGCTGGTACACATTTTATTATCTCAAAGATCCTTTAAATTTTTTTTCATTTTTAAAAATTTGTCTTTTACTGTTCTGATTGGGTGATTTCCATTATTTTATATTCCAGATCACTTATGCATTCTTCTGTGTCACCTAGTCTGCTATTCATGCCTTCTACTGTGTTTTTCATTTCAGTTATTATATTCTTCAGTTCTGACTTGTTCTTTTTTATATGTTCTAGTTCCCTGTTAAAATTCTTGCTGTGTTTATCTATTCTTTTTTTTAATTCAGTTATTATTCTTATTACTAATACTTTGAACTCTTTATCTTAATAAAAGATAAATCTTTTATTTCTGTTTCTTTAGTTATTTTTCAGGGGTTTTCTCTTGCCCTTTCAATTGAGACAAATTCCTCTGTCTTCTCATTTTGTTTATCTTTCTCTATCTCTATGAATTCAGGTGAAACAGTTACCTATTGTGGTCTTGAAGGGGTGTCCTTAAGTGGGAGTGTCCCTATACAGTCTTGTTTGTGCGCAGTGACTTTGTTAGGAGAGCTGGGTTTGACATGAATACAAGCCACGTCTTTCCTTGGGTAGTGCTGGCAGCTATGACCTTGGTAGGAGGTGGGCCTGGAGATGGAAGGGCTAGGGCCAGAGCCAGGTGTGAACTGAGACTTCCCCTCTGCTTAGTGGCTATCTTTGCCCTATTGTGGGCATGGTCATATCCCAAGCTACTGGAGCAGAAACCCTGAGGGTCAAGTCCAGGCCAGCTCAGTTCCCTTTAAGTGTTTGCTCTTCCCCTTCCCAGCATCAGTACCCTCACCCCAGAGGGGAAAGGTGCTGAAGCAAGAGGCACTGGTGTGGGTATTTGGCAAAGGCGGGAGCACAAGGTGTGGTGGTCTGACCACCAGAGCTCTTATCTGCCTCTGATGCACCATGTGTGCAATCTCCAGTAATGGTTGGCCCCTCCCTGCTCAGATGCTGCTTAGGGTTTGATCTGCTACAGCATCTCATGGCCAAGCTTAACCTCAGTCATGGCAGCCTTGTTCCAGTGTGGAGCTGTAATGTGAAGCAAACAGTGCTGGAGTGTCCACTTGGCTCATCCTGGGGTGCACACCAGGGCAGTCATGATTCAAGGTTTTGATTTGCCCTCTCTGCCCTGCTCTGGGAGCAAGCACCCATTTCTGTCCTCCTCACGAACAGAGTCCAGGCTTCCCTCAGCCATCCTTAGTCCCACCAGCCCTCCAATCAACCAAGGTACTTATCTTCCCTGTGTCAGACTCCTGGGCTGGGATGCCCAGTCTGTGGCTCTTACCATTCACTCCCCAGGGCAGGTGTCCACCCGTGTTATCTCCATTTTCCTCTGAGTCCCCTCCCAGCAGCACCAGTCCTGACCTGATTACTTCTTTTCCCTTCCTAGCCAATTATGTATCTATCTTTCTTACAGCCTTATTTGTATAGCAGTATTTATGCCAGTTTTCAGTGAGAATTGTTTCACATGTAGATATATCTTTCATGTGTTTGTCGGGGGAGGTGAGCTTTGCATCTTCTTACCCCCCATCTTGATCTGAGTTCTCTACTCATCATTTTGTAAGCACCTATGTGTTCATCTTAATGTATACATAGTAAGTGATGCTATATACATGTTGTTTTTTCTTAAATAGCTGATTACAGAAGTAGTCTTTACTTTCACCCACTTAACTGACTCACTAGATTTATAAAATATTTACTCCCAGATAAATATTTAAGATAATGTCCAAGATAACCTGACTGTTATCCAGTGGTATTTGTTCCCAAGGTTGTTCATAACTGTTGTATTCGTTACTGTTATTGCACTTTGTAATATTTTTTGTAATTTCTCTTTAACCTTTATTTTCATTATCAAAAATCTTCCAGACCAAAAACATGTAGGTTAAGAGAGATTTTACTGTATCATAAATTGCTTGTGTAATTACATTAATTCCTTCATTATGTTTTTTCCACAATATTTTGTCCCTTGATCCATTATAGCATCATCATTCTATTTCATAATTTATCCTTATGCATGTCTGTTTTATCATTTTCTCATCCCCCAAAATTATTTTTTATATACAAGTATATCAGATAGGACATGTGGAAGATACTGAATAAACTCTTGATGAATGAATTACCCAAGGGTGAAAGTCACACTGCATTTTTCTTCTATCATAGCACCATATCTTTACTCTACTGTCATGCTAAGGTTTTTTTTTTAATGGTCAGCCATTTACTGTCCTGAGACCTTGGATTGGAATGAACTAATATGATTTTCTTTTTAGCTTAGGAAAAATGTCTCCAACTTATTATTACATTCAATATGTCTCATTAAATGAATAACAATGTATAGATCATATATGAGTATTCAGTGATAATTTATTTTGTAATCAAATAATTATGCAATTGCAGTTTGCACCACATCCAGTATTTGTTCTGTGATTATAAGAACCAACACAGTCTGTATAAGTAAAACAACAAAAGCTTGTAACTCAGTGCTGCTCATGAACAAGGTAGAATAAGCTACCTTTTTGACAGTGACCCATCCTATCTAGTCCCTCCTGTGGCTTGCCACCTTATTGGATAATGTGATTAGCAGTTGCATTTGTTATTATTAGGCTATTCCAACTCTTTGCACCCACCCAGGACTCAACCTTAGCAACCTTTAAAGTGGAGTCCAGACAACAACTGCCACCATCTTAGAGACTGGGATATTTTTTTGTATTCCCCTTTATGTATAGGGGAAAATATTTCAAGAATCCTATGAACAAATACCATCCAGTGCTTTCCTGTACATACTCTTCTGTAGCCCTGGGTCCAGGAAAACACCTTGGACCAGGTTGTAGAAGGTGTTGAGTGTAATGGCTCTTCTAGTCATGGCTCCACTCCTAACTGCAAACTCAGCAGTTTGCTCTTGTGGCCCCAGTTTCTTTGGGGTCTCATGGACCACCTTGGACCTCTCCCACCTCATTCAACCACATCAGCTCAACTTAGACCTGTTTATGTACAGAAATTACAGACATGAGAATGTTCCACAAGCTCACCAAACCAAAAACAACAGAGGACATTAAATGTGATGCCACGTGAGGTTTCTCATGGCTTTAAAATGTCACGTGACTTCCCTTCACAGGCGTCCTCATCCTGCCAGTCATAACTTTGGTATCAGAAAATGTTACTTTCCAAAAGAGTGTCTTCTAAAATATATTATTAAGAAAACTCAAAATTCAAAATGGCAACTATTCATTTTAACCTCTGAACATCTACAACGAGGCTACTACTGCGTATTTTACACATATTATGTCATTTACTCTTCATAGGTTCCTTAGGTGGGCGTTGGAAGCAGCAGAGAGCAGTGAAAAGTGAAAAAGGGTTTTAGAGTCAGAGAGATCTAGATTTGAGTTAACAGCCCTGATATTCATTATCTGCAGTATTTGAAGAAAGTTACTCATTTTTTGAGATTCAGTTTCTCAGTTTACAAAAAAGGGAACTCTAGATCTCTCATGTAAAGAGGAAATGAGGTAGTGTGTATAAATTGCCTGTACAGTGCCTGACGCACTATAAACACTCAAAAAGCTAAAGCTCTTCTCTCAAAGGAGCAAAGGAACTTGGCTGCAGTTAAGTAAGGGATTTAAATTTGCTGTGTCAACTCCAAAGCCACACTCTCACATTAATTGATATTTATTGTGAACATTAAATTCACTTGACAGAATATAATTACAAAAGTTTCAAATTACATATTACTTTGATATAACCAACAGTGCATCAGTTCGATGGTGGTTTACTTATTATTAAGTTAGTTTAAATGTACAACTTTGCTCCAAGAGATCGTATATTTGAAAATTACTCTAAGCCAAAGAGCTCACGTGTTTCAGAAGAAGAAAAAATTAAAATCACCATGTGTACTTTCTTGAATTTTAACTTTCAAATGAATCATAAATTTATTGTCAGATAGACCATATAACCTTTAAAGGGGACATTTCATATTAGCTTTGACAGGCCAGATTCTGATTGTGATGACCAGGATTAAAATCCCAGCTCTTCCCCTCAATACTGTATAAATTTGGGCAAGTGACCTCACTATTTTGAGCTTCTGATTCCTCAGTGGTAAAATGATGGTACTAATAACAATAATAACACTAGTCAAATATGACTATTGCCAAATATTATTACGCTAAATATCTAAGGTTCAAAGCAATGTAAAAATTAAATATGAATTAAAAAATTCAATGTATTCAGAGATCCCAATTATTCTCCCAGGAGCTCTTCCAGTGCCATGAATAAGCTAAATAATAAAAAGAAATGTTGAAAACACATAATAGAGAGTACATGCAAGTTTTACACTTTGGTTTTTACTTTAACAATTATTCTTGTCATATTTTATCCTAAGAGTTATACTTTATTAGAGTGCTTTTTGCAGGTTTTTTCCTCTTAATGTCCCAGGGAACTTTCTTTTAACATAAATCCTCTTCATAAAAAAAAAAATGTCTATTGTCTGCACAGCTTTCTCGATCAAGAAATTCAAATAGAAACACATTTATTATTTGTACCTTGGACTGAATGGGATTTGTCTGAATCACGAATTTAAAAGCATTTTTAAATACACATATGTGGGAATTCTTTTTATGTACATTCTTTTGTCCAAAATTTATCCTCACAAAGGGATTTTGTACAAATGCATCTACATAAGTATGTGGTAGAGAAGCAACGGCTGATCCTGAAGAGCCTCTCAGGTTCCTGTCGCCTTCACCTGCAACTCCCTGTTCTCCTGGGCTGAATGGGCAAGAACTCTCCCAGGTTACAGAATCCATGCCCCAAAGAGTCTGCTCTGGAGGGTAATCTTGTCAGAGCTCCACACCCAATGTAACACCTTCTAGATTCATGAAGAGTGAAGAACCAGAAGCATCAATGGGACTAAGAATAGTATTTTAAAAAGTAGCTCAGGATTTTGAAATCAGAGAGGTAGATAGTGCCAAAGAGAAGATTCTTTATGCTTGAATTTGGAAGTTGAGGGTTTACTAGAGGGTATGACTCTCAGTTCAGGACAATCAAATCATTTACTCTAGGGAATATCAAGGATGGTCTGACTTTTCAAACTCTGAAGAGGTTTTGTCCAAAACAATGAGGAGTGTCTCAATACAATAAAAGGGCTATTTCACTATTCAAGGGAGTAAAGGTCATCAATCTTGATGTAATGAAACCTATAAGAAGGCTTGATCACAGGTCAAACTCCTGAATTTACAAATAAAGGACATTTAATTTAAAAGCCATTTGCTTAATAACTAAGATACAAACATTTATTTTATGGGCATAGAATGATCTGGGAACACAGTTACCTAAATATGCTTCTTTAGCATCTGCCTTTCCAAATCCACTGTTACGGGGACATGAAAGCATTTGTAGAGCAGCGTTGGAGACCAGTGGTGAGACACAGAAAGAGGGGAGTGGATGCCGGGGAAGAGCCTGGTGTCAGAGATCTGGACTTCGTGGAGGAAGGACTTGTGAGTGTAATGGTTCTCCCTGACCTCAACAGCTGAGAAGTAACCAAGAAGTAAGTTCTGCATGCTTTGCTTTGAGGCTGGAAGAAATCCTGGAAACCAGGGATCAGAGGCCCACAGGGGTGGTAATCACTTTGTCTTCCACTCACTATTTAAAGGACTTCATCACTGTCTGATTTTGACAACCATATCTAAGTTGACAAATAAAAATAACATGCAATACTCGCAGCCATAGACAGGAAAGTCAGGCAGAACATCTGAACACATGTCACTGAACACAAGTCAACTGAATTGCAGGAAGAGAAAGCAGAACACTTGAATAAACACATTTTGGTCAACAGTTGAGGAAATAAAATGCAGGCACAAATATTTCATGGTTTAAAAAGACGTGATTTCCAAGGTAAAAACAAATACAAATTAAAAGTGAGACAATTCTTCCCATTGAAAATAAGGAAAGAGATTTCCCTCACTCCTTTTCTCAGAGCATTTGCTTTATTTATTTATTTATTAGTTTTTCAGAGCATTTACTTTTGAAAACTTGTAAGTACTTTCTCCTCTCTTTGAAAAAGTACATAAATTCTTTGGAAGACATAAGATAGGCCTTTTGTACGCTTTATGATCTAGGAATGTCTTTCTCAAGGATGTGGATGCACCTTTGAAACGCAAAGCTCAAGACAGATAACACCCGGGACTTTCCTGGTGGCACAGTGGTTAAGAATCTGTCTGCCAATGCAGGGGACACGGGTTCAAGCCCTGGTACAGGGAGATCCCACATGCTGCAGAGCAACTAAGCCAGTGCATCACAACTACTGAGCCTGCGCTCTAGAGCCTGTGAGCCACAACTATTGAGCCCACATGACACAATTTCTGAAGCCCGTGTGCCTAGAGCCCATGCTCCACAACAAGAGAAACCACTGCAATGAGAAGCCCGTGCACCACAATGAAGAGTAGCGCCTGCTCGCTGCAACTAGAGAAAGCCCACATGCAGCAACGAAGACCCAATGCAGCCCCCCCAAAAAATAATAAATAAATTAAATAAATTTATATATAATAAAAGATAGATAACACCTCTACCTCCCAGTTTCTGTTG
Organism: Balaenoptera physalus; assembly: GCF_965194825.1. Lineage (NCBI taxonomy): Eukaryota > Metazoa > Chordata > Mammalia > Artiodactyla > Balaenopteridae > Balaenoptera > Balaenoptera physalus. The sequence goes on along the minus strand of NC_138896.1, from coordinate 46,754,407 downwards.
GGGGGTAGGAGCCTAACTTTGGTGGGGGCCTTGCTCCAAGTTGCAAAATTACCTCCTGTCATAAAGATATATGAAGTTTGTTTTCTCCTTGGATGAAGCCAACCAGGTGAAGTTAGGTTTCACTCTGTGTGACAGTGCTGTTGAGCAAGACCTCTTACTTGAGGGTTACTTATTGTTTACTTTGAGAACAAGTATGTAATAGTTTGTATCTGCTTGGCTATTAAAGGGTGACATTTCTTCCTGTCTTTTCATCTCTTAGTGAATGGCCCATGATGCCCATCACATTCAGATTTAATGCTTATTCAATAACAAAACTATCTTCTTCTCTAGAAAAAGAATCCTTTTTGTAGAACGATTCTGGGCTGGGAGAAGATTTTTTGTTATTAATTATATTCCCCCAATACTCCCTGTAACAGATGTTGTTGATACTCTGCCCATATCCACTTGCTTTATTATCTTCATGCAACCAGCATTTATTTATCTTCTTGCCAGAGGCTTGGTCTGACCTTGAGGGATAGCACTGCTTAAGCACAGAGCAGGGAGGAAATACCAGGGAGTCAACCCTCTAAGGAGCAGTTCTCAACTAGTGACTGGGGAGAGTTGGCTTATAAACACCCCAGCCTACTCCATCCTTAGATGGGTGACAGGCATGTTCTCCTTTCTTAGAGTTGCTTAGGTTCAGTTGCTTAAGATCAACTGCTGGGCTTCAGCTGCTTCAAACGAAGCTTATCAGTTGCACTAAAGCAACTGCTCTGTGCATAAGCAGAGATATGCCTTTAACCTGTTTGAGAATGAATGTTATATGGGTTTCCTTCATTTTCTTATTTTACTTCCTCACTCCTCTACCAAGGTTTCCAGAGATTACCTTCCACAAAAACTTCACATAACTAAATCTTTCCAAAGCATCCTCTTCCAGGGGAACTCAAAGCAAAACAACAATTCAGTAGAATAAATTAAGGAGAGAATGATTGAAATCAGAACTTTTGTACAAAAAGATTAAATGCAAAGAAAAGTACAAGAATAGATAAAGATCATGAAGGAAATATCAGCAACATGGAGGATAGATTCAGGAAAGCTGATATGTAAATAATAAGAATTGCAAAAGGAGAAAACAGAACATAAGGTACAAAAGTAAACAAATAATAGAAGAAAAATTTTTGTAGCCTGCATAAGAGCTCACCTAATTCTGTCCTGAACTGAAGAGAAAAAGAGCCATACTGAGGTATATCTCAGGAAAATCCCTGAATTTTAACAAAACAAAAGCAAGCAAGTGAACAAATGAACAACAACAAAAAACTCTTACAAGCCTCTAGAACTTGATGTACAAAGGGAAAAAACACAACTGGCAATGAACTTCTCATCTATAATGTTTCAAATTTATCAGTAGAAACAAGGATAATATGTTTGCCAACAAGTATGTACCAGGCCCTGTGCCAAGCGCATCTTTTTGATTACTACCCCAGAAATGATCCAGGGCCTTCTGGAGCCCTTCTGGAACACCAAGAACTGCCTGACTTTACAGGTCCCAGGGCCATGGATGCTGATGATGTCATAAGGTGACAATTCATTATTTTAACTATTCCACTATAAATTATGGGATTTATTATGCTCTTCCAAAAAATAAAATGTTTAGACTACCTGGAATTGGTCTGTTTAAAATTTTTCACCAATGAAAAAGACAAGGCCTATTTCCAAGAAGGCTCAGTAGTCTAGAATTCATGAGAACTTAAACTCTCCTGAGTGTATGCTGACTAAAGCAAAAAGCAAAACAAAGGATTCTTAGCAAGACATGGGTAAAGATGGAAAGTATTGTACAAATCACTTTACTTGGCATGTGGATTCTTAGGATACCTGTATCCTGTTTCCCATTTTAAGAAGAGACATCCTCAAGGATGAAAAGGCTTAAATAAAACCTGGACAGGCATCTTTTGAATTGGAATAGGGCCCTGGAAGAAAAGTGTGCTGAAAAGAAACTTATGAATAAATTAAGAAGTGAAGACAACTAGTGAGCTGGTAAGGTGATCTCAGTACAGTCACCTTTCACCCGGTAGATAGGGCCAGAGATGCTTCTGAGCCTTATGATGCTGAAAGGGCAAGTCCTCACTGCCAGCCAATGATGAAAAAGCAAGTACTAGTGAATCCCAGTTGGCAGGGAGCAACAAGCCAAATGCCTGGTTCTGAAAGAAACCAGGGGGGTATTATCAATTTGGGGGAGGTCATCATAAACAACCATTCGTGTTTGTAGAGGAGACAGTAATAGGATACCAAACAGCTCTGACAAGGGTGCTGAAGCCAGAGGAGAAAAAAATAATAACAACAACAACAGAAAGGCCATGAAAGCTGCTGAAGACGTTCAGCAGACTCTAGAGATGCTGCCCTCCCCCCCAACTCCCTGGAAGGCAAGGCAGCACACAGGCCAACTTGGCCCTTGAAGATAGGGTATGGAAGGCTTTACTTTGGACAAATGCATTATGCTGTTCATCAAGCAGCCAGACTGAGAAGCAAACACCACTAGGACCTATAAAGTGGCTAACCAGCAACTAGAATACACCTGGTATCAGCGTGAAAGGGCATCCAAATTTACAACATGGACTCAAGGTCAGTGAATGCAATGAACAGAAGAATATATATTGTTGCCACTAAAAAAGTTTTCCAGATCATACTAGTTCCTGCTTACAAGCCTCTGCTGATAACTTATTTACCTAAAATTCAACAATTTCAACATGGCATTGCAGGGCTTTTTAGTCTGGTGCTGGCTGAGCTCACCAGCTTCATCTTCTGCATGCCCTCTGCAGACACTGTTTTCCACTCACTAGAAAATCCTCACCTTTCTTTGAAATCATCACCTGCTTTCAAACCCCTGTGGACCTTTGTTCTTCTTGCAAGGTTCAGAACAAACGTATTCATCCAGACTCCACACAGACGGCAACACGGAAATGATTGCTCAACAGAACCTTAATTGTGACACCTTCTAAATATGATTATATCATAAATATTTGGTATTATATTACTAATATTGATAGTATCCTCCATCAGAACATTTGGTTTCATGGCTTCTCTAACACAAAGTATTTTTCTGTAGGCATCGTGTGTGTGTATGTGTGTGTGTGTGATTGTAGGTGGGGGGATGGATTAGGGCAGAGTATACATAAGTGTGCTTCTTAGATCATATCTAAATCTTAATAAAATGTATAATCTCTATATACTTTTATATTAATTGTTTTAGTCAAATAAACGGTTAAGTTTTCTTTTCTGTTACCTGATAATAAATACTTTCCAAGGCGGGTAGGGGACATAAGAATTTGATCTTTTAGATGTTGTAATGTCTTATCATACCTTCATTTTCCCTTTCTGTCCTTCACATTGTTTTAGCAAAAATGTACTTCATAATGTCTAAGAGGAAAGTTGTTTTTATACTCTTGACAAAAGGATGGGAAGAGTAGGGATATTTTTATATTCTTCAAAGAATTCAATTACATGGAAAGACTACACTTGTAGTAAGTGAATGCTAACTGTATAAACATTTTTCCTGATGAGTTCATCTGTGCTTCATTTTTATAGACTTACAGAATGTTCTGTCAGTACTGGAAAATACAAACCCACTACCAGAGCCTCCGGAAGATGTAAGAGTCAGAGCACAGTGGAGGGAGGGTGTACATGTGCCCTCTGCAACTAACTTCCAAGTGCTGCTGTTAACCAGGAATTTGAACTTGAGCATATGGCACTGGAGCTACTACCAAACTTCTCTTGGATGTGGAAAACCTTTTTGCAATTTTTTTCTTAAAGTCTGTGAAATTGATGTTTTTGGAAAAATTATAAAGAAGAGTAAGGAGCTAAGGACCTGGACTTGGACTGCTCATGACACTTTATATTGATCAGTGCACATTCTGCCTCATATCACCCAGAAAATGCCATTTCATGGAGAGGAACTTTTCCCTCACAAACCCTGATAATTGTTATTTTCAAGGTAACATCTGAAAATCTTTCAGAACTACCTACCTAAGTTTAAGTGGCTTTAGACTCACTCTTTCTTTACCTCAGGGCAACAAGCATCTTTGGATGCTGCATAAACAGAAAAGTGGAATTATAACAGTTTGAAGAACTAGTGTTTGTCCTATAGCACTGATAGAGGATGGATATAAAAATATGAATAGAATCTGCAAAGTTTTATTCCAATCTCTTCTCAGTGCAGACCCCTCCCTGCCACTGCTAGCCCAAGAGCAAGCATGTCCATGGTTGTGGAGTCAGCAAGGATGAAAACATCTAGAGAACACAGGTCAAGGGCAGGGGGGCTACAATGGCACTACACTCTTTCAACCACACACACACACACACACACACACACACACACAGAGTATATACATATATATAGTCTGAAGTGAGAGTATATATTTAGCCGTCTTGCCCCTGGTGCTAACATTGCTAGTTAAGAATCTTTGGGGGGGGTGGGGAGAAAGAAGAACATATATTGACTATCCACAAGATGCTGGGACTATATCAGGGATTTCCCGACCTGTGATCTATTTAAGGCTCATTATAGGTTAACATTACCAGCATCTCAACTTATAAGGAAACGAAGGACTATTTCAATTAGGCAGACAACATTTTAGAAAATGGATTGACTCAGACACTTGGCTCCATCATCACTGTCAAGCCCACAGCTGATGATCATCTTATCCCATATCACAAAAATAAGGCTGGATTCTGACCTGGATTCTTTTGCTGTTTACCTCACTGCCAGCTGTTAGAGGAACTAGCCAGCAGGAATGCAGAGGCTTTGGGTGCAGCAAGAAACTCTTCTTCGGGAACTCAAGGAAAGGTACCAGGTCAGTTACAAGTTCCCTGCTCTCAGCAGTCACCAGAATTCTAATAAGACCTCAATTCTCAAAGGAAGATTTCTGCCAAGAGGGACAATGAAAGGGTTCAGTCACCCCAATCTTCAAGGCCCTGTTTAGGATGAGAGTGGACACTGAGATAGAATTCACCTCTCAAAGCACGACAGAGGCTGACTCTGGCAAGAGGAAATCGAATCACTCATTTAAGAATACTTTATTATTCCCCTTTTGAGACAAACTGGATTTTTCTGAAAAATAAATATCAAGAAAGATTGCATTGGTGGTTCTGCTCTAAATAGTCACTAACATACATATTCATTTATTTAAGTAATAAATATTTAAAATACATCTTCATGTGAAGGCTCTGTGCTAAGAGTTTGGGGGCAGATCCCAATCTCAGAGAGTTCACTGTTTCCATGGAGAGAGAAGGCATCTACACTTAATAAATTCTGGTAAGTGACAGAGATAGAAGAAAAGTTATAGGAGTTTATTCCTGGACATGGGGATTCATTCAACAATGTTTACTGGGCTTCCACCATGGGAGCTCTAGTCCAACGTTGGGACACAGAAGTAACCAAAGCCAATCTGCTCACATTCTAGTGGAAGGGGACAGAAAATGAAAGGATGAAAAATGTATGTGTATATTTCACATCATAAATGCAATAAAAGAAACAAAAGAGAAGGGTGGGAGGAGTCAGGAAGGGTAGAGTATTATCTGGGTCGGGTGGTCAGGGGACTTCTCCAAGCTTGGTGCTGATGGCACAGAGCTGGAGGGGGTGTGGGGTATAGGAGCAAAGTGAAGAGCCAGAGCAAGTGCTGCAGGCAGGAAATGTTGGCACATCTGAGGCGCAGAGAGAGAGCCAAGGTAGCCTGAATGTAGAGAATGAAGTGGAAAGTAAAGGCAAACGAGGTCTGAGGTAGAAGATTTAAGCAACAAATACAGGGCCTCAGAGACTATGGGGAAAGCATCTAAACAAGGAGAGATGTTTTTGCAGTGGATATGTGTGTGTTGTCTCTTTAGGCAAGGAGAGGCTTTGTCCCTGAATTTTGTGAAAGTAGCCAGATATATTGCAAAAGCTGCAATTCATTGAGAAGATTAGAACAGTAAAGTCTTTTCAGTTTTCAAGTGATAAAATTGCTAATATAACATTTAAAAACATTAGAAAAATAGTACTTCAGACTATAAGTGACTAGTTTTGCTTTACTTTTCAACATATTTAATGTCTACTTTCATAGCCTACAAAGCATTATAGAACAGCCATTGATTGAGCTGTGTTTTAAAGGATGGTTGGGATTTGAAAATGAGAAGGGCTCACAGACCCAAGAGGAAGGAGTGTCATGAATGTGATCTCACATACCTGTTTGCCTTAGAAAGCCCAGGCTCACCACTGTCTTCACTCAATAATTTATAGCACCTCCTTTCACTCTCCAGAGCATTCAAGTTTGGTCGATACATTAGATTAGATGGTCCACCTTAGGACTCATAGCAAAGGCCTGGAGGCAGGTGTGCAAGTAGGCAGCGTGACCTGATGTGGAGAGTCAGGCCCTGTGGTCATGGCCGGGGACTGGACTTCACTTCTCTCATCCAGGCTGGGATATGAGGGTATGTGAGGAGGGTCATGTCAGTTAGTGCCGCGTTTTGGAGGAAAAAATTCAGCAGGCAGTTTATGAAATGCTGGATCTGCCTGGTTTTAAGTTGACTTATAATCCTTCTCCCCAACAATTAACAATCTGTAAATAGAGGGGTGCCTTCAATTCACGTCTTTCAAGCTCTCATGTTACATGGGGCTTTATAAGTTGCTTTATTTAAAATAAAATTGTCTGTGGAAGATACATTACTCTATAAAGACTTCCATCAATGCATGCTAGCTTGAGATACTTATAGCTCACCTAACAATAAGGGTCAAAAAATAAAGGAGACAAAGAAATCGAGCACACGTGTAATTATTTCTGGAGATATGATCTCACAGTTGGCTATGTGAAGTAAGTCAGAAAGAGAAAAACAAATACAGTATGCTAACACATATATACAGAATCTAAGGGGAAAAAAAAGGCCATGAAGAACCTAGTGGCAAGACGGGAATAAAGACACAGACCTACTAGAGAATGGACTTGAGGATATGGGGAGGGGGTGGGGTGAGATGTGACAGGGTAAGAGAGTGTCATGGACATATATACACTACCAAATGTAAAATAGATAGCTAGTGGGAAGCAGCCGCATAGCACAGGGAGATCAGCTTGGTGCTTTGTGACCACCTAGAGGGGTGGGATGGGGAGGGTGGGAGGGAGGGAGATGCAAGAGGTAAGAGAAATGGGAACATATTGTATATGTATAACTGATTCACTTTGTTATAAAGCAGAAGCTAACACACCATTGTAAGGCAATTATACTTCAATAAAAATGTTTAAAAAAAATGTGTCATTTCTGTATTGTAAACATTTTTAGTTTCAAAATTAAGTTTTCAGGCTGCAGTAAAAAATTATTATTTAAAAAAAAAAAAAGATCATGTTTAAATGCAATGCTATCATGTTTAAATGCAATGCTATCATGTTTAATTTCCTTAGAGGGCAAAGGTAAAAAATGTTTTAATGCGTTATAAAAGGCTATCTGTCATTTGGGATAAAATTTCCTATTAGAGCATCATATAGACATTCAAAAAGTGTTGTATCACAAATAATTTACATGAGAATGAAAATGATGAGCTAAGGAAAGCAGTTTTAACATACTGATGTCAAAACTCTGATTAGAGGATTAACCAAGATGGCGGAGTAGAAGGACGTGCTCTCACTCCCTCTTGCGAGAGCACCAGAATCACAACTGGCTTCTGGACAATCATTGACAGGAAGACCCTGGACTTCACCAAGGAGGATACCCCACATCCAAGGACAGAGGAGAAGCCACAGTGAGATGGTAGGAGGGGCACAATCAGAGTAAAATCAAATCCCATAACTGCTGGGTGGGTGACTCACAGACTGGCGAACACTTATACCACGGAAGTCCACTCACTGGAGTGAAGGTTCTGAGCCCCACGTCAGGCTTCCCAACCTGGGGGTCCGGCAACGGGAGGAGGAATTCCTAGAGAATCAGACTTTGAAGCCTAGTGGGAATTGATTGCAGGACTTTGACAGGACTGGGGGAAATAGAGACCCCACTCTTGGAGGGCACACACAAAGTAATGTGTGCATCGGGACCCAGGGAAAGGAGCAGTGACCCTGGGGAGACTGAACCAGACCTACCTGCTGGTGTTGGGGGGTCTCCTGCAGAGGCGAGTGGTGGCTCTGTTTCACCGTGGGGATAAGGACACTGGCAGCAGAGATTCTGGGAAGTTCTCATTGGCATGAGCCCTCCCAGAGTCTGCCATTAACCCCACCAAAGAGCACGGGTAGGCTCCAGTGTTGGGTTGCCTCAGGCAAAACAACGAACAGGGAGGGAACCCAGCCCCACCCATCAACAGTCAAGTGGATTAAGGTTTTACTGAGCTCTGACCGCCACAGCAACAGGGAGGGAACCCAGCCCCACCCATCAACAGTCAAGTGGATTAAGGTTTTACTGAGCTCTGACCACCACAGCAACAGTGAGCTCTACCCACCACAAGAGCCTCCCATCAAGCCTCTTAGATACCCTCAACCACCAGAGGGCAGACAGCAGAAGCAAGAAAAACTACAATCCTGCAGCCTGTGGACCAAAAACCACAGTTACAGAAAGATAGAGAAGATGAAAAGGCAGAGGGCTATGTACCAGATGAAGGAACAAGAAAAAACCCCAGAAAAACAACTAAATGAAGTGGAGATAGGCAACCTTCCAGAAAAAGAATTCAGAATAATGATAGTGAAGATGATCCAGGACCTCGGAATAAGAATGGAGGCAAAGATTGAGAAGATGCAAGAAATGATTAACAAAGACCTAGAAGAATTAAAGAACAAACAAACAGAGATGACCAATACAATAACTGAAATGAAAACTACACTAAAAGGAATCAATAGCAGAATAACTGAGGCAGAAGAACGGAGAAGTGACCTGGAAGACAGAATGGTGGAATTCACTGCTGCGGAACAGACTAAAGAAAAAAGAATGAAAAGAAATGAAGACAGCCTAATAGACCTCTGGGACAACATTAAACGCAACAACATTCGCATTATAGGGGTCCCAGAAGGAGAAGAGAGAGAGAAAGGACCAGAGAAAATATTTGAAGAGATTATAGTCGAAAACTTCCCTAACATGGGAAAGGAAATAGCCACCCAAGTCCAGGAAACGCAGAGAGTCCCATACAGAATAAACCCAAGGAGAAACACGCCGAGACACATAGTAATCAAAGTGGCAAAAATTAAAGACAAAGAAAAATTATTGAAAGCAGCAAGGGAAAAACGACAAATAACATACAAGGGAACTCCCATAAGGTTAACAGCTGATTTCTCAGCAGAAACTCTGCAAGCCAGAAGGGAGTGGCATGATATACTTAAAGTGATGAAAGGGAAGAACCTACAGCCAAGATTACTCTACCCGGCAAGGATCTCATTTAGATTTGATGGAGAAATCAAAAGCTTTACAGACAAGCAAAAGCTAAGAGAATTCAGCACCACCAAACCAGTTCTACAACAAATGCTAAAGGAACTTCTCTAAGTGGGAAACACAAGAGAAGAAAAGGACCTACAAAAATAAACCCAAAACAATTAAGAAAATGGTCATAGGAACATACATATCGATAATTACCTTAAACGTGAATGGATTAAATGCCCCAACCAAAAGACATAGACTGGCTGAATGGATACAAAAACAAGACCCATCTATATGCTGTCTACAAGGGACCCACTTTAGACCTAGGGACACATACAGACTGAAAGTGAGGGGATGGAAAAAGATATTCCATGCAAATGGAAATCAAAAGAAAGCTGGAGTAGCTATACTCATATCAGATAAAATAGACTTTAAAATAAAGAATGTTACAAGAGACAAGGAAGGACACTACATAATGATCCAGGGATCAATCCAAGAAGAAGATATAACAATTATAAATATATATGCATCCAACATAGGAGCACCTCAATACATAAGGCAACTGCTAACAGCTATAAAAGAGGAAATCGACAGTAACACAATAATAGTGGGGGACTTTAACACCTCACTTACACCAATGGACAGATCATCCACAATGAAAATAAATAAGGAAACAGAAGCTTTAAATGACACAATAGACCAGATAGATTTAATTGATATATATAGGACATTCCACCCAAAAACAGCAGATTACACGTTCTTCTCAAGTGTGCACGGAACATTCTCCAGGATAGATTACATCTTGGGTCACAAATCAAGCCTCAGTAAATTTAAGAAAATTGAAATCATATCAAGCATCTTTTCTGACGACAACGCTATGAGATTAGAAATGAATTACAGGGAAAAAAACGTAAAAAAGACAAACACATGGAGGCTAAACAATACGTTACTAAATAACCAAGAGATCACTGAAGAAATTAAAGAGGAAATCAAAAAATACCTAGAGACAAATGACAATGAAAACACGACGACCCAAAACCTATGGGATGCAGCAAAAGCGGTTCTAAGAGGGAAGTTTATAGCTATACAAGCCTACCTAAAGAAACAAGAAAAATCTCAAGTAAACAATCTAACCTTACACCTAAAGAAACTAGAGAAAGAAGAACAAACAAAACCCAAAGTTAGCAGAAGGAAAGAAATCATAAAGATCAGAGCAGAAATAAATGAAATAGAAACAAAGAAAACAATAGCAAAGATCAATAAAACTAAAAGTTGGTTCTTGGCGAAGATAAACAAAATTGATAAGCCATTAGCCAGACTCATCAAGAAAAAGAGGGAGAGGACTCAAATCAATAAAATCAGAAATGAAAAAGGAGAAGTTACAACAGACACCGCAGAAATACAAAGCATCCTAAGAGACTACTACAAGCAACTTTATGCCAATAAAATGGACAACCTGGAAAAGATGGACAAATTTTTAGAAAGGTATAACCTTCCAAGACTGAACCAGGAAGAAACAGAAAATATGATCAGACCAATCACAAGTAATGAAATTGAAATTGTGATTAAAAATCTTCCAACAAACAAAAGTCCAGGACCAGATGGCTTCACAGGTGAATTCTATCAAACATTTAGAGAAGAGCTAACACCCATCCTTCTCAAACTCTTCCAAAAAATTGCAGAGGAAGGAACACTCCCAAACTCATTCTATGAGGCCACCATCACCCTGATACCAAAACCAGACAAAGACACTACAAAAAAAGAAAATTACAGACCAATATCACTGATGAATATAGATGCAAAAATCCTCAACAAAATACTAGCAAACAGAATCCAACAACACATTAAAAGGATCATACACCACGATCAAGTGGGATTTATCCCAGGGATGCAAGTATTCTTCAATATATGCAAATCAATCAATGTGATACACCATATTAACAAATTGAAGGAGAAAAACCATATGATCATCTCAGTAGATGCAGAAAAAGCTTTTGACAAAATTCAACACCCATTTCTGATAAAAACTCTCCAGAAAGTGGGCATAGAGAGAACCTACCTCAACATAATAAAGACCATATATGACAAACCCACAGCAAACATCATTCTCAATGGTGAAAAACTGAAAGCATTTCCTCTAAGATCAGGAATGAGACAAGGATGTCCACTCTCACCACTATTATTCAACATAGTTCTGGAAGTCCTAGCCATGGCAATCAGAGAAGAAAAAGAAATAAAAGGAATACAAATTGGAAAAGAAGAAGTAAAACTGTCACTGTTTGCGGATGACATGATACTATACATAGAGAATCCTAAAACTGCCACCAGAAAACTGCTAGAGCTAATTAATGAATATGGTAAAGTTGCAGGATACAAAATTAATGCACAGAAATCTCTTGCATTCCTATACACTAATGATGAAATATCTGCAAGAGAAATTATGGAAACACTCCCATTTACCATTGCAACAAAAAGAATAAAATACCTAGGAATAAACCTACCTAGGGAGACAAAAGACCTGTATGCAGAAAACTATAAGACACTGATGAAAGAAATTAAAGATGATACCAACAGATGGAGAGATATACAATGTTCTTGGATTGGAAGAATCAACATTGTGAAAATGACTATACTACCCAAAGCAATCTACAGATTCAATGCAATCCCTATCAAATTACCAATGGCATTTTTTACGGAGCTAGAACAAATCATCTTAAACTTTGTATGGAGACACAAAAGACCCCGAATTGCCAAAGCAGTCTTGAGGCAAAAAAATGGAGCTGGAAGAATCAGACTCCCTGACTTCAGACTCTACTACAAAGCTACAGTAATCAAGACAATATGGTACTGGCACAAAAACAGAAACATAGATCAATGGAACAAGATAGAAAGCCCAGAGATTAACCCACGCACCTATGGTCAACTAATCTATGACAAAGGAGGCAAAGATATACAATGGAGAAAAGACAGTCTCTTCAATAACTGGTGCTGGGAAAACTGGACAGCTACATGTAAAAGAATGAAATTAGAATACTCCCTAACACCATACACAAAAATAAACTCAAAATGGATTAGAGACCTAAATATAAGACTGGACACTATAAAACTCTTAGAGGAAAACATAGGAAGAACACTCTTTGACATAAATCACAGCAAGATCTTTTTTGATCCACCTCCTAGAGTAATGGAAATAAAAACAAAAATAAACAAGTGGGACCTAATGAAACTTCAGAGCTTTTGCACAGCAAAGGAAACCATAAACAAGATGAAAAGACAACTCTCAGAATGGGAGAAAATATTTGCAAATGAATCAACGGACAAAGGATTAATCTCCAAAATATATAAACAGCTCATTCAGCTCAACATCAAAGAAACAAACACCCCAATCCAAAAATGGGCAGAAGACCTAAATAGACATTTCCCCAAAGAAGACATACAGACGGCCACAAAGCACATGAAAAGATGCTCAACATCACTAATTATTAGAGAAATGCAAATCAAAACTACAATGAGGTATCACCTCACTCCTGTTAGAATGGGCATCATCAGAAAATCTACAAACAACAAATGCTGGAGAGGGTGTGGAGAAAAGGGAAACCTCTTGCACTGTTGGTGGGAATGTAAATTGATACAGCCACTATGGAGAACAATATGGAGGTTCCTTAAAAAACTAAAAATAGAATTACCATATGACCCAGCAATCCCACTACTGGGCATATACCCAGAGAAAACCGTAATTCAAAAAGACACATGCACCCGAATGTTCATTGCAGCACTATTTACAATAGCGAGGTCATGGAAGCAACCTAAATTCCCATCAACAGACGAATGGATAGAGAAGAAGTGGTACATATATACAATGGAATATTACTCAGCCATAAAAAGGAACGAAATTGAGTCATTTGTTGAGACGTGGATGGATCTAGAGACTGTCATACAGAGTGAAGTAAGTCAGAAAGAGAAAAACAAATATCGTATATTAATGCATGTATGTGGAACCTAGAAAAATGGTACAGATGAGCCAGTTTGCAGGGCAGAAGTTGAGACACAGATGTAGAGAATGGACATATGGACACCAAGGGGGGAAAACTGCGGTGAGGTGGGGATGGTGGTGTGCTGAATTGGGCGATTGGGATTGACATGTATACACTGATGTGTATAAAATTGATGCCTAATAAGAACCTGCAGTATAAAAAAACAAACAAAACAACTAATACTAAACTTTCATTGGGTTATTTGTATGGAAATATGTTAATATAAATGTTTCAGACATTACATGAAATTTCTAAAAATCTTATATTTGTATTTGTATGGAAATAGGTATTGAAATATGTTAATATAAATGTTTCAGACATTACATGAAATTTCTAAAAATCTTATATTTGTATTTGTATGGAAATATGTTAATATAAATGTTTCAGACATTACATGAAATTTCTAAAAGTCTTATATGTTCTGGTATAATGTTATAAGTAATAATCCTAGTTATTACTTTAAAATGTATATCTCAGAAATAACTAATTTTCTTGTCAACTGCATTATTATGAACTCTCATCAAATCTTTAACTGTGGTCATTTTTAAGTCTTTTGTCATTTACAGGCAGTTCTGGGTGTACTCTGATGATTTTGCAAATATGTTCCTATAAAAGGGTTTCATCTTCAAGAAATTCATGGAAAAGACTCTGACAAGTACAGGTTTCTGGTAACTGACTGTACTGCTGAACTGAATGAATAAGCATTTTCAGAACTCTAATGAAACACTGATGAACTCATAAAAGTGCTAACAAAAGATCAAGATAAAAAAAAAATTAATTACATGGGACTGAGTGAACTGATGAGGATGAGTATAATTTTTGTGACTTTCTGTCTGAATTAAAAAAAAAAAAATTCCCACAAGGAATCAGAGGCAAAGAATATACAAATCAATTTTCACTGCAAAGTAAAGGAGCTGTTACAGTGGAGGATTACTGGACTGAATGTCAATATTATGACATAGTATGAGTGTGTTTCATGTTTGGTAATTGCAATCATTGTTTCTTTTGTTGTGGTCATCCATGTACAATGCTTGGTGTCAGTCTATTTATCTCTTGTAAAAATAAAACACAGTGTGTGTGTGTGAAAAAAAAAAACAACTCTGATTAAAGACTTTAAACATATAAAATGAGTAGGAACTATGTCTCTGTATGCAATTTAGTTTTAGGCTACAAGTGAATATTTGGCTATTTTAAGGTATATTCCTAAGTTTTTATAATCAAGTTTGCTAAATATCTTCCCCCTCCCCCTCTGGAGTTTCATATTAGAAAACTAGGTATTCACTTTAGGTTTTGGATTGTATTATATCAAGGAACGGTTAGTAGGGAGCAAAATGGAAATGCTTGACCTCTGTAAAAGCAAATTATTCAATTCAGGCCACCCCTGTTTCTTAACAAGTTCTCTAGATCAAGTGGAAAGCTAGAATTTTAAACTTCTATCTACTGCTATTTTTGCTCTCTTGAGTCACACAGAATTTAGTATCTCTTTATTATGTAGCCTTTGAATTATTAAATAAATAAAATTTTATTTTATTGCTAATATTCTTCCTAAAGTGTAGTTTGTAAAACTGTCTACATTTTTTAAAAAGTGTTATTTTATCACAGAGGAAAAAAAGAAAAAATATTAAAAGAGCAAGGGAAAAGCGACAAAACAGCTGATCTTTCAGCAGAAACTCTGCAAGCCAGAAGGGAGTGGAAGGACATGTTTAAAGTGATGAAAGAGAGAAACCTACAACCAAGAGTACTCTACCCAGCAAGGATCTCATTCAGAATTGACGGAGAAATTAAAACCTTTAGAGACAAGCAAAATCTGAGAGAGTTCAGCACCACCAAACCAGCTTTACAACAAATGCTAAAGGAACTTCTCTAGGCAGTAAACACAAGAGGAGGAAAATACCTACAAAAACAACACCCAAACAAGTAATAAAATGGAAATATGAACATACATGTTGATAATTATCTCAAACGTAAATGGATTAAATGCTCCAACTAAAAAACATAGAATGGCTGAATGGATACAAAAATAAAACCTGTACATATGCTGTCTACCAGAGACCCACTTCAGACCTAGGGACACATACAGACTGAAAGTGAGGGGATGGAAAAAGATATTCCATGCAAATGGAAATCAAAAGAAAACTGGAGTAGCAATTCTCATATCAGACAAAATAGACTTTAAAATAAAGACTATTACAAGAGAAAAAGAAGGACACTACATAATGACCAAAGGATAACTCAAAGAAGAAGATATAATAATTGAAAATATTTATGCACCCAACATAGGAGCACCTCAATATATAAAGCAAATGCTAACAGCCATAAAAGAGGAAATTGACAGTAACACAATCATAGTAGGGGACTTTAACACCCCACTTTGACCAGTGGACAGATCATCCAAAATGAAAATAAATAAGGAAACAAAAGCTTTAAATGACACATTGAACAAGATGGACTTAATTGATATTTATACAACATTCCCTCCAGAGACAACAGAATACACTTTATTCTCAAGTGCTCATGGAATATTCTCCAGGATAGATCATATCTTGGGTCACAAATCAAGCCTTGGTAAACTTAAGAAAATTGAAATTGTGTCAAGTATCTTTTCCAACCACAGCACTATGAGACAAGATATCAATTAGAGGAAAAAATCTGTAAAAAAATACAAACACATGGAAGCTAAATAGTACACTACTAAATAACCAAGAGATCACTGAAGAAATCAAAGAGGAAATTAAAAAATACCTAGAAACAAATGACAATGAAAACACGACGACCCAAAGCCTATGGGATACAGCAAAAGCAGTGTTAAGAGGGAAGTTTATAGCAATATGATCCTACCTCAAGGAACAAGAAAACACTCAAGTAAACAACCTAACCTTACACCTAAAGCAATTAGAGAAAGAAGAATAAAAAAACCCCAAAGTTAGCAGAAGGAAAGAAATCATAAAGATGAGATCAGAAATAAATGAAAAAGAAATGAAGGAAACAATAGCACGAGCAATAAAACTAAAACATGGTTCTTTGAGAAGATAAACAAAATTGATAAACCATTAGCCAGACTCATCAGGAAAAAAAGGGAGAAGACTCAAATCAACAGAATTAGAAATGAAAAAGGAGAAGTAACAACTGACACTGCAGAAACACAAAGGATCATGACATATTACTACAAGCAACTCTATGCCAATAAGTTGGACAACCTGGAATATATGGAAAAATTCTCAGAAAAGCACAACCTTCCGAGACTGAACCAGGAAGAAATAGAAAATATAAACAGACCAATCACAAGCACTGAAATTGAAACTGTGGTTAAAAATCTTCCAACAAACAAAAGCCCAGGACCAGATGGCTTCACAGGCGAATTCTATCAAACATTTAGAGAAGAGCTAACACCTATTTTTCTCAAACTCTTCCAAAATATAGCAGAGGGAGGAACACTCCCAAACTCATTTGACAAGACCATCATCACCCTGATACCAAAACCAGAGAAAGATGTCACACACACACACAAAAAAACCTACAGGCCAATATCACTGGTGAACACAGATGCAAAAATCCTCAACATAATACTAGCAAACAGAATCCAACAGCACATTAAAGGATCATACAATATGATCAAGTGGGGTTTATCCCAGGAATGTAAGGATTCTTCAATATACACAAATCAATCAGTGTTATACACCATATTAACAAATTGAGGGATAAAAACCATATGATAATCTCAACAGATGCATAGAAAGCTTTCAACACAATTCCACACCCATTTATGATAAAAAACTCTCCAGAAGGCAGGCATACAGGGAACCTACCTCAACATAATAAAGGCCATGTATGATAAACCCACAGCCAACATCGTTCTCAATGGTGAAAAACTGAAACCATTTCCACTAAGACCAGGAGCAAGACAAAGTTGCCCACTCTCACCATATTATTCAACAGAGTTTTGGAAGTGTTACCACAGCAATCAGAGAAGAAAAAGAAATAAAAGGAATCCAAATCGGAAAAGAAGAAAAGCTGTCACTGTTTGCAGATGACATGATACTATACATAGAGTATCCTGAAGATGCTACCAAAAAACTGCTAGAGCTAATCAATGAATCTGGTAAAGTAGCAGGATACAAAATTAATGCACAGAAATCTCTTGCATTTTTATACACTAATGATGAAAAATCTGAAAAAGAAATTAAGGAAACACTCTCATTTACCATTGCAACAAAAAGAATAAAATACCTAGTAATAACCCTACCTAAGGAGACAAAAGACCTGTAAGCAGAAAATTATAAGACAGTGATGAATGAAATTAAAGATGATACAAACAGTTGGAGAGATATACCATGTTCTTGGATAGGAAGAATCAACATTGTGAAAATGACTATACTACCTAAAGCAATCTACAGATTCAACGCAATCCCAATCAAACTACCAATGGTATTTTTCACAGAACTAGAACAAAAAATTACACAATTTGTATGGAAGCACAAAAGACCCCGAATAGTCAAAACACTCTTGAGAAAGAAAAATGGAGCTGGAGGAATCAGGCTTCCTGACTTCAGGCTACCCTACAAAGCTACAGTAATCAAGAGAGTATGGTACTGGCACAAAAACAGAAATATAGATAAATGGAATAGGATAGAAAGCCCAGAGATAAATCCATGCACATATGGTCACCTTATCTTTGATAAAGGAGGCAAGAATATACAATGGAGAAAAGACAGCCTCTTCAATAAGTGGTGTTGGGAAAACTGGACAGCTATATGTAAAAGAATGAAATTTGAACACTCCTTAACACAATACACAAAAATAAACTCAAAATGGATTAAATACCTAAATGTAAAGCCAGACACTATCAAACTCTTAGAGGAAAACATAGGCAGAACACTCTATGACATAAATTACAGCAAGATCCTTTTTGACCCACCTCCTAGAGAAATGGAAATAAAAACAAAAATACACAAATGGGACTTAATGAAACTTAAAAGCTTTTGCATAGCAAAGGAAACCATAAACAAGATGAAAAGACAACCCTCAGAATGGGAGAAAGTATTTGCAAACGAAGCAACCGACAAAGGATTAATCTCCAAAATATACAAGCAGCTCACACAGCTCAATATCAAAAAAACAAACGACCCAATCTAAAAATGGACAGAAGACCTAAACAGACATTTCTCCAAAGAACATATACAGATTGCCAACAAACACATGAAAGGATGCTCAACATCACTAATCATTAGAGAAATGCAAGTCAAAACTACAATGAGTTATCACCTCACACCAGTCAGAATGGTCATCATCAAAAAATCTACAAAATTAAATGGTGGAGCGGGTGCGGGGAAAAGGGAATCCTCTTGCACTGTTGGTGGGAATGTATATTGATACAGCCACTATGGAGAACAGTATGGTAGTTCCTTAAAAAACTAAAAATAGATCTACTATATGACCCAGCAATCCCACTACTGGGCATATACCCTGAGATAACCATAATTCAAAAAGATTCATGTAACATAATGTTCATTGCAGCACTATTTATAATTGCCAAGACATGGAAGCAACCTAGGTGTCCATCAATAGATGAATGGATAAAGAAGATGTTGCACGTATATACAATGGAATATTACTCAGCTATAAAAAGAAACGATATTGAGTTATTTGTAGTGAGATGGATGGACCTAGATTCTGTCATACAGAGTGAAGTAACTCAGAAAGAGAAAAACAGGTACCGTATGCTAACTCATATATATGGAATCTAAAAAAAAAAAATGGTTCTGATGAACCTAGGGGCAGGACAGGAATAAAGACACAGACATAGAGAATGGACTTGAGGACACACGGAGGGGGAAATGTAAGCTGGGACGAAGTAAGAGAGTACCATTGACATATATACACTACCAAATGTAAAATACATAGCTAGTGGGAAGCAGCTGCATAGCACAGGGAGATCATCTCGGTGCTTTGTGACCACCTAGATGAGTGGGATAGGGAGGGTGGGAGGGAGACGCAAGAGGGAGGGAATATGAGGATATATGTATACATATAGCTGATTTACTTTGTTATACAGCAGAAACTAACACAACATTGTAAAGCAATTTTACTCCAATAAAGTTGTTTTTAAAAAGTGTTATTTTTTGCAGTAGAGGGAAAATAATTATCATTCTATTGGCTCTGGGTGAAAAGGTATGTAAATACCAGATAAGACAGGTAGTCCTACCATTGACCCCTCTTTAACTTGTAGTTAACAGAGACCTCCAGAACAATCTCACATGTGTTGCTGAATGGTCACAAGTAACATCATTGACATTTTGAAATTAGCTGTAAAAAATTTTAATCAAAAGAATCAGTCAAATACAGCCCATTATTCAAGTTTTATCTGCACATGTCTGTCCCAAACATTTCTCTGCAAGTTCTATCTCTTGCACGTTTGGTGAGCATGATATTGACATTCCCATCTAAGTCCTCTGATGAAATTATCTTGCCTCAGTTTAGGACTTCTTCCAATTTAACACCAATCCATTAGATTAGCACTTTGAGGGTTCAACAATCTGTGAATCCTCTTAACCCTCAACAAAGCCCTTCAAGGTATAATGAGAGGCAACATATATCACTGACTCTGGAGAATATTCTCTCAAGGCCTTCTCCTCACTAACTCCCAGAGCAGGGTATATGTTCTTTTCCTAAGCTACAATGACAGTCATGCTCCAAAGATGGACAGCATTCTTCCACAAGTTTAGCTCAGAATTACAGAAGAGACAAATGATGATAGCACATTCAGAAAGCATTAACTGTTCCTAAAAATATCTAAGAAGAATCCTCTGGACATAGAAGTTGGAGCCCCAAATTGACTAGGATCATGTTTGACAGAGTAACTCAGTTTGGAGATACAGTAATCATAATTAATTTAAAAACTGAATTATAGGTATAAATTAACATAAAACAATTTATTGTGTACACAGTGGTACTAGAAACAAACATATTTACTCTTCAATATATTTAGTTAAATTAAAAACTTGCATGAAGAGACTCATTGAAAACTTCAAAGTATTCTGAAAGATCACGCACGAGTGAAATAAGTCATTAAAGCAGTTTAACACAGTTTTAAAGAATGAAAAGCAATTGGGTTAATTCATTGAATAAGTACTTCAATCAACCATTTTGTAATCATACTTCATTGACAACTTTTACCTATAATATATTGTTGCTATTGAAACAGTGTACAAGCCCCTCTGTTCTTGTCATGTTGCAGCAAACATAGAAATAAGGTTTTTGTTTTTTTTCTTTTCTGACAAACAAGGAAAATAAAGGAACCATGGGCAGGATATGGAAACAACATAAACTGGCCTGAACGAGTTAATAAATCCTAGATTTGTTTTAACTGTTACTAGTCTGTAGTGTCTGTAACTAGATTTGTCCTTCACAAAGCTAACCTCTAACACTCTGTAACACTATGTGAATTACATCATGCACCTACCACTCCCTAACTCTGTGTCAATTACATCCTGCCCCTAACATTCTCTGATCCCATGTGAATTACATCCTGCACCTCGTGTTTACACTCCCTGTACTCCCTTGTAGCAAATCACCCTTTGTAGTGCTCTGCATTTCAGAAAGAAGGTCGCAGGCCGATAACCCAGAGATGAATGGACCCAAATACCAGGCTGCCAGGCCCAATTACCTGGCTGTCTGACACCAGCTGTGACTGTTTTGAAAACATGCAAGAGGAAGAAAAATGCAAGACCTTCACTACTTTGATACGTATCACCTACCCCAGACTTTGAGCTCCACCTGTAAGACCTCTCCTGATTCCCCAGGGAAGGGGGCACAGTTCTTGAGGTGCTAGCCTACTGTATTCACTCTTTGCCTGGTAAAATATAAAGCTATTCTCTCTTTTCCTCCAAAACTCTGTCTCCATATCTCCATATTTCTATTTGGCATTGGTGCACAGACAGCCAAGATTTTTGGCATCACTATTTCTTACACTCCTGAAAGATTCTAGTCAAAAGTTTCTGGAAGACTTCCAATTTCCTCCAGCAAATATTGATTTTTTTTGGTCAGAGGATCTATATTTTTGTTTTAAATAATACTCAATTTCTTCTCTACGTTATGGACAAAACCAAATTGGCCAAACATGCCAAATTTGACAGAGGGTTTCCTTCCCAGAATGAAAAACAAATTTCTTTATTGACCTTCATTTTTTGAGGTCATGGTATCAAACCAAACTACATTTATAGAATTTCCAGAAAACACAGTTTTGGTATTATTTTCTGGCATGTTTTTAAAATATATTATGTTTGTCTTCACTTTTGTGCTTTCAAAATTTATGCCAAGAATTAAACAGTCCACCTTGATTATAAAAATATAAAAATAAAAATTTAGGTCCATTCAAAATTGATCTGCAGACTACAGGATAAAATGGACACCATTTTCCTCCTCTTGAACTTTCCTACTTCAAAATTCACCTCAAATTCACATCAATTTCTATATGTTCATCTAAGTATAACTATATCATATATAAACATATGTGTGTACATATTTATTTTTTAACTGCATCTAACCAGCTTTAGGCTTAGTCATATTTCCAGAATCTGTTTTTTTGACTACATCTTCTCATCTATTTTGTTTCTGAACTTACATTTATGCATTTGTACTGACTAAAATTCTTTCTTGCCTAAGGCAAATTATAGATCAATTTGAAAGTATTCATTAAATTAAAAAAAACAAAACTAAACTAATCTTATAACTTGACCTGGTAAGTGATCTGACACCTTTACATTAGTATAAATGTCTGGCCACCAATTTCCATAGTTAACTTTTCTATTATATCTAGATCAACCACCTCCCAGCCAAATAAAAGCATTCTTAAGTGATTTTTTAAAAAGTTCCTCTAGAAATGCAATATTTTCTTTCTGTATTAGCAAACAAGCACTCTCATAAAGATTCCAATTAAATTTGCATAGTTACTGGAATTGACATTTGTTATGTGTGGAACCTCTTCTATAACTTAAAATGTGGCCAAGCACCATTATTATGAGCAACAATGTTGATATAATTTAAAGATATTTTCAGTATAACCCTTTCCTTTATACACATGTTGTGTTTATGAGCCCAAAGGAATGGCCCTTCTAAATCTTACTACTGGTCTCTAAAGTGCTCAAAATTACAATTTTTTTTATTATACCATATATTACATGGATTTCAGTCAACCAACTCAAATCAGGTAATAAATCATTAGCCCAAGAAGGCTTTGGTAATACTAGAACAAACTGAATTTTAAAGCCAGTTAAAAACAATAAACCTATTAAATCAATGAAAGCTACATTTTCTTTTCAGAGTTGTTTTTTTTTTGTTTGATTTTTTTTTTTTTTCTGCCCATTGACTTCACTGTGGTGTCTATTTGACAAAAACTTTATACCAATAAAATAAAAAATATTAGATCTTTATTATTAAAAACAAAATTAAAAATTAGATGTCCCTTATATTATGGTAGAAATCAAAGGACATTAAGTAATTATTTTCTCATAAATGACAAACACAAAAGCAAGATGAACACCAATAAAACTTTAGCTAATGGAGAGGTGATATAAATCTAAGTTGTAATAGAGGTAAAATGCAAATAAAAGCTAAAAAATTTAAAATATCTATAAAGGAAGCAGTTTTTAATTCTCACTGAAACATATGTTCTATGATTATAAGGTTCATGACCATTTTATTCTACACCTATTTAGTCATTGTATAGCATGGCTTCTGTGCAAATTAATACTTTAAAATATTTTTAGTAAGTAAATACATCATTTGGACCTTATGACTCAGTCCAGAAAAGTTACATTTATGGAAGATGTGTTTGCAAAATGAGATATGCAACTTTGAAAGTCCACTTTTACTGGCATAAATACTGAATATTAAGAATTAAGAATTTTTAAAAAATGTGCCATTTTTAGAAAATAGTAGGACTTATGGATCTGAGATTAAATACCTAACAAATCTTAAGATTCAGTATGACTTATAACAAAAAACTAAATTTAAGAAAATAAACTTAGTTTTATCAAACTGCAATAAATGACATCAACTTATTGGGTTTCAATTGACACTTTAAAAATGAAATAGAATGAAGTAAAATCGAATAATAATATCAAAGAGCATGCCAGATTTGATAAAGTTTGATAAGTTAAAAAAAAGTACACACACACACACTTAGTATAATTTGATAAAACTTGTTTCAATTATATATTATTATATTAGTTTCTTATGACTTGTGTAACACATTACCACAAACTTAGTGGCTTAAAACAATACAAATTTATTCTCATAAGGTTCTTGATGCCAGAAATCTTAAATTAATGTGTCAGCAGGGCTGCATTCCTTCTGGAGACTTCAGGGGAGAAATGTTTTCCTGACTTTCCCATGTTCTAGAGGCTGCTTGCTTTCCTTGGCTTGTCTCCTTCTTCTGTCTTTAAAGTGTATCACTCCGACCTCTGATTCTATCTTCACGTCTTCATTCCACGTCTAAATTCACTTTTGTTAACTCTTAGTCCCCTATCTCTCCCTTATTTGGACCCTTGTGATTACACTGGGTCCACTTGGATATCTAGCATATTCCCATCATCTCAAGATCTTTAATTATATTTGCAAAGTCTCCTTTAAAATGTAAGGTAACATGTTTACAGTTTCTGGGATTAAGATGTGGACATCTTTGGGAAGCATTTGCTCCCATTTCCCCAGTTACCCAGCCATCATAAACTTCATTAATTGATCTCAATTTTTCCTGCTAAGCTCAAATGCAACCTCAGAATCCTTCTCAACACAGATTTCAAAAAAGTATTAGCTTCATTAGATTTGGAATGGAGGTGCAAAACCTTTTACCATTCCCCATAATTACACTATTGCTAAAAGAATGAGCAACAGTGGGCTCTAGAATTAAATGGAAAGGCTACTTACTACAAATTTGATATTGAACAATGGAATGATAGGAAAGGAAGAGGAAAGTATCAAATCAAGCATCCTACAGATTTATGAGATTTAATCAGTGTCTTTGTAAAAGGTCAAATATAAGTCTAACAATTTTCAAGTGGTTCAAGTTCGGAAAAGCATGGTCTTTCAATAGCAAAAATAAAAGTAAATTTGACTAGTATGAAAAACTGGTACCATTAAATCTGTATAAACTTCAGTGGAAGCATATTCAATTGACATAAGACGAATACATTTTTTTAAAAAGAAAAAAATCAAGGGGAATTTTGACTGGAAAAGTAACATCTATGCATGAAGAATGATATATGGTGTTTGAGAGGCAAACTTTCTTTTTGGTTTCAGTCAGAATACAATTGGAGTAGTTTATTGTGTGTGTGTTTTTAACATCTTTATTGGAGTATAATTGCTTTACACTGGCGTGTTAGTTTCTGCTTTATAACAAATTGAATCAGCTATACATATACATATATCCCCATATCTCCTCCCTCTTACATCTCCCTCCCACCCTCCCTATCCCACCACTCTAGGTGGTCACAAAGCACCGAGCTGATCTCCC
Source organism: Balaenoptera physalus (assembly GCF_965194825.1). Classification (NCBI taxonomy): domain Eukaryota; kingdom Metazoa; phylum Chordata; class Mammalia; order Artiodactyla; family Balaenopteridae; genus Balaenoptera; species Balaenoptera physalus. The sequence goes on along the minus strand of NC_138896.1, from coordinate 46,729,534 downwards.
TGTGCTATGCGGCTGCTTCCCAGTAGCTATCTATTTTACATTTGGTAGCATATGTAAGTCCATGCCACTCTCTCACTTCGTCCCAGCTTCCCCTTCCCCTTCCCCATGTCCTCAAGGCCATTCTCAATGTCTGCGTCTTTATTCTTGTCCTGCCCCTAAGTTCTTCAGAAGCATTTTTTTTTTTTTAGATTCCATATATATGTGTTAGCATACAGTATTTGTTTTTCTCTTTCTGACTTACTTCACTCTGTATGACAGACTCTAGGTCCATTCACCTCACTACAAATAACTCAATGTCATTTCTTTTTATGGCTGAGTAATATTCCATTGTATATATGTGCCACATCTTCTTTATCCATTCATCTGTCAATGGACACTTAGGTTGCTTCCAGGTCCTGTCTATTGTAAATAGAGCTGCAATGAACATTTTGGTACATGACTCTTTTTGTATTATGGTTTTCTCAGGGTATATGCCCAGTAGTGGGATTGCTGGGTCGTATGGTAGTTCTGTTTTTAGTTTTTTAAGGAACCTCCACACTGTTCTCCATAGTGGCTGTGTCAATTTACATTCCCACTAACAGTGCAAGAGGGTTCCCTTTTCTCCACACCCTCTCCAGCATTTATTGTTTCTAGATTTTTTGATGATGGCCATTCTGACCCGTGTGAGGTGATACCTCGTAGTATTGATTTGCATTTCTCTAATGATTAGTGATGCTGAGCATTCTTTCATGTGCTTGTTGGCAATCTGTATATCTTCTTTGGAGAAATGTCTATTTAGGTCTTCTGCTCATTTTTGGATTGGGTTGTTTGTTTTTTTGATATTGAGCTGTGTGAGCTGCTTGTATATTTTGGAGATTAATCCTCTGTCAGTTGCTTCATTTGCAAATATTTTCTCCCATTCTGAGGGTTGTCTTTTCATCTTGTTTATGGTTTCCTTTGCTATGCAAAAGCTTTTAAGTTTCATTAGGTCCCATTTGTTTACTTTTGTTTTTATTTCCATTACTCTAGGAGGTGGGTCAAAAAGGATCTTGCTGTGATTATGTCATAGAGTGTTCTGTCTATGTTTTCCTCTAAGAGTTTTATAGTGTCTGGCCTTACATTTAGGTCTTTAATCCATTTTGGGTTTATTTTTGTTTTGGTCACCATACTTGAGAAGGACAATTTAAATGATCAGTGAAATGTAAAAGTAGATGAGCAACTCAAGGGCAAAGTCCTTAAAGAACATGCAAATTAGGGTTCAGCCTAATTAGTGAAGTTAATGAGTAAGTAACCTCTGATTTAAAGTATAAAAACAACCAGAGGTACCCAGAGTTTCAACAAAGTAGATAAACACACTATTTTCTATGAATGGAGGATCACTAAGGAAATCTATTTCTTAAGTTGAGGATATAAATTTTTTTTTTATATATTGGGGCTCCTCTTACTGTGAGGTATGGTTAGAAACACTGAATATATTAGAAAAAATTAAACACATTTCAAAATAACACATAATTTTGAGAGAGTAGTACAAAAAGGCAAACTTGAAATTGCCCAGAGTGGAAAAAAATTACAGGAAACCTAGATTCCCAACAGTAACAACAAAGCAAGATTCAGTAGTAGCAATTAAATTTTGGTGAATACATTCACTTCCGAATGTAATGCAAGTCATTCATAAACTCTCTTCACATTACTTTAAAATTATTTGGCCTTTCCATGAAACATGGTCATTGGTATCCATGCAAACATTAATGACACATACAGAAGATGAACTAAAATGACACTGGGGTGAACAAATGTCAGAGGTGAAAAGTTTTTGGATTGTTAACACATCTATTTCATCCTTAGGTTGAAGAGAGATGGCTTGAGAAATTATTTAAAAGAAGCAAGTGAACTTGTGAAGTAGAACAAAAAGAAAATTAAATTTTACCACGTTATGGCACTGTACTAACTTTAGAGGAAGCATAGGAGGTGTAATGCTCCCTGACCTCTGTAAGGTGTTTACCCAACAGAACATTTGCCTTCAGTAATCAGAAAATGAAGACTATGGAAACCGTTCGTTTTTGCTACTAAGTTTCCTTTATTGGCATTAAGAAGCTTAGTCACCGCAGTGATTTTTTTTTTTTAATTTAACTGAAGATGTTTGATATTTTTCTTCATAAGTCCCCCAAATTTTCTAGTATTAAAAGATGGATCATGTGTAAAAGGAAATGATTCTATCGGGTGTGAGTGCTCTTCTTTGTTCATTGCTATTACTAGAAATAATGAATAAAGTAAGAACTAAGATATTTTAAAATATCTGTTAGTCAGTTGGCATTGGTGAATTTTTCTGATAAAAATGTATCTTCAAATATACTAATTAAATACCATAAATACCTGTCTTTTCTACCATTTCTGTCTATAATAATTACTATGATAATAGGGGTTATAAAATTAGCTTTATCTAATTTCCTCTTTTATAGAAACATCTTTATTTTAACCTATTAAATAATACATCTTTTATTTTATTTTGAAATAAATTATTTATCTGAAAATTTAAATTATAATATATAGTTAAACAATGTAACAATCATTAAAATTATTTTAAAATTGTATTGATTCAGTAACAATTGCAAAGAAGGAAATATAAATTGCTATTATAAAAGTCTCATTTAATTTATGTTCTTTTTGTGTGTTATATAATACTTTAGTCAGACACAAAGAAATTACATTATAAATAAAATTTCTTATAATTTAATTTTCCTGTTAGTTTTTTTATATCCTATATATTATATTAAAATATGAAATTCTATAAAATATTTTTAAGATAATGACTTATGTAAGAAGAAAAATCGAGACAAGTAAAATTTTGTAACAAAACCATTTTGAGAATTTAGTATATGTGCTACATCCTATCACCTACTCACATGTAAACGTTTTCATGGATAAACCTAAGGTATACAAAATCTTCTCCCTTTACTTTTTGGCTAAATTACACTCATTTTTCACTGATTTTCTAACTTATTTTCCATTGTATGTAGTCATACTGTAAATTAAGACAAGAGTCCTTGCCTATCTTAATAACACTGTCTCCAAGTGGGGGTTTCCTCCAAGTATTTGTGAATTAAAAAAAAAAATTATCAAATGTATTAAAACATAAAGATGATAACAACAAAGCAAAATCATGTTAAAAAAGAAATTCCCCCAATCCAAAAGGAATTAAAAAATTAAGAAAATGAATGTGATGGAACACTTGATAGTTTTACTAGGGTACTAGCCCTCTTACCCATCATATTATCATTCTAAATAGTCTTTGGATGTTAGAAACTTGCTTACTTTGACGATATGAAGGATAACATACTAATTTAAAATAAAATACCACTCTGGAGAGAGTAATTATTCCAGATGTTGTCAGTGAATAAAATAATAGTCGTTCAGGTAGGTTCACTGAGCTAACATGTATATCTATTAATATGGATTATCTACAATGTAACATTCATAGTGCTAGCCCTATTCTCCTCTGACCTGACTTCTCTATAAAAAATTATATTAAATTTTTTCATGTAACTATGGAAATAGATGTAATGGAGAGCATTGATTTAAAATCAACAATAAGAAAAGCACAACTTAGTAAATGTTGATGGAATTGATGTTTGCTGATGTTCTTCCCAATTTACAACAATCTATCAGTTGTTATATGTAGGATGTGTTCGTAGCAAAATATATCACTCTTTGTTCCTACAATACCACCCTTTTATAATTTTTTTTAGTTAAGTCAACATTACCAATGTAGAATTATTATGAATATTACACAACATCGAGCTACTTCTAACACAATTAATAAACTTTGTAACCACATAAATGGAGTTTATATGGTGGAAAAGGAAAAAAAAATCACTTATCCAATTAAAATATAATTCTTATTAGTTAAATCAAAACAGTTTGAGTAGAAAGCCTTTCACATCCATGGTTGAGAATTGTGTCTGTCTTTTTCTTTAATTTAAGCAAAGGCAAAACACTTTCATTTTCAAAATTCACTTAAGAGATTTGAAGGTCTGATTACAATTTCTTAATGTTATTGGTGCATAAATCTGATAGTAATGGGGATTAATCAGTAGGGCTTTGTCTGCAAATATAGTAAATTTTTTTTAAAGCAAATATCTTGTTTATTGATTTCTCACCTCCTTTATATTGAGTTTGAAAATGACTTAAGGGTGGTAAAATCATTTGGAGATTCTTCATGAACAGTTTAGTTACTTATATTAAAACTGGGCGGAGATGGGGGGGATTACAAGACATCACTTTTTTCAACTATGCGTCCTCAGTTGAAACATCAAGTAAATTGTTTTTGAATCCACTCTTCTTCCTAATTAACAAAAGTTACATTTGTAAAAAGGGCTACATCAATGAAGATAATAAGTTATATATTCAAATATAATTTCCACACATTGACATTATTGTTATTATTAACCTTTTCATTTGTATTACTATTTCTACTACTACCATTATCATTTTGAAGTGACTACAATAATCTACACTTTTTATAAAAGGGAACATTATAATTTACTTCTACTATGAAAAAATAAAACCAAATCATCCTAATACGCTTTGGCAGTACGAAGGGTTAGTATTTTGAAGAACTGTCTCCCTAAAACATGAATTGTCCTCATAGAAATAACAACAGGCATAATTTTCAATACATTTATATGCTTAGTAGAAAGGAGGGAAACTCTTTAATTACCAAGAACTTAATTCAATTAAATATTGAAAACATACAAAAAATAAGCTATTGAAAGTGAGTTTGAAAAAATACATATAAAAACAACAGTTTTTAGATCTATTATCAATAAGAATATAAAATAACTATATTTTGTAATATCCTAAATATAAAATATGAAGATAGAAAGAAAACCATACATATGGGTTAAAAAATAAACAATGATAAAGCAGATTTAAAAATCACAAAATAGAACTTTTAGAAATAAAAAAGTAAAATTGCTGAAATTTAAAACTCAATTGATAAAGCAATCTAAAGATGAGACACAGCAGACTTCCCTGGTGGTGCAGTAGTTAAGAATCTGCCTGCCAATGCAGGGGACATCGGTTTGAGCCATGGTCCGGGAAGATCTCACATGCCACACAGCAACTAAGCCCATGTGCCACAACTACTGAGCCTGCCCTCTAGAGCCCACGAACCACAACTACTGAGCCCATGAGCCACAACTACTGAGCCCATGTGCCAGAACTACTGAAGCCTGTGTGCCTAGAGTCTTTGTTCCATAACAAGAGAAGCCACTACAATGAGGAGCCCGTGCACCACAATGAAGAGTAGTCCCCAGTTGCCGCAACTAGAGAAAGCCCATGTACAGCAACAAAGACCCAATGCAGCCAATAAATAAATACATAAATGTTCCTTTAAAAACAAAAAAAGATGAGACATAGCTTAAGAGATAAGTAGATACTGAAGAAATTAACCCAAATGCAGCACAGAGACACAAGGAGATGAAAAAAGAAGAGCTTTTTATCATAGCTGCAGCCCGAGGGACAGGCTTTCAATTAAACACACACCTAAGGGCTGACTGTAAACTTTCCTGAGACCTCAGAGTGGAGGTACTCTCTTTGCGCTTTCCCTCTGCTACACACGAGTGCCAGAATCTCTTAGAGGGAAGCTCTTACACATGTCTGGAGCCCCAGATTTTATGAGTGGTGTGTGTTTTTTTTGTAGCTGCTTCCCAGGGAATACCTCTTGATTTCCTGGCTCTAGTGGTCAGGGGTCCCTATGATCTTGGGTCCCACAGGATTATAACAATTGAAGAGACAGTTCTTGGTTGGCTGCCATCCCAGGGCACTGCACAGACAGCAGCCTGAAACACACCCCCAGCCTTTCTGTGAAAGAGAACTACTTGCCTGTCCTGGAGCTTAGGTCTGAAGGGCAGGCTTCAGCTTTAACACACATCTAGAGGCTAAGGGGGTGTCCTCCAGGAACACAGGCCAGAGGATGCCATCTTTGTGCTCTCCGTCTGCCTCACTACAGCTAAGTAGTATCTTCCAAAAAGGAGCTCACACACTTGTCTGCTGCCCCAATTTTACTGACTGTCACCCAGGGAATATCAAATATTTGCATTCTTTAAAAGCTGCTGCCTGAGGATCTGGCTTCCAATCAGCTTAAATCTGGGTGCTGACTGAGATCCTATGCTTTGGCACACTGACTGTCTTAGCATACCCTCAACTACTGGGAGATATTACAGTTAAATAGGCTGTTTGGATAATCACATAGATTTGAGAGACAACCAAGAGCTAAAGCAGGGTTGAATGATAAGCTTCATCTTCTATACAAGACCAATCCTACAAACCTGGCTGTTTCATTTAATGCATAGAAACAAACACACGAAGTCAATAAATATAAAGAAAGAAGATATGTTCCAAATGAAAGAATAAGATAAAACCTCAAAAAAGCCTTAATTAAATGGAGACAAGTAATTTACCTCATAAAAAATTAAAAGAAATAGTCATAAAGATGCTCATGAAATTGGGAGATGAACACAATGAGAACTTTAACAAAGAGATTAAAAATACAAGAAAGTAGCAGACAGAAGTCACAGAGCTAAAGAATACAATTACTGAAATGAAAAATACACTAGAGGTGTCAACAGCAGACTAGATGAAGCAAGAGAAGGGATCAGTGAACTAAAAGGCAGGGCAGAAGAACTCACCCAATTAGAGCAGCAAAAAGAAAAGGTATATTTTTTAAAGTAAAGATAACTTAAGAGACTTATGGGACAACGTCAAGTAAACTAACATTTGCATTATAGGAGTCCTAGAAGGAAAAGAGAGAGAGAAAGGGGCAGAAAACTTATTTAAAGAAATAATGTCTGAAAACTTCCCTAAACTGGGGAAGAAAACAGACATCTAGATCCAGGAAGCCCAGAGAGTTCTAAACAAGATGAATCCAAACAGGTCCACATCAAGACACATTATTAAAAAAATCTCAAAAGTTAAAGACAAGGAGAAAAACCTTAAAAGTTGCAAGAAAAAGCAACTTGTTACATACAAGAGAACCCCCATCATACTACCAGCAGATTTTTTAGCAAAAGCTTTGAAGCCAGATAGAAGTGGCATGATATATGCAAAGTGCCAACAGGAAACAAAACAAAACAAAAAACTTCCAACCAAAAAATACTCTACTTGACAAAGTTACTCAGATTTGAAGGAAAGATAGTTTTCTTGACAAGCAAAACCTGAAGGAGTTTATCACCATTAAACTATTCTTACAAGAAGTGTTAAAGAAACTTTTTTAGGTTGAAAAGAAAAGGGGCTAATTAGTAACAAGAAAACATATGGAAGTATGAATCCCACTGAAAAAGGTAAATATATAGTTAAAGTAGTAAAAATATCTCTAATTACAATAATAAGTTAAAGAGTATCAAGATAAAAAAAGTAACATCAAAAACATAAAACGGGGGGGAGAGAAAACTGTAGAGCTTTAGACTGAGTATGGACAATATACATATAAGACCATTATAAATATAAGTTTATAATATATAAAAGCTTCGTGGTAACCACAAGGCAAACACTAAGATAATGAGAAAGGAATCTAAGCATACCAATAAAGAAAGTCATCAAAACACAAAAAGAGCAAGAGAATAAGAAAGGAAAAGAGGACATACAAAACTGCCAGAAAACATTTAACAAAATGGCAATAAGTACACAGCTATCAATAATTACTTTACATGTAAATGGACTAATTCTCTAATCTGAAGACATAGAATGGCTGAATAGGTTTAAAAAAAAACCAAACAAGATGCAGATATTATGCTGCCTACAAGAGATTCACTTCACACATAAGAACACATATAGACTGAAAGAGAAGGGATGAAAAAAGATATTCCATGCAAATGGAAAGCAAAAGAAATCTGTGATGGTTATATTTATACCAGGCAAAGTAGACTTTAAAACAAAGACTTTAATGAGAGACAAAGAAGGGCATTACATTGTGATAAAGGGGTCAATCCAACAAAAGATTTGTAAATATTTATGCACCCAACATAGAAGCACCAAAATGTATGAAGCAAATATTAACAGACCTAAAGGAGAAATAGACAGCAACGTAATGCTATTAGGTTACCTTAATATTCCACTTATATCAGTGGATGTCCAGACATAAAATCAATATGAAACACTGGCCTTAAATGACATGTTAGAACAGATGAACTTAACTGACATACACAGAGCATTTTGTCCAAAAGCAACAGAATACACATTCTTCTCAAGTGCACATGGAAGGTTCTCCAGGATAGATCATAGTCATGCCACAAAACAAGCCTTAACAAATTTACGAAGATTGAGATCATATCAATACTCTTTTCCAACAAAAGCAGTATGAAACTAGAAATCAATTACAAGAAGAAAACTGAAACATTTCACAAATATGTAAAGATTAAACAAAATGCTACTGAACAAATAAATGGCTCAATGAAGAAATCAAAAGAGAAATAAAAAAATACCTTGAGACAAATGAAAATGGAAATACTACATACCAACTAAGAGGAAAGTTCATAGCAATAAATGCCTACCTCAAGAAACAAGAAAAATCTCAAATAACAACCTAACTCTATACCTCAAGGAATTAGAAAAAGATGAATAAACAAAGCCCAAAGTCAGTAGAAGGAAGGAAATAACAAAAAGCAGAGCAGAAGTAAATGAAATACAGACTAAAAAGACATAGAAAAGATCAATGAAACTAAGATCTGGTTCCCCGAAAATATCAATGAATCAACAAACCTTTAGCCAGAAGCAGAAACAGAGAGAGAGAGAGAGAGAGGACTCAAATAAATAAAATCAGAAATGAAAGAGGAGACATTACAACTGACATCACATAAATACAAAGGATCATTATAGACTATTATGAACAATTTCACAACAAATTGGACAACCAGAAAGAAATGGATAAATTCCTAGAAATATATAACCATCAAAGACTGAATCATGAAGAAACAGAAAATCTGAACAGACTGATTACCAGTAAGGAGATTAAATCAGTAATCAAAAACCTCCCAACAAACAGAGAAGTCTGGTACCAGAGAGTTTCACTGGAGAGTTCTACCAAATGTTCAAAGAAGAGTTAATATCAATCTTTCTCAAACACTTTCAAAAAACAGACAGGGAGGGAAAACACTTCCAAACTCACTTTAGGAGGCCAGCATTACCCTGATACCAAAATTAGACAAGGACACCACAAGAAAATAAGATTATAGGCTAATATTCCTGAGAACATGGATGCAAAAATCCTCAAGAAAATATTAGCAAGTCGAATTCACCATTAACAGGATCATAAACCATGATCAAGTTTGATTTATTCCAGGGATACAAGAAATGTACCTCAACATGAAAAAGGCCATATATGACAAGCTCACAGATAACATCCTCAAAGGTGAAAAGCTAAAAGCTTTCCCTCTAAGATCCAGAATAAGATAAGGATGCCCATGCTTGCCATTTTCAGTCAACATAGTATTGAAGTCCTAGCCTCAGCAATTAGACAAGACAGGCATCCAAATTTGAAAAGAAGAAATAAAACTATCATTATTTGCAGATGACATAATATATAGAGAAAACCCTAAAGATTCCACCAGAAAACTATTAGAATTAATAAATGAATTCAGTAAAGTTGCAGGATACAAAATCAGTATACAGAAATCTGTTGCATTTCTATACACTAATAACAAACTATCAGAAAGATAAATAAAGAAAACAATCCCATTTATAATTATATCAAAAAGAATAAAATATCTGGGAATAACTTTAAACTAAGGAGGTGAAAGATCCAAATCCTGAAAACTATAAGACACTGATGAAAAAAACTGAAGGAGACATAAATAAGTGGAAAGATATTCTATGCTCATGAATTGGAAGAGTTAATATTGTTATAATATTACTATTGTAATACTGCTTTCCTACCCAAAGCAATCTGCAGATTCAATGCAATCCCTAATGAAAATTCCAATGGCATTTTCCACAGAAATAGAACCAAAAATCCTAAAATTTGTGTGGAAGACAAAAACCCCAAATAAGCAAAGCAATCTTGAGAAAGAAGAATAAAGCTGGAGGTATCATGTTCCTTTATTTCAAACAATATTACAAAGCTATATTAATCATAAAAGTATGGTATTGACATAAAAATAGACACACAGATCAATGGAACAGAATATAGAGCCCAGAAATAAGTCCCCATATTAAATTATGACACAGGAGCCAAGTATATACAATGAGAAGACAGTCTCTTCAATAAATGGTGTTGGGAAAACTAGACAACCACATGCAAATGAATGAAACTAAAGCACTATCTTATACCACACACAAAAATTAAAACAAATGGATTAAAGACTTGAATATGATACCTAAAATCATAAAACTCCTAGAGGAAAACATAGGGAGTATGCTCCTTTACATCAGTCTTTGCAATGATATTTTGGATCTGATTCCAAACGCAAAGGCAACAGAAGCAAAAATAAATTTAAGTGGGACTACATCAAACTAAAAATCTTCTGCACAGCAAAGAAACCCATCAGCAAAATAAAAAAAATAACCTACCAAATGGGAGAAAATATTCGCAAATCATATAGGTGATAAGGGATTAATATCCAGATTATATAAATTACTCATAGAACTCAATAACAATAAACCAAATAATACAACTTAAAAATGGGTAGAAGATCTGAACAGATATTTTTCCAAAGAGGATATATAGATGGCTACGTGTATATGAAAAGATGCTCAACATTACTAATCATCAAGAAAGTGCAAATAAATACCACAGAGGAGCAACATTTCACACCTGTCAGAATGGCTCTTATCAAAAAGACAAGAAATAACAAGTCTTGATGAGGATGTGGAGAAAAGGGAATCCTTGTGCACTGTTGGTGGGAATGTAAATTGGTGCAGCCACTGTGGAAAACAATAAGGAGTTTTCTCAAAAAATTAAAAATGTAACCACAATATGATCCAGTACTTTCACTGCTGGGTATTTTTCTGACAAAACTAAAAATACTAAAGTGAAAAGTTATTGCATAGGGGTGCAATATATGCACCCCTATGTTCATTACAGCATTATTTACAATAACCAATATATATGGAAGCAAGAATGAATGGATAAAAAAATATGAAAGACAACATATGCTCTCACTTATATGTGAAATCAAAAAAAAAAAAAAAAAAAAACAAACACCTAATAGATACAAGGAACAGGTTGTCAGAGGTGAAGGAATGGGCCAAATGTGTGAAGGGAATCAAAAGGTACAAACTTTCAGTTGTAAAATAAATAAATCATGGGGATATGGTGTGCAGCATGGTGACTATAGTTATTAATACTGTATTGAATATTTGAAAGTTGCTAAGAGAGTAGAGCTTAGAAGTTCTTATAACAAGAAAAATAATCTGCAACTATGTGTAGTGATGGATGTTAACTATATTTATTGTGGTGATCATTTCACAATATATGCAAATATTGAATCATTAGGTTGTACACCTGAAGCTAATATAATGCTATATGTTAATTACACTTCAATTAAAAAAAAAACCGATGAGACACATCTTAAGAAATAACCAGACACTGAAGAAATTATCCCAAATACAACACAGAGATGAAAAATTTGAAAGCAGGATTAAGAGAGATGGAGTACAGAGTGAGACAGTCTAGCCTACGTCTGATTGTAGTGTCCAAAGGAGAAAACAGAATGAGGAAGAAGAAACATTCAAAAGGTTGATAATATCTTAGATATAATTCAGGAGTCAAAATGAATCATATGCAAGATAAATAAAAGATGTCCACTCTAAATATACAGTAGTGAAACTAAAGAAGAGAGAAAAAAAAGCTTCTGGAAAGTAGCCAGAGCGGGATAAAAGATTATTACTTCTGCACAAACTACAGCTAGAGCAACACATACTTCTTAAAGGCGATGATATAAGCCAGAGAGAAATATAATAACAACTTTGAAATTCTGAGAGTAAAAAGTGGTCAACCTAAAATTATGCACGCAAAAAATTATCTTGCATAAAGGTAATCAAGATAAACATTTTCAGGTGAACGAAAACTAAGCCTCCACCAATAATGTTTCCAAGGAAATTGATGAAAATATACTTCAAGAAGTAGGAAATGATCTTAAAATGAAGGCCAGAGATGCAAGGAGGAATGAGCAGAAATATGTAAACATATTGGTAAATCTAATCAAACATTACAACAATGACAACAATAATAATAATGCCTAAAAGATGGTTTAGAACACCCTCCCCTGCCGCCCCCCCCCCCGACAGAACTAAAATACTGGAACCTGTAAAATATAAATTCAGCAGGCAATATTGAAGTGTCCTTAATTCCTTTTATTGTTTACAAATGGAGTTAAAATATTAACTTTATCTGTTAAGTGGGCATAATAAGAATTTCAAAGGTAACTAATAGAGTTTGATATAGAGTATATAATTTTCAAATACATTTTGGAAAAATTGAATAATAAAAAATTCCTAGTTGAAATTTAAAAGAAGACAAAAAAGGAATGAAGTGAAATAAGGGAAAACAAATCAAGATAACTAAGAATAATGATAGAAGGGTTTAAACATACAATAAACATAAATAATATAAAACCCCAAATTACAAGGCAGGAATTGTCAGATTGTGTTAAATAAAAAAAAATCCAGCTTTGTGATATTACAAGAAACCCAACCAAAATATTACAATACAATAACATTGAAAGAAAAAAAAACATGGAAAGGGTTATGAAAGGCAATGTTAATCAAAATAAAACTTGTATATCTATAGGAATATAAGACAAAATAGAGGTTATTTCTTAGATAGATAGGCTAGTTTTCTGCTGCCATTTCCTCCACTATAGCCATGGGAATTGGGAACCTCCTTACCAAGAAAGATGAAAAAGGCATTAAATTTGTACAATAAGATATTTTAAGAGAGAGAGACTACATTCACATAACATTCTTTACAGTATACTGTCATAATTGTTCTATTTTATTATTAGTTATTGTTGTTAATCTCTTACTGTTCCTGCTTTATAAACTAAACTTAACCATAGGCATGTGTGTGTTGGAAAAAACATAGTATATACAGGGTTTGGTACAGTTTCAGGCCTCCACTGGGGGTCTTGGAGTGTATCCCCTACAGATAAGGGGGAACTACTATAGTTTCTCTTTTAGTATTTTGTCCAGATTTTATAATTATATATGCAGGACAGGTAGATTCAAAGAGTCAGAGGAAGATTGTTTTGTTGTTTACAACTCTAATTCTTTTTGTCATGTACATACTTTACATGTTTTTTAAAAATTCATGAATTTTCTTCTCTGCCTAACTCATCAGTTGTATGAAAATTGATGCCACAGACCACATTTTATGTATGCTTATGGTCTCATGAAATTTTAACTTGTTGAATTATTTATTACCTTTCAAAAATAGAAAGTGAAACATATAATTAACATTCTGTAGAAAACCATTAAAACATACAGCTATGTTAATAAGGAACAAACACACACTACATCTTCAACTCTTTAGGGAATATCAACTAAAATTCACTGCAGGTAAGTTTAGCTGCTGAAAACTGAATGCTCAATCAGTGGTGACGCTTTTCTTTAAGTCAAACCTTTAATATCATACATTAAAAATAAAAAATTTGCCAATTTATGTCTTCATATATTTATCATATTCCTAAAAACATATTTGATGCTGGAGAAACAATGAAACTAAAATATACATGTTGTGCTAACTCTACTGTGCAATGACAAAATCCAGTAGAGAATACCTGCAAAAGTAAATACCAGGCAGAAATAAATTCCTAATTTTGCATTAACAAATGCCAAGCATTGACTATAAATAGACACGGAGCTCTTCAAATGAGATAGTTGAAAAAATTATACATTCTGATTGAAATATCATACAATTTTACTATTTGTTTCATCACAAAAGTTCTCATTTAAGACAATATTGCTTACATTTAGGGTCACCTAAAGCAAATAAAATATAGATTTTTAGCTAGATTTTTATTGCACTTGCCTTAGTAAGGTATAATAAAACGTGTCAAATGTTTCAGTTTTTCCACTTAAAAGGAATGTTTTTTAAGCTTGAGTAACTTACCTTATATATTTTAGACTAACTTGCTTATTGGAAATGAGTATAGTTATAGTAACTATCTCACTAGAAATTTTGTAAGGAGTAAAAGAAATATGTGTACAGAATTTACAATAGTGCTCAATAATTAACTGTTATGGTTATCCTTATCTTTATTACAAGTCTATAAATTTGAACTATAATCAATACAGAGAGGAATTGCATTTCTAAATAGCATATGGTGCTTGACTTAGGAATGGAATCATCAAATGTTAAGCCCCTAAAATTGAAACTGATAAAAACGAGTCTACCTTCTATGGAGTGTTTTGCTGAAAACTTTCCTTTTCCCTCAGATGCAATCATAAAATGTACATGCTACACAAAATACAATACTGAAAACTTGAAAGTTTAAATTTCCCAGTTTAAAGTAATGAATTTCCATTCTGATTTACCAAACTTTTTGTATCAGCATAGAGGGCTATACTGACAAGACTTATAGTGGATTAAGAACACACCTCTGCACTTAAACACACCTGATTTTAAGTCCCAGATCTGCCATCCAGTAGTTATAACTTGACATGTGACAAGTTAACGTTTCAAAAATCCTCAAATTCCTTCTCTGTAAAATAGTGCAATGATTCCCACCTCATCACACTCTTGTAAGGAGTAAAGGATACGCCTACACAATTACCTAAGTGCAATATTAAAGATTCGTTATCATAATTATTCACAACCTGGGAAAGTAGATAAAATTGGAAGACCTCTGTAATAAAACTGCAGAGTTAACATTCTCTGACTAGCAGCCACCTATCCCATAAGGCCAAGCCTAAAAAAGGGAATATATCTCTCTTCTTTCACACATTAAATACAGCTGCTTCTTTCTGACGAGTTGCTATATAATACATACATCTAAAACATAACCTTTGTCATCTAGAAGCTTGCAGCTTTACTTTAAAAATTATGTAAAATGAATGAGTGACAAAATAAAATTATAACAAGGAAACTACTATGTGACAGTACCTTTAAGTGAACAGAAATGTATAGGAGGTAAAAATCAAAGTAGGTAGAATGCTGTACAAGGCTTAATGGAGACATTAGGAATTGCAATGGTCTGGAAGACCTGGTATGGTGAGCATTGGGACAGTGAAGGTCAGGAATATCACTTCCTAAACCATCACCTGCAAAGCTGTCATTTTGGAGACTTTTGACTTCACATAATTTTTCCCTAAAAGCAGTCCAGATCAATTGCATCAATCATTGTGCGTTACAATAGAACTCATGACCTCATAGAATGAGAAAGTAGAATTTTCTTAATCTTATGTGTAATTAACTTTATATTAAATCTAACAGTCTCTAGACCTCTTTTAAAAAGTAATCAAAGTCCTTCTTGAAAATTAATATATATCTAATATAGCTGATTCTTAAGCTTATGCAAAAAAGTGAAATATTTTATTAACAAATGTATATATAAAATTTGATTGATAATCGTAAATCAACACATAGGAAGACATGACAAAGGACAAAGATGAACAAATATTTTTACTAGTTTTCATTAAGTATTAATACATGAGTTCTGTTAAACTATTACACAGCACGTATCACAAATAACTGTATTTTTGAAATTCACCTTTTTAAAAATAATGAAGAAAAACCTATAAACAAAGAAAATGGAGTATTTAACTCCACCTCCAGTGTTCCAAAAATAAATCCACCTGCCCCTTTTATTATAGATTCTCACTTTAAAGTTCTGTGTTTTTGATTTACCCATGCGGTTCTTCACTTTGTGGCTTCCAGTCAAGAGCTCATTATTAGATAATAAGCCAGCATATAAGGAAAGTAATGTTTTGATAATTTACAGTTCCTCCTAAAAATGTGCAACTAGGCTGGTGTGAAGGAAATGATTACAATTGATTGTAACAGGATGCCGAACTCAAGGAGCACCTAGAATGCAGAACGAGTCAGGTGGAAATGGATTTATCTTCCTGCAATGCTGACCAAACCTGTCATGAAAAATCAAGTGACACTATTGACAAACACAGACACTATACTAAGAATCAACATTACAAAGCAATGACACAATACACATGAAAATAAACACTGAAAGTAAACAATTATGTAGCCTAGTGACATTCAACCAGTAACAAGCATTTCATGATAGAGTGCTTTTTTAGTGATTTTCCAGATACAAAGTAAATTTATTTCTATTCATATTAAAATTAATATCCAATAAACTATATCTTGAAATAATTAAAATTAATTTTTCTGTCAATCTCCAAAATCTTCCTATGACTCATATCATCCTGCTATATTAATAGGAGATGAGATAATTGATAACTTTTTACTCTAACACTGAAGTCCATTCAATCGTGTGGAAAGGGATAGTGACAGTGAGGAGAGCTTGCTAATTATCTATAAGTAAGGTTCTTGTCCTCTAGAAACAAATGGATAATATTTATTCACTTAATTATGTGCTAGTCACAAGGCTAGGTCTGATTAATCCAATAATACATATGAGATGGACCCTACTTTTCAGGGTAAGAAACATATAAGGATGTGACACAATCACACTCTTACATATAATAATATAAGGGTACTATCAATTGTAAGGTCCACCTATGTTTAATGCACCACTAAAAAAGAAAAAAATGCTGCAGTTGAACCTCAAAATATTGCTTTCTTCCTCCTCAGAATTTTTATTTTATATTATTGACAGAGCCCTTTTAGATTTATTTAGACAGATTTGTTTTAATCAGATTTGTACAAATGCAAAAATTTCAATATTAACAAAATAAAGTGGTTAAGGTATTCCCAAAACTTTTTCACATTCAGAGATGAATTTTGTGAATAACTTTTCAACTCAGAATCATTGTACTCTGTTTGTTTCCCCATAAGTATCAGTTAGCTTTTGCTGAATAACAAACTGCACAAAACTCAAAGACATACAACAGTAAACCTTTGCTGCCTGTGCATCTGTAGTCAGCTGGGTGCTGGCTAGTTGACTTGGCTGATATTGGTTAGGTTTACTTAGATGTCTGGGGTCAGCTGGCTACTGGCTGGTAGAGATTGGCTTTGGGTGTGTGTGTGTGTCATCTCCACATGTCTCATCTTCCCTCAGGCTACACTAGGAAAGTTCTCACATTGCTGGTGTATATGCAGGAGAACAGCTCCTCTTATTTGTAGTGAGGTGGATGGACCTAGAGTCTGTCATACAGAGTGAAGTAAGTCAGAAAGAGAAAAACAAATACCGTATGCTGACACATATATATATGGAGTGTAAAAAAAAAAAGGTCATGAAGAACCTAGGGGCAGGATGGGAATAAAGACGCAGACCTACTAGAGAATGGACTTGAGGACACGGGGAGGGGGAAGGGTAAGCTGGGACAAAGTGAGAGAGTGGCATGGACATATATACACTACCAAATGTAAAATAGATAACTAGTGGGAAGCAGCCACATAGCACAGGGAGATCAGCTCGGTGCTTTGTGACCACCTAGAGGGGTGGGATAGGGAGGGTTGGAGGGAGATGCAAGAGGGAGGAGATATGGGGATATATGTATATGTACAGCTGATTCACTTTGTTATACAGCAAAAACTAACACACCATTGTAAAGCAATTATACTCCAATAAAGATAAAGATGTTAAAAAAAAAAATAAATTCGACAAAAAAAAAAAAAGAGAACAGCTCTTTTTCAAGCCTCTGTTTGCATCGTGTACACTAATTCTCCACTAGTCAAAACAAGGGTCCAGTGCTAAGGTGGGGGCAGGCTAACACCCCCACCATGGGAAGGCACTGTAGAGTGACATCGCAGACGGACTGCATGTAGAGAAGGGGAAGAACAAGGGCCATCGATGTGTCTATCCCACCACATGGTGTGCTCATTGTGCCATCGGGAATGTTTGATGACTCAGCATTTCCTAAAAGACTGCTTCGCTGCTGTCCCCAGGGCTTTCTTCCAAACACGCATTCTGCAAGTTTTGAAGCCCATGGATAATAACAACTATATCATGACTGCTGCTTGCTTTTTCATGACTGTAATATTCATCAATTAGAAATGTGGAAATGTGAATATGCATGTTAAAAATCAATGAAATATGGTGATACAATACTCCCTAAATAATACTTCATGTGGGAAAATCCTTTTATTATATAGTACTAGGAAAGTATTTGTCCCCCTTGAAGAACTGTTTTCTCCTTTTTGACCGGAAGGATTATGCCAAATATATTACTGGATACTCAGTTCCACATTTGGTCCAGTGACAGTGACACCAATAATACTCTTGACTCACACACTTGCTCCTCTAGCTTCCTGGTCTTGATTTCTTATTTTTATTAGAAGTTACATTTTAAGACTGTTGTAATGACTAAATTTGGTAACAGACTTCCCAAGCACTTGTAGCAATGCCTGACACATATTAAGTGCTCAGTAAATGTTAGTTATATATCATTTATTACTATTTGTTTTAGTTTATTATTTGCATTCCCTTCATAAACTTTCTCAAATGTATTATGAGAAAATGAGTTCAGCAAATATAAAGTTGTTAGAACTGTTTCTAAGAGTAGCACAGATTTAAAAGGATGTAGCAACAGATTTAGGACAATATTTACATAAACATAAAGGAAGAAAGTGGTAGGGGATATTCACATAAAATAAGAAAATAGAAAATGACATCTAATAAATGTTTCTTGACTTGAACAAGGAACTGACTTGTCCCCAGATCTTTGGGCTCATATAACATTTTTATTCCAAACTCTTCTTTCTGGCTTAAACATCCTACTTGACCTCAGCCTTGCTAATGTCCTGACCTCATCTTGTAACACTTCCCTCTTTATCCACTACATTCAAGGAAAGCTTAAGTGTCTCAGACACACCAAGCATGTACCTTCCTTTTTGGTCTTTGCTTTAGCTCTTCCTCTACCTGGAATGGTCTGTTCCTGACCCTCAGGTGCTGACTCCTTCTTATGAGTCAGGTTGGTATCTCACCCTTCAGTGCCAAACCTCAGAGAGGTCTTTCCTAAAGACCTTTCCCCTAAATAAAGCATCCCTATCACATCACCTGACTTCCATTACCTACATGAGCACTTACTACAACTTGATGTGCTTTCTAGTCCATTTGCTTGCTTGTCTATTTTCTTTTGCTTCCAACACCTCTAAATAGAAGTAAGTTCAGTGAAAGCAGGGAAGTTGTTTGTTCTGTCCTGGTAATGTCTCCAGCATCTACATTCCAGAGTATTAGTGGAACACAGTAAGTTCTCTATAAGTATCCACTAAAGAAATGAAGGATGGTGTTGTGGAAGAAGGATCCCAAAATGATGCATTTAGTACAATTTAAAATCAGAGCAAAGCCTATTTATCTATGTTATTAATAATTTAGTAGTAGTATTATAAAAAATAGTATAGTCCTACCACTTACTAGTTGGTGGCCATGGCTAACTTTCTAAACCTTTCTAAGGCTCAATTTTCACATGTTGTGTAATGGGAACATTTCACACAGGGTTCTGAGGATTAAACTGGATTATACACACATAGCATAGTCCCTGACACAGAAAAAACAAATGATAGACATTAGTTACTGTTATTATTACAGTATTTAAGGAATAGACTTAAAGATTAATTTAATAAACTTGTTTTGTAAAATATAACATATTAATATAGTTTAGAAGGAATTAATTTAAACATTACAAATGAAACATTTGATGAATAGTAGTGGACTAAAATAGAAAACAGATCTGCATAGATGTAGAGATAACCAAAGAAGAATGTTTAATGATGGGGTGTAGAAACGGGGTTTAGGATGGGAGGACAGGTTGAAAGCATACCAAGGAAGCAAAAAAGAGAAAAATTTGGGGCCAAAAATTTGTATCTTAAAGATGAATTGTTTTCATTTAAAGATATATTGGTTAGTTTTCAACTTAAAGTAGATACTTAAATAATCTGGATAATTCAGGTTAAAACATCAATTTCATAATAGAACTATTTTAAAGAGAAATAAAAAACATGATCTAAACATTCAGCAATTGAAAGTATTTTTAAAACACATTAATTTGTTTAGGGAAGAGTTCTAGTTTTGAATATAATTAAAAAGCTATAGCTCATATAGTGAATGTTAATAATAGTTTCAATTAATTAAAGCCATAATAGAATCAAGTGTTTATTTTGAGTGAAAATTACTTTTATCACATACATATCTTAATTTTAAATTGTCAATAGGACCCTATCTATATTTATAGATAGATGACTGATAGATAGATACACACATAGATGGCAAATTTCAGCAGCTTCATTATCAGCATTCCAGATGGTTTACTGCAAAGTGGTTCTTAAGCAGGTGGTAGCTACATCACTGGTTCTCTAGAAGGGTCAGCTACCCCAGTGAGGAGCAAGCAGCCAGAACAACGCCCAGCTCACTGCAGGACTGTCCTGGTGAAACTGCCACTGCTGTCCACCACCTAGCCCTGACCACACTCACAAGGGATCGCCAGAGTCCTTCCACAGCCAACCCCCAGGTCAGAGCCCTCACCCCACCCCTGCAGGACATCCACCTCCTGCCCACAGCTGCCCCATGCCTAGCTCCAGGGCGGATCTGACTGCTGCAAGGGAGTCTGTGAAAGACTGGTTGACTTTTAAGCCTCCAGACAGAAGGGGCTTGAATAGGGTGTAGAGTGAGTCAACATGTCACCTGTCATATTTTGACAATCCGTGTCTTAAAAAAAATTTTTAACATTAACAGCAAGAAGCCAAACTCCTGTTAGCCTATACTTAACACCTACAAAACACCTGAGACTCCTCCAATAAAATCTGTCTTCCTCTTTCCTTACCAAAATATTTCTGAGATTCAAGAAATGCATTACATTTTTAACCAATGTTTGAAGTTCAAAGTCACCACAGAAGAAGCTGCTTGGAGTCATTTTTACCCCGTCTCTGATGACAGGGGCCTCGTGTGTTGCTCCAGCTACTTCAAATGTCCGAACTTCTCAGGATTCTAACAACGACAATGATGACACGACTTTTATTATGAACTGACCCTCAGATAGACGTTGTTCTAAGCACTTTTACAAATGTTATCTTGTCTACACCCTGTAGTAACTCAGTGTGGTTGGCAGTCTCTGCTGGCAGCGCTCTGCTTATCGCTGGGCACCTTCCCACGGTATCACCAAGCTGGAACCACCCCCATTTGCATGAGCACGAAATACTAAAGATGCCACCAAAGCTCACTGATGCAGCAAGTGGCAGAGTAAGGTTTCAAAACCAGGAGCAGTCCAGGGAGGCAGCAGGTCCCATGAGAAGGAATAAAGAACTCCATGGCTGGCCTATTGCCCAGGTTACAGAGCTGTCACGTGGGCCCAGAGCCGCACTACAGAGTTTTGACTGAAAGATCTGGAAAAATAAGTGGATTGTTGCAGTGAGATATAAATGAAACTGATGATTAATACTTTAAAGAAAATACTGTTAAAACATGGGATTAAATGCATGGTGTGTGTACTAATTGCAAATGTACTTTAATAAAACAAGTATTACTTATATCTCCATATAATTCTTAGGTGATATCTCCACTCTCAATGAGTTCTATACAGTTTTTTTTCCCCAGTTTTCAATATGTTCATTTCCAGTATGTTTAATAAGGATCAATTATACTTAATTTCTTCCTTATAGTTTCTCATGAATAAAGGATAAATGTACTAGAAGATCTTCCTTCATGTCCTTGTAGGAATAGAAGGGGGTTTTCCTTCTGGATAGGCTTTTTTATTCAATCTTTTAATTGGGGTTTTAATTTTATCAAGGGAAGCCTACAATTTGTCAAAATGCAAGCTCCAAATTTTTCTGTGAATAACTATATGACACTTAAGTTTCCTGGATGTCTAGACTGTTTCCTTTTGAACATTTATAATATTATTGGCTAGAGAGAGTACGAGTGACAGAATAAAAGGGAAAAAAAGATAATTTAATTCATATGGTAATTGAAAGACCTAAAATTGTAATTTATGTAACATGAAATCTAACTAATTTTACTAGCATAACAAAGGTGAACTGAATAATCTCTTATTCTTAAATGATATTCAGTACTTGATTTGGATTCTAAAATTACTTCTTTCCTGAATGGAAAAATCTTAGATTTTAATTCTGTCTAGTCATACGATACATGAAATATTTTCATTTGAATGTAACTATTTTTGGTACCTGGTCATAAGACTGTCATACGTTTAATGAATTATATAAATCACATGGTACAAGAAAATAATGAGAATCTGGTTTCATTTAGGAAGATTCTTAATAATACACAAAGATGTATCTGCAAATCTACTCTCCTTTAGTCTCCCAATCTCAGTTTTCTTACTGTGAACTTCTGTTTTGGCAGAACACACCTAGAATGTACTCCACGAAGGCTAGAAATGTTTATGACAACACATAATCACAGCCATGAGACGCACGCAGGGTGGACCATGCTAGACACAGACTCAACAAGGGCACATTTAAGTTATTCTTTTCCGTTTTCTGTGTCTTTCAAACTTACATAATTGACTAATTATTATGTAACTAATTCAATGATATTTAAAGCTGCTAAAATTATAGATTAATACACACATAGAATGCCTATGAGAACATTACAGAGTTAGAAAATAGTCCTGTTTATGCAATTGGATGTATACAAAGTCACTGAGGCCGAGTGGTTTAAAAAATATTTTTAAAGTCACGCAACTTGAAATCTCTAGAGTTCACCTAGAACCCACATCTTGGTCCACTTAGCTTTGCAAGATGTAAAGGAAAAGTGATGCAGGCTTGGGCACACAGATTATGTCGGTTGCAGTGTTTTCACGCCCTGCCCCACTTTATTTTAACCAGCCCTATGTAGTCCACATTCTTCTGGTAAAAAACATCTTATCAAAATCAGGATAGTTCATAATCAGTCTTTCATCCAAAGGTCCTGTGATCTCCCTTGTAATGCAGTGACAATTTCCAGAGCTGCAGACAAAACCTAGAAAGCTTTGTGTCCCCACTCACCTGCCACACCTCCAGCTTCATGGTCAGGTACTCGGACACACACAGAGGAGCCCACACAGATGGCAAAAACATCAGTTCCATCTAGTTTTAAAATGCTTGAAAACATAGGGAAAGCCTTTATATTTTTCAACCCTCCTGATGACAGCCAGAACTATTATCCATAGGTCAGAAAATTAGATGTATTTCATGTCATTTCTGAGTTTCTCTTAAGGCAAGTACAATTAGCATTCCTTCTTTTTCTAAATTTTAATTTTATATTGGATTCAGTTATACATATACATGTATCTATTCTTTTTCAAATTCTTTTCTTTAATAATAACCTTATTACAGAATATTGAACAGAGTTCCCTGTGCTATACAGTGAGTGCTTGTTGGTTATCTATTTTAAATATAGCAGTGGGTACATGTCAATCCCAAACTCCCAATCTGTCCCTCCCCCTCTGCCTACCCTCTTGAATCACACAGGCTAAACTGTTAGGCTTTCTCTCTTGCCTTGATGATTTCAATGATTTCATTCCTGTGGCAGCAAAGGTTGACAGTGCCATTTATGCTTAGTCATTAGCCAAGGTCCCCCAAGGTGGTCACCCCTCAACCAGGTTTAGACTTTCAAGTATGTCTGTAAGTCAATCATTAATATAAATAGCCAGACCCAGAAAGGGAGAACACAAATAGTGACAACTCAAGAGTCTTTCTCAAAAAGGATCTTTTCTTTTTCTTTCCCCCTTCCCCCACCCCCAGATATTTTAGTTTCCAGTGGTTCTACTGGCTTATACTGGGGAATTTCAACTTACAACCCAAGGGTATATTTAATGGTAGAATGAAGTAGAGGTGATCAAATTCAACTATTTTTAAACATTTCATCACATTAATAATTTCTGGAAATAATTTGGGCGTCTCAGTTATTTGTATCCATGTGCTGCTGTAGAAAATTTACTCCTGGTCATACTAGCAGAAATATAAGTGCATTGAACATATTGTTGCCTATATACTAAGGGTTTAGAAAATACTTGTAACTGATGGCTTTGTCAAAGGCCCAATAAACTACCTAGGTGAGAAGAAGAAGATATATATTTACATATAATTATATATATAGAATGTTCACACTATAAACATATATATTATACCTAACAGGGAATGTCTGATCAAGAGCAACATTTAAAGTACTTAAGGGCCAGTAGAGCATGGGTAATGAGCAATCAGTGATGTGTACTCACTAAATGCTCCTGGACACTGAGTAATCCAGACACTCTGGCCATAAATGGTGGCCAGAAGTGTGTTCTCAGTAAATGTCAGCCTTGGTCTAAGGCAGTATCTCTGACCCCAACATTATATGAATTCAGAGTAGAGCCTTCCTTTCTCTTACTCACATTTTACTACTTGAAAGAATTTGTCACAATAAGAAATATTCAACAAATCACAACAAAACAATCATGTGAAAACAACTGTATATTGGTGGAACCAATTTACCTGTATTTTTCTATCAAATAATTTTCATTCTCTAATCTCATCTCACTTTCTAACACTGATTTCTTTTTTATAAGGTACAGCAAATGAACCAAACTAACACACAAAAGCAAAACCAACAGCAAAGCCTTTCCCTAATCTTTCAGTTGATGGACCACCTAGAAGTTCTGCCCAAAGTCACATGACAGTGGTGATTGTCAGCAACACCTTGGAAACTTACAGGAGGGTACAAACTGCTCTAGACAGAAACTGATTACATGAGAAAGAAGAATGATCCCCCAAGACTTGCCACCAAAATATGACACAGTCTATAAGAAGTATTATAACGTTTTAACTATGAGCACAACATTTCATAGTGGAAATGTAAATCTGAAATGGAATTTTAAAATCTTCTTCCACAATCCTCAAAATTCAAACAAGACTGTTATATGAGGGGAAAAAAAACTACCCATTTATTGTCTCGGAACTACCTCTTAAAAAACTCTGAAATAGAGACTAATGAGAGGAAATGTCATAGAAAAATGTTATATTCGTATAAGTGGTATCTCTATCTAGCAACAAGAGTGGCACAAACTGAAAAATCACTATCAAATGGGATTTTTTTTTTTACCAGAAGGAAAATCCATATAAATCAGTATTAAAATCTGCTTTGTGTAGAGGATAACATTTTTCTTCTACAAAGTAAATAAGTGGAAAAATAGCAAACACTTCCTAAGTGTTAGAATGTTCAGAACATTAATTTGATTTGAGTTATATAATTATAGAGGGCAAAATCATAGCTATTTTTAATACGCCAATTTGCTTCGTACAAATATGACATTAAAACTTCTCTACTGCAAGTTACAAAAAGGCATGATTTTATTCTAGTACTTATTAATCCTAAAAATGCATCTATATAAGTCTAGTGCTCAGTTCCACTAGAAACATCATGGTTACAACAACTGAAAATAAATACCACTACAAATCAGCATCTTCAATGACTATAATGTTATATATATTAAAATGGATTATTTGTTACTGTCTATTTACTATAAATTAGCTTTTTGTGTCTTCATCCTTAAAGTTCAGTAGTGTCAGAGATAAAAATTTTTGTCGATTGGTGGAAGGAACTTATATATAGTTGATATTTAATAAATAATATATAGATGGTCCAAAAATTATAACTCAGTAGCTTAATATTTTACAGATCATTTTTGGGACATTGATCTCTTAACAATATTGAGTTTTTTTACCCACAGACACAGTATATTTTTTTATTTATTTATGTTTTCCTTAATTTATCTGAGCAATGTAATTTTCAATATACAGCTCCTTCAAGATTTAGTCCTAAGTATTTTTAATTTATGATACTATTGTAAAAAATATGTTTCCTAAGTTAAATATCTGAATTGTTTTTTGCAAGAATACAGAAAATGACTTTTGTATATTGTATATCTTGAAATCTTGCTAACTTATTTGTTTTAGTTGATTTAAAAAAAAAATATTCCAATAGATTTTCTCAAAGCCAATCAATCATATTGTCCTTAAATAAAGACAGTTTTACTTCTTCCTTTCCAATCTGGATGCCTTTAATTCAATAGTCTTGACCTACTGCATTGGCCAGAACCTCCTACACAATGTTGAATAGAAGTGGTGGGAGCAGACATCCTATCTTGTTCCTAACTTGGTAGAAAGTATTCAGTCTTTCAGGATTAAGTATAATGTTAACCCCAGGTTTTAGATAGAAGTCTTTCATAAGTTTGAGTATGTTTGCTTCTATTCCAACTTTTAGTAGGAATAGAAGTATTTTTAGAAGGAATGAGTGTTGGATTTTGTCAATGCTTTTTATGGATCTATTGAGATTATCATATGTATGTGTCCTATTAATGTCTTTTTCTGGTTTTAGTATCAGGGTAATGCTGACCTCATAGCATGGATAGGGAAATATTCCTTTATCTTCAATATTCTGACAGATTTAGTGTAGAATTGATATTATATTTTTTCTTATTTGATTAGTAGAATTCACCAGTGAAGCCATTTGGGCATAGAGTTTTGGGGGAAAGCTTTTTAGTAAAAAGTAAAATTCCTTCGTTGATAAAGGGCTATCAGGTTATCTAACTTTTTTATTGCATTATAATCAACATACAATAATGTATTAGTTCCAGGTGTACAACATAGTGAATTGATATTTTTTTACATTATGAAATGATCACCACAATAAGACCAGTTACTGTACATCACCATACAAAGTTGTTATGATATTATTGACTGTATTCCCTCTATGTACATTACATCCCTGTGACATTTATTTTGTTGATGGAAGATTGTACCTATTAATTCCTTTCAACTATTTTATTCATCCCCCCACCCCCTCCACTCTGACAACTTCCAGTTTGTTCTCTGTATCTATGAATCTGTTTCTCTTTTGTTTCAAGTGTTCACTTGTTTAGTTCTTTAGATCTCACATATAAGTGAAATCATATGGTTTTTGTTTTTCTCTGTCTGACATTTCACTTAGCATAATGCCCTCAAGGGTTATCCATGTTGCAAATGGCAGGATTTCCTTCTTTTTTTGTGGCTGAATAATATTCATGTATACATATATATGTTATATATGTATATATGTTGCATTTTCTTTATCCATTCATCCATCCATAGACACTTAATGCTGTTTCCTAATCTTGGATATTGTAAATAATGTGGCAATGAACATGGAGGTGCAAATATCACTTAGAGATACAGATTTTCTCTCCTTTGGATACACACCCAGAATTTGAATTCCTGGATCATATGGTAGTTCTGTTTTCAATTTTTTGAGAAAACTCCATACCGTTTTCCATAGTGGCTGAATCAATTTACAATCCCAAGAAGAGTCCACGAGGGAGGATTCCCTTTTCTCCACATCCTCACCAACACTTGTCCTTTCTTGTCTTTTTGATAACAGCCATCCCAACAGGTGTGAAGTTGTATCTCACTGTGGTTTTGATTTGCATTTCCCTGATGATTAGTAATGTTGAGCATCTTTTTATGTGCCTGTTGGCCATCTGGATGTCTTCTTTGGAAAAACGTCTATTCATGTCCTCTGCCCATTTTGATATGGAGTTATATGAGATTTTTATATATTTTGGACATCAACCCCTTATATTGTTTGCAAATACCTTCTCAGATTCAATAGGTTGCCTTTCATTTTGAGTTTATTTTTGCACACAGTGTGAGAAAATGTTCTACTTTCATTCTTTTACATGTAGCTGTCCAGTTTTTCCAGCACCACTTATTGAAGAAACCTGTCTTTTCTCTACTGTATATTCTTGTCTCCTTTGTTGTAGACTAATGGGCCATAAGTGTGTGGGTTTATTTCTGGGCTCTCTATTCTGTTTCATTTATCTGTATGTCTGTTTTTGTGCCAGTACCATGCTGTTTTGATTACTGTAGGTTTGTAGCATAGTCTGAAGCCAGAAAGCATGATACATCCAGCTTTGCTCTTTTTTCTCAAGATTGCTTTGGCAATTTGGGGTCTATTGTGGTTCCATATAAATTTTAGGATTATTTGTTCTAGATCTGTGAAAAATGTCATAGGTAAAGTCCTTTTCTTCCTTCTTTAACCCATGCAGCATTCAAAGGTGTGTTATTTAATGGTCAAATATTTGGGACTTTTTCCAGAGATTTTTCATTATTGATTTCTAACTTAATTCCATTTTGGTCAAATAACATCCTTTTAACACTTGAATCTTTGTAAGTTTATTGAGAATTGTTTTATGAGCAGAATATGGTGTATTATTTATTTATTTTTTGGTAAATATCCTGTGTATACTTGAGAGAAGAATGTATATTCTGCTGTTAGTAGGGAGAAATGTTTCTATAAATGTTAATTAGGTCAATTCTTTCTGACTGTATGTTCTAGCATACTAATATATTCTGTAAATTACTGAAAGGGTATTTCTCAACTGTGGATTTGTCCATTTCTCATTGAACTAGCAATAGTTTTTGCTTTATGTATTTTTGAAAGTGTGTGATTAGGTGCATAAAGTTTAGAATTGTTATGTCCTCTTGATGAATTGACCCTTTATTATTAAAAAAATGACTACCTTTATCCTTGATAATATTATTTTATATGAAATCTAAGTTATCTGATATTAACATAGCCACTCCAGCCTCCTTTTGATTGATGTTAGCATATCTTTCCCCGTTCTTTTACTTTTAACTATTTGTTTTTCATTTTTAAAGTGTGTTTCTTGCAAAAATTATATAGGTGGGACCTGTGTTTTTATCCAACATGACAATCTCTACATTTTAATTGGGGTGTTTAGACCATTTACATTAGTGTGAGTATTGATATGTTTAGGTTTAAATCTATCATATTAATAGTTTTCTATTTATCCCATCTGTTATTTGTTCCCTTTCACTTCTTTTTCTTCCTACATTAGGATTAATTGATTATTTGTTTTTGATTCTATCTTACATCTTTGGTTGGCTTATTGGACCTAACTCTATTTTATTACTTTTGTGGTTGCTTTGGGGTATACAGTATACATCTTTAACTTATCAGAATCTGCTCTTGAGTTACATTATACATTCCATGACTTCTTGAGCATGTCACACTAATATGTGCTACTATCTAGAGTGCTGTTTGCTTACTAAATCATTTCATGTATTATTTCAGTGAAATGATTTGCAAACTTTGTTTAAATTTTTCACTCATACCTTGGATGTTGTTATATGGATCGAAGTAGATTGGAGCTTGAGTAAGTGCATATAATCAGAAGGATAATTCCTAAAACACAAAATATTATATAAAATTGATTTAGTGGTATATTAAGGGTCATATAATTATATTTTTCCTTAGCAAAACTTCTTTATTAATTACCTCTGGCCAGTGGACTGAAAAACTTTATTGAAGGGATTTATCACTCTCTACCTCTATATATTTATTCTCTTTTTTAGTCATGGTCTCAGTAGTGTATACAAATATGATTACATGAGTGTACTGTCACTTTAAATAAAGATAGAGCTACTCGTTTACATAGGAGCTGACTGAAAGTGGAGAATGCAGTCAAAAGGTTTGGATAATTCTGAATATGAAGATAAGTTCATTTTATTTAAATCAAATTTAATGGCTATTCACTGCATAAGCCAAAGTGGTCGCACATACCTTCTTCCTCCCGTACATTCTATTTTTAAACTGACAAGTTGTTTTTGTTGAACTGTCAGATGCTATGTCCAGTTAACATATTAGAATTTACTTTATCTGTTCTGGGAAAATGAATCCCTTGAGCCAGTGCTTATTTCACTGTCTAATTTAGAACACTATTTATAGTCATCAAAATGACCATTTGCTTATATTGTCTTCTGGTCTTTCTTAATCATATTCTTAAAATAAAATTTTGCCCTTCCAATTTTCTCAGGAAAATCAAAGATACTTCAATAGCATTGTCAAATTTGGATTTATAACTAAAGTCATGTGAAATTAAAGAATAATCTTTCATGTTTGCAAACTCCCTCTTTAAAAAAGAAAAAACTTTATATCATATATTGTTCTACTGACTACTGATACTAATTAATTTGTAAAGAAATTTAATGTGCTTTTTCAAAATTAAAAGAGAATATATGCATTAAGTAAAGCAAGAATACTAGAAAAATATACAATTCACCTCAATATTACCAATTATTTTAAAATAATTTAATTTGAAAGATAAAAATGCACCTTGCCAACACTGAAATAAGAAGACCCAGAAAGTTCACCCATAATTTCTCTATGAAGAATAGTATCCCACAACTTATAAGAAAATAAAATGCAGCACTGAAGAATTTATGATTTACACTGTATATATAGAAGATGTGAGGTTCTCAATCTATTGAAATAGCATGTGTGTGACAGGAAAATGAGTCATGACGAATAGCAGTCATCTACTTGCCAACCAGTCATACTTATTAATGTGACCAAAATGATGTCACCTTACAATGCATTACTATACTACCCTTTCATTTTGAAGGTTAAAATGTAGATGCAAACAAGTGAAATTCTAAAATGGGTTAACATAGCACATCATATAATTCCTTTAAGAGTCATTTTAGTCCTATTGATAGTACAGAGATAAAATTAGAGTCTCTGGAAGGAAAAGGAAGCTTTTCAAGTGGATTTAAGGGAAATAACAATAAAATTTTCTGAAGAAGGGAGGGCTCTTGAAGGAAACAGATAAATGATACTCAGAAAAGAGTAAGACAAACACTCTATGAGGAAAACCAAAATTTATTCATGTGCTACATCAGGTTTGAAAAAATTCTCAATCAATTTGTTAGGGTTTCACCTTGGAAACAGATTTCCCATTGGGGTTGGTAAAGAAATTTCTCTTCCTGAAATAAAAATGTTTAATTAGCCAACTGCAGTGGGAATTTATTGTATTCTAAAATATCCTCAGGTTTGCCAAAGGCAAAAGGCCTATTTGATTTAATCAATCTGTCTGTATTCAAATAGTAAATTTAGAGAACATGTTTATTTTGCTGTGTTTCAATTTCTAGGTAACCACAAGTTAGCACAGTTTATTGATCATGTTAGTAGGTGAAGAAATTCTGGGTGAATTATTTGTATACTGTATCAAAAAAAAAACCAAAAATAATTAAGATTATAAAGACAACTTAAATTATTTTTTACATGTTGCTTTCTTTATTTTCAGTTGTAATTTTTCATTAGAATTTTTTGCTATTTTAACTATTTTCTATCTTAATTAATTTTATTATCTTCTTTGGATTATTACCTCAGCTTCTAATTTCTAATTCAACATAAGCAACAACCAAACTTCAACAGAAAGTCCAATTCAAGAAATTTATGGCTTCTTCCTTCACCAATGTAATCTTTCTATAGTATATGCATGATATAAAAATTTATCCTATGAGATAATACTTGTTTTATTGCAGAAATCAAGTTCTTTGGTTTTTGTTGTTTTTCTGTCATCTCATCATGTCATATGATAACAACAACAACAAAATATGTTAACCTATGAATTGGGGGGAAATATCTGCAAACTATGACACAAATAAGGGATTAATTTCCAAAATATACAAACAGCTCATACAGCTCAATATCAAAAAGCAAATAAACAAACAAAAACAAAACCCAAACAATCAAATCAAAAAATAGGCAGAAGACCTAAATAGACATTTCTCCAAAGAAGACATACAGATGGCCAACAAGCACATGAAAAGATGTTCATCATTGATAATTATTAGAGAAACGCATATCAAAATTACAGTGAGGTATCACCTCACACCAGTCAGAATGGCCATCATTAAAAAGTTTACGAATAATAAATGCTGGAGAGGGTGTGGATAAAAGTGAACCCTCCTACACTGTTGGTAGGAGTGTAAATTGGTGCAGACACTATGGAAAACAGTATGGAGGTTTCATAAGAAACTAAAAATAGAGTTATCATATGATCCAGCAATCCCACTCCTGGGCATATATCCAAAGAAGATGAAAAAATACATGCACACTGATGTTCACAGCAGCACTATTTACAATAACCAAGACACGGAAACAACTTAAATGTCCATCGATAAAGAAGATGTGGTATGTTTATACAATGGAATATTACTCAGCCATAAAGAAGAATAAGATAATGCCATATGCAGCAACATGGATGGACCTGGAGATTATCATACTAAGTGAAACAAATCAGAAAGAGAAAGACAAATATCATATGATATCATTTATATGTGGAATCTAGAAAAATAGTACAAATGAACTTATTTACAAAACAGAAACAGACTCACAGACATAGAAAACAAACGTATGGTCCTAAATAAGTAAAGATTTGATGTTTTTAAGAGACTAAAGAGATATTATGTTTATTATAATATATTTACCACTACAGTAAAGTAACAACAAAAACTGTCAAAGGAAATAAATTTATGGTTTCCACAACATTTTGCACCATTATGTAAACTAAGTTTTCATCAGCAATATTTACAATGTGAATGAAGGGAGTAAGACTACA
The DNA here is from genome assembly GCF_965194825.1 of Balaenoptera physalus. Taxonomy (NCBI): domain Eukaryota; kingdom Metazoa; phylum Chordata; class Mammalia; order Artiodactyla; family Balaenopteridae; genus Balaenoptera; species Balaenoptera physalus. The sequence continues at coordinate 46,697,044 of NC_138896.1, read as the reverse complement.
ATCCTAGTAAGTTTGAGAATATTTTATACAATTATTATTCTTTGCATATCCGAATTTTTAAATTCTTAAAATATAAATATGGCTAAAAACAAAGAACAAGATTTTTTCACCTTACATTCTATTGTACTTTAAAATATACCATTACTTTTTTAGCATCTATGTAGTTGTTTGCATCTTTAAGGCATCAGACCATTATTTTCTAAAGTTTGTTGATCACATACCTCTCTAATTTGTTGAACATGCACTCTTTATGTAAGAAAATACAAAGATGCTATACATGTATATAATTTGAATTAACATATTATTTTAGAAAAAATTAATATCATCCTCATAAAAATTCAAAACAGAATTTATAGTATTTACCTTCCACTCCACCCATTGATCATCTCATTTAAATGTTAAGGTCTGTACAGGGACCATGAATATTAGTGTAGTAGTAGTAGTAGTAGTAGTAGTAGTAGTAGTAGTAGTAGTAGTAGTAGTAGTAGTAGTAATTATAGTATTGACATGTGATTGTAATGCACAAAGGAACTAGATCTTAATGTTCTAGGACAACAAAATGAATATTATTAACAATTTATCAACACTATTCTTAAACATTTACTTGGAAAATATGCGTTTTATTTTTTTATAACATCGTTTTCCATTCAATTTCTTAGCACATGCAAGGTAGCTGAAGCACAGACTGAAAATTCCTCTGAATAATTTTTTAAGGAAACCATAAATTATTACAATTTTTTCATTTCTATGTCAAATTCATAACTTTAAAATTAAAATGATTCACTATAGATACATGTTGAAGGTAAAATATACTACTATAGAAATTTATCAAGATAAAATAATTTATAGACATCAGTCTTTTAAAAAGATATATCATTAATCTTTAACAATGATATTACAGTCAAAAAGATCTTGCTTAGTTATCTAAATCTTGTTCATCTTCTTTTTGGATTATCAAAGAATCTAATTTCTCTGGGCTCTAAAGAACTGCTGCTTGGAACTTTTATTTTTTCATCATTCTATTTGATTGTAGCCCTGTAATGTAATTCAAAGTAAATGCTGTCTCAATTGTGGCAATGTAAAATTTCTTGTAACAGTAACCCACTAAAGTATGTTAAAAGTATTTATCATGATCCTCACAAGGACCAATAACACAACAAATAGAAACCTGGGACACTATCAGTACAAATAATTCAGAAACTCTCTCTCCATCCGTCTAGATGTAAAGAAAGCCAGAAAAATAACAATTAAACTAAAGAATAAATAAAAATTTATTTTACAAATAACAATGAAGTATTAAAAATTAACCATATTCATATCTAATAATCAGAAGAAAATCAATCTAATGAGCAAATTTCTCTAAATTTGCCAATATTGTCAATATCATGTACTTAGTGAAACTGGAATTAAATTTGATGGGTGCTTGTCTCAGTCTTACATTCTAAGAGACCGTCTGTCAATGGCATACAATTTTTCTAAAATACTGTTTCAGACATCATTTTTCAATTTTGCGTGTTTCCCTCAATCACTATTTTCTCAAATTAAATATTATCAATTGTTTACAAGTTTGCTCTTCCTAACTTTTAATATACCATGAAAGTGCCTTTAAAGATATTGGTGTCTTTTCATCTCTGAGAGTATTTTATGAAATACTCTTTTTAACTATTTTTTAACTTAGAAATTGCTTATAACCTTATTTTGGGATAAAGAAAAATTGTTCTTCCATATAGCTACATTACTTTTCTTAAAAAGTATATCTCTATTTTAGTACATATTCCTAAAGAATAGAAACTTAACAAAAAACATAACCCCAATACTATTATCATCTATAAAAATCATCAATAAAGCTTTTATTTAACAAGTATCAAGTTAGTATTCATTTATCCAACTATAATTTTTTATACTTTATTCCTTAATATGAGGATTGAAATTAGGTGCATGCATTGTGATTGGTTCAAATGTTTCCTAAGTCTCTTTCATTTCTAGGTTGCCTCTCAAGCTCTTTTACTTCCTCACACTTCTGTTCTTGTAGGAGATGCCAAGACACTTCTTCCCTGCAGGCTTGTGACAGTACAGCTTTTATTATATCACTGTTGTGCTGCTTAACATGTTTTTTCCTCTCCTGTACTTTCCATTAAAATTATATCGAAAGCCTAGATAAAAAACAGACTCAACTTTCTAGCTAGTATTTTTCATTAGGTGGCATTGTATGCTTCTACCATGGAATGAAGAATATTTGATATATTTCAATTCACTGGAATTATTGTCCTTAATGATGCTCAAATTGTGCAGAGGGAACCATTGAAGTTGGCTCTTGAGACCTACAGACCTAACCCTGAAGAAAACAGATTTCCTAATTCCTATTATGACGAGTGTTTTGAGCTCAAAATTTATATTTAATTATTTATATTTACACTCCACCTTTCTTATGTAAATGATAGAAATGCATACAGACTTTTTTCAACTGTGCTTTACCACTTAGCAATGCGCCATGGAGATAACTCAATAAACACATTACATTTGGCCTCTGTAGTAAATTACTCAGAAATGACTTATGGGAAAAATATTTCCATGGTTCTTGCTTATTACTAACAATTGAAGGCTTTTATGTATAAAGGTCAGTATGGCTGAATAAAAATTCCTGGTTCACATTATCTTTCTTTAAGTATCTTATATAAATTATTTGATTCTCTCTGGCAAAAACCATTGCTGAGATAGTCTGATTTTTTTTTTTTTTTGCCCCCTTATAAGTTATTTGGTATTTTTACCTGCATGCTCAAAGACTTTATTTTAAGTTTGTTTTTATTAGAATATGTCTAATACCTTATGGTCAATTTTCCTAAGTACATGGTGAGCACTTTCTATATATGTAGCCTCAAGTCTTGCTTTAAGTCCTGGGAAATTTTAAAATTTTATTCCATTATAGCTTTTTACTCTGTTCCTTTGTTTTGTTTGTTTATTTGTCTTTGAGAACTCCTATTATACATATGGTGGATTTCCTTGCTTGTATTCTATACACATCATCCTCTCAAATTCTAATCATCTCTTTCTCCACTTATATTTGAATTTAAGACATTACCATTTGTCTTTAGTTGCATTTTTATTTCTCTTAATTTACTCTTTATTTCTGAAATTCATTTTATGTTTATTTATATTTCTTTCATTGGTCCTATTACCTTTCTTTATGAATTTCTATTTTCCCCAATTAAATCAATTTGAGGTTTTCTATTTCTGAGTTATTTCATACTTCTTTTTTTTAGCTTGCCATTAAATATGAGATTACATGTTTTGTTTTGTGTGCATGTCTTTCTGTTTCACTTTCATTTTGAAGCTTCATCATCCTTTCCTTAAAATAACTTCATATGAAATTTAGCCAAAGTCTTTTTCTGTTGCTAATTTTTAAGTGAAATGAGTCTTTCTTTACTTTTTAGTAAGTGGGGTAAGAACGACCACTCCCCCTTTTGTTACTTTTCCAAAGGGATAATAAATATAGCCTCTTGCTTTCTGAGATATGCCTTCTCTCTCAATGGCCCCTTTAATTTCAATATTCCATTTATTTTGCCCCGGTTTTTTCTCCCTGGCTCAGTTTGGGGTAATTCCCAGAAGTTTCATTGTCTAGCTCTGCCTTAGAATTTCAAGAGTTCATAGGACCTAGACTTTTCCAGGTTGTTCAGATCTTGAAGTGAACCCAGTGATTTTACCCATAAATTGAGGTCTAAAAACATGGCGTGGTTTCAGCTTCTGTTCTTAGATTTACCTGAAGTAATACTGTTATTTTGGGATGTTCCTGTTCTTGTGCCATCAGATACCACACTGCCTTTTTTCTGCTTTTCCCACACAAATGCTGATAGCACAAGGATCTGGTAGCTTTCATTGATTTATCCCCGTCCACTTGTATTTTGGGGTTTGTGAAGGGTAACTGTCAGTTTTGGTATAGATGGTCATTTGTTTGTGAGTATTTTGGTTTTTCTACCTTATTTGACCTCTTTTTTAATTTGTTTTCTCTTTACATATATTACTTATCTCCTTTAATATCCACATACCTCAAGGAGAATTTAAACTTTTAGTGTGTATTTTTGTCTTCTTCTAAAATTAACTGCTGAATGACCAGCACATATGAAAAGTCTTTCCATATCAGAAGTACGCTCTCTCTCTCTCTATTTTATTTTCACTTTATATATATATATAAAGTGAAAATAAAATAGTGACTAGCCTAGAATACCAGATACCACAGAAAAGTCTAGTACACTAGAGCTTAAGAAATAACTACTTGCTTTGGAAATAAGTAGCCCACTGAATACTTTTTTTTCTCTTGCAATATGAATGCAGTGAGGGTTCAAAGCTGACTGCAGTGGTCTGTGTAGGTAGAATGTGTTGAAGAACATTATTAAGTTCATAAAACCATAGGAAAAACTGTAGCTTGTATTTTTAGTGCCAATTATATTCGATAAGTACCTATCTTAAAATTAAGTAATCAGAGAAATATGATGTAAATGTAATATATATTTTATTTTTTAAAATACTGTACAAAACTGCAAATTTGAAACAAAACTGAGCTGTGCATGGCAAAATCTGGATAAGACTTAAATCTATTTTCAATTCTTCTTTGAACAGGGTATTTCAATGAAAATATTTGAGAACCCAATACCTTAAAGTGTAATCTGTATGTATGTGGACAGATTTGACCCTTTGCTGACTGTACGGTTAATCTGAAAATGAACTGCTTGTTTTATGTGGACTCTATGTGCCTACTTATGTAGTAACTGTAATATTCTTTTGGTTATTATATGATTAGTTATGCAATGTAAAAATCTACATTTACTCTAGAGCCACTAATTTCCATATATGTTTAGCTTCACCATATATCTTTGGTCAAATCTTCCAGTCACATACTTTTAACATACTTTTTAAAAAATATCAGAGCACATTTGAATGCTTGTGGGTATGTGTGCACAATGTCAAACTAGTAATGCTTATTGGCAACTTATTTTCTTAAAGGCATCAGCAAATAACCTGCTTAAATAAATCAATGTTCAACTCTCAACTAATCAGTTTGGTAGATGTGAAAATTTGCTTGTCACACACACATGGGACAATCCACAAATCCACAAGATCCTTTGCCTTAGGGTACTAACAGCATGTCTTCAAGATAACTAAGATTGAGAAATGATGACTTTTTATTTTTCTCTTGTGTTTTGAAGTTACTTTTTCTGAACTACAACTAGAATTCTGTTAAAATATTTGGACAAACAATAAAAATTGTAAGATTTTTATGTGCATATGGATCTGGCAAATAATGTCCTTAAACCAATGAGTTAGAAAATCCTAAAAAGTTAACCATAGTCACTAATAGTATAATTCCACTAAGTATGCATAATAGTCCCTTATATTTTAGAAATTTTATATATTAACCAAACATAATTTTTGATAACACCTAATTGAATAATGTTAAAAATATAAAAATACATAACCAAATTTTAGTAACAGGTGCAATAAAATATTAAGGATAGTGATAATACTCATTTTCCAACATTAATATGATCAACTGGCATGCATTACTCGACATTTGGGGAAGAGGAGTTTTTTTGTTGTTATATTTTAACACGATGATGTATAGCACTGAAGAAAACCTTCAAATAACTTTTAAGATACACCAAATTTATCTAACATCCTCTATGAAACTGATTTACAAAATGTAGCAAATATTTTCTAATCAAATAAACTATGCTGTCATCTACTATAATGTCCCCCAATTTCATGAATAAGTAACATTATAAGGAAACATAACTAGATTTAGAAATTAACTTGTAACTCCATGCAATATGCCATAGAAGACAAACACTCCCCCGATTAACTATCTAAGTACATCTGTCCTCCATCACATAAAAGAGCTGAGTTGTTAATCTGCATCAGAACAACAAACACAGCACAAAGGAGAAAAAAATCAGAACTCTAAGCAGCAAAGATAAAACAGAAGTGAGTATGGCATATTAACAGACTTGTGCATTTTCATAATAAATCAATCTCCTGGGTTTTCCCTAGTAAAGCAATCATATGAGATATTAAACTAATAGATTACAATGACATAGATAAAATTCTATTAATATTATACGTAGATTTTGCATTTTTATTTATTTCTAAGTGAATATGTGTATGTAGATATAAAATACTTTAGTAAGAAAATTCTTTGAGTGAGAGAGAAACACAGATATTATCTTCTGGAATAAATCCTTCAATTTCCATTAGAGGAAAATACTCCTTGGAGTCACAAGAAAAAAATAAACATTGAACTTAAGGACTAGAGTTAATTTTACAGCAGAGGAGAAAAGAGAAGGCAGAATTTTTTCTGGAACAGCCACACGAGATCCACTACTAACCTGTCAGCTGAGAAATGGGAAATCTGCTCTCACATCAGATGGGTGGGAGGAAAGAAGCCTTTCCGTATCCCCACTCTGCTGCCAGCAATGAAACAGGGATCTTGCAGTATCTGTTCAAAGTCTGATGTAATCCTTTGGTGAGTATTCCCTTAGAACAATATAATTTTCTAAAGTATCAACCCTAGAGTGCAATTCTTCAGAGAAGGTTAAATTTTCTTCTCAGTTATCGAGTTTTGAAAATGCCACTGCTAATTACATGGAAATATTAGACACTTCATGAATCAATTTGGTAGAACTATTTAAACTGATGCAGATGGCTTCATTTATCTAACAAATCTAATCTCTCTGGCTAGGGAATCAGAATCTCCAATTTGCTTCTGAAATTTGGTATCTTAACTTAGGGCATTGCTGGAAAAATATTCTCTCAAATCTTAATTTAGAAATGATTATTTCCAGAATAAAAAATGAATAATAAAAAAATTCTTTCATAGAAATAATTGTTGTTACTAATGGCAAGTAAACCACACCAAAAAATCAAAGAGTAAATATACAACCAATATATTAGGAGTACTTCTAATTTTCTAAAAAATGTATAATCCTGTGAAAAATATACTGTACTACATTAATGAAAAAGATGATATTAGAGTCCTGTGCTTTAAGTTTTGATGAATAATTCCCAAATTTTCTACTGTGACATTATATATCCATGCAAAGACTTATATGGGAATCTTCATATCAGCCTTATTTATAATACCCCAAACTATAAACAATCTAAATTACCATCAAAAAAAGAATGGATAAACAAATTGGTGTAGCCACACAATGGAAAATTCTCAGTGATGTAAAAGAGCAAATTCTTGATACAGGCAACAACATGGATAATCCTCAAAAAGCATTATTTTCAGTGAAAGAATGCGGGAGCAAGTCTATATACTGTATAACTCAATTCATGAAATTCTAGGAAAAGGCTAGCTGATAGTAACAGAAAGCAGATCATTGGTGACCAGAGACCAGAGGTGCAGTGGGGCCCAAAGGAAATTTTTGGTGTGACAAAAATGTTCTTTATCTTGACTGTGATAATAAAAGTGTGACTACATATACATTTGTATGCTTAAAAGTAGTAGATTTCCATGTACGTAAGTTACATCTTCATAAAAGTAAGGCAAAAAAAGTATAATGATCTAGCCCTGGTGGTTTTAATAAAACCAATGGTTAAGGAAAATGTCTGAACTAAAATGACATTTTTGGCTTATAATTTTAACAATAATTTATAGGAATGTGGAAGAAATTCTCCATTACATGGGCAGTAAAATACATTGTGATCAATTTCCTAATCTATAAAACTCTGTAAGAATGAAGAAATGAGAAACACTCTCTCCTCCTAAAAAGGAAGCTCTGGGCGCCAGATTCTGGAAGATTTCCCAGGGGAGCCCAGACTGCCCCCTCATCCTCCCCTGAGGACGGGACTAGAGCTTCCCAGTGGTGACCTCACTTTTTGCACGTGTTGTCACTAAATGCAGACGACCCACCAAACCCCAGAGTACAGGCTGCTGACTCGGCATCCCAAGCACAGCGTGTTCCTCTCTCCTTTGCACTGGAATGCACACAGGGAGTGATAAACAGGACAGAGGATGGATCGTGGCGTTTTCATAAATAAAGTATATCGAAACTACTCAGTTTTATAGAGGCCAGATCCTGAGAAAGAACCATGTTCAAATCAATCACCTATATCCTACAGGTAATTTTATGTTATTTAAAGTAATTCGGATATATTTTCTACTTATTTATTTTGGATGTAATAGTTTAAGAAAACATAATAAAGTCCATTCTTTCCAATGATATGGTTCCTTGATACTAACATGCTAGTTACAGCAAGATATATTAATGAAATTGGTCCTCACGTTTATGTTCTCTTTTTTACATCTAGTAATTAAATATTTCCTTGTAATTTTCCAGCAGTCTCAGGCAAATTACTGTCTCTTGGGCAATGATATATCTAGGCTATAAAAATGAGTGAGTTAAACTAGTATCTGTATCTTCACTGCCAACTTTAAGACTCAATGAGCTGATGTACCATGTGCATGTGCACCTACGACACGGAAGACCGGTTATACCTCCGACCGGCTGAATGGAACTAACACGGCCTCACAGTCATCATTACATTTTTAAGGGTTGATCAAGTTTAATTATTTTGTCCCAAATTATTATGTTAAAGCCATAGAATTACCAGCAAAACATCGTTTTGCCTTTCTCATTTTATCAATCTTCCTTAAGACAAATGAAAATCATAGTAAAAGTTTCCACACACTTTCTTTTGGATTATTATTGCTATTATTATTATTAAATAAAGTGTGGATAAAAAGTTTTAATCTAAAACGTATAGAATCAGAATCTTGAAAATATTAACTCAGCACAATGAGTTAATCTATATCTGCTCAGTTGATGGCTACTATCTTATTCTTTCCCATTTGTACTCCTGGATTGTAGGGGTGACTACAAATTACATAGTTAATTTAAATAGTTTTATTTAAGTAAATGCTATAATGGTGGTGGTGCTGAGGTAGTAAACATCTCTCACACATTTTAGTAATATTCAAGAAAACAGAAATCAGAGTTGTTCAGGATTCAAATGCTGGAGAAATTATTCTGACTTTTCAATTATTTTGGCTTAAAAATGATTTTTAAAGGTAGTTAAATGAAAAGAAGAAAATTAAGAAAGACTGGGGAAAATATTCAAAATGCTTTAGAAGTGCCAAATGATGGAAATAAAATATTTTTCAAAATATGCAAACATAAAAAAGGGAAGAGGAAAAGAGAAAACAATAAGCCTACTATTGAGAAAGAGGAAGCAGGAAATAGAGGGCATTATAAGCTTAGAAATGTAAATATTAAAGCTTTTGGAGAAATTCCAAATTATCTTAATCATGGGCCATGTTTTGTTTCCTTTTTTTTTAACCCAGTAGCAATGCTAGAATTGTAGATGTAGATGTTAACAATTATATTCATATAGGTTAGGGGTGCCTCCTCTGGTGTAAACCACAGGGAAGAACACGGGCACACCAGTTTACAGTCTATCTCAAAACTCTGACCTCAAAAAGCAACAAAATTAAACATTAGTATTTTCAAAGTTTAAGCAAATGCTCCATTTGAACAAAAAATATACAAAGCAATACATATCTTTGCAGATAACATTTAAAAAATAAATACATTTATAAGGAGCATAGGTGATTTGTGATAATTAGATATTAAGAAAAAGTACATGAAAGTGTTTCATTTATTGACATTAGGTATGCTTGCTCCTGAAACTAGCTTAAGTGCTGGTGACAGAGAATGTCTTGTGACTGCATCCCTGCAAGTGTACAAAACATTGTCTTGGCTGCAAAAAGTCCATGGTACAATTGATTGTGTTCATAGCAAAATATTGTGAAATAAAATTCATATTTTATGGCAAGACAAGAAAAATTTAAACATAAAAAATGTTCTCTGCCCTTTGGTCTCCTCTCTCCCCTGTACTGTGCATTGTATATCTACATTAGGCATTGACCAGGTCTCCCCCATCAGCAGAAATACCTGCTCAACCATAAAGAACAACATTTTCCCAGCACCAAAGAGACAACTGAAAATATAATATTCCTTCTTAGGTTTGTGGTGTGACCCACCACAATAATGCTTAGACCTGAATTGTGTGTACTCTGTCAATAATACGTCATTTAATGTACAGCCCTCTGTCTCAGAAACCTAATATAACTGTGTTTTGACCTCTAATGGGTGGAACAGTTCTTGGAGCTTTCTGAGATGCTGTCCCTGGGTTATAATTCTCAATTTGGCACTAATAAAATTTTCCATTTCTTTCTTATATTGATTGATTAATTTTTCATCAACAATATATAATTTCTTTTGTATCCTTGGCATTTCATTTTCCTTAGTCTTTTTGACTTCCTTAGACTTTTTGAACCGATACACACAGGAGACAAAAGTGAGCTCATGAATGTTGTTATTCGTTAGACTGAGGAGCTGTTGACTTCTTTGTCTTTCTGTGGGCTCTATCGCATCAGTAACTACTGCCAGAAAACAGAGCTCTCTACTATTTTATTGTTCAAACAAGTTTTCTGGTATTCATGACAATTCTACTCAGATAAGGAATATTCAGATATTTATGACTGATAAAATTACTGTTCAACTTTTGAATGACTTAGGAAGTTCAAAAACTAACAAGGAGAAAGAATACTAAGTCAAATAAACATCACAGCAACTAATGAAATTCAGAACCTGAATTAGTGCCAATAGTGCACTTAAGTGCAGCATGTCTCTCTAGCATGCCCACTCTGGGCCCATTATCCTCTCAACTCTATCTCCAGATTCCCCAAGCTGTGCTACAACAAGTTGTCCAAGTTTCTCTTCAAAGAAAATGGCTTGTACTGGGGTCAAGTTTCAATAACTTAAAACAAACATTTAACAGCATCTTTCTAAAAACATGCAAATAACAACAACAACCTTTTCATCAAAGGCTTTTCTAAGAGGTTAAATACATAAAATTAAAAATGTGTTATGTCTTACAATGAGCAAAATAAAACTATTTAGGAAATTTTTCTTTCTTATATCCAATTTTATTAAAGCAGTGATATATTCATCTGGGTCTACTACCTTGGTTACTAGGTATGTGGGCAAAGCAAAGATAGGGTCCAATGTGAAAAAGTAAAGTGAATATTGATATTTAAAATATATTTATACATATAACAAAAAACCCAGTTTGGGCTTCCCTGGTGGCGCAGTGGTTGAGAATCTGCCTGCTAATGCAGGGGACGCGGGTTCGAGCCCTGGTCTGGGAGGATCCCACATGCCACGGAGCGGCTGGGCCCGTGAGCCACAACTACTGAGCCTGCGCGTCTGGAGCCTGTGCCCCGCAGCGGGAGGGGCCGCGATAGTGAAAGGCCCGCGCACCGCGATGAAGAGCGGTCCCCGCACCGCGATGAAGAGTGGCCCCCACTTGCCGCAACTGGAGAAAGCCCTCGCACGAACCGAAGACCCAGCACAGCCAAAAATAAATAAATAAATAAAAATAAAAGTAGCTATAAAAAAAAAAAAAAAAAAAAAAAAAAAAAAAAACCCAGTTTACCCATTTCTCACCATACAGGGAGATAGATCACTAAATATATAATATATATATAGCACTAAATAATATAAAGTATACTAATAATATATAAATGTATACCAGTACACAGAATCACCCTAGGATTCTGCTGAGAAATTCTTATCTAATATAGGAAATTAGTAAAAAAGAAACAACATCAAAGGGTACAGATATTGCAGATAATCATAATGATGCATAATGATGCATCCATTTGCATAACTTGATCCCATGTCTAAATTCTACCATTTATAAAAAATATAGGAAATGAATGAGAAAGCAACAAACTCGGTTAAGGTTCTCAGCACAAAAAATGTCAATGGTCCTTTTCTTGGCTAAGACAAATCTTCAATGATTCAACTTGGTCAAAAAGAGGGACTAAGAAAGAAAACTGTCCCAATCTTGGTCTGGGGCAATACTTTCAGTAGGGTGCAATTTACTTCCCCTTCTGAGAACCATCTAGCATCACTGATAAAATGCCAGAGTACTTGCTTTGTCAGGTTGTAATAAAATTAAGAAGGCTTACAGAGAAATTAGAATTACCTACCCAATTAACTTTATCTGGTTTTATTAAACCAGATATTCAAAAGTGCAAAGGCCTTAAACCAGCTTTATGACTAGCCTAATACTTTTTAACTAGAACATTCTGTTTTTGTGTCTGGTCCCTCATAAAATGCCCCTACCAAGAAGAAATCACTAAATTGGCTTTCTTGGAAGCCTTTTCCTTTACTGGCAACTTTGAGATAAAACACTAATATGCTTGAACAAATTCAAAATAAATTGCAAGTAAAAGCAAACAAAACAAAGAAAAAGATAAAAAAAAAAAAAAAACAGGCGAAAAACCAAACAAACAAACCCACACAAAAACTCAGAAATTATCAAAGTCTGTAATAATTGCCATGAGAGGACAGTAGAAACATAACAAGAGAACAAATCTAGTATTTGGAAAATGGCTAACAGAGTTGAAAATCATTTAATTTTATATATAAAGTAGTACGAATGTGTTGCAGTTATCTAGTGTTGCATAACTAACCATTTTATTTTTGTGCATGGATTCTGTGGGTGAGGGATTTAGACAGAGCACAACGGGGATAACTTGTATCTGCTTCCAGATTCTGGGGCTGCAGACAGGAGGACTCGGGCCGCAGTGACCGCTGCCGTCATCTGTTGGGCGCCTTATGTGCACCTCCAGGGCCTGGACCACGATGAGGCAAAGGCTGAGCTCCTCTGGGACTTCCCACTGGCACCTGCAAGGCAGACTCAGGATTGTCAGCATCCTCACCAGGCAGCTTAGAGCTCCAAGAGGGGGTGTTCTTGCAAATGAGGCGGGAGGAGCACTGAGTCCCCTTCCGCTCAGAAATCCGTATACAATCCCTCCTCTGTGGTTACAAGCAGGTCACTAAAACACCCAGACTCAAGGGGAAGCAAACTAGACCCTATGCATCTCTCTCTAAAAGAAGTGTCAAAGATTTTGCAGCCATCTTTAGAACAGCCACAGAATGTGGAATTTTAAATATTCCCTTTCTATATGGAGTAAATCTCATTTGAATTTTGGTTGTAATATTTTGAGGTGGAGAGTACAGCTCAAGACAAAAAGATGGGCCTTCCTCAGTAGTAGAAAACATACATATCATTATAATTCTGGTTTATAAAATGTGAAATGTCTAGAAATGTCTCCATCTTCATACATTCTATTTTTAAATAGCTTAATACATTTTTAAAAATCCTGCAGCATGGTGTGAGAAATTTTGATTCTGTGATTCCCTCATTTCACTCCTCGTGGGAAGCAAGTGTTGTCCCAATAACAAGTGACAAGTGACAATGGAGGGAAAATGACTGCACTAGTAACATTAAAAATATATAATCCTTAGTTTATGGCTGAGACATTAGGTCCTTGAAAGTTTTCAAATAGCAGGTCTTAACTACAAAAATTATAAAATAAATCTATAAATTGGTCTAGTTGTGAATAAAGTTAGCCTAGATGAAATTAACAATTCAAAATAATATATAACTTTGATTCACAGTACATAAAACATCACCACATCAGGCTCTGTCATTCCAGGGTGGACAAAGAATGTCACCTGCCATATCAGTAAACAAAGGATGTGCGGCCATCAAGCCATCAGCCACTGCAGCCGCTCCCAACTGTGCATCCTGATGGGACTCAGGATGGAAAAAACAGGATATTGGCCCTAGATAGTTAAGGTGCATATCAAAGGAATAATTTCACTGAGCCCAGACTCTTGTATCTTTCCATACATAGACGATTGATAAATTCATTAACTTGAGAGGTCTGGTTTTACTTTAGTTAACAGTAATCTTTTGATGTTCCAACTACCTGGTTTTTGTTGCAAAAACTCCCACATAGCCTGGCTCCTCCCTTACCTCTTCAGAATGGTCCCTCAGAGATGTCTGAAAGGCTGACTCCCAGGCTTAAGTCCTCAGTTTGTCCACTGAATAAAGCATAATTCTCAACTTTTAGGCTGTGCAATTTTTTTTTCAGTCAATACCAGCTTATGAAGAATTGAACCTGGACAGATTTATGGCTTTTTTTTTTCATTCCAAGGTCAAAGCACAGTACAGTGAATGACAGACTATTTATATATAAGAGAGTTGAAGATGTTAATATGAAAATATTATTTCTCACTAACATCATGATACAGTTCACTCTTCAACTCAAATCTAACTATTTTAATTGTTTGGTCACTTGGAATCCAAAATAGGTTGAAATAACCTTGTATTGGTTACCATTGAAACACAAGTTTCATTGCGTCCTCACAAAATAGGTATTTGTAATACAATGTTCCTTCTCACATATGCTACTGTTCAGGGGAGGCTTTTAGTCTGGTTCTCCAACTTCTCAGAATTCAGATCAGAGAAACAGAAGAATGCAGAGAATAAATACAAAATAAAATTGCACCTATCTATAACTTATGATACATTCCTTGTCCTTCACACACTCAAGTGATATTTAAGCAAAGTATGCATATTCCTCTATCTCTGTTCAGAAGCCAAGATGGGCTAGGCATTCTTTTCTGCAGGAAGGAGGCTGAGAAAGAAATGTTGTTGATTTACTGTGCAGTTTATTAGGGGCAGAGCTAAAATTGAAATCAGAGTGGGGGCAGAGCTAAAATTAAAATCAGAGTGTCCAGACTCTTGATTTTGTGGGATTACAAACTGCTTTGTTGTTGGGGATATTACCAAGTTGAAAGAGGAGTTTACAGTCCCAGCCTGGCTGACAAGCAGTGAGCATGGTGTCACCCCTGTACTGTAGGATTTGAGGTTTGATGTGAGGCTCAGCCCAGAAGCCAAACAGGGGAAGGACACTGGGCCCGGGGTTCGCACCCACATTGCCCACCAGGCAAGCAGCACCACTTTGAAGGTTTTAGTTGATTTTATTGTTGATGAAAATCAATCTTGCCGTGAAATCCAAAAGGATTTACTAAAGTAGCCATCACCAAACACAGAAGATAGACTATAAAATAGAAACTGCTCATGGTATTAGCACATCAAAGAGAGAAAGGTTTGCCTTCAGAATGATCACACATTTTCAAATAAAACTCTACCAAACAGCACTTCACTTTAAAAATATAATCACTAGCATGTTTTAAGACCACACCCCGTAATTTCAACAAAGCTTATTAATAAAAATGCCAAAATATCTTTCATTACAACAAAATTTATTGGCAACCTGGTCATTTGTGATTAAGGACACTGAATACCTATGCAAGAAATTTGCTTTCCTCCTGTTTCCTCACTTACCTGCATGTGTTCAGGCTTTGATTTTCCTTAACCTCTCCTAACCGTTTTTCCTGGCGATAACATGTTTGTTTCTCACTCTTTTCAAAGATAAGCGTTTAGAACCACTGCCTCCTCTGTTCTCCCTCAACAATCTCTGCCATCAGTATCACTAAAAATAGCAGCACTTTATCCAAAGCACCATGGTTCCCCTCAAGATTTCACAGAAGCAACTGCTGGTGAGGCTGGAAGCCGTGTGGTTACTGAGAACAGGCCATATGCTGCTTGGAGGACTCAGACTTCAAAGAAATTTCTGAACTGCCAGTTAATTTCCTGAAGTATTTTGAAATATTGCAAACACACTGTATATTTTTACTTTCTAGATTTCTCTGAGAATACCTTTTATCATCACAATTGAAAAGTTATCTTCTATTCAAGAATTCCTGGATTTTTTTTTTTTTTTTTTTTTTTTTATAATGTGAGTTGACATATTCTGCGATCTGACCAGTATGGGAATGAAATATAAGGTAGGGTTTTGCTACTGGATATTACTGCATTTTGTTTTGTTTTGGTTTTTGTTTCCTTCCTCTGCTTATAGAGTTATTGGCTAGGTGTAACTAAACTAAAATGAGTGTTTCTCTGCCAGAGTCAAAAACAAAATAACACAAATAAAAACATTAAACTTGTTAGAATATTCTTACTACACTAGACCACAAGAACTGTTTTCCATATCATTCTTTCCACCTACTAATTCAAAGATTTATACTTTCTTAAGTTTTTTTTTTTTTTAAGGAAGTGTTAGATCAGGATGTTTAATTTAATTAAAAGTTCTGTGAAGGCTTGAGTCATGTCTAATATTATCTTCCATGAAGCCTAATATTTCACCTGTAGTTGAGCGTGCAGCAGAGATGGAAGAAATATTCTTGCATAGTTATTTTGTCCTGACTTAGGTAACTATCCAAATATCTCCTTTTATCATAAAGAAAAGCTCAAGTTTAAGACATACATTGTGTAGCACCTTAACAGCATAACCAATACAGAAAAACGATCTGCATTATTTCCTAGAAAGTTGAGGCAGGCTAGTCACTGCAAACAAGGCTATTAAACAAACACATTTGTCTACAAAGGCAGGTGCCTGACGCTGGGCCTGAGGGGCAGGTTGTGGGCCCAGGCTTTGCTGGTGGGTGCAGAAGGGGCACCTAGTGATGCTTCAGGCATTTATTTATTTTTTCATTCAATAGAATGTGAAAAACAGACTTGCAGTTTTGTGTTGATCTCCTTAATGCCTGCTGATATAAACTTTAAATAAACACAACTAACCTTTGTAGGCTTGAGCTACCAAGTACCACTCAATTGAATATGTGCTGTTTTTCATTTCCTATTTCTATGAGGTTTGCTTTTGAACAAACACAAGACAAAAAGAGAAGGTATCCTTAAATCTTGAGACTCCATGGCTCATAGCGTATTCACTGGGGCCCTAAAAGTCAGCAAAGGTATCTCTCTTATTCTTTCAATCTCTCTCTCTCTCTTTCTCTGTATATGTGTTTATATTGTACTTCATATATAGGTAAGTATATAAATGCCATACATGTAGGTAAATAAATAATACATATATATTTCATTCATATATATATACACACCTGTGTGTATAAATATACACATACATTTACATATTTGTACATGTGTGTTTGGACAACTATATTTCAATGCCTATTAGACATTCACATAGACATGTTGAGTGTGTAGTTGAACACATGAATCTAGAACCTGCGGGAGAGACTGGGAGCTGGATGTACACAGATTGAATGAGATCATGAAGGGAAGAAAGAAGTCTGAAGACCAAGTCCTGGGCTTGGAAGTCTGCAGGAAGAAGAGGATCCAGTCACAGGAACTGAGGAGGAGACAATGAAGAATGAATGAGAGTGGACCTGCACTGTTGGTGGGAATGTAAATTGGTGCAGCCACTATGGAAAGCAGTATGGTGTTTCTTCAAAACATTAAAAATAGAACTATCATATGATGCAGGAATTCCACTCCTGGGTGTTTTTCCAAAGAAAACAAAAACACTAATTCAAAAATATACATGCACCTTAATGTTCATAGCAGCATTACTGAGCAACAGCCAAGATATGGGAAGCAACCTAAGTGCTCATCAATAGATGAATAGATAAAGATGTGGTATATAGATATAGATATAGCTATATAGTGTAATATTACTCAGCTATTAAAAAAATGAAATCTTGCCATTTGTAACAACATGGATGGACCTAGAGGGTATTATGCTAAGTAAAATAGAGATAGACAAATACCATATGATTTCACTTACATATGGAATCTAAAAATCAAAACAAATGAACAAACATAACAAACAGAAACAGAGTCATAGATACAGAGAACAAACAGGCAGATGCCAGAGAGCAGGGAGGGGAGAGTGGAGAGAAATAGGTGAGGGAGATAAAGAGGCACAAACTTCCAGTTATAAAATAAATGAGTCACAGGTATGAAATGTACAGTGTGGGGAATATAGTCAATAATTATGTCACATCTTTGTGTGGTGACAGATGGTAACTTATTGTTGTGATCATTTTGAAATGTATAGAAATATGGAATTTCTATGTTGTGTCCCAGGAATTAACAGTGTTTCAGGTCAATTATACTTCAAAAACAAACAAAACAAACACCTAGAAAAATAGATCAGATTTGTGGTTACCAGAGGCACGGGGTTGGGGGAGGGAGAACTGTAGGAAGGTGGTCATAGGTACAGACTCCCAGTTGTAAGACAAATAAGTACTCAGGATGAAATGTTCAACATGATGACTGTAGCTAATAACACTGCTGTATGATACACAGGAATGTGAAGAGCATTAATCCTAAGAGTTCTCACCACAAGGAAAAAATAATTTTTCTTTATCTCCTCTTTTATATCTATGAGATGATGAAGGCTCACTTAACTTATTGTGATCATTATTTCATGATGTATGTAAGTCAAATCATTATCCTGTACAACTTAAACTTATACAGTCTTGTATGTCAATTGTATCTCAATAAAACTGAAAGGGGAAAAAAAAAGGCAAGATTAGGAGATTTTAAAAAGAAGTGATACAATTAGCCAATAAATGCATGCAACAGTCAACGTTATTAATAAATTAAAATTTTAAATTTTAAAAAAGGATGGATGAGAGCAACTGATTGCAAATAACATTCTCAAATAATTTTTCTATGAAGGCCAGAAAAGAAATTGGGTGGTAATTAAATGGGAATAAGTAAGGTTATAAACAAAAATATGGCTACAGTTGCCAGGATAGTTATAAAGACACAGATTCTCCTTCAGAGCCATCACACTTGCATTCTCTCTCATTCTGATTTTTCTTGGGTTGGTTCCTTCTCATAATCCAGTTCTCTACTTAATCATCATACCAAACCGCTACTCCCATCATTAACCTATTTTCCCTTCCTCTGTTTTATTTTAATCCATAACAATTATCAACGCCTGAAAGTAGAAAATTTATTTATTCACTTATTTATTGTCTGTCTCTCCCACTGGAATGCAAACTCCAGGAGGAAATTTTTTTCTCACAATCATTACTGTGAACTAGAACTGCAATGACACATAGTGTGACACATAATGTATTATTTGTAAATAATTACAAATATTTTTGTAATTAATGCAGGAATATATGCCTGTGTCACTCTATAAATACACACAGACACACATATACACTTCCACTGCAGAATCAGATGAGTTTTACTTATTTGCTAGAAATATAAAATCACATAAAATATTCCTTTCTGCTCAGGTCATGTGGCAGAGAAGCAAAATAGCAGCATAGCAATAAAAGTTTTACCTAGGATTTATTTTTATTTTAAGCAAGTGTTTACTAAGGTAAATTTTTTCACACCCGTGTCTGTGGTTTTATTTCAGCCATGTTGTCCTTAGCAGTTAAAGTCTTATCTACATTCTAAAAAGCATATTTTATAGTGGAATACATTATTATTGATGTTGTTGCTATTAAATGTTTTCATTTTTTAAAGGAGCAATGAAAATACTCAAAGCAGAAACAAACACGATGGATCACCCAAAAAGTAATCAATATAGAAACAGGACTTTAATTAACGGGTAATATCAGTAAATTAAACCTAATGGAAACTTAATAGAACCAAATTTTTTTCTTGCTAGATTTTCAAATACTTATGCTGGTACCTAACATGCTCACAGGAAAAAAAGAATCCAATATGAACAGGAAAAAATGTCCAAATACATGGGAATGAAAAATATACACCTATTTGCTTTAAAAAAAATATGGAGAGACTACACAGTGACTCTGGGTATGCAAAGCTGACTAGGATATTTCTCTGGCCCATGGAAGCTAACAGTTTAATGAGAGAAACAGCAAATTTCAGTAAAATATGTTTTATGTTTTATGGTTAAGTAAGCCTATCACAAGGGTTCAGAAGACCCTGCCTAATCTAAATCTTAAAGAATGTGTGAGAGAATAAAAGCATGAAAAATGAAGTTTCTGTTGTAAGTCTTTGAGATATCTGGAGAACATATAACAAAAAAAAAAAAATTAAAGCATATATGAAAGTACAGACATAGATATTTTTTGAATAAATCTCTATAAATAGTTATTTTAACACAGAATACTAACACAGAGAAAATTGCTATCACTTTAGAAAATGGGAAAATGATATAGTTCAGATGCAAAATAAATCACTTCAAATATCCAAGTTGATAATAGTTTTTAGCTTATTTTTCTTTGGGGATTAGGTGAGTTGTTTAATATCACTGAAGCATTTCAAAAAATAAGTGAAATTCTCTTAGATTTGCAGATAAGTATTTGAAATTGCTTTAGGTAAGAGGATCTGAGTGAAATAGAGCAGAGAGATAAAATGAGGGAATGATACAGTGGATGGGATCAGGCAATACAGCTGAAGAAAGAACAGGAATCCAGTCAAGGAATTAAGGAAAATGAGCACACACATATAGAAACATCCTACGGAGGACACAGAAAAAAATGAAAAGATTTGACAGCAACCTACACAGAGGACTGAAAAGAATAAAAATACAGAATTACATGTTTTGGGAGAAAAAGAGCAGTAATTGATTTTTATGAAAATAGAGGAGACATCAGAAAGTGCAACAGAGTAGTCCCAAAGGGTAAAATTCATGGGAAATAATTGGAGGACAGCTCATATGTGCTTGTAAATGTGGCCATCCTGTTACAGGTAACTCCCTGTGTGTGTTAAGTATCAAATTCAAAGTTCATACCTTTGCTTTATCTCTCATTGATCCTTTGCCCAGGATAGACATTTTAGCACCTGTTTCTTCCTGTAGCCTCTTCAAGGAGTTTCCTCTTGGTCCAAGCAATTTCCCCACAAAATTGAACTAGGAAACAAAATCAATAGAATGTCTGTTTTAAGTAGAGAAAAGTAATAATTTACACGAAGCATAACTGATGGGCTATGGGTTTTTCAATCTTTACCATGGAGAAGAGAGTTATGCCATTCACATACCCAAACACACACACACACAGAGAAAACCATCTCAGACCTCTAAGATCAGATCCACTTTTAAAAAGATGTTTCTTTCCAAAGGAATGCCAAAGTCAGCAATATTTTGAACATATCATTTACTCATATAATCACATAGATAAATAAATTACTCAAGAATGAAATTAGGGAGAAGCACTAGGGTTTACAAAATTTTTAAAGGCTTTTTCTCTCCAATCAGATTATTGGAATAAAAAACAATTTTAACACGTCTATGCACATTCAAAATTGCAAAAGTTAATATTTTAAATTTTTTTAAAAGTAAAATTTAATTTTTATATTTGATAAGTATTGTCTGTGCCCATAACATTCCATTCCAAATTTCATGATTGGAAATAAAGAGATTCAACTGTTCTTCAATCTTACCTTCTCTATGTTAAAGAGTTGTTCTAAGCATCAGCAAATAAAAGATGTGAACACATACAGAAAAGTTTAAAATGCTAGATAGAGTATATATACAAAACTGTTTGCCTAAATGGAAAATTCTGGGGGTGGGGGAACCTATCTAATTTGTTTAATAATCCTAAAATATGCTTAAAAACAAGGGAACTAAAAACAATTATCAGAGTATGTTGCCAGCTACTAAAGGAACAGCACCACACCAAAATGACTCAGGCAATCACTCACTCATTAATTTTAAAAATACAAAAGGCTTAAATTGCACTAAAAACTATGTTGGGCACATGAAACAGAGAAAAGTAAAATTAGGTAACTGTCTTCTAAATCAGAGTTATTCTATTTTTTAAACCCGTGATCCCAGAGTAAGAAATAAACCACATTTAATGGTAAAAGATTAAATGCTTGTCCCCTAAATCCAGGATAAAGTCAAGATACCTGTTCTTACCACATCTATTCAGTGCTGTACTGGAGTGTGGATTGCCATATCTATAGGCAAGTAAGGTAAACAGAACAATATAAAGTTCAGAAAGACCATGCTTAGATGGTCAAACTGATTTTCAACAAAAGTGCCACATACATAATAAAGGCCACATATGACAAACCCACACCTAATAACATCATATTTAAAGGTGAAAAGCTGAAATCATTCCCTCTAAGATCAGGATGCCCACTCTCACCACTTTTATTCAACCTAGTTTTGGAAGTCCCAGCCACAGCAACCAGAGAAGAAAAGGAAATAGAAAGAATCCAAATTGGAAAGGAAAAAGTAAAACTGTCACTGTTTCCAGATGACATGATACTATACATAGAAAATCCTAAAGATGCCACCAGAAAACTACTAGAGCTCAACAATGAATTCCATAAAGTTAAAGGGCAACAAAGTTGATATAGAGAAATCTTTGCATTTCTATACACTAACAATGAAATATCAGAAAGAGAAATTAAGGGAACAATCCCATTTACCATTGCATTCTTCCTGGTTCAGTCTTGGGAGATTGTACACAACTCTGTTGTGGTTTAAGCCACTAAGTTTGTGGTAATTGTTACAGCAACAGTAGAAAACTAATATACTAAGGAAAGAAGAAACTGTCTAATGTAGAGCATAACAGCGTCTCCATAACAAGAACAGTGAAATTGCTTTGTACACCATAGCAAAAAAATAAATACAGATGGATTATAGACTTAGGTCTGAAAGGCAAATTTTAGAATTTCCTTATAAGAGACATTATAAGGAAATAATGTCTAAGAGTTCTAAAACAAGATGTAAATATATGCTAAGAGTAAAATAAAAGCTTGATTAAATTAAGAATATCTGTTCATTAAAATATACCATAAGAAAGGCAAAAAATATAAGTCACAAATTTGGAGACTATTTACATTATATGTTAACAATAAATCATTAGTTTACAATCCTAAGTATAAAACTGTAAGGAAAAGACAAACAAAAGATAATAGATATAATCATGAAGAAGGAAGAGAACGGCCAAAGAAAAAGTGTGAATATTCAACCTTATTAACAGTTAAACAAAAATCAAATTAAGACCACAGTGAAATCCCATTTTACACACACTATGGGTGGTAGAAATAAGGAGTCAGAAACCAAACACTGACCAGAATGTGGAGCCACAGAGACTCATATACACTGCTTGTAGGACTGTGAGTAAGTACAACCCTGCTGGCATCATCCTGTAAATCTGTAAATGCATTTAACCCATGCCTCAGCATACCCATTCCCAGGTATATTCTCTAGAGAAATCTTAGCATGTGTACAAGAATGTTCAAAGTCTCAAGGCTTGTAGGAACAAAAATAACTGGGGAAAAACATCAATTCAGTGGTGATGTGCCCTCACCTGGACACCACACCAACACGTGTCCACACTTCAGACACGTGCACAGGATTCCTTACGATGTGCTTCCTTTGGTGCTGGATTCTGCCAATGACAGAAGGTTGCATGAGATTTAGAAGGTGAACATGAACTGCAGTCCATTACTCCTGGCAAATCATGGCGGTCAGACATGGCTGCTTACTGACCTCCACATGAGTCCTACTCTGTTGATACAGCAGCCCCACAGACCGCTGCACAGGCCCAGTTCCAGGTCCTGGCAGGCGTGGGGCTCAGATCTTCACATCCCCTGGTGGCAGCCTTCCTAATGTCCCTTCCCTCGTCTTCCAAGAGTCATGTCAGTCCTGAATTACACATTATAACTATTATGTAGAGAGTGGATTCTATTTTCCCATCAGAACAATGACTGATACAAATGAATAAGTACATTGTCACATACCCATAGTGGAATATTTATAGCAGTGAACATAAATTACCCATAACTATATGAAATCTCATGAACAAATTCTAGAAATAAAACTTTGAGTGAAAAATTCAAGCTCTAGACATATGACACTGTTTTTATAAAACTCAACAAGCAAAGTTCAATAATATTTTAATTATGAATATATGCATGAGTAGTACATCCAATTTTTAAATAACAGGTGTAATAATAAACAAAAACTTCAAGATCTTAGTAACTCTGGGAATGGATAGTAGGGAATGTGATCAAAGGGAAACAAACAGGTCCTGTCAAAGCAATACGTAATATTTTAGACTGTAACTTAGAGGTCCATGAGTGTTCATTTTATTTTTTCACACTCTACTCGAAAATTATACATATACTTTGAATCTGTTGACTATTGTATAACTTTTAAATGAAATCAAATAGAGCAATCCAGTTGAGTAAAATTTGATCGAACTTCTAGTACTCTGTTACAGAACCTTCTTGTCCCTTTACAGGTAATAGCAAAACTTCAAATTCAAAAATACCAAAGCACTCAAAGTGATGTCTCCATTGGGAGGCTTTTGACTCTGAAAGGAAGAGGTAGCATTTCAGGCAGTCTTGGCTGAAGACAGGTTATTGACAAAATATATACATAGTCCCAACTCTCAGAAGTTTGTCCTCTGCATTGATTATTGTGACACATTTTTCAACATCTCTTTCAATACAGTAGCTTTATTTTTAACCAATGTCCAATTTGAAACCAAATTGTCCTGAAGCTGTAAGAGAGACATCCCCTTTAATTCTTTCACAAACTCTACTTTTTGGAATAGAACACAAACGTCCAACAGAATGAATATGTTGTATAATCAGGGATTTAATTTCACAAACTAACAGAAAATATGTTTCTTGATTAACATTAATTATGTAACTGTTTAAAGCAATCAGTTCTTCTTTTAATGTGTTTTTATAATTTATAAATGTACAATCTACCATTTGCTTTTGGTAAAAAGTATTTTTTTTTTTTTTAATCATAGTTGAAATTTCCTGAAGTGATTTCATCTCTTCCCTAATATTTGGGGTTTTTAGAGCCAACACTGGGGACTGGCTCAGAGGACTTTTTTTAATACACAACTATTATTTGGATAAGTAAAAATGCCCCAACATCAGTGAATATGTAGAGCACAATGCTTACGAGCGTGGTTCTGAAGCCCGATTTCGTGGGTTTGTAAATTCACTAACTGTATATATTTGGCTATATTGCTTACATTCCCCTAAGCTTCATTTTTCTTATCTGTAAATAGAGATAATAAAAATAATAATACATGCACAATAAGAGCTCGACAAATATAGGCTATTATTACATTATTATTGTTTCAGCAGATTGTAATTGTACCTGACACCTCTAGTGAAGATTGACTTTGGTAATCCTTAATTCTTTTATTATTTTTATATTGTTAATATTTTATTTTTTGTATTTATTATGTATTATATTGTTTTAACTATTGATCTCTATTACTTGCTACAATCAATCTTTTTTGAAGGTTCACCACGTACCAAGCACACTCTGCTGAGTCCCCCATGTGGGTGAGCTCATAGCGCATGCATGTGGGGTGGTAAGAAGGGGCTGCCTACACCACAACCAGGGAGCCTCCCTCCAAACTCCCACAAAGAACACTGCCAGCCCACCTCTCTCCCTCTTCCTCGTTCAAGTGGACTTGTTTTCAGGAAAGATTGGACACCATTTCTGTTCGAGATTTTAACACATCAGAAGTAATCGTGAAGCTGATCACATATTTTTGAACTTGTGCTTAGGTTTTGGAAATTTATTTTTACATTAGTTCTGAAAATAGCCAGTAGAAGAGTTGTGTTCTGACAAGACATTGTCATTCCTCTGCTTTCAGTCTATGTGCAGTCCCCCTTCAAACAAAGCCAAGTGACATAATCATGACAGGTGTATGGTCAGTTCGCTGACAACAGTTGGTCCTAACCTTTTGTTAGAGCAAATCTCTTTTGTACACAGAAAATAACTCAAGAACTACACAACAGTGCCTTCAATATTTAGCCGCAATTTGGTAACTTGGGAATCTCTAGAGTCTTAAGACTCAATAGAGTGAACACTCAATAGTGTTTTCAGTATGTAAAATATCTTCCAATGGGCTTCCCTGGTGGCGCAGTGGTTAGGAATCCACCTGCCAATGCAGTGGACACGGGTTCGTGCCCTGGTCCGGGAAGATCCCACATGCCGCGCAGCGGCTAGGCCCGTGAACCACAACTACTGAGCCTGCGCGTCTGGAGCCTGTGCTCCGCAACAAGAGAGGCTGCGATAGTGAGTGGCCCATGCACCGCGATGAAGAGTGACCCCCGCTTGCCACAACTGGAGAAAGCCCTCACACAGAAACGAAAACCCAACATAGCCAAAAACAAATAAATAAATAAATAAATAAATTTATTTAAAAAAAAAATCTTCAAATAATTTCAAAGTATTTTATCCACATGTTTTTTAAGAAAATTAAATTTGTGTATGTAATATTCATTTATGATTAATGTTGAAGTCATTAAGCTATTGTTTTGTAATAATTTTATATTCAAAAATTCTTTTGAGCATTTTAATCAGATTTTTATTTTTTTTTCCAAAAGCAAAAATTTAAACTGTGTCGAGTAAAATTAATAGAAAGAACATAATTTGGGGCAAAGCAAGTGTTTATCATAAAACTAGGGACACTTTAAGGAAAATATTTTAGGAACATTTTTAACAGAGTGAATCCAAGAACAGTTTTAAATCAGGTGAATATAAATTTAATAATATTGGGCATACATATTTCAAAATTTACTAATTCAACCAGGATACCCTAGAATGTCTTATCTATAGACTCCCATTTACTCTTTCCTTATTATTAATATATTTCCTCATGATTAATAATATCTGACCAATACTTGGATGAAATAAACCTGTTCACAAGTGGCATTTTTCTAGTCACCTGTTTATAAACTAATTCCAGCAACTCCATTCCTTCTCAACTAGGAAAGGTGTTGAACCTCATCTAGTTTTCCCCTTTGTGGGCACCATGCCTACACCTGCTTTGTTACAAAGGGCAGTGCTGGCCATCTGGCCACTTGTGAAGAGTCTCCTGATGCCACCCCTGCTCCTTCTTCTTCTTTCATAGGACACAGCTGGACTCGAATGCCCTCACCTCCTGATCCTCAAATTCCTCTTGTCCTCATCTGTTCATACCTCAACACTATTTTTATCTCCATCCTAATCCTGATTTGGGGATGAATCCCCTTCTTAACTGGTAAGACTTCACAGAGCTGCTGTTCTGCGCTTTGGGAACTCAGCATTAAATCAGTGTTTAGTAGTCCATCCTTGTGCTTGCTGCTGTTAAAAAAAAGTAAAGCAATTGGGGGCAGACTGCACAAAGAGAGATAACAGTTGCAGATCAAAAAATAGCCTTCTTGTATAAATAGACAGGAAGAGACAACATTTCAGGTACTCACCACAGCAATCATCAAAGAACATTGGTAATCAAGGGAATAGAGATTTATTCAATCACAAAAATATCAAACTATGTCTGTAGAATTAAATAACACCATTTGGAATTTACAGAGGACTCTATCAAAGAAAACTACTTTCAATTTAACAAAATAGACAATGATGAGTATTCAAGAATATAGGGAAGAAAAATAAGAATGTTTTATAGAAGTGGTGAGAGTGGGCATCTTTGTCTTGTTCCAGATTTTAGCGGAAAGGCTTTCAACTTTTCACCATTGAGTATTATATTGGCAGTGGGTTTGTCATAAATAGCTTTTACTATTTTGAGATATGTTCCCTCTATCTCCACTTTGGTAAGAGTTTTTGTCATGAATGGATGTTGAATTTTGTCAAATGTTTTTCTGCATCTATTGAGATGATCATGTGGTTTTTGACTTTTCTTTTGTTAATGTGGTGTATCACATTGATTGATCTGCGTATGTTGAACTGTCCTTGTGAACTTGGGATGAATAACACGTGGTCATGGTGTATGACTTTTTTTTGTGTTGTTGGATTTGGTTTGCTAATATTTTGTTGAGAATTTTTCCATCTATAGTCATCAAAGATATTGGCCTGTAATTTTCTTTTTTGGTGGTGTCTTTGTCTGGTTTTGGTATCAGGGTGATGGTGGCTTCATAGAATGTCCTTGGGAGTGCTCCCTCCTATTCAACTTTCTGGAAGAGTTTGAGAAGGATCAGTATAAGTTCTTCTTTGTATGTTTGGTAGAATTCATCTGTGAAGCTGTCTGGTCTTGGACTTTTGTTTGTAGGGATTTTTAAAATTACAGATTCTATTTCAGTTCTAGTGATTGTTCTGTTCAAATTATCTATTTCTTCTTGATTCAATTTTGTTGGGCTGTATGTTTCTGGCAACTTGTCCATTTCTTCTAGGTTGTCAAATTTGTTGGCATATAATTGTTCATAGTATTCCCTTATTTTTTTGTAATTCTGTGTTATCAGTTGTTATGTCTCCTTTTTCGTTTCTTATTTTGTTTGTGTTCTCTCTCTTTTCTTCTTGGTGAGCCTGGCCAGAGGCTTGTCAATCATATTTATCAGACAAGAAGAACAAATAAAAGGTATCCAAATTGGAAGGGAAGAGGTAAAATTGTCATTATATGAAATGGTATGATACTATATATAGAAAACCCTAAAGACTCCACACAAAAACTACTAGAACTGATAAACGAATTCAGCAAGGTAGCAGGATACAAGGTTAACATACAGAAATCATTTGCGTTGATTTACACTAACAATGAAATATCAGAAAGGGAATGTAAAAAACAATACATTTTAAAATTGCAACACAAAAAATAAAATAGTCAGGAATAAACCTCCCCAAGGAAGTGAAAGACTTATACACTGAGAACTAAAAAACATTAATAAAGGAAACTGAAGATGATTCAAAGAAATGAAAATATATGACATGCTCTTGGATTAGAAGAATTAATATTGTTAAAATGACCATACTGCCCAAAGCTATCTACAGATTTAATATGAGCCTTATCAAATTACCCATGACCTTTTTCACAGAACTAGAACAAATAATACTAAAGTTCATATGGAACTATAAAAGACCCAGAATTGCTAAGGCAATCCTGTAGAAAAAGAACAAAGCAGGAGGCATAGCTATTACAGACTTCAGACAATACTACAAAGCTACAGTAATCAAAACAGTGTGGTATTGGCACAGAAACAGACATACAGATCAATGGAACAGAATAGAGAGCCCAGAAATAAACCCACACACCTACAGTCAATTAATATTTGACAAAGGAGGCAAGAATATACAATGGGAAAAAGTCTCTTCAGCAAGTGGTGTTGGGAAAGTTGGACAGCTGCATGTAAATCAATGAAGTTAGAACATGCCCTCTCACCATACACAAAAATAAACTCAAAATGGCTTAAAGATTTAAACATAAGACATGGCACCATAAAACTCTTAGAAGAGAACATAGGCATAACATTCTCTGACATAAATAGTACAAATGGTTTCTTAGGTCAGTCTCCCAAGGCAATAGAAATAAAACCAAAAATAAACAAATGGGACCTAATCAACTTACAAGCTTCTGCACAGCAAAAGAAACCATAAACAAAGTGAAAAGACAACCTAAAGAATGGGAGAAAATATTTGCAAATGATGCAACTGACAAAGGCTTAGTTTCCAAAATATACAAACAGTTCATACGAGTAGACAACAAAAAAACAAACAACCCAATAAAAAAATGGGCAGAAGACCTAAAGAGACATTTCTCCAAAGAAGAAATACAGACGTCCAATAGGCACATGAAAAGATGCTCAGCATCATTAATTGTTAGAGAAATGCAAATGAAAACTACAATGAGGTACCACCTAACACCATTCAGAATGACCATCATTAAAAAGTCTACAAACAGCAAATGCTGGAGAGGGTGTAGAGAAAAGGTGACCCTCCTACACTGTTGGTGGGAATGTAAGTTGGTACAGCCACTGTGGAAAACAGTATGGATGTTCCTCAGAAGACTAAAAATAGAATTACCATATGATCCAGCAATCCCACTCCTGTGCATATCCAGACAAAACTATAATTCAAAAAGATACATGCACCCCTATGTTCATAGCAGCACTATTCACAATAGCCAAGACATTTGGAAACAAACTAAATGTACATCAACAGATGAATGGATAAAGAAGATGGGGTACATATGTAAAATGGAATACTACTCAGCCATAAAAAAGAAGGAAATAATGCTATTTGCAGCAACATGGATGCAACTAGAGATTATCATACTAAGTGGAGTAAGTAAGAAAGAGAAAGATAAATACCATATGATATCACTTATATGTGGAATCTAAAATATGACACAAATGAACCTATTTATGAAACAGAAACAGAATCAGCGACAAAGAGAATAGACTGGTGGTTGCCAAGGGGGAGAGGGTGGGAGAGGTAGGAGTGGGAGTTTGGGATTAGCAAATGCAAACTGGTATTATAGAATGTATAAACAATAAGGTCCTACTGTATAGCACAGGGAACTATATTCAAAATCCTGTGATAAACCATAACGGAAAAGAATATGATAGAGAATATATACACGTATACATTCTTTTTCATATTCAATTACTCTTGCTTGTCATAAGATCAAACAATCCTATTTCAGAAGGAAGTACTTGAATTTGAAGGAAGCATACACAGCTGGAGAAAAGGAATCCATCTATATCAACTATAAACATGTGGGTCCTTTAATATGTGTTGGTGGGGTTTACCTTGTGCTTAATCAGTATTTGTCTCAAGTTTCAAAATAACATGATGTATGTTAAAGTCACACCATAGTTTACATAATGGTTTGGGTTTCATAGAAATGGCAAAAAAAACTTGAGAACATGCTGATAAAAATTGAACATGAATTTTTAAAATGTAAACACATACAATTAATGTCCCATTAGTTCTGCTATAAATAATCCTTCAATATGTTTGAGCACTTGTACGTGCAAATCATAGTCTCCTTTCATAGACAACTAAAGTGCATTTGGTCATGTTTTAAATGTTTTTCATCCTGTGTGGAGTGTCTGGAAATGTCTCCTGAGCCCATCTTTCCCATATTTATACAACTCTAAGGGTACCTTCCCCAAGCTCAAGGTATTTTTATTTGAAAAGATTCATTTAAAACTCTATTATTTAGTGAAAAGTATCAACATTAATAGCCCTAATCATAATCACTACTACGATTCAAACCCAAACCCTAATTTGTTCAGCGTGTACAACTGCCAATAAAAACTGTTTCTAGAGCATCACACAGATGAGACTGCCATAGAGTCATGATGACTAAATGTTTTCTCAGCACAGTGACACGTAGGTACATAATTCTTCTTTCATCCAAATCTTTGCACATTTAATTACTTAACAGATACTTCTCTGGCCTTTTAAATAGTCACAGAAATAACAGCTTAATACTTGCTATATTCTTATATTTCAGAATTTAAAAAATCTTTAAATAAACCACATTGGCGCCATTGTATAGAATCCTGAAAGTGTCACATATGTCTCTTACAAACTGCATTTACATGTCCAAAGTAGTGATGTTTGTTCTTTACAAGTCTTCTTCTTCTCCACACAATGTCATGAAGTCAGTATATGAGCTTATGATTGATGAGGACATAATCATTCAAGAAGACTTTATTGAACATCTACTATGTGCCAGGCACGAGGAATGGAGAAGGGCATAAAACAAAGTTCCTTGACCCTATGAAGCCTACATTCCATTCTAATTATACATTTATTTTCAACTTAAATATAGTTAAATAGCCAACTGTTTTTCAGTTTCTGGGCTGGTATCTAGTTTTTTCAAGGTTTAGGCTGCCTAAAAATCACCTATTGTATTGCTTAGTATTTTACTGTATACAACATAATTCCAACCATCCTAAAAGGATATGCCTTAATTCCTAAGGTTAGATATTAATTCAGTAGTAGAGTGAAGAAAAATGTTAATTTTTTTTCACTTACTCATTAAATACCATCACTTTGATCAACATTAGTTAAAGGATTGGGTGCTGTGAGCAGACTCCTCAGGGTGTACCCTAAAAGGAGTCCCCCTAAAACTGAGTTCCCTTACTGAGTCTGTGATTAATCTCCATCCAAAACTTTATTTCCTTGCTTGTCCCCTCTGACCTCAGTCCTGTGCTCAATGACCACTAATCATCCAGCATCAGGTGACTAAAATTGCTGTTGTATCATCACATTTCATCAGTAATGTACAAACTCGGGTTGCTTCTCCAGGGCAAGATGAGCTCACAGACCCCCAGACCATGGACCACCTGGCCAGAGAATCATATATCAGAGACATCCTGACTCTTGAAACTGAGATTAAGTTATTAAGAAATGAAACAGATGGGACTTCGCTGGTGGCACAGTGGTTAAGAATCCGCCTGCCAACGCAGGGTACACCGGTTCAAGCCCTCGCCGGGAAGATCCCACCTACCTCGGAGCAGCTAAGCCAGTGTGCCACAACCCCTGAGCCTGCGCTCTAGAGCCTGTGAACCACAACTACTGGGCCCGAGTACCACAACTACTGAAGCCCACGCACCTAGAGCCCATGCTCCACAACAAAGAGAAGCTACCACAATGAGAAGCCTGCGCAACACAAAGAAGAGTATGCCCCACTCGCCACAACTAGAGAAAGCCCACACAGAGCAACAAAAACTCAACTCAGCCATAAATAAATAAATAAATAAATAAATAAATAAATAAATAAATAAAATGAAACAGAAAGGTCACAAGATGGTGAGTAATCCCAGCTTCTTTGTTCTTCCCCTTTAAACACCATACAGGCATGATTGTTACCTTCAGTTTGACTCAGTTACCTTCAGAATTGTCCTAATTGACCAAATTGATGTCTGGCAGCTCAATACATAGTAGGTACTCTATTAAATAAATTGAAGGAAGAAATGAATTGTTGAGTGAATAAGTGATAATCTAGCAAGAGAAATAATACATCACAAAGCAATGTAAGATTGGGGCACAAATGGAATACATGAGGAAGGCACAATATCAATAGGTATAGTGTCTCCTCTGATTAAAAATAATAATAAAATGTTTGTTTCTCTAAGTATCAATACTTTTACAACATAAGGGATAAAGCATTTGACCATGCATACATAATTATGTCTAACATAATTACAATGGCATTTTTTGTTGTTTTCAACAAAATGACTCAGTAAATGCTGGAAGAATATTTACATGATGCCTCCTTTGTAAAATTACCTAAAGTAGTCTACAGCAGTTTTGCAATTCACTCTGACCACATAATGCCTTGGCATATTTTATGAACATAAAGCAGCCTAAATGTGAATTCCAAGTGACTGAAGTTTAGAAATTTCTGACCATGCTTTTGAATCCAATGACAACAATAAAATAATATACAAGTAATGAACAATGTTATAAAAAATGTTATATTGAGGAGTATGTGTGTGGTTTCTTTTATCAAGTTTCTTAACATATTTATCAGAGGTTCACAGGTTTATCAGAGATTTAGAGCTTATTTATATTATTAAACATGTAAAGTGGTTTTGATTACTTAAATTATCAAGTTTTAAAACCCACAAATATGATTTCATCCCTATGTAGGTGAAAATTTTTTAACAATTTTCTCCAAAACAAAGATTAAAACTGATGATTATTTGACTTTTAAAAGTAAAGTATCTTAATTTATAATTTACTCTTTATCAGAGGAAACAAAAAAAGTATCATTTCTTATGATTTAACATTTCTTAAAATGTTATAATTTATACCATAAGAGATTTAACATTTCTTAAAAAGTTATCATTTATACCATAGAAGTCATGACAGGAATTGAAAGGAAAGTTTACTAAATTCATGAAAGTGTGCATGAGATGTAATAATTATTCTATACCTAAGATCTAATATTTTGAAGAAAATTATACCACAGAAAATATATTTAATGTACTTTAGTTTCTACTTCCATGGTATTAAAAGGTTTTAAAGTGCTTTGATGCAAAATGGCAAATGACATACTTTAGAAGCAGTCAATATTTTTTGCATTTGCTACTAAAGGGGAACATTTTTGTATGTCATTGTTGAGAGACTAGCTCATGGAGAAAAAGCCAGCTATATTTTTTAACCAATTTCTTCTCAAAATCTTTATCATCACATCTTACTTCCCCATAGGCAAACTGCATTCTCAACTGACTTGCAAGAGGATGATAATCCATGTGGCAAAGTCTGTAGTAAAATTCTGCCCAGCACATCTGAACATAATTGCTTTAAATCATGAACTAATAAGCACAAGCAGTGATTCACTACAATCCAGAACAGTCTGTCCACTGTGAAGAAAGTAGATCTTGGGTTTTCCTGTGTAAGGATATATGTTTCACTATACTTTTATTTAGTATGCTATGTTTTTTCTCTCTTGTTTTAAATAGAAGGTGGATATTTTAATAAATTTGATATACTATTATTTACAGATTAACCCATTAACCATTCATGTAGAATATGACCATTAAAAAAGGATGGCTTTACTCTTCAATAAGTGGTGCTGGGAAAACTGGACAACTACATGTAAAAGAATGAACTTAGAACATTCTCTAACACCATATACAAAAATAAATTCAAAATGAGTTAAAGACCTAAGTATAAGACCAGAAACCATAAAACTCCTAAAGGAAAGCATAGGCAGAACACTCTTTGACATAAATTGTAGCAATATGTTTTTGGATCCATCTCCTAAAGCAAATGAAATAAAAGCAAAAATAAACAAATGAGATCTCATTAAACTTAAAAGCTTTTGCACAGCAAAGGAAATGATAAACAAAATGAAGAGACAACCTACTGAATGGGAGAAAATATTTGCAAATGATATGACCAATAAGGGGTTAAATATCCAGCATAGATAAACAGCTCATACAACTCAACATCAAAAAAACAAACAACCCAATTAAAAATGGACAGAAGAACTGAATAGATATTTTTCCAAAGAGGAAATGCAGATGGCCAACAGGCACATGAGAAGATGCTTAACATCACTAATCATCAGGGCAATGCAAATCAAAACTGCAATGAGATATCACCTCACATCTGTCAGAATGGCCATCATCTAAAAGAATACAAATAACAAATGTTGGTGAAAATATGGAGAAAAGGGAACCCCTGTACACTGCTGGTGGGAACGTAAATGGTGCAGCCACTTCGGAAAACAGTATGGAGTTTTCTCAAAAAACCTAAAAATAGAAGCACCATATGACTCAGCAATTCCACTCCTTGGTATATATCAAAAAAAAAAAAAACTGAAACACTAATTTGAAAGGATACATGCACCCCAATGTTCATAGTAGGATAATTTACAACAGCCAAGATATGGAAGCAACCTAAGTGCCCATCAACAGATGAATGGATAAAGAAGATGTGCCATATATATATATATATAGATATATATATCTATATATATATCTATATATATATATGCAATGGAATACTACTCAGCCATAAAAAAGAATGACATTTTGTCACTTGCAGCAACATGGATGGACTTGGAGGGTGTTATGCTAAGTGAAGTAAGTCAGAGAAAGACAAATATTGTATGACTTGACTTATATGTGGAATCTAAAAAATACAACAAACTAGTGAATGTAACAAAAAAGAAGCAGACTCACAGATATAGAGAATGAACCAGTGGTTACCAGTGGGAGAGGGAAGGCAGGAGGGGAAATATAGGGGTAGGGGATTAAGAGGTGCAAACAACTATGTATAAAATAAGCTACAAGGATATATTGTACAACACAGGGAATACAGCCAATATTTTGTAACAACTATAAATGGAATATAACCTTTAAAAATTGTGCATCACTGTATTGTATACCTGTAACTTATAAAATATTGAACATCAATTATATTTCAATAAAATGGAAAAAAATAAATAATATAAATAAATAAGGATAAAAATTCCTAAATTGATAAGACTAAAATGCATATAATTTTACATTTTTCCTTAATTACTTTGTGTGATTATATTTTCTTATATTGGTTTATTACTAGCTTGTAAAGGTTTCCCACTTGAATATGCAAATATTAAAGTGCCAAAGTTGAATGCTGAATAGAAAAAAGGAACATGCAAAAAAGGATGGCTTTATTTAAATCAATAATCACCAGAATAAGAGTTAGAAATCTTGTAGGCATGCTAAATGCTTTATATTAATTATCTTATTTAATTTTTAAGCCAAACCTCTGAGGAAGTTTTATTTTACAGACAGTGCTGGCATGGAGTTGTTAAGTAATGAACCCAGGCTCTGGTGGAATAATATCAAAGAACATTTCAAGGACATTTATTCTATTGGCATGAGGGTTCAAGAAAATATGGTCTTTGTAATTATGGGCATTAATTTAGAGATAGCATATAGATTTTATAGATGTATAACTGAGCCAAAAGTCCTGTAATGTAGCATCCAAGATATTGTTTCTTTCAATCAAGTATGGAATAAATCTTAAGCAGTGACTTGATGGTTATCCTTTGTTGCAATAACCTGTACTGAGATGCTGTCCATTACCTATTGTTCTGGATGTTCTGCACGTGTCCATTCAGATCCCCTGCCTCTCCTTTTCTATCCTGTGCTGTGCCCCCAAGCTTCTCTGTGGAGCCAGGTGTCTCCATGCTCCTTCCCTTTGGCATCTGGTTAGATTTGCTCAATAAGATACAACTCAAGTAACTGCAGGGTAGGACAGAGAAATTGGAGTGCTTACTTTCCTGGTTTCCTCCTTGCTGCGCATTGGTTTGGCAGTGACTCTGTTCCTCTGTTATTGGACACAGCTCCTGTCTGGTGGCTCCTCTGTAGCTGAATGTCTCTTTCCTTAGCCCTTTAGTCTTTGGAGTAGCAAGGCTCCTCACTGTTACTATCCCTGGACATCTCACCATTCCTTGTTAGCTTCCCTTAACACGGACCACACTTTGTAAACATCCCCTTCAATAATCTCCTGTCAACCACCACCTTTGAGTGTGCACCTTTGAGTGTGCTTCTTTTGAGAATCTGACCAAATGTAAAGTTGATGTATTTTTCAAACCTATGCCTAAACAAGGCTTTCAGTTAATAGACGACTACGTCACATTTATCCAGAGATGTGCTAAGGAATAAAGCAAAATAATTGAAAAAGGAATGTAAAAATAGAGTTCCCTAGGGCAAAAGAAGAACTTAAATGAGATCATATCCAGTTGGAGAGGTTTGGAAAAGATTCTAGAAAAACGTAAGGCTTCATGCTTGAAGAGCAGGGAGGATTAAAATGTTTTCCTAATATTGTACAATGAGCAAAAATATTTTTCTTGTATATTGAAATTGTATCTAAACAGTAAATTTTAAAATTTTGAAAAACATAAGCTATCAAAGAGAGAAATTTGAGGGAACAAAAATTTACTGAAGCTTCTTAAATGGAACTATGTAAAACTAGAACTGAGTGAGAAAGAATGAAATTGGGAATGAAATTAGAGATCAAGGAAAGGAAAGACTTTACAAAATCAGCTAAATGTATTAAATGGTAAAGTGTTTCAACAAGTTATTCAAGCTGGAACATATTTTTATAGAAATATCGTCATTACTAATATTGCAAGACCATACAATCAAAGTGTTCCTTTGTTTTTTTCATTTATCTCTTCTTATTTGTAGCTACTATCAGGATGTTTATTGCTAAGATTTTAGATGTTTATAAATTTTCATATACTTTTTAGGAGGAAATGAAGAAAAATAAATTTTAGATTATATATTTAAAGTTACTTATAATTTCTCCTTTTTTATGTAGAATCAGATATAAGTATCTAGTATAAGCAAAATGTCAAGAATAAATAGAAACTGCTATTGCCATTGTTGGAAATAAATAACTCAAGAAATTAAATTTCAATATTTCCATAAATCACAAACACCAGAGGGTATTCATCTAATAATTTAGAATGAAATAAAATAGTTCTATGACCAATGTGAATTAATCATTTACCATTAAAACAGCTACTAAAGGAGGTGACTGAATCAAAGTCAGACTCATCCCTTAAGCGGAAGATAATGGAATTCTAGGACTGGAGCTGGATTGCTGCCTGTCAATCTGACTTCTTCTCTAAGAAAAGTTACTAAATAAATCATGAGAGATTGTTAAAATCAATCTTCAGACAAAGAAAAGGGAAAAAATATCCCTAGTTTATTGAGGAAGTTAATATAATGTGTGTGTGTGTGTTAATAACCCAATTTACTGCATATAGAAGAAACACTGCTAGGGATATTTTACATTTTTAATTATAAGAAGCGTGTCTGTTCTGGTCTGGGTTAGAAAAAAAAAAAGAAAGATAAAGGATAAACATTAACAATTTCTGGTGAATACACTTCTCCCTCTTTACTCTATGTCGGAAACTCCTTTGGCGGGACTATTTCATATTATGTCATTACCACATCTACCTTTGCACATTTGAATTATACAGGGGTAAGCACTTGACCTAATCCATGCCAGTCATGGCTCTTTCTTGGGATTTTTTTTAGGCTGAAGTTGGGTAGGAGATCCTCTAGTGAGAGTTCTAAATATGAAACTCAGAGCTAAGAGTAGCCAAGGTAGAAGAACAGTGAACCCTCATGCTGCTTGAGTCCTGCCTACTAGTTGTTCCTGAGGCCCAGCTTGATCCTTCAATGTCCTAAAATTTGAATGTTCAATCTTCCCTCAAGTAGGCAAGACACCCTCAGAATCCTCCTATTAAATCTCCTTATGATGAAGCTAGTCCAAGTTGAATTTCTGTCACTTGAAATCAAAAGAAGCCAGAAAAAAATGTAGATTCCCAGTGGTAAACTATTTATTATACAGAGGCTTATATTTTATAGGCTTGAAATGGTCTGTCACCAAAGTGCTTCACACATTAGTTGTTTGCCAAATTTAACATTGTCCTATTGGAGACTATTAGGAAGATAAAAATGGATATCATCAAGAAAGATGTAGAAATAATAATGTAATCATGGACCAAATTCCATGCTAAATAGAACTCATTCTTATTTGTCATATGTTAGAGAAGGATATAAAGCAAATATTTTGCTATTCCTTTCTTGTACTTCCCCAGGTAGTACAGATTTCTGTGTGGCTATATGGTCCCATATGGTGCAAATCTAAAGAGACTGGACAATGGGAGTTGCAAAGGCTTCCTATCTACTTCTGGTATCTATTTAAATAATGCTTGGCTGAAAGAGTGGGGAGGATGATTTGTGAAAAAGAGGAGGAAAATGAAGCAGATGATTTGAGGTCTGCTCACCCTCATGGACTGGCTTTTAGCTTTTGAAGAACAAGAGACCACATACAAAAAACAGAGAGATTTTTGGAGAATCAACATTACCCAACGATGCTGGAGAGTTCTGGTGATAAAGCTCCACCAGATGTGGTGACAGACATTTTCCCACATCTGGATGGAATAAAGCAGAGCTCCATGATGGAGTCAGTAAAGAAAAAAGTCACGACACCTTGCCGCATGCACCCAGGAGAGAACCCTGTGGTGAGTAACATTTTCCCGGAGAAACAACAGAGAGACAGGAGAATTTTCAGATCTGAACTCAGAGCCCAATTCTGGAAATATGAAAGATGTTTATACGAGTGTCTCCAACACATGATTAAAATGGCAAGAAATAGAAGGGGTAGTATTCACTTAAAGGTTTCTCTGGAATCAACATAATTATTCTGGGCTAATAACAAAGACTGAAAAAGTGCATGAAATTATTCATGTTGCATCATTAATGACAAATGTGTTTTCTATAAATAGTATTAATGAAGTATTATGTGGATTTATCATGATTTCTCATATTTCTCAAAATATCCTTCAGCTGAGAAAAGCACTCCTATTAAATGGCTCATTAAATTTATTTCATCCATCACAGAAACATGATTTTTATGACAAATTAAAATACAACTATTTTCCCTTTTCATTCAAGAAAGATAACTGATTCAGTGAGTTCTGAATTCTTTTATCACGTGTAAAGTAACACTAGTGCTTATAAAAATCACTACAGCAAAACATTTAAGTACATACACATGAAGCTCAAACAACTAACAATAAAATGGGGTCATAAAATGATCTGCATATTATGAAGTTTCTAGAAATTTAAAATTTAGGTATTACTCTATTCTTTAGGATTCTGAAGTACTCTCCAGTACCTAGCCATCCTGTATTAAAGACCTATTAGGTGTGATATAGTAAAATTATTATGGTGCTTAAGAAATAGTCATGTTATTTATTTGAGACACAAAAGGTCATGAGGCTTGTTAGGGAAAACTGTGTTAGCCAGATATGATGAAGCTCTGAAATAAGGCAATGAAGAATGTGGATAGGAAAAAATGGCACACATTCAGTGGATGAACAAGAGAGAACATAAAAGGCACAAGAAAGAAGGCTGAGGATCATCACAGTGCTGTGGGATAGGGGTAAAAGTGGAAGAGAAGTGGTATCAAAGGGAATTGAAAAGGAATAGGATGGAGGGGAAGAGTTATGCTACGTAAACAAAAGGAGCTTCAAAAAGGGGGAAAGTTAATGGAAATACATGCTACAGAAAATCCCAGTTCCTTTACATTTAATACACAATTAAAATTACTGAATCTATAGAAGTAAACAAACTTATGGTTACCAAAGGGGAAAGGAAGGATTGAAGGGGTAAATTAGGAGTATGGAATATGGGATTAACAAGCATAAAATAGATAAGCAACAAGGATTTACTGTATAGCACAGGGAAATATATTCAATATCTTGTAATAACCTATAATGGAAATAATCTGAAAAAATATATAAAT
Organism: Balaenoptera physalus; assembly: GCF_965194825.1. NCBI lineage: Eukaryota > Metazoa > Chordata > Mammalia > Artiodactyla > Balaenopteridae > Balaenoptera > Balaenoptera physalus. The sequence continues at coordinate 46,656,777 of NC_138896.1, read as the reverse complement.
ATATATAACTGAATCATTTTGCTGTACACCTGAAACTAACAATACTGTAAATGAACTACACTTTGACTTTTTTAAAAAATAAAGGATTTAATATAATAAGTGAAATAAAATCTCATATTAAACACAATCAAAGTGCTGTGAAGCCCACTGAACCTAGCTCTTAGGAAACTAAGGTAGATACTGAGGAATGTACTTTCAGTAGAATAATGAGAGGTAAAGGCCTTGAGTATGGCAATGAGTTGGCTATAAATAGAAAATGAGGGGTAGAGTTAGAGTTAGGGTTACCCTAAGGCTGCATGGTCATGGAATGGTATTACATATTGAAAATGCATGCAAGGGGAACATTGAAAAGGAGGGTTGTGAAGGAAAAAAGAATATATTTTAATAAAGTTTGGGTCAGAAATAAGGAAAAGAAATAAAATCTGATGGTGTCTATTTTCTTTGGGAATTAGTGAAAAATGTGATCCATTAATAGTTGAAAGGAGTGGTTACAGGGCTTTTGAAGACTCATGATGATTTAGAATTTGCTATGGATAATTTGAAAAGATGCTAAATGGAGATAAATAGAAGAATTATCAACACATATTAAAAACTCAACCCTTGATGTTTGAAAGAGTTTGGAAATTATGTCTCTAATGGTGTCTGTCAACCACATTTGCCAATTTTCAGTTATGCTTGATAGATATAGATATAAATATAGACAGATACATAGATAAAGAAGCATGAACATTAGCTTAAAATACAAATGGAACTTTGATAGGGATTGTTCAGAAAAAAAGGGCAAGAAACTAGAGAAACAACAGCACTACTGCATATTTCAAAGTGATGGATTAATCCCAGGATTCTGACTACATAGAAAGGGAGTTTGAGAAATAAAAAATAGAAAGGAGTGGAGAGACTTGAAGATTTGATCTAGCTGAAGAAAATATTTAATGAAGTGAAACAACGGGAGATGTAAAGTTATAGAGAATGTGTAGGAGAAAATTGAGAAATTTGGGTTTTAGATATAAGAGATAAAGCAGAGAATTTTGAGGAGGTGGAGGCAGTGGTGGTGGCCTAGTGTTGAAATCTCCTTTGATGCTCTGCTAAATACACACTGGACAACTAGGTGCAAATCTTAAAACACTAGGAAACACTCACAGCAAAACTAGGTAACATAAATTCTCCAAGAACCACAGCACATAAATGGCTGTGACCTGTCTGGGGTCAGCATCTGTTCAGGATGAGGAAGAGAGGAGCAACCCTGAAAACAGGAGAACCCCCAAATAGTCAAATGGTCAAAATACAGGTGGAAAACATGGCAGGCCAATTTGAGATCGAGTCGAAAATGAGCTTTTCGCAGTCCAATAGCAGGTGGGTATAAGCCATCCACTGTAAGTTCTGAGGAGTATTTGTAGCCCCTATAACCTCTCAAAATTGACCAGTCAGGGATTCCTTTCAGGAGAGAGTATCACACCGAGGAAAAATTACCAAGAATGGAATCAGCATTAGAACAGAAAAGTGACAGTACAAACCAAAAAAGAAAAGTTAAAAGATAGAGAAGGAATGAAAGCTAGGAAATCACAAAAGCAATATATCATATTGTTTTACTGGGTTAAAAAAAAAACAGAATAGGGACTGTGAATTTAGAAAACATGCATGAACCATGTCTCTCTCTAAAAGATGAGAAAAATATGAATTCACATGTAAATGAGCAACAGAAAAGGACCAGAGTCAAATCTCATGCAGTTATTATGACTCAAAAAGAGAATACAGATCCATATAAGGTTCCTACAAATGATAAAAGCATGCCAAAAACATATGGCCACAAAACATATCAAAATTGTATTTTACTATTTCAAATAACCTAAAAGACCTTAATAAAATCATATTAGAGTTGACAATAAATCAGAATTAGAAAAATTCAAAAATAAGAAAAGAATAGAGAAAGAATTAGAAATAAAAGAGAAAAATTTTATATTTGTACTAATCTTGAAAGAACAAAAAGATGAATTAACACAATAGATAATGCCTTAAGAAAAATAAAAGGTAAAGATGAAGCACTTAAAATAGATCACAAAGAATTGAAAAATAAGATAAAATAAAACAACAGAAAGTGGTAAATATTGAAGATACATAAAGATTCAAATGGAATGATAAGGTTCCCTTAAGAACAAAACCAAAACAATAGAATGGAGTAAATATTAAAAATTGTAATTCTAGAAAATTTTTCTAAGATAAAAGCAAGTAAAGCTACTACATATTAGAAGTGCATGCCATGTACCTGAGAATATCAACCCAAAACAATCAATATTAAAATGTCTTAATAAAATTACAGAACTTTAAAAAGAGTCCTTTGGCCATCTAGTCAAGAGCAATGTATAAGGGAAGGACAATGAGATTATCATGAGGCTTTTCAACAGCAACACTTTATACCAGAAGACAATATAGTAACATATTTAAGATACTTAAAAAAATGAGCCAAGGATTTAATATCTAGCAAAATTTTCAAGCATAAATGCCATTATCACAGGTTATCAAAATGTAAGAACTTAACATGTAAGCACTTCCTGAAAAACCCATGGCGAAGTAATTTTGGATAACCAAAATGAAGAATGAGTCATTGATAAGAATTGGTAGTGAGTATTAAATAGATAGTTACATGTAGAACTTGGTTCTCCACAAGAGTTAAGAGAGCAGAAAGTAAACTGTATAATGGCTGTATCCTCTGACGATGTAGGTATAGTACAACTATTTCAAAATATGTTGGGATCAGGAAAGAGCATATGATTTCTTTTTATTTATTTGTTACTATTTGCAATAATCAAACTGGCAGGTAGTATTAGAATTGTTATCCTAAGACTATTGGATATGTCATTTGGGATAAAGCAAGTAAGTCCGTCTGGGGATGTATTAGTCTTGCATTGCTACATAACAAACTACCACAGAAGTATAGAGGCTTAAAACAAAGCCTCTATTATCTCAGTTTCTGCGGACAGAAGTCCAGGCATGACAACTGGATCCTCTGTTTAGTGGCTCATAAGACTACAATTATTTGGCCACAGCTGGGCTCTAATCTTGAAGGCTTGACTAGGGAAGGAGCCTCTTACACAGTCCCGTGGTCAGCAGCAGCAGTCAATTCTTTGCAGCTATAAAACTGGTAATTTTTTTTTTTTTGCTGTCAGCCAGAAGGCACCCTCTGCTTCTAGAGGACACCTCAGTTCCTAGAAACCACCCAGGGTTCCTTGACTCCTGGCTTCCTCAACATGGTCACTTATTTAATCAAGCCTGTAAGAGAGTCTCTAAAGCAAGCCTGCTAAGAAGACTGCATCTTACGTGACAAGACGTAATCGCAGAAGTGAAGCCCCACCACCTTTGCTGTGTATATTGATTACAAACAAGTCTCACAGTCAAGGCAAAGAGGATGCACAGCAGAAGGCAGGGTCACTGGGGGTCATGTTAAAATCTGTCCAACATACGGGATGCTCCTGAAGAATCAAGCTTTGTGTGTGGATATTATCTTGATGTAACATAGAAGTTAAGCAAAGATCCCACAGTCCTGGCTTGAGTTGAGGGTATCAGTGGAAACTCATGAGATGTTCACACTAGGTAGTCTGTGCTCTGTCCAGTGTTCAGTGTTTGTCTATTAAAAAGTCCCAGAAATGATAACCAACATATGGGTATCCCCGGCACCAAGAATGTTGTGTTGTACTCCAGCTTCCACTAAAATAAATCAGAGCTTATTGGACAAATAGCATGTTTCGGGGTGGAAAATCAACAAGATGGGTAGAGAACACTGTAATTCTTGTAATAGTAGATAATGGGGAAGTTAACAACAGCTACTAAGGTGATGTCCAAAGAACTCAGAAAGCAACTTATAAACCAAACAAAACTCTCCCTGGCCTAAAATGGAATAATCTGAGCTTCAGTGGGGTGAAAACTGTAATGTATTGAAACCCTTCAAGTATATTTTAATCCAAGTGTCCATAAAGATATTTTAAAATAAATGAATTTGCCGACTTTGACAAATGATAGGGAATTAATTCCTTATCTTGAAAACTGTTATAAAAATGAAAGAATGAATCACTTATTCTGTAAAATTGTGTATAAGTAGAATCATTTATTTATAATATAATTCCAGTTAATAATAAAAAGCATTGATAGATTTAACAAATTACCTATTTGCATCCCCCAGTGAATTAATAGATTCAGGCATTGGGTACCAACAATTGCTGACATCACAAAAACAAGGAGCCATACCACCACACTGCACAGCAGGTACTGACCTGCCGAAGGGCTTACACCTGAGTCTGGTAAAATTCCTACATCTAACCATCAATGAGCAAAAGTAAGGAAGTCAGAGGAATGTGTAGACTGTACCAGAAGCATGTAAGCAACAAAACTCAGCTGTGAGAAACTACAGATGAAATAGTCCTCCTCAACAATTAAATTATAAGAAAAAGACAGGGAGAAAACCTTGCCCATTAATTTGAGTGATAAAACTATAAAGAATTACAAGAAAGTAATAAGTATAAAATAAAGAAAAATTACTACAAAATTCAGAATAGTGGTTAATTTGGTGGAAGGTAGGCGATTTTGATTGGAATGTGATACGTGAACAGATTCTAGCAAAATTCTATTTCTCAAGCTGACTGGTAAGTACAAGGTTTCAGTAACAATAATTCACTGAGCAATATATTTGTTTTGTGTAGTTTTCCATATCTACATTTTATTTAACTCTTTACAGTGATTATGTTTGTGAATGTGTATATATGAGTTCAATAAAAAAGATGGGGAGCAGTTCCAGGTTTAGCCATGAGTTCTGGGGTAGAGTAAACAGGAGTGATCAAGGAACCTGGCAGCCTCCTGTTGGCTGAAGTGCCACGTGGATGGAAACGGCTCCCAGAATAGTGGAAGCCTGTGGTGGCCAGGACAGAACTCCTCTAGGGGGAAACATGGGAGACGTCTAGCGTTAGGAGGTGATGGTATAAGAGGTGAAGAAGTGACAGTCAATCAAAGACAACAACAAAAACAACAGCAAAACAAGAACAACCAGAAAATCCTTTTTTGAATACTTTGAGATTTGAGCAGATATCAAGAGGAACTATTTAAAGAAATATCTCCTTAACTGTACTCAAGAAATTAATCCTTGAAAAAGTTAGAGATTTAAAAATTTTTTTAAATGAAGTATAGTTGATTTACAATGTTGTATTAGTTTCTGGGGTACAGCAAAGTGATTCAATTATATACATATATACATGTTCTTTTTCATAATCCCTTCCATCATGGCCCACTACAAGATATTGAATATAGTTCCCTGTGCTATACAGTAAGACCTTGTTGTTTATCTACTTTTCTACTTTAATTTTTTATTTTATATTGGCTTATAGTTGATTTACAATGTTGTGTTAGTTGCAGGTGTACAGCAAAGTGATTCAGTTATATGTATACATATATCCATTCTTTTTCAGATTCTTTTCCCATATAGGCATTACAGAATATTGAGTATAGTTCCCTGTGCTATACAGTAGCTCCTTGTCAATTATCTATTTTATATATAGTAGTGTGTATATGTTAATTCCAAACTTCTAATTTATCCCTCCCCTCCCATGTTTCCCCTTTGGTAACCATAAGTTTCTTTTTGAAGTCTATGAGACTGTTTCTGTTTTGTAAATAACTTAATTTGTATCATTTTTTTAGATTCCACATATAAGTGATATTATATAATATTTGTCTTTCTCTGACTTACTTCACTTAGTATGTTAATCTCTAGATGCATCCATCTTGCTGCAAATGGCATTATTTCATTCTTTTTATGGCTGAATAATATTCCATTGTATAAATATACCACATCTTTATCCATTCATCTGTCAGTGGACACTTAGGTTGCTTCCATGTCTTGGCTATTGTGAATAATGCTGCAATGAACATTGGGGTGCATGTAACTTTTCACATTATGGTTTTCTCCAGGTATATGCCCAGGAGTGGGATTGCAGGATCATATGGTAGCTCTATATTTAGTTTTTTAAGGAACCTCCATACTTTTCTCCATAGTGTTTGTATCAATTTACATTCCCACTAACAGTGTAGGAGGGTTCTGAGAAGGTTAGGGATTTTTAATGAGATCATATACTTCTCATAGTTGCTAATTCTAAGGCCTCAAGTGTGGTTGGTTCTAAAGATAGTTATTGTTCATTTATCTCAAGAAAGCAAAAGAAGTTTACAATCATTATCAACTAATAGATATTAGTCAACAACTCTGTGCTTGGCAGTGTGAGCGCATTACATTGGCAGATAATTCGATGGCAAAGCACACCTCCTTTTGGTGCATAAATTGTATAATGAGCAAGACTGTGTCTGCCAGTGAACCCCATGGATGCAGGAAAGCTACTGCTCAACATTTACTGAGTGCCAGTCCGGCCCTGCGTGATGCTCCAAAGAGACCTGAATATGTTTTTGTGCCAGAGAGAAGAGAGGCACCAGTTTTATTAACCAAGAGTCTGATCTGAAAAGAAATAGAAGTTACTAAAATAGAATGCACATTACAAATGTTAGCCTGCATTTAAATGGACATTTTCTCCAAGGAACTCAAAGTTCTAGGTTACTGACTTCAATTTTATTTCAAACTCACATAAATGAAGGGGAAAACATCAGGTACATGATTTTAGCAAGTGTCACAAAGAATGCTGACCAATGAGCACTTTAAGTATCACTCGGTAGGGTTAGAATGGCAGGTTCTCCTATGAGAAATAAAGTTACCACAGGCATAATATCATTCCCATAACCTACAGGTGACACAGTAATTGGGGATGGCAGACATGTCACTTCCTTCACTGCAACCCAGCTGCTGCACTGCCGGGGGAAAGTAGCTGCAGAAACATGTGGATACCTGTTTGGGTACATGGAGAGCCCAGCACCATCTAAAAGGACAGGCACGACCTTAGCCCTGATCTCATTGACCAGTGCAGTTAAGTTTACTATTGGGGTGGGGACCTTATAAGTGTGTTTGTAAAACCTTGGAGCTAGAATTGAACTCAGCGATCACTGAGTTCATACACATAGATGCTAATCATGTAATTGTATCATAACACTCTACACTTTTTAGTTAGGTTGTATAACATACATAAAGAATTATAATTTTTCTAATAATTTTAGCATGAAACATCAATAATTATTTAATCACCTTGCTGCTACTCAAAAGAGAAATAAAAGTAATAGAATTTGAAAGTGTAATTCCCTCGGAATTTAATAGAAAGTTATCAAATTAATTTACTTAGATAAGTCACTCATTCCATGGTAATAGAAGTTGTTGACATTTTTCATTTTCTTTCCAGCATACTATATCTTTCTAAAATTACTTAATAGCCCATATGATTGCAATTCATGGTTGCAAGTCAGCTGTCAGAATTACCAATTAATAATTGATACTAATTTTTCATCAGAAAAAGTACCAAGATTTACACATCATCTCAGAGTACAGAGGTGAAAATTACACATGCTGGAGCCAGATGACTTGGGTCCAATTCTAACTCTGCTTCTTTAGTCCTTGAACAAATCACTTATGCCCCCAACACACACACACACACACACACACACACACAGCCATTTCTTCACCCAGAACTCAAGGTTAATAATAACACTGTGGTTTGTTATGAGGATTAGATGTAAAAAATTAAGAACAGTGCTTTCCAATGCACACTGCATATTAATTATAATTGTTATCTAGGTTCTGGATTAATGAAATCTCAGTAAATCAAGAAGCCCCTAGGTATGTGCAGGGGTAAGTTGTGTAGAGAGCCCACTGCAAAGACAGCATCAAATTACCCTCCTTGATGGCAAGGCCTGTGGTTGCTGCCCTCAGGTCACATCCAATCACACATTCCTAAAGTCTTGCTTCCTGTGTTCTCTGGGGATTTTTGCTTTTCATTTGTTTGTTTTCTTTTTTGCGGGGCCACTCTGATTCCAACAGTCCTGTACTGCTCCCAGGACCTGAGCCTGCCTTGTTCATTCCCCACAGGTCAGACTCAGTGGATTTGGGGTTTGGCCCTTGACACCTCACTGCATAACTCACCCAAATGGCATTTGTAACCACAAAAAGGGCTGTAGAATCATATTCTTGAGAATGATTTGATGAACACAACCAGGAAATAGATAATAACTTAAAGGAAATTAAACATCTCCGAATAGGTGATCAGCTTCCAGTGTTTTATTTCATGTCACTGACATTGGAAAGTATGGTCATGACTGAGTCAAAATGTTACACAAAGCAACTTCACTAGATACTAAAGTTTCCTATAAAGTTGGTATGGTAAGAACTAATGTATGTTATTTATTTTGTTTTATTTCCCCTCTGGCTTCTGCCCATGGGAAAAACAGATATTTCATGCTAATCAAAAATGCTTACCTGACAGGGGGTATAGAGGAATTATCTGTACTTTCTGTTCAGTTTTACTGTGAACCTAAAATTGTTCTAAAACATAAAGTTTATTAATTAAAAAAATTATCTACCTGATTCAAGGGAACATAATATTACATTGCAATTCTGCCTCTCTTATTATGTGTTTTCCTAAAACCTTCTTTCTCTGGAATAGATATGAATTTATAAATGACCTTTATCTTAATCACTCTTCTCTGACTGTAATTTATAGGCAAAAGTGAAAAATGCATTGGAAGGGCAAGACAATCATTTAATTTCCATTGCAGAAAAAGAAATTCTACTTTTAGGACCAATTAGCAGTTAATATGTAAGACATATGAATGCTGGATAAGGATAAAATGAAGAATGCCCACTTTCCTCCCTCTAGTTTTCATTCAGGTATTAATTTAGATAAAACCACTTTGGACCATCAGGCAGGTTAATTTTGAAAGGATTGCTGGCACGATTTGGAGAGTCAGAGTTTCTACATGAATGGATAAGCTTCAGGAAATTCTCTATAAACACCATTCCTCCCATCTAAGCTTTCAATAACCATTAAATATCAATATGTTTGAGGTTTTACTATCTGACAGAACCCTGGAATTCAAGTAGTCTAGGTTGCTAAGGGCAGATCCACATTTTTTAAAGCTGAGAATAAACTGATATTCTCTTATTTAAAGACAGAAAAATGAATACGTTGATAAGGACCCAAGTCTGAAGAGATGACCAGCTAACTTCTATATGGAAGTTGATGGAGAAAGAAAGTAAATACTACATTTCAATACCACAACTGACACTCTGAAATTCTAGGCCATAGAGTCCTGGCTTTCTCCAAGGTACCCCAGCCATCACCATGGATGATGAGGAGAAATAAATGGAAAAATTATGTTTACATGACTCTTTCTGCCAGGAGAGAATTGGGCCAATTATACAATTTTCTCTTAAGGTCCCTACTAAATTTCTGTCAACAAAACAACAAATATATAATAGGAATACAAGAAAATGAATATGTATCTGGTATCTACAGTATATGTAGTGTATGTGGGTATTGGGTGTGGTAGGGGGAGAAAGGGTACCTGTTCAAATCATCAGAAACAGAGTCCAGTCATTAAAGTTCAAATTCAAAAGAAGATAAGCTAAACACTTCTGCTTTGCCCATCTGAAAATTATAATTTCATCTGCACTACTCCTCCTTCCTCCACACCAAAACAAAACAAAACTCTTCATACAGATCATGACACTAAAGAGAATTATTATTTAAGATTCTAGAAAAAACAAAGGTTTATACTAAGTTTCCACATAGGCAAATATTAATTATTGCTTCAATACCTTTTAAAAGCCTAGGAAAAGTTAGTGAATATCACAAACAAGTGTATACTTTTCCTAAAAGACTCCTCCTCAGGGTCATCATGTGTATTATACCATCAATAACAGAACAGACATGCTCAATGCTTGCCTGTTCCTCACATAAGATATTATCTCAAAAGGCCAGATTTACAAAACTTTGAAAGAAGTTTACACACATAAAATGGAATATGAATTAATACAATAAGCTCAGAATTTGTAGGAAGAGCAGTTTAGAGAATTTTCATATTTACAACAGAATAAACTATTAGTCTGGACATTCTTTCATTCTATTGAGTGAAAACACTCAATAACAGGTCATTTTGTCTATGTCAATGATTTTAAATTACCATCTATGTGCTGATGACCACAAACTTACATTTTCAGTAGAGTCTCCTATTCTGAACTCCAGGTATGAATTTCCCTTTGACAATGGCCATCTCCAACTTTCATTTTCAAGAGTCTAAATTCAGCATATCTAAACCAGAACTCATAAGCAGCTGAAAATGCTTCTTTTCCAATAATCTATAATGCAGTAAAATGTCTTACAACCCACATACCATGTAGTTGTGAAGGTCCAAACCTACAAATCCTTCCTGAAATATCTATTTTGCAGCAATATTCAATCCTGCTGATTTTTTCTCTTATATACTTCTAACCTCCTTTCACTTTTATCCATCTCCACCATCACCGCCCTAACCCAAGAACCACCATCTCTTCCTGGCACACTGGATTGGCCTGCTAGCCAGTTTTATCACGTTCATTCTCTCCCTTTTAAAATCTGTAACACACATGGCTTTCAGTGTTACTACCTTTTAAAGAATAAATATCACTCCCCTACAAAAAATCTCCAAAAGTATGATAAGAATGGAGACTTCAATCCTTAATCCCACCTACGAGTGTCACAGTCCCCCTCATCTGTCTCTAACCTCTCGCCCTTCACTGCTCTTTGCTCTCCAGCCACACTAGCCATTGTCCAGTTCCCATGCACCTTCTAGTTTCAGGACCCCCACTGCTGTTTCTATCTGGCCACCTCACCCCTCCTAGGCTTTGCAGGCTTATATCATTCTCACATTTCAGACCTCAGTTCAAATCTCACTTTCCCACAGAAGTTCTATCTGACTTTCTAGATGAGACTAGGTCCTGGTGATAAAATCCATCAAAACCCCTATAGCTAAATATTTCTATAACAATTTGACTACTGTCATTATCGCTTATAAGAATATAAAATATCTGAGGGCATGAATTTTATTTTGCTCACCCAGCCTTCTACCTCTGTTGCATAACAGGTGCAAAATAAATATTTGTCCTCTAAAGAAACAGATGAAGGCTCTTGTGTCACAGCCGTAGATTTTTTAAAAGACTAACATATTGATGAGGATGGGAATGTACCACTCAGAGCAGTCTTCTAATTAGGCTCACAGGCAGAAAATCTATCTCTAGTGCCTGGAAGAGTTTGGATTTAAAAATCATTTTTACAGCAAAAAGAGAACTATAGCTCATTCATAATGTGGCCTTGAGCTTGAAAGTTTCAGGTAGTTGATCAGGCAGTTGATTTTTATTTATAATGTAGGAAAAATAAAAAATACAAGGTATGGGGCTTCCCTGGTGGCACAGTGGTTGAGAATCTGCCTGCTAATGCAGGGGACACGGGTTCGAGCCCTGGTCTGGGAGGATCCCACATGCCGCGGAGCAACTGGGCCCGTGAGCCACAACTGCTGAGCCTGCGCGTCTGGAGCCTGTGCCCCGCAATGGGAGGGGCCGCGATAGTGAGAGGCCCGCGCACCACGATGAAGAGTGTCTCCCGCACCACGATGAAGAGTGGCCCCCGCTTGCCGCAACTAGAGAAAGCCCTCGCATGAAACGAAGACCCAACACAGCTAAAAATAAGTAAGTAAATAAATAAATAAATAAAGTAGCTATTAATTAAAAAAAAAAAAAAATACAAGGTATGAAAACTTAAGTTCCCACAATCAAAATCACCAAATTTATACCTAATATAACCCTGTCCTAAAAGTTATCACCCTACCCAGATTCAATGACCAGATCAGGTAATACTACAAAATGCCAACAAGCACATGCCTTGCAAGGCAATGGACTCAGAGGAAGGGAGTGAACTTGAAGCAGACCTCACGGGCTTTCTAGACAATTGTGAGGTCTTGGGCTTTTATGAAGTGAATCAGAGACTTCTGCAGGTTTTGAGCAGAGGAAAGAAACACTCCACTCTAAAAGATCACTTTGACTGCTGTGTTGTGAATAAATGTAGACGTACAGGAAAAGAGCAAGGAGATGAATTAAGAGACCATTGCAAGAATCCTGACGAGGAGCAGAGAGTTCAGACAAGGCTGGTGGCCATAGGGAAATGGTCAGATTCCTCATGTGGACTAAAGGTAGAGCTAGTGGGATTTCTGGACTGACTAATGTGGGATGTGAGAGAAAGAGTGATCAGAGTTGTTCCAGGCTGAGCAAATGTAAGAATAAAGAGTAAATGAAATTTTGGGGTTGAGGAGAAGATCGTGAATTCAGTTTTGGACATATTAACTGAGGGGATGTTCATTTTCATACATAAAAATGTATAAAAAATTCATACATTTCATACATTAAGGACCTAAAACTCAATGCAAGGGCCACATGGCTTTTCTTTTTTGTTTCTGTATTACTTTTTATTCCACGTATCTTTAAAAAGTCAAAGAAACAATCATATTGATATAACTTGATGTTCTTACACTCCTTAAAGGCACACACAAGCATTACAACCCTGCCATGAGGTTTACTCATATTAATGGAACGTTTTCCCTGAGTCCAAAAGGCCTGAAATACGAGCAAATGCACTAGTGATGTCATTGTCCCAGGTTCTCAGCAACATTAAAATAACTAAATCTAATGTTGCCTACACTTAATTTTCTAATTACGTTTATAAAATAATAGTAAAGCGCTATATTCTAATAGTAATTATTTAATAGGTCCTAAAAATGTAGGATCCTTTAACCTTATCAATTAATAAATCCACAAATTTTGAATATAATTAAAGGGATTCTCCAAAACCCATTGCAATATTTAAATACCTATAATTGAGTGGTTAATATGTTATATATGTTCCTATTTAATTTTTATTTTTAGAGATTACATCATTAAACAATAGATTATTTAAAAATAAGTATATATTGGTTTGATTCGAATCTTTCCAAAATAAATAAAATAATTGAAACAAATAGTAATATAAAGATATCAGTTAACAGAATAACAACCAAACACAAATGCAGAGATAACACAAGTGCAAAATAATACTTGCTCATTTGAACTAAATTTATTCAGCCAATAATTTTAACCTTTTCTAGTATAATTTAATGAGATTGTACATAGAGATAAACTACTAATAATAGTGTCTGGTCTTCTATGAGAAAAAAAACCCAAAACTACTCACTTCCAACCATTGAAAGAAATGTAATTTTGAAATATGCCATGTAAGGTCAATTTAAACCAGTAAAACTGAGCAAACTTTGAGCGGTTGCGTAATATACGATACATCAAAATGAGCTATGCAAATGAAAATGCTATACAGGTTTTGGTGTCTCAAATAGGAGTTTTCTTACGTACCGAACAAGATGATTTTAGATGGGAAAGCCCCGTGAAAAATTAAAGTTAAAGAAGGTGGCTTTTCAAGTTCCAGGCAAGACAGAGAAACCAGGATTGGATTTACTCTCCTGACTGAAACTACCAAAAATAAATTAGAAAAAGTATATGAAGGGGGAAAAAAACACTTTTTAAGATATCACTTATTGGGTAATAAAGGAAAGATCCCTGAGAAATAAGAAATAAATTAGGTGAAGCCCAATTATTTTCCAGTTTACTGCTTGCCAGGGTCTTAGGGAGTGAGGTAAGAAGGGAATCCAGGCAGAATGTAATGCATTTCCTGAGTGTAAGAGACAAAGCTGAGAGTCCAGGGAGACCAAAGCAGATAGAATTCACAGGAGAGTGCTGGAGAAGAGAAGGCTGTACTACAAGTGAGCATTAAGCTCTGCAGAGCATCCCCTCAAGATTCAGCATAATACTGATTAGCAAATGAATGCCAGGAAATCACCTAAGGTGAGGAAAACAAACACCTGAAAGGATTAAAGGGAACAGTGCCCAACACTGACACAGGGCTGGGAATAGTGCTTGTTGCCATGAGTCAGCTTGGAAAAACTAAAAATTCACATGTATTGGGTATAGTACCCAGGAAGATTGTGTCTCAGCAGTGGAGAATAATTAGCCCTAAACTGAGCACTGCTCCAAGACACACCATTAAAGCAAAACCTGAAAGAATCAGACTGTCTCCAAATAGCTCAACTGCAGCTCAGAAAAAAAGCTCCAGGATACTTATAGCAATACAAAAATATCCAAAACCCAACAAAATTAAATTTATAATCTGGCATCCAACCAAAAATTACCAAGCATGCAAAGAAGCAAGAAAACATGATCCATTATTAGGAGAACTATCAATCAAATGAAATGGACCCAAAACTAATACAGATGATGGAATCAACAGACAAGGACATGAAAACAGTTAATCCACATGTCCAAAAATTTAGATATAGAAGATTTTAAGAAGACCCAAAGAACTTTGAGAGATGAAAGCTAAAATACTTGGGATGAAAAATACACTGGATGGGATGAGTGACAGATTAAACACTGCAGAGCAAGAAATTAGTGAACTTGAAGACATAGCAATAGAAATGACAGTAATCCTCCATTTTTCACGGCTTCACTTTCTCCAGTTTCAGTTACCTGCAGTCAAATGCAGTCTGAAAATTAAATGGAAAATTACAGAAATAAACAATTCATAAGCATTAAATTGCATGCCATTCTGAGTAGTGTACTTACTCCATCCTACCCACGATGTGAATCATCTCTTTGTCCAGCATATCCAAGCTGTATACACTACCTGCCCTTTAATTACTTAGTAGTCATCTTGGTTATCAGATTGACTGTCATGATACTGCAGTGCTTGTGTTCAAGTAAGACTTATTTTACTTAATAATGACCTCAAAGCAGAAGAGTAGTGATGCTAGTAATCCAAATATGCCAGAGAAGCCTTAAAGTACTTCCTTTAAGTGAAAAGGTGAAAATCAACTTAATAAGGAAAAAAAAAAAAAAAGTTGTATGCTAAAGTTTCTAAGATCTACGGTAAGAATGTATCCTCTATCTGTGAAATTGTGAAGAAGGAAAAAGAATTCATGCTATTTTTGCTGTCATACCTCAAACTGCAGAAGTTATGGCCACAGTGCACAAGTGCTTAAATTAAGATGGAAAAGGTCTTAAATATGTACAAAAAGATTTTTGAGAGAGAGACCACCCTCACATAACTTTCATTACAACATATTTTTATAACTGTTCTATTTTATTATAGTTTTTATTGTTAATCTCTATGTCTAATTTATAAATTAAACTGTATCATAGGTATGTATGTACCTATGTAGTTTCAGGCATCCACAGGGCATCTTGGAATGTTTCCACCTGGCAGATAAAGGAGGGCTACTGTATCTAAAATGAAACACAGCAAGAAAAAATTAAAAATAAATTAAAAGAGTATCAGTGAACTATGAGATAACTTCAAGAGCCCAAATATTTATGTAACTGAAGTACCCAAGGTGGACAAAAAAATTTTGAAGGTATTATTTTTCCAAATCCGTTAAAAGTATAAGCCCAAAAGGCAAGAAGTTCATTGCTCACCAAACACCAGAAACATGGAGAAAACTACACCAAGGTACAACAAAATTGAATTGCTCAAACCAGTGATAAAGAGAAAATTTTAAAGCAGTCAGACAATTAAAAAATGTTGCAGCAAACAATAAGGATAACAGCACATTTCTCATCAGAAATACATCAAGTGAGGAGAAAGTGAAACAAGACTTTCAAAGTCTTGAATAAAAACAAAACTGACAACCTAGAATTCTATACAAAGTGAAGTATTTCCTAAGAATGTAGGTGAAATAAAGTCATTTCTGACATACTGAAAATGTTCATCAACAGAAATGTTGATATTACCAGAGCTATAAAGGATGGCCTCCAGGCAAAAGAAAAATGGTACCATGGGGAAATATAGGTCTACATAAAGAAATGAGGAGCATTGGGGATTGTATCCATATGGGAAAATACAGAAGATCTTTATTATTTAAATCACTTAAAAAAAATTGATTGCTTAAACAAAAATACTAATGGTTCAAAAATCAGTAAGAAACTAGAAGACTTGAACAAAGCTACCAACCACTCCAACCTAACTGACATCTTTTGAACACTCTATCCAACAACAGCACATATTCTTTCCAAGTATACATGGAAAATTTACCAAGATAGACCATGGTGTGACCATTTTTCAAGTCTCATTAAACTTAAAATGATTCAAGTCATTCAAAGTATGTTCTCTAACCACAATGGAATTAAACTGTTTATCAGTAACAGAAAGACATTTTGATTATCCCCAATATTTGAAAAATAAATAACACACTTCTATATAACATATGGGTCAAAATATAATCCAAAGAGAAAAAAGAAAGTATTCTTAACTAAATGAAATGAAAATAAAAACTCAACAAATCTAGATCTGTGGGATCTCACCAAAGCAACCCTTCAGGGGAAGTGATGTCAGTATGTGCCTATAGTAAAACAGAAAGGTCTCAAAGCAACAACCCCAGGTTCCAGGTTAAGAAACTGGAAAAAGAACAAATTACACCCAAAGTAAACAGCAGGAAAAATGTCAGAGTGGAATTAAATAAAATAAAAAGGAAAAGATCATAATAATAGAAAAAAATCAATGAAACAAAGATGTGGTTCTGTTTGAAGAACAATAAAAGTGATAAACCTACAGATACACTGGTCAGGAAAAAAGGAAGTAGGTACAAATTATAAATTGAAGGAATAAAAGAAGTGGCATCATTACAGAATCTAGAGATATTTAAAGGAAAATAAAGAAATATTATAAACAATGTTGTGCCTATAAATTTGACAATGTAGAAGAAATGGACAAATTCCTTTCAAATAATCTCATCAAGAAGAACGTGATAATTTGTATAGTCTTGTATCAACTGAAGAAAAGTATTTTTTAGCTAATTTTTTTTTATAAAAAATAAAACCCTAAGCCAAGATGGCTTCACTGGAGAATTCTATCAAACATTTATGGAGAAAATAATACTGATTATACACAAACTCTTCCAGAAAATTGAAGAAGGGCAAAAATATTTCCAACTCATTCCATCAGGCCAGCATTACCCTGATCCCATAAATAGACAACAATATTATAAGAAAACTCAGATCAATATGCCTCATGAACATAAATTCAAAACTTGTAAACAATATTTTAGCTAATAGGAACAAACAATATATTTTTAAAAATAACTAAGGGCTTTTTACCCCAGAAATGCACGGCTGTTTTAACATTTGAAAATGAATCAATGTAATTAATCATAGTAATAATCTAAAAAAGAGAAACTATGTAATCATTCCAATCATCTCATCAAGATGAAAAAATATTTGAGTAAATCCAACATCCATTCCTGGTAAAATAATGATCACCAAATTAGGAAGAGGAGAAAATTCCTCAGTCATCTAAAGGGAATCTTCCAAAATTCTACAGCTAATATAACACTTAGTGGAGTAAGAGGTAATGTACAGGATATCTGATTTCACCACTTCTACTCTTTCTTGTCCTGGAGGTTCTAGCCAGTGAGATCAGGTTAATAAAAAGAAAGACATTCAGATTGGAAAACAGAAGTAAAACTTTTTATACAGAGATGATATGATCAATTGTGTAGAAAATGCAATGGAATCTACAAAATAGCTACCAATAGGTGAGATTAGCAAGGTTACAGGATTTAAGATCATTATACAAAAATTTGCATTTGTATAGTGGCAATGAACAATAGAAAACTGAAATTAAAAATACCACTTAAAATTGCATCCAAAATAATAAATACTAAGATGTAAATTTGACAAAATACATAGAGAACTACAAAATATTGCTGAGGAAAAATAAAGAAGGTTTACATAAATGGAAAGATGTATTGTGTTCAAAACTCAGAAGACCCAATATTTTTAAGATGTTAATTTTCCCAAATCTATATCATCTACATTCATCTACAGATTCAACATAATCCCAAACAAAACCCCAGCAAGCTTTTTTTTCTGGAAATTCAAAGGAACTGGAATATCCAAAACAACTTTGAAAAAGAAGAACAAAGTCAGACGGAAAAGACTATTTATTTTGAGGCTTATGATATAGATGCCAAGATAGACAAATCAAGAGAACAAAATAGAGAGTTTAGGAACAAATCTACACATATATAGACAACTGCTTTTTCAAAAAGGTTTAAGGTCAATTTAGTGGAGCAAGGATAGTCTTTTCAACAAAAGGTGCTGGAAACATTTGATATCTATTTGCAAAAAAATGGAGGGAAGGAGGGAGGGAGGAAAGTAAGGAGGAGGGAAGCAAGGGAGAAAGGAAGAAAGGAAAAGAGAAGAAAAAAGAATTTCTATCTAAACTTTATATCACATATAGGAATTAACTAAAAATGGATCATATACCTGATGTTAAACTTAAGACTTTAAAACTTTTAGAGGAAAACATAATGAGAAAATCTGTGACCTTGGGTTAAGAAAATATTTCTTAGATATAAAACCAAAACAAAACAATGATGCATAGATAAATTAGATTTCATCAAAATTAAAATTTCTGCTCTTCAGAAGAAACTAATGTAAGAGGATAAAAAGATAAGTCAGAGACTGAGAGAAAATATATTCAAAGCATATATCTAATAAAGAAAAGAACTTATATACAGTATATGTAAAGAAAGTTCAATATTCAATAATAAGAAAGCAATACAATTTAAATAACAGGAAAAAAATCTGAACAGATGGCCATCTAAAAGATATACAGATGACAAATTAGCATGTGAAAAGATGTTCTATATCATCAGTCACTGTGGAATTGTAAATTAAAACCACAGTGTGATGCTACTACTCACTGAGTAGAATGGTTAAAATTAAAAGAAATGACCATACCAAGTGTTGGTGATGATGTGGAGGAACTCCTGTATACTGCTGATGGAAATATAAAATGATACAATCACTCTGGAAAATAATTTAATGGTTTCTTAAAATGCCAACGTATAGCTTCCATACAACTCAGACATTCAAATCTTAGTTAATTACCCAAAAGAAATCAATGTCTGTGCCCATACAAAGATTGCACACTAATGTTCAAAGCAGCTGTATTTGTAATAGCCAAACCTGGACAGCCCAGATGTTCATCAATAAGTCATGACTTACTATTACATAATAGAAGATGGATGAATTTCAAAATAATTATTTTGAGTGAAAGAAGTCAAAAAGAAGACTTCCCACCCCAAAGTTCACATACCGTATGATTCCGTGTATATACATTTTGAGGATGTACTAACTAATGCAGAGCAACTAAAAACAGAACAGGAGTTGCCTACAGACAAAGTGAGCAGTGAGGGGTGGGAGTGAAGGGCCACAATGGAATGTTATGAACAAGAGAATGTGGGGGTTGAAGATCATTATCTTGATTTTAGTGATGGTTTCACTGGTGTATACATATGTAAAAACTGAACAAGTTGTACATGTTATACATGTACAGTTTATTGTAGGTATGTCAATTTTACCTCAATAAAACTGTTAAAAATAAAAGAGAAAAATGTAAAGCACATTTTAACAGCTTACTGAACTAATATTTTTATGATAAAATTTAGAACTTGCTTCTAATATAGTAGATCTTTATAATAACACCATTAAATATATGAAGTAATTATTTACTTCTTCTGTGATGCTAAAGAACTGTAGCAATTGCTTACAACTTGGGAAGACCAAGTTCAGGATCAGATCAGCTGTTGCAATTTAATTCTATTGTATTTTCATACAGTATAATTTGTGGATATTTTATGCTTCTTTTAGAAGTTAAAGCATCTATTTACACACCTAGAATTTACAGACAGATCTATGTTTATTGCCATTTTAGTAAAAAATATGTAATGTATGAACACTTCCTTTAAATATAGATAATAGCATTTAAATATGCAGAATATTGGATCCTTTTTTAGATTCTGAAATTAGTATACTACTATCAAACCTACATGAACTAGGTCTGCATAGAATTAGTTCATTCATTCATTAAATATTTTTGAATGTCTGTTCTATGTGTTGCCTCTGTCATGGTATAACTTATATAAAATCATTTAATGGTGAGGTCCCACATGTATTCTGTGAAATTGGACAGTGTGCTTAAGAAATTTAGACACTTCAGATATCATACCTAATTTTCCTTTGGTAAATTAGATGATTTATTACAGTGGTTCTCAACTGGAGAGTTTGTTCATAAACAGAGTTCTGGAGGTCAACCATGGAGATTCTGACTTTGGAGGCCTGAGTTTTAGGGTATTTGCATTTCTAATACGTTTCCAGGTGAAGCTGATGCTGCTGGCCCAGGAACCATACTTTGAGAAACACTGATTTATCAGAAATTACTTTATAATTGCCATGTGAATAATTAAGTATACAGTTTAAACCTGTGGAGTAATAAGGCTAGGTGCCTCGATACACCTATTATTCACCTTAAATCTCATCTCATATATTGTATCATGATTATAAATGTGAGAGACTTTAGTTAAAACTGAGCCAGCACTACCAAATTTTGTCATTTACACTTCCAATATTTCTTCACAATATTGGGGAAAAAATTCTATAATTCCCAAATCTGATAGATTTCCCCATAATGGGAGAAATAAATTATAGAAACTTTGATGGGTCAAATAATTTTACTGTATGTTTGATCATTTTTGTGGCTTGAGTCATCTCTATCTCTACCTAAGAATATTAAAATATCACAGTGGTGCAACAGAACCAGAAGAAACCCTTTGGACACAAAAGATTCAGGCAACACTAAATAAACAGGGCATCTCCACTGGGATTTATACATCAGCAGATCTGTTCACTGAGTCCCCATGAGGAGGAGAGGAACTTAAATAGAAGGCAGGAACTTAAATAGAAAAAGGTAATAAAATCAACTCCATGTCTTACACAATGATCCTTTCCAAAAATGAAAAGAATTGTATAATGAAAGGATGGTAGCAAAACCTAACAAGATGCTAAATTACTTTGTAAGTGTCCTGTGTATTTTATCTCACTCATATAGAACTACTTTGTGGTGACAAACAAGAATGACTGTCCACCAGAAAAATCAGCAGATTCTATGCCTTTAGCAAAGTAGTGCAATATATTTTTAGAATAACAGAGCAGCTCATGCTTCAAAATTATCTTTAGCCAGAGATCTTCTCTGGAATTCTCATATAAGTGGAAATATTTCACAGAAAAACTAAAACATGAGCCAAAGTTGTGATGGCTATCTCTATATCCATCCATTCGTCCATCTATCCACACACCCACCTACCTATACAGTTAGTTATCAGTTCTTCTTAAGTACTATTTATTTCTTATGCATGGCATATAAAAATGCTTTGAGATTATTTGGTTACAGTCAACAAAGCTGTCCAGTGGACGGATTGCCCCAAATATATCATTTGGGATTTAATACAAGAGAATTGTGCCACTACAAGAATGGTACCTTACACACTAAATCTAGGAGAATCCTTAAATTAGGAATGGACATTTTTTAAGCACACGCAATATTCAAGCTCTGTTTGAACAAACGCTTCATGGAATACATTAACTTCTATATAAACTCAGGGCAGCCAAGATCTAATACATAATGAATCCCTGAGCAACCTGAATTACAAAACATTAATTTGGAAAAATGGTTTTAGGGATATACATTTAAGCTTAATGTTAAATATTAAAAGTGTATAATAAAATTTTTGCTTCATTTTGCTCTAAACTCTTTCAGATCATCATGGCAAGTTGTTTTTATGTGGAGATAAAAAATATAGCCATCCTTTCATATTTCTGCAAATGCTGTTTTTAAAAAAGATTACACAGCTTCTGTGCTCATAACTAATATTGTAGACATTTGACCCTCTCTAGAGACTTTTTAAAATGTGTGAAACACTTTAGATATTTGGTATTTAACAGCTGAGAAAAGCTACCTGACAAGTTAGCAGCAAGGATCAGAGATCTGGCAAAATATATTCACTAACAGGGAATTTGCAAATCCCAAACTCCAACATGATCACAATTTAAACAACTGGTAATGACTCCTACTCTGTGGAGCATCATGCTTGAATAAGACATCCTTCATCCTGTCCTCCATTGTGGGAGCTGTGGATTTAGTGCCATATGCCAAGGGTCCCCTTCCCCTCCCTGTATAGGCATACAGACCTTGGCTCCCACTGGAGATTCTGCAGTGGCCCCTGAACTGACTCTAACCCTTCTCAGCCATGGTGCAGGAGCCTCTGGAAAACACTGTTTTAGACAAACCCACAGACGAAAGAGCCTTTGTGGAAGTACAGGTGTTTCAGCAGAGAAGTTCCAGCACACCACTGAAGAAAAGAAATACAATTCTATTGCACTGGAGTGGGTAGGAGAAACAGTTTGAATTTACCTGCATCACCCCTTCAAGGCGGCACAGCTCAGGACCAAGAGAGAACTTATTACCCCATGATTTCTCCCATGAAGGGAAATGACAGAGTGTGAGTGAGCAGCTGACTTCTCCAGCTGTGCAGGACGCTGCCAGAGAAGCCCATTTCTCTTACCTCATCCAGAGTACTGAACTATGAGCTGGATTACTGGGGGCAGAACGAAGCTGAGAGAGTGATAGAAGGGCTCTAGGAGGGTATTAAAGGGATGTGGATCCTATCAATTGTGTCATGGATTCCATCAAGACTCTGCCCACAGGTCACTGGGGATGCTTCACTTGCAGAGCCCCCTAAATGGCCCTCTGCACATCTTGCCCACACACACACCCACATCATGGCCGGCTCCCTGTACCCACTCCCAGCAGTGGTGGTCAGAGAGATTTGACAGATGACTAGTGAAGAAGTGCAGAAAGCCGGCCTGGATCTGCAGGCCAGGGAGACACCACAGACTTGAACTCTAGCACCACCTGTGGGAAAAGAAAAGGAGGCCATCAGCACCTGGTCTGTTGTATTGCAGGATCAACAGAAGACATACAAGCTAAAGAATTCTACCACAAAGGGAGCAAGAAAAGTGGAACAAGTGTATCCATAGAACAACTGAGAAAGCCTCAGAATCTCTGGCAAGATTGATGGAAGAAATTTCTCTCCTGAAAGGCTGTTAGTAAAGATTAGGAGGGAGGTGACTACTACTTCAAATGAAAAGCCAGCAATGCAAGATTTCGAGAAACATAAAAAAAATCAAGGAAACATGACACACCAAAGGACCACAATAATCCTCTAGTAACCAATCTGAAAGACATAGATATCTGCAATTTACCTGATAATGAATTTAAAATAGCTGTCTAACAAAACTCAATTAGCTAACAAAAACAGGAAAACAATACATGCACAAAATGAGATGTTTAACAGAAAGATAGAAATCATAAAAAAGAACCAAATAGAAATTTTGGAGCTGAAGAACACAATGAATGAAATGAAAAATGCAACAGAGAGGGTGGTAGGGGAGAGGAACTAGAGGAAGGTGGTCAAAAGGTACAGACTTCCAGTTATAGATAAATAACTCCTAGGGATGCAATGTACAACATGATAAATATAAACACTGTTTTATGTTAGATATGACAGTTGTTATCCTAAGAGCTCTCATCACAAGGAAAATTTTTTCTATTTCCTGAATTTTGTATCTATATGAAATGATAGCTTTTCACTAAACTTACTGTGATAATCATTTTATGATGTATGTTAATAAAGTCATTATGCCACACATAAATTTATACAGTACTGTATGGCAATTATATCTTAATAAAAGTGGGGAAAAAGAAGAATTTTCCCATCTAACCAATAAAAAAAATACAATAGAGAACATCAACATCATAATGGATGAAGCGGAAGAAAGAATCTATGATTTAGAGGATAGAAACTTTGAAATTATCCAGCCAGAGGAGAACAAAGGAATAAGAATGAAAAAGAGTAAACAAAGCCTATATGAACTATGGTATACAAAGAATTTGAGAATTGTTGGACGTCCAGAAGAGTAGGGGCCGGGGAGTGCAGAAAGATTATCTAATGAAATAATGGCTGAGAACTTCCCAAATCTGAGGAGAAATTTAGACACCCAAGTTCATGAAGCTCATAGGTCAAAAAATGAAATCAATTGAAAGAGATCCTCTCTAAGAAACATTCAAATAAGAATTGTCAAAAATCAAAGACAAAGAGAGAATCTTAAAAACAGCAAAAGAAAAGAAGCTTGTAATTTAAAAAGGACCACAATAAGGCTATCAGTAGATTTCTGAGCAGAAAACTTACAGACCTGGAGAATGTAGGATAATATATTCAAAGTGCTGAAAGGAAAAACTGCCATCCAAGAATACTTTATCCAGCAAAGTTATCCTTCAGAAATGAAGAAGAGATAAAGACTTTCCTAGAGAAAAGCTGAGAGAGTTCATCACCACTAGACATGCATTACAAAAAATGCTAAAAAGGAGTTCTTCAAGATGAAAGGAAAGGATGCAAATTAGTAACATGAAAATATAGGGAAAATATGACACACTGATAAAGGTAACTAAGTAGCAAAATTCAGAATACAATATATTGTAATATGGTAGTGTTAACCACTTAAATCTAGTATAAAGTTTGAAGGAAAAGAGTATTAAATATACCCACAGCTACAATAATTTGTTAATGAATACAAAATATTTTTCAAAAGGTAAATTGTGACATTAAAAACATAACGGGGGGAGTAAAAGAGTAGTTAAATTAAGATGTTATCATAGTTAAATTAAGATGTTATCAGCATAAAATAGACTGTAATATCTATAAATTGTTTATATAAGCCTCATGGTAACCACAAAGCAAAAATTTACAGTAGACATACAAATGACCAAAAGAAGGTACTCCAAGAATACCACTATGGAAAATTATCAGTTCACAAAGAAAGGCAGCAAGAGAGAAAAGAAGGAACAAGGGAGTTATAAAATGGCCAGAGAACAATGATATGACATTAGTAAGTCCATAGCATATCAATAAATACTCTGAATATAAATGGATTGAATTCCCAGATCAACAAGCATAGAGTGGCTGGATGGATATTTTTAAAAAGACATGATTATATGAAGTCTACCAGAGACTCACTTCAACTTTAAGGAACACATAGGATCAAAATGAATGCGTGAAAAAACATATTCTAAGCAAGTGGAAATTAAAAGAGTGCAAAGGTAGCTATACTTATATAAGGTAAAACAGACTTTAAGCCAAAAACAGTAACAAGAGACAAAGAAGGTCATTATATACTGAAAATAGGGTCAATAATCAAGAAGCTTTTACAACTATAAATATCAATATATATGTACCCAACATCAAAGTACCTAAACATATTAATCAAATACTAACAGATCTGAAGGGAGAAATAAACAACAATAAAATAAGAGTAGGAGACTTTAATATACCAATCTGAACAGTGCCTGGGCCATCCAGGCACAAAATCCACAAGGAAACAATGGGTTTGAACCAGACTTTTAACCAAATGGCCCTAACAATGTATACAGAACATTCCATCCAGCAGCTGCAGAATATACATTCTTTTCAAGTTCACAGGAAACATCCTGCAGAATAGATCAATGATAGGTAACAAAATAAGTCTTAGCAAATTTAAGAAGACTGAAATCATACCAAGTATGTTTTCTGACCACAATATTATAAACTAGAAATTAATAATAGAAGAAAAGCTAAAAATTACAAATACATGGAAATTAACACACACACACACATCTGAACAATAGATAGGTAAGAGAAGAAATCAAAAGGGAAATCAAAAATATCTAGAAATAAATGACAGTGAAAACACAACATACCAATGGGATGTAGCAAAAGCAGTTCTAAGAAATAAGGTTATAGCAATAAACACCTACATTAAGAAAAAGGAAAGATCTCAGAAAAGTCCCTAACTTTATATCCAAAGAAACTAGAAAAAGAACAACAAAAATCTCAAAAAGACCAGAAGAAAGGAAATAGCAAACATCAAAGCAGAAATAAATGAAATAGAGAGCAGAAAACTAATAGATAAGATTGATAAAACTAAGAGCTATTTTTTTAAGATAAAAAATTTTGACCAACTTTTAGCTAGATTAAGCAAGAAAAGGAAGAATACTGAAATAAAAACAGATATGAAAAACATACAAGATATATCAATATTATAACCTTACCCACAGAAACACTAACGATCATAAGAGACTACTATGACAATGATACACCAACAAAATGGATAACCTAGAAGAAATGGACAAATTCCTAGAAAAATACAAGCTACCAAATTGAATCATGAAAAAATAGAAAATCTAAAAAAACAATTACTAATAAGGATATTGATTCAGCAATCAAAAACCTCTCAACACAGAAAATCCCAGGACCAGATGGTTTCTCTGGTGAATTCTACCACACATTTAAAGAAGAATTAATGTCAATCCTTCTCAACTCTTCCAAAAATTTGAAGAGGAGGGAACACTTCCAAACTCACTTCAGGTAAGACATTAGAGCAAAAGAAAATTACAGCCCAATACACCTGGTGAATATAAATTCAAAAATTCTCAAAAATATAAGCAAACTGATTTCAGCATTAAATTAAAAGGATCATACGCCATGATCAAATTGGATTTATCCCTGGTATGCAAGGGTGGTTCAGCATATGCAAATCAATCAATATGATGCACCACATTAACAAAATAAAGGATAAAAATATATGATCATCTCAATAGATGCAGAAAAATCTTTTGCTGAAACTCAACATTCATTTGTGATAAACACTCTCAACAAAATGGGTATAAAGGGAATGTACCTCAACATAATAAAGGCCACATATGACAAGCTCACAGCTAACATCATACTCAACAATGAAAGGTTGAAAGCTTTTCCTCTAAGATCAGGAACATGACAAGGATACCCACTCTTAACACTTCTATTCAACATAGTACTGGAAGTACTAGACAGAGCAATTAGGCAAGAAAAAGAAATAAAAGACATCCAAATTTGAAAGGAAGAAATAAAACTGTCTCTGTTAGTATAGGACATGATCTCATATATGGAAAACCCTAAAGACTCCACCAAAACAACTGTTAAAACTAATAAATGAATTCAGTAAAGTTGAAGCCTACAAAAATCAATATACAGAAATCTGTTGTTTCTATACACTAATAACAAACTATCAGAAAGAGAAATTAAGAAAACAATCTCATTTACAATTGCATCAAAAAGAATAAAATACCTAGTAATAAACTTTAATGAAGGAGGTGAAAGACCTGTATTATGAAAACTATAAGATGCAGATGAAAGAAACTGAAGATAACAAACAGGTGGAAAGAGATACTGTTTTCATGGATTGGAAGAAATAATAATGTTAATATGTCCATACTACCCAAATCAATCTACAGATTTAATGCAATCCCTATCAAATTACCAATGGCATTTTTGACAAAACTGGAGTAAACAATCCTAAAGTTGGTATGGAATTACAAAAGACCCTGAATAGCCAAAGCAACCTTAAGAAAGAACAAAGCTGGATGCATCACAATCCCTGATATCAAACTATACCACAAAGCTGTAGTAATGAAGAGTATGGGACTGGCATAAAAATACATACAAAGACCAATGGAACAGAACCAAATGCCCAGAAATAAACCCTTCCATAAACAGTCAACTAATATTTGACAGAGAAGCCAAAAATACTCAGTGAGGAAAGGTTAGTCTCTTCAATAAATGATGATGAAAAAAATTGGATAATTACATGCAGAAGAATGAAGTTGGACCCGTACCTTACATCATACACAAAAATTAACTAAAAAATGTATTAAAGTCTTAACATACAACCTGAAACCATAAAACTCCTGAAGAAAACATACAGGGTAAACAACTTGATTTTGATCTTGGCAATTATTTTTTGAACTGACACCAAAAGTAAAGGCAACAAAAGCAAAAATAAACAAGTGGGACTACATCAAACTACAAGGCTTATGCACAGCAAAAGAAATAATCAACAAAGTGAAAAGGGAACCTACAGAACGGGAGAAAATATTTGCAAATCATATATCTTTTAAGGGATTAATATTCAAATTGTATAAAGAACTCATCCAACTCAACAGCAAAAAAACAACAAAAAAGAATTCTATTTAAAAAGTGGGCAGAGGACCTAAACAGACATTTTTCCAAAGAAGACATCAAAATGGCCAACAGGTATATGAAAAGATGCTCAACATCACTAATCATCAAAGAAATGCTAATCAAAGCCACTGTGAGATACCATCTCACA
This sequence comes from Balaenoptera physalus, assembly GCF_965194825.1. Classification (NCBI taxonomy): domain Eukaryota; kingdom Metazoa; phylum Chordata; class Mammalia; order Artiodactyla; family Balaenopteridae; genus Balaenoptera; species Balaenoptera physalus. The sequence goes on along the minus strand of NC_138896.1, from coordinate 46,628,663 downwards.
CCTGTTAGAATGATTTATCACAAAAAGGCAAGAAATAGAAAGTATTGATAAGGGTATGGAGAAAAGAAACACTTGTGCACTGTTGATGGGAGTGTAAATTGGTGCAGACACGAAAAACAGTATGGACGTTCCTCAAAAAATAAAAATAGAACTAGTGATCTAACTCTGGCTATATATCCAAAGGAAATGAAACCAGGATATTTAAGAGATATCTGCACTCCCATGTTCATTGTAGCATTATTCACAATAGCCAAGATATAGAAACAAGCTAAGTGTCCATTCAGGAATGATTAGATAAAGATGTGATACACACACATGCATACACAAACACACAACTGAATATTATTCAGCCATGAGAAATAAGGAAACCCTGCCATTTGCGACAGCATGGATGAACCTGGAGGGCATTATGTTAAGTGAAATAAGTGAGACAGAGAAAGACAAGAACTGTATGACATCAATTATATGTGGAATCTAAAGAAGCTCAACTCATAAAAACAGAGGAGAATGGTGGTTGCCAGGGGCTGGGGGTGCGGAAATGGGGAGATGTCAGTCAAAGGGCACAAACTTCCAGTTATAAAAGAATAAGTTCTGAGGATTTAATGTTCAGCATGGTGCTTATAATTAACAATACTGTATTAAATATCTGAAAGTTGCCAAAGAGTGTAGATCTTAAATTTTCTCACCACAAAAAAGAAACAATAATTGCGTGAAATGATGGAAGTGTTAACCAATGCTACCGTGGTAATCATTTTGAAAAACATAAGTGCATCAAATCAAAATGTTGTACACCTTAAACTTACACAATGTTATATGTCATATATATCTAAATAAATCTGGATAAAAAACAAATGAAAAAAACTTTTAAAGATTCCAACTCTGTGGAATTAATGAGGGCCCATAAAGTGCTTCAGTGACCAAATCAAATGTTACTTGCAAGAAGCATTTACTTTCCATAAAGGAAAATAAATAATGGGTTAGTAAGACTTTTTTTCTTCCATTGTGAGTTGACTAAAGTGAAAAATAGCATGTTTTCACGACCTACTTCTACAATGTAATAGTTTTGTGATGATGAGCATGTCACTAAACCTTTCTGAGCCTATTTTTTTCTTTATTTGAGAAATAAGATGGCAATAGTATCAATCATAAAGTGTATTAAATTAAAAGCCTACAACTCTGTATAAATATTATTCATCACCTAATTATATTATGATCTAAATGATGCAAGTTGTAAGTCTTGGTATTACTGATAATGACAATGACACCTTACATTTAATATGCATTATCATCATATATCAGTCATTGTTCTAAGCATTTTACCATTTTAATTCATTAACAATCTTATTATGTCAATTTTCAGACAAGGAATGAAGGGAGTTGAACTACTGCACATTGGCTCCAGAATCTGAATTCTCAACCACTTCAATCTTACTAATCTTAATTAAACAAACAAAAAACCTACAATAAGTCCATCATGATTGTAACATGTAATTATATTAATTTTTTGAAAAAAATGTTAAAATTTGAAAAAATTTTAATATTGAGGAAACACTGCATTCAATATTTAGCAATTTCCAGATCTATAATCCTTTTACATAGATAAATGTTTAATAGAAAATATTCATATATGCCTTTTGAAAATATTTCTCAATTGTCAATCTATTTGCAATCATTAAGTATGGGAGTGGTTCCATCAGAGTATTAAAATAATTCTGAATTACCACAGTTTCTCCCTTCTTTTAAAAATATCCACAAATAGATGTAAATTATGCATTCCAAAATTAATGTTCTGACTGCAGTCTGATTTACTTCAAAAGTCTGTTTTACTCCAAGTAAGAATGAGTTTGAATAAAAAAACACAATTAATTTTTATGTTAAGGGTATCCACAACATGAGGTTACGGAGAAGAGGGTCAAAGGCTACCATGTTGATATTCTGCTGAGCACCTGATACACAAATGGTCCCACTCACACCAGGCTTACTACTCCCAATGTCATAATTAGAATGTGCTGCTGGGTGCAGCTGCTACTGTTATCTCGATTTTCAGACAGATTTATTGAAGCTTAGAGAGGGTAAGTAACTTCTCCAAGGTCAGAAAGCCAAATGGCAAAGGTAAGATGAAAGCCAAACTACACAGTCTTAAGCACCCCCGTGAGCTTAGTTAATCTTACAGTTGTGAAATAGTCTTTCACTAAAAATAGAATAGCAGAATCAGCCAGAGGTAAAAGAAGCTACCTGTTTATATATGTATTGGCTTGCTTTCTGCAAGTGACTGGTCAACTTTCAAAACTGCAGAGAAATTATTTTTTTAATTAGCAAATTTCGTATTTTGTGAGGCTATTTCCAGGCTCCAATGATACAATCCATCTGTCCTTACCCTTTATTCTCTTAAAACACCAGCGTCCACTACCGGTGAATGGCACACATTTTAAGTAAGGGCAGCTTCATCAGCATCATCAAACTATCTGAGGATAAACTCTAAATTTTTAAGTTTTCTAAAACATGCTACGGATTTATCCTGAACCTTTAAATTCTTTCTTTTTAGAAAAACAGTATAGCCAGACCCCTAATGCCTTAGAATTATTGATACCATAATATTTTTTACATTGCACACCACTCAATAAATTACATTTGCTCAAAGTTGTGTTTAACTCTTTAAGGAACATTAGGCCACAAAAAAGAATATTTGAACCTTATCAATGATAGCACCTCCCAATGCCCTGCATTTTATACGCTTGCGTTCAGGCATGCAAATCCCACGGTGTTATTTGACAACACCCCGTAGTCTCCATCCTGTGGGCATTTATAAACACTGTTCCTTTTGTTATTGTTGTTATGTTCTATTTCATTGGCAGATTTGCATTTATTAATTAAAATACAAACCAAGACATTATGTTCTTTGTAAAACAATTGCTCTTTTGAGTCTTGATAAGATGCGGGGTAGATAAAATATCACACGAATTCATTGATTTTTGTACGTGCCCTTTGGAGTGTGTGTGTGTTTAAACTGCTTTGGCAAAGGTTACAAGTGATTTCCAAATTGCTAAATTTGATGGACACTTTTCTGTTCTCATCTTACCTGACTGTTTGTAAAGAGTTGGAGATTCTAAATATCAGTATCTCCAGGGATGAGCATGGCCACCTGAGTGACTTTGTTCACTTCCTTGGCTTCAAGTGTCACACAGTAAGTGTTTACCTGGAACCTCAATCCTGAGCACCAATATCAAGCAATTTGCAACTTCCTATAAGATAGAAGTTGCCCATAACTCCGCATTACCTGTAAGAGAAAGTCCAAGCTTTTTAGAGATGAATACATGGCTTTTGTGTGACTTGGTGGTCATCCCCCACTCTCTCAAGTATTTCTCTGAACTTACACCACTTGGAACTCTGTGCTGTGAGCCAAAAAACACTTGGAGTTTCTCAGTATGCAAACCTGTATCATGCCTTATTCACATCTTTCCTTCTTCCTGGAATGCCCTTCTCTTAATTCCATAAAAACTTGCTCAATTTAAGGATCAATTCTATTACAAAATCTTTCCTGACCCCTACGCCTCATCATGGTCTCTTCTGTGCCTGGTAGCCACCACACCGGACTGCACTGTAAGTCTGTATGTGCCCCCTTGTTTCAAAGCAGGCAACTCTTTAAGGTCAGGGATTGGACTTTTTTTTTCTCTCAGAGCATGTTTTTCACTATTACATATAGATGTTCAGTAATTATAAAGAATAATGGTCACTGTGTTTAAATCTAGCACTGACATTTGATATGTGATATCCACATAAGCTTTGATATCCATAAAGGATTTGATTTGGTTAAAAATGGTTTTGTGTAAGTCTAGTCTGTTAGCCATAAATGCATTTGTCTTTATAGTTTATTTTGCATCACTCCTCTCCTCTGATTCATAAACTTTCTATTCACAGTTCAAGAGTATTTAATATTACCCTAACTTTGACAACAATCACATAAGGTACTTTGATAAACCAGTCACTATTTACAGACCTCTGGCATATTTTGCCTCCTTCCTAAGAATAATACCTCTTCTATGAAAAACTCTTCTCTTCTCCCACATCACAAAGTTTTCCATTCTTCATGGAGCTAAACAGATTCCCTCGCTTTCTCTTATCTTTTTTGGAGTCTCTGAGGCTGCTCTTTTGCTATTTTTTCCATCAAAGAGAAAATCTGCCAAACTAGCTTTGGGACCCTGATTTCTTTAACTTTATAAATGGGTTTCCCTGGCCTAACAACTAGGGAATATGCACAGCTTTTACACCTTGAGTTCCCTGTTCCTATCCCTTCCCTGTTGTCCCTTTTGGCAAATTAGCTTTCCTCTGCATGACTGAATGAGCGAGTCATGAAATAGTGCTGGGGCATCTTTCACAATATGGTGAGGAGATGTATGGTAATTGGGGACCTATTAACTCTAAACAGAGGGGTTTCATTTGGTGGGGTTTAGAGTAGAGGGAGGGTAAGAAGGGAGTCACCTTATTCTGATGCAATTAAAGATGCAAAACCTAAGGTACTGAAATAGAATGAAAACATATGCATAATGACATGTATATGCTGGAAATATTTCTAAAATAGAAATATTCGTGCTACCAGTGTTCCCTAGACTTGTGTATTGAACCTCCCCTTGGAACATGGTTTTTCAAAAGAAATAAAAAACAAACCTTTAACATTATTTGTTTTCATTTTTACTTTTTGTAATCTTTTTTTGGGGTGTGAGAACATGTCAGTTCTACTCTTAGCAAATTTCAATTATCTAATACAGTGTTAGCAACTAATCACTAGGCTTTGCATTAGATCCTCAGAACTTACTTATAGCTGAAAGTTTGTATCCTTTTACCAATTTCTCCCTTATTTCCCCCACCCACCAGCCTCTGGCAACCACTTTTCTACTCTCTGTATCTATGAGTTTGACTTTTTTTTTAAGGTTCCACCTAGAAGTGATACCATGCAGTATTTGTTTTTCTCTGTCTGGCTAATTTCACTTAGCATGATGCCCTTGAGGTCCATTCATATTGTTGCACATAGGAGGATTTTCTACTTTCTCATGGTTGAATAATATTCAATTGTGTACATATACCACATCTTCTTTATTCATTCATCCTTATACAGATACTTAGGCTGTTTTCATATGTTGGCTATTGTGAATAAATGCTGCAATGTGGGAAGGCAGCTATCTCTTACATATCCTGATTTCATTCCCTTTGAATAAACATCCAGAAGTGGAATTGCTGGATCATATAGTAGTTCTATTTGTAACTTTTTAAGGACACTCCATACTGCTTTCCATATCGGCAGAACCAATTTACATTCCCACCAACAATGCACAAGTGTTCCTTTTTTTCCACATCCTCACCAACACTTGTTATATCTTGGCTTGTTCATGATAGCCCTTCTAAAACAAGTGTGAGCTGATATCTCACTGTGGTTTGATTTGCATTTCTTTGGTGATTAGTGATGTTGAGCATCTTTCATGTACCTGTTGGCCATATGCATATCTCCTTTAGAAAAAATGTCTATTCAGATGCTCTACCCAGTTTTTCTTTTCATTTTTCATTTTTAAAAATTATTTTCTTTGCTTTACAGAGCTTCTTAGCTTGATGTAGTCCCACTTATATATGTTTCCTTTGTTACCTTTCTTTTTGGTGTCAAATCCAGAAAGTTATTGCCAAGATAGATGTCAAGTTGCTTACCCCATATGTTTTCTTCTAGGAGTTTTATGGTTTCAGGTTTTATGTTCAAGTCATTAATCCCATTTGAGTTGATTTTTGTTTATGGTGTGAGATAGAGGTCCAGTTTCATTCTTTTGCATATGGTTATCCAGTTTTCCCAACACCATTCATTTATTGAAGAAACTTCTTTCCTCATTACAAATTCTTGGCATCTTTGTCATAAATTAACTGACCATATATCCATGGGTTTATTTCTGAGATCTTTATTCTGTTCCTTTGAATGACATGTCTGTTTACATGTCAAAACCACATTATTTTGATTACTATAGCTTTGTAATACAGTTTGAAATCTGGAAGTATGATGCCTCTAGCTTTGTTCTTTCTCAAGATTGTTTTGGCTAGTTGGGGTCTTGCACATTCTATGAATTTTAGCAAATATATAATGACAGGTATCCATCATTATAGTATTATATGGAGTATTTTCACTGTCCTAAAAATCCTCTGTGCTCCACCTATTCATCCTTCCCTCTCCTCCACCAACTCCTGGAAACTATTGATCTTGTTGTTGCCTCCATAGTTTTGCCTTTTCCAGAATGTCATATAGCTGGAATCATACAGATGTCAGATTGGATTCTTTCACTTAGTAACATGTATTTACGTTTCTTCCAATTTTTTTCATGGCTTGATAGCTCTTTTTTTTTAGCACTAAATAGTATTCAATTGTCTACCTGTACCACAATTTATTTATCCATTTACTTACTGAAGGACATCCTGGTTGCTTCCACATTTTGACAATTATGAATAAAGCTGCTACCAACCTCCATGTGCAGGTTTTTCTGTGGACATAAGTTTTCAACCCCTTTAGGTAAATGACAAGGAGTGTGATTGCTAGATTGTATGGTAGGAGGATGTTCAGTTTTGAAAGATTGCCAAACTGTCTTCCAAAGTGACTGTGTTCTCTAACATTATTAAACTCACCCTTATGCATTAAAACATTTTTAAGCACTTGAGAGACAAACGAAGCACTTAAAACTGACCAATTTATCTCTGAATGGTCAAATAAAAATTCTTACTCTAAAACCTCACTAATATATTAGTAGGTTACAAACTGATGGTCTAAAATATATGCAATTTGAAAAGAACTGAAGTTTTATTTTACTAAGGTTTCTTCCATTTCATAAATTAAGATGCAAATGGGAATGACTCTTAGGTAAGTCTTTTTTATTTTATGTCAAATTTGCTGTGTTGTAATTTCTACTAATTTGTCCTGCTTTTGCCCTCTGAGGTCATACAAGACAAATCTACCCTGTTTTCAATTATCTAAAAGATTTTTACTAGTAAGAAGGTTATTTTTATTTTAAGCCTAATATTTCCAGTTTCCTCATAACATTTCAAGACCCCTTGAACACTCTGGTTATGATTATCTGTAAAGTCTCTCATTCATTAATCGATTCATTGACTGATTAATTCATTTATTCAATCTGCAATTATTACATGCCTAGGCTCTGACAGGCCCCATGGGTTGTACTGAGAAGCCACTGAAAATAGTTAATCACTAACATTTTTTTAAAAAGCAAAAAAACAAAAACAAAAAAAAAGTTTCTCTCTTATCTCCTCCCCACCTTTTATAGAATTAGCAACTTTTTCTTTGATTCTTTTATATCAGCTTACATAAGTCTGACCTATAACCAGTAACTTCTCTGCATTTAAATGCTTACAAATCTATTCTCTCCTGTTAGTCTACAGTTTCCCTCAGGGTAGGGACACTGTAGACAGTTAAGTATTTACATTGAGTTGTGGTAAGGGGACGAACTCATGAGCCAAACTAGGTTCAAATCATGCTCTGCTCCCTACTCCCTGAAGGACCCTGGGCAAACAACCCTGTGCTCCCATCTCCCCAGCTGTTAAATGGGGATGTGATCAGTGCTTCACAGGGCTGCGTGGGGATTCCTGTTACTGCACATTTCAACATTTCAATCTACTTCCTTTGGCCTTGTAGTTGGTAAAAAGATTTCTGTGATTCTGGATATAGATGGATTATGAGACCAATTATTCACTGTGTAAGATTGTCTGTTTAGTGATGTGTTTTATGGACTATTTTACTGGAAATGCAGGAGAGATGATTTTTAGGAGTTAGACACTACTTAAGGCAAAGACTGCAAATTTCTCTTAAATATTGCCCTTCATAAAGAATGAAGTATCATAGTTTATTAAAATAATAACTACCTTTCAAATTTGTTTGATAAATGAACTGCATTAATTTTTTCAATCAGCTTGATAAATTTAAGATTTATATCTTTCTAAATATATCTCTAATGTAGATTTTTATCAGCATGACAGAATTAATAACTTCCTCCAGATGAAAATAATTATAAGGACACATTAAAAACATCAATGTTTTAAAACCACATCCCAGCCAACAAACAATTATATAAATATAATATAAAACTTAATATAAAATTAAAGACAAATTTGAAGTAGTTATAGTCTGCTTATATACCTAACAAGATTATAATTACTTTATATTATATAATTATTACATAATAAGACAAAAGAGTTTCAGAAAATAACTTATTCCTTTATAGATATGATAAATATGATGTGTGTGACTATCACTTCATGATAAATAGGGCCTTTTTTTTATTCATGAAGTTGGATGTCAAACTCAACTGAAAAATGTGTGTCATATTCAATGTATTTATTCCAAGGCCTGTTAAAATTACTCTACTTTGCTGCAGATGGATAAAATAACAACCACTTTTCTATGTTTTATGATTAAAATAGTTTGAAATGATGGCTTTAAATTTCCTATGTTTACAACTTTATTAAAACCCCACAACAAATTATATACTTGATTAAAGATTTATGGAAGACACATTGCACTGCATTCTTAATAGGCAACTGTCACAATTTCATGGGGGACTGCTCAAATATTGAAGTACTGTGGCAGCATCCATCACAGCTACAGAAAGGAAAGTTCCAATGTGGAAAAAAAATGCAGTCATAAAAAATATAACACAGGATCAAAAAATAATAAGTCATTAGACACTGAATACATAAACCAACTACATTTTTGCTGCACTGGGTTAAGTTTAAATAGCAGTAAAAGAGAGCCATTAATGAAGAAGGTCTAAATCTTGTTAATGAATTAAATATCTTAACCTCTTCCAAATTTAAAAAGAACACAACTCAATTAAAAATATTATTTAAATATGTCAACTAAAGAAGCAGTGAACAAAGAATGCTGTTAAATGAGCTTTCTAGAACTGTGCTACCCAATATGATGGCCACTAGTCACATGTGACTATTTAAATTTAAATTCATTGAAATTAAGTAACATTAGAAATTCAGTTCCTCATTTACACTAGCCATATTTCAAGTGCTCAAAAGCCACGCATAGCTAGTGACTAATAAATGTGACAGCACAGACAGAACATTTCCATAATCACAGGAAGTTCTATTGGACAATGGGCATTCTAGAGTTTTAGGGAAACACTACCCTGGAGAGTTGGGAATATAGAACTAAATTATTATTATCACCTGAAGTCAATGTTCCAGATGTTTACTATGATATTTCAAAACAGAAAAATTAGCTGAGATTCTTTGTATGTAATTAGTTGAAAAAACACCTGTCCATTTTAATACTGGACACATCTGTCCATAACTACTAAATCCAGGTATAAAGAAACTAGCTTCATCACTTATGCTCATCATTGTTTAATGCCAAAATGCTTAGAAGAGTTACAACTCTGTCCATTAAAATTAACAAACAAAAAACCAAAAGCACGTGGTATTATTCCTTTCACAGCCCTTGGCATGAAGAGGTAAACTAGGAATACAGGGCCATAACCATGGTGAAATCATTCCCTTTATATAACTAGACATATGTGATTAGTGAGAAAACTGAGAGGCAGTGAGGTTGGGAACCTATTGGTAGTTTGCTGCAGTTCACTAAGAATGGTCAAAGGTCAGTTGCGTAGTGAGGTATTCTAGAGCCTGGGCTCATAACCAGATACCTGATCCATGCACTGAGGTATATAATTTGAGGCAAGTTACTTAAATTCTCTATTCATCAGTTCTTGATCTGTAAAAAGAGGGTAACAATGATATATTCTTCATTATGACTTTTATGAAGATACCAGCTAATTGAGGACATAACAAATGTTAATTAGTAGTGGTATTTATAAATATAATGAGATTAGTATTATTAATATTATCATTTACAGAAAAAGAGCTGGGCTTGTTTTAAGATACAGGTTTCTAAAATTTATCCTATATACTAGAATCAAAATTCTTGTTGATGGAGTTTACTTTAATTAATTAATTTTTTATTTCATTTTTTTAATTATTTTTTTTATTGGGGTATAGTTGTTTTACAAAGTTGTGTTAGTTTCTACTGTACAGTGAAGTGGAGTAACCTGTGCTATGCAGCAGGCTCTTATTAGTTATCTATTTTATACATATTAGTGTATATAGGTCAATCCCAATCTCCCAATTCATCCCCATCCCCCGCTTTCTCCCCTTGGTGTCCATACTTTGTTCTCTACATAAGTGTCTCTATTTTTGCCTTGCAAACTGGTTCATCTGTACCATTTTTCTAGATTCCACATATATGCGTTAATATATGATATTTGTTTTTCTCTTTCTGACATACTTCACTCTATATGACAGTCTTTAGGTCCATCCATGTCTCTACAAATGACCCAGTTCAGTTCATTTTTATGGCTGAGTAATATGTATTGTATCTATGTACCAAATCTTCTTTATCCATTCATCTGTCGATGGCCATTTAGGTTGCTTCCATGACCTGGCTATTGTAAACAGTGCTGCAGTGAACACTGGGGTGCATGTCTCTTTTGGAATTATGGTTTTCTCTGGGTATATGCCCAGTACTGGGATTGGTGGGTCATATGGTAATACTATTTTTAGCTTTTTAAGGAACCTCCATACTGTTCTTTACAGTGGCTGTATCAATTTACATTCCTACCAACAGTGCAAGAGGGTTCCCTTTCCTCCACACCCTCTCCAGCATTTATTGTTTGTAGATTTTCTGATGATTCCCATTCTAACTGGTGGGAGGTGACACCTCATTGTAGTTTTGATTTGCATTTCTCTAATAATCAGTGATGTTGAGCAGCTTTTCATGTGCCTCTTGGCCATATGTGTGTCTTCTTTGCAGAAATGTTTAGGTCTTCCACCAATTTTTTGATTGGGTTGTTTGGTTTTTTTTGACATTGAGCTGCATGAGCTGTTTGTATATTTTGGAGATAAATCTCTTGTCATTTGCTTCATTTGCAAATATTTTTTTCCATTCTGAGGGTTGCCTTTTTGTCTCACTAATGGTTTCCGTTGCTGTGCAAAAGCTTTTAAGTTTCATTAGGTCCCATTTGTTTATTTTTGTTTTTATTTCCATTTCTCTATCAGGTGAGTCAAAAAAATTCTTGCTGGGATTATGTCAAAGAGTGTTCTTCCTATGTTTTCCTCTAAGAGTTTTATAGTGTCCAGTCTTACATTTAGGTCTTTAATCCATTTTGAGTGTATTTTTGAGTATGGTGTTAGGGAGTGTTCTGATTTCAGTCTTTTACATGTAGCTGTCCAGGTTTCACAGCACCACTTATTGAAGAGACTGTCTTTACTCCATTGTATATCTGTGCCTCCTTTGTCATAGATTAGTTGACTATAGGTGCATGGGTTTCTCTCTGGGCTTTTTATCCTGTTCCATTGATATATATTTCTGTTTTTGTGCCAGTATTATATTGTCTTCATTACTGTAGCTTTGTAGTATAGTCTGAAGTCAGGGAGTCTGATTCCTCCAGTTCCATTTTTTTTTTTTTTTTCAAGATTACTTTGGCTATTTGGCATCTTTTGTGTCTCCATGAAAATTTTAAGATTTTTTGTTCTAGTTCTGTAAAAAATGCCATTGGTAATTTGATAGAGATTGCACTGACTCTGTAGATTGCTTGGGGTAGTACAGTCATTTTCACAATATTGATTCTTCCAATCCAAGAACATGGTATATCTCTCCATCTGTTTGTGTCATCTTTGATTTCTTTCATCAGTGTCTTACAGTTTTCTGAGTACAGGTCTTTTACCTCCTTAAGTAGATTTATTCCTAGGTATTTTATTCGTTTTGTTGCAATGGTGAATGGGATTGTTTCCTTAATTTCTCTTTCTGAGCTTTCATTGTTAATATACAGGAATGCAAGAGATATCTCTGAATTAATTTTGTATCTTGTAACTTTACCAAATTCATTGATTAGCTCTAGTGGTTTTCCGGTGGCATCTTTAGGACTTTCTATGTATAGTATCATGTCATCTGCAAACAGTGACGGTTTTATTTCTTCTTTTCCAATTCATATTGCTTTATTTCATTTTTTTCTCTGATTGCCAAGGCTAGGACTTCCAAAACTATGTTGAATAATAGTGGCAAGAGTGGACAACCTTGTCTTGTTCCTGATCTTAGAGGAAATGCTGTCAGATTTTCACCATTGAGAATGATGTTTGCTGTGGGTTTGTCATATATGGACTTATTATGTTGAGGTAGGTTCCCTCTATGCCGACTTTCTGGAGAGTTTTTATCATAAATCGGTGTTGAATTTTCCCTAAAGCTTTTTCTGCATCTATTGAGATGATCATATGGTTTTTATTTTTCAATTTCTTAATATGGTGTATCACATTGATTGATTTGCGTATATTGAAGAATCCTTGCATCCCTGGGGTAAATCCCACTTGATCATGGTGCATGATCCTTTTAATGTGTTGTTGGATCGGGTTTGCTAGTATTTTGTTGAGAATTTTTGCATCTATATTCATCAGTGATGTTGGTCTGTATTTTTCTTTTTTTATAGTATGTTTGTCTGGTTTTGGTATCAGGGTGATGGTGGCCTTGTAGAATGAGTTTGGGAGTGTTGCTTCCTTGGCAATTTTTTGTAAGAGTTTGAGAAGGATGGGTGTTAGCTCTTCTCTAAATGTTTGATAGAATTCACCTGTGAAGCCATCTTGTCCTGGACTTTTGTTTGTTGGAAGGTTTTTAATCACAGTTTCAATTTCAGTGTCTGTGATTTGTCTGTTCATATTTTCTATTTCTTCTTGGTTCATTCTTGGAAGGTTATACCTTTCTAAGAATGTGTCCATTTCTTCCAGGTTGCCCATTTTATTGGCATATAGTTGCTTTTAGTAGTCTCTTATGATGCTTTGTATTTCTGTGGTGTCCATTGTAACTTCTTATTCACTTCTAATTTTATTGATTTGACTCTTCTCTCTCTTTTACTTGATGAGTCTGGCTAAAGGTTTATCAATTTTGTTTATCTTCTCAAAGAACCAGCTATTAGTTTTACTGATCATAGCTATTGTTTTCTTTATTTTTATTTCATTTATTTCTGCTCTGATCTTTATGATTTCTTTCTTTTTACTAACTTTGGGTTTTGTTTGTTCTTCTTTCTCTAGTTCCTTTACGTGTAAGCTTAGATTGTTTATTTGAGATTTTTCTTGTTTTTTGAGGTAGGACTGTATTGTTAAAATCTTCTCTTAGAAGAGCTTTTGCTGCATCCTATATAGAGAGTGGCATGGACATATATACACTACCAAATGTAAAATTGATAGCTAGTGGGAAGCAGCCGCATAGCACAGGGAGATCAGCTCTGTGCTTTGTGACCACCTAGAGGGGTGGGATAGGGATGGTGGGAGGGAGGGAGACACAATAGGGAAGAGATATGGGAATATATGTATATGTATAGCTGATTCACTTTGTTATAAAGCAGAAACTAACACACCATTGTAAAGCAATTATACTCCAATTAAAGAAAAAAAAAACTTTTCTCTTAGAAGTGCTTTTGCTGCATCCCATAGGTTTTGGATCATTGTAGGGTTCTTTTGTCATTTGTCTCAAGGTATTTTTTTGATTTCCTCTTTGATTTCTTCAGTGATCTCTTGGTTATTCAGTAATGTATTGTTTAGCCTCCATGTGTTTGTGTTTTTATGTTTTTCGTGTGTGTAATTTATTTCTAATCTCATAGCGTTGTGGTCAGAAAAGATGTTTGATACAATTTCAATTTTCTTAAATTTACTGAGGCTTGATTTGTGACCCAAGATGTGATCTATCCTGGAGAAAGTTCCATGTGCACTTGAGAAGAAAGTGTAATCTGCTGTTTTTGGATGGAATGTCCTATAAATATCAATTAAGTCCATCTGATCTATTGTGTCATTTAAAGCTTTTGTTTCCTTATTAATTTTTTGTCTGGATGATCTGTCCATTGGAGCAAGTGAAGCGTTAAAGTCCCACAGTATTACTGTGTTACTGTCGATTTCCTCTTTTATAGCTGTTAGTATTTGCCATATGTATTGAGGTGATCCTATGTTGGGTGCATATATATCCATAATTGTTATATCTTCCTCTTGGATTGATCCCTTGATCACTATGTAGTGTCCTTGTCTCTTGTAACATTCTTTATTTTAAAATCTATTTTATCTGATATGAGTATTGCTACTCCAACTTTTTTTTGATTTCCATTTGCATGGAATATCTTTTTCCATCCCCTCACTTTCAATCTGTATGTGTCCCTAGGTCTGAAGTGGGTCTCTTGTAGACAGCATATATATGGGTCTTGTTTTTGTACCCATACAGCCAGTCTGTGTATTTTGGTTGGAGTGTTTAACCCAGTCACATTTAAGGTAATTATCGATATGTATGTTCCTATCACCATTTTCTTAATTGTTTTGGGTTTGTTTTTGTAGGTCTTTTTCTTTTCTTGTGTTTCACACTTAGAGAAGTTCCCTTAGCATTTGTTGTAGAGATGGTTTGGTGGTGCTAAATTCTCTTAGCTTTTGCTTTTTTGTAAAGCTTTTGATTTCTCTGTCGAATCTGAAGGTGATCCTTGTTGGGTAGAGTATACTTGGTTGTAGCTTCTTCCCTTTCATCACTTTAAATACATTGTGCCACTCCCTTCTAGATTGCAGAGTTCCCGTGGAGAAATCAGCTGTTAATCTTAAGAGAGTTCCCTTGTATGTTATTTGTTGTTTTACCCTTGTTGCTTTTAATAATTTTTCTTTGTCTTTAATTTTTGTCAATTTGATTACTATGTGTCTTGGCGTGTTTCTCCTTGGGTTTATCCTGCCTGGAAGTTTCTGCATTTCCTGGATTTGGATAGCTATTTCCTTTCCCATGTCAGGGAAGATTTCAACTTTAATCTCTTCAAATATTTTCTCAGCTCCTTTCTCGCTCTCTTCTCCTTCTGGAACCCCTATAATGTGAATGTTGGTGCATTTAATGTTGTCCTCAAGGTCTCTTAGGCTGTCTTCATGCCTTTTCATTCTTTTTTCTTTATTCTGTTCTGTGGCAGTGATTGCCACCATTCTGTCTTCCAGGTCACTTATCCGTTCTTCTGACTCAGTTATCCTGCTATTGATTCCTTCTTGTGTATTTTTCATTTCAGTTATTGTATTGTTCCTATCTGTTTGTTTGTTCTTTAATTATTCTAGGTCTTTGTTAAGCATTTCTGACATCTTTGCCTCCATTCTTTTTCTGAGGTTCTGGATCATCTTCAGTATAATTATTCTGAATTCTTTTTCTGGCAGGTTGCCTATCTCCACTTTGTTTAGTTATTTTTCTGAGGTTTTATCTTGTTCCTTCATCTGGGACATAGTCCTCTGCCTTTTCATTTTGTCTATCTTTCTGCGATTGTGGTTTTTGTTCCACAGGCTGCAGAGTTGTAGTTCTTCTTGCTTCTGCTGTCTTCCCTCTGGTGGATGAGGCTACCTAAAAGGCTTGTGCAAGCCTCCTGATGGGAGGGACTGGTAGTGGGTAGAGCTGGGTGTTGCTCTGGTGGGCAGAGCTCAGTAAAACTTTAATCCACTTGTCTGTTGATGGGTGGTGAGAAGTTCCCTCCCTGTTGGTTGTTTGGCTTTAGGCAACCCAGCACTGGAGCTTACATGCTCTTTGGTGGGGCTAATGGTGGACTGTGGGAGGGCTGATGAGTACTTCCCAGAACTTCTGCTGCCAGTGTTCTTGTCCCCATGGTGAGCCACAGCCACCCCTTGCCTCTGCAGGAGACCCTCTAACACTAGCAGGTAGGTCTGGTTCAGTCTCCTATGGGGTCACTGCTCCTTCCTCCTGGGTCTTGGTGTGCACACTACTTTGTGTGTGACCTCCAAGTGTGGAGTTTCTGTTTCCCCCAGTCTTGTTCAAGTCCTGCAATCAAATCCTGCTGGCCTTAAAGTCTGATTCTTTGGGGATTCCTCCTCCTGTTGCTGGACCCCCAGGTTAGGAAGCCTGATGTGGGGCTCAGAGCCTTCACTCCAGTGGGTAGACCTTCACTCCAGTGAGTGGACTTCTGTGGTATAATTGTTCTCCAGTTTGTGAGTCACCCACCCAGCAGGTATGGGATTTAATTTTATTGTGATCACACCCCTCCTACCATCTCACTGGGGCTTCTCTTTTGTCTTTGGATGTGGGGTATCTTTTTTGGTGAGTTCCAGTGTCTTCCTGTTGATGATTGTTCAGCAGTTAGTTGTGATTCCAGTTCTTTCTCAACAGGGAGTCTGACAGAGCTTACTAATCAATATGTTTTACAAATTCACCAAGTAATCCTCCTATATACCAACATTTGAGAAACTTTAAGACCAGAAAGACTGCACACTTTGGAGTTAGCAGTTGTCTGGTTTTGGTATCAGGGTGATGCACACTTCGGAGTTTGAGTCTAGACACTGCCTTTTCCTGAAGCCTCAGTTTCCTCATCTGTAAAATGTTAGAATAATATTTACTTCATTAGATCATCATGAGGGGTTATTATTACTTAGGATCCTAACAAGATCCACTGAAATTGTGATAATTCAAAGAGGGCTTACTTGCAAAAGGGCTATTTAAAAAGATAAAAGTAGCATATAGGTGTGGCACAAGTGAGTCTCTGCATGGAGCCTGTAGTACCCTGGAAGCTCTAGCTCCATCAGGTCTGAAGGGAGGAGGGAGCAGAGTTGAGCAGGAGAGGGAGGGCTGCAGAGCAGGCTTCCATGAAAGGAGCAAAGCCATCCTGAGGAAATGTCACAGAGAAAAACCAAGGCAGTAGTGATCCTCACCTTCTTCTCCATCCTCCCCCTGCTTCTGATTTCCTGCTGGGGTCCTGAATGGTGGAATCCAACAGGAAGCCAGAAGCCATAGAAGGCTGTTGATGTGGTCTATGTCCACCAGTCTTTCATAGCAGAGAAGAGAGAGGAGACCAGTCAAGAGTGGGGATGGAGAAGTTAAACAGGAGACCTATGTTATACATACAAGATGTCCAGTACATTATCTCAGCTTCTATAAACAGCTTACTCTTTTTAAGGTGGATTGTGTTCTGAATGAGTGCTTGGAAGATTCTAATGATGCAAATCACACCTGTTCATTAATGAGACACTGGGGATAAGCTGAAGTAGACAGATGTGAATAGAAATCAGTGAAATGATCCAGCTTATTTTGGTGAATGACATTTCTAATAACTAGCTAATATTCTTGAAATGTTTGTAAAAGTCTTACCTTTTTAACAGTAATTTTCATATCACTAAATAATCAATAATAGTTCAAAATAACCCTTTAAGGTAGGTAGAAATTCATCTCCACTATTTAATTATGAGAAAACTGAGATTTTAATTGGCTGATGAATACATGAGAGAGCCAGGATTCAGACTCAAGTTTTCACTGTTGCTTTAAAGCTTCTTTCCTTTGCTTTAAATGATTAATCTATTTGTCATCTAAAATCATTCTTATAACAAAATATACAAGTGAATATATCAAGTAGAACATTCCTTATTTTCTCATCACTGAGCAAATATCTTAATGTTGTGATTTTCAAAGTATGGTCCCTAAACCAAGCTGCTGAATCAGCGTCACTGGGGAACTTGTTAGAAATGCACATTCTTGGCCCTCCCCCAGCCCTACTGAATCAGAAATTCTGAGGGTGGAGCCCAGGCATCTGTCCAAGCTCCCCAGGTGGTTCTGATGCAGCTAGTCTGAGAGCAACTCTTTCAATGGAGTACTTTAAATCAACTGCAGGCAGCCACCATAGTTGAAACCTGAGTATCTGA
This sequence comes from Balaenoptera physalus, assembly GCF_965194825.1. Lineage (NCBI taxonomy): Eukaryota > Metazoa > Chordata > Mammalia > Artiodactyla > Balaenopteridae > Balaenoptera > Balaenoptera physalus. The sequence continues at coordinate 46,610,936 of NC_138896.1, read as the reverse complement.
AAAATCCAGAAGGTACTAATGGGGACTCTTCTACAGTTTTAGCCTGATTTAAGATGCTAAATCTGTCACCATGTTAACTTATTCAACGTTATGTTTCTGTTTCAAGAAAGATAACTAGTAGAAACATAAAACACAGTAGTATTATTTTCATTATGCCAACTATTGTAATGTGTTTTAAAAGGACCAAGTTTCTTATTCTCTTCCCTTCTAATGGATTTTAGAGATTTCCCATAAATTCCTGCATCAAGACCAGAAATCATGCATCTTAACATGAGATGAAAATAGTTTTGAACCAGATTAGCATGGCCTGCTTTGGTCTGATTTGCTCATGAAAAGTAATTGAGTATCTAAGGTATGGATCAACATTTTATTTTCTGTAAAGGGCCAGACAGCAAATATTTGGGGCTTTTCAGATCACATGGTCTCTTGGAATTACTCAACTCTTGTTGTAACACAAAATAACTGTAGACAATACATAAACAAATGGGTATGGTTATACTCTAATAAAACTTTACAAAAACAGGCCATGAATTTGATACATGGGCCCTAGTTTGTCAATGCTTGTGGACTAAATCTCATGACAATACGTGAAAATGGAACTAAGGCAGCTGAAAGATTTTATTCAAATCATATAGCTTAATAAGAGGGAGTTTCACTAAATGATTCCCAATTAGGAGATATGCTCCTTTAAGTATGAGGAACTCATTATAACTAAATATTCAGCACCATTCCATTACTATATAAATATGTTTAATCCATTATAATGTGTTCAAGATTACCTTAATTTTGTATGAGTACTGCATAAGTAATAGCGTTTGCTTTTGCTTAGGTAGTAGAATTGATTTGATGATGTTAAGTCTTTGATTTTTTTCTCCCCTAGGAAAAAAAATTAGAAAAACAATTACAGTGTAAGACTATCACTAATGTTAAAATATCATTGAGTGGTTACCACAGTGAAAAACCACAATCATGTGAGATTTCTGGTTCCTGCCTGGCAAATGGTTGCCAGGCACTTTAAAAGCACAGCAATATAGACACAGAGTCTTTTAGTCTGTTCCCTGAGGCAAAACTCATAGCTCTTTGGTGACACGTGTAAGAACTTACTAATGGCACCGGCAAAGTCGGCCTGGCCTTCCTTTTTGAAATGTGCTCCTCTCCTTCCCCACTGTCTGGCTGGAGCCCCTGGATGCTAAACCTCACCTGATAGACTTTCAGGTCTTTCTAAAATCAATGTAATGCTCAGATTTTGTGACTGATTGTTTCATCTTCTAGATTTCTGGCATCTAAAGCAGACAATCTTCCGGGGATTAACTCATGGTAAGCATGTTAGCCAGGTATAAATCAAAAAGCACTGCAAGATTTATATTAAATGACAACTGATATTTGGCCTCAGAGTCAGTGAACAACAGAGAGTGATGGAGACTTGGGCAGACCGGAGGGGGCACAGCCTATCTAAGGAAAGAGTCACTATGTCTCACCAACTGATTAGTGACCTCAGGCTACAAAAGCCCAGTAGTATTCTCTTTTCCAATTTTTTCATAAAATAAAATTTTAATTCAATAGGTTTTCTATGTGAAATACCCAGGTTGAAATGCTGCACACTAATTCCTGTTTCTTAAATACTATGAGGATTGAACATGCACTTCATGAGCTGCCACTTTAGAAACATGGACCTAAGGTTTAATAAAGTATTTTAAATGTTTGGATTCATATCCTGATGTTCTCATAGCTAAATGTGCAGTTTCCTCTAAGCAGTACAATTGTTGTTCAATGGGATTTATTCAGCTGGGATCTTCAAATCACATTGAATATCTACAATGTGTTGTCCTGCCATGTTTGTCGCCCTGCATGCTGGTTTTGCTGCCATGTTCACCTGCTCATGTCCTGTTCCCTCACTGGCCAGGCCCACAGTTGACAGACTTGTGGGCTGACACTTTTATGACCCAGGAGCACAACCATGATTGATCACCATGTTCTGAATAAGACTTAGAGCCAAAGCAATAGCATGCAAAGGCACTCAATAACCTTCTGTCTGCTTGACTCCAAATACTGTATGCATAAAGGTTATCGTAGTCTCTTCTCCAGCCATCTAGGTGATTTTGACAAGCTCCAATTATTCTGTAATTGCATCCGTTTTTCAACAGTTGTGCCCTTGGAATGAATTTGCTCTTTTGACTAATCAGATAACTAGAAGATGCAGCGCCACTTCTGCAATAAAACCAATATTGATAAGAGCCTGCAATAAAACCAATATTAAAAGATCCATATTTCAGGAGAATATTAGACTATCAACTGTGATTTATGTGAAATTCTTGTTATTTGTAAAGCAAGTGGGCCTCTAAATTTCTACTTATGCAAAATTCAACCAAAAATATTATCTCTTACTACTTTCACCAATTCAAAGGCTAATAAAAAAAAAGTGATTCTAGAGTGAATTGCTCATATTGCATTTTCACTTAATCCTAAAATAGCAGTCTGTTGCCAAACAAAAGAAATAACAGGATAACTGAAGCTTGTCAAAACCATCTAGGAGGTTGATTAAACCTAGAAATGGTTCTGTGTGAAATTGACTGTAAACTAGAATTTACGAACCCATTATACTTTGCAGATATGACTGATACAGATTACTCCCTCAAGAAAAATTTAAGGAAAATGGAGATATTTCATCAAAAACTATATGTGTTGCCATTACAACAAAGTATAAGGTCAAATATAAACAAACCTGCATAGTTAATGTTTTATCTTAACAACCTGAAAGCATGTTTTTACAAGAAGAGTGCAAAATTGGATATTAAATTATTCCAAGGCAGTGCATAAAATGGCCACTGGCAAGTCATAAGTAATTGTTTGCTGTGCACTTTTCCCTCAGAAAATGCAATGCTGCTCTTTTAATCCTGAAAAAGACAGTGCTAAAAACAAATTGACTTTTTTAAAAGATGGAAAACAATTTGAAAACTTAGTATTTAAAATCTTTAGATTTTATTACTTTTAAAAAATCCTTGACAAGAATTTTCAAAAACAATATTTCACTAGATGCCACTAGAAAGGCAATAGAGAGAATATATATTACTTTATAAAAATGACTCTGTTAATTTGAGTTTAAAAGTTTTTTATCATTTATATATATTGACAAGTCTGGAAGAAATATAACTAAATTCTGAGGCTACACTTTATTGCCCCATCTCCTAAGATTGATTCAATCTACGTAGTTCTCATTCTACAGTACAATGTACACTTAATCAGAGTGATTAGAAAATGACGAGAACAATGACAAGGTCATTGACTTTTATTTATTTATTTTTTATTAAAGTTAATTGATTTATAATATTGCATTAGTTTCAGGTGTACAGCATAGTGATTCAATATTTTTGCAGATTATATTCCATTATAGATTATTACAAATGAATGACTTTTAAACCATTAGAGTAACATGACATACGTCAAACCACTCACTAAATAGCAATCACAGTGAGAGCTGCCATTAGCCCAGCTCCCCTGCGGATGGTTTATGCTCTGCCTCTGCCCCTAATGCTAGTTCCACCTCTCAACTTTGCCATGTGGGATTTCACCTTTGCAACAGCCATCTTCCCCTGGCTCATCATATTTACTTTCAAATATTCATTTAGAATATTTGAAGTGTCTGGATATAAATAAAAAATAACCCAAACTCCATGGTCTATTCATCTTATTCCATAATTATAAACACACAAAATTTCCAGAAAATCTTTTTCTTTAAATCTTTTCTTCCATATTTTTCTTAAGCTCCTAGCTTTCTGTAGTTTCCATGAAGAATTCCCAATCTCTTAATAATATGTAAAAATGATACAATATTTAGAAATAAGGTGAAATAATTGATATAGTTTCTGGTCTGTAGCAGTCACACAATGAAAAATATTTATATGCAGGAAATGAAAAGAGATGAGGTAGGAAAGATGGGTAGCATACAAATAATGGGAAACATCCTACATGATATGAAGAAGCTCAGATATTGCAAGCAGATTTCCATTTTAGATAAATAATTCTGGCAGCTGAGCAGAGAATACATTTGTGGGGCAAGACTAGAAGCAGGGACAGTTGGGAGACTTCTTTAATAAACATGGAAAGAAATGACATAAAATTCTGGGTAGTTAGAGTTCTTCATCAAAAGTCCATTAATGGGACTCATAGAATTCACAAGCCCTCTGAAATATACGTATAACTCCTTGTGCTTCTGTAATATACACGTTACCATCCACTCATTTATCTTGTCAGGACAAAATGTCCATATATATCAATAGAATCTCAAACAGATGTACAAATTAAAACCAAAAACATTAAGGACCACTAGTAGTGTAAAGTGTCAGATGCTACGGATTAAGAATGAAACTCTGACGAACACTGATATTTAAGGGCCAGATAGAGGGAAAAAAGGCAAACAGGAAACCCATAAAAGTATTAAGGAGAAACTGGTAAATGCAGTGTTTTAGAATTGAAGGAAATATAAAGTTTTAAAAAGTAGATTGAGCTTAACTGTGTACAATGGAGCATGGAAGTCTTGCATAGGAAGAAATTCTATTGGTGTTTAAAATTAGAATGATGCTGAGGAGCTAAGGGAACAGTTTTGAAAGAACAGTGATTTACAATCAGGGAAGATACTGTTACCTCGGGGACATTGGAAATTTGAATTTGAAAATCAGTGTTTTCTGATTGTCAGAACTACTGAAGTTTAATTCACAGGATCAAGGAATGCAAAACATTTTCAAAAGTGTGGAACAGTCTTGAATAAGGCAGAAATGAGCATGAAAGTCAGAATGAAGTGAACAGGGAAATTAATGGCAGTATAGAACTGAACACAGTGGGAATAGAATTATTTTGTAAAGCTAAACAAGAAAGAGGGGAAAGATATTAGACAACAGTTAGGTGTATACTTCCTTTTTAAAATGGAAGAGATTAGATATGTATATTGACTAAAAGGGAAAGGCCCATAGAAAATGTGATACTGACAAATAATAATAACAAAACAAGGCTCTAGAGGAGATTAATGGATGATGTGAGAATTGGCAAAAAACAAAATTGTGATTTGAAACTAGGCAGGGAAGAATAAACTTCACCCTATGTGACAGAGGAAGGAGTCGGCCTTAGGTTTTAGAGAAGGAGGTAGATGAGGAAGATCCTGCCTGATGGCACTGGTTTTCTCAACAAAACAGGACTGAAGTTCAGTGCAGTGGATGCTTCTAATGTTTCTTCTATTTACTGTTGCAAGTCTCCTTTTCCCCAAAATATTTTTTTCTTATGCATAACCATTTTTAGTATTTTTAAAGAATTGTATCATAGGCTTCATGATAATCGTATTTTATATAGCCAGTCTTGATATAAATATGCAAACAATCTCTAATTTTTTATTTACTTATTTGTTTGTTTTATGGGCACATAAAACATAATCCCATGCATTACTCTGGCACATGTTAACAGATAGGGTAGGTGGATTTCCTTTGGTGCCTTTCATTTATGTGGGTACTAAAATAATTCTACCCTTAGATCTTAAGTTAGAAGCAAAGCTGATGTGCAAAGCTCTTAGTTAAGTTTATTGTATCTGAAGCATATTTTCCAGTGTGATTTCCCTGGGCTAAAATTTTTGCCTTTCCTAATGCTTTATCAAACAATACATGGAGTGGGAAATACCCCTGAGTAATTTTACATAGTCCATATTTAACTCATCAAAAGTAGAGAAAGAAAAAATGACAACCACCAATCCCAGGGCTTTTTGCATCTCTACTACCTTCCTCTTCTGTAGAACTTCTACACTTTTCTTCTGATTGTACTCAATTTGCAGGAATTACAGAAAGAATAGTATGGATGAGGGCAAGCAAGAGGGGTTGATCTGTCAAGATAATGTAAGATAGCAGTGGGTAAATGTAGCTAGGTTTCCAGTTGGCAAAGGCCAAGGTCTACACATAGAGTGTATAAAATTGGAATATGATTTTTTTAAAAAACTGCTGCCTTCCTCCTGTTTAGTTGTTGTTTTGTTTTAGGCTTCTATTTGTGCTTTGATGGGTAAAATGTGTCTTGTTGCCTGAAAGATTGCTGGTTAACATTCCCTGAATGTACAATTTTGCAACCTTGCATCTCTTGGGATCTATTTACCTGGATTTCCATGAGAACATCAATAAGCAGCTGTCTCAGGCTGGCCTGCCCTAAATGCCGACTCTGAGACAAAAGGTGCAGTGTGAGTGGGCCATCTGGGAGGGAATTCCAGGATGCACTAGGGAAGTGAGGAAGTGAGAAAAGGAAGTGAAGAAGGCCAAGAAAAGGCCTAACTCATCAGGTTACTGCTGTGAGCAACTGCGGCTCAATCCCCTTGGGACTTCTGTGAAACAGTGTAGACCATCCCTCAGGGTTATCCACCCAAGAAGTGAAGAAACTAGGTAATTGTCCCCAACACCTTTTGTCATTGGCAAGGGGCTGCTACCAAAGTCATTAATCCCTTGGCACCTCTGACATGATCTGTGTCTGGACTGAGAGAAAGGCCTCAAGTAGCTATTTGAAGATTCTTCAAGTAGGACAACGTTGGCACGTACTGGATGGAGTGTAATCATCTGCTCTTGGATGGTCATATATCTGAAATGTTTGGTGTTGTATGGCAGGTATTATGATCTCATTCTTACATTTTACCATTCTATCTATGTAGTCATGTAGTTTTAGCTAGTCAGGTAGTCAAAAGTTTATACTATTGTTTATTTGGTGTTTTCCCTACAGATAAGCTTTTTTTTTTTTTTTTTAACTATGAGCATTACAAAGGTTCAGCTTTCAAAACAAGAAAAAATATTCCACCTGGAACAGAGACAGTAAAAGTTCACCCTTTTTGTAGAGTAGGTAGTGATTATATTTTATTACCATTATTACTATCGTATGGGGGTAAGCTAAGTTGTGCTTAAAATATTAATTTCAAACTTTAGACCTCAGATCTTAGCCTCAAATTGCAAAGGCAATTCTATCTGTATTTTAAAACATCCAAAAATATGTCTCTGAACATATCTGTTCTAATTGACCTAAAATTATTCTTTGATTTAAATTCCAATCATCTAAACCTGCATATGCTCTACAAGAATCCAGATTAATTTAGAGGATACAAGTCTCAGGAAGTAGCCTCATTCCAAAGAAATTTTTGGTAGAGTGAACTCTTTAATACTACTGTCCATAAACACTATTAGCTCTTCTAAGTACCTAACCAAGGTGTTTGTTTTATATATAAATATGGGTGTATTTTCCATCAAAAATGTGGAATATGATTATTTTTAAGTAAATATCAGTACCGCTGTAAACTTAAGTAAACATCTAGAACACCACAATGGAATAAGCAACAAGAATGTTTGAAGAAATTTCAAGTTAAGAGGAAATAGGACTACTTTAGGTCAGGATAAACTATGCCCATGAACTTAGGAAGGAATAGATGGATGCTAAAGCTTCTATCAGCTATATGTTTATACTTTTTAAAAGAACTGTATTCTGAAGTTCTGTAACGAAATATCTACATATTACAAACAAGCAGGTGGTGAAATGCATCTAGGAAAACGTTATATATAGAGAGAGATAGAGACAGAGACAGAGAAACAGAGAGGGTAAATTCCCAGTTCCAATGCACTTTCTTCTTAGGAGGTGATTTTGAGCAATTCTCGATCGTATAACAGTCATTTTCGTCTGGTAAGTTTCAGGGTACTATTCTTTTCCCTCTATTTTCGAACGACAGGTTTAGAACAGAATGTAATATTCTAAGAGTCTGATTAATGCAGAATAGAATTACTGTCTCACTTATTCTGAATAGCTTGCTGCTTTTAAAGCTGTCACACAATATGGATTTATATAGACAGTACTTCTGACATCTCTATTGGGAACAAAATACATGTCCTTATAGTTATCCCTTTTTAAGATACAAAACATAGATCTAAATTCAATTAGTCAATACAACTGCCATCGAAAAAGCCAACAACAATGTGTGGTGAGCCTACTCTTAGTGCCTCATATGAACCAGTGATAAAGTAACACCCGTATGTCCACCGCACACCACTAAACATGTCTTTCAAAACTGACAATTAAAACCAGGTACACGGGCTTCCCTGGTGGCGCAGTGGTTGAGAGTCCGCCTGCCAATGCAGGGGACACGGGTTCGAGCCCTGGCCTGGGAGGATCCCACATGCCGCGGAGCAACTGGGCCCGTGAGCCACGATTGCTGAGCCTGCGCGTCTGGAGCCTGTGCTCCGCAACAAGAGAGGCCGCGATAGTGAGAGGCCCGCGCACTGCGATGAAGAGTGGCCCCCACTTGCCGCAACTAGAGGAAGCCCTCGCACAGAAACGAGGACCCAACACAGCCAAAAATAAATAAATAAACAAATAAAATTTAAAAAAAAACAAAAAACAAGAGTGAGATGTGGAATCGACTCTAGCATCATTAAAAAAAAAAAAAAAAACAGGTACAGGGGCTTTGCTAGTGGTGCAGTGGTTGAGAATCTGCCTGCTAATGCAGGGGACATGGGTTCGAGCCCTGGTCTGGGAGGATCCCACATGCCACGGAGCAACTGGGCCTGTGAGCCACAACTACTGAGCCTGCGCGTCTGGAGCCTGTGCTCCGCAACAAGAGAGGCCACAATAGTGAGAGGCCCGCGCACCGCGATGAAGAGTGGCCCTCGCTTGCTGCAACTAGAGAAAGCCCTAGCACAGAAACGAAGACCAAACATAGCAATCAATCAATCAATCAATCAATAAATCTTTAAAAAAAAAAATAACCAGGTACATTATTTCAACCAGGTACCAATCCTCTTAGTTACTTTTACCTGTGTCCTATATTTCTCTATTATATCATGAAGGAATTAGTAAAATGCCTCTCATAAAACAAGAATGTTAAGTCTACCATATTTTCCTGCCTAAAAAGTTAGCTTGACATGATTTACATTTAGAAACCCATGCTGGTTATTTCTAATTATACTTTTTTCCTGTTTTAGATATTAGCAAAATATGCATTTTTAAACAATAAATCCTTTCAAAGTAGCATTCAGGTCAACCAGTTAGTAGTTTTATAAAAAGCATCCTCTAATGTTTTATGAAAATTAGTAGGCATTTACCCATCTTGAATCCCTCAGAACTCTTAATACTTATGTCTCTTTTCTCCAACAAACACTGATGGTGGCTCGGCAGTCTTATCTGCAAGCTTCCCTGATATCTGGATATGTATTTTCTGTGTTCTAGGGGACAATGTTCATGTGAAATGGCTACATGCTCTTTAAGATTTACTGTTATTTGGATCTGAGTTTCATCTTACCAATCAATATTTACTCTCATTTTTTTTGAAAGACACTACCTGATTTAGTTTGGAGGATTTAAGAACAGCTTCTTTGGAAAAATACCATTTAACCTAATATCTCACGGATAAGCAGTTTTTAGGTATGGTAAGCAACATGAAAAGAATATCCCAATAAGAAGATGCAGGGTATGTTAGGCTCTGAGATGAGATTGCATGTAACCGAATGTGCAGTGCATGAAGAACAATGTAAAGGAAGCGGCATGTCTGTGAAGTTAGGAAGGGAGACCAGGTAATATACCTTGTGGAGCACTAAGGATATTTCCTATCTGATGGGAAGCCATCAGATTGTTTTAAGCAGTATTCATGATTGGATTTATATTTTTAAAAGATCACCTGAATACTACCTGAAAATTGGATGAGAACGGGAGCAAGACTGGAAGTTGGGAGCACAGCTGTTGCATTAGTAAAAATTAGAAGATTAGAACAAATAAGATCTCAGAATGGGTGGAGAGAAATGGATAAATTTAACTATATTGAAGAAGTATAATTTAACTATATTGAAGAACCCACTGCGAGGGTTCAGAAAGAAGAGGGTGTCAAGAATAAAATCCAAATATCTGGATCATGCAACAGGAAGGCTAGAAGTGCCATAGCCAGAAGTAATAAATATGGAGGAAGGCTATTTGTGTAGGGTAGTGCTGCGCATATTGTGTTTGAGATGATTGAGGGACATACAAAAAGAGATGAGACTCAAACAATAGAATCAATTTTTCTATAGTCTATGCAAGTGGTATTTTTGGCCATGACAATAAACATAATGCGATGTGTTGGAGAGAGCAGGGACAGAAAAAAGTTGAATTTCAAGGGTTTCAACAGGGATGTTCAATTACATGGAATAATTATTACAGTGAAGGACATATTAATTATATCACTAATGTTAATTAATGACATACTAATACTGAATATAAAAATCCATATGCAGTTTTTAAATAACAAAATGAAAATCAGTTATCTTTTTGGTATCTACTGTTACAGCCTAAATGTGATAAGGTGGCTGCCTGAATGTTTACAAGAAGTTCCATGTAAGGTACTGTGTAACCTACTGTTTACATTTAAAAATACATTGTCATGAACTTTCTCTGTCAATAAATACAGAACTATAGTATTATTTTGATAAGTTTATAATTTTTCTTTTGAGAGCTATATCATAATTTATCAAATTTCCTAAACATCTTGGCTATTCATATTTTTTATTTTAAAAAAGATTGTGATGAACACCTTTATACATCCACCTATTTGCCATTGTTTAATTATGTTCTTTTTCTCATTAAAAATCTTTTAAATGTATCAGTGTGGCCCATCAAAAAGTGTTCCAATTAGCATTTCTACCAACCATACATAAATATACTACTGTACATATTTTACCAAATCTGGGTTTTAACTTTCATTTTACTGTTGCCAACTTAATTAAAATTTGAGTTCTCTTTAGTTTGCATTACTTTCATTATTAATAAGGCTAAGCACTTGTTTCATCTACTTATAGGTATTAGTATGTTTTCCAATTGCCTGAATGGCTCTTGTAGTGGTCATTAGAGGTGCTAAGAAATAGTCTAGCTCCTTCTAGGCATACACTGTACACACTGATTCCTGGGTAGCTAGGCTGGGCCTTGTGTGGCACTTTAGTCAATTAACTATGAACAGAAGAAATGTCACTACCAGGCAGAAGCTTTTAGAGCCAGTGTGTGATTCACTGTGTTGCCTTCCTCCTGCCCTGGTGATCATGGGATTGTGGGTCACATGGAACCTCTGTCAGTTTGAGTTCATGAGTGACCATAATAAGCAACCCCAACCCCCACCCCCCCACCGGCCTACCAATAATAGATAGGTAATAGGAAGAAAAATAAGCTTCGATGTATTATCACACTGGGATTAGGGAGTTGTTCATTCCTGCATCATAATGTAGTTTATATTAATTTGTATTTCTTTCTGTTTTCAACTATGGATTTCATTTTTATTACTGATTTGTAAGAGTTCCTTTCATATGTTAAAGTATTTTTATTTCTATTTTGTTTATATCATTACTATTTTAATGCAGAAATCTCAAAACATTCTTTTTTCATTATGAGATCTGACCTTAAGATTCTTGGAGGCCTTCACCCTACTAAAATATTCAATCTAGACTAGAAAATATACAATTTTTTGTATTTAAATTTTAAACACACTAAGTTATACTGGAATAAGGTATGAGACAAAATAACTATTTCTACTGCAGCTACGTTATTTGTTAAATAAAATATTTCTTACAAAGAATTTGACATGCCAAATTCTCACATTGTAAATTCTCACACATACTTGGGTCTATTTCTCCACTTTTCTAGACTGATCCATCAGTGCATGAAACAAGGACCATAGGTTTTTATTTTTAACTATTTTTTTAGAGTGTATTAGATTTACCATAAAATTGAGAGGGAGGTACCGAGATTTCCTATATACCCCCTGCTTCACACATGCATAGCCTCTCCCATTGTCAACATTCCCACCAGATGGTATGCTTGTTTCAACAGATAAACCTACACATCGTAATCACCCAAAGTCCACGGTTTACAGTTCACTCTTGTATACATTCTATGGGTTCTGACAAACATAATGACATGAATCACTCATTAGCGTATAATATAGAGTACTTTCACTGCGCTAAAAATCCTCTTTACTCTGCCTAATCATCCCTCCCACCCAGCTCCTTCAACCACTGATCTTTTTCCTATCTTCACAGTTTTGCATTTTCCAGGATGTCATGTAGTTGGAATCATACAGCACGAAGCCTTTTCAGATTGGTTTATTTCACTAATATACATTTGTTTCCTCCATGTCTTTTCATAACTTGATAGCTTATTTCTTTGTAGTGCTGAGTAATATTCCATTGTCTAGACATACCACAGCTTATCCATTCATCTACCAAAGAACATCTTGGTTACTTCCAAGTTTTGTCAATTATGAATAAAACTTCTATAAACATCTGTGTGCAGGTTTTTGTGTGGATTTAAGTTTTCAGCTCCTTTGGGTAAATATCAAGGAACATGACACTGGGAGCATACGGTAAGACTATATTTAGTTTTGTAAGAAAACACCAAACTATCTTCCAAAGTGGCCATACCATTTTGCATTCCCATCAGCAAGTGAGTGATACCGTTGCTCCACATCTTCTATAGCAGTGCATGTTGTCAGTGTTCTTGATTCTGGCCATTCTAATAGATGTGTTGTAGTATTTTTAATTGTTGTTTTAATTTGCATTTCTATGATGACATATGATGTGAATCATTTTTTCATATGTTTATTTGGCATCTGTTTATCTTCTCTGTTGAGATCTCTTTAAGGTCCTCGTCCATGTTTTAAATGGGTTGCTTTCTTATTCTTAAATTTTAAGTGTTATTTTTATATTTCAGATTTATCAGATGTGTCTTTTACAATATTTTCTCCCATTTTGTAACTTGTCTTCTAAGTCTCTTGATACTGTCTTTCACAGAGTAGTTTTTAATTTTATTGAGGTCCAGCTTACTAATTATTTCTTTCATGGATCATGCTTTGGTATCTTTTCTTAAAAGTCATCACCATACCCAAGGTCATCTAAATTTTTTCCTATGTTATCTTCTAGGATTTTTATAGTTCTGCATTTTATATTTTTAGTTAATTTTTGTGAAGGGTGTATGGTCTGTGTCTAGATTGATTTTTCTGGATGTGGACATCCAGTTTTACCAGCACCATTTGTTGAAGAGAGTATCTTTGCTCCATTGTATTGCCTTTGCTCCTGTCAAAGGTCAGTTGACTATATTTATGGGGATCTATTTCTGAGTTCTCTATGCTATTCAGTTGACCTATTTGTCTAACCTTTTGTCAATACCACACTGTCCTGATCACTGTAGTTTTATAGTAAGTCTTGAAGTCAGGTAGTATCAGTCTTCCAACTTTGTTCTTCTCCTTCAATATTGTGTTGGCTTTTCTGAGTCTTTTGCCTCTCCATATAAACTTTAGAAAAAGTTGTAGATATCCATAAAATAACTTGCTGGGATTTAGATTGAGATTGTATTGAACCTATAAATTGAGTTGGGAAGGGCTGACATCTTGACAATATTGAGTCTTCCTATCCATGAATGTGGATTATCTTTCAAGTTATTTATTTCACCTTATTTGATTTTGTTCATGAGAGTCTTGTAGTTTTCCTCATAGAGATGTTGTATTTTGTTAAATTTATACCTAAGTATTTACTTTTGGGAGGTGATAATGTAAATGGTATTGCATTTTTAATTCTAAATTCCACTTGTTCATTATTGGTAGATAGGTATGCAACTGACTTTTGTATATTAATCTTGTATCCTGCAATCTTCCTCTAATTGCTTGTTAAAGAGTTTTTTTTTGTCAATGCTTCTGGATTTTCTACATAATCACCAATAGATGATTATGATATCTGTGAATAAAGACAATTTTATGTCTTTCTTCCCAATCTGTATACCTTCTATTTTCTTCTCTTGCCTTAGTCCATTAACAAGGGCTTCTAGTACAGCTTTGAAAAGGAGTGATGGGAGGGGACATCCTCACCATGTACCTCATCTTACTGAGTTTTTAATCATGAGTGGTTATTGGCTTTTGTCAAACGTTTTTTCTACATTTATTAATTTGATCATGTAATTTTTCATTTTTAGTATGGTGATGTAATGGATTACATTAACTGATTTTCAAATGCTGAACCAGCCTTGCACACCTAAGATAACTCCCATTGGGCCATAGTGTATAATTCCTTTTTTTTTTTTTTTTTCGGATTTGATTTGCTAATAATTTGTTAAGGATTTTTACATCTATGTTCACAACAGATACTGGTCTGTAATTTTCCTTTCTTGTAATGTCTTTGTCTGGCTTTTGTATTAGGTCATGTTGGCCTCATAGGATGAGTTAGGAAGTAGTCTCTCTGCTTCTATCTTCTGAAAGAGATTGTAGTCTTAGTTATAATCTTTTTCAAAAAGGTTTATTGAGGTATATTTACATACCATAAAATTCACCCATTTAATGTATACAATTTAATCATTTCTAGTACATTTGTAGTCTTGTGTGATCATCACCATCCTCCTTCTCCTCTTTATCCCATCACTCCACCCTGCACTCTTCTAACTAGTATTTAATTCTTCCCAAATGAAATTGGTTTGTGGAGGACACATGTATTAGTTTGCTAGGGCTTCCATAACAAAATACCACAGACTGGGTGGTTTAAACAACAGAAATTTATCTTCTCACAGTTCTGGAGGCCAGAAGTCCAAGATCATGTTGTTGTCAGGATTGGTTTCTTCTGAAGCCTCTGTCCTTGGTTTACAGTAAGCCACATTCTCACTGCCCTCACAGGGCCAATAAACCTCTATGTGCATAAATCCCTGGCAACTCTTGTTAAATGAAATTTACTCTTCTTATAGGGACACCAGTCAGACTGAATTAGAGCCCACCCTAATGGTCTTTGTAACTTAATCACCTCTTTAGGGTTCTCTCTCCAAACACAGCCCCCAACTTACAATGGTTCAATTTATGACTGTCTGACTCTACAATGTTGTGAAAGTGACATGCATTCAGTAGAAACCATACTTCATATTTTAAATTCTGCTCTTTTCCTAGGCTATTGATATAAAATCCATCCATTTTATATTCCCATGATGCTGGGCAGTGGCAGCGAGCTGGAGCTCCCAGTCAGGTACATGGTCAGGGTAAACAACGGATACACTTTATAACCATTCTGAACCAAGACAACCACTCTGTTTTTTTTTTTACTTTCAGCACAGTATTCAATAAATAACATGATATATTCAACACTTTATTATAAAATAGGCTTTGCTTAGATGCTTTTGCCCAAGTGTAGGCTAATGTAAGTGTTCTGAGTATGTTTAAGGCAGGCTGGGTTAAGCTATGATGTTCAGCAGGTTAGATGTAGTAAATGCATTTTCAACATATGATATATTCATCATATGATGGTTTGGTTTATTGGAAAGTAACCCCATTGTAAGTTCAGGAAGATCTGTAGTCACATCTGAGATAATTAGGGTTAGGGCTTCAACATATACATTTGGGGGAGACACAATTCAGCCCATAGCAACAAATATTATTTCCTTTGAACAAAACACCTCCTACTACTCAAGATAATAAAGGCCATATATGACAAACCCAAGCAAACATCATACTCAATGGTAAAAAACTGAAAACATTTCCTCTAAGATCAGGAAGAAGACAAGGATGTCCACTCTTGCCACTATTATTCAACACAGTCTTGGAAGTCCTAGGCAATCAGAGAAGAAAAAGAAATAAAAGGAATACAAATTGGAAAGAAGAAGTTAAACTGTCACTGTTCAGTAATCAAGACAGTATGGTACTGGCACAAAAACAGAAATATAGATCAATGGAACAGGATACAAAGCCCAGAGATAAACCCTTGCACATATGTTCACCTTACCTTTGATAAAGGAGGCAAGAATATACAGTGGAGAAAAGACAGCCTCTTCAATAAGTGGTGCTGGGAAAACTGGACAGCTACATGTAAAAGAAATTAGAACACTCCCTAACACCATACACAAAAGT
Organism: Balaenoptera physalus; assembly: GCF_965194825.1. Classification (NCBI taxonomy): domain Eukaryota; kingdom Metazoa; phylum Chordata; class Mammalia; order Artiodactyla; family Balaenopteridae; genus Balaenoptera; species Balaenoptera physalus. Next base: position 46,595,056 of record NC_138896.1, on the reverse strand, counting down.
AAACTCAAAATGGATTAAAGACCTAAATGTAAGGCCAGACACTATTAAAGTCTTAGAGGAAAACATAGGCAGAACACTCCATGACATAAATCACAGCAAGATCCTTTTTGACCCACCTCCTAGAGAAATGGAAATTTAAAAAAAATAAACAAATAGGACCTAATGAAACTTAAAAGCTTTTACACAGCAAAGGAAACCATAAACAAGACAAAAAGACAACCCTCAGAATGGGAGAAAATGTTTGCAAATGAAGCAACTGACAAAGGATTAATCTCCAAAATTTACAAACAGCTCATGCAGCTCAATATCATAAAAACAAACAACCCAATCCAAAAATGGGCAGAAGACCTAAATAGACATTTCTCCAAAGAAGATATACAGATTGTCAACAAACACATGAAAGAATGCTCAACAACATTAATCATTAGAAAACTACAATGAGATATCATCTCACACCGGTCAGAATGGCCATCATCAAAAAATCTCCAAATAATAAAGCGGGAGAGGGTGTGGAGAAAGGGGAACCCTCTTGTGCTGTTGGTGGGAATGTAAATTGATACAGCCACTATGGAGAACAGTATGGAGGTTCCTTAAAAAACTAAAAATGGAACTACCATACAACCCAGCAATCCCACTACTGGGTATATACCCTGAGAAAACCATAATTCAAAAAGAGTCATGTACCAAAATGTTCATTGCAGCTCTATTTACAATAGCCAGGACATGGAAGCATCCTAAGTGTCCATCAATGGATGAATGGATAAAGAAGATGTGGCACATTGTACAATGGAATATTACTCAGCCATAAAAAGAAACGAAATTGAGTTATTTGTAGTGAGGTGGATGGACCGAGAATCTGTCATACAGAGTGAAGTAAGTCAGAAAGAGGAAAACAAATACTGTATGCTAACACATATATGGAATCTAAGAAAAAAAAAAAAAGGTCCTGAAGAACCTAGGGGCAAGACAAGTATAAAGATGCAGAACTACTAGAGAATGGACTTGAGGATATGGGGAGGGGGAAGGGTAAGCTGGGACTAAGTGAGAGTGGCATGGACATATATACACTACCAAATGTAAAATAGATAGCTAGTGGGAAGCAGCCACATAGGACAGGCAGATCAGCTCGGTTCTTTGTGACCACCTAGAGAGGTGGGATAGGGAGGGTGGGAGGGAGGGAGTTGCAAGAGAGAAGCGATATGGGGATATATGTTTATGTATAACTTATTCACTTTGTTATAAAGCAGAAACTAACACACCATTGTAAAGCAATTATAATCTAATAAAGATGTTAAAAAAACAAAAAAACAAAAAAACTGTCACTGTTTGCAGATGACATGATGCTACACATAAAAAATCCTAAAGATGCTACCAGAAAACTACTAGAGCTTACGAATGAATTAGGTAAAGTTGCAGGATACAAAATTAATTTACAGAAAGCTCTTGCATTCCTATATACTAACAACAAAAGATCAGAAAGAGAAATTAAGGAAACAATCCCAATTATCATTGCATCAAAAAATAAAATAAAATAGATAGGAATAAACCTACCTAAGGAGGCAAAAACCTGTACTCAGAAAACTATAAGATACTGATGAAAATAATCAAAGTTGACACAAACAGATGGAGAGATATACCACATTCTTGGATAGGAAGAATCAATATTGTGAAAATGACTATACTACCCAAAGCAATCTACAGATTCAATGCAATCCCTATCAAATTACCAATGGCATTTTTTACAGAACTAGAACAAAAAATTTCACAAATTGTATGGAACCACAAAAGACCCGAAATAGCCAAAGCAACCTTGAGAAAGAAAATATGCAGCAAGAGGAATCAGGCTCCCTGACATCAGATTATACTACAAAGCTACAGTAATCAAAACAGTATGGTACTGGAACAAAAAGGGAAATATAGATCAATGGAACAGGATAGAAAGTCCAGAGATAAACGCACGCACCTATGGTCACCTAATCTATGACAAAGGAGGCATGAATATACAATGGAGAAAAGACAGTCTCTTCAATAAGTGCTGCTGGGAAAACTGGACAGCTACATGTAAAAGAGTGAAATTAGAACACCTCCTAACACCGTACACACAAAAAAACTCAAAATGGATTAAAGACCTAAATGTAAGGCCAGAAACTCTTAGAAGAAAACATAGGCAGAACACTATTTGATATAAATTTCAGCAAGATCTTTTTTGATCTACCTCCTAGAGTAATGAAAATAACAAAAATAAACAAATGGGTCTAATTAAACTTAAAAGCTTTTGCATAGCAATGGAAACCATAAACAAAACAAAAAGACAACCCTGAGAATGGGAGAAAATATTTGCAAATGAAGAAACTGACAAGGGATTAATCTCCAAAATATAGAAACAGCTCATGCCACTCAATATCAAAAAAATATACAACCCAATCAAAAAATGGGTGGGAGATCTAAATAGACATTTCTCTGAAGAAGACATACAGATGGCCAAACAGCACATGAAAAGATGCTCAACATCACTAATTATTAAAGAAATTCAAATCAAAACTACTATGAGGGGCTTCCCTGGTGGCTCAGTGGTTGAGAATCTGCCTGCCAATGCAGGGGACATGGGTTCGAGCCCTGGTCTGGGAAGATCTCACATGCCGCGGGGCAACTGGGCCCATGAGCCACAACTACTGAGCCTGCGTGTCTGGAGTCTGTGCTCTGCAACAAGAGAGGCCGCGATAGTGAGAGGCCTGCACACCAGGATGAAGACTGGCCCCCGCTCGCCGCAACTAGAGAAAGCCCTCGCACAGAAACAAAGACCCAACACAGCCAAAAATAATAAATAAATAAATAAATAAATAAATTTAAAACAACAAAAAACTACAATGAGGTGTCACCTCACACCAGTCAGAATTGCCATCATCAAAAATCTACGTGTGGAGAAAAGGGAACCCGCCTACACTTTTGGTGGGAATGTAAATTGGTACAACCACTGTAGAGAACAGTCTGGAGGTTCCTCAAAAAACTAAAAATAAAACTACCATTTGACACAGCAATCCCACTCCTCGGCATATACCCAGAGAAAACCATAATTTGAAAAGATGCATGCACCCCAATGTTCACTGGAGCACTATTTACAATAGCCAAGACATGGAAACAATAAATGTCTATCAACAGAGGAATGGATAAAGAAGTTGTGGTACATATATACAATGGAATATTACTCAGTCATAAAAAAAAACAAAATAATGCCATTTGCATCAACATGGGTGGACCTAGAGACTTTCATAGAGTGAAGTAAGTCAGACAGAGAAAGACAAATATCATATGATATCCCTTATATGCAGAATCTACAAAAAGGGTACAACTGAACTTATTTACAAAACAGAAGTAGAATCACAGATGTAGAAAACAAACTTATGGTTACCAGTGTGTGAGGGGGGAGAGATAAATTGGGAGATTGGGGTTGACATATAGACACTACTATATAAAAAATAGATAACTAACAAGGTCCTACAGTATAGCACAGGGAACTCAACACACTGTAATGGCCTATATGGGAAAAGAATCTAAAAAAGAGTGGATATATGTATATGTATAACTGATTCACTTTGCTGTGCATCTGAAACTAACACAACATTGTAAATCAACTATACTCCAATAAAAATTAAAATTAGAAAAAAGGAAACTCCTACTTACCATGCAGCATCTATGGTGCAGTGTTCTCTCTCTTTTCCCTTCCTAGTTTATCCTTTCCCTCTCCAGGCTCTCACATCTGGGACCTTCCTCTCACTGTACTGCTTTTGGTTTTGGAGAGTCAATTTTGCATTATTTCTTCCATCCTATTCAGAAACTCATCTTCCCTTCAGTTTCCATATTTTTAAGCCAGAAAAGGATACTCAAATGGGGTTTGGTAGTAATTATGTTGATGAAATAATGAAACCGGTGCCTGTTTTTTCTGGGTCTCTACCACATCTCTGTTCTCAGATATTCCATATGCATACTTCTCCCCTTGAAAATTATCATGTAACTTCTCCTTTATTTGACCCACAAGGCAAAATTACATGGCTACTACCCTCAGAGAGTCATTGATTGTTATGAATTAATACTTCCCAGAAAAAGAAAATAGTCCTCTGAAGTTTTTAAACTTTCCTCATTATCTCACAGTTTCCCAAATCTCTCCCTAAATTCTTAGGTCATCCAAAGTTGTACCTTGGATGACCAGTGTCCCAAATCACCTAAACAAAACAAAACTTTGAAGAAATCACTGCTTGCTGCCTGTTTTCTCAGCTATTCCTTACTTCATTAAGTCTTGCCTTTAAGTAACTACTTTATAAATAGATTTTAAAAGAAGAAAATAAAAAGGTTTAAAGTTTCCCTTACATGCTTTATTCAACTTGGAAGTACGGCTTATATATAAGTTTCTACAGACTTGATTCACATTCCTTTAAAATATATCCTCTATTACAATGCTTTCATTTTACTGCCAATGTCTCTTATCCACAGAGTAATCAATTGTTATCCTTAAAAAAAAGTAAAGGGGGCACATGCACAAAAACTCCATTTATGTGTCAACATGTGTGAAGTGACCAAAAGAAAGCTGTCTGCTAAATCATAATTACACCTTTCACAAGTATTTCCAAATTGATTACTGTAATTCAGCATGGGACTAAGCACAGCACTGTGCCCCTGTAGCAGAGAAGCACAATTTATCTCCTCTGTACCAGCCCCTATTCAAGGGTTAAGAAAAATGACATGTCTACACATCTATGACAATGCTAACTTTTTCAAATATCAGCAGACAAATTCAAATGCAGATACAAAATTTTTTGTATAATGATTAAGCATAGCGTTCTCCACTGGTTAAGGGCCCCCAGCCTTTTACTAGTGAATTTGGGCATGTTCCCACCGTAAAAGGCTACATTTTTATGCACAAGTGCACACCCCAAGCAGTTATATTTACACTCGACTACTGAGATCTCTTCCTATTAAAAATGCTTTACAACATAAGACCTACAAAAGGACAGTCACAAGACCATATGCACACTTATCTAGCCCTCAGATTGGTTCCTCTTCAGCGATTACACTTCGGGCATCTGTCAGTTATTCTTGCCTATGGAGTTGTCTAGTCCCGTGAGTTTAGAGGTTTGCACTATGTTGCCTCAACTTCCCAAGAACAATCGATCCTAGCGATTCAAAGACTTTGGAGATGGCCCAATCTGAAGTAAGCATGATTTTTTTTCTACCTCTTCCCAGAAATATTGTACTAAGCAGAAGATCTTCCTTAAATCTGTCAAAAATAGCAGTATGTTTAGTAAGCTAGTATTTTCTTATCTTATAAATTACATTGTATTTTCTAAAAAGAGAGAGAAAGAGAAAATATCCCACTTCCCATAAGTCACTGGTCATTGGATGTTGCTTAATTTCACTTTGTTCAGTTCCATCAGGGTTTCTTCTTTTTTCAATTAGGTAAGGCTGTAGCTGTGACTCTTTCAGGACACCACAAAAAAAGCTGCTACTCAAAGGTCTTTTACAGTAATACTATGTTAAAAGAGGGATGCATAATAACAAAGAACTCAAATAATTCTCAAACCCTAGGAAGTGCCAACGTTTCTGAGAGGGTCTCAGGATAATATGGAAAGTGCAGTGTCTGGAGGGGATGATAAATGTAATGATTAATCACTTACAGTGTCCTGTTAAGAAGGGGTGTGTCTGTGTGTGATAATGCTGATAGCATCTTTTTTCTTTACACCAAGGGTTCTTTGCTTTTCCCTATTCCTGGTGTCTGAGGAGGTCAAACATCTGGTGACTAAGTAATTCATTTCAGCACTAAAAGCTTGCATGTGAAAGGCTAACAAAAAGCTCTTACAAGTGTTACCATTGTGGAACTAGGAGAAAATAAACAAGGACAGACAGGCTCCACAGCATATAAAGAAAACGTTAAATGTTCTGAAGAAAGCAAACTGGAATTGTAATTACTATTCATTCATGGCAAATGGGTTTAGATACATTTTTTATATTAACATTTACAGAACAGACTGACTTCATAAATTGACTTTGGAAATTAATAAAAAGTTGTTTGTAACAGGATTATCTTGGGGCATATTTTTTGATTATAGCCAATATACAAAAAAAACCCAATATCCTGGTGTCCTCTTTTTAAACAGTCTATTCTCTGACCATAGACTAAACCTCTAGTTCTTATCATTTACCAATATAAACAGCAAGGCCCATGACATGGACATAAATTAATCCACCAAGGCACAGCTCACTGCCCCTTATGAGCATGGACCCTGCTCAGCACTAAGAGGAAGGAGGTAAAGGGCATCCTTAGCCTTGAGAAGCTCACAAGTCCTGGAGACAAGAAACTATGTTAACAGAGGTTCACAGTGCATGCAGTGTGGTAAGTGTGACAACATAAGTAAGCACAGGGGCCATTGTGAGAACTAAAAAAGGTAAATCCTCTCTTTCCAGTCAAAGTTGCTTTAACATCACAGCACCAACAGGCCTCTGGGTGTTCACTTGTGACATCCAGAAGAATCTTACCCCTTCATCACTGCCTCTCCCCTGACCCTCCCTCTGCACATGTTAATTCACCAATGTCTTAAATCCCTTTCAGACCCTCTGAGGAGCCTTTGCTTACTCTGGAGTCCTGCACTGGGGCTACCTTCCATGTTTCCAACCCCCTGCAGCTCACCTGTGGTCCACACTGTGCTGTAGGGTCTGCTTACCTGTCTATTTCCCAAGCAGAAAGCTCTTTCAAGGAAAAGTATTTAAAAAACAAGTATTACTACTGGTATTTGTAGTTCCACTGTCTAACGTAGTACATGGCAAAAGTAATTTTCTTGACAAATATTTATTAAATACATTAACTTATGGGGAATATAACTGATATAATACAAATAAAGCACTTTCTAAGAATTCAACAAACATTGGTTCTTGTAAAGCTCAGTATAACATTGTGCAGCATGTAAGAACTTACTGAATAAGTAATAGTAAAAAAAGAAAAAAAAGATTAAAAACATAACCTCCATTAAAGGTACACCAGAAACACTGCAATAAAGGCAACCTTCCACCAGCACTTTCACCCCTACAGGCTTGTTAAGTTAGATAAAGCTGTGTTCTAACCTTTTACATCTAACATGTCCTAGCACTGATGGTAAGCAATCTATCTAACTCAACTGAATTCAATTTTTCTCTTTCACATGTAAAGTGAAGTTATAGTGTTTACAACATAAATTGTTAAAAAGACTGAATGAGACAACAGATGAGAAGCATTTAGCTCTGTGGCTGGCATGCAGTCCATCCTGAATCCACACTAATCTTCCTTTCTCCACTCCATATCCATGGTAGAAACAGCTCCCCCCTGGGGTCGGGGCAGCATCTTCAACCGCTGCCTAGAAAAGGGGAAACAGTACATTCAAACCAGCTATGCTGGGCTGCTTCATTTGAGGCCACCTTCCAGGCTCACATGTAGGGGAGTAAATGTGGCTGGTCAGCAATGGCCCCGGTGATATGTGTGCTGCCACCATGTGGCAGTTGATACAGAGATCATGCTTGGAAGATGTTTAAAAAGTCTTTAGAAATTATAACACACATTGGGAGCTTGCTTACCAGTCTAGAAGTTGTGTTAAATGTTTGATATGCATTTTCTCATTTAATTTATAACTAAAGAAAAGAAAAGCCTATGAGGTTGGTGCTACTTTTTCCCTGTCTTAGAGATGGGCACAGGTCACTGACATGGGAAGGGCAGCCCCTTGCCTGCATCTGTGCTAGAGCGATATTTGCATTCAGAGCAGTCCCATTTCAGTACCTAAACACCAAACCATAAGTTGCCCTTTCTTTCCAAATGATGTTCCACTAAAGATTGAAATCTGAATTATTTAGAAAAGTATTTGCTCTAAATGAACAATTTTCAAAGCACCCAAATAAAAAATGCTGGTTCCTCTCTCTTCACTTACTTGGGTATTTTGCTTCAGTGTATAAGCTGCTTTTCTCACAAGGAGTTTGTTAGTCCTTTAGATCTAGGGCTGGTCTTAGAAGTCTTTCTATTCCCAGAACTCAGTTTTTTGTTTTTGTTTTTTTTTTTTTTTTAATAAAGGAGATATCAAATCAGTGTGTTAATGATTTTAATTTATAGTTCTGTAAGCAACTGACAGATCTCTATCTTATTCTTACATCAGATAAAGATAATACATCTTTATAATTCATTCATGCTTGATCTTAATTTGGTCTCAATTTTCCTAGAACAATTTTTCAGCTTCACTGGGTAACTTTCATTCTGCCCCCACCCCCCATCCCCTGCCGTGATTTCACCTGCATCTTTCCTTACAAGGCAGCAGGGGAGGGGAGGGAGCACAGATGGGCTCTGGACTCAGGCCCTCACATTCTGGTTTAGCTACACAGTATTGATGGAATCCCAAGATACTTAATTAATTTCCCTTAGTCTGGGTTTTCTCATCTCTAAATTGGGTATAAGAACTTACTATCTTAACACAACATTGTAAATCAACTCTACTTCCATTAAAAAGAATACTAATAGCTAAAATTGAAAAAAATGGAACTTACTATGTCAGACTTGCCCCTTATTATACAGTCAATAGATACTTTCCCTTCATCTAGCACAAAAAACAAATAGAATTCACATACTGCCTCATAAAACCCATCTATTTCTATGTTTTACAATCACAGTCCCAGAATTAATCTTTTTCTCTCTGGGAATATTACTGAAATACTGCTTTTTAAAAAAATAAACAATAGGGTTGCTTCTAGATTTAAGATTTTCTTCTCCAGTGATGAACAGGGCTTCCTTTAGAAATTATCTTAAACAAGAAGAAAAAGATTTCTAAGGTTATAGAAAAGAAAAATGCTATTTGGTCTTCTCCAGGCCTATATAATCTAAGATGGACAATAACACACATCTTAGAGACACAAGTCATCTAAACAAACACTGAAGAAAGTGACAGCAGGACACTCATGCTGATGGGGGGAGAACTGAAGTCCCAGTTAGCACAAGAAGATGGTTTGTGCATGTGCATGCACATATTTAAAATATATCAAATATATTTTATGCCACAAATATTAATCATATGGATAAAAAGAAGAGGTGAAAACTGTGTACAACTGTATAGAGCAGCTAATATAAACATGTGGACTGGAGCCAAGTACCTGGGTTTGAGACCTACATCCATATCTCGATAGCTATATGATTAGGCAACATATTTTCCTTCTCTATGTCTTGTGTCCTCATCTGTTGAATGGGAATAATAATAAGACTTACCACATGGGATTTCTGTGAGGCTTAATTGAGACAACACAAGTTAAAGCAGTTAGCACAGTGCCTGGCACTCAATAAGAATTCACTAAATGTTAGTTCTCATGCATATTAAAACAAATGGAGTTGAGTATCTTGCTTTAGAAAGGCATTATTTTATTTACTTAATAATCTGTTGACTCCCAAGAAAATATATAAATGACATAAAAACTCTTCTTAGTGTGATATACGACTACTCACTTAATCAAGTTATTTAAAAAGTCAAAGATGTAGCATTTTCATCGGAGACTGTCTAAAATATAATTAGAAATGATGATGGAAAATCCATAATCAAGTCCTGACCTCAGTTCCTCTCTGTATTCACTGATTCCTTTGCCATCTGCCTGCTTGCACAGAATGGCTGTGAGTGGTACCGGGGGTGTCCTCCACACGTTACTTCTGGGGAATGACTGAGAAGTAACATGTGCATGACAAGCAACCTCAAGGAATGTAACTCAGATCTGAGATAAACAAATTAATATCTTCAGCCCACAACAAGTTATTTAAACTGCATATTTAGAGCCCATGAACATAGCAGGGTAAAAGTAAAAAGCCCTGGGTCCACCCAGTAGCATGGGGCTTGGGCTCACTAGTGATTATGTATGTGAATGAAGGGCTTGACAGGGAAACCCTGGACTGGGAAACGGGATTTCACTGTTTATAGCTCACTCGATACGATAAACATTAAACTTCACATTTTAAGGTCCTGTCTCAAAGATGAGTTTCACTCTCTTACAAGTCTTAAATTCATTACCACAAACTATGAATGAACTGAACATTAGGGAATTACCTGCTTAGTGTTTTAAACAGAACACAATGAAATTTCAAATCCAAATTTGCTTGTCCAATTCTAAAGCTGAGCAAATGATGAAAGTCCTTAATGCTTGTTTATTGTTTAAAAAAAATCTGCTTAGTAATAAAAAATGAGTATAGAGAATCATATTTTGGGAATCCATGCATATTTCATCTCAAATAGCAAAAGAGCACTTTCTTTTTGCGTTGTGCTATGGTTGGTGCTGTGATAAAATCGTAATGCAAGGCTCTGAGAAAAGCACAGGATAAGAACCACGCACAATTCTGTGTTTACCTTATTTAATCCTCACAACAGCCAATGAGATAGATAATCTCCCTTTTTTTTTTAATTGAAGTATAGTTTAGTTACAATATTATATTAGTTTTGGGTATAGAGCATGTAATTTGATATCTTATAGATTATACTGCATATAAAGTTACTATGAAATATTGACTACATTCCCCATGCTGAACATTACATTCTTGGAATTTATTTGTCTTACACCCAGTAGTTTGTCCTTCTTAATCCCCTTGACCAATTTCCACCACTACTCCCCCCGCCCCACTCTGGTAACGACTAGTTTGTTCTCTGTATCTTGTGAGTCTGTTTCTGTTTTGTTATAGTTGTTTGTTTTATTTTTTAGATTCCACACGTAAGTGAACACATTACAGTTCCCCTTTTTAAAAGAGGATGCGATTAAAGAGAAATGATGTAAATGTTCATTCTAATATTTATTTTTGTTGATATTGTTTTAAAACATGGGAGAAATTAATAAAAGATGATCGGTGTTTTCTCCAAGGGCCATACTTACACCACAATGTGCTGGGTAGAGCATCCGGGAACTGAGAGCAGCTGCTGTCACACCCACTCAGCCCTCCTTTGGCACAATTACAACCTGTCCTCTTGAACCATGAGGATAGGCTCAGGGAGATTCTTTTGCAACCACCAGAAGTCCTCCATCCAGACTGTACCTGAAGCATTGATACCATAACTTTACAGGCAACAACCTCAAATTTCTCCCAGGCATCCTGCTTCATCATATCCCCACCCAACTACCCTCAAGTCACAAAACAGACCTTTCTTAAGGAGTTTGGGGTACAAGAGTCCTGGGCATTTGGCTTCTTTTTTTCCTTAGCAGAAGTTTCCTTTATCACTGGGTTGGTCATCTTGGTGGTAAAATGACCACAGCACTTCCTGGACAAGACAAAATGGGTGAAGCCAAGTAGGCACTGAGAGGCTGCATCAGAGACTTTTGCACGGTCAAGTGCAAGGTCAGGGACGGTTGGCAGAGAGGTGGGACATACATGCCTGGGCTCCAGGACACGCCACCCCTCACAGCACTGGAATTCTGCCCGTGTTCTCTCCTGCTATTGCCCTCTTCCAGTCCCATTTTCTCCTGCCTTATTTCATCTGTTGCGTTGCTTTCTAACCTAGGTCTGAATAGAAGAAAAGGGGAATGAAAAGCCCTGAAACTATTTCACCAAAGTGACCTTATAGGACTTCTAGCCAGAATATTTTGAGAATATATCAAAATTTAATTTAAAAATAGCAAATACAGGGGCTTCCCTGGTGGCGCAGTGATTGAGAATCTGCCTGCGAATGCAGGGGACACGGGTTCGAGCCCTGGTCCGGGAAGATCCCACATGCCACAGAGCAACTGGGCCCGTGAGCCACAATTGCTGAGCCTGCGCGTCTGGAGCCTGTGCTCCGCAACAAGAGAGGCCGCGATAGTGAGAGGCCCGCGCACCGCGATGAAGAGTGGCCCCCACTTGCCACAACTAGAGAAAGCCCTCGCACAGAAACGAAGACCCAACACAGCCATAAATAAATAAATAAATAAATAAAAAAAAGTAGCAAATACAAGCCCTGGTGTTTAGCCTGTATATTAAAAAGAAGCAGGGTTCTGACTTACATGTTCTCTCAATCTCTGCTAATTTTCTCTTTGTAGAAGGTTCATTTCTTAGTATCCCCTCAGTTTCTCCTATCCATCTTAATAAGTGAAGGAAAACAAAGACCAAAAAATAGAATTAAGGGTTCATAAGGAAAGGGGTTAAAATAAGATCATGGGAACAAAAAACATAAAATGGTAAGAGTATCACAAATAATGTTGAGGAGAATGTCAAATGAAGGCTCACTGTTTCAAAAGTACAAGACCACACATCTTTATTTTATTTCTATTTTGGTTATATAACCACACAAACTTTGAGTTTTGAGGATCAATCCTGCCACAAATATACAAGAGATAGAAGCAGGATGATGGCAGGATTCAAGGGAAAGTGAACTATTCAAATCATACAAGAAGTAGCATGGAGACTGGATTTAGGCAGTGGAGAAACTCTGAAAGTTCTTATGCAGGAGAATGAAATTGTCTAAAAATACTTACTCAAAATCCTTTGTGAAGAATGCATCAGATAGTGAAAGACTGAATTCTGCAAAACACATCAGAAGGCTCTTGTAGAAATGGATGTCAAGGCTGACGGTAGCCTGAAAGAAGGGGTGGCAGTGGGGCTGGGAAAACATGAATGTATTTGAACTGTGTTTAGGAGGTAAGAATATACAAGATTTGGTGACTGGAAAGTCAAAGCAAGAGTTGAAGATGCTACCCAAATTTCTATCTTTGCAACAAGGAGGATGGGTGTGTCATTCCTTGAAACAGGAGCAAAAGAGTGAGAGCAGATTCTAATGAAAAGAGCATTAGTTTTTGTCTTGCTGAGGTTGGGTTGTCTCTGGAATATTCAGGTGAAGCTGTCAAATAATGAATACATAAATCTGTAGATCAAGAAAAGATATCTGATGAAGTTAAGGATTGGAAGTCATCAGTAAAAGCATGGTCCTGAAGATCGTGGGGCAGGAAACTGTCAGAGAACAGGATGGAGCCATAGAGGGGACCTGGGTGGAGACCACAAGGTCTGCATGTCCTGCCTCATTTGCAGAATTCAAGGCCACTAGGTCTGGCTCTCTTCCCTACACTGCCCAGAGTAGCAAAATGCACATGCATCTTTTTATTCAGCTTCATTGTTAAGCTATTATTTTTCCTTAATGCATGAACACTGTTCACATAATAGAAAACAATTTTCCTCATATGGTTGTTTTTAGAAGCACAGAACAAGCTCTTCCCAGATCTGTCTTCCACAATTTACAGAAAGACAAGAGTTCAAGTAAGTCATTTGCAAGGATGGAAATGGGGAAAAATAGAGATAGTTTCTGCATAATATTTCCATTTTTGTGAAGATTAGAGTGCTGTATCCCACTGGTGTGTATTGGAGGAAAATCCTGTCATAATTTCAGAGGACATAATGGGATCAACCTTCTTTGCACACGTGTGAAATATGGTTGCAGCAATTTCTCTGTCTACTTAGACAACATATTGGTTGGCAGCAAAATGTTGTATGTTAATTTAATGCCTTTCCCCATACATTTCCCAGGGTATAGCCAGAAACAATTCTATACATACTAAACAATAAAAGGTTCTTAATAATGCCATCAACGCAATTATATCTGATAGCTGAGATACAGAATCACTGCATGTAAAGATTTTAATAATTTCAAACCATCTGTGACACGAATATAAAAATGACAAACATTTGAAAAATGTTTCCCAAGTTCCAATAAACTATGTGCTTTTTTTGAGTCTTGTACTATAATTTTTTTATCAACTCCAAAGTTACACATTTTAATAGTCAATTTCAGAGAGAATTTTTGAAGACTACATTGAATCTTACAATAAAACATTTCTTTAACTAGTTCAGTAGATTCAGATTGACCTAAAGCAAGATCAAATAATGGGGTACATGATCAAATGTTGATAATAAAGTCAACTGCACAATTAGTATGAAACTGTAAAATAAAAAACTATTTCAAGACTTTGAAATTAGATCCCAAAAGATAACCAAAACTTGCAAAAGTTTTCATAAATCTGAGCATTTTTTTTTAATTTGAGAAAATTCAGGTGGGCCACTTCATAAATTAAATTTTCCTCATTACAACTTTACCTTAAAATATAAATTCCACTTTTGACCTAACATTAGTATTCTATTTGAATTGCAATAAATCAGAGTGTAGAAAGGGAAATACTCTTCTAAGCATTTTGCTAGATTCTATTGCTGAATTCATACAACAAAACAAAAAATGTTATCAGTTCTTTTGGCAACGAGAGTTACTCTTCCAAATGTTTATTTTGCAACTTTTTATGACACCATGAAATTGACAATTTTCCCATTAGGTTAAATATAATACCTTACTCTAAAAGAAGAAAATAAAAATGAGGTAAGCTAAGCCCAACACGGGTTATGATTTCTAATTTCATATTATACAGCCTATCATACTAATGAAGCAAAGTTACTATTGACACAAGTAATAATGAAGAATTCTGTGAGGCTTCAGCACTTGCTGCATAGTTCTGGAACCATGTGCCAAACATCCAAGTAACTGAAACACAGAGCTCTTCACTCTCAGTTAGTTAGTACATGAAATTAAAAATAGACTAGCAACAGCTCTAGCTCTAATTTCTACTTCTCAGAGATGTGTCTTCAGATGGCAACACAGGAAGTAAACAAAATATATTGTCGGGGGTGTACTCACATGTTTTAACACAATGTGGTATATAACTATGAGTAAAAATTCTAATATGTAAAATACGATATGGTTTATTTAAACATTCATTTGATAATTTAATATTACACATAAAATATTCATTTTTCAATTTATGACATTTCACAAATTACAATCTCAAATCCCAAACACTGAATAAGGAGGAGGGATATACATTAAGAATGCTTTAGAATTGTATTTAAATAAGCAAGGATGAAATTTACCTTGTAAATAAACATTGTAGATATTGAAGATAGCTTTCATGCCTAAGCTTTCTCTTTTTCTTCAATCTTGGTTCATTATTAAGTGTCTATGTAACTTTGAACAATTTAATTTTATCTGTGCCTAAATTTCCTCCTCTGTATAGTACATATTCCACAGAATATTAAGTGGCATAAATCAGGTAATAATATAAATCACAGAAAATACTGTTTGACACATAGTAAATAGTCAACAAATAAAAACTTGTATTACCACCAATATAATTGTAATCCCCTTCCAATCACCTTATCTCTATTTTTATTAATGTATTTATTGTTCTCCCTTTCAGGAATGAAGTTACAGAACTCTCAGGGAAATAAGTCGATCTCTCTGTTTTATCACACATACACAGAGCCTGGCAAAGGGTAGGTGCTTCCACACCAAAGAAGAGTATTATTAAGTGGAACAAAAGAAGAAACTGATAATTACTCAGTGGTTATACCTATACAAGCTTCCACTGTGTGCTGATATTATGCCAACTATGAACACATATTCTCATGTATTCCTGATGAAACCTCCAAGCATATTATAACACTCATGTTGCAGCTGAAAAACTTTGATGATGAAAGCATTAATGGAGATTCGCATGGTCATAGGTGAATAAAAGTAAAACTGTGACTCACACTTAGGTCTATCTGGGTCAAAATTCTATTATTTTCCCATTATATTATACTGTCTCCTCACAGCAATCTTTAGCATCTCAAGAAATTCTACATCTTAATATATCCATACAGATTTCTTTCCAGAAACAGAGAAACGCTACAGAAGAAGCAGCCAGGCCTGAACATTACCAAGATGAAAAAACAACCATATAAATAAAGGTTTCTCTATTGAGAGGACTTGACAGTAAGATAAATATTATCCTGATCCTACCCTCTGCACCACTCAACTCTACACCCCAAATAATACCCAAGCTCTCTTTCTCTTCTCTGCTGTGTTTTTCAAATAACGGTCTAGCTTTTCTATAACCTTGCCTCCTTTTCATGCTTTAGCCTCTAAAATTTAACAAAAATTGTTAAAGACGATCTAACACAGTCCCAAAGCTTCTGGATTCATCCTAGTATGAAGCCACTTTAGAACAACTGTTTAAATCTATTTCAGGACTCCCTGAGACCAGTGAAAGCATCTTTTTAATTTTACATTTATGAGTCAAGTAAGTGACTACCACATAGATCCAATGCATATATCCTGAACGACAATGAATTGATAAGAATTAATATTTAGAATAATGATGTGGAGGCCTTGTAGGCTCTTTTGTAAAAGGTCAAATAATGTTTAATATACTGCACTTACTAAAAATGGATAATTAACTAATAAAACATGATATTCAGAAATAACTTGAAACTAATTTGAGTTAATCTTTTAACTTCATTTTAATTAGAAAATATGCTAAAGTGAAGTAACCGATTATCTAGACATTAGAATTGAGTAAAATTTTCACTGTAATTGCTTTCTTCTTGTACTTGGACTCTCTGCTAAGATTAGCACTGAGGCTGGGATGAGAACAGTGATACAGGAGTCTCTTCCAGAGGACTTGTGATGTCACTGCAACCATTGTGATGGGTCCCCTGAAAATTCTGTAAGAGGCAACAGCTGAGAACAGGGAGGTCCTTGTTCTGGATCACTCTACAGTAACTGCATTTCCTCCAGTAAGAGTGTCTTCGAACAGAAGCTGTGTAATTACTTTATATCCACTCGGCAAATATTTATTAACCACCTACCTAACTGTGTGCCAGGCATAGTTCTAGGTGACTGGGACACATGACTGATCGAGAAAGACGAGACTTGGCATTTTGCAGTTGACATTCTAGTGTGGAAAAACCATAAAAATAACAATTAAGAAAATTATGAAATACACTAGAAGGTGATACATGCTATGAAAAAAAGCTAGAGAAGGGTAAAGGGACTGTGAGTCTCTGGGTAGGGAGAGGTGAAGGCATGTGTAGAAGCAGATCAGTTAGGAGGCCATCACAGTGGTCCAGGCAAGAGAAGATGAGGACCCAGGCCAGAGTAATAGCAATGGAGAGGGTGTGAGCTCTTTGACTCTCGATGTATTTTGAGGATGTGTGGGAGAAAGAGAGGAGTCAAGGAGGACTCCACAGTTTCTGACTTGACCAAGTAAAAGGATGGTATTGCCAACAGCTGAGACAGGTAGGTGACAGGTGAAGGACACGCAGGGTGAGAAGAATACCAACTGAACCTGGGCTCTCTAGACATCCACGTGGTGATGTCAAGTAGGCAGCTCCATATAGAAGTCTTGGAGAGCAGTCCTGGCTGGATCGTTGGCCATATAAAGCCATTCCCACATAAAACTATGCCACAGAGGACTAAGGGGTTGTGAGTGCAGACAGAGCAGAGCACTGTGGACAATCCTAGGGACTCCAACATCATGAAGTTGTGTGGAAAAGCACAAAACAGCAGAGGAGGCTGAGAAATGGAACCACTTTTCTAACAGGAGAAAAATATAAATTATGGTGTCCAGAAACCAAACGAAGACAACATGTCAATGATAGTTCAAGCAAGACCATGGTTCAAGTATTTCAAGTGGGTTCTCTAGTGACACAGAAGGCAGAACCAGGACTAATAGCAACTTTAAGGGATAAAGATCATATTTCAATGAGAAAAATAAATTGAACAGCAATGTCTAATTATTAGATTCAACTGTATTATGATGCAGTGAACTTTCTTTTTAATAACTAGAGGTATTTGTAGACAGGCTGATGAGTATCACAGATATTGTAGAAATGATTCCTAAATTGAGTAGAAGATTAGACCATAGAAACTATGAGATATACTCCAACTAATGAGCCTATCATTTCTGCCTCACTTAACACCAGAGGAGAAAGACATCTGCTTTTCCATCTGTGAACCTTTGCAATCTTAGCTGTCTGTGTCCAAAATTATCTCAATGTCTCTTCATATAAAATAAAATGAATCACAACAATGGTTTAATTCAAAGAAGAGAGGCTCTGGTGCTAGCAGACCTGAGCTCCAGCTTTAACACTATCACTGAAATATTGTGTGGCTTTAGGAAAGTTCCTTAAATGTTTTTAAACCATAGTCTCTTCTTCAGAACTCACCCAGTGTTCTTGAGGGAATAAAAACATTCACTGTGCTTTGCTGGGTGTTTCATATACAGTGGGTACACACAAAAACCTTAATTCTCTAGGCGTGAGGTCCCAGACTGAAGGACTATCTTATGATGCTTTAGTTATTCCTCTAAACTTGAGTTTTAGGCTATACTCTTCATTTAAGCACTATATCTACACATAAACCAGAAAAAGGAGTGTATGATCTTTTTCATAAAAATAATATTTTCATCTGTTTTTTAAGTTCGTACTAGATTTCGATGAGTCATGCTTGGGGTCAAATTTTCTATTGTATGTTTTAAGATGTCATTTGCTCACAGTGTAATAATAGAACCACACAGTATAAACAGGTAAAGACAACAGGCCGTGAAATCAGAGTTGCTGGATAGGAATCCTGATCAGCTGTTTCCTAATAATGTGATTTTGGCACATGAGTGCTTCTGAAACTCAGTTTGTCTGTAAAATGGGAAGGATAGAATTACTAGGATTTTTGTGACAATTAAATGATTTAGTATATGTAAAAAATATACAGTGTCTGATATATATAAAAACATTCCATAATCCTTAGTTTTTATTATTTGTTTCTCTATCTAGGAAAAAGATTTTAAGTAGAAACAATGTTTTTCCTATTTTAAATGTTTTCAATTAGCCCAAACTATTTTAAAAATATCTTTATTACTAGGAAAATAACATGTTAGTATAACTAATTCAGAGAGCACAAAAGAGCCTGCAATGGAAAAGGGCCTCCTACTGTTTCCTTATTATCTATCTCTGTCTATCATCTTATATATATAAGTATACATATTTAATATAAATATATCCTTTTTATGCTCGAGAAATAAACTAAAATCTTTTATACTTTCACTTAACAGCATATATCTGTGCAAATATATTAACTCTAAAATAAATTGCTAGATATCCAACTGATTCCAAAAGTCTATGCCTTTGTAATTTTCATTGATTTTGCAAAACTGCTCCCTAAAATGGCTGCATCTCCATGCTCTGAGCAGCAGTTTACAGAGTGTATTATTCCCCCATACTCTAACACCATTAGTATTGGTTATAATCAAACTTTTTTCATCAGTCTGCTAGAGGAGAGAAGCATTTCAAATTCATCTTAACTTGATTTTTCTGATAAGTGAGGTTCAGGGTTTTTTCTATTTGCTTTAAACACTATATATATATGACAACTGTGTTGGTATCACTGGCTTCTTCTTCAATTAGAAAAAGTGGGACCATTACATAAAAATAAAATGAACTGTCTGTCATGTGTTTCAAATATTTCTCAAATAGCCATGCCAGTTTAGCATTTTGATTGTGACTTTTTATTTTGATAATCATCATCATTATTTTTGCTTATACAGAAGTTTTAGTTTTATGGTGTAAAATATTTTAATCATTTACTTATGGCTTCAAGTATTTTCCATCTTTCTTAGAAATGTTTTCCCCTCAAATATTATAAAATAAATTTCTCATAATTTATTCCAGTACTTTTAAAAAAAATTTAATCTTAGACCCCATTGAGATTTATGCTGGTGCAAAAGATGGGTTAGGGATTTAGTCTTTATTTTCTTTTGCCCTAAATGCCTCACTAGTTCCCTAACAATTAATGAATAAACAATTTCTTCACACTGATTTCAAATATACACTCATTATATATGTTCATGTCATTTCATGAGGAATGGAAAATTGATGTCACCAAATGCCTGATTTGATCCTGAAATTCGATAATTTTTAAAAAATGTTTTAAAGTACTAAACCAGTCTTGCATTCCTGTAATAAAACTACATTTGTGTGTAAGTTATTTTGCTTGTAATGTGCTATTGAAATTCGTTTGGTAATATTTTTGTAACATCATTTTTATTGCAATAAAATATATACAACATAAAATTTACCATTTTAACTATTTTTAAATGTGGAATTGAGTGGCATTAAGTACATTCACAATGTGTAACCATCACCACATCCATTTCCAGAATTTTTCACCATCCCAAAGAGAAACTCTATATCTATTAAACAATAATTCTCCATTCTTCTCTCTCCACAGCCCTGGGTGACCTCAATTCCACTTTCTGTACTTATGAATGTGCCTGTTCTAAGTACCTTTCATAAGTGAAATCATACAATATTTGTTCTTTTGTGTCTCGCTTATTATCCTTATTAACATGATGTTTTCAATATTCATCCATGTTGTAACATGCATCCAAATTTCATTGTTCCTTACAGCCAAATAATATTCCACTGTGTGTATACACCACATTTAGTTTATCTGTGCATCAGCTGAGGACATCTGAGTTGTTTCTGTATTTTGGCAATTGTGAATAATGGTGCTTTGAATACTGATACACAACATTTGGTAATATTTTTAAAGTTTTTGCGTTGATATTCATAATTGAATTGTAGTGTTTATTTTTGTGATATACTTGTGAAATCCATGTATTTTAAGAAAATTACTTATAAAATGGTAGAAATCTAAATGTGTTACACAAATTTCTTTTAACAATTACTTAAACTTGAAAAAGTAAATAAAAGTCACTCACAATTTTTCTACATGATTCTAAATTTCTTTCAAAAAGGTGGTTGTAGTCAGGTCTTAACTTAGTATTATAAGTAACAATAATCCCTTCTCTAGACCTTTCTGGAGGTGGGGAGGAGATGCATTAATTTCTATTTCCTGTATCCTTTCCAGAGGAAGTTTTTTTCCTGCTATTCTCAAGGTATATTATAGTGCTTGAATTTATATCAAATTAATTTGGTTCCATATGTCAATATGTCCTTCGAGGTCAGTAATAATAAATAAATAAAAAATAAAAATCCATTCAACTGATAATGTTGTGCCTCTCGATTTTAATAGTGATCTTTCTCCTCTACTCTCTTGAAGATCTATCTATATAAAAATCCATTTCTACCGCAACAACAAAATAAACAGCAGAAGGGCCATCTATGCTCTAATGGGTGTAGAGAAACTTATTGAAGGCTCACTGAATTAAACAAACAAATGAACAAACAAGTAAATAAAGAATGGCAAGATTAAAGAAGGGATGTGAGGTAGAAGATCTTTTGGCTCTCAAAGGACCCTTGAGCAAGGATACATGTTTGGACA
The DNA here is from genome assembly GCF_965194825.1 of Balaenoptera physalus. Classification (NCBI taxonomy): domain Eukaryota; kingdom Metazoa; phylum Chordata; class Mammalia; order Artiodactyla; family Balaenopteridae; genus Balaenoptera; species Balaenoptera physalus. The sequence goes on along the minus strand of NC_138896.1, from coordinate 46,573,925 downwards.
CATTTCAAAAGGCAATAGCATTTTAATGATCCATTTGAAGTAGTTCCCAGTATTTCAGTTGAAGGTGAGTGTGAAATAAACTGGTGGGACAGAAACAGCAGGTTAAAACAGACTGAAGATCCCCTAGGGGGTCTAGACCTAAAAAAGAAGGCTAGATCGTTTTGAGAAGTGTGAACACACATTTTGCAAGGGTGTGCTGAACTCCTGAAAAAGGATGGGGAGAGAAACACATACAATTCAGGATTAGGAACATATGGGTCATTGGAGACAAAAAAAAGTTTAAGTGCTAAATGGAAAAATACTATTTAAATACGTGGGATAGACATTAATAAAAAAAGTCATTGGGGGCTTCCCTGGTGGCGCAGTGGTTGAGAATCTGCCTGCCAATGCAGGGGACACGGGTTCGAGCCCTGGTCTGGGAAGATCCCACATGCCGCGGAGCAACTGGGCCCGTGAGCCACAACTACTGAGCCTGCACGTCTGGAGCCTGTGCTCCGCAACAAGAGAGGCCACGACAGTGAGAGGCCTGTGCACTGCAATGAAGAGTGGCCCCCGCTCACCGCAACTAGAGAAAGCCCTAGCACAGAAATGAAGACCCAACACAGCCAAAAATAAATAAAAAATAAATTAATTAATTAATAAAAAAAAAAGTCATTGGAAAAGATAAGTACTAGACAGAATACCTCGGCAAATTTCTAAATTTTTCTGGAAAATATGGTTATTTCAGGTGCCACTCTATCAAAGAGAATGCATTGTACAAGCACTTTGGAATTATTTTCTTTCTCATAAAAAAATGTGACATTTCTAGGAGTGTCATTATTTTCTCAATTGAGATTTAAATTCACAGGTGAGAGATTAGGAAACAGATATGAATGAAACTGAAATCACAAAGCCCATCAAATCCTCTTTTCCATTTCTTTTAGAAAAATAAAAAGCAAGCGATGCTATGAAGTGGTCTCTGGTAAAGATAAAACAAGCTTAATATATAAGCTACAGAGTGGCTTTTAGAAAACCACATTGCTTAGAAAAATAGAGAGATGTTTCCAAGATTGTAAGTGGTAATGCTGGTTTTGAAGTGTCATAGTTTCCACAGTTAGTAACCGTGGGTCTCTATTAACCATTTTTTTTTTTTTAACATCTTTATTGGAGTATAATTGCTTTACAATGCTGTGTTAGTTTCTGCTGTATAACAAAGTGAATCAGCTTTACGTATACATATAACACCATATACCCACCCTCTTGTAGCTCCCTCCCACCCTCCCTATCCGACCCCTCTAGGTAGTCATAAAGCACCAAGCTGATATCCCTGTGCTATGTGGTTGCTTCCCACTTGCTATCTATTTTATATTTGGTAGTGTATATATGTCAATGCCACTCTCTCACTTTGTCCCAGATTGCCCTTCCCCTCCACGTGTCCTCAAGTCCATTCTCTATGTCTGTGTCTTTATTCCAGTACTGCCCCTAGGTTCTTCAGAACTTTTTTTTTTTTTTTTTTTTAGATTCCACATATAAGTGTTAGCATATGGTATTTGTTTTTCTCTTTCTGACTTACTTCACTCTGTATGACAGACTCTAGGTCCATCCACCTCACTATAAATAACTCAATTTCATTTCCTTTTATGGCTGAGTAATATTCCATTGTATGTATGTGCCACTTCCTCTTTATCCGTTCATCTGTCAATGGACACTTAGGTTGCTTCCATGTCCTGGCTATTGTAAATACTGTTGCAATGAACATTGTGGTACATGATTCTTTTTGAATTATGGTTTTCTCAGGGTATATGCCCAGTAGTGGGATTGCTGGGTCATATGGTAGTTCTAGTTTTAGTTCTTTAAGGAACCTCCATACTGTTCTCCATAGTGGCTGTATCAATTTATATTCGACCAAGAGTGCAGGAGGGTTCCCTTTTCTCCCCACCATTTCCAGCATTTATTGCTCGTAGATTTTTTGATGATGGTCATTCTGACCGGTGTGAGGTGATACCTCATTGTGCTTTTGATTTGCATTTCTCTAATGATTAGTGATGTTGAGCATCTTTTCATGTGTTTGTTGGCAATCTGTATATCTTCTTCGGAGAAATGTCTATTTAGGTCTTCCGCCCATTTTTGGATTGGGTTGTTTGTTTTTTGATATTGAGCTGCATGAACTGCTTGTATATGTGTTCTGTCTATGATTTCCTCTCAGAGTTTTATGGTGTCTGACCTTACATTTAAGTCTTTAATCCATTTTTAGTTTATTTTTGTGTATGGTGTTAGGATGTGTTCTAATTTCATTCTTTTACATGTAGCTGCCCAGCACCACTTAGTGAAGAGGCTTTCGTTTCTCCATTGTATATTCTTGCCTCCTTTATCAAAGATAAGGTGACAATATGTATGTGGGTTTATCTCTGGGCTTTCTGTCCTTTTCAATTGATCTATATTTCTGTTTTTCTGCCAGTACCATACTGTCTTGATTACTGTAGCTTTGTAGTATACTCTGAAGTCAGGGAGCCTGATTCCTCCAGCTCCGTTTTTCTTTCTCAATATTGGTTTGGCTATTCAGGGTCTTTTGTGTTTCCCTATAAATTGTGAATTTTTTTGTTCTAGTTCTGTGAGAAATGCCATTGGTAGTTTGATAGGGACCGCACTGAATCTGTAGATTGCTTTGGGTAGTATAGTCATTTTCACAATGTTGATTCTTCCTATCCAAGAACACGGTATATCTCTCTATCTGTTTGTATCATCTTTAATTTCTTTCATCAGTGTCTTATAGTTTTCTGCATACAGGTCTGTTGCCTCCTTAGGTAGGATTATTCCTAGGTATTTTATTCTTTTTATTGCAATGGTAAATGGGAGTGTTTCCTTAATTTTTATTTCTGACTTTTCGTTGTTAATGTATAGGAATGCAAGAGATTTCTGTGCATTAATTTTGTATCCTGCAAATTTACCAAATTCATTGATTACCTCTAGTAGTTTTCTGGTGGCCACTTTAGGATTTTCTAAGTATAGTGTCATGTCATCTGCAAACAGTGACAGTTTTACTGCTTCTTTTCCAGTTTGGATTGCTTTTATTTCTTTTTCTTCTCTGAATGCCATAGCTAGGACTTCCAAAACTACATGAATAAAAGTGGTGAGAGTGGGCATCCTTGTTTTGTTCCTGATTTTAGAGGAAATGTTTTCAGTTTTTCACCACTGAGAATGATGTTGGCAGTGGGTTTGTCATATATGGCTTTTATTATGTTGAGGTCGGTTCCCTCTATGCCCACTTTCTGGAGAGTTTTTATCATAAATGGGTGTTGAATTTTGTCGAAAGCTTTTTCTGCATCTATTGAGATGATCAAATGGTTTTTATTCTTCAGTTTGTTAATATGGTGTATCACAGTGATTGATTTGCATATATTGAATAATTCTTGCATTCCTGGGATAAACCCCACTTGATCATGGTATATGATCTATTTAATGTGCTGTTGGATTCTGTTTGTTAGTATTTTGTTGAGGAGTTTTGCATTTCTCTTCATCAGTGATATTGGTCTATAATTTTCTTTTTCCGTGACATCTTTGTCTGGTTTTGGTATCAGGGTGATGGTGACCTCGTAGAATGAGTTTGGGAGTGTTCCTCCCTTGCTATATTTTGGAAGAGTTTGAGAAGTATAAGTGTTAGCTGTTCACTGTATGTTTGATAGAATTCACCTGTGAAGCCATCTGGCTCTGGGCTTTTGTTTGTTGGAAGATTTGTAATCACAGTTTCAATTTCAGTGCTTTTGATTGATCTGTTCATAGTTTCTATTTCTTCCTGGTTCAGTCCTTGAAGGTTGTACATTTCTAAGAATTTGTCCATATATTCCAGGTTGTCCATTTTATTGTCATATAGTTGCTTGTAGTCATCTTTTATGATCCTTTGTATTTCTGCAGTGTCATTTGTTACTTCTCCTTTTTCATTTCTCATTCTGTTGATTTGAGTCTTCTCCCTTGTTTTTGTGATGAGTCTGAAATGGTTTATCAATTTTGTTTTCTTATCAAAGAACCAGCTTTTAGTTTTATTGATCTTTGCTATCATTTCCGTCATTTCTTTTTCATTGATTTCTGATCTGATTTTTATGATTTCTTTCCTTCTGCTAATTTTGGTTTTTTTTCTTTTTGTTCTTCTTTCTCTAATTGCTTTAGGTGTAAGATTAGGTTGTTTATTTCAGATTTTTCTTGTTTTTTGAGGTAGGATTGTATTGCTATAAAATTCCCTACTAGAACGGCTTTTGCTGCCTCCCATAGGTTTTGGGTAGTCATGTTTTCATTGTCATTTGTTTCTAGGTATTTTTTGATTTCCTCTTTGATTTCTTCAATGATCTCTTGGTTATTTAGTATTGTATTGTTTAGCTTACATGTGCTTGTATTTTTCACAGTTTTTTCCCTGTAACTGATATCTAGTCTCATAGTGTTGTGGTCAGAAAAGATGCTTTATACGATTTCAATTTTCTTAAACTTACCAAGGCTTGATTTGTGCCCCAAGATGTGATCTCTTGTGGAGAATGTTCCATGTGCATTTGAGAAGAAAGTGTACTCTGTTGTTTTTGGATGGAATGTCCTGTAAATATCAATCAAGTCCATTTGTTCTAATGTGTCATTTAAAGCTTTTGTTTCCGTATTTGTTTTCATTTTTGATGATTTGTCCATTGGTGTAAATGGGGTGTTAAAGTCCCCTACTATTATTGTATTACTGTCGATTTCCCCTTTTATGGCTGTTAGCATTTGCCTTATGTATTGAGGTGCTCTTATGTTGGGTGCATAAATATTTACAATCGTTATATCTTCTTCTTCGATTGATCCCTTGATCATTACATAGTGCCCTTTGTTGTCTCTTGTAATAGTCTTTATTTCAAAGTCTCTTTTGTCTGATATGATAATTGCTGCTCCAGCTTTCTTTTGGTTTCCATTTTCATGGAGTATCTTTTTCCATCACCTCACTTTCAGCTCGTACGTGTCCCTAGGTCTGAAGTGGGTCTCTTGTAGACAGCACATATATGGGTCTTGTTTTTGTATCCATTCAGCCAGTCTGTGACTTTTGGTTGGAGCATTTAATCCATTTACATTTAAGGTAGTTATTGATATGTATGTTCCTTTTATTTTCTTAATTTTTGGGGGTTTGTTTTTGTAGAATTTTTCCTTCTCTTGTGTTTCCTGCCTAGAGAAGTTTATTTAGCATTTGTTGTAAAGCTGGTTTGGTGGTGCTGAATTCTCTTAGCTTTTGCTTGTCTGTAAAGCTTTTGATTTCTCCATCAAATCTGAACAAAAGCCTTGCTGGGTCGAGTATTCTTGGTTGTAGGTTTTTCCCTTTCATCACTTTAAATATATCCTTCCACTCCCCTCTGGCCTGCAGAGCTTCTGCTGAAAGATCAGCTGTTATCCGTATGCGGATTCCCTTGTATATTATTTGTTGCTTTTCCCTTGCTGCTTTCAGTATTTTTTCATTTTGTTTAATTTTTGTTAGTTTGATTAATATGTGCCTTGGCGTGTTTCTCCTTGGGTTTATCCTGTATGGCACTCTCTTCACTTCCTGAACTTGACTGATTATTTCCTTTCCCATGTTGGGAAAGTTTTCAACTATAATCTCTTCAAATATTTTCTCAGACCCTTTCTTTTTAAATTATTCTTCTGGAATGCCTATAATTTAAAGGTTGGCGTGCTTAATATTGTCCCAGAGGTCTCTGAGACTGTCCTCAATTCTTTTCATTCTTTTTTCTTTATTCTGCTCTGCAGCAGTGATTTCCACCATTCTATCTTCCAGCTCACTTACCCATTCTTCTACCTCAGTTATTCTGCTATTGATTCCTTCTAGAGTATTTTTAATTTCAGTTACTGTGTTGTTCATTACTGTTTGTTCGCTCTTTAGTTCTTCTTGGTTCATGTTAAACGTTTCTTGTATTTTCTCTAGTCTATTTCCGAGATTTTGGTTCATATTTACTCTCTTTAGTAGTTTGCCTATTTCCTCTTCATTTATTTGGTGTTGTGGGTGTTTATCTTGCTCCTTTGCCTGCAAGATATTTCCCTGTCTTCTCATGTTGTCTAATTTACAGTATTTGAGGTATACGATCCCTCAGCTGTAGGGTTGTAGTTCCTCTTGCTTCTGTTCTCTGCCCCCAGTAGTGAGGTTGGTCCAGTGGCTTGCCTAGGCTTCCTGATGGGAGGGACTGGTGCCTGCATTCTAGTGGATGGAGCTGAGCCTTTTCCCTCTAATGAGCAGGGCTGTGTCAGGTGGTATGTTTTGGGGTGTCTGTGAGCTTAGTATGACTTTAGATCGTCTGTATGCTGATGCATGGTTTTGTGCTCCTGTCTTGTTTGTTGTTTGGTGGGAGGCAACCAGCCCTGGAAGCTGCAGGCAGTTGGGTGGAGCTGGGTCTTGGATTCAGATAGAGGTCTCCACGAAAGCACTCGGTGATTAATCTTCCCTAGGGCAGGGAATTCTCTTGTGGTCCAGTGTCCTGGACTCAGTGCTTTCACCCTGGAGCCTCAGGCCCAACTTCCAGTCAGGGAACCAAGACCCTGCAAGTCACTCATCCTGGCAATAAAGGTGATTAAAAAAAAATTTTTTTTAAAGATTAACAAAACCCCAGACAAATGGTAAAAAGTAAAATCAAACAAACAAAAACAGAAACAAGGAAACACACACACACACAAAAGAAACAGAGCCAAATAAAACAAAAAGCAAGAGAACAAGACAAACAAATGAACCCAAGAATGAAATCAAACCATTAAAAAGAAAAGTAACAAAAACACAAAACCAGAAAACCAAACCAAAGCAGAGTGCCAATGGAAGAATGAAGCAAAGAAACAAAACAAAGCGACAAAAACGATTTTAAAAAAAAGAAAAAGGGGAAAGAAGACAGAACAACAGAAGAGCAACATAGAAATAGAAATGTAAAAAAATAAAATAAAAAATATATTAAAGTAAAAGAAAGGGGGGAAAAAAAGACAAACAAGGCCCCAGACAAATGGTAAAAACAGAATCAAACAATCAACAACAGAAACAAGGAAACACACGCACATGCAAAAGAAACAAAATCAGAACCAAACAAAAACAGAAACAAAACAAAACAGAAACAAAAAAAGCAAGAGATCAGAGAAACTGAAGAACCTAAAAACGAAATCAAACAATTAGAATCAAAACTAACAAAAACACCAAACCTAAAACAAAACCAAAGAAGTGTGCCAACTGAAGAATAAAGCAAAGAAACAGAACAAACCGATAAAAATAATTTTTAAAAAAGGGAAAAAACACAGAACAACAGAAAAGGAAAGTAGAAATGGAAATTTTTTTTTTAAAATACAAAATATATGAAAGAAAAAGAAGGGAAAAAATGAGGGAAAAGAACACAGAACAACATAAAAGTGAAAACAGAAATATATAAAAAAATTTAGGGGCGTCCTTGGTGGTGCAGTGGTTGGGAATCTGCCTGCCAATGCAGGGGACACGGGTTCAAGCCCTGGTCTGGGATGATCCCACATGCTGCGAGGCAACTAGGCCCATGAGCCACAACTACTGAGCCTGCGCGTCTGGAGCCTGTGCTCCACAACAAGAGAGGCCACGATAGTGAGAGGCCCATGCACCGCAATGAAGAGTGGTCCCCGCTTGCCACAACTAGAGAAAGCCCTCACACAGAAACGAAGACCCAACACAGCCAAAAATAAATAAATAAGTTAATTAATTAAAAAAAATTTTTTAAATGTTATAAAACGTGAAGATCCCCCCCAAAATAAACTAAAAAAAAGAAAAAAAAAGAAAAAGCCAGAACCAAGAAGAGACTGAATCAAAACATAATAAAAAGGGCTTCCCTGGTGGCGCAGTGGTTGAGAATCTGCCTGCCGGTGCAGGGGACACGGGTTCGAGCCCTGGTCTGGGAGGATCCCACATGCCGCGGAGCAACTGGGCCCGTGAGCCACAACTACTGAGCCTGCGCGTCTGGAGCCTGTGCTCCACAACAAGAGAGGCCGCGATAGTGAGAGGCCCGCGCACCGCGATGAAGAGTGGCCCCCGCTCGCCACAACCAAAGAAAGCCCTCGCACAGAAACGAAGACCCAACACGGCCAAAAATAAATAAATAAATAAATAAATTTAAGAACAGTTTAAAAAATAATAATAATAATAAAAAAAGTAATAGTAATAATTATGTTTCCCTGGGATCTCAGCTGTTAAGTGTCCTTGCACACGCCATGAGCCACAGCCCACCTCTGCCTCCCCAGGAGGCCCTCCTCTGCCTCTGGGCTGGTCTCTGGACCTGCTGTGGGCCCTGTGGGGAACCACTCAGACTCTGATGTGGCCCAATTCCTGTGTGTGCTTGTCCCCAATGTCCACAGCTGCCAGAGATAGTCTGTTTTCATTTGTGGGAACACTCATTGTCTACTCAGATATTGGATAGACGTAGGGTCTAGCTGTTCATGGGGATTTAATCTGCAGTTTGTATAGCTCATGGAAAGATTTTCAATCCTCTTTCTTAGTCGCCCCATCCCTGGGGTTCAGCTTTGGTTTTATCCCCACCTCTCTGTGTAGTCGACCCACAGGAGTCTGGTCTTGAGGATGTCTTGGAGCTCATGGGTCTGCCCCAGTGAGGACCAGGTGCAGAGGTGGTATGACTGCTTGGATGGCAGGAGCCCTGGTGGTGCCAAATGTGCAGGGAAGCCAGTGACCATGGGCGCAAGAGATATGGCCCTAGTGAGGGCCTTTTCTGGCACCCGGCGTAAGGCACGTGAGGGCTGGCCCCGGCCGGGCTATTTTTGGTGCCCGGCAGCAGGCATGTGAGGGCCGGCCCTGAGAGGGCTTCTTTTATTGTCCACCAGCAGGTGCCAGCATGAGGGGAGAGAGAGGCTACAATAGTGGCTCCTCCCCCTGTGTGTGACTCAGCAGTAGCACCTGCTTCCATGGCAGTCCGGTCTTCCTCTGTAGGCATTCCCTGCTGTGGATTTCCTGCCTCCTGTCCCCTCAGTCTGTCTTCCCACAGCCAACAGCAGTTCTCGCCCCAGGCCTGTTCTCTAATCCCCATGCTCCAGCTCCCAGCCCCCTTGCACACCTGTGAACACACGTCCCAGTCCGGGGCACGTAGGGCCACAGTACGCACTCTCTGTGTAGTTCTGACTCTGTTGCATCTGCCACAGATGAGCCGCTTCACCCTCTTCCAACAGCCTTAAATGCTTCCCTTCTGTCCCAATTGATTTCCCTGTCAGAGAGGGGTTTCCCCGAATCTGGGAATCTCTCCTCTGCTTCAGCTTCCCAACCATGGGGTGCAGGTCCTGTCCCACTTCCTCTCCTCCTCCTTCTACCTTCTTTTTTTTGTCATACCCAGTTATGCAAGGATATTTGTAGTCCTTTCTGTTGTCCAAGGTCTAGCATTCAGCCAGTGTTCTGTGAGAACTGTTGCATCTATAGTTGTATTCCTGATGCATCCGTGGAGAGAGAGATGAACTCCACCTCCTCCTACTCCTCTGCCATCTTAACTCATCATCCTATTAACCATTCTTAAATGCTCTGATAATTACTTACAAAGTTAGAAAAAATAACAGGTTTCGGTTTTCATCTTTCAAAGTACAGAGAAGGAAACAAGATTTGTGGGAGGACATGCCAGGCTGTGGAGGGTGCTTCCAACCAGGCACAGAAGGTGCTTTTGAACATATTTTGGAACTTTAATTTTCTGCATTAATCTACATAAGGAATTGATTTCAAAAGCAGCACAGGGGGACATGGCTGCATTTGATCTTAAAAGGGGCCAAATTTGGGGGGCCGATTTATGCTCCCGGCAATTTATTGCTTTAAAAAGTTGGCAGTAACTTGGGTTGAGAAATAAAAAGTGGGCCTTGGGGCAAATTTAATTGAAGAAAATGTCTGATGTATTTCAGAGGATTCTAAAGGCAACATCAAAAAGGTATTTTTAAAAGACACTAAGAGGTTGAATTGCCCAGATGGACAAATAGGTATGATAGCAACAGGCAGTTCTCCAGCAGGTGGAGGCAGTACTGTCCCATCCTCTGACCCTCCTCACTGTGCCCATGCTTGTGATGGGCATCCTTCTGCATGGATGCCTGCTTGTGATAGTCATCCTTCTAGCAGAACAAAACAGAACACAGCAGCCAACATTATGAGTATCTTAGTTTCTTATGTCCTGTAAGGCACTTGTTTGTCAAGGACCAAGAAATTTTGGCATTCTTTGTTCTGCTTCTTGCAAGGAAGAAGACTGTCTTCATTAATATCAAATTTATGCCCCAAGCTACAGTTCTCTTCTTTTTCTGTATATGTAATCTCCTAGCATGTCAACACTAAATCATAATGCCTTAATACACTTTCAAAAGCAACTAAACTCAATACACATATTTCCAACACTACAAACAACTCAATATAAGAAGCCATGACCAAATTCACATGTGCAAAGTTTACAGACAAAAACAGTGAGTTACAACCACCACTTGCCTGTTAGAGACTGTAAACTGATTCTGATTATAATATGCATAAGAGTTGGAAATATCCAAATTTGAAAAAAATAAATGTATATTGGACTATAAAGTGCCGTGTGTGTGGATTCAGGGAGAAAGAACTAATGTTAAAGGTGGTGCGTTTTCCACACTAATCTCAGGATTATAGAGGAACATACTGACCACACTGCCTCCTTAGAGATTTGACCATCAAGACATAATCGCTCTGATTCTAAAACATATGCAAATGTAAACAATAGATATACAAAGTCTATTTATTTACTAATCTTGTTACAAACAAAAAAACAAAAAAAATGAAAACAAACAAAAACTGTCCATTAAAATAATTTAATATGGCTTTTTCCCTACAAATTAAGTGATTAACCACAAAACACTAGATAAATCATTCTTAATGTGTGTGAAAAGTATTCTTATATTTTCTATAATTTAAATCTTAAACTTCTCTCAGTTCCTTGAATTACTCAATTAAGTCAGCAAATTAACTTGAATTAGAGACTAATTGAAACAAAATCTGTCTGAAAAAAGTCAAGTAATAAAATCGGGATGAGGTCATTTCCTCAAGAATTCCCATAATTCTGTATTACTCCTTGTTGGAGAGGATGATGTCATCACCACATGGACTGTCAGTCCACACAGCAGGCATCAAGGGCAGGGACAGCCATGGGAGAACACGTGGGAGGCAGGCCTTTCCCCAATGGACCCCTGAAGGGTGCATCACTTTTTATTTTAAAAGAGTAGGAGGTCCTCGGGAAGATGGCGGAAGAGTAAGACGCGGAGATCACCTTCCATCCCACAGATACAGTAGAAATACATCTACACGTGGAACTGCTCCTACAGAACACCCACTGAACGCTGGCAGAAAACGTCCGACCTCCAAAAAGGCAAGAAACTCCCCCCGTACTTGGGTAGGGCAAAAGAAAAAAGAAATAACAGAGACAAAAGAATAGGGACGGCACCTGCACTAGTGGGAGGGAGCCGTGAAGGAGGAAAGATTTCCACGCACTAGGAAGCCCCTTCGAGGGCGGAGACTGCGGGTGGCAGAGGGGGGAAGCTTCGGAGCCACGGAGGAGAGCGCAGCCACAGGGGTGCGGAGGGCAAAGCGGAGAGGTTCCCGCACGGAGGCTCGGCGCCGAGCAGCACTCTCCAGCCCGAGAGGCTTGTCTGCTCACCCGCCGGGGCGGGCGGGGCTGGGAGCTGAGGCTCGGGCTTCGGTCGGATCGCAGGGAGAGGACTGGGGTTGGCGGCGTGAACACAGCCTGAAGGGGTTAGTGCACCACAGCTGGCTGGGAGGGAGTCCGGGAAAAAGTCTGCAGCTGCCGAAGAGGCAAGAGACTTTTTCTTCCCTCTTTGTTTCCTGGTGCGCGAGGAGAGGGGATTCAGAGCGCTGCCTAAACGAACTTCAGAGACGGGCGCGAGCCGCAGCTACCAGCGCGGATCCCACAGCAACAGGGGCGCAGAGGGAAAAACGGAGAGATTCCCGCACAGAGGCTCAGCGCCGAGCAGCACTCACCAGCCCGAGAGGCTTGGCTGCTCGGCGGGCGGGGCTGGGAGCTGAGGCTCGGGTTTCGGTTTCGGTTGGATCGCAGGGAGAGGACTGGGGCTGGCGGCGTGAACACAGCCTGAAGGGGTTAGCGCACCACAGCTGGCTGGTAGGGAGTCCGGGAAAAAGTCTGCAGCTGCCGAAGAGGCAAGAGACTTTTTCTTGCCTCTTTGTTTCGCGGCGCGCAAGGAGAGGGGATTCAGAGTGCCGCCTAAACGAACTCCAGAGAAAGGCGCGAGCCGCGGCGATCAGCACGGACCCCAGAGACGGGCGTGAGACGCTGGGGCTGCTGCTGCCGCCTCCAAAAAGCCTGTGTGTGAGCACAGGTCACTCTCCACATCGCCCCTCCCGGGAGCCTGTGCAGCCCGCCACTGCCAGGGTCCCGTGATCCGGGGACAAGTTCCCCGGGAGAACGCACTGCCCACCTCAGGCTGGTGCAACGTCACGCCGGCCTCGGCCGCCGCAGGCTCACCCCGCCTCCTCTGTACACCTCCCTCCCCGCGGCCTGAGTGAGCCAGAGCCCCCGAAGCAGCTGCTCCTTTAACCCCGTCCTGTCTGTGCGGGGAATAGACGCCCTCAGGCGACCTACACGCAGAGGCGGGTCCAAATCCAAAGCTGAACCCCAGGAACTGTGCGAACAGGGAAGATAAGGGGAAATTTCTCCCAGCAGCCTTAGAAGCAGCAGATTAAAACTCCACAAACAACTTGATGTGCCTGCATCTGGTGAATACCTGAATAGACAACGAATCATCCCAAATTCAGGAGGTGGACTTTGGGAGCAGGATATATTAATTTTTCCCCTTTTCCTTTATTTGTGAGTGTATATGTATATGCTTCTGGGTGCGATTTTGTCTGTATAGCTTTGCTTTACAATAGCTTTATTTTACTTCACTATATTATAGCCTCTTTCTTTCTTTCTTTCTTTCTTTCTATTTTTTCTCCCTTTTACTCTGAGCCGTGTGGACGAAAGGCTCTTGGTGCTCCAGCCAGGCATCAGGGCCGTGCCTCTGAGGTGAGAGAGCCAACTTCAGGACACTGGTCCACAAGAGACCTCCCAGCTTCACGTAATACCAAACGGCAAAAATCTCTCAGAGATCTCCATCTCAACATCAAGACCCAGCTTCACTCAACGACCAGCAAGCTACAGTGCTGGACACCCTATGCCAAACAACTAGCAAGACAGGAACACAGCCCCATCCATTAGCAGAGAGGCTGCCTAAAATCATAATAAGGCCACAGACACCCCAAAATACACCACCAGACGTGGACGTGCCCACCAGAAAGACAAGATCCAACCTCATCCACCAGAGCTCAGGCACTAGTTCCCTCCACCAGGAAGCCTACACAACCCACTGAACCAACCTTAGCCACTGGGGACAGATACCAAAAACAACAGGAACTACGAACCTGAAGCCTGTGAAAAGGAGACCCCAAACACAGTAAGATAAGCAAAATGAGACGACAGAAAAACACACAGCAGATGAAGGAGCAGGGTCAGAACATACCAGACTTAACAAATGAAGAGGAAATAGGTAGTCTACCTGAAAAAGAATTCAGAATAATGATAGTAAGGATGATCCAAAATCTTGGAAATAGAATAGACAAAATGCAAGAAACATTTAACAAGGACGCAGAAGAACTAAAGAGGAACCAAGCAATGATGAAAACCACAATAAATGAAATTAAAAATACTCTAGATGGGATCAATAGCAGAATAACTGAGGCAGAAGAAAGGATAAGTGACCTGGAAGATAAAATGGTGGAAATAACTACTGCAGAGCAGGATAAAGAAAAAAGAATGAAAAGAACTGAGGACAGTTTCAGAGACCTCTGGGACAACATTAAACGCGCCAACATTCGAATTATAGGGGTCCCAGAAGAAGAAGAGAAAAAGAAAGGGACTGAGAAGATATTTGAAGAGATTATAGTTGAAAACTTCCCTAATATGGGAAAGGAAATACTTAATCAAGTCCTGGAAGCACAGAGAGTCCCATACAGGATAAACCCAAGGAGAAACACACCAAGACACATATTAATCAAACTGTCAAAAATTAAATATAAGGAAAACATATTAAAGGCAGCAAGGGAAAAAAAACAAATAACACACAAGGGAATCCCCATAAGGTTAACATCTGATCTTTCAGCAGAAACTCTGCAAGCCAGAAGGGAGTGGCAGGATATACTTAAAGTGATGAAGGAGAAAAACCTGCTACCAAGATTACACTACCCAGCAAGGATCTCATTCAGATTCGATGGAGAAATTAAAACCTTTACAGACAAGCAAAAGCTGAGAGAGTTCAGCACCACCAAACCAGCTTTACAACAAATGCTAAAGGAACTTCTCTAGGCAAGAAACACAAGAGAAGGAAAACACCTACAATAACAAACCCAAAACATTTAAGAAAATGGGACTAGGAACATACATATCGATAATTACCTTGAATGTAAATGGATTAAATGCTCCCACCAAAAGACACAGGCTGGCTGAATGGATACAAAAACAAGACCCATATATATGCTGTCTACAAGAGACCCACTTCAGACCTAGAGACACATATAGACTGAAAGTGAGGGGATGGAAAAAGATATTCCATGCAAATGGAAATCAAAAGAAAGCTGGAGTAGCAATTCTCATATCAGACAAAATAGACTTTAAAATAAAGACTATTACAAGAGACAAAGAAGGACACTATATAATGATCAAGGGATCGATACAAGAGGAAGGTATAACAATTGTAAATATTTATGCACCCAACATAGGAGCACCTCAATACATAAGGCAAATACTAACAGCCATAAAAGAGGAAATCGACAGCAACACAATCATAGTAGGGGACTTTAACACCCCACTCTCACCAATGGACAGATCATCCAAAATGAAAATAAATAAGGAAACACAAGCTTTAAATGATACATTAAACAAGATGGACTTAATTGATATTTATAGGACATTCCATCCAAAAACAACAGAATACACATTTTTCTCAAGTGCTCATGGAACATTCTCCAGGATAGATCATATCTTGGGTCACAAATCAAGCCTTGGTAAATTTAAGAAAATTGAAATCATATCAAGTATCTTTTCCGACCACAACGCTATGAGACTAGATATCAATTACAGGAAAAGATCTGTAAAAAATACAAACACATGGAGGCTACACAATACATTACTTAATAACGAAGTGATCACTGAAGAAATCAAAGGGGAAATCAAAAAATACCTAGAAACAAATGACAATGGAGATACGACGACCCAAAACCTATGGGACGCAGCAAAAGCAGTGCTAAGAGGGAAGTTTATAGCAATACAAGCCTACCTCAAGAAACAGGAAACATCTCGAATAAACAACCTAACCTTGCACCTAAAGCAATTAGAGAAAGAAGAACAAAAAAACCCCAAAGCCAGCAGAAGGAAAGAAATTATAAAGATCAGGTCAGAAATAAATGAAAAAGAAATGAAGGAAACAATAGCAAAAATCAATGAAACTAAAAGCTGGTTCTTTGAGAAGATAAACAAAATTGATAAACCATTAGCCAGACTCATCAAGAGAAAAAGGGAAAAGACTCAGATCAATAGAATTAGAAATGAAAAAGGAGAAGTAACCACTGACACTGCAGAAATACAAAAGATCATGAGAGATTACTACAAGCAACTCTATGCCAATAAAATGGACAACCTGGAAGAAATGGACAGATTCTTAGAAATGCACAACCTGCCGAGACTGAACCAGGAAGAAATAGAAACTATGAACAGACCAATCACAAGCACTGAAATTGAAACTGTGATTAAAAATCTTCCAACAAACAAAAGCCCAGGACCAGATGGCTTCACAGGCGAATTCTATCAAACATTTAGAGAAGACCTAACACCTATCCTTCTCAAACTCTTCCAAAATATTGCAGAGGGAGGAACACTCCCAAACTCATTCTACGAGGCCACCATCACCCTGATACCAAAACCAGACAAAGATGTCACAAAGAAAGAAAACTACAGGCCAATATCACTGATGAACATAGATGCAAAAATCCTCAACAAAATACTAGCAAACAGAATCCAACAGCACATTAAAAGGATCATACACCATGATCAAGTGGGGTTTATCCCAGGAATGCAAGGATTCTTCAATATACGCAAATCAATCAATGTGATACATCATATTAACAAACTGAAGGAGAAAAACCATATGATCATCTCAATAGATGCAGAGAAAGCTTTCGACAAAATTCAACACCCATTTATGATAAAAGCCCTGCAGAAAGTAGGCATAGAGGGAACTTTCCTCAACATAATAAAGGCCATATATGACAAACCCACAGCCAACATTGTCCTCAATGGTGAAAAACTGAAACTATTTCCACTAAGATCAGGAACAAGACAAGGTTGCCCACTCTCACCACTATTATTCAACATAGTTTTGGAAGTGTTAGCCACAGCAATCAGAGAAGACAAAGAAATAAAAGGAATCCAAATCGGAAAAGAAGAAGTAAAGCTGTCACTATTTGCAGATGACATGATACTATACATAGAGAATCCTAAAGATGCTACCAGAAAACTCCTACAGCTAATCAATGAATTTGGTAAAGTAGCAGGATACAAAATTAATGCACAGAAATCTCTTGCATTTCTATACACTAATGACGAAAAATCTGAAAGTGAAATTAAGAAAACACTCCCATTTACCATTGCAACAAAAAGAATAAAATATCTAGGAATAAACCTACCTAAGGAGACAAAAGACCTGTATGCAGAAAATTATAAGACACTGATGAAAGAAATTAAAGATGATACAAATAGATGGAGAGATATACCATGTTCCTGGATTGGAAGAATCAACATTGTGAAAATGACTCTACTACCCAAAGCAATCTACAGATTCAATGCAATCCCTATCAAACTACCACTGGCATTTTTCACAGAACTAGAACAAAAAATTTCACAATTTGTATGGAAACACAAAAGACCCCGAATAGCCAAAGCAATCATGAGAAAGAAAAACGGAGCTGGAAGAATCAGGATCCCTGACTTCAGACTATATTACAAAGCTTCAGTAATCAAGACAGTTTGGTACTGGCACAAAAACAGAAATATAGATCAATGGAACAGGATAGAAAGCCCAGAGATAAACCCACACACATATGGACACCTTATTTTTGATAAAGGAGGCAAGCATATACAGTGGAGAAAAGACAGCCTCTTCAATAAGTGGTGCTGGGAAAATTGGACAGGTACATGTAAAAGTATGAAAATAGAACACTCCCTGACACCATGCACAAAAATAAACTCAAAATGGATTAAAGACCTAAGTGTAAGGGCAGACACTATCAAACTCTTAGAGGAAAACATAGGCAGAACACTCTATGACATACATCACAGCAAGATTCTTTTTGACCCAGCTCCCAGAGAAATGGAAATAAGAACACAAATAAACAAATGGGACCTAATGAAACTTAAAAGCTTTTGCACAGCAAAGGAAACCATAAACAAGACCAAAAGACAACCATCAGAATGGGAGAAAATATTTGCAAATGAAGCAACTGACAAAGGATTAATCTCCAAGATTTACAAGCAGCTCATGCAGCTCAATAACAAAAAAACGAACAACCCAATCCAAAAATGGGCCGAAGACCTAAATAGACATTTCTCCAAAGAAGATATACAGATGGCCTACAGACACATGAAAGAATGCTCAACATCATTAATCATTAGAGAAATGCAAATCAAAACTACAATGAGATATCATCTCACACCGGTCAGAATGGCCATCATCAAAAAATCTAGAAACAATAAATGCTGGAGAGGGTGTGGAGGAAAGGGAACACTCTTGCACTGTTGGTGGGAATGTAAATTGATACAGCCACTATGGAGAACAGTATGGAGGTTCCTTAAAAAACTACAAATAGAACTACCATACGACCCAGCAATCCCACTACTGGGCATATACCCTGAGAAAACCATAGGTCAAAAAGAGTCATGTACCAAAATGTTCACTGCAGCTCTATTTACAATAGCCAGGACATGGAAGCAATCTAAATGTCCATCGACAGATGAATGGATAAAGAAGATGTGGCACATATATACAATGGAATATTACTCAGCCATAAAAAGAAATGAAATGGAGGTATTTGTAATGAGGTGGATGGAGTTAGAGTCTGTCATACAGAGTGAAGTAAGTCAGAAAGAGAAAAACAAATACAGTATGCTAACACATATATACGGAATCTAAGGGAAAAAAAAAAAAAGGCCATGAAGAACCTAGTGGCAAGACGGGAATAGAGACACAGACCTACTAGAGAATGGACTTGAGGATATGGGGAGGGGGTGGGGTGAGATGTGACAGGGTAAGAGAGTGTCATGGACATATATACACTACCAAATGTAAAATAGATAACTAGTGGGAAGCAGCCGCATAGCACAGGGAGATCAGCTCGGTGCTTTGTGACCACCTAGAGGGATGGGATGGGAAGGGTGGGAGGGAGGGAGATGCAAGAGGGAAGAGAAATGGGAACATATTGTATATGTATAACTGATTCACTTTGTTATAAAGCAGAAGCTAACACACCATTGTAAGGCAATTATACTTCAATAAAGATGTTAAAAAAAAAAAAAAAAAAAAAAAAAAAAAGAGTAAACCTTGAACCCATACTGTTGTGTCCTGCTCAACAGTTCACAGGATCATACCACACTACACGTGTTACAGCTCACAAATGCACAGCAAATACGGCTCAAGGTTAGAGATTGTAGTCTTAACACCACAGATATTCAGTCAGCAGGAGAGAAACACTTTTGAAATTAAATATTGTTTTCAAAACGTTGATTTTAATTTTATTGTTATAGTATAAAAACAAGCAAAAATAAATGTAGGTCAACTTGATAGATGATTGTGTTTCTCAGTATTCTTTTTCTGTAAAAGGGCTCTAAGGGTTCTCTATGTGTGATAATTAGATGTATGAAATGCACATCACCATAATAAATAAAGCAATTTGGCATTATATTCACTATATTCATAAAAATGGTACATTTTATAAGGCATAAATTGTTATTTGATAATACTCCATAAAACTATTAATCATTAGGAGCTATCGGTTTTAACTTTCTTCCACACTTTACATGAAAAAGTCATGCAAAATGTGAGCATTTTTAGTCAAGTTAAAAATGTAATGGTTCACAAAAAATGAAGAATTTAAAATAACAGCAGCCTCGTGAAGCATTCCATCTAGAGCAAAGATTATTTCTTTGAGCAATTCACAATTAGTTGTGAATTTTTTATGAGCAAGTCATAATTAGTTACCACATCTGTAAAATAGAAGTTTTATGTATTCTGTGATTTCCAAGATTAGTCTCAGCTTAAGAATTCTGTGATTCTAAAAATTCAAGGGGGTACAATAATTTGCTAGTGAGACATGGTTTATTTCAATATGAATAATAGGTGGTTTTGTTGTTTAAAAATCTTCCTATCAATTATGAAATTAAATCTCACACAAAAATTAGACACCATAAAATATTCTTGTTTCAGTAGTCATCATTATGAATCAAGTGTAAACTACTACGGTAATATTCAGCATAACATCACTCACACCATCACTTGGAGAGCTATGAGGACTTGAACTGCCAACACAACTTGGTCAGAGATATAGAGCTGCATTTTATTGAGAAGCAGATACTGAGTCTATCATGAGCTTTCTCATATCCAAAGAATAGACAAGCATTTTTCTGAGAAAAAGTATCAAGTTATGTAATATTTAAATATATGATTTAAAGAAGGAACCTGTATTCCATCTAGACTCTAACGGTTTAATTAATCAGGTTCCTTAAAAAAGACACAATACCCCATCATATTTCTACCATATTTCATTACTAAGTAAAACTTTTCATGTACATTTCTATGACAGCCCAATTTAATATTTTAAAACATAATTGCAAAGTAAATTTCATAAAACTTAAATTATAAATATATATCTATTGAATGTACCTATCTTGCAATAGTGTTATTGAATGTACCTATCTTGCAATAGTGTAAGTCTAGCTCAAAATAAACACAAAAACCCAAAACGTGTATGCCCAAAACACCTCATCTGAAAGTTAAATTTTATGGTTTGATGTGCTGTAACAGCTTATTCTGTTTGAAATAATTATAAACACAACCTTCTACTTAATTGTATTTACTAAACTTTATCATATTAGAAGACAATTGGTAAACTAGAGCATTTATTTCTGTAATCTTTATTATTAGGATAATTATATGGTCTTTGCTTCAGATACACTCTTCAGAAAGTTAATTACCAGCTTAAATCTTTGAGTTTCCTTTTTTTTTTTGCTTAGTTAATTTACTTGAAAAAAAAAAAGAAAGAAACTGCTTTCAACCATTGGAATTAATGAATATAAGTAATGAAACCATGCTATTGAAATGTTATATTTTATAATCATGATTCTGCTGATAAAAATATCACATGATGACAAAGTGTCTAGTGAAAAAGTATTTTCAAGAAAATACTATCATAATCATTATATAAATGGACTCTGAATATAGAAGACTAGAGATTACAATCCAAGGGTCTAATAAAGACTATATTACCTTCCTAAATATAATAATTCTCTGCTGTTTGGCTAATGCTGTATATTGACAGTAGCATTAATTCTACTCCCTGTTGTAATAAGAATATGCATTTTAACATGAACCAAAACATTATTGAGTGTGCATATTTGAAAAATCAAACTGTTGAACTATTTACATGTTAAATAAATGATTAAAATATCTAGTTATGCTTCCCATATTCACAGAATAAAAATACAGCCATCAGTTGAAAATTATTGTACTTTCAAAGTGTTTTCCTTTTTCTATGTCAGTATCATATATTTGTATATATTAATAAAATGAAGCTTTACATTTATTTCATGAAAGACAATGAATAAAACATCATCTTATTTTTATCAATTTTTTCTTAATTCTATGAGAACAAAGCATATATTGCAGTACCTTTGGATACTGTTTGACAGGAATCAATACCCTCTCTGAGAGCTTTATGTTTTTGTTGCTGATGACATCAAGATATTTCTTTTCTTCATCTTCTTTTTTTCCATCAGAACCTTGAAATTTTTCAATTTCTGAAAAAAATTCACAAGAAAAACATTAAATGAAATGAGAAGTCATCATAAATACACTGACTATTCTTATCACTCCCCTTCTTAAATAAGATTTTGAAGAACCTTGATAAAAGGACTGAAAGCTATGCTACTGTACTGTCTGTACAATGATCTATATCAACTAAAACCAAAAAACGACTGAAGATACGACTGTCTTCTGTGAAACAAAGGATGCATTTAATTAACTTTTAACATCTTCAAACAAAATTTGAGAAAGAATATTCCCTTTCATTATTTAAAATATCTAAGCAAACATAAATTTCCTAGGAGCAATGAATGGAACAAATATATTTTAACATTAAATGTTTTGTTTTTAGTCAGAATTGTTCCTAAGGAAAAATAATTGAAAATAGAAATCATCCATTATCTAAAACAGGGTAGTAGAGATAAACAGTATGCTATTTTATATTCTAACAAACTTAAATCCAATTAAAAAGGGGGGTCACAGAAAAGTCACATAAAGGATTAAATCTGTAAATGCTATCATTCATATTCATCAACATGAAATTACCTACATAGATGTTTAAGAGGAAATACTAATTTATCCTTATGAGAATCTTCCCAAAATGAATATTTTTTATTTAGTTATTAATTTTTGTCTGCACTGGGTCTTCATTGCTGTGCGTGGTCTTTCTCTAGTTGTGGCGAATGGGGGCTACCCTTCATTGTGGTGCATGGGCTTCTCTTGTGGTGCGCAGGCTTCTCTTGTTGTGGAGCATGGGCTCTAGGTGCGTGGGCTTCAGTAGTTGTGGCTTGTGGGCTCTAGAGTGCAGCCTGAGTAGTTCTGGTGCATGGGCTTAGTTGCTCTGTGGCATGTGGGATCTTCCCAGATGAGGGCTCTAACCCATGTCCCCTGCACTGGCAGGCAGATTCTTAACCACTGCACCACCAGGGAAGTCCTGAATATTTTTAAAGCAAATGTACACTATTTATCCTTCCTTCCTTTTTAAAATTAATTTATTTGCCACAGAAATACAAAGGATCATAAGAGACTACTACAAGCAACTATAGGCTAATAAAATGAACAACCTGGAAGAAATTGACAAATTCCTAGAAAGGTACAATCTCCCAAGACTGAATCCGGAAGAAATAGAAAAAATGAACAGAAATTGAATTCGTGATTAAAAAACTCTCAACAAACAAAAGTCCAGGACCAGATGGCTTCACAGGTGAAGTCTATGAAATATTGAGAGAAGAGCTAACACCCATCCTTCTGAAAGTATTCCAAAAAACTGCAGAGGAAGGAACACTCCCAAGGTCCATCACCTTGGTACCAAAACCAGACAAAGATACCACAAAAAAAGAAAATTATAGGCCAATATTACTGATGAACATGAAAATTCATCAACAGAATATTAGCAATCTGAATCCAACAAAACATTAAAAGGATCATACACCATGATCAAGTGCGATTTATCCTGGGGATGTGAGAATTTTTCAATATCCACAAATCAATCAGTGTGATACACCACATCAACAAACTGAAGAATAAAAATGATATGATCATTTCAACAGATGCAAACAAGACTTTTGAAAAAATTCAACACCCATTTATGATAAAAACTCTCCAGAAAGTTATACAGGGAACATACCTCAACATAATAAAGGCCATATATGACAAGCCTATAGCTAACATCATACTCAATGGTGAAAAGCTGAAAGCAGTTCTTTTAGGATCAGGAACAAGACAAGGATGTCCACTCTTGTCACTTTTATTCGACATAGTCTTGGAAATCCTAGCCATGGAAATAATAGAAGAAAAAGAAATAAAAAGAATCCAAATTGGAAAAGATGAAGTGAAACTGTCACTGTTTGCAGATGACATGATATTATAAATAGAAAATCCTAAAGATGCTGCCAGAAAACTACTAGAACTCATCAATGAATTTGGTAAAGTTGCAGGATACAAAATTAATACACAGAAATCTTTTGCATTTCTATACACTAGCAATGAAAGATCAGAAAGAGAAATTCAAGAAACAATCCCATTTACCATCTAATCAAAAACAAAAAATACCTAGGAATAAACCTACCCAAGGAGACAAAAGACCTGTACTCCAAAAGCTATAAGATGCTGATGAAAGAAATAAAAGACGACACAAACAGATGAAAATATATACCATGTTCTTGGATTGGAAGAACATGGTATTATTATATTGTCAAAATGACTATAATAGCCAAGGCAATGTACAGATTCAATGCAATCCCTATTGGTTTATCTTTGTCACTCTGTCATAGAAATAAATTAAATTTGTCTGACATTATTTGCTCTCTACAAAATTACCACTTAGGCATTTTTAGACATTTGAAATTTGATCACTTGATGATTAATTCCAACAACTTTTCTATCAAGAAATGGGGCTGGACGTAATACCATTTCCACTGCTTTTTCTGTTAATTTCTATACTTTCCTTTAAAAACTTCTTTTCTTTTTTTTTCTTTTAATTGGGGTATAGTTGCTTGACAATATTTTGTTAGTTTCTTCTGTATAGCGAAGTGAATCAGCTATATGCATACATATATCCCCTCCTTTTTGGATTTCCTTCCCATTTAGGTCACCACAGAACATCGAGTAGAGTTCGATGCTATACAGCATCATTCTCATTAGTTATCTAATTTATACATAGTAGTGTATATATGTCAATCCCAATCCCCCAATGCATCCCATCCCCCTTTCCCCCCTTGGAGTCCATACATTTGTTCTTTATGTCTGTGTCTCTATTTCTGCTTTGTAAACACATTCATCTGTGCCATTTTTCTAGATTCCACATATATACATTAATATACAATACTTGTCTTTTTGTGTCTGACTTACTTCACTCTGTATGACAGTCTCTAGGTCCATCCACGTCTCTACAAATGACCCAATTTTCTTCCTTTTAATGGCTGAGTAATTTTCCATTGTATATATGTACATCTTCTTTATCCATTCATCTGTGGATGGACATTTAAGTTGCTTCCATGTCCTATTGTAAATAGTGCTGCAATGAACACTGGGGTGCATGTGTCTTTTTGAATTATAGTTTTCTCAGGGTATATGCCCAGTAGTGGGATTGCTGGGTCATATGGTAGTTCTATTTTTAGTTTTTTAAGGAACCTCCATACTGTTCTCCATATTGGCTATATCAATTTACATTACCACCAACAGTGCAAGAGGGTTCCCTTTTCTCCACATCCTCTCCAGTATTTATTGTTTGTGAATATTTTGATGATGGCCATTCTGACCAGTGTGAAGCCATTGTAGTTCTGATTTGCATTTCTCTAGTAACTAATGATGTTGAGCATCTTTTCATGTGCCTCTTGGCCATCTTTATGTTTTCCTTAAAATTTTTTATATTTATTTTGCTCTTCTGATAGTTTTCAGGGAATTATCTTGTCTTCCCTGATGTATCTATTAATATATGACTAATAGATCAGTCATTGCACTTCTCGACTGTATAGTCACAAAGTGGTATATACCAAACTTGCCTGGTTTTAAAACCATGGAAAATAATGCATTTTGTAAATTTTTAAAGTAATTCTTTTTTTACTTCATAATTAATACATATTCATTTTGGAATGTTCAGACAATATAGGTATCCATAAAAATGTAAAGGCACTGATTATCATCCAGCAATAACTGATCAGTTTTTTATAGAGATGTTGAGTCATTTTATATAGTTACTTGTTTATACAGTCTCTATTTAAATTTGGCTTCCATATTATTGGAAAAACATAATACATAAAAGAAAGCTTAATTTTGTTAAAAAATGTTAAACTACAAAGATTTTAATATTTTTGTTTTTCTTTCACTGTTTATGTGTTAAGATATAGATAGATAGATATTTAGATAGGTAGATAGATTCAAGGATTTATTTTAGCATTCACTAACTTAGTTTTAGTGGCTATCACCACAGTACACCATAGGATTATGTGGAGATTACAAGAGAGTTAAATGTTGGTATGCCTGTATGCACCTTGCACAACTTCACTCATTGGTTTAAGTCAGATGGAAGGTATAGTAAGAAGGTATTCTCTTTATTATGGTAAAAACTACATAACATTATTTATCATTTTAATCATTTTTAAGTGTATAGCTCAGTAGTGATAAGTACATTCACATTATTGTGCAACAGATCTCCATAACTTCTTCATTTTACAAAATTAAAACTCTAGACAATTCATTAAGAAGACATAATAATGATAAATACATATATACCTAAAAAGGAGCACCAAAATATATAAACAATTATTAACAGACATAAAGGAAGAAATTGACAGCAACACAATAATAGTAAGGAAATTTAACACCCCACTTACATCAATGGATAGATCATCCAGACGGAAAGTCAACAAGGAAAGAGTGACCTTAGATGAAACATTAGACCCCATGGATTTGATAGATTTGTACAGCACATTCCATCCAAATACAGCAGAATACACACTCTTGTCAAGGACACATGAAACTTTCTCAAGGATAGACCATATGCTGGGACTCAAAACAAGTCTCAATAAATTAAAGAGGACTGAAATCAGATCAAACTTCTTTTCCAATGAAAATGTTATGAAAGTACAAATCAACTACAAGAAGAAAACTGTAAAAATCACAAATATGTGGAGACTGAACAACATGCTACTGTACAACTACTGGCTCAATGAAGAAATCAAAGGAGAAATTAAAAAGTACCTGGAGACAAATGAAAATGAAAATGTGACATACCAAAAATCTATGAAATACAGAAAAGGTGTACTAAGAGGGAAGTTCACAGCAATACAGACCTACCTCAAAAAACAAGAAAAAGCTCAAATAAACAATCTTTACACTTAAAGGAAATAAAAAAAAGAGAACACATGAAAAGATGCTCAACATCACTAATTATTAGAGAAATGTAAATCAAAACTACAGTGAAGTATCACCTCACACAGGTCAGAATGGCCATCAACAAAAAATCACCATCTGCATTGACGACCATCCACATCAACCACTTTTCACTTTTTCAGACATTGAGCCCAAACTACCTTTCTGAGTTCTAAAACTTCTGACTTGACATTTCCACCCTAAAATTTCCAAGACACTTGAAACTCTAACTGAATTCACCTTAACTCTAAAGCCTATTCTTTCTGGTCACCCTAGAACAAGAAGAACACGGATCTTAGCCATTACCCATGAGCTGCTGCCTGGCCCTCCTCACTGTGCAGGCAACAGTCACCGAGTCCCCTTGGTCCCACTGGGGCCCCTCAACCCCAGCCTCCACTCAGGGGCTCTCCACTACTCCAGACCCTTTCCATCCACTTCCACCTGTGGCAGCAGACTTTAAACTAGTTTCCTTGAAGACCATGCATGACTTATCTTTCACATCCCAGCTAGCTTTTTAAAACACAGATCTGAGCCTTACACATTCCCCTTTTGTATAGCAGTATGGTATTTGTGTCGTGTTTATTCCCTGGCTCTACTGAGCATTCAGATTTTCTTTGTTGGTTGAATGAGTGTCAGTGCACTGACAAGTACCTGCTTCTTGCTGCCTGAAAGTTAAATTCTTAATTTTTTTCCTGTCACTAGTAATCAATCAGCCATTCCTTTCTCGTCTCTGGCCACAGTCTAGTGTTGTCTCACAGCATTCCATCCTTGCTCAGACCCTAAGCAGACTGCATGCTTCCAAAGTCGTTAGTTTGCCACTCCTGATCCCTCCTGTGTCCTCTGATTGGTGGAGGGCTACTCTCCTGTTTTTAAAAGCTTGAACACTCATCTTGCATGACTATCCCATCCTGGGTCTCTCTTAACACTTTGTACTTTTTAAATACAGCACTTTTAATCACTTTGTACTGTTCTATTTACAACTGTTTGCCACCATTAAACTGTGACCTCCTTGAGGCCAGGGACCATATCACATTTATTATTATTTTTTATTCCCAGCACCCATTACAATAAACGATCAACTATAAACTCAGAATCGAACTACTCATCAGACTGTCCAAATAAGTTTCTCTAGAAAAAATGTCTCTTGGTATTTAAGTCAAAAACTTCATACAATATATGTGACTGTCAATAAAATGATTTTTAGATCATTGCTTACATGGGAAAACTCTTATTTATTTCCACAAAACACAACATTTTAAAATTCATATTTATTCCCACAAAATGCAATACAATAATTTTTATAATCTGGAGTGGTTTTAATCTCATGTTTGAATGTCCATGTTTGAAAGCCTAAGGGAAAAGGGACTGACATCTAAAGGATGGGATGAGCATTCAAAACAACTACTTTTTACACCCTTATTGTTTAGTAAACATTAGGTGATATTTTAAGCATTTTACAACCAAACATGATCTTGTTACTATATGTTGCTGTTTAGCTATAATTTTGGTTGTAGTTTAGAAAGTTGGCTGAAACTTTTGAGTTGACATGTAATGCATATAATTTTTCATATAAAATATTGAAAAATAAGCTCTCAAGATGGTCTTTTTTACTCAATATATTTGATTTTTTTCCAGTGAATTACTAATGTTACGTGGGAGCAGTCTGAAGTCATTAATAATTTACTTCTGATTTTCTTATATTCATATTCAACTATATTTCTAAAGCATGAGTAGAACGTATGTCCTATGTTTGTGGGAAAAAATGAGAGACTTTACTCTTGCCAAAGGTATCTTGGGATACACCATCTTAATAAAAAGAAAACAACACATTTAAAATCAGCTGCTCAAGCTGCACTGTTTGGTTCAAATTAAAATACTTTTTCTGAGCCTACTTTTACTGTGATAATTATCTAAATCAGAATATATTCACCATTTTGACTAATTTTACAGAAATACTACACCCAGGTGTGCTTAAATTGGTTTTCATTTATTTTCAAGATGTTTAAAAGCCTAATTACATCAGGCACTCCTTGTGTTTAATTTTCCTGAATTGAATAAAGGTGGGCTATTATTCACTGGAGTTAAAAATTCCTAACATGTCGACAGAAAAAAGCATTTAAATAGAACTGAGTATGACCTGCTTCACATTCATCTGCTCCAGGGCACAGTTTCTTCATCCAATGCTTTCATCACTTAGCAAATGTTACAGAGAGTGTCTTACTGTGTGTAAGTCACTGGGAGGGAGAAGAAGTAACACTCTGTGCTCAAGTGCTAACTATCCAATGGCTTATGATTCCAAGTATCACAGTGAATAGTTTATTTTATTGTTTTTCATACCATTCCTAATGTCTTACCTATATATTTCAATAAGCCATACTTATGTAAACCAAATTCAGAAGTTTATTAAATACATTTGCAGTATTTATGAATGGCACAAATAATAAACTGGGAACCGATCTTCCTTAGGAGCATTGATCTTGCTGAATAATATATGCAAATGGTACCCAATTATGACACTGGTATATAGAAGAAATTCCGAGATTCCATATATGCATATATATAAATATATATATGTATATACATATATATACATATATATATATATATATATATATATATATATATATACACACACACACATATATGTATATATATAAACCCCTACCTTGTTGGATTGTTTTGAAATTAGCTAGGATATAATTTATGGGCTTGGTGTTTGTGGTGATTTCCAATCTTTAGCAAAAATTTACCAACCTTTTCCCTTTACCCCAGTCATCTTTACCCAACTAATAAAGAGGGAAACTCCTATAATGAATCAAGGGCAAATAATCAAGGGCTATATTAGAAAATAAAATTTCTACAGTAGTTAAAGATGATGTTTTTTTTTTAGCTTCTTGGATCTATTCTACTTTCCATTTGTTTTTCCTATTCCTCTTTTTAGTTATCCCCATGCAGCTCTGATAAAACAGACTGGCCATATCTTATGAAGGGTCTCTGATCACCATGGTGTGGTGCTGAACAAATTCACACAAAGGCCTGCCTCTGGCTGCTCTTCTTTAGATGCAGTGAGAAAAGTTTTATTCTTTGAGTCTGCCTTCCTCTGCCTCTCCTCGCAAATAAAGCAGTAAATCCTTGAGGAATGAAACCATCCCTGGACCTAAGAGAAAGGGGCCAGTGTCTGGTTGCTACTCAGCCTGAATTTCATCTCAAGGTAGGCTTGATTCCATAGGTCTCACAAACGGCATAGCTTGTCATGATAAACTATAGAATTCTATCTCTATGGACTTGCCTCTTCTGAACTTTCCACACAAATGGAATCACACACCATGCGGCCTGTTGTGCCTCGCTTGTTTCACTTAGCATATCATTCTTGAGGTTCATTCATGTTGTAGCATGTATCAGTACTTCATTCCTTTTTACAGCCAAATAATATTCTAATGTATGTATACATCTTACTTTTTTTACCCCATTCATCAGCTGATGGGAATTTAGGTTGTTTCTACATTTTTGATAAAATACCTAGTGTTGTTTTGAGCATTTGTGTACCAGTTTTTGTGTGGATATTTGCTTTTAGTTTTCTTGAATAGATTCCTAGGGGTGGAATTAACTCAGTCATACAGTTTCTATATGCTTAACATTCTGAACAATCGCCAAACTGCTTTCCAAAGTTACTGCATCATATTAACATCCAACACTTGTTATTGTCTATCTTATTTTAGCCATCGTAGTGTGTATGAAGTTGTATCTCATTCTGATTTTGATTTGCACTTTTAATAACGAACTATGTTGACATCTTTTAATGTGATTACTGGTAATTTGCATATATTCTATGGAGAAATGTGTACTCTAATCCATTGCCTATTTTTAATTAAATTAATAGTCTTTTCATATTGAGTTGTAAGGTTTCCTTACATTCTTGGATACAAGTCCCTTATCACACAGTAATTTGAAAATATTTTCTCTTATTCTGTGTTTTCTTTTCACTTCCTTGATGGTATCATTTGAATCACAGAAGTTTTAATTTTTATGTAGTGCAATTTTTCTCCTTTTTTGTCACCTAACTTTTATGTCATATCTAAGAAACGATTGCCTAACTAATGGTCAAAAAGATTTATTCCCATAGAATTTTATAATTTCAGTTCTTACATTTAGGTCTGTGATCTATGTTGAATTAATTTTCTGTATATGTTGTGAGGTAGGGGTCCAACTTCATTTTGCTGCATGTAGATATCCACTTGCCCCACTACCACTTATCAAAAGGACTATTGTTCCACACTGAATGTTCTTGGCACCCTTCTTAAGAATCTATAGTGTGAAGATCTATTTCTGCATTTTCAAATCTATTCTATTGATTTATCTGTCTATCCTTATGTCAATACCACATTGCCAATACTATGCTGTCTTGATTACGTCAGTTTGTAGTAAGTTTTGAAATCAGGAAGTATGAGTTTTCCAAATTTGTACATCTTTTCCATGACTGTTTTGGCTATTTAGGTCTCTTGGATTCCCATATGAATTTTTGGATTAGTTTGCCAGTGTATGAAAGAAAGCAGCTGGAATTTTGATAGGAATTGCAAAGAATTTGTATGTCAATCAAGGAATTTTGTCATCTTAATAATATTTAGTCTTTCAAATCACAGACATGGGATGCATTTCCCTATGTTTAGGTCTCCTTTAATGTCTTTCAAGAATGCTTTGTAATTTCATACATTCCTTAGACTTCTTTTGTCAAACTCAATCCTAAATAATTTATTCTTTTTGATGCTACTGTAAATGGAATTATTTTCTTAATTTCATTTTGGATCATTCATCTCTGACACAGAAATACAATTTATTTGTGTATAATCTTGTGTCCTGTAACCTTGCTGTATTTTTTTAATCAGTTCTAATATTTTCGTGTAGATGCCTCAGGATTTTCTACATCAATTACATTTTGATATTTACATTCTCTTAACAATCTTTGTTTCCCACCACACATTCTTTAGAACAGAGTATCACTACATTAGTCTTCCAGATCAGTAACGTTTTTAATAAAATAAATTTAAGAAAGAAGACTGAATCAGAAATTTCTTAGTCACCAAACAAAAGTTCTCCCCTAGAAAAATAAATACATTTTGTTATAGAGCACAGACTATATTTTTATCTAGTAAAATTGAAATTATTATTGTGAAATAATGACAGCACTCTGAAAATCTTTTCTGAGCTAAAGAAAGAAAAAATGCCCTTGGGCAATGGATATTCAATAAATCTTCACTGAATGAATATAAAAATGAATGGCATGTATAAAAATATACAGAGTGTGCACAGTCCAACTAAGAAAAATCCATGAATTCTCATCCCCAGAGGAAAGTCTTAGTACAGAAAAGGGTGCCTGAGCACTGATTCCCTGGTTTAGGCTGGACAGTACAACACTTAGCTCTATTTCATATGAACAAATTGGGGGGAAAAAGAACAGGACTGAACATTAGAAATTATTTTTAATTTAAATTAATGAAATAATTAGGAACAATGCTTTGCATGTTGTTAAGCTGACTGTGTCTAAAAATATTACAACAGAGATCGAATAAGCATCTGTCATGGATTCTACAAAGTGATCTTCCATTCTAGGTAGGGGAGTGGACCAAGTGACCTCAAAGCTCCATGTAGGATCTATAATTATGTAAATAAAAAGAACTCAAGTCTTTAATGAAAAGTGAATATTGTTTTCATAAAATGAAATTTGGAACGTCTGTCTAGACCAACTCTTACCACTTGCAGAGCCTGTAGTAATTGTGCAAATAGGAGCCCTTATACCATAAGGCTAAATATTTAAAAGTTATAAACCAAGTTAACAAAGAGTTAAATAAAACAAGTTCTATTCTTCTACAATGACAAATAGCCTTCCAACTTAATATTGGTATTAGTATTCATTAGTTCCTAATCAGTAGACTTACACTTAGGTGAAAGACCTGATGGAATTTAGATGCCTCAGACTCCTTCAAGTTCTGTGCGAGAACAGATGGCATGGGAAGAGCCAGGTTACTCTCTGCTCTATCCAGTACCACAAGGTGAAGCCCACATCTGTGTGGACATCCATCCCACCCGACCAAATTGCACAGAGCCATATCTTAGAATTCTTTAGGTCTGGGGTGGGCACATCTGTGGTATGGTCTGTCCTTAGAAAGATGGACACTCAGCCCACACCACCAAGCTCCACCATGCATCCTCTGCACACACTCTTTAGGCTCGGGGTATGCACCCAGTGGCGTGGTCTGTCTATGGGAAGAGAGACACCCAGCCCACACTACCAAGCTCCAGCCATACATCCCCTGAATGTAGCCATTCCTTGGAAACCTTCAGGCTAGATTTTCATACACTAGCAATGAGGTCTGCCCTCAGGAAGATAGTCCCAAGAAATATATTTAAATAGGCCCTAGAAGTGGGTATGGGGTCAAATGGGCAGGGATTTGGGTGTTTCAGGTGTGTCTAGAATATGTTCTAGAAAATGGAGGTGGCGGCGTCAGCTGTACATGGGCACAACAATTTGGTCCTATGAGGCTCCTTGCCACAGGGGGAGGTACAGCCAGAGGAGAACCACAGGGGGCTTCCACAGAGCAAAGCGCTCAGAGCAGGGCCCCTCTGGCTCAGGGTTAATTAAGATGGAACCATGTTGGTCATTCTATAATCTACTTTGTCTTCTTTCATTTTACCAAGCAGGATAAAAATCACAATGACAAAAGAATTTGTACAATAATTAGAGCACCTACTTAAGCTTTTAATCTTATGAGAAAAATTCCAAACAAAGATTCAGAACATGAACATTTCAATCAAAAATAAGGTATTAGATGATAATAAATGAATTTGTCATATACAGGTAATTTCAAGGTCCCTTGGATATGTAAGCTAAATTAACAGTCTTATGTTTTCCCTAAAATGCCATCACAATTTGAGGCAAATGTGATAAAGATATACACCATAATATCAAGTTACAACTTATATACTCTATTGTGAACATAGATCAAACAGTATTTCTAAAAACCTGTATTTTCCTGTGGTACAATCAAATCAGCATGAATTCTAACTGGTATCATACACAATACATGTCCAATCATTTACAGGAACTGTTCCTTAATATTACTCTGAGAACACTGCTTCTAAGAAAATGGGTCCAGAAGGAGTTTACTATTCTAGTAAGACATGTATAGCCAATTCGACTATTTATCACACTAAGCATTAAAAATGAGCTTTCTTGAGCCCCGTCTTTCAGACTAATAAACATGAAAGCAGGGCAGAAATAGAGACACAGATGTAGAGAACAAACATATGGACACCAAGGGGGGAAAGTAGCGGGGTGGTGGTGGTGGTGTGATGAACTGGGAGATTGGGATTGCCATATATACACTAATATGTATAAAATGGATAACTAATAAGAACCTGCTGTATAAAAAATAAATAAAATAAAATTCAAAAAAAAAAAGAAAGAAAAGAAAGCTCTCTAGTGTATCTAGTAAGGACAAAGTACATGAATTTATAAATATAGATTTTAGAGTAGAGATAAAACTTCTAAAGCTTACATAAACAGATGAAAGAAGTTTATATAAAAATAGAACAGAAAAGGTATAATTAAAATGTGGCAAATGTGGCAGACTGTTGAAAGACATTTTGAAAGTTGTAAGAAAGGGTTGTGAATGTTAAGATGCTTAGAACAAAAGTGTGCAGTTCATATTAAAATGTCCAATATACTTTAAGACACCACATAAATGGCATCTAGCTAGTATAAATAATAGAACACAATGAACTACACGTAGAAAAATTCATGCCTTTAACAAAACTGAATTAATTTTTGAATCAAACTTTCACTTTTGCTTTGGACAAATGGATTAGAAGAATAAAACATTTTATCCTATAACCTTAAAACACTAGTTACTATTATAAAGTCATTTGTGCTTTAACGCCTTAAGCTAGTGGAGAGAAGACTATTTCTATAAAAGACAGCCAATGTTCAGCAATATCAATGTTCACACATTTCAAAGTTATGCACTTTCATAAAATTAAAGACATAAATGTTTCAAGGATGTGTAATCTATCTTCTTGATTTTAGAAATATTTTTTCTTATAGATATCCAAGAAGTCATCTTTAAATAACCCTTTGGGTCAAAAACTCTACATAGTTACTTAAATGCACATGCAATAAGTATTTGTTATTTAAGATGTAGTTTTCCAGCAATATGTGAAAGTAACTTTACTTAAAAATAAATCCATACTAAGTAGTATAGGGCTTGTGTTTATTCCAATTATACACTTCACACTAGTACATGCATTTGATTATAGCTGGAAATACTATTATAATACAGTTACACCATTTCCCAAATATCAGTGAATAAGAATTTTGCCCTTAAATTTTCAGAAACTGTGTTCTTCAGATTCTCATACCAACTTTGACTAATAATTGACCACTCAATTCAACTTCATCATCTGTGGGTACCTCAAAAGCATAGAAATGTGGCAACTCCCCTGATCTTTTATCTCTTTATCCCTTTATATGAAAGACATTACTCAGTCTTTCCAGTGTCCTTTCAAAATATTTTCAGGATACAAATATACATGCAAGTATATTCAAGTATGATATATCCATATTCAAGTATGAGATAAGAAGCGTTATGCTACATAATACAATCACAGATACATAGGAATAGATATATGATTGATACACAGACACATAATAGAGAGAGATGGATGGATGGATGGATGGACAGATGGCATTGTTTCCCTACTGACTTCCTGTCCTCACTTCATATGTAGACACACTGCTGTTGGTCTGTCTTCTCCACATCCAGACATGCAAGGCAGTGTGTTGGCATATGCACCATTTAACAAGTCAAGGCTATAAACTTCCACCTAATGATATTTAACTATGTATCCACCTACCCACACATACATAAAACATCTATACTATATATGTAATAAGTATGTTATCAGTAGAAAAAGAATAACATACAAGTAAGCAAAGCAGAATGGAAAAAGATTAAATAATCCCACAGTTGCTACAGTCAAACTTTTATCTATGCTTCCACATTTCAAACAAGATTTTGTATATTCAACAAACATTGACTATCTATTATGTGACAGACGTTGTTCAAGGTGATTGGGACATATCAGTGAATAAAAACAAATTAAAGGACTCTGTAAGCCATACTATAAATTTAGACTATCTAAATTTATATATATATATATATATATATATATATATATATATATATATATATATATATAAACACGTTAATAACAAAAACTTAATTATTTTAAATGGCTAAACATAATGCCATCTCTATAGTCTGAGGAGCATTCCGTGCAAAGATTATTGTAAAAGATACTGGAGTTTCGACAGGAGGAAGTAGAAAAGGCAAAAAGTGTTTTCAACATCTCTCTCAGGGTAGGAAGAGCAAAAAGTGTTTTCAACACCTCTCACCCCTGCCACTCTCCTTTCCTGATATGTGAGAAAAAGTTAAAAGGGAAGATTTGAAGACAAGAATCAAAGACAGAGTAAGACAGAGGCAGATCATGTATTTTGTGAAAGTGGATGAGCTTCATTTTTGGTGATTTACAGAGCATTCCTCAAAGTATGGTATAAGGTCTTACATACCCCATATGTACATGGAATGCATGTACATATACATACATTCACACACTCACTAACTACCACCATACCATCAGATATTGAGAATAGTATACAAAGTGCTATTTAGAGCTAATATCTCATAAGCAAGAAATACTGAAAATAGTTTGGCTTTTATTTGTCTGTTAAGAAAAATTATTATCAAAGAACCTCAGACCACCCACTTTATTGGGTGGAATAGTAGAAAACAGAGATGATATTCCTAATAATTCTCTGGTTAAATAATAAATTCCTGATAAACACTTAACAGGTGCTAGTCACTATAGAAAACTTAAAGCATATTATTTTAGTATTCTTAAAATCATCAGCGAATAGATTATCTCTTTTCTAGAAATGTTATATTTCTTCACGTGCTTCCAATTAAGAAATATTCACAAGACAAATTACTTTATCAGAGAAACATGAACAGGCATGGTTAACTTAACACTGATCCACAAACAACAACATAATCACCGATTTTTTTCAATGATTTTAAAGATGAGGTTAAGAAACTCTGCCAGAATTAGTCTCTAAAATAAAGACAGAGGAGAAAGTCAGGAACAGGTACAGGTCACAAAGCCACTGAACTTTTCTTAACAATACTCTAAAGCAGGGGTCCCCCAAACCCCAGTCCGCAGACTGGTACCAGTCCTCGGCCTGTTAGGAACCAGGCCACACAGCAGGAGGTGAGTGGTGGGAGAGCAAGCAAAGCTTCATCTCCCACTTCCCATCACTCGCATTACCGCCCAAACCATTCACCCACCTCCCCGGTCCATGGAAAAATTGTCTTCCATGAAACTGGTCCCTGGTGCCAAAAAAGGTTGGGGACCGCTGCTCTCAAGTACTACCAAGTTCCATCTACAATGAATATTCAAAAAAAACAAAAAACAAAAAAAACACTTGCAAATTTCAAACCCAACCTAAATTCTTTCTCTCTTTCTCTAAATACACATATGCACAAACACACACAGTTCTAAAAGATACTCTTCAGTTTAACTCTTATATTGGGGTAACTCCAAAAAACAAACTTATGTCATAAATTAAGCATCTGAATCCTTGTAAACATCAGTTAGTAATTATCAAAACAGATAATGTGTATTCCTCATCAAATAAAATCATCCCGGAACATTAAATTATTTTAAAAGAAAATACTATATATTGGGTTGGCCAAAAAGTGCCTTCGGTTCTAAAGTAAACATAAAAGACACATTTTTCATTTTCACCAAGAACTTTATTGAACAGCGTATTCACCCTTTTGTTCCACTAGCTTCTGCCATTTTTCAGGCAACTTCATAATTCCATCTTCCCAAAACTTTTTATCTTTTTGAGCAAAGAACTGTTCCAGTTGCCTTTTACAGTCTTCCCAGGAATTGAAATTCTTTCGATTAAGAGAATTTTGTAAAGACCTAAATAAATGGAAATTCGAAGGTGCAATGTCTGGTGAGTATGGCAGATGCATCAGAACTTCCCAGCCAAGCTGTAACAGTTTTTGCTTGGTCATAAAGAAACATACAGTATTATGTTATTCTGATGGAAGATTATGCATTTTCTGTTGACTAATTCCAGGTGCTTTTCGTCCCATGCTGCTTTCAGTTGGTCTAACTGGGAGCAGTACTTGTTGGAATTAATTGTTTGGTTTTCCTGAAGGAGCTCATAATAGAGGACTCCCTTCCAACCCCACCATATACACAGCATCACTTTCTTTGGATGAAGACTGGCCTTTGGTGTGGTTGGTGGTGGTTCATTTCGCTTGCCCCACGATCTCTTCTGTTCCACATTATTGTACAGTATCCACTTTTCATCACCCGTCATAATTTGTTTTAAAAACGGAACGTTTTCATTACATTTAAGTAGAGAATCACATGCAGAAATACTGTCAAGAAGTTTTTTTTCACTTAACTTATGTAGAACCCAAACATCAAAGCGATTCACATAACCAAGCTGGTGCAAATGATTTTCAATGCTTGATTTGTACATTTTGAGTATGTTGGCTATCTCTTGCGTGGTATAACACTGACTGTTCTCAATTAATGTCTCGGTTTGATCACTATCAACTGTGGAGCATCGTTCAGCAAGAAATCTCCAGCACGAAACTTCGCAAACCACTTTTGACATGTTCGATCAGTCACAGCACCTTCTCCGTATACTGCACAAACCTTTTTTGCATTTCAGTTGCATTTTTACCTTTCTTGAAATAATAAAGCATAATATGGTGAAAATGTTTTCTTCCATCTTCAACATTAAAACGGCTACACAAAAATTCACCAATTTTGATAAGTCTCTTTTTATATGCTTGCTGATATGACAGCTGTCACTTACAATCTAACAAAATTGTTTTGAATGAAGTTAAAAACAACTAAGTGCTACAAGAGCCATCTTACGGGAAAAAAACGAACAAACTTTTTGGCCAACCCAATATATAAAATTATCAAGGGAAGAACTGACCCTTGATAGAACAGATTTAATAGAATCATACAGAAAAAAGAAGCCAGATTGTAGTCATAATATTTCAGAGATGAAACGAGACTGGGAAATAATATCCTTTTTGTAATAGAAAATAAATGCCTTAAACTTCTTATTCTACTGCATGTGTGTTTGTTTTCATAAATAGGTTTTAGTCCAAGAGACACGAGTAATGATGAAACACTTTGGTATTTAATATAAGAATAAAATGTATTTAGAAAATAAGTATCAACTGTGAGATTCTGTCCACAGCAAACTGGACAGCCTTGCCTTCTATCCCTTGCAGATCTTTCTCTCTGAAAGCTCAAATTCTGTTTTTTGCCTTTTGATGTTTCACTTGTTTACTTTGAGATTTGATTTATACTGCAGAAAATGCATCCATGGCAAAATTTCCTTGTGCAAAAAATACTACTGTTGGACTGCTGGTATGCTTTATTTTTTTAACTCCACTATATACATTTTATACCATTCTGCCACATGCAGAAAAGGATTATATATCACATTAGAAGCATCACTCATGATTATAGAAATGCAGGTATGAAATTTTAATATATTATGGTATCTTTTAATACCAAATAGGATTGTGACCTCCAGCAACATCTCCCCAACAACGGTTCCACAAACAACTGTGCCTTATTATTTGAAATTAACAGCCCTTGCCGTGACTATTTCCAATTTCATTCTGGCACTCTAGAAAGCTGTAATAATATGACATTTCAGAGAATAAAACTTTCTGAAAATGGTAACTTAGGTAAATTATAAACCCATACAAATGTTGACTGGTAGTAACGGTTGGGTAAGGTCATACAGAACAGTCCTCCCTCAGGTAACAAAAAATTAACCCTGAGTATAACAAAGAGAAGCAGCTAACTGAAGGCACTGAAGAAGGGCCAGAAACACGCCTGGAAATGGTGACATCACTTTCACTCACATCCCTTTAACCAGAATTCATTCACAGGACTGCAGCTTATCTGAAAGGGAGATGCAGAAAGGTAGTTTTCTCTTTTTGTCTGAGTGCCCAGAAAGAGAAAACTGGCTGAGCAGCAAGTCTCTGCCACTCTCAGATTTCACCCACAGCAGCAAAATTTAGCTGGACAATAGGTACTGGTCACATATACTTTCCTCCCACCCCTCACAAATCACAATAATCAATTTCCACTTATTTTCATTCAGTTCCATTTCTTCCAAACTTGAAGGGCTTAAAGCTTTCATCACTTTCATCAACAATCCCCCAAATACTATTTTACCTTTAAATACCAAAAACCTTCAGAAAAGCTGATTTTCAAGTACTAGGATCACTGTACATAAAAACATCTACACTGCTACATAAAATATTCAATGACAATTTGGAATCATTCAACAAAAGGTTGAACAATGTGATCAAGAATAAAGTTGAGTGATACTTCTAAATAAAACTATTGACACAATGATTTATTCTGTGGACCTTTAAAATCTCTCAACATATCTAATCTGTTTTATCATAAAACTTAAAATTCTTATGAAATACACAGAAATGTTTATATGTAATAAAAGCAGTAGATCATATAAAGGTTAGGAAACTAAAAGGGCTGAAAACACACCCTAAGCATTTAAAATATATTTACTCAAAAGGTCTCTGGGAGACTGAAGTTCCGTAAATTACTATAATGATGCAGTGCGATGATGGTGATCTTGGGAAGCAAAGCAAAAGTAACATAGCTAAGGCTTAATCTACTTTCTTCCAAGAATTTGAACATATTTCTTTTTCTTCCTTCTTTCCTTTTTCTTATTCAGCACTTGCAGTTTTTCTCCCAGTGGAAGAAGAGGAGATTTCAAGCAGAACAAAGCATATCTGAGTAGACTTAAAGCCTGGATCCCTAAGCCTTGGCGGAAATAAGAAGCCTGAAGTCTGCACCTGGACACATTTGTCCAGACAGCTTTAGTTTTTAGTCCCTGGAGAGCCGTGGTATTATTAAAATGAGGGACCTAAAACCTGTGACAGTGGTTATAGGGGCTGAAATCAAGAGTAGGTGGACTAACAGACTATGGAAACTATATGTCCTGAAGGTCTTCATATCTTCTCAAAAAGAGATCATCTAATTTAAAAAAAAAAAAAAAAGGTGTCAAAGAACAAAATTTAAGACTATGTTCTTGTTATCTTCAACATCTCTCCTACACTGTTATTTATTCTGAACATGGAATCAATTCAAAGAGAATAATACACGTACTTAAATAATGCAGAAGAAGAAATGTTTCTATGCCTTTTTCAAAAGAGAGGTGAGACTCTCTCACAAACCTAACATCACATGCTAAATGATAGTGAGATTATTTTTGATCATTCAACCCTATATTCAAAGGAGCAGAAAAAAATAAAGCTTAAAAAAATAAAGGAGCCTTTAATAACTGGTTTCTGGTTTTTATATTCAGAGGATTTTTTGAATTTTTGATGTCATGTCACATTATTCTCAATTAATATTTCTGACTTAGAAGTAAAATTTTAATATATTTAAACATTTATCGTGCACTTACTAAATCCCAGATGCTGTGGTAGGCTCTGTGGATACACATATTAACAGTATTCAGTCTTTATTATTGAAGAGCTATTTCCAAACACACAATTGTAATACAATGTGGTAAATGTGATAAGAGGAATTAGTGAAGTACCAAGAGAGCAGAGAACAAAAAATGAGCTAGAGTATTTGGATATAGGCTCATAAGTAAAATGACATTTAAGTTACATTTTCTATAAGAGTGACCAACTGATGTCTTGATTAGACAGTTTGATTCTAAAAGAATGTGTCATATTGTCCAAAATATGTAACATGGAAATATAACTTGCTTCCCATAATCATAAGGACTTATTTTTTAAAAGCCAAAGGAAAAAAACATAGTAACATAGAAGCATAAAGTATCAAAATATAGAATCTGGAAAGTTTAAGTAAATGAAGTTTTAAAATGTATTACTGACTGGTATTGGGAGAGGGATTCTGCTTTTACAAATAGCAGACTGGATAACTTGAATCAATCCTCCTACCGGATTTAAGGCTTACAAAATCTTAAAAGTCTAATGAGAGAGAGAAGAATTTCTAGGCCCACATCCAACAGAAGGGTGAAATCTGAAGCGGTCGGTCTAGCATTTAGGTTTGCTTTGGCCCTTGGGGCATCTGCCAACACAGAAGAGACCACACAGGAACCAGGCTGATTGTCTCTTGAGCTACAAGGACAAAATGTGGAATCAGGGTGGGTAAAGGGGAAAAGGAGTAAGGGAACACTCAAAGAATGGGTGGAAGCCAAGACACTAGTCGTCTGGGGAGTCCAGAAATACCTCAGGCCCCAAAATATGACTAACGTGATTTCTGAATCTCTAGTATCCTGGGCACCTGACAGAGAAAAGGAATATCTTCTTTGGAATAAGACATCATCATCCTAGAAAAATACTGATTTCTTCAAGTAATTTTTAAATAACAACATCCAGCAACAAATAAAATCATGTACACAGATAAAGACAATATGAACAGAACACAAACTACAGAAATAGGCACAGACTCATAAGAAGTACAGCAATGAAAATTATAAGAAATAGACAAATATTCAATATTTATGGAGATGAAATCTGGAACTAAAAAATTCAGACAAGAATTGGTAATACTTAAAAATTTCAAAGAGAATATTCAGAATATAAATATTCAATAATAAAATACAGAAGGAAGCATGAGGGAAAAAAAGAAAAATTATATGAGAGTATAAGAGATATAAAAAGCAGAAGGAAGGGTTTAATATAAACTTAATTGAAGTACCAGTGAGAAAAGAGAAAATGAAGTAAAAACAAAAAATGAAGAAATAATGACTAAGAGGTTTCCAAAACAGATGATACACATCAACCCACACATTCAATATTCCTGTCAATCCCAAGAAAGATAAATAAAAATAAACTTATGTCTGATTATGTCAACATGAAGTAGCAAAACTAAAGATAAAGAGAATATAGTATAAGTAATTAGAGAAAAAAAGATGTACTGGAGGGGAGCATGAGATAAACTGACAGATAAGTTCTCAAAAACAGCAATGCAGGTCAGAGCACAGCTGAATGATGTCTCCAAATATGTGAAGGAAAATAACTAGCAACCTATAATTCTATACCAAATAAAAATATATCCTCCAAAAATGAAGGTAACATAAAGACCAATCAGTCGAAACCAAACTGAGTATTTGCAAACACAAGCAACTGAAATATTGAGTATTCTTCAGAAGAAAAATGACCTCAGATGAAAGTGCAAACATGAAATGACAAAAAGCAGAGCAGCACAAATAGTAGCTACAGGGGGAAATCCAAATGACTCATCATCTTTACAAAATGATAACAAGATTTTACTGTGGATTTTATATAAATATAAATAAATATATGTAGACATGAATACACATATATAAACAGGCAATATATACACACACAAACACACACGTACACATCTATATACACTTATTTATATACACACGTATGTAAAATACATGTGTGCACACATACATGAATAACTCATACAATAAAAGTGGCATATAATCCCAGAGGGATAAATGGATTTGAAGTGTTCTAAAAAACTTATGTTCAAGAGAAGAGTGGAATTAGCAATTAACATTAGACTATGCTAATCATCCAACTTTAAAAATTATATATTGCAGTTTTTAGAGCAATGGAAGAAAGAACACCATAAGAATATATAGGTTTCCAACACAGTAAAAAGGGAATAATAAAATAATCAAGGAAAAATAATTCATGAAAAAATATAGTGACTTCAAAGAAGTAAGACATATAGAAAGCATTTAGATTATAATAGATTTCAAAGCAAATATATTGGTGATTACTTTTAATAGAAATGAAATTAAAGCTCCAATTTAAAGAAGAAGATTGTTGGATTAGAAAGAAACACAATTATTTGCTGTTTATAAAAAACACAAATTAAGGAAACAGAACAGTGGAAATAAAGAGATGTATGTATGAAGACATACTACACACACCCTAAAAGAAAAGAAAGCTGGAATAGCCTTGCTAATATCACAAAGGCACATAAGAAAAACTAGATTAAAAGTCACTTCATTGTGATGATAGGCTTAATCAGAAAGATAAAAAGCTCCTAAATTAATAAACACTTAATTACATGGCCTCAACATAGACAAAGCAAAAACTGATAGTGCTATATATAAGAGAAAACAGAAAAATCCACTATCACAGCTGCAGTTAAACTTGATTCATCTCAATAACTGACAGATCAATAAGAAAAAAAAAGGGAATCAGTACTCTGAGCAAAATAGTTAGAAATTTAAACTTATGGGCATATAAAACACTAATTTATATTAATGTTGTTAAAAGAATATTCTATTCAACCACACACTAAAAGTTCACAAATTTACAAAATTGACCCTTTACTGGGCTAACAACTAATTTTTACAAATTTTAACAAATAGAAATAATACAGTTTGCAGTCTATTACTATAATATAATTAAGTTAGAAACAAATAGCAAAATAATAAAATAACTAGAAATCCCTGCATATTTGGAAATTAAGAAATATACTTCATAAGCCATTGCCTAAAGATTTCACAATGGAGATTAGAAAACATTTTCAACTGAATAATAAAAAATGTAAAATTTGAAACTGTGTGAGAGGTAGTAGAAATGGGTTTGCTTCTCATAACATTAGTACTTTGCAAATATGCATGATTGTGGTATGCATGCATGTGTGCACACTCTGGTGTGTGAGGGTGTGTGTGTGTGTGTGAAGGGTGTAGGTATGCATGTGAATATGACTTTCTAAACATAACTCTTTCATCTGGTATTCACATGAAGAAATGGCTAAATGTTCCCTAATATTGTTGAAAAGTGTAGGACTCACTGAGAGACTGAATAACATTTTTCAATATGGCACCATTCTATGGATTTTAAAAATTATTTTGACATACACAATTTTCTCCGTACATGCTGACATTAGAATTTATCTCTACATAATATTTAATCATGAGTCAGTCCAATCCATCTCTGAGATTACATATGAAGTAAAGAGTATAGTGTCTAAAGAAAAAAAATTTTGAAGTGTACAGTGTTTAGGAATGGAAGCATGGCTTAAGTTTTTACTGTTAGTGTCTAAAAATCAGCTATGTGTCATTTTGTGACATAGTATCTGAGTTATAATGCCAAAGAATGAAATGATAAAATAATTCACTACCCAAATATCAACAGAAGAAAAATTTGCATACTCAAAGATACCCATATCTGATATATCACTATAAAAACAACATTTCCTGGTGGCTTGCCCATCACCTCCATTTGGGCTATTCTTATTCTTGATTTTGATACTCTCTTTAATACTGGCAAATCTAGTAATTCTCAATTGAGGGTGATTTTACCGCCCCCCCAGAG
The DNA here is from genome assembly GCF_965194825.1 of Balaenoptera physalus. NCBI lineage: Eukaryota > Metazoa > Chordata > Mammalia > Artiodactyla > Balaenopteridae > Balaenoptera > Balaenoptera physalus. The sequence continues at coordinate 46,529,472 of NC_138896.1, read as the reverse complement.
GTATTTTTTCCTTCATAACTGAGACTGATGCCACCAAATCCAGTAGAAGACAGGCAACCTGCTAAATGTTCTATAATACATAGAACAGACTCACCCAGCCCAAAAACTCAATAGTACCACACTGAGAAACCCTCATCTAATCTGATCAATTCAGCAGGGTTTTCTCACCCCTCTGATCTCTGTGTGACATTCATTGTGTTGTTTTCTTTCATGTTTTCTAGACTGGATGGAGATCATCCTTAAAATAAGGAAATAAATTTTAAATTTGTCAAAACTTTAAGGTATAAAGATTAGGATATACTTATTGTCTGTAGACTTCACATAATTTTACTTAGATACAATTTTATTTTATGATATAATTTTATAATTACTATTCGCACTTCCATGAAAGAATCTTTTAATCATATATTTGATTAGGAGAGGAAATATGATTACTCTGTCAATTTGGAATATGTTCATTTAAATAGGGATTTAAATTTTTTTTTCATATTTTACACATTGGCATTAGAGACCTAATGATCTTCATGAGACCTGGAGATGTCCTTTATGTATGCCTAGAAACCATGACTCTGAAATTGGTATGTTGGCAGAGGACAAACTCACTCCTCGCTGAAAATCTAGATGCATCTGTGTCCTTCAATATGAAGACCTGAAAGAGCCTAGTTTGCTTTATCTTCATATATTACATTAATTTCAATTCCCCTTTTATTTTTGGCAAGTCTATAAATTATTAAAGCAAAAATGTTTCATAAGACAACATAAAATGGTTTTTGGTCAATTTTGAAGCTAATTTAGCAGGAAATTAAATGACAAATACAACAGCAGATAAAAGAAGCCCAAGAATGAAATATCTGCAAAGTTCACACACCATTAAGTGACTCGCAGATTCTCTAAATTGGTAAAGTTGTTAGAATTAAAACATAAGGAAATTGTTAAAAAAAAAAAAAAAAAAAACAACTGAAACTCCAAAATTCAGCTGGGATTTCCAGTTTGTAATAGGCAACTATCTTTCTTCTTAAGAAAGATCGTTTTGAATAACTATAGTCATATAGCACTGTAATGATCATCACTGAATTTAGAGCCAGATCAAATCCTAGCTCTGTCACATTAAAGCAAATTAAGGACATTTACTATGAAGAAAGTGATTAGAATAGCTCCTAGCACTTAAAAGAAATTCCTGATCATTATATTTTAATCAGTGTATAAATACTATATTTACTCAATTCACTATTCTCCAAAACTTTCTGAAAATAAAGGAAAAGAAAGATCAACTCAGAATCCAGAGATCAATTAAAAACTCAAACTACTATATTTCAGTTTGACTAAATCAGGCAATACTGCTACAATCAGATATTTAACAACTATACATGTTAAGGGCCTGATAGGTTTGATTATTTTGCTTCTCTGAATAGCCCAATACCCTAACCACCATACAATCAGCAGCTCATACAAATGTGTGATGACTGTAATCGACTGGGAGTTGTGTCAAAGGAAATCAAAATGCTGTTCTAAGTCACAGAATAATCCAGGCTCCACACGGACAAAGGCTCATAGCCCAGTCAGTTTGGGAGGTCCAAACATAAGCACAAATTAAAAATTTCCCCACCAATATCAAACATGCCAAGAATATTCAACAGTAAGAAAAATGAAATCACCAACTGTATTTAGCATCCAGCCTAATAAATTATGTATATCTAGGTGCACCTGAAAACTAATTGGCAAATATTATAAAATATTGCTTGTAGTATATTTTAATTTCCAAGGAACACCTTTAATATCTTTCACTTTTCCTTTTGTTTTTGCTTTCTAAAGAACTGGCTTTCTCTGGGAGCATTTCCTGGCTGTGTTTCTTTGAGAAAAGGTGGATTGAATGGCTGACCTAGTGCTGATGGACTCAGGATGCCATCCGTCCTGATTGCCTCTTGATCGACTCTTATGGCGCACCATTAAAATATTACTTATAAACATTAATCCATCATTGTTCATAGTAACAAATACACAGTTCCCTAGATTCATATGTTTTAAATAATTTGTCTTTCTAATGTATTCCTTTGCTGTATTCTGTGAAGGTGATTACACTATTGAATGTGGGTTACACTGTCATTTTTATTTATGAAGAAAAGAAATTATTGGGTCAAATCATTATTCCTAGAAAGGAGAGAATGGTTTGATTTTTACTTAAATTTCAAACTGACATGAACAGTACGGGAACTATAACATTGTAATTCAGAGCATTTGTGTGGATCTAGACTATAAGTTCCATGAAGAAAAGAACTGTATCTATCTTGCTAAGACCTCTATTTTCAGTGCTCAAAATAGTACGCGGTAAATTTTGTCACTTAACAAGTAGCTGTTGAATAAGTAAATAAGTCTAATTGTCCAGTCTGCATGTAACTGAGAAGAATTTTCATCAGACAAAATCTCAGTATGTGTTGAGGGAAAGGATTACAAGCAAACCCCCTTTAATTGAGCTTCGTGTCCAGCAAGTTTAATGATGTCATTTTTCCAACAGTATTTACTCACTTCCTCTGAGTCACATTTTGGTAATTCTCACAATATTTCAAATTTTTCTTTATTTTTATATTTGTTATGGTGATCTGCAATCAGTGGTCTTTGACATTACTAGTCTAATTGTTTTGGGACATCATGAACCACGTCCATTTAAGATGGTGAAATTAATTGATAAATGTTGTGTGTGTTCTGACTGCACCACTGACTGGTCCCCTGTCTCTCTCCCTCTCCTCGGGCCTCCCTATTCTGAGACACACAACAATATTGCAATTAGGCCAATTAATAACCCTACAATGGTCTCCAAGTATTCAAGTGAAAGGAATAGTTGCACGACTCTCACTTTAAATGAAAAGTTATAACTAAGCTTATTGAGGAAGGCATGTTGAAAGCAGAGATAGGCCAAAAGCTAGGGAAAACAGTTAACCAAACTGTGAATGCAAAAAAGTTCTTTCAGGAAACTAAAGTGCTACTCCAGTGAACACATGAATAATAAAGAAGTGAAACAGTCTTGCTGCTGATACGGAGAAAGTTTTAGTAGTCTAGGTAGAAGATCAAACCAGTCACAACATTCCCTTAAGCCAAAGCCTAATCCAGAGCAAGGCCCTAACTCTCCTCAATTCTATGAAGGCTGAGAGAGGTGAGGAAGCTGCAGAAGAAAAGTCTGAATCTAGCAGAGATTGGTTCATGTGGTTTAAGGAGAGAAGCTGTCCCCATGACATAAAAGTGCAAGGTGAAGCAGCAAGTACTAATGTAGAAGATGCAGCAAGTTGTCCAGAAGATAATTCCTAAGATAATTCATGACGGTGTCTGCACCAAACAACAGATTTTCAATGTAAGTGAAAAAGGTTTCTCTTGGAAGAAGATGCCATCTAGGACTTTCATAGCTGGGGAGGAGAAGTCAATGCCCAGCTTCAAAGCTTCAAAGGACAGGCTGACTCTCTTGTTAGGGGCTCATGCAGCTGGTGACTTCAAGTTGAAGCCAACGCTCATTTAAAAAATCCTAGGGCCCTTCAGAATTATGCTAAATCTACTCTTTCTGTGTTTTATAAATGGAACAACAAAGCCTACATGACAGCACATCTGTTTACAACATGGTTTACTGAATACTTTGAGCCCACTGTTTAGACCTACTGCTTAGAAAAAAAGAATTCTTTCAAAATGTTAATGCTCATTGACAATGAACCGGGGAACTCAAGAGCTCTGATGGAGATGTAGTGAGATTCATTCATGTCATTTTCATGTCTGCTAATGCAATATTTATCCTGCAGCCCATGAATCAAGGTTTAATTTCAACTGTCAAGTCTTATTATTTAAGAAAAACATTTCATAAGGCTATAGCTGCCATAGATGGTGATTCATCTGATGGATCTGGGCAAAGTGAATTGACATCCTTCTGGAAAGGATTCACCACTCTAGAAGCCATTAAGAACATCCGTGATTCACGGGAAGAGGTCAAAACATCAACATTAACATTGGAAGAAGTTGATTCCAGCCTTCATGGATGACTTTGAGGGGTTCAAGACTTCAGTGGAGGAAGTAATTGCAGATGTGGTGGAAACAGCAAGAGAACTAGAACTCCAAGTGGAGCCAGAAGTTGTAACTTAATTGCTTCAATTTCGTGATAAAACTTGAACAGATGAGGAGGTGCTTCTTATGGATGAGCAAAGAAAGTGATTTCTTAAGATGGAATCTACTCCTGTGAAGATGTCATTTAGACTGCTGAAATGACAACAAAGGATTTGGAATATTACATAAGCTTAGTTGATAAAGCAGTGGCAGGTATTGAGAAGATTTACTCCAATTTTGAAAGATTTTCTACTGTGGGTAAAATGTTACAGAGAAATCATTCATGAAAGGAAGAGGCAATCAATATGGCAAACTTTACTGTTGTCTTATTTTAACAAATTGCAGCAACCAGCCCAACCTTCAGCAAGCACCACCCTAATCAGTCAGCAGCTATCAACATGGAGGCAAGAACCTCCACCAGCAAAAAGATTAGGACTTGCTGAAGGCTCAGGTAGCAGTAAAGTATTTTTTATAATTAAGTGTACATTTTTTTAGAGATAACACTATTGCCCACTTAATAGACTACAGTATAGTATAAACATAACTTATCTGCACTAGAAAACCAAAACATTCATTTCACACACTTTACTGTGATATTTGCTTTATTGTGGTAGTCTGGATCTGAACCCACAGTATCTCAAAGGTATGCAGGTATATTCTTTTGACCAAGCCATTGCCCAATTATGCAATTAAGGAAAGTGAGTTCAAAACAGGAGAATGTACCAGTCACTTTTGAACTGAAACAAAACATAATCTGAAACACACACACACACACACACACACACCTGAAATTTATACAAACTTACTTGAAACAGGCACACATAACTGAAACCTGCACACCAGAATCCCAAAGACTACACTGTGCTCAATATTTTGTCTAAATGTACCTCCTCAGACTGAGCCAGGAAAATAGATTCCTATTTTCTTTTGCTCTGTTTTTTTTTTTTCTGTTACTCTGTTTTTTATTCTGAAACTTTTTCTATCAAAATGTCTTATAAGAATCAGTTAGGTTGGAAGAGTTTATGTCATTAAAACATACTACCCAAGGAAATCTACAGATTCAGTGCAATCCTTATCAAATTATCAATGGCATTTTCACAGAACTAGAACAAATAATTTTTAAATTTGTGTGTAAACACAAAAGATCCCAAATAGCCAAAGCAATCTTGAGAAAGAAAAATGGAGAGGCGGAATCAGGTTCCCTGATTTCAGACTATACTACAAGGTTACGGTCATCAAAGCAGTATGGCACAAAAACAGATACATAGATCAATGGAACAGGATAGAGAACAGAAACAAACCTATGCACCTATGGTCCATTAATCTATGTAAAAGGAGGCAAGAATATACAATGGAGAAAAGACAGCCTCTTCAATAAGTGGTGCTGGGAAAACTGGACAGTTACATGTAAAAAAATGAGATTAGAACATTCTCTAACACCATATACAAAAATAAACTCAAAATGGATTAAAGACCTAAATGTAAGACCAGATACTATAAAACTATAAAACTCCTAGAGAAAAACACAGACATAATGCTCTTTGACACAAATTGCAGCAATATTTTTTTTTGGAGTCATCTCCTAGATTAATGGAAACAAAAGCAAAAATAAACAAATGAGACCTAATTAAACTTAAAAGTTTTTGCACAGCAAAGGAAACCATAAACAAAACAAAAAGACAACCTACAGAATGGAAGAAAATATTTGCAAACCATGCAATCGATAAGGAATTAATTTCCAAAATATACAAATAGCTCACATAGCTTAGTATCAAAAAATACCAAACCCAATTGAAAAATGGGCAGAAGATCTAAATACACATTTTCCCAAAGCCATACAGATGGCTAACAGGTGCATGAAGAGATGTTTAGGATTGCTAATTATTACAGCAATGCAAATCAAAACTACCATGAAGTATCACCACATACCAGTCAGAATGGCCATCATAAAAAATCTACAAACAATAAATGCTGGAGAGGATGTGGAGAAAAGGGAATCCTCCTACATTGTTGATGGGAATGCAGCCACTATGGAGAACAGTATGGAGGTTCCTTAAAAACTAACATGGAATTAGCATATGATCCAGCAATCCCACTCCTGGGCACATATCTGGAGAAAACTCTAATTCGAGAAGATACATGCACCTGAATGATCATAGCAGCACTATTTACAATAGCCAAGATATGGAAGCAACCTAAGTGTCCATCAACAGATGAATTGTTAAAGAAGATGTGAGATAGATAGATTAGATAGATAGATAGATAGATAGATAGATAGATAGATACATAGATACATAGATAGAATATAGATGTATATATATATGTGTGTACATATGTATATATATATATGTATACATGCACACACAATGGAATATTACTCAGCCATAAAATAGAATGAAATAATGCTATTTGCAGCAACATGGATGGATCTAGAGACTATCATACTAAGTGAAGTAAGTCAGACAAAGACAAATATTACATGACATCACTTATATGTGGAATCTAAAAAATAGTACAAATGAACTTATCTACAAAACAGAAATAGACTCACAGACATAGAAAACAAACTTACGGTTACCAAAGGGGAAGAGGGGGATAAACTGGAAGTTTGGGATTAACACACACACACTACTATATATAAAACAGATAAACAAGGACCTACTGTATAGCACAGGGAACTATATTCAATATCTTGTAATAACCTATAATGGAAAGAATCTGAAAAATATTCTTTTATATATATACATATCTATGTATATATATATAAACTGAATCACTTTGCTGTAGACCTAAACTAACACAATTTTGTATATCAACTATACTTCAATAAAAAAGAAACTAAAAAAATTAAAAGAATCAATTAGTTTGGTTTTAGCTTATAGTAACAGAAAACAAACTCAAATGAGTTTCAATAAGGAAATTGAGTATTTGACACATTAAGATATCAAGAATTAAAGCAAGCCAGCAGGGACTAGAGTCTACCAAGAAAGCAGAACTAGGTCACAGAGAACTTAATTTTCCCTGCTTTGCCACCAAACCAAAGAAAAACACTTAACAGTCCTGGCTCCTTGCCACATCTTACATAAAGAGAAAGAAACCCCTCTGGGAACCATGACCATAATCCTTCCTTTCAGTTTTATTGGAATGTATTAGGTTGCCCACAGTTGCTAGGAAAGTGTCATATGATAACTGATTTAGATTAACTGAGATCCAGCCTTGAAGCTAGTGAGAAGAGTGGCTTCCTCATAAACGCAGAACTATGTGAAGGAGGCTCAGATACCAGAGCAAGTTCTGGCTTCTCCTGGAAAGAAGACATAATGGGCTAGAGGCAACATCCCCACCCAACAGTCTCCTCCTCAGTCCCTCCACCTGTTATTGTCTCAATGTTTCTAGACTCCTGAAAGTCTAAAATGGGAATTTAATAGTTTCTCCAAAAGCTATCAATATCACAGAAACTGAAGATTCACTTTATCATATCCAATCAATACAGTTAGCTGTTAAGTTTTTAACATTTAAAAGAAACTTAATATATGGTGTCTTTAAGAACAGCATTGTTTTAAAAAATCTAGTCAACATCAGTGACATATGACCAGAATCTAGCTTCCAGGTTGGTAACTGCCTATAATCATCATGAAGTCAAGTCCTGTTGGATCTCCATGGGATCCTCAAAACACAGCACCTTTCTTCCATGCTCAGTTACAATCAAGAGGAGCACTAAATAAAGATGATAAAAAAGATCAAAATGCCACCTTTTTTGATGGGGCCAGGTTGGAGAATTCAGTTTGAGTCTGTTAGTTAAATGTGCTTGTTAACCTACATGGAGCTTCACAAAGAGGTCCATCCCATGGGAAATCGATCTGGATGAAACAAGGGTGGATGGGCTGAGCATTCACAGGTTCATGAACAAGATCCATGAGTCCACTTCCAGAGGTGGAGTCCACAGAGGTCCAGGGTTACACCACAGACTACCAGCAACGACAGCTGTTCCCTACCATGTATACACTTTGTTATGCAGTGATCGCCAGGATAAAAACTTAGTTGGAAACATGTCAAATTATAATGCTGTACACCTGAAACTTACATAATTTTTAAAAAGTAAGTTGGAGATAAGTATTTTATATATAAGGAATTCACTGTGGATTAGATTATGTTCTAATGAACAAAACAAAGAATTCAATCATGACTCACACCATATACATGTAAGCATTGTAAATATTTAAAGACAGGTTTATCTCTTATATGACTATATAATTTTGGAGGCAGTTGGGTTTTTTTTAGAAATTATATATGTATTCCAAATCTCTAATTTTATGAATATAAAATAATGCATAAAACGCAGTTAAGTTAAATGTCTGGCTCAAAATAGTTTGACTGATAAATAGCAACATTAAGATTAGAGTCCCAGGTCACCAATCTCCTAAACTAGCTCCTATGGTTTGGAGAAAAAAGGTTCCAGATACAGACTGGATATGAATCCCAGTTTGCTACATACTAATTGGGTAACCTTGGGCAAGAAATTGGACTTCCCATAGGTCCTATTTCTCCCTGCGTGAAATATAGGTTTATTACTAACTACAACACATTTCTCTTGTGAAGACTAAGAAACTTGCATATGTAGAAGTCAATACAGGTGAATCAAATAATGTATTAATTCAGCAAACAAATATTTACTGAGCACTTTTTATATGTCATGTACTGGGGACACAATGAAATGCTTTTTAATTTAAAAACATTGTGTTAAAGTGAAAAGTGCTAGTTTCTGAAGTCTAACTCAATAGCCACATTCTGTTCGATAGAAAAAATAGACATTAATGTCATCAAAATCTTCAATGCTCCTTTGGCACCAACTGTCTCCTTCCCTGACCTGACACAAGAATGTTGTGTCTATTTTGTTTTATCCTTTTTTTCTCATTTCTCACTTTTAGAAAAGTCATAGATTTGTCTTTAGAAAAAAAAGAACAAAGTCTTTTTTGGTTATGAATCTCAAATGAATATGTTAGTACAGTTATTTTCAACCTACTCCAAAAAAAGTCATTTTTTGTGTCTTGATTTTAGTTCTTACATATTTTCTCAGAAGATATAGTGTCATTTTAATAAAGGAAAAGCACTTCATTAGACATAATATTTTTAGGTCATCAACTAAGAAAGGAACAAAATGAATAAGTTGATTAAATTACAAAAAAAAATTGTCTGGAAAGTTTGGAAGTTTCTTCTAAAGTTACAAAGACACTCCATGGTACTTACCCAGTGAAATGAAAACTTATGTTCAAACAAACACCTATAAGAAAATATCTAGAGTGATTTATTCACAATTGCAGAAAACCGGACAAAATGTAGGCAAATGAATAAACAGGCTGTGATGCATCCATATCATGGAACACAACTCAGCAACAGAAAGGAACAAACTACCAATTCATGCAAAACAGGGATGGAACTTAAATGTGTTTTTCTAAATGAAAGAAACCAGAACCCAAAAGCTAATGCTGTATGTTCAACTTAGATGATACTCTCGACGACACAGAACTATAGGAATCAGTGTTTTACATGGTTTAAAGTCAATTAAAAATGAAAATTTTAAAATCTCATACAAAGAAACAAATATGCCTCATAGGATATCAAATTTAATAACATAAACATAACCACACATAGAAATAATTCAAGCTACTTTAGATACAGTGTTCTCATAATCTGTCTTTCTTAGATATACAGTAGGAATAAAAAGAACTGCCAAGGGTCGTCCTAAAATTAGAAATAAAACCCAGAAATGAATCGGGGTGGTCTTGAAACAAAAAGGGCAGCTTTACTGTTTGCAGGTTTGCAAACTGGGGATGTATAGCCTTGGGCTGTAGTAAGTACCTCCCTGGAGGTGAAGAGGCGGTGGGGCGTTTAAAGTCAAAACCCCAGAAGCCACCGCTGGAAGACTCTAAGGGGGTGGGCGGTGACCTTTACAGCCTGGTCGCAAGTCCTCATGGTGGGCTGTTACCCCGCTTTTTGTTGGGGATTTCTAAGGAGGAATCCTGGCAGAGGCAAGAGTTGCCGTGGCTTCCTCTGTGGGGTTTTTTGTTTTGTTTTGAGGGCACAGAGCAGTGATGAAGCCCAGGTCTGCCCTCGTTGCAGGGCTGCATCTTGGTCTGGGCCCGGTTTTCTATCAATGTGTTCTTTCCTCAAGGGTATTTTCCTTTATTGTCACACAAGTAATTTTAACTTTGATTAGTAGGGCTTTTAAAATTAGTAGACAGTGACATCAGTGTAGAAATTCTGCAACTAGTTCATATACACTTAAGTACAGAGCAAATGAGTACATATACTGATGTTTGGGGAACCAGAACTTTCACTGTGGGAGGAGGCAGACACAGGCATGAAATGGGGGAATGGGGTGTGAACTCTGAATTGCTGGATTTGAATTACAACTGTGAAAATGATCTCCTGTTATTTCAATACACATAGACACACATGTATATATTCAAATATGTGTCTGATGCAGACATGTGCATGTATACACGTGTGCATTTCACAGCTATGTACCCTAAAAGTCACCCCAGTAACAATAAACAGACCCATCACCCTGAATTTTATTTCTAAAATAAATTAGAGAAAATCCTAATATTTTTAGAGAAATGTTTGATTCCAGGGTTCTAGTGGATAAAGTACGAAAAGTGAGCCACAAATGTCTTCTAGTGCACATGGCTCTTACTGGCCAAACTCGGGACGACTTGAATAGAAAGAGAACAATGGAAGGAACTGAATATAAAATGGGAAACAGAAATTATTCATGAAATCACAAAAATACCCAAATACAAGTTTAAGAGGGAAGGGAAAGCTCTTATTTAAAGAAGATTTCAAGTTACTAAATGTAGAAAAAAATGACAGAATTATAAAATAGCCAAAGTAATAAATGATTTATGCAATGATCATCAATGCATGCTAAGACCATCGGGTAAAAGATTTGTAGTAATAGGATATGTATATATACAGTCCCAAACTACAGTCCCAGAGATTACTTATGAATTACAGTGGGGAAATATTATTTTAAAGTAATATATCTGCAGCACCTTAATCAAGTGAAGAAACTTAGCAGAAGCAATAATGGCATGAATTGAAATCATGTGCCTTCTACTGTGATACCACGGGAAATTCACCTCTCCTATGTAGTATTTTGCCAAAAAAGTTTAACCTGTATCTAATCATAAGTAGACCATCCAAAAAACATAAGGATACAGTAAGATAACTGAAATGAACTGTTAAACAAATTCAGTGTTATGAAAGACAAAGAAGGCAAGGGAACTCAGAATAAAGGGGGTTAAAGAGACATTTCAACCAAATGAAATACATGAGCCTTGATTCCATCCTGCTCTTAAAATAAACTGTATGAATTACATACTATTGAATCAATGTTGAGTTTCTCTGTGTTGATAGTGGTACTGCCATGTAGAATGTCCTTGCTCTCAGGAGTACATGCTGCAGTGGTGAGGGGAGGGTAATTGTCTTGAGGTCAGTAACTTACCTTCAAATAGTTCACAAAAACACTTATACCCACACACGTTCTAACACACATATTCAGAGCACAAATCCAGATGACAGGTATATTTTTTCAACTTTTTAAACATATTATTTTAGAATAGATTTAGTGTAGAAAAGGTGTGAAGGTAGCACAGCTCCTACATATCATACACCCAGTTTCCCTCATTTTTTTAACTAACTTCTTCTATTAGTATAACACATTTGTCACCATTAATGCACCAAAACTGATTCACTATTATCAACTAAAATCCATGCTTTGATTCCTTAGTTTTTGCCTAATGTCCTTTTTCTGTTTCAGGATCCCATCCAGGACAGTACATTACATTTAGTTGTCGGTCTCCTTAGGCTTCTCCTGGTTGTGCTATTTTCTCAGATTTTCTTTCTTTCCTTGATGACCTTGACAGTTTTGAGAGGTACTAGTCAGATGTTTTGTAAAATACCCCCAGTTGGCATTTGCCTGATGTTTTCCTCATGATTAGAGTGGGGTGATACGTGTTAGGGTGAAATGACATTCTCATCACCTTATAACAATACATACTATCAACAGAACTTACCTCGACTGATGTTGACCCTGATTACCCAGCTGAGGTAGCATCTGTCAGATTTCTTCACTGGGAAATTACTCTTTTCCTCCCTCCATACTGTGCTCTTTGGAAGGAAGTTATCATTCACAGCCCACACTTAAGAGAGGAGTTTGCTTCACCTCTTTCCTCCTTGAGGGCCAAGTATCTGCATAAACTATTTGGAATTCTCTTGCACAGGACATTCGTGTGTTTTCCCCATTTAATTATTTATCAATTATGTCAGTGTGGACTCACAGATATTTATTTTATAATTGGGGTTATAATCCAACACTGCTTCATTTATTTCTTTACTCAAATTGCTCCAGATTGCTGTTGGGAGTTCCCTCAATGGGCTCCTGTGTCATTTTGACATATTCCTGTCATTGTGGGCTTTTTTTAAAAAGGAACTTCCTTACTTTCTTGAACTACAAGATGCTCAGGCTCACCTGCTATATATCCTGCCCCAGTCCTACAACAAGCAATTTCTCCAAGGACCCTGGTTTCTTTTATAATAAGCAGAAATGTATTAAAAAGCAGAATCTGGATACTGAGTATGCTCACACTCCTGGGGTGTCACTTCTTCTAGGCTCAGCAGACAGAGCAAGGAAATACATGTGTGTATATTAATCGTGTATATACAACACATATAAAGCCATATACAATGGAATATTACTCAGCCAAAAAAAGAACAAAATAGTGCCATCTGCAGCAACATGGGTGGACCTAGTGATTATCATACTAAGTGAAGTAAGTCAGACAGAGAAAGACAAGTGCCCTACAATGTCAGTTATATGTGGAATCTAAAATATGGCACAAAGGAACTTATTTATGAAACAGAAACAGAATCACAGTCATAGAGAACAGACTGGTGGTTGCCAAGGGGAAGGGGGCTGGGGGTAGGAATGGATTGGGAGTTTGGGATTAGCAGATGCAAACTATTATATATAGTATGGATAAACAACAAGGTCTTACTGTATACCACAAGAAACTATATTCAATATCCTGTGAGAAATGATAATGAAAAAGAATATTTAGAAAAGAATATATATATGTATGATTGAATCACTCTGCTGTGCAGCAGAAATTAGCACAACATTGTAAATCAACTATAGTTCAATAAAAAATGTTTTAAAAGCCATCTATGTAATCTAACAGAATGTAACATCATATATACTATACCAAACATGAGTTCATACTATGGCTTCACCTGAATCTGTTGCCCTGGGATCATCCTGGCCATCTCCCCTCTTGTGTCTGCAGCCTCTCATCCAACAGCGAGCATCATGGTCCCATCCCCCCCCCCACACTGACCCCACAGTCCGATCCCTGCACACGACTGGTTTCAGAAGTGTGAACCTGTCTCCATCACACACCTTCATTGAGAGAACACAGCACTCGTGTGCAGTTGCTTCTGCCTTCGATCTTATAGGCTGCACTTGTGTCCAGTTACTTAGATCAGCACCTTTTCCCCTATATGGGTGTTTTTCTTGCTGTGTCTTTCTGTAGGTTTGACGTATTTCAGAATAAAAAATTGTTGAAAGGATAAAGTAAAATCATCTTATTTCAGAAAATTTATAAAATAATAAAACCATAGGAACATGTTGCTAGGGGCCCTACCAGAGTCTTTGAAAAGAACATATAAAAGACAGACCCTGAAGCTTAAGCTTTGTTAACTTCTTAGTATCTTCATGGTAACTTTATGAGGAAAAACTAAAGATGAAGATGAGACTACACATCACATAGGATGCAAAAGAAGATGCTCATCAAGAATTAATAGAAAACCCCAATAACTTTTTTTTTCCTTTTTTTTTTTTCCCTATGACAAAAGTATAAGGTCATATATCTGAAATAAGAAGCTCTGCATACATTTTAGGAAAGTGCTGAAGGCACTAAATAGTTCATCTGAAAATAGAAGGAAAAAATAAAATAAACTGGTTACTAAGTAAACCAGCTGAGGTTGGAAAATATATTTACACCTGTACTAGTCCACACAATTCTGTGTGATTTTCTTCTAACAGTGCTGTTATCACGAATATGAATGTCGAAGGCAGGTATCTGTAACCAGAGAGGCAGCATGCCATCGTGGTTAAGAGCACAATCTCAGTCCCACCATTAACTAAGAGTGTAACTTTAGATAAATTACTAAAATACTGTGTGTCTAATTTTTACTTGCAAATGGGGATGATGAAACGTTTGTTATGGTGTCTGGCACGTAGTTATTGCTCAAAAACTGTTAGCAATCATTATCATGATTATTTATCAATAGAATCTCAGATTTGGGAGCCAAGTGCAGCAGAAAGACAAAAACAGCCCTGACTACCAAAATTTTTAGTCACGTTATTCTTTTTTCTTGATGATCCCTTCTTCCCCACTTACTGAAATTAAAAATCAGAATACATTTTTGAGCAGGACTTCTCCACTCCTGACGTTCTGGGACAGTAGTATTTTGTTGTGGTTCTGGCATATTTAGCAGCATCCCTGGGCTCTACCTACCAGGTGCCAGTAGCAACCACCCCACCCCACCCGCCCACCCCCGCTGGGACAAATAAAAAGTCTCCAGACACAGTCAATGGCCCTTGGAGGGAACAGCACCCCCAGCTGAGAACCAAACCTCTAGAGGAATGGTAGTTACTGAATTTAAATAGGAGATAATAGAGCAAAGAAGAAAAGTCTTTGTTAAAAAGAGCTTTTTTTCTAGGAGTTAACAGACTAAATTTTATTCCAAAACAGAGTCAACCTCCATCGCACTGAAGAAAAAAGAAAACTACGTCTCTTTTATAAATCACATCCTCACAAGTAGAGAACGGAACAGTGCACTCTCTCTCAGAACCAGTGCTTTTCTTGTTTCTTTAAAGACATCTGCCCTTATGGCATCGACACGATTTAAAGTCCAATCCAAAGCCGGCCTGCATGTTCGCTTACAGGACATGCCTCTTTGCTTTTATACACTTTGTCAGGTGCCACAACCGTAACCCTCACAGAATGATGAAAGATCTGGAAGAAGCAGTGTGTGTACTCAGATCATTGTTTCAGAAACGCCTTTCCATTCTGTGAGCTATGCCTCAGTTCAGTCCCCAAGTCTGAAAGTAAAGGGAAGTGACACAGTGGCCGAAATACAAGATGCAGTGCTACCTGCATGGGCACAGACAAGTGGCTCTAGCAATACACATCTATATACAGCTTAATTTTTTAAAGAAAATTTTAGTGTTTTTTAAGGTAGGAAACATTCAGTTTCTATGCGCTTCTACAATGGTCAGAGAATTCTTGGTAAAGATTGACATGATGCAGTTACATGTACTTGTGGATCAACTTCAAATTTATATGTAAATATTACTCCAATATAGTAGTCTCTAAGACTCAGTACCCTCAACATAGAAACCTAACGTGAAGACAATCCAGCTGCGAATCGGGCTTGAAAACCAACTGCAGAAGTGAGAGGTGATTATACTGAGAGGTCCACCCTCCAGAGTGGTCTTCTTAGATTTCACCTTTACTCTGAAGTGTAAGAAAAGCACAATGTTCAGCAGACTTGAAAATAAGACATAATAACTCTCTGAAAAATAAAATTAAAAAAACACGCATTCTAATAGCATAGAAAAAAATTTACCTACCAGGAACAGAAGTGCTATAATAAGGGACTAATGGCAAAGTATGGACTTTGGGGTCAGATTCTGTGGG
The DNA here is from genome assembly GCF_965194825.1 of Balaenoptera physalus. Taxonomy (NCBI): domain Eukaryota; kingdom Metazoa; phylum Chordata; class Mammalia; order Artiodactyla; family Balaenopteridae; genus Balaenoptera; species Balaenoptera physalus. Next base: position 46,513,633 of record NC_138896.1, on the reverse strand, counting down.
TTCAGACCTCACCTCTCAATGCATAATCCTTTTGGTCTTTGTATATAAAATAAAGATACCATTGCTGACCTCGCCAGACTGCTGGGAGGATGGGTTAGGAGGTAAGCAAAATGCCAGGTATGTAAAATGCTTGACACAACAGACGTTCACCAAATGGTAGTTGTGAGTCTAGCAGATGAAGGAAGTCTCCTATGCACAGTGTAATAAGAATCCATTACAGCTTTTTGAATGCCTTTTTCGAGTTTTTGAAAGTATTCCATGTATTCTTTTCCCCTTTAATCAATTAGTGTGATAAATTATATGAATCGTAACTTCTAATTTATGAATCACACTGTCATTCCTGGAACAAAACAGAAACAAAACATTCTTTGTTCCTGTCACCTGCTATTTTTCTTTTAATTGGGGTATAGTTGCTTTACAATGTTGTCTTAGGTTCTGCTGTACAATGAAGAGAATCAGCTATATGTATACATATATTCCCTCCCTCTTCGACCTCCCTCCCACCCCCATCCCACCCATCTAGGTCACCAGAGAGCACCAAGCTGAGCTCCTTGTGCTATACAGCAGGTTCCCAAGGCTATCTGTATTACACATGGTAGTGTATATATTTCAATCCCAATCTCCCAACTCATCCCACCTCCCCTTCCCCCCCGCCTTGTCCGCATGTCCATATTCTACGTCTGTGTCTCTATTCCTGCCCTACAAATAGGTTCATCTGTACCATTTCCCTAGATTCCGCATATATGTGTTAATATACAATATTTGTTTTGCTCTTTCTGACTTACTTCACTCTGTGTGACAGATTCTAGGTCCATCCACATCTCTACAAGTGACCCAATTTCATTCCTTTTTATGGCTGAGTAATATTCTATTGTATATATCAATATGCACCACATCTTCTTTATCCGTTCATCTGTCGATGGACACTTAGGTTGCTTCCATGTCCTGGCTATTCTAATTAGTGTTGCAAAAATATTGGGGTGCATGTGTCCTTTTCAATTATGGTTTTCTCTGGTTATATACCCAGTACTGGGACTGCTGTGTCATATGGTAGTTCTATTTTTAGTTTTCTAAGGAACTGCCATACTGTTCTCTGTAGTGGCAGTATCAATTTACATTCCCACAAGAGTGGAAGAGGATTCCCTTTTGGCCACACCGTCTCCAGCATTTAATGTTTCTGATGATGCCCATTCTAACCGGTGTGAGGTAAGACTTCACTGTAGTTTTGATTAGCATTTCTCTTATTATTAGTAATGTTGAGCATCTTTTGATGTGCCACTTTGCCATCTGTATGTCTTCTTTGGTGAAATGACTATTTAGGACTTCTGACCATTTTTGATTGGGTTGTTTGTTTTTCTCATGTTGAGTTGCATGAGCTCTATGTATATTTTGGGCATTAATCTCTCATGAGTTGCTGCATTTGCAAATATTTTCTCCCATTCTGAGGGTTTTCTTTTCCTCTCATTTATGGTTTTCTTTACTGTGCAAAAGCTATTAAGTTTAATTAGGTCCCAGTTGTTTATTTTTGTTTTCATTTTCATTACTTTAGGAGGTGGGTCAAAAAAGATCTTGCTGTGATTTATCTCAAAGAGTGCTCTTCCTATGTTTCCTCTGTTTTATAGTGTCTGATTTTACATTTAGGTCTTTAATCCATTTTGAGTTTATTTTTGTGTATGGTGTTATGAAGTATTCTAATTTCATTCTTTTACATGGAGCTGTCCAGTTTTGGCAGCACCACTTATTGAAGAGGCTGTCTTTTCTTCATTGTATATTCTTGCCTCCTTTATCAAAGATAAGGTGACCATATGTGTGTGGGTTTATCTCTGGGCTTTCTATCCTGTTCCACTGATCTATATTTCTGTTTCTGTGTCAGTACCATACTGTCTTGATGACTGTAGCTTTGTAGTATAGTCTGAAGTCAGGGAGCTCGATTCCTCCTGCTCTGTTTTTCTTTCTCAAGATTGCTTTGGCTATTCGGGGTCTTTTGTGTTTCCATATAAATTGTAAAAATTTCCCTTCTAATTCTGGGAAAAATGGCATTGGTAATTTGATAGGGACTGCCCTGAATCGGTAGATTGCTTTGGGTAGTATAGTCATTTTCATAATACTGATTCTTCCAATCCAAGAACGTGGTATATCTCTCCATCTGTTGGTGTCATTTTTTATTTCTTTCATCAGTGTTTTATAGTTTTCTGAATACAGGTGTTTTACCTCCTTAGGTAGGTTTATTCCTAGGTATTTTATTCTTTTTGTTGCAGTGGTGTATGGGATTGTTTCTTGAATTTCTCTTTCTGATCTTTCGTTGTTAGTGCATAGAAATTCATGAGATTGCTCTGCATTAATTTTGTATCCTGCAACTTTACCAAATTCATTGATTGGCTACAGAAAATTTCTGGTAGCATCTTTAGGATCTTCTATGTATAATATCATGTCATCTGCAAACAGTGACAGTTTTACTTCTTTTCCAATTTGGAAAACTATGTTCAATAATAGTGGTGAGAGTGGACATCCTTGTCTTATTCCTGATTTTAGAGATAATGCTTTCAGCTTTTCACCATTGACCTGTTGGCTGTAGGTTTGTTTTATATGGCCTTTATTATGTTGAGGTATGTTTCCTCTATGCCATATTCTGGAGAGTTTTTATCATAAATGGGTGTTGAATTTTGTCAAAAGCTTTTTCTGCATCTATTGAGATGATCATATAGCTTTTATTCTTTAATTTGTCAATATGGTGTTATCACATTGATTGATTTGCCTATATTGAAGAATCCTTGCATGCCTGGGATAAGTCCCACTTGATCATGCTGTATGATCCTTTTAATGTGTTGTTGGATTCAGTTTGCTAGAATTTCGTTGAGGATTTCTGCAAAGATGTTCATCAGTGATATTGGTCTGTAATTTTCTTTTTTCTGACATCTTTGTCTGGTTTTGGTATCAGGGTGATTGTGCCTTTGTACAATGAGCTTGGGAGTGTTCCTTGCTCTGTAAGTTTCTGGAAGAATTTGAGAAGAATGGGTGTTAGCTCCTCTCTAAATGTTTGATAGAATTCACCTGTGAAGCCATTTCATCCTGGATTTTGTTTGTTAGGAGTTTTTTAATCACGGTTTCAATTTCATTACTTGTGACTGGTCTGTTCATATTTTCTATCTCTTCTAGTTCAATCTTGGAAGGTTGTAGCTTTCTAAAAATTTGTCCATTTCTTCCAGGTTGTCCATTTTATTGGCATATAGCTGCTTGTAGTAGTCACTTATGATCCTTTGTATTTCTGCAGTGTCAGTTGTAATTTCTCCTTTTTCACTTTTAATGTTATTGAATATTCTCCCGTTTTTTGTCTTGAAGAGTCTGATTTATCAATTTTGTTTATCTTCTCAAAGAACCAGCTTTTAGTTTAATTGATTTTTGCTATTGTTTTCTTCCTTTCTATTTCATTTAATCCTGCTCCGATTTTTATGATTTCTTTCCATATACTAACTTTCGGTTTTGTTTGTTCTTCTTTCTCTAGTTGCTTTAGGTGTAAGATTAGGTTGTTTATTTGAGATTTTTCTTGTTTCTTGAGGTAGGATTGTATTGCTATAAACTTCCCTGTTAGAACTGCTTTTGCTGCATCCCATATGCTTTGGGTCATCATGTTTCCATTGTCATTTCTAGGTATTGTTTCATTTCCTCTTTGATTTCTTCAGTGATCTCTTGGTTATTTAGTACCATATTGTTTAGCCTCCAGGTGTTTGCATTTTTTACAGTGTGTTTTTTCATTAATTGATATCTAGTCTTATAGTGTTGTGGTCAGAAAAGACACTTGATACGATTTCAATTTTCTTAAATTTACCAAGGTTCGATTTGTGAAACAAGAAGTGATCTGTCCTGGAGAATGTTCCATGTACACTTGAGAAGAAAGTGTATTCTGTTGTTTTTGGATGGAATGTCCTAGAAATATCAATTAAGTATATTGGTCTTTTGTGTCACTTAAAGCTTGTGCTTCCTTATTTATTTTCTGCCTGAATGATCTGTCCACTGGTGTATGTGGGGTGTTAAAGTCCCTCACTATTACTGTGTTACTGTCAATTTCCCCTTTTATGGCTGTTAGCATTTGCCTCATGTACTGAAGTGCTCCTATGTTGGGTGCATAAATATTTACAGTTGTTATATCTTCTTCTTGGATTGATCCCTTGATCATTATGTAGTGTCCTTCCTTGTCTCTTGTAAGTCTTTACTTTAAAGTCTAGTTTATCTGATATGAGAATTGCTACTCCAGCTTTCTTTTGATTTCCATTTGCATGGAATATCTTTTTCCGTCCCCTCACTCTCAGTCTGTATGTGTTTCTAGGTCTGAAGTGGGTGTCTTGTAGACAGTATATACACGGGTTTTGTTTTTGTATCCATTCAGCCAGTCTGTGTCTTTTGATTGGAACATTTAATCCATTTACATTTAAGGTAGTTATCGATATTTATGTTCCTATTACCTTCTTCCTTATTGTTTTGGGTTAGTTTCTGTAGGTCTTTTTCTTCTCTTGTGTTCCTGCCTAAAGAAGTTCCTTTAGCATTTGTTGTAAAGCCGGTTTGGCAGTGCTGAATTCTCTTACATTTTGCTTGTCTGTAAAGCTTTTGATTTCTCCATCAAATCTGGATGAGATCCTTCCTGGGTAATCTTGGTTGTAGGTTCTTCCATTTCCTTACTTTAAATATTTCCTACCACTCCCTTCTGGCCTGCAGAGTTTCTGTTGAAAAATCAGCTAATGACCTTATGGGGATTCGCTTGTATGTTATTTTTTGTTTCCCTTGATGCTTTTAACATTTTTTCTTTGAATTTAATTTTTGTTAGTTTGATTAATATGTGTCTCGGCATGTTTCTCCTTGGATTTATTCTGTATGGGACTCTCTGCACTTCCTGACTTGACTGACTATTTCCTTTCCCATGTTAGGGAACTTTTCAAGTATAATCTCTTCAAATATTTTCTCAGACCCTTTCTTTTTCAATTCTTTTTCTGGGATGCATATAATCCAAATGTTGGTGTGCTTAATGTTGTCCCAGATGTCTCTCAGACTGCCCTCATTTCTTTTCATTCTTTTTTCTTTATTCTGCTCCTCAGCAGTTATTTCCACCATTCTATCTTCCAGGTCACCTATTAGTTCTTCTGCCTCAGATATTCTGCTATTGATTCCTTCTGGTGTAGTTTTCGTTTCCATTATTTTGCTGTTCAACACTGTTTGTTCTTTAGTTCTTCTAGGTCCTTGTTAAACATTATTCATATTTTCTCGCTCTATGCCTCCATTCTATTTCTGATATTTTGGATCATCTTTACTATCATTACTCTGAATTCTTTTTCAGGTAGGTTGCCTATTTCCTCTTCATTTATTTGGTCTTCTAGATTTGTACCTTGCTCCTTTATCTGTAATGTATTTTTTGTCATTTTTTTTTTTTGATGGGAGGGGCTGTGTTACTGGTGGGGTTGTGTCTCTAGTTGTTTGGGCATAGGCATCCAGCACTGGATTTTTCAGGCAGTTGGGTGAAGCCAGGTCTTGGTATCGAGATGAGGACCTCCGGGAGAACTTCATATACCAGGAATATTCATATTCCCTGGGACCTGAAGTTCTCTGTTAGTGCAGGAGCTTGGACTCGGCACTCCCACCACAGGACCTCAGGCACAATCTCAGGTCTGAGAACCAAGACCCGGCAAGCCACATGACACAGCAAAATTTAAAAAAAGCAACAAACAGAAAAGAGCTGAACAATAACAAACAATAAAAAACAAAATAAGAAGCGACCTTCAAGATGGTGGAGGAGTAAGACGTGGAGATCACCTTCCTCCCCATAAGTACATCAAGAATACATCTGCATGTGGAACAACTCCTACAGGACACCTACTGAACGCTGGCAGAAGACCTCAGACTTCCAAATAGGCCAGAAAATCCCCACGAACCTGGGTAGGGCAAAAAAAAAAAAAAAAAAAAGAGACAAAGGAATAGGGACTAGACCTGTGCCTCTGGGGGGGAGCTATGAAGGAGGTAAAGTTTCCATACACTAGGAAGCCCCCTCACTGGCTCAGAAGGGGAGGGGGGAGCTTTGGAGCCACAGAAAAGAGTGCAGCAATATGGGTGTAGAGGGGGAAAGCAGAGAGATTCCCACACAGAGAATCAGTGCTGACCAGCACTCACCAGCCTGAGATTCTTGTCTGCTCCCCTGCCAGGGCAGGTGAAGGCTGCAAGCTGAGGCTCAGGCTTCAGAGATCAGAGCCCAGGGAGAGGACTGGGGTTGGCTACATGAAGACAGCCTGAAAGGGGCTAGTGTGCCACAGCTAGCAGGGAGGGAGTCCAGGAAAAAGTCTGGACCTGCCTAAGAGGCAAGAGACCATTGTTTCGGGGTGTGCAATGAGAGGTGCTTCCTGATCCATTTGCCCACAGACAGCAGAGCACCACCTAAGCAAGCTCCAGAGATGGGCGCAAGCTGCAGCTATCATCTCAGACCCCAGAGGTAGGCACGGACCTCTACCGCTACCACTGCCACCGCTGCCACAAAGGGTCCTGTGTGCAAGTGCAGGTCACTACCCACACCCTCTTGGGAGTTTGTGCAGCAAGCTACTGCCAGGGTCCTGTGATCCAGGGCCAACTTCCCCAGGAGAACACAAAGCATGTCTCAGGCTGTTGCAACTTCATGCAACAGAGGCTGCTCTGCCACCACAGACACTCCCAGTTGTGACTACCATACCCCTCCCTCTCGCCGGCCTGAGTAAGAAAGCCCTAATCAGCCATTGTTTTAAACCCTTCCAGTCTGGTTAGGGAACAGACACCTTGTAGGGCAGTCTACAAGCAGAGGTGGGGCCAAAACCAAAGCTGAACTGCAGGAGCTGTGTGAGCAAAGAAGAGAAAGAGAAATGTCTCCGTGCAGCCTCAGGAGCAGTGGATTAAATCCCTGAAGTTGGCTTGGTAAACTCTGCATCTGTGGAATACCTGAACGGACAACGATTGTTCCCAAAGTTGAGGCAGTGGACTTTGGGGGCAACTGTGGACTTGGAGTTCGCTTTCTGTGTTTGATTTGTTTTTGGTTTTATGTTTATCTTAGTTTAGTTTTTAGTGTTTGTTTTCATTTGTGGGTTTCTTTATTGGTTTGGTTGCTCTCTTCCTTTTTTTTTTTTTCTTTTTGTGAGTGTGTCTGTGTATGTTTCTTTGTGTGATTTTGTCTGTTCAGTTTTGCTTTTACCATTTGGTTTAGGGTTCTGTCTGTTCGTTTTTTTTCTTCCTTTTCTTCTGTGTTGTGCAGCTGGCAGGGTCTTGGTGCTCCAGCCAGGTGTAGGGCCTGAGCCCCCGAGGTGGGAGAGCTGAGTCCAGGACGTTGGACCACCAGAGGCCTACCCACCCCGTGTAATATTAATCAGCAAGAGCTCTCCCAGAAATCTCTGTCTCAACACTAAGACCCAGCTCCACCCAAAGGACAGCAACCTACAGTGCTGGATGCCCCATGCCAACAACTACCAAGACAAGAACACAACCCCACGCATTAGCAGACAGGATGCCTAAACTCATACTGATTTCACAGACACCCCAAAACACAGCAACAGACGTGTTCCTGCCCACCAGTGGGACAAGATCCAGCCCCACCCACCAGAACACACACACCAGTCACCCCCACCAGCAAGTCTACACAAGCCACCAAATCAACCTCACCCATTGGGCGCAGACACCAGAAGTAAGAGGAACTACGAACCTGCAGCCTGCAAAAAGAAGACCCCAAACACAGTAAGTTAAACAAAATGGGAAGACAGAGAAATATGCAGCACATGAACGAGCAAGGTAAAAACCCACTAGAGCAAGCAAATGAAGAGGAAATAGGCAGTCTACCTGAAAAAGAATTAAGAGTAATGATAGTAAAGATGATCCAAAATATTGGAAATAGAATGGAGAAAATACGAGAAATATTTAACAAGGACCTAGAAGAACTAAAGAGCAAACAAACAATGATGAACAAAACAATAAATGAAATTAAAAATACTCTAGAAGGAATCAATAGCAGAATAACAGGCAGAAGAACGGATAAGTGACCTGGAAGACAGAAAGGAAATAACTGCTGCAGAGCAGAATAAAAACAAAAATAGAATGAGAAGAATTGAGGACAGTCTCAGAGACCTCTGGGACAACATTAAGCACACCAACATTCAAATTATAGGGGTCCCAGAAGAAGAAGAGAAAAAGAAAGGGTCTGAGAAAATAACTGAAGAGATTATACTCAAAAACTTCCCTAACTTGGGAAAGGAAATAGTCAATAGAGTCCAGAAAGTGCAGAGACTACCATACAGGATAAACCCAAGGAGAAACATGCCAAGGCACATATTAATCAAACTATCAAAACTTAAATACAAAGAAAAAATACTAAAAGCAGCAAGGGAAAATCAACAAATAACATACAAGGGAATCCCCAGAAAGTTAACAGCTGCTCTTTCAGCAGAAACTCGGCAAGCCAGAAAGGAGTAGCAGGACATATTTAAACTTATGAAAGGGAAAAACCTACAACCAAGATTACTCTACCCTGCAAGGATCTCATTCAGATTTGACAGAGAAATCAAGTTTTATACACATGCAAAAATTAAGAGAATTCAGCACCACCAAACCAGCTTTACCACAAATGCTGAAGGAACTTCTCTAGGCAGAAAACATAAGAGAAGAAAAAGACCTACAAAAAGAAACCAAAAACAATTAATAAAATGGTAATAGGAACATACATATTGATAACTACCTTAAATGTAAATGGATTAAATGCTCCAACCAAAAGACACAGACTGGCTGAGGGAATATGAAAACAAGACCCATATATATGCTGTCTACAAGAGACCCATTTCAGACCTAGAAACACATACAGACTAAAAGTGAGGGAATGGAAAAAGATATTCCATGTAAATGGAAATCAAAAGAAAGCTGGAGTACCAATTCTCATATTAGACAAAATAGGACACAAGAGACAAAGAAGGACACTACATAATGATCAAAGGATCAAGCCAAGAAGAAAATATATCAATGAATTTGGTAAAGTAGCAGGATACAAAATTAATGCACAGGAATCTCTTGCATTCCTATACACTAACAATGGAGAATCTGAAAAAGAAATTAAGGAAACACTCCCATTTACCATGGCAACAAAAAGAATAAAATACCTAGGAATAAACCTACCTAAGGACACAAAAGACCTGTACTCAGAAAACTATAAGATGCTGATGAAAGAAATCAAAGATGACACAAACAGATGGAGAGATATACCATGTTCTTGGATTGTAAGAATCAACACTGTGAAAATGACTATACTACCCAAAGCAATCTACAGATTCAGTGCAGTCCCTATCAAACTACCAATGGCATTTTTCACAGAACTAGAACAAAAAATTTTACACTCTGTATGGGAACACAAAAGACCCCAAAGCTATCTTGAGAAGGAAAAACAGAGCTGGAGGAATAAGGCTCCCTGACTTCAGACTATACTACAGAGCTACAGTAATCAAGACAGGATGGTACTGGCACAAAAACAGAAAAATAGATCAGCAGAACAGGATAGAAAGCCCAGAGATAAACCCACGCACATATGGTCACCTTATCTTTGACAAAGGAGGCAAGAATATACAATGGAGAAAAGACAGCCTCTTCAATAAGTGGTGCTGGGAAAACTGGGCAGCTACATGTAAAAGAATGAAATTAGAACCCTTCCTCACAGCATACACAAAAATAAACTCAAAATGGATTAAAGACCTAAATGTAAGGCCAGACACTATCAAACTCTTAGAGGAAAACATAGGCAGAACACTCTATGACATAATACACAGCAAGATCCTTTTTGACCCCGCTCCTAGAGTATGGAAATAAAAACAAAAATAAACAAATGGGACCTAATGAAACTTAAAAGCTTTTGCACAGCAAAGGAAATCATAAACAAGACGAAAAGAAAACACTCAGAATGGGAGAAAATATTTGCAAACAAAGCAACTGACAGAGGATTAATCTCCAAAGTATTCAAGCAGCTCATGCAGCTCAATATCAAAAAAACAAAGAACCCAATCAAAAAATGGGCAGGCCTAAATAGACATTTCTCCAAAGAAGATATACAGATTGCCAACAAACACAAGAAAGGATGCTCAACATCACTAATCATTAGAGAAATGCAAATCAAAACTACAATGAGGTATCACCTCAGACCAGTCAGAATGGAAATCATCAAAAAATCTACAAACAATAAATGCTGGAGAAAGTGTGGAGAAAAGGGAACCCTCTTGCACTGTTGGTGGGAATGTAAATTGATACTGCCACTATGGAGAATAGTGTTGAGATTCCTTAAAAAACTAAAATTAGAACTACCATATGACCCAGCAATCCCACTACTGGGCATATACCCTGAGAAAACCATAATTCAAAAAGAGACATGTACCACAATGTTCGTTGCAGCACTATTTACAATAGCCAGGACATGGAAGCAACCTAAATGTTCAACAATAGATGAATGGATAAAGAATATGTGGCACATATATACAACGGAATATTACTCAGTCACAAAAAGAAACAAAATTGAGTTATTTGTAGTGGGTTGGATGGATCTAGAGTCTGTCATACAGAGTGAAGTCAGAAAGAGAAAAACAAATACCGTACGCTAAAGCATATATACGGAATCTAAAAAAAAAAAAAAAAGGTTCTGATGAACCTAATGGTAGGACAGGAATAAACATGCAGACATAGAGAATGGACTTGAAGACACAGGGCAGGGGTGGGAGGGTAAGCTGGGATGAAGTAAGAGAGTAGCATTGACATGTATACACGACCAAATGTAAAATAGCTAGCTAGTGGTAAGCAGCTGCATAGCACAGGGAGATCAGCTCGGTTCTTTGTGACCACCTAGAAGGGTGGGATAGGGAGGGTGGGAGGGAGGCACAAGAGGGAGGGGATATGGGGATATATGTATACATATAGCTGATTAACTTTGTTGTACAGCAGAAACTAACACACCATTGTAAAGCAATTATACTCCAATAAAAATGTTAAAAGAAAAAAAAAAGCTAAAAGGCAAGACAAGCTTTTATTTCACATTCTTTTACATGGGTAAGACTTTTCTATTTTCCTTTAGATTCCTCTCTTGACTTCTGAAGTTACTCCACATACAACTTTAAGAGAAAAGAGAAACCATTAGTTATTTACCTTCAGCATTTATTCATGACTTCATTCCAAAAATATTTACTGACCTCTAAGTAAGTGCCATGTGGAGACTAAGCCCTGGACAAGGAGATGGAATATGAAGAAAGCAGCTCCTGCAGAGGAGAAGCTTTACAAATCCAGATGTACGTAAAGGTTTCCAGTACAGAGTGGTATGTTCTGAGCTTGTATACTGATTGTTAAAATGGCGAATGCATCTGTACTGATTAACAAGTAGACAAAAAGATTATTTAAAACCTTGCAGAGTCAGGATACAAGCCCAAAATGCCTGGAAGAGCTCACACTGTTAAACAATATAATACTCAGCCTCTCATTGGTCCTGAAGTTCCACCTAATTAAACCTTACATTCCACTGAATAATTTTTGTGCCTTTATCTATAACTAGACATTGAATATGAGTCTCATATATTTTGTAAGGCTTAGAAATAATTTGGTTGTAATTGATTTAGTTAAACAAAAACACCATGAACAATATCATTGCTGCTGAGAGAAATTTTCCAGTAATTAAGGTTACAAGTCACTTAATAATGACCAATTTGAGGGAAGAGTCTGATCCTATGTCAAATCATGACCCAGGGGAAGCTATTCTTTAGCTTGGGAAAGCTGCTTTAAATAAAAGATGACATCAAAACAACATTTTAAAATTAAAAAAACAAATAAAAATAAACAAAATAAAATTAGAAAAATAAAAATATATTAGAAAAAATAACAAGAAAAATGAAACAACAAAACACAATCACCACAGCAAATAAAAAAAGAAAAAAGAAAAGAATAAAAATTAAAGTTTAAAAAAATGAAAATAAATGAAAATCAAAAAATTAAAAAAAAAAATTCCCTGGTGCCTCCACTCTCAGTGTCCTTGCCCCCATGGTGAGCTACAGCCTACCCCCACCTCCCCAGTAGGCCTCCAATACCTCTAGGTAGGTATCTGGAGCCACTGTGTCAGCCCCACCTCTATGTGTGTTCCTTTCACCAATGTCTGTTCCTGAAGCTGGCCCAGAGCACACGTGCCCATGCAGGCCAGCTGGGGCGCAGGCCTCTACAGTCTTGCCCGCAGGGGCCAGCAAAGCGAGAATAAGCCTTGGAGGGGAGTGGCGCTCAGCCCGCCTGGACCCACGCAGCCAGAGGAGGCCCTGGGGGGCGGGGCTCAGGCTGGGGGACCCACACAGCAGGAAGAGGCCTGGGGGTGTGGTTGGGGCTCAGGCCCAGGACCCACGCAGCTGGAGGGGGCCCAGGGGTGGGGGTTCAGTCCCAGGACCACAGCAGGCTCACTGGGGGTCGAGCTGGTGGGGGAGACTCTGGCCACATTCCCCTCTGGTCCCTCAATCCCCTGAAGGTCCCTCTCCATCTCTGCCAATCCCCCCGCAGTGAGTGGGACCCTCCCAGTGTGGGAACCCCACCCCCCCCAGCCACCCCTCAGGGGCACTGGTCCCGTCCCACTTCCACTTTTCATCCCCCCTCCTTCCCCCCCCCATGCCCTACCTGGTCACATGGGGATTCCTCCCATCCCCTTAGGTGTCCATGGTCCCCCACCAGCACCTTGTAGGTGTCCTAGTTGTGAGGCGACGTGAACTCCACATCCTCCTACTCTGTCATCTCAAGTCCCAGGAATCCCCTCACCTGCTACTTTTAAAAAGATGGGTTTTCCATCTAAATTTACACATGAAATTATCCTTTTGGTTTGCTTTACCAGTTTCCTGTGTTGGGTTTTGCTAGCTAGCATAGATACAAGTTGAAATATTTCCATACTTTTCTATGTTAGGAATGTCTTTATATATATAACTTATGCTTTATTTTATATACAAACTTTTGCTCTTTATTTTATATATAAATATAATATATATAAAATATAAAATATATATACAATATATATAAAATAAAGAGCATAAGTTCAAGGAAAGTTGGATTGGATTAGTCTATTTTTAAATGGCTCCTTCCATTGTTAAGCAGCTGTGGTTTTTAAAAAGAATTTAAAAGCATTTGAAATCCAGCTGCCTGATACATCTCCGCAAAGACTCAATCTGTCTTAAAAATCAAAGGCAGAGAAAGCAGTGAGGGAAGGGTAACATGTCAACACTATGGTAATAAAGGAAGCACAGAGGCATTGTTAAGTGGTGATTAAAAGACTATTTTGAGAATAAATTAAAGACAATGAGCTGGACCTCAGGGGAAGCATAGCTCGGGTATAAAGAAGAAATATGTTGCACTGGAAACATAGTCAATATTTTATAACTTTGCATGGTGTGTAATCTATAAAAATAATGAATCACCATGTTGTATACCTGAAACTAATATAATATTGTAAGTCAACTGTATTCTAATTTTTCTTTTCAAAAAGAAAGACATGTTTTTTTCTGACAGCCAACATCTAAGTGGGTAGGTGAACTGAGTGGCCATGTTATCAATCCAGTGTCCCACTGTAGATTGATTAGTAGAAATAGACTAAACAACAGATTTCATCTGTTTCTGAAGATCTCCATTACAGATCTCTGAACTGGGCCTACTTGCATACAAACCCCATGTCTCTGAATGTGATCTCTATGGAACGCGGCAGTTGGCACTTGCCTTGCCATGTTTCAGCCCTCGCATCTGGATCTGTCTGTGCCTATTCAGTGGACTAACGGGCAAAGCCAGCCAGACAATATCTGCACCTCACAGCCTTGGGTCTGTGGTCCCCTGGGCCACATGGCCCAGTCCAACCCTTGCTCACACCAAGGAAGTAAAGGTGACTTTCTGCTCAGGAGGCGATGGGAATTATGGCATTTTATGAGTTCTAAGGCTTCTTCCCAAGATCCTCATGTACTAGAAAACTAAAAACAGCCAACATATTCATGCAGCTGGAAGGGTTTCTGAGGACTGATTACCAAATATCTGAACACAGGGTGGGAAGGGCAATTCAGAAATGTTCCTCATCCTGTTACTGTTTACAAGAAGGCTGTGTTCTCTTTGTTTTTGCCATTCTTGGTTACTTTTAAACACATATTTTTTTGTTGATTTTCTAGCATTTTAATCTCATAAATGTCATCTCTGTGGCCCAGATATCTTAAAAAGGAAATTCTAATTGAATGTTCTAATCCTATGCAGGTTTCACAAAGAAAATCTTAGCCTCACTGCTCTAAAAGACACTTTATTGAATATTGTTTTCAGTGTAGTTCCTCTCAATTCAAAACTGTGGCCAAACTCTTTAGAAAACTCAACATCAAATAATTACATTTGATTTCATTTCTGTTTCTACTTTAAGCACTTTCAGTTGAAAGCAAAGCTCTGTCCTAAATATATGTGATTATTGAAATAACTGCTGGCAAGAATCAGCTCAATGTCTATTTACATCTTAAGAGTCAGTCTATATTTTAAATACAAACTAGAAATTATGTGCCAATACCTCTCTGTTGAGAAGAATTTCTAGAAATATGACAGTCACAACATTCACATACACATATACACATAGATGGACTGACTCATGGCTAAAAAATATGCTCTAATTGGAGACTTTACAAATCTTAGTATAATTAATTATTTGATACATAAAGATAAGTGTTAAAATTGCCACCATAAGCTATTATTAACCTGACTGATCTGTAAAAACAAGTTTCACCAAAGTGGAGGAATGAATATTACAATAAAGGGTTCTTGTTATAGTGAACTGCCTGCAAAAGAGGACAAGGGAGTGTAACACCCAGAGGACCAGGACAAAGAATCATTGCCAGGCTCAACAGATCCATGATATGGACAAGAACTTTTTTGATTATTCAGCAAGTTACATAAGCTAGCTGGAGTGATGTGATTTGGCACCTTCGAAAACTTACTCTCTCAGCTAAAATAAACTGGAGAAACCTGTATAAGAAAAACCTCTACTCCCCTCTCTTCTCTACCCTAAACAGTTCATTTTTCAAGTGTGGCTTCCCAGATTTTCTTATCAGCTGGACTGGAAAGATGTGTAACAGGAATTCTGTTCTTGTTCTTTGCAATCTACAGCATACAACTTTATATATCCTATTTTACAAAGTAAGAAACTTCTCAGTGCATTGTACATAGGGCATTTAATCAAAGTCAGCTTTCGGAAGAAAGATGTAGAGCCATTTTCAAATGCTGACAAAGTAGGAAAAGAAAAATGAACCCTCATGTATCTTTAATGAAGCTTTCTGGGGAACTATATCTATACATATCTTAGTGACTTCTGATTTTTGAAATATTGTTCCTAATTTGGTAAAGCAAAATATTATACTGTCATGGCCCCCTCAAATGATTTCAATTTTAATCAAATATAAAGCATTTTTTTAAGTAAAAGAAACATAATTGTTCAGGCAAGTCATAAAAAGTGGCAACACTAGATAATTGACTGATGGAGAATTAAGTTTTTCTGAGGAAATTTGTAGACCACTGAGTACTAGGCCAAAAGATTTGGTTGAGATAACTAAAAAAAAACAAACAAACAAAAAAATCCAACTCTTTATAAAGATGAAGGCTGGCTATCAATTGCCAAACACATTCATACACAGAAACTATCTCCTGGGAGAGAAGGGAGAGAGATTTCCTCTAAAAGCTTAGGAAACAGCCACACGGCAGCATTGTGCTGAACATTTCTGGTACATTTTAAAATCGACCCACTAGGGCCAAAACTCTACTATGAAGTTTAGGTTCTATTTCCATGAATATTACAGTACTGATTACACCAAAAAGAGCATCTGCTTACATTTCAAATCATTAACACAAACAAGAAATTTCTATCTTTGAAAGGGAAAAGAGAAAATTTTATAGAATTATACTAAAATAATATGGAATATCTTAGAGAAATCAACTGCATTAAATATTTTACAAATATTATATTATGCATAACGGAGTTATTTAGAATGCAGACTACTGGGGTCTGCAAGCCTGGATTCTAGACCTTGCTGTTCTACTCACTAACTTTACCCTACGTTCTCCATACCTCAAAGTCCTCATTTGAAAAAGAAAGCAAAGGATTATTCCTATTTCACAGAGCAATTCCCACTATGAAAACAGACAAAAGGTATAAGCACTATGCATAGTAATTGGTACAAAATCAGTGCTTAAATAATTTCAGCTAATACCACTAAATAAATAATTGTAGTCTATTACAATACCATCATTCCTTTTGTCAATAAAGAGGCTGTAGGTAAGGTATTAATTCCTATTTGAAGAACTCCACAGAGAATAACTCCATTTTTCAAATTCAGTAAAGTTTCAGTGAAGATGAAGAAAAGCTTTCCTACAGTGTTGTAAAATGAGTCTTCCGTTATATTTTCTCTAATGGAATATTATCCTGAAACGAATACACAACTTCAAATCTCAGTGTCTAAATTATTTTCAGATAGAACTGCTAACTGGGAAATAAGTTATACGAAATTAATAATTCTCAGTTATTGGCCTGCATTAGAGCTGTTAGCTTCACTTTGTAGCTGGTTTGTAGTCACAGGACAAAGTTAATCAGATTACCATAAATTATGGTTGCACCTATGCTACCTTCCATTATCTCTATGATTTTTTTTTTTAAAAAAGGTAGTTACTAACACAAGGGCATGTGTAATTAATAGAATTAGCTAAAACTACTAATACAAAGAAGGAAATTTTTTTAAACATGGACCAAGCAAGATGTTTGCTCCAGTCTCATTTTTATTGATGGCATTATATCTTCAACTTCAAGGAACTGATACAGAGCTCAACTGAATTGCTTGATTTTAGTTTGAGGAAAACCCCAAAGGGCAAAAGACATACTACAAAATAATCACAAAGTAAGCACGCTGTACCACAGGGGAAACGAACACAGGAGAACTGAAATCTACTAAATAGACCATAAGGAGTGTTCGGAAGAGAGTGGGGGCGTGTAAATTTGAGGACTTGGGATAGAGAGAGAAGACAGAACAAAACTAGCTTCACTGCTGGCATTCGTGATTGTAACATTTTTGGATAAATAATCCTTTACATTTGAACATGTACATTTAGCAGAAAATATTTGTAGAAAAATTGACATCAATGTTTTATAACTCAGTGCTGAAAAATCTGTTTTAAAAGATTAAAAGGTGGAGGTATAGATGAATCAAGAGTGGCCAAGGGTTAATAACTGCTGAAGTTGGGTAACGGATGTTAGAGATTCAGTACATGATGCTCCCTATACCTTTGTATATGCTGGAAATTTTTCATAATAAAAAGTGAAATATGCAAAAAGATCAAAGGCTTCATAAAATAAAACAAACAAACCCAAATGCTTCCCATCACCTATCACTGTCAGAGAGAATAAAAGAGGGAAGGAAGGAAAGAAGAAAGAAAGGAAGAAAGCTTTAAACATGTCCATTCAGCCATTTTTATATAAATTTTCTAAAGTAACTGATAGGTTAAACATATAAAATTTCTCAGTGAAAATGTTCCACTATTGCTTAATTGCCATAATTATTTATATATGCACATGTCACTACACATTTATTTGTAGTCACAATGATCAAAAATACAGGACATCCGTATATCCTTAAGGGAGATCTCAACCTGGATGCCTCCCTCAGCAGATTCAGTAAAGCACACCATAAAGTACATTGGGAAAAGCACCGAGGGCCACCTCAACCTGAAAGTTACTTTTTTTTTTTTTTTTATGCTGAAAAGGCATGAGCCTCTTTTTATTTTTTAATTTTTAAAAATCTTTATTGGAGTATAATTGCTTTACAATGGTGTGTTTGTTAGTTTCTGCGAGCCTCTTTTTAGTGACGTGTTTCTTTAGCACTTTTCCAAGGTGTTGGGAGACTGTCAATAGAGTAGTATGGTTCTCCGGTGTCCACCGCCCCCAATTTCACCTGCTGGTGTGACGGGCATTATAGCTGTGAAGCTGGCAGAGGGCCCCAGCCTTTGTGGGCTCAACACAGCATAAAGGCTGTGGGCTTTTCTACTTTTTAAAAGCTGATGGGGGATGGAGAGTCTCAAGAACATTCTGGGGGCCACTGTCACCCAACATCTGTGCGGGGCCCTGGGCAGCCCCAGACCAGAGTGGGACACCAGAGCAGCTTCTGGCCAGTCAGCCTGAGAAAGCACAGCCAAGCAAAGAGAGTGTTCCTTTAAAAACCCCTCCCCTCAAACATAACAAAGCAATCCCACCGGGGCACAACTTGGGGCACAGTCATGCGTGACCTTTTGGTCTTACCAGGGAGCTGGGCGAGCCAAGGGGGGAGGGAGGGGTCCATGGTTCGTCTTGGGCATGCTGCAACTCATTGGACCTCCCTGTGATGAGCAGCTGAAGGGCTCCCAAGGAACCCCAACCATGACAGGGGCCACTATATGGAAGGGACGTGGTGACACTACATTGCTAGTGTCTTTGTCCTCAACTCCAACCATATTCACTGTGGTTGTAAAAGCACTGCTTGAACTAGGTCCCATACTCTAGTTCCCACCATCCCACCTCACACACACACAGTGACTTACACACACAGCGATTACCATCTGCCTTTGCCCTCATGTCCCTGGCTACATCCCGCTGGCACTTGGTAAGTAAGGATCCAGCTTGCCCTGGTCCCCTGGGGGTTTGAGAGAAGAACAGTAGGGTCTTGCTGCAGAGTTGTGGGCTCAAGGGCCCCAAGCTCTCATCCTCAGAACCTCAGCCTCTCCCCTCACAGGAGCCTCTGTTCACACAGCCTCCAGGAACAGTGGCATTCTCCTAACAGTTCTCTTTATGCAGGATGGGGCATTAATGTAAACAAGTAAGTCATTACATTTAACCAAAAGTGTTATACAAAGTAGGACTAATAGCAGGAAGCTAGTAAAAAGGGTACAGCTTTGCTGACAGATGCAGGATTAAGCTGAAGATTTAAGAACTGTTTCCTCCTTTTCTGAACCAAGTTCTCAAAAAGATATCTGCAGAGGTGCTAATAAGGTGTAATACCACCTGATGAATTCAGCTCTTTCACCAGAAATGGGGGAAAAAAATTGTGTCATACATAAACAGTGTTTAAGTCATGGCCTGAATTAACAATCACAGAGATTAACACAGCCAAGCCAAAAGAAGAGCCAGCTACTGAACGCCATCACCTGTAGCCCTCAGCTTCCTGGGTCATTAATCTCTTAGCAATGTCCTCATCACTAGGCCAAAGATGAAAAGACAGGCATTGAGACCCACTGACCACACTGAAATAAAACGTTTTAATGTAATCTGCTGGTCTACACTTCACAGGGGTTTAATTTCCATTGACCAATGATCACAGGAGTGAGTGACCAAGGCCGGCCTCTAACCAGCACTCCATGACTGCAGAGCACCCCCAGCTGTGGAGGGAGGGGTCCTCCCTACCCAAGGTGATGCTCTCAGCAACTTTCTGGGCACAAAGATGCTCCTTGGTGGACAATTTTTAAAAACATACAGCCATGAAGAGCATTTACTTATGTTGTCTCTCTCTCACCCACACACACATGTACATATACACACATATATAAAAGTCGGTGGGAAGATGGAAATCTCAGGAGGAATTTTGACCTTTGTTATTTTTGAGGCTAAGCAGAAAGTCAGGGAAGTCCTTATTTTTCCAATAACCACAGAGGCAACCTAAAACTGAGGACTGGCTTCCACGTCCCCTCTCAGTGGTAACTCCCGTCCCTGCTCAAGTGTTCCGCCCTCACCTGCAGTTGTCTTTTCCCTTCAAAGAGCAGGATGCTCGCAGCCATGGCCGAGTTCAGGCTGTCCACACCGGGCACGATAGGGATCAGCAGCCTCCTGCCTCCCGTGCTCTCAGCCAACTGCAGGGACTCCAGGCTCATGCCGCTGGTCTCCCCACCTATCACCACAGCTGCAGGTGCCTCTGTCCAGTCTGAGTCGTAACTCTGGGCCTCAAGTTCAGGGAGCCAGCCTTTATTGGCTGCACTTTCTAGATTCTCTTCCTCCTCCTCATACTTGTGAAACTTTAGGGGTCGTCGGTCACATACCCAGCCGTAGTCACTGGCCTTATTAGACATCTGGGCCTGGGCCTGCGTGTAAAGGCCACAGTTGTCAGCCACGTAGACGCGGGTGTCTGTGGGCAGGTAGTTGGGCACTGCTTCCCAGTCCAGGCTGTTGATGATGGGCACTTGGAAATGTGCACCCATACCTGCCCGCAGCACTTTGGGTTCCCAGGCATCCACACAGCCTTTGGTTAGTAACACTTTGCTGCAGCCTACGCCAGCAGCAGCTCGCAGAATTGTCCCCAGGTTCCCAGGGTCATGGAGATTGTCACAAATCAACAATATGGGCAGTGTGTGGGGAAGCTGAGTCTCTGGGTATGTCATCTTAACGTGGTCAGGTTTGGCAAAAATCCCCATTATTCCTTGTGGTGTTACTAGGTCGGACCAATCCTTGATATCCTCAAATTTCACCTTAATGAGGCTAACACCTTTCAGCTTCTCAATGGGCAGCTCCTTTATGTATTCCAGATGGCTAAAGAAGAAAACTTTGGGCACAGCACCAGCCTTGAGAGCATCTGCAATCAGCCTATGACCTTTCAACAGGATCTTCCCTTGCTTTTCCCAAAATGGCCTGGACTTAACTACTGTCATCACACTGCTCAGTCTTTTGTCTCCAGGGAAAGCCTTATCATAGCGAAGCCCCGACTCTTCTCAGGTGCTGGGGGTCTGGGATGGGGGCACCTGACGCGACTACTTCAGTCGCTGCTCGCGGGGACCGGCCTCTGCCGCCGCCTTCTGAGGCTGCTTCCCGGGACCGGGCTTCCGTTCCACGACCTGACCTAATGGAAACACCACTTTCACGGGGCTGCGCCGCAGCGCCCAGACCCAGCGCTGCGCGTCGAGTTCCCAAGCCTGCACCACCGGCAGCAACGGTCGTGTGGCCCAACACGCGTGCTCCCCCAGCGCCGCCATCTTCCCCTCGAAATTTACTTTTAATGTCAATTTCTAAGGAAACACACCAAACACTACATTTGTCATAAAACACACATATTAATGCACTAAAATCTTATTTAAATAATGATATAGTTAACAGATACTCTAATTTTTCAAAAGCAACCATGCAATATTGGAAAAATATTAATTTGTCTATTTTTCTCATCCCTCAACTTATAAATAAATATATTATAAAAATAAGAGTATATGACAATCACCTATTTAGGAAATCTATATTATAATAAAATAAAACCAAAGTTTCATTTTCACTTCACACCCCCCTACAGTTTGTGGGAAGCAGGCTGACATTTAACCCAAATTGAAAATCGCCGTCTTGTTGTCCATGTACAAACCAATACATTACACATGTTCTATTTCCCTATCAAGAGCTTATTTTCCATGTGGAATAATTCAGAAATGTAGCTTTCAAATTTATGAAAAGAACATGCTCTTCCACTCTCTACTAATGATTATGTCCACGCTGCACATTTCCATAAAAAAGCCTTGCCTCAAATAAATAATATGATAAATTTATTTAATTAAAGTTCACATTCAAAGAGGCAGTCTCCTCTGATGTTCAGAAGTTCCACTGAGGTACCAAGTTTACTCACATGTTGTCTTTTAATGACCTTTTTATTAACTATAGCACTCTATTCTTGCACTGAGGACTAGGATTAAATTAGAAGAAAATACTTCTGTTATTGCTTAAGATAATAAATGGAATGGTTCCAGAGGCAAAGGTCTGCCACCAGAAAACCTTCAAAAGTCAACCCCAGGGAATATAAAATGCACACTGATTCTCCTGTCCGATGAATAAAGGTTTAGTTATAAAAGAGGCCAAAGTACTTCCTCTAGATCAGCCACTCTTGATGAAACACTGTAATTATAAAGCACACTCAGACTTGTTTGGGCATGTACATAATGTCCTCTCTTGGTGATACCCTCTGTAAACAAAACCATAAAATGCAAACTTCAGAACACAACTAGCCTTAATTTATCTAAGTATAATTAGACAAGTATCTTATAATTTCATTTAAATAGATAATTTCTAATGAGGAATTCTATAACTTAATTTACGAAATATATAAAAACTGATTTCAAATGTGGAAAAATAGAGTTCATATAGGAAGGGAGGGAGGGAGGGAAACCGAGCAGAACCCTGTGGGGCTCCTGGGCACAAAAGCCTTTCTGTGTTCTCCATTTTCTTGATTACAGGAAATAGGTTTCATTCAGCCTCCATGACCTTCCCTGAGGTCCAAGGAGCAGGTTCAAACAGTTGCTAATCAGGGAAGGGAGGGGATGCAGAGAAAAGGGAGGAACAGTTAAGAGAAACAATAGTGCAGCCTTGGGGCAAGGTCCTGGTTCCCCCTCAAGGGATACACATAACAATATCTTTGAGCTGTTTTGCAGATACTGATACCCCCACCAGGTGGGAGAAATTAACTATGCTGCCCACAAGCACAAATACACCAGATGGCTGGAACCAGAAGGTTGATGATGCTGACTCCCACTTACCTCACCATCAGCCAATCAGAAGAGTGTCCACGAGCTGACCACGCCCTGTACCTTGAACACTGCACCTTGAACACTGTAAGACTCCTCACTAACCCCTCTGGGGCAGAACACACAGTCTTGAGGGCATTAGCCCGCTGTGGCCCCCTTTGCCTGGCAAAGCAATAAAGCTATTCTTTTCTACTTCGCCCAAAACTCTGTCTCTGAGATTCAATCCGGTACTGATGTACAGAGGCCAAATTTCGGCTATAGGAGGGTGGACAGAAAAAAGGAGGATGAGGTCTCTGGCTTTCTGTAGCATGCTGAAGCATGGCTGGTGTATGTGGAGGTACTGCTAGACTTGGAAAATGATCATTATTTAATCATCATAGTAAAGATTTTATCAGACGTGAGTTATCAATGGATGTCGAATCTAGAGGGACCCTGAAGTGTGTCAGCCACAGACTACTTATTGGTTGCAAGGGAGAAAAAAATAATTGTACAGTAAACAAGGAAGATTCCATTTTTAAGGCAGGGCTGGTGGCACTGTATTCTTCAAAATGTCAGTCATAAAAGACAAAGACAGGCTATGGAAATGTTCTGGATAAAGGAGGCTGAAGAGACAGACCTCTTCAACTGAACACCTGACCCTCAACTGGACCCTGTCCTGGAGGAGGAAAGGCTATAAAGAACATTACTGTGTCCACAGAGACAAGTATATGAAGAATGACAGATGACATAAGAGCACTACATCGAATTTCAATTATTGAGGTTGACAACCGAACTGTAGTTATGGAACAGAATGTCCCTAATCCAGGATAATATGCAGTAAACTATGTAGGGGTAAAGAGACATGATATATGTTAAAAACATGTGAATTTGGATAAAGGGTATACTTGTGTTTGTTGTACTATTTTCATTTTTACAACTCCCCTATTAAGTTTGAAATTATTTTAAAATAGAATGTTAATAGAACACATGGCACATGGATTGGCATTTGCTTTGTGCATTTATTTTTTTCATTAAACAAACAAAAGAAGCATTTACCAAGTGCTCCAGCTTAATAACTATTTGCTCATTTAATTCTTAAGACAGACCTTTGATATATGTACCTTCTTTTCACAAATAAGGAAACTAAGGCACAGACAGGCTTGCAACTGCCATGTAGCTCATAAGTGACAAGCCTAGATTCAAACCTAGAGAGTCTTGAGTCCAAAGTTCCTACTCTTATGACAAGTCTATGTTTCATTGAGTAATAGAATATTAGGTCAGTAGAAATAGCCAAGGAAGCTCAGGGATTTTAAAAAACACAGATGCCAATGAAGAAATACAATTAATCCTCACAGATGGGTTAGAGGATGCCTACTTCATAACAACTCCAGGTACTAAAACCCTTACCTACATAGACACTTAACACTTTAAATTTGATGAAATCACACATTATGGAAATCATTTTCAAAACCAAAAAAATAGATGTTTCCTGCACCCATGCAGGGCATCACCTTTTTACTTAAAATTCACAATTATTAAGAAAGAAAACAGTAAATGTCGTTTAAAAGGGAAGAGAATAAAAATATTTAAAGTTGTGAGAATATTAAGATTCCTATGGAAGACTAAACATTCAAAGTAATTTAAATTCCGATTCCATTACCATTTATAATATCTCAAAGTGGGACATTGTGAACATCGCTGAATAGCTTACCTGTTACCAAGGAGGAGGACACTCTTGGCTCAGCACCTCACATAATAATACTTATCAACTGAATTCGTAAGAGGAGAGGTGTAATAAATGTCTTAGAAATGTGTTCATCCCCTCAGGTTTTGATATTTCTAATAGGTTCTGACAAACAATAAAGATCATATTCATTGCTTGAGGCCACCACACAATGCTGAGCCCCAGACACCCTCTGGGGAGTGTCTGCAGGGTCGGGTTCGCAGCTGCGCTTCCTGCTTTCAGGGCAACTCTGCTCCCATGGTAGCATCATGCCAGCCAGAGACATGGCTGCTCCTCTCTGCTCATCCCTTATAAAAGAATCTCGCCTCTTTAAATAAAACTTTTCCTGACTATTTCAGACTCAAATGCTTTCATTCATTTATTAATAAATACCAACTTCTAGTATGCCTTCTCATTACTTTGAACAAATTATTTAAATCTTATTGTAGAAATTGGAATTTTTTTACCAGTTTTATCATTTCCAACCAAACTGATTATAAACTCTTTGAGACCAGGGCCTATGTAAGATATCTTTGCATTAATCATAGTGCCTAATATCCTCTGGATGAATCAATTCAATATTTATTCACTGATTTTTTGATTTGTCCCAAAGTTTCATATAGAAAGTTAAAATGACTTTAAACACTGTTTGACAATACTACTGATGACTTAAAAGAAAACAAATGGCGAGAATGTTCCTCTTCTCTCTGGTTAAAATATTCAGTTTCTTAAAAACCCAGTTCAAAGGAAGGCCTCATAAAATGTTCCAGATATAAAGAACGAACTTGTGGTTTCCAAGGGGGAGGGGTGGGGGAGGAATGGATTGGGAGTTTGGGATTAGCAGACGCAAACTATTATATATAGGATGTATAAACAAGGCCCTACTGTATAGCACAGGGAACTATATTCAATATCCTGTGATAAACCATAATGGAAAAGAATATGAAAAAGAATATATATATATATGTGTATATATATATATATATATATATACACATATATATATATATAACTGAATCACTTTCTTCAATAAAATTTTAGAAAATAAAAATTAAAAAAAAATAAAATGTTCCAGTTACCCTTTGTCTTCTCATGGTTGGGCTGTTGATACTTTGAATCTCTATACTTAAAGTATGAAATAATAACAACAAACCAAAAAGTGTACATAAAATATGATCACAACTATAAAAAAAATGATAAAGCAACTAGAATGGCACATGTAAACATATTATGAGTAACAGTCTTAAAATGGAACCTTGGGTGGTTTTTCTCCTGTTTAGTTTTGTAATTTAATTTTTATTTTATATTGGAGTGTAGTTGATTTACAATGTTGTGTTAGTTACGGGTGTAGAGAAAAGTGGTTCAGTTATACATATATCCATTCTTTTTCAGATTCTTTTCCCATATAGGTTATTACAGAATATTGAGTAGAGTTTCATGTACTATACAGTAGGTCCTTGTTGATTTTCTATTTTATATATAGTAGTGTGTATATGTTAATCCCAAACTCCTAATTTATCCCTCCCTCCAACATTTCCTCTTTGGCAACCATAAGTTTCTTTTCCATGTCTGTAAATCTGTTTCTGTTTTGTAAATAAGTTCATTTGTATCATTTTTTTTTTAGATTCCACATATAAGTGATATCATATGATATATGTCTTTCTCTGTCTGGCTTACTTCATTTAATATGATAATCTCTAGTTCCATCCATGTTGCTGCAAATGACATTATTTCCCTTTTTTATGGCTGAGTAATATTCCATTGTATATATTTGTACCACATCTTTATCCATTCATCTGTCCGTGGACATTTTCATGGCTTCCTCTCCTTACCTAAAAATATTAAATATATATATATTTATATATACACCATAAACAGCATATATAACATTATGCTCTTTTTATTAATGGTTTAATGGCTGTTGATTCTTGTATGTTTTATGTCCCCAAAGTACATTATGAGATTTTTGAGGCCAGTGAATATATTCTAGTTTTCTTTCCATGACACCATTCCCAGGATTGTTTGGCACACAGCACTGCTTTCAAGTACAAGACTATCTTCACATTTTAACCAGGAGGTTTTTTACTTTATGTATGCTTACACATGAAATATACATCATTTATGCACATTCACACAAAATAATGGACACACAAAAATATGAGATAGTTACCATTGTTCTCCTGCCCCTCCACTGGAAAGAGCTGGCAGAGCCAAAGTGGGGTCATTGTACCCTTCTCTGGGAATTTTTTGTTTTGGGGATCAGAAAAATTATTAAGGTAATCTCTCTCTCTCTCTCTCTCTCTCTATGTCTCTGTCTCTGTCTCTGTCTCTCTCTCTTTCTCCCTCTTGAATAAAACTGCAGGATGTACAGCTTGAAAGCTGTTTGACACTCAAGTTCCATTTCCTTAAAAAAATTATCTATAATATGGATAAATAAAATTGACACACAGAAGAAGGAAAAGGAAGAGGAGGACGAGGAAGAAGAGAAGAATAATCCTATTATCACCTTAATTTATTTGTAGTAATTCTTACAAATAAGATATCTTGTACTAATTTGTAATTATTGTAGTTTGTGTCCCTGGAGTCCATATTTTCACCCAATCCTGACACCCAAATGCCTTCCCACCTTTTCTTAAACTATTTTAAATGACTTGAAAGCTAGACTTATAAACTACTGTAATTAGCATTATTTTTCTGAGATAATAAAACTTTGCTCTTTCTGGTTAACTGTGGGGATGTTTTTTCCTGCACACACATCGTCCTGGGACCGGATCCCAGAGGGTTCCGCGTGGCACATCCTCCTACCAGTAAGCACCTGTGCAGAACAGCACAGGTAAGAAGCCCAACCCTCAACACAAGCACTGACCCAAAGCACCACTGTCACAGAAACGCACATCTGGGAGGTAAGAGATGCAAGAGGAACCCAAACATGGCATTACCTCCTTGCAAAAGGGTGAGAAAATGAAACAAATGTGGAAAATCTACTACATTATAACTTTTACAGTTTTGTTCCAGTTGCCGATCAGGCATTTGATGTCCTGTTACCTTGGAGGGCAGTGGGCTCAGACTCAAATATACTGAGTTCTGCCTCTTCACCAGCTCCAGGATGACAGACACATTTTGTAACCTTTCGAAACTGCATCCAATCATTCATTCCACAAATATTTGTAGGCTTAGCATATGCCAAGTACTTTTCCAGATACAGAGCAAGAAAGAATTCTGCAGTCATGGAATTTACAATGCATCAAATGAGATAACAGGGCAGTAAGGATAGACATAAGTTAATAGCTTAAGTTCGTGACAAATGTTTTCAATAGCAGAAAAGATGGGAATGGGACAGAGGAGGGTCAGACAGGAGACTCCCTGATTTAAGCTGGCCCTGGACAGCCACTCTGAGCTGAGGCAAGAGTGAGGAAAGGGAGTGCAGAGCTCTGGGGGCAAAGCTCCCCAGAAAAGTAAATAGGGCAAAGGTCCTAAGACAGGAAAGAACCAACAGCTGCTCAAGGAAGAGGAAGGAAACCAGTGCTGCTGGACAATCATGAGCTGTGGAACAAACGTGGTGTAAAGTTAGACGAGAGGAGGACAGGGTCAGAGAGGCTGTGACTCAGCTGCTGCAGTTCCTTCCACAGCCACGTGCCTGAAGACTCTGAAAGCAGCTGGATTACAGAGGGGCCATGAAAGGGCAGTCATAACACTACTATCAAATTATTGTTAAACTGATAATGCGTGTGAAGTGTTAACAGACTATTTGGTGTACTGTAAGCCCTAAATAACTGTTAGGACTTACAAAAACAAAACAATAACAAAAAGTTATTGTTGTTATTTTCCCCACGAATTCTCAAGTCTGCATAGTGAGTCATGACCTAATCCTGAGACTCAAAGCGAAGGTCAACTCCACTCAACGCCATGCAGATGTAATTGCTGCACAAGGCAGCTTTATAAAATAAGAACAATAAACAGGCAGTTTCCAAATGGCAAACGGATCATCTTCAAGTCCTCTCATACATCCATAACTGGAAACCTAGAATGCACGTTCTCATAGAAATGATGAATGTTAATTATTTTCCAAGGTAGCCCAGAGAGTTCTATTTAATCTAGAAGGTGTTAATACTTCCAGGCTATAGTTTTGGTCTGGGAGTCAGAGGTCCATATGATATGTAAGAGGAAAATAAGCAGAAAAGGCCACCGTTTCCTGGGTGCTTAATGAGTACCAACATTATTCTAACTGGTGATTGATATAAGCTTATTTAACATCATGAAATAGATACTATTTGTGTATCCATGTTACAGATAAGACACTAAGAAAGGCAGGTCAACAACCAGGCCATGCACTCAGCCACTGCAGGGCAGGGAGTCAAAACCAGGCACTTCAAGCCAAGCTTGTTTTCTTTTAAACCCTCTTAACAACCATGCCATAGTTCATTTACTCTTATTCCTCATGCTTTAAAAAAAAATCCTGTAGAAACAATCATTGTTTGCCTGTGAATCCTTATCAAGCTCTTTTTGGAGTGTATTCCTATATCCTGGTATATACAGGGCATCCTACTATACTATCCCAGGTAAAACCATCCTACAAACTTTTATACAACATGGTTAAATTAAATTGGTAAACTGAATCTTTAATAAAATCCTGCACTGACAGATTAAAAAACTGAAGAAGACTCTTAGACTTTCAACAGCAGCTACAGGGGGCACCTCTGGCTGGGTAACCAGAGGGAACCATCTGTTACTGTTTGGCCCAGTTTCTTACCTGCATCTACTTTTGAAGAACTTAATTTATTTTTTCTCCACAACTGCCAGAAGGGCAGCAATGCTAATCCAGCAGTCAGGGAAAGGGGCCAAAGCAGTCATTTCTGTGCACTCAGGATGCACAAGAGGAGAAGCAATATGGATATAAGGACGGAAAATACTGGATTCAGATAAATTGGGCAACTGTAGCCTAGTTATTTATGTTCTTTAACCCTCAGTCTCTCCAAATGGGGCTAGGAAAGTATCCACCTAACGAGGCTGTTGTACAGATGAGTAATAACAAGGTTGTGGGGAGGGGAAGCAGCAGCTACTTCACTAGACGTGTCCCATGCGTCATGCGCTTTATCAGTGATGCAGACGGGTCTACCCTCAGAACTACCACAAGTGTCAGGTCAAGTATAATTTCCATTTTACAGAAGAGAAAATGAGACATGCAGAATGATAAGAACTTTCTCCAAGGTTACACAGAGTGTAAGCAGAGCCACTGGGATCTGAACACCGGCGTCTGGATCTCAGTCCCAATCTTAACCACTAGGTGTAGCACTCTCCTCCACAAAGAGCACCAACAAAGTGCATCTCCCCATCACCAACCCTCCTGTTGGGCTATTAGATGGCTTAAGGAAATGTGAAGCACTAGAACACTGACCTGCACATAACCAATGTTGCATATGCTAATTGCCTTCTCTGTTTTGCAAATAGTGTATTATCTGTTTGGATCTATTAAAACTATCAAAGGTCAGAATATTTGAAATAAATATGAAAGCAGATAAATTTAATAGAAATGTGAGGCAATTAACCCTCCTACAATAGACATTTGAATCTGTTACTACCAATTCTTATTTGTCCTTTAATAAATCATATTTATTTTGAAAACTCACTGTGAATATTAAGTTAGTGCCAGAAAACCTTCAGGCAGTTTATCCTCCTCAATCCTCGGCTTATTTCCCCACTAAATAAGATCAGGACCACATTTTTCTTGCTGATGAGCAAGCATATTCTGCAAATTCCCCCTCTTTTCCTGACCTGCTCAAGAGTTTCAAACTCTTACTCAACCTGGTCTCTAACAAGCTTTTTTTTTTGAAACAGTTAAGCCATGGAGCAAGCATCTTGCTTCTTCCCAGAAGCTTAACTCACACCCATCTCCTAGTCTTTACCTGATTACAAGAAACTTTTCTGCTCTGTAATCCCTGGGACGACCTGGCTTGGCCTCAAGCCTAAGGCAGGTTTAAATGGTTAGCAAATAATTTATGGACATGAGTGGTGTTCCCACTAGTGGCCCTGGGCAGGTGGCTCTGCTCTCCCACGTCCCATCAGGGTAACCTCTCAGGTAAGGCAGCATCCTGGACGGTACCAGTGTGAGGGCAGAAATGGATCTTAGGTGATCAGGTTTAATGTCTCCTTTCAGAGGAGAAAAGGAGCAATGGGGAAGTGGATCTTTTTTCAAGGTCCCAGGTACCAAAGCACAGCCCAGGAGAGAAGCAGTCTTTGCTCCAACAGATGAGGAGGGGGGCCTGGATGTGTTTCAAGCACCAGCTCAAAGCTTGAATATCTAAGAATACTTTTCTGATTCTAAAAAAAATACACGGTCACTAGAAAATTTGGGAATTACTAAAAATATAATGAAAATAAACATGGATAATTCCAGTATTCAGAGAGAACTTCTGGTGTACACAGTCCAATATTTATGTCAGGGGCACACTGCCTATGAAGTCTAATTTCCAAGGCAGCTCGAAGGGGTCAACATCACACAAGGGAGTCTGCTACCTGTCAGTGTGGGTGAGTGACCGGGCTGCCCAGCTGCCCTCAGGAAGACCCTGCAGTACTTGGCAGGGAACAGGGGCTGCACTGTCCAGAGGGTCTGAGGTGCAGGCCGAGTGTGGCCTCTCTGGCCTGGGCTCCAACGTCAATGAGATGCAAACACTGCTATGGATCTTGCAAAGCTCCGTTTGAGGCTCAAAGTAATTTGAACCTTAATCTTATAAAAACTCAGATTTATATACATTGTGCTTCTGGAAAAAAGGGAAGAATGACTTTCTCATCAAATACAATTCTTGGTCCCATTACCCATATCTGATTGTCAGAGGAGCCTGAGCTAAGCTATGTGTTTAGACTGAATGTAACTCAGTGGTGGCCACCTTCTGCCTCTTGCTAAGACACACCAACCACACTGTCTGTCATTTCCACTGCTTCAAAGAAAATGAAGATGCTACCCTGCCCTCACGCAGTTATCCACCCAGCCCTTAATCTCTGCTTCTCTTCTCCTGTCCAGAGAAAATGTATCTGGCCTTTTCATCTGAAATGGCCAGCGACCCCTTCTAAGACTGATTTGGAAACTATATTCTACAGGAAATTCATTTTAAGAACAGTCTCAACCTCTCTGTGGCAAAACTGATCATGTGAAAAGTTCTCCTCAATTTTTAGGTCTGAGCATTTCCACTTCTATTGCTTTACCACCTTTATTTTAATTATAATGAGTCAGCATAATACCTAAATAAATTTTTCAGAACCAGACAAAATTAAGAAATACTTTATGAGAAAAAGTAATTTAGTGACAATTCATAACAGAGTTAGTGTAGCTTTTGTTTTCCAGTATCCTATTTTAAGGACTTTATTTCCTTTTCTCACAACCAGAGTTCTCTCCTTCTGAAAGCTAGACACTGGCAATACATCTAATTCTAGGTTACAAAACAGAAACACTTGCTCTTATTAGTCCATACTGCCAGCTTTTCATGTGAAAAATAGAAGAGATTCCAAATTAATGTGCTAAAGTTATTTAAGTAGCAGTGTTTAAGTAGATTTAAACACATTAATAATTTTGCTCTTGACTTAAGATCTATAATTGCTCCTTTTTACTAAAAGAATAAATGTTCAACTCATTAGGGCATAAATTTCTTCATGACTTTGTCCCTGTCAGCTTCTCTGGTCTCACCTGTTCCACAGGTGCCTCTATGCTCCAGCTCCACAGACCTGCTCACCAGTTCTAAGCTGGAAGATCAGAATTAGCAGCAGCAGCAGTTTTTCCATTTGATAGAAGCCCACCTGTCTCAATGAGTCGCAACTAGTTAGCTCCATTTTACAGTATTAGAAACGTGTTACTAAAATGATACCAAAAGTCATTATGCACAATGAGTTACAACTAAGGAAATGTATGTATGTTCTACACAATGCTACTAATGCAGCTAAAAGTGAGGAGGCCTCAGTAGAAGAAAGATGAATGAACCATTTTCCATTACTGCAGATTTAGACAGCAAGTGTTCTTAAAGCAGAAAGCAAGCAATTTTCTTTGTTACCATTTTAAATAAATCAGATGAGACTGCAAGAAATAACATTTTAAAATCATATATTACCCATCTACACCACAGGTAATTGGCTAATAGTATAAGAATTTCTGGATTTAGTATTTTAATCCAATAAATATTAATTCTAAGATCTTTATTGCTATCTTGTACATGGAGTACTAAATAGCTTATAAATTGGATAATTCTGAAAACGCTTATGTGGCAATGAGATTTTTCTCTAACCCTAAACAGCCAAAGCAATCTTGAGAAAAAAGAACAAAGCTGAAGGTATCATGCTCCCTGATTTCAAAGTAAACCACAGAGTAATCAAAACAGTATGATACTGGCACAACAACAGACACATAAATCAATGGAACCGAATAGAGAGTCCAGAAATGAAGCCACACTAAAATAGTCAATTAATCTACAACAAAGGAGGCAAGAATACATGATGGGGAAAAGGCAGCCTCTTCAATAAATAGTGTTGAGAAAATTGGACAGCTACATGCAAAAGAATCAACCTGGACTACTCTCTCATACCATGCACACAAATAAACTCAAAATGGATTAAAGATTTAAATGTAAAACCTGAAACCATAAAACTTCTAGAAGAACACACAGGCAATACACTCTTTCCCTTGGTCTTAGCAGTATTTTTTTTTTGGCTCTGTCTCCTCAGGCAAGGGATTTTTCCAAAGAAGACATACACATGGTCAACAGGTACATGAAAAGATGCTCAGCATCACTAATCATCAGGTAAATGCAAATCAAAACCACCATGAGATACCACCTCACACCTTTCATAATGGCCGTCATCAAAAAGTCTACAGATAACGAATGTTGGCGAGGATGTGGAGAAAAGGGAACCCTTGTGCACTGATGGTGGGAATGTAAATTGGTGCAGCCACTGTGGAAAACAGTATGGAGGGTCTTCAAAAAATTAAAAATAGAACTACCATATGATCCAGAAATTCCACTCCTGGATATTTACCTGAAAAAATCAAAAACACTCATTTGAAAAGATATATGGACCCCTATGTTCATAGTAGCATTATTTACAATAGCCAAGATATGAAAGCAACATAAGTGTCTGTCAATAGATGAATGGATAAAGAAGAAGTGGCATAAATACACAATGGGATATTATTTATTCATAAAAAATATGTAATTTTGCCATTTGGGACAACATGGATGGACCTAGAGGGTATCATGCTATGTGAAATAAGTTCTGACAGAGAAAGACAAATGCTGTATGATTTCATTTATATGTGGAATTAAAAAAAAAACAAACAAATGAATGAATATAGCAAAATGGAAACAAGGTCATAGATACAGAGAACAAACAGGTAGCTGCAAGAGGGGAGGGAGGTGGGGAAAGAGAGAAATTGGTGAGGGAGATTAGGGGGCACAAACTTCCAGTTACAAAATAAATGAGTCACAGGTATGAAATGTACAGAGTGGGGAATATAGTCAGTAATTACTTAATACCTTCGTATGGTGACAGATGGTAACTAGACTCACCTTGGTCATCATTTTTAAATATACAGAAACATTGAATCACTACATCATGTAACAGGAGCTTGCAGGTCAATTATACTTCAAAAGCAAACAAACAAACTCACAGAAAAAGAGATCAAATTTGTGGTTACCAGAGGAACAGGGTAGGGAGAGGGGGAACTGGATGAAGGTGATCAAAGTTATAAGATAAATAAATACTAGGGATGTAATGTACAACATGATACATATAAATAACACTGCTGTATGTTATATATGAAAATTGTTGAGAGTAAATCCTAAGAGTTCTCATGAAAAGAAAAAATTTTTTTCTATTTATCTTTGTACTTATATGAGATGATCGTTCACTAAACTAACTGTGATAATCATTTCACGATGAATGTAAGTCAAACCATTATGCTGTACACCTTAAACTTATACAGTGCTGAATGTCAATCATATCTCAACAAAACAAGAGGGAAAAAAAGAGATCAAAATTTGACCATGAGTGTAAACATAAAAATTATATGAAAGAGGGACTTCCCTAGCAGTCCAGTGTTTGAGACTTTGCCTTCCAATGCAGGGGGTGTGGGCTTGATCCCTGGTCAGGGAGCTAAGATCCCACATGCCTCATGGCCAAAAAACCAAAACATAAAACAGAAGCAATATTGTAAGAAATTCAAAAAAGACTTTAAAAAAACGGTCCACATCAAAAAAAAAAAATTATATGAAAGAAACCTGATATTCATACAATGCCATACACTGTATTTGCCAAGAAATGGCAAAGAAAGGGCTCATTAGTAACAGAATTTTATATCTGCATCTTCTACAACACTTGAGGTAAGTATATTTTCTTCAACCTAATTTTTAAAAGCACATGAAATGAAATGAAATTTCCATTGGAAAAAGATCTAATCTACTTTCTACAGTAATTTTATAACATTTCTTACAAATGTATAATTCAGCACAAGATGTAGAATGTTTTTTATGCTTAAAAATGCACAATCTCTTTTAGGTATTTTTAGGATTTAGAAGGCTGTTGTAATATCAACTCTTCTTTTCCATTACACAAATTATCAATTATATTTATTGAAAATATGTTTTAAAACAAGAGTTGCTGCATTTTGTCTCAACCAACCATTACTCACACATGACTAAGGTCCACTGCAGTGAAAGCAACATGTATTTTTATTTAGCAAAATGATAATGTCTTAATTCCAACTAGAATAATTAATACCAATTGTTTTCATATTTTAGCATTTAAAAATATAACTGCATCTTTCAAACCACTGAAAATACACACATATATTTTTCAACTACTCTCTATAACGTAACTTTACAAATGTATATAACTAATGGTTTCTTTAACTTGTGAAACAAGATTTCTTTAAATAATAATATCTATTGTTATCTTAACTATCACTCATATTCAATACTTTACAAAGATTTGCACCAAGCCTTGAGTGAAATGGCCTTCCCTCATTGGTTTTACATCCTGCCTATAGAGTAACATTTATAATGAATTCATGCACTAAGCTGAGTTGTTCAAAACTGCTCAAGTCAGAAATTAATTTCAGAGATATAATCTGAACCCTCAGGATGAAAATCACAGGACATCACTGTCCTTCTTACTACATATAAAAGCACCAAGGGAAGCTTTCTTCTCAAAAAGTACACTCAGATACATAGTTACATACATAATGCAATCAGAAAACATCACCATGATATTATTCCTCACTTAAAGTAAACCTGACTTCATATGACAACTTAATTGGATATCCAGATGAAGAAATGGAAAGATGTTAACAATATGTATTCTCTAAAATCACCTAAAATCAGGGTGTAGAATGGTGTGTGTTCACCCCTTCTTACGAGAACACTGGAATCACAACCAACTGCTGAACAACTGTCAAAAAAAAATGCTGGAACCTACCAAAAAAGATACCCTACATCCAAAGACAAAGGAGAAGCCACAATGAGACAGTAGGAGGGGCACAATAGCAATAAAATCAAATGCTATACCTGCTGGGTGGGCGACCCACAAACTGGAAAACAATTATACCACAGAAGTTCTCCCACTGGAGTGGACGTTCTGAGCCCCATGTTGGGCTTTTGAGTCTGGGAGTCCGGCAATGGGAGGAGGAGTCCCCAGAGAAATTGGCTGTGAAGGCCAGAGGGGTTTGCTCACAGGACTTCCACAGGACTGGGGGAAAAAGAAACTCCACTCTTGAAGGGTGCACACAAAGTCTCGTGCGCACCAGGATCCAGAGGAAAAAAGCAGTGACCCCATAAGAGACTGGGCCAGACCTACCTGCTAGTGTTGGAGGGTCTCCTGCAGAGGCTGGGGGCAGCTGTGGCTCACTGGGGGGGCAAAGACACTGGCAGCAGCAGTTATGGGAAGTACTCATTGGAGTGAGCCCTCCCGGAGGCCACCATTAGCCCCACAAAACAGCCTGTATGTTCCAGTGCTGGATCACCTCAGGCCAAACAACTAACAGGGAAGGAACACAGCCCCACCCACGACCAGACAAGTGGATTAAAGTTTTACTGACCATGGTCCTGCCCACCAAAGGGACAAGACCCAGCTCTACCCACGACCAGTCCCTCCCATCAGGAAGTTTGTACAAGCCTCTTAGATAGCCTCATCCACCAAAGGGCAGACAGGAGAAACAAGAAGAACTACAATCTTGCAGCCTGCAGAAGGGAAACCAAAATCACAGAAAGGTAGACAAAATGAAATGGCAGAGGATTATGTCCCAGATGAAGGAACAAGATTAAACCCCAAAAAACAACTAAGTGAAGAGGAGATAGCCAACCTTCCAGAAAAAGGATTCAGAATAATGAGAGTGAAGATGACCCAGGATCTCAGAAAAAGAATGGAGACAAGGGCTGAGAAGATGCAAGAAATGTTTAACAAAGAACTAGAAGAACTGAAGAACAGACAAATGGAAATGAACAATACAATAACTGAAATGAAAAATACTCTAGAAAGAATCAGTAGCAGAATAACTGAGGCAAAAGAATGGATAAGTGACCGGGAAGACAGAATGGTAGAAATCACTGCCACAGAACAAACTAAAGGAAAAAGAATGAAAAGAAATGAAGACAGTCTAAGAGACCTCTGGGACAGCATTAACTTCACCAACATTTGCATTATAGGGGTCCCAGAAGGAGAAGAGACAGAGAAAGGACCTGAGAAAACATTTGAAGAGATAATAGCTGAAGACTTCCCTAACATGGGAAAGGAACCTGTCACCCAAATCCAGGAAGTGCAGAGAGACCCAGGAAGGATAAACCCAAGGAGGAACACACAAAGACAGACAGTAATCAAACTGATAAAAATTAAAGACAAAGAAACAATATTAAAAGCAACAAGGGAAAAATGACAAATAACGTACAAGGGAACTCCCATAAGGTTATCAACTGATTTCTCAGCAGAAACTCTGCAGGCCAGAAGGGAGAAGCATGATATATTTAAAGTGATGAAAAGGAAGAAGCTGCAACCAAGAATACTCTACCCAGCAAGGCTCTCATTCAGATTTGATGAAGAAATCAAAAGCTTTACAGACAAGCAAAAGCTAAAAGAATTCAGCACCACCAGACCAGCTTTGCAACAAATACTAAAGGAACTCCTCTAAGTGGGAAAGAGACAAGCAACGTAAAACAACGTTGTACATATATAGACTGCTATATCAAAACCTCATGGGAACAGCAAATCCAAAAACTACAATAGATACACACAAAAAAAACAAAAAGCAACCCAAACACAACACTAAAGATGGTCATCAAACCACAAGATAAGAGAACACAAGAGGAAGGGAAGGAAGAAGACCTACAAAAGCAAACCCAAACCAATTAAGAAAACGGCAATAGGAACTTACATATCGATAATTACCTTAAATGTAAATGGATTAAATGCTCCAACCAAAGATATACACTGGCTGAATGGATACAAAAACAAGACCCATATATATGTTGTCTACAAGGGAACCACTTCATACGTAGGGACACATATAGACCAAAAGTGAGGAGATGGAAGAAGGTATTCCATGCAAATGGAAATCAAAAGAAAGCTGGAGTAGCAATACTCAAATCAGACAATAGACTTTAAAATAAAGGCTGTTATAAGAGACAAAGAAGGACACTACATAATGATCAAGGAATCAATTCAAGAAGAAGATATAACAATGGTAAATACATATGTACCAACATAGGAGCACCGCAATATATAAGGCAAATACTAACAGCCATAGAGGGAGAAACACAATAACAGTGGGGGATTTTAACACTCCATTTTCATCAAAGGACAGATCATCCAGACAGAAAATCAATAAGGAAATTCAGGTATTAAATGACACACTAGACCAGCTGGACTTAATTGATATTTATAGAGCATTCCATCCGAAAGCAGCAGAATACACATTCTTCTCAAGTGCATATGGAACTTTCTTCAGGACTGACCACATGCTAGGCCACAAAGCAAGCCTCAGTAAATTAAAGAAAATTGAAATCATATCAAGCATATTTCCTGACCACAATGCTATGAGATTAGAAATAAACTATAAGAAAAAAAACTGTAAAAACACAAACACGTGGAGGCTAAACAGTATGCTACTAAACAACAAATGGATCACTGAAGAAATCAAGAGGAAATCAAAAAATACCTACAGACAAATGAAAATGAAAGCACAATGATTCAAAACCTATGGGACACAGCAAAAGCAGTTCTAAGAGGGAAGATTATAGCAATACAATCTCACCTCAGGAAACAAGAAAAATCTCAAATAAACAACCTAACCTTACACCTAAAGCAACTAGAGAAAGAAGAACAAACCAAACCTAAAGTTAGTAGAAGGAAAGAAATCATAAAGATCAGATCAGAAATAAATGAAAAAGAAATGAAGGAAACAATAGCAAAGATCAATAAAACTAAAAGCTGGTTCTTTAAGAAGGTAAACAAAATTGATAAACCATTAGCCAAACTCTACAGGAAAAAAAGGGAGGATAGGGCAAGATGGTGGAAGAGTAACACGCGGAGATCATCTTCCTTCCCACAGATACATCAGAAATACATCTACACGTGGAACTGCTCCTACAGAACACCCACTGAATGCTGGCAGAAAACGTCAGACCTCCCAAAAGCCAAGAAATTCCCCACGTACTTGGGTAGGGCAAAAGAAAAAAGAAATAACAGAGACAAAAGAATAGGGACGGGACCTGCACCAGTGGGAGGGAGCTGTGAAGGAGGAAAGGTTTCCACACACTAGGAAGCCCCTTCGCGGGCGGAGACTGCGGGTGGCAGAGGGGGGAAGCTTCGGAGCCACGGAGGAGAGCGCAGCCACAGGGGTGCGGAGGGCAAAGCAGAGAGATTCCCGCACAGTGGCTCGGCGCCGAGCAGCACTCACCTGCCCAAGAGGCTTGTCTGCTCATCCGCTGGGGCGGGCGGGGGCTGGGAGCTGAGGCTCGGGTTTCGGACGGATCGCAGGGAGAGGACTGGGGTAGGCGGCATGAACACAGCCTGAAGGGGTTAGCGCACCACAGCTGGCTGGGAAGGAGTCCGGGAAAAAGTCTGCAGCTGCCGAAGAGGCAAGAGACTTTTCCTTCCCTCTTTGTTTCCTGGTGCTCGAGAGAGGGGATTCAGAGCACAGCCTAAACAAGCTCCAGAGACGGGAATGAGCCGCGGCTATCAGCGTGGACCCCACAGCAACAGGGACGCAGAGGGCAAAGCGGAGAGATTCCCGCACAGAGGATCAGTGCCGACCAGCACTCACCAGCCCGACAGACTTGTCTGCTCACCCGCCGGGGTGGGCAGGGGCTGGGAGCTGAGGCTCCGGCTTCGGTCGGAGCGCAGGGAGAGGACTGGGGCTGGCGGCGTGAACACAGCCTGAAGGGGTTAGCGCACCACAGCTAGCTGGGAGGGAGTCTGGGAAAAAGTCTGCAGCTGCCGAAGAGGCAAGAGACTTTTTCTTGCCTCTTTGTTTCGCGGGACGCAAGGAGAGGGGATTCAGAGCGCCGCCTAAACGAACTCCAGAGACGGGCGCAAGCCGCGGCGATCAGCGCGGACCCCAGAGACGGGCATGAGACGCTAAGGCTGCTGCTGCCAACACCAAAAAGCCTGTGTGCGAGCACAGGTCACTATCCACACCGCCCCTCCCGGGAGCCGGTGCAGCCCGCCACGGCCAGGCTCCCGTGATCCAGGGACAACTTCCCCGGGAGAACACACGGCGTGCCTCGGGCTGGTGCAACGTCACACCGGCCTCTGCCACCGCAGGCTCACCCCACATCCGTACCCCTCCCTCCCCCAGCTTGAGGGAGCCTGAGCCCCCGAAGCAGCTGCTCCTTTAACCCCGTTCTGTCTGGGCAGGGAACAGAGGCCCTCAGGCCACCTACACGCAGAGGCAGGTCCAAATCCAAAGCTGAACCCCGGGAGCTGTGCGAACAAAGAAGAGAAAGGGAAAACTCTCCCAGCAGCCTCAGAAGCAGCAGATTAAAACTCCAGAAGCAACTTAATGTGCCTGCATCTGTTGAATACCTGAATAGACAACGAATCATCCCAAATTCAGGAGGTGGACTTTGGGAGCAGGATATATTAATTCTTTCCCTTTTCCTTTTTTTGTGAGTGTATATGTACATGCTTCTGGGTGAGATTTCGTCTGTATAGCTTTGCTTTATAATAGCTTTATTTTGCTTCACTATATTTTATCCTCTTTCTTTCTTTCTTTCTATTTTTTCTCCCCTGTACTCTGAGCCGTGTGGATGAAAGGCTCTTGGTGCTCCAGCCAGGCATCAGGGCTGTGCCTCTGAGGTGGGAGAGCCAACTTCAGTACACTGGTCCACAAGAGACCTCCCAGCTCCACATAATACCAAACGGCGAAAATCTCTCAGAGATCTCCATCTCAACATCAAGACCCAGCTTCACTCAATGACCAGCAAGCTACAGTGCAGGACACCCTATGCCAAACAACTAGCAAGACAGGAACACAGCCCTATCCATTAGCAGAGAGGCTGCCTAAAATCATAATAAGGCCACAGACACCCCAAAATACACCACCAGACATGGACGTGCCCACCAGAAAGACAAGATCCAGCCTCATCCACCAGAACACAGGCACTAGTTCCCTCCACCAGAAGGCCTACACAACCCACTGAACCAACCTTAGCCACTGGGGACAGACACCAAAAACAACGGGAACAACGAACCTGCAGCCTGTGAAAAGGAGACCCCAAACACAGTAAGATAAGCAAAATGAGACGACAGAAAAACACACAGCAGATGAAGGAGCAGGGTCAAAACCCACCAGACCTAACAAATTAAGAGGAAATAGGCAGTCTACCTGAAAAAGAATTCAGAATAATGATAGTAAGGATGATCCAAAATCTTGGAAATAGAATAGACAAAATGCAAGAAACATTTAACAAGGACGTAGAAGAACTAAAGAGGAAACAAGCAATGATGAAAAACACAATAAATGAAATTAAAAATACTCTAGATGGGATCAATAGCAGAATAACTGAGGCAGAAGAACAGATAAATGACCTGGAAGATAAAATGGTGGAAATAACTACTGCAGAGCAGGATAAAGAAAAAAGAATGAAAAGAACTGAGGACAGTCTCAGAGACCTCTGGAACAACGTTAAACGCACCAACATTCGAATTATAGGGGTCCCAGAAGAAGAAGAGAAAAAGAAAGGGATTGAGAAAATATTTGAAGAGATTATAGTTGAAAACTTCCCTAACATGGGAAAGGAAATAGTTAATCAAGTCCTGGAAGCACAGAGAGTCCCATACAGGATAAATCCAAGGAGAAACACGCCAAGACACATATTAATCAAACTGTCAAAAATTAAATATAAAGAAAACATATTAAAAGCAGCAAGGGAAAAACAACAAATAACACATAAGGGAATCCCCATAAGGTTAACAGCTGATCTTTCAGCAGAAACTATGCAAGCCAGAAAGGAGTGGCAGGATATACTTAAAGTCATGAAGGAGAAAAACCTACAACCAAGGTTACTCTACCCAGCAAGGATCTCATTCAGATTTGATGGAGAAATTAAAACCTTTACAGACAAGCAAAAGCTGAGAGAGTTCAGCACCACCAAACCAGCTTTACAACAAATGCTAAAGGAACTTCTCTAGGCAAGAAACACAAGAGAAGGAAAACACCTACAATAACAAACCCAAAACATTTAAGAAAATGGGAATAGGAACATACATATTGATAATAACCTTAAATGTAAATGGATTAAATGCTCCCACCAAAAGACACAGACTGGATGAATGGATACAAAAACAAGACCCATATATATGCTGTCTACAAGAGACCCACTTCAGACCTAGAGACACATACAGACTGAAAGTGAGGGGATGGAAAAAGATATTCCATGCAAATGGAAATCAAAAGAAAGCTGGAGTAGCAATTCTCACATCAGACAAAATAGACTTTACAATAAAGACTATTACAAGAGACAAAGAAGGACACTATATAATGATCAAGGGATCGATCCAAGACGAAGGTATAACAATTGTAAATATTTATGCACCCAACATAGGAGCACCTCAATACATAAGGCAAATACTAACAGCCATAAAAGGGGAAATTGACAGTAACACAATCATAGTAGGGGACTTTAACATCCCACTTTCACCAATGGACAGATCATCCAAAATGAAAATAAATAAGGAAATACAAGCTTTAAATGATACATTAAACAAGATGGACTTAATTGATATTTATAGGACATTCCACCCAAAAACAACAGAATACACATTTTTCTCAAGTGCTCATGGAATATTCTCCAGGATAGATCATATCTTGGGTCACAAATCAAGCCTTGGTAAATTTAAGAAAATTGAAATCATATCAAGTATCTTTTCCGACCACAATGCTATGAGACTAGATATCAATTACAGGAAAAGATCTGTAAAAAATACAAACACATGGAGGCTACACAATACACTACTGAATAACGAAGTGATCACTGAAGAAATCCAAGGGGAAATCAAAAAATACCTAGAAATAAATGACAATGGAGACACAACGACCCAAAACCTATGGGACGCAGCAAAAGCAGTGCTAAGAGGGAAGTTTATAGCAATACAAGCCTACCTCAAGAAAGAGGATACATCTCGAATAAACAACCTAACCTTGCACCTGAAGCAATTAGAGAAAGAAGAACAAAAAAACCCCAAAGTTAGCAAAAGGAAAGAAATCATAAAGATCAGGTCAGAAATAAATGAAAAAGAAATGAAGGAAACAATAGCAAAAATCAATGAAACTAAAAGCTGGTTCTTTGAGAAGATAAACAAAATTGATAAACCATTAGCCAGACTCATCAAGAGAAAAAGGGAGAAGACTCAAATCAATAGAATTAGAAATGAAAAAGGAGAAGTAACCACTGACACTGCAGAAATACAAAGGATCATGAGAGATTACTACACGCAACTCTATGCCAATAAAATGGACAACCTGGAAGAAATGGACAGATTCTTAGAAATGCACAACCTGCCGAGACTGAACCAGGAAGAAATAGAAACTATGAACAGACCAATCACAAGCACTGAAATTGAAACTGTGATTAAAAATCTTCCAACAAACAAAAGCCCAGGACCAGATGGCTTCACAGGCGAATTCTATCAAACATTTAGAGAAGACCTAACACCTATCCTTCTCAAACTCTTCCAAAATATTGCAGAGGGAGGAACACTCCCAAACTCATTCTATGAGGCCACCATCACCCTGATACCAACACCAGACAGAGATGTCACAAAGAAAGAATACTACAGGCCAATATCACTGATGAACATAGATGCAAAAATCCTCAACAAAATACTAGCAAACAGAATCCAACAGCACATTAAAAGGATCATACACCATGATCAAGTGGGGATTACCCCAGGAATGCAAGGATTCTTCAATATACACAAATCAATCAACGTGATACACCATACTAACAAACTGAAGGAGAAAAACCATATGATCATCTCAATAGATGCAGAGAAAGCTTTCGACAAAATTCAACACCCACTTATGATAAAAGCCCTGCAGAAAGTAGGCATAGAGGGAACTTTCTTCAACATAATAAAGGCCATATATGACAAACCCACAGCCAACATTGTCCTCAATGGTGAAAAACTGAAACCATTTCCACTAAGATCAGGAACAAGACAAGGTTGCCCACTCTCACCACTATTATTCAACATAGTTTTGGAAGTGTTAGCCACAGCAATCAGAGAAGAAAAAGAAATAAAAGGAATCCAAATTGGAAAAGAAGACGTAAAGCTGTCACTGTTTGCAGATCACGTGATACTATACATAGAGAATCCTAAAGATGCTACCAGAAAACTCCTAGAGCTAATCAATGAATTTGGTAAAGTAGCAGGATACAAAATTAATGCACAGAAATCTCTTGCATTTTTATAAACTAATGACGAAAAATCTGAAAGTGAAATTAAGAAAACACTCCCATTTACCACTGCAACAAAAAGAATAAAATATCTAGGAATAAACCTACCTAAGGAGACAAAAGACCTGTATGCAGAAAATTATAAGACACTGATGAAAGAAATTAAAGATGATACAAATAGATGGAGAGATATACCATGTTCTTGGATTGGAAGAATCAATATTGTGAAAATGACTATACTGCCCAAAGCAATCTACAGATTCAATGCAATCCCTATCAAATTACCACTGGCATTTTTCACAGAACTAGAACAAAAAATTTCATGATTTGTATGGAAACACAAAAGACCCCGAATAGCCAAAGCAATCTTGAGAACGAAAAATGGAGCTGGAGGAATCAGGCTCCCTGACTTCAGACTATATTACAAAGCTACAGTAATCAAGACACTTTGGTACTGGCACAAAAACAGAAATATAGATCAATGGAACAGGATAGAAAGCCCAGAGATAAACCCACGCACATATGGTCACCTTATCTTTGATAAAGGAGGCAAGCATATACAGTGGAGAAAAGACAGCCTCTTCAATAAGTGGTGCTGGGAAAATTGGACAGATACATGTAAAAGTATGAAATTAGAACACTCCCTGACACCATACACAAAAATAAACTCAAAATGGATTAAAGACCTAAGTGTAAGGCCAGACACTATCAAACTCTTAGAGGAAAACATAGGCAGAACACTCTATGACATACATCACAGCAAGATTCTTTTTGACCCAGCTCCTAA
This sequence comes from Balaenoptera physalus, assembly GCF_965194825.1. NCBI lineage: Eukaryota > Metazoa > Chordata > Mammalia > Artiodactyla > Balaenopteridae > Balaenoptera > Balaenoptera physalus. The sequence continues at coordinate 46,468,677 of NC_138896.1, read as the reverse complement.
AGAAATGGAAATAAAAACACAAATAAACAAATGGGACCTAATGAAACTTAAAAGCTTTTGCACAGCAAAGGAAACTACAAACAAGACCAAAAGACAACCCTCAGAATGGGAGAAAATATTTGTAAATGAAGCAACTGACAAAGGATTAATCTCCAAGATTTACAAGCATCTCATGCAGCTCAATAACAAAAAAACGAACAACCCAATCCAAAAATGGGCAGAAGACCTAAATAGACATTTCTCCAAAGAAGATATACAGACGGCCAACAGACACATGAAAGAATGCTCAACATCATTAATCATTAGAGAAATGCAAATCAAAACTACAATGAGATATCATCTCACACCGATCAGAATGGCCATCATCAAAAAATTTAGAAAGAATAAATGCTGGAGAGGGTGTGGAGAAAAGGGAACACTCTTGCACTGTTGGTGGGAATGTAAATTGATACAGCCACTATGGAGAACAGTATGGAGGTTCCTTAAAAAACTACAAATAGAACTACCATACGACCCAGCAATCCCACTACTGGGCATATACCCTGAGAAAACCATAGTTCAAAAAGAGTCATGTACCAAAATGTTCATTGCAGCTCTATTTACAATAGCCAGGACATGGAAGCAACCTAAGTGTCCATCATCGGATGAATGGATAAAGAAGATGTGGCACTTATATACAATGGAATATTACTCAGCCATAAAAAGAAATGAAATGGAGGTATTTGTAATGAGGTGGATGGAGTTAGAGTCTGTCATACAGAGTGAAGTAAGTCAGAAAGAGAAAAACAAATACAGTGTGCTAACACATATATATGGAATCTAAGGGGAAAAAAAAAAAAAAAGGCCATGAAGAACCTAGTGGCAAGACGGGAATAAAGACACAGACCTACTAGAGAATGGACTTGAGGATATGGGGAGGGGGAGGGGTGAGATGTGACAGAGTGAGAGAGTGTCATGGACATATATACACTACCAGATGTAAAATAGATAGCTAGTGGGAAGCAGCCGCATAGCACAGGGAGATCAGCTCAGTGCTTTGTGACCACCTAGAGGGGTGGGATAGGGAGGGTGGGAGGGAGGGAGATGCAAGAGGGAAGAGATATGGGAACATATGTATATGTATAACTGATTCACTTTGTTATAAAGCAGAAACTAACACACCATTGTAAAGCAATTATACTTCAGTGAAGATGTTTAAAAAAAATAAAAAGGGGGAGAAGACTCAAATCAGTGGAATTAGAAATGAAAAAGGAGAAGTAACAACTGACACCACAGAAATACAAAGGACCATAAGAGACTAGTACAAGCAACTGTATACCAATAAAATGGATGCCCTGGAAGAAATGGACAGATTGTTAGAACGGTACAATCTCCAAAGACTGAACCAGGAAGAAATAGAAAATATGAACAGACCAATCACAAGAACTGAAATTGAACCTGTGATTTAAAAACTTCCAACAAACAGAAATCCAGGACCCAATGGCTTCACAGGTGAATTCTATTAAATATTTAGAGAAGAGCTAACAGCTATTCTTCTGAAATTGTTCAAAAAAATTTCAGAGGAAGGAAAACTCCCAAATTCATTCTATGAGGCCACCACCACACTGACACCAAAACCAGACAGAGATACCACACAAAAAAAGAAATTACAGGCCAATATCACTGACAAATATACATGCAAAAATCCTCCACAAAATACTAGCAATCCGAATCCAACAATACATTAAAAGGACCATACACCGTGATCAATTGGGATTTATCCCAAGGATGCAAGGATTTTTCAATATCCACAAATCAATCAGTGTGATACACTACATCAATAAATTGAAAAATAAAAACCATATAATCATCTCAATAGCTGCAGAAAAAGCTTTTGATAAAATTCACCACCTATTTATGATAAAAACTCTCCAGAAAGTAAGCATAGAGGGAACCTACCTTAACACAATAAAGGCCATATAAAACAAACCTACAGCTAACATCATACTCAATGGTGAAAAGCTGAAAGCACTTCCTGTAGGATCAGGAACAAGACAAGGATGTCCACTCTTGCCACTTTTATTCAACATACTTTTGGAAGTCTTAGATATGGCAATTAGAGAAGAAAAAGAAGTAAAAGGAACGCAAATTGGAAAAGAAGAAGTTAAACTGTCACTGTTTGCAGATGACATGCTATTGTATACAGAAAAGCCTAAAGATGCTACCAGAAAACTACTAGAGCTCATCAATGAATTTGGTAAAGTTGCAGGATACAAAATTAATACACAGAAATCTGGTGCATTTCTATACACTAACAATGAAAGCTTAGAAAGAGAAATTCAAGAAACAATCCCATTTACCATTGCAACAAAAAGAATAAAATACCTAAGAATAAACCTACCTTAGGAGGCAAAAGACCTGTACTCAGAAAACTATAAGACACTGATGAAAGAAAACAAAGATGACACAAACAGATGGAGAGATATACCATGTTCTTGGATAGCAAGATTCAATACTGTGAAAATGACTATAGTACCCAAAGCAATCTACAGATTCAGTGCAATCCCTATCAAATTACCAATGGCATTTTTTACAGAATTAGAACAAAAAATCTTAAAATTTGTATGGAGACAAAAAAGACCCCGAATAGCCAAAACAATCTTGAGGGAAAAAAACGGAGCTGGAGGAATAATACTCCCTGACTTCAGACAATACTACAAAGCTACAGTGATCAAGACAATATGGTACTGGCACAAAAGCAGAAATATAGATAAATGGAACAGGATAGAAAGCTCAGAGATAAACCCATGCACCTATGGTCAACTAATCTATGACAAACGTGGCGAAGATATACCATGGAGAAAAGACAGTCTCTTCAATAAGTGGTGCTGGGATAACTGGACAGCTATATGTAAAAGAATGAAATTAGAACACTCCTTAACACCATACACAAAAATAAACTCAAAATGGATTAAAGACCTAAATGTAACACCGGTCACTATAAAACTCTTAGAGGAAAACATAGGAAGAACACTCTTGGACATAAATCACAGCAAGATCTTTTTTGATCCACCTCCTCTAGAAATGGAAATAAAAACAAAAATAAACAAATGGAACCTAATGAAACTTAAAAGCTTTTGCACAGCAAAGGAAACTATAAACAAGATGAAAAGACAACCCTCAGAATGGGAGAAAATATTTGCAAATGAATCAATGGACAAAGGATTAATCTCCAAAATACATAAACAGCTCATGCAGCTCAATATTAAAGAAACAAACAACCCAATCCAAAAATGGACAGAAGACCTAAATAGACATTTCTCCAAAGAAGACATACAGATGGCCAAGAGGCACATGAAAAGCTGCTCATCATCACTAATTATTAGAGAAATGCAAATCAAAACTACAATGAGGTATCACCTCACACCAGTTAGAAGGGGCATCATCAGAAAATCTAAAAACAACAAATGCTGGAGAGGGTGTGGAGAAAAGGAACCCTCTTGCACTGTTTGTAGGAATGTAAATTGATACAGCTACTATGGAGAACAGTATGGAAGTTCCTTAAAAAACTAAAAATAGAACTACAATATGACCCAGCAATCCCACTACTGGGCATACACCCAGAGAAAACCATAATTCAAAAAGAGTCATGCACTTGTTAGAATTAATTATTCCCAGACTTCAACGTAGACTTACAGAAGCAAATATCCAGAATTAGAACCTGGGAACCTGCTTTTCTTACAGTTTCCCTGTAAGAATCTTAACATCAGTCTACTGAATGCTGCTAGTCTGTCTTTGCAGGATTACAAGATACAAAAATATATATAAACTTCTATAAGTGGCCACAAAGTGACCATTTCTATATTTCTCAATCCCGAGTTAATTTCTGCAACAACCCCCATTTCACAGTCTATATCCAAAGTTGGTCTCCCCAATCAGATAAATTTAAATATGGGTTTGTTATTAGTTGCTGATAATTATTAATTTTTGAGAGAATTTACATAGTAATGATATATTCAAAAGGAAATCCATGAAAGATTAGAGACAGATACAGAAGTATTATGGGTGAAAAGAGATAATGTTAGATCTGTGTTTAAAAAGTGGACAGAGACTAAATTACATAAGATTGACACAATGCTGTATGTTTTCAAACTGTATACATTAAGGTTTATTATATTACATTCCTTACTTGTATCAATGTTTGAACTTTTCTGAAATATACTTTATAAAGCACTAAGATTGTTGGTAGTAGAGGTATCTGTTCTTACACTTCTTCTTGGTTCAGCAACAGACTATGCTTTCCAGCCCTACTGCACTTTAGGGATGCCCATAAAATTAAATTCCTAACAATGAAATATGAGAAAAAGTGATCTTTGTTGTGTTTCTGGTCTAGGACTTTAAAAAGTCTCCTTCCTATTTATTCTCTTTCACTTTTTTCCCTGCTAGAACCTGGGTGTGGTGAGCCAATCTCAACAAGGCACCCTCCATGGCAACACCCTATGATGCTGTTGGAGCCCCCAAAGGAATGACTGGGTTTTGACTGAATGATTGGAAAAGAGTCATCCTCAAGTCTTAAAAAAAAACCCAAAACCTTGAATGGTTATGTGAATAAGAAATAAACTAATTTTGTGTTAAGCCATTATACTTTTGAGTCATTTTTATAGCAGTTTAGCCTATCCTAATGAATATCATGAGAATTTGTTGTGTATGCTCTTCTGAAAACAAAATAAAGCTAATTTAAAGGTTGCTTAGAACACATACCCCATGTACCAGGTAAGAGCTATGAACTGTAGGGAGTTAGCATGGGTTGCATAGAACTCTTCAAGACAGCTTGCTAAGGGGAGGAGAAACCTCAATAGAAAGCACCTAGAGGTGTACCTCCAGATATCTAGGCATCAACCAAGGAGTTGAAAACAACAAACCAGAATAAAGATGCATGTTAATTATTGAACTCAAGTTGTCTTTATCACTAGAAGTGCCTAAAAATCTCTTTTATTATTTGAGAATCATCAGAAGAATATAGAATGCACCCTAGTTTTCTTCTAGAAAGACAGGGAAAAATTCATCTTGCAGAATAAGATAAATGGAGAGTGATAGAAAAGGTTCAGGTTCTTTTCTCATTATTTTCTGTGCGCCCTACTTGTTCAACAAAATAGTATACTCATACTGAACTTCATATTTTTATCCTTGCTTATATCATTTTGCTTAAATTATGTGTAAAAACTATATTTTCTAAAATAGGAAGTAAGGTTAAATTAAAAAAAAAAAAAAAAAAGAGTCATGCACCCCAATGTTCATTGCAGCACTATTTACAATAGCCAGGTCATGGAAGCAACCTAAATGCCCACTGACAGATGAATGGATAAAGAAGATGTGGTACATATATGCAATGGAATATTACTCAGCCATAAAAAGGAATGAAATTGGGTCATCTATAGAGACGTTGACGGACCTAGAGACTTTCATACAGAGTGAAGTAAGTCAGAAAGAGATAAACAAATATCGTATATTAATGCATATATGTGGAATCTAGAAAAATGGTACAGATGAACCAGTTTACAAGGCAAAAACAGAGACACAGATGTAGAGAACAAATGTATGGACACAAGGGGGAAAGTGCGGGGTAGGGGGGTGATGGTGGTGGGATGAATTTGGAGATTGGGATTGACATATATACACTAATATGTATAAAATAGATAACTAATAAGAACCTGCTATATAAGGAAGGAAGGGAGGGAGGGAGGGAGGGAAGAAGGAAGGAAGGAAGGAAGGAAGGAAGGAAGGAAGGAAGGAAGGAAGGAAGGAAGGAAGGAAGGAAGGAAGGGAGGGAGGGAGGGAGGGAGGAAGGAAAAAAAAAAGATTGCTATTATCCTAAGATCAGTTCTGTTTTCCCTTAGTCAAAGTTATTTTGGTTGCAAATAACATAAACAATCAGAGCCACCTTAAATAATTATCAGAAAAGTGTGTATCTTGGAAAAATCCTGGGGCTTCTCAAGGAAGTAAGGTTAGCTGGGGCCCTGGAAAGACCTCCTTGGAATGGCCTCAGTCTGTGTATCTGTTTTGTTCTGAAGAACAGACTTACAACCTCAGAGTCTACTTTTCCCCTGTACCAGGAACCAACCCAAACTGGGTGACCTCTTTCCTTTAATGCCAATTTCTCACCAGAAAAAGTCGGGTGGCTGCTCTGATCCCTTTGGCAGCAGACAAGTGAACAAGGGTGAGTAATTCAGTGCCCTGAAGAAGCGGGTCAGGGTTTTAAGAGAATATGGGTCAAAACAAACTTAGGGAATCTTGTGAAACATCAATTATATGATATCAGTCATCAGGAACTAGAAAGTGAATTGCATCTAAGAAAGTTGTACTTATTTTTGCATTTCTAATTGGAAGTGGTCAAAATGAGCTACTAACAGTAAACATCAGACACTTTAGAGACTTTTTTTCTCTCCTTATTCACCTAATGTGGATCTTAAAACTAATATTGTGAAAGTCTGATACATATATAAAAAAGACATTTTCTTTTAGGGATTTAAATATATCTATAAACTATTATTTAACATAAATCATACACTCTAACATTTCATGTTCAGACAAATTTCAAAAGCAGTTTTCCTTTATGGTAAATAAAGAAATATTGTCTGATACTATGAAATTTTTAAAATATGAGATAAAATTGATATTCATAAATCATCTAATCCAAACTTCCATTTCCAAGTAAGTATCAACATATATCTTTTGAAAAAAACAAAATAGTTATTTTTCCTTTCCTCAATTTTCTATAGGAGGTTTTAAATACCCCCATAGGAAAAGACTTCAGTACTTCACAAGGCTATCTCACTTGATGGCATGTAAATTCATTTTACTTCTTGTCCAGATCCAAACAGAAATTGTCCACTACATCCCTATTTCTAAAACCCAGAGCACAACCATTTTCCTTCAGGGAGTAGCCTTCCCCCAAGAATTACCTTGTCAGAATCCAGCACTGATGTACTGTGTCAGTCTGGATCATTGTTAAATCTTCTTTTTGGCTATTAGTGTTGACACGATGGGCACCTGCGTGTTTACGAAATCATAGTGGTATGGTACCTGTGCTTTAGGGATTAATCTAAAGTCACCAGTCACTTATGCCCTTGGGCAGTTTCCAAAACTATGTCACATTTCAGGGTAATTGCGATGCTGGCTCTTAATATGCCACTGATGATCAAGAGGTATCAATGGGCTATCACTGTGGATGGAGATGTTGGTCCCAGTTGTTCGTCTGCAGGTGTACCTATTTTACCCAGGGTAGGTTTGTCAATTCTGTACAGTGTATTGTTTCTGTACAATATATTTTTTACCTGCAAAAATAGAAAAAGCATATAACCTACTATCTAAAATTATATGGTCTTTTTTTAAATAAAATGTTTAATGCATCTACTTTACCCACTATTTTGTGATTCTAGAACCTACTTTGCTAGTGAGGACAGGGCAATTGTTCAAATTTTACTAGATATCACTACTGCTGAGTAGCAGCAAGTACCTTACTTCTTTATTGAAAGAATGCTGTCCTTGTCAGAGTCAGTAAACTTCAAGGCCTCTGGGATGGCTAGTCTCCTCCTCAGTTACAGTAAGGAAAGGGTATTCATAATGTTCTTAAAAGATTATGTTCTAAATTCTGAGGAAATGGCAAAAAATTCATATAGCTATATATAATTTTAAAGCACAGTCCAAAAACATGTCATGCTTAATCATTCTAAGGCAGCCATTGTTCCCTTTGTATTGTAATAAACATACTGAGGGTCAATATTGCAGACAGTTCACATATACTTAGACACTATGATCTTTATTTCTCTATATTTTATGTGCTTAAACACTATACTATATCTTTTAACACTTTAAACATGATAATGAGCAAAAGAAAATCTTTTCAGTAAATGATACTGGATATTTAAATCTTAAAAAAAAATAAGAACTTTGACCCTATCTTGACACCATATACAAAAGTTACCTCAAGATGTGTCATAAACCTATACTTAAAAGCTAAAACCATAAAGCCTCTAGAAAAAAAATATTGAGAAGACCCTTTGTGACTTTGAGGTAGGCAAAGATTTCCTAGGGAGGACACAACACTAAAGTATAAGAAAAAAAACAATGAATTAGACTTCAGAAAAAAATTAACTTCTGCTCTTCAAAAGACACTTAAGAAAATTAAAAGCTAAGCCACATATTGGGAGAAAATATTTGCAGTATGTATACTTCACAAAGGATGCAAATCCAGAATATACAAATTACTCCACCAACAATAAAAAGACCAACAATCCAATTAAAAGTTTGTCAATATTCTAACCAATTGTTTCAAGTAAGATAACAGATACAAATGGCCAAAAAGCATTTGAAAACATGTTCAACATCATTAATCATCAAGGAATTGCATATTAAAAGGGGAAAGGGGGGGATAAATTAGGAGTTTGGGATTAACATATACACACTACTATGTATGAAATAGATAACCAACAAGGACCTACTGTATAGCACAGGGAACTATACTCAGTATCTTGTAATAACCTATAATAGAAAAAAAATCTTAAAAAAAAATATAAAAATAACTGAATCACTTTGCTGTACATCAGAAACGAACACAACATTGTAAATCAACTATAACTCAATAAAAAAATAAAATTTAAAAAAGATTCAAACAAACAAACAAACAAAAACTACAATAAGTTACCACTTGAAATACTAGAATAGCTGTTGTTAAGACTGAGAACTTCAGGTACTGGCAAGCAAGTAGAACCACCAGCGTATTCATACAATGTTGGTGAGAGATAAAACAGTGCAACCACTTTAGGAAATTATTTTGCAATCCCATATAATATAAATAAGGTTTACCATATATACACATACACACACACACACACACACACACACACACACACACACATTCTAAGACCCAGCAATTCTGTTTTATGTAAAGAGAATGCATGTCCACAAAAATCTTGCACATGAACATTCATAGCAGCCTATTCATAATAAGCATAATAAGCTATCCCTGAAAACAGCCCAGATGTCCATTCACAAGAGACTGGATAATCAAAGTGTGAGATATTGATACAATGGAACATTACTCAGCAAGGAAAAATAAACTATTGATAAATGTAGCAACATAGATAACTTTCAAGACTATGTTGAACTTAAGAAGAAGGAAGAGTGCATACTCTTTGAGCTTCTGAGTCTTTCCTAATCCCGCATCTATCGCATGCACCTACTTTTTTCTTTGAGGGTTCTTAGGACTTGTTGTCACATGTGACTTTGTTGACCACTGCCACCTTCTTGATACATTTTCCCCATGAATTTGTGATTCTACAGTCAATGTAGAAATTTACTGTCTCCATTCTGATCAGTGATCCACAGTGAGCATGAGATGGGCACCAGAATGTGCTGGACATTTAGATCCTTTAAGCTTGTATTATGAGCATTTCTCCACACTAAGTGACATTGTAGTGTGAAAAGATGTATGTATTATCTTTCCAAGATTTGTTTTGGCACTGGAGGAAATATTAACTATGTTGGATCTGAAAGAAGACATTTGCATATGCAAAACTTTAATTATTTATTTTAAGGTTAAGCATTACTTTATGAAACACTTATTTGTGTGTGTGTGTGTGTGTGTGGTATTTCTTACCCTGGAATGTGATAAAAATTATTTGAGAGCTACTGTTATAATAGAAACAACACAGTAGGTGATGTCAAAACACTAGTGTTTGATTCCTAGATCTGCCATTTGGCTGCTTTGTGACTCTGGGCCAATTTCTAAATCTGTTTGAGCCTTTGCTTCCTCATCTATGATACAGGCTCTTGTCAACTATACCACGGATCAATCATCAATCATCTCATGAATCCTCTGCAAGTTTACCTGCAGTATTTATCCAACAGCAGAAATCAATGAAGATTCTTTTCTTTACTCCACTTTGTTTTTTTTAAAAAAATTGAGGTAAATCTTATGAATAGAGAAATGCAGTTTTTAGGTTTACAATTTGATGAGTTGTGATAACTGTATAAGCTGTATATGCAGGGCTCTTGACAAGAATAGAGAACATTTCCATCAGCCCAGAGACTCTCCTTATACAGCTTTACCATGACTCTGCATTCCTTTGGCAACCACTATTCTGATTTCTATTATCATAAATCACTTTTTTCTTCAACTTTATATAAATGTTCTTTTAGACTGTGCAGTTTTTACAGTCAACAAGTCTAAACTTAACATAGTTTACAAGACATGTGTGATAAGCGTTTACCATTCTCTTTAGACCCACTTTTCTACATGCTTTCTCTTTTACTGTATTTTCCAAGCATATTTAATCTGTTGGGTTCCTGGACCCACTTCCAACGACCCCTTTCTTGTGCTTCAGATGACAGTTGCAAGTCTAGGCTGTTACTTGTACTTCTAACCTACTGGTTGTAAACCAGAGGTTCGCAGGGCCCCCCCTCTCCTTGGGGACAATTAATTTGCTAGAGAAGCTCACAGAACTCAGAGAAGCATCTTACTAGAACATCTGTTTATTACAGTGATACACTCAGGAACAGCCGGGTGGAAGAGATGCACAGAGCAGGTCTGGAAAAGAGCGCAGAGCTTCCAAGCCTTTTCGGAGCTCAGCATTCTCCCTAGATCTCCACGTGCTACCAATCTGGAAGAAATCTGAATCCAGTCCTTCTATGTTATTATGAACGTTTCATTACATAGGCATGGTTGATTAAATCACTGGCGACTGGCAACTGATTCAAGCTCTAGCCCCTCTCCCCAAAGGTCTGGGGGGTGGGAAGGAGAGGTAGGACTTAAAGTTCCTACCCTCTAATTACCAGTTGGGTCGCCTGGCAACCAGCCCCCATCTTTAAGTTACCTAGGGGCATTTCAAAAAGTCACCTTATTTATATTACAAAAGGCACCTTTACAGCTCTCTTCACTTAGGAAATACCAAGAGTTTTAGGAGCTCTGGCCAGAAACAGGTAAGATGATCAAATATATATATATATATATCTTATTGTAAATCATAATATCACACTTAACTTCTACCTATTCAAAAAAATGTTCTCTTTCTTTTCAGGCTTTGGAGATGTTCGCTGTATCCATGTATGATTCTCCCAGATTATAACCTCTTCTTCACTGAATCTCCACCATATCCTACTTCTGTGTTAGATCTCAACTAACATGGCCCTTCCCACTGAGGCCGCCCATGATCTCTGTGGGCTTCTAAAGCATCAACTATTTGCCTTGTCGTTGCATTTCTCAGATCCTATGGAGATTGCGTATTTAATTACCTGTAACTCTGTCCTCTCCTCCACCTAAAAGTAGGTCTCAGATAGTAATACTGAGTACAGATAATAGCAACCAATTGGACCAAGTCTGTACTGTTTCTCATTTATCACCTGTTTCGTATATGCTTCACACACACACACACACACACACACACACACACACACACACACACACATACAGTCTGCTCATTTTACTCAAAGAGAAACCATTTGGCTTATTGTACTTCATTCCAAATACTTATCACCTCATCTAGTTCCATTAAATGGCTTTTAATTATCATAACGCTTTCTTCTACCAGATTTTCCTTATATGGATATGATATAATTTCCAATCTTTCACTAATTTCAGAATACTAGCTTACTACAGAGACATCTATCCTCAAGAAGTCCATTCCAAAACAATCACATATAATAAATTGCCATCTGCCTCAGCACATCAAATGACTTTCATCTTCACACAATTCCTTAAAGGCCCCCTCTTGCACCAGATCTTAGGTGGATAAAAAGGCAGCTTCTAGTTTTTGGCTTCTAAGAAGAAAAACAGACTATGTGGAGATATGGATGATACTTAATTCAATTTAACACTCACATTTACATGCTTAAATATACAGTAAGAACTGTATTCTGTTTTGTATTCATGTTACTGTTTTCATTTTATAGTCTTCTTTTATACAATGAGTATATTGCTACACGTAAATCAAATTTCTAAAAATCAAATTCCTTAAATTTCCTAAAGAAAATTATTTTAAAGGAAACAAATTCTCTAGTAACAGATATTTAACTCTCCTAAAAGTTTTTCAAAGCAAGATCTTGGTATTTCCTTAAACAGGTCATATTCTGCAATACTGTTTAGTGTTTCAATGTTTAATGGTTGCTTTTTGAGACTTTCACATTATAGTTGGACATTTACTTAACCTCTGATTTATTACTTAAAAAATCCAAATGGATTAGGCTATCCTCTAATCTGCCTCTTTATCTTTCCCATAATATAGGGACAATATTACCTGCCTTTTTGGATATAATGTAAGGACGTGACCCACAGTATATGTTCAAGAAAAGCAGCTATTACTCTAGTCATCCCTTTCTTCTCAAAATGAACAGATTTCTTCTCCTTCAGCCTCTACTGAGTTTCCATCACTGAGGCTCTGTCTCCTGAGTTGCATCAGGGTCTATCATTTTCTGACATACAATGAACCTGCTAAAAATAGCTATACCCGAGAGAAAACATGTTAATTCTGCTTTTCTATTAGAAGGTAAAATCTAATCTTCAATGTTTTGAAGGAAATGGGCATCAATTGTGCCATTCCTGATAAAAGTGTAATAATACAGACCAATCTGTTTCAAAGTCATTAAATCCTAAAGCCTCATTACCTATAGATAACATTTGAATCAGGCCATGCTGGTGAAACCGGTTCTCAGTTTCTGACCACATGTGAACTCTACTCAACTCCCAAATTTTAAACAAAACTGACACTCCCTCAAGACACAAGAGAGGACCTATGGTTGTTCTTCCTTCCTAGAAGAATTTGGCAAATGTAAGCAGTTCTCTTAAAAAAAAACATGGAAAGAAAAAGTCTCAGCAAATCACACAAAGTTCTCCAATCCCTCTTTTGGATCCAAAAAAAGAAAAAAAAGTGTTATCCTGCTCTTCACCATCTCACCACTAAACTCCCTCAGAAACAACAGTCGATGCAAGACACTGAAAATGTAGGCTCCCTCGATAATCCTGAACCCAATTCTGTACTAAGGTAAATTTCCCCATTTATAAATGTATTTGCCTTTTATATACTATACCTACTTAAAGACGCTGTGGAAGAATTCATCCAATACTTGCATTCAGGAACATATTTCAGAAGTGAATGATGACCACCACGCTGATCTCCTCAAAGTACTTTGCATGTTAATATCTGACCTTCCTGCAAAGCCTGCCTGAAGCAGTGTCTCTCCCACGGGAGAGAGGATGCTGTAACCAGTACACCTGCCTCTGGGTAAGAAAGCCTGGGTTTCAGCTTTATAATTTATTTGCTGTGTGATCTGAGATAAATTAACTTCTCTAATTCTTAATTTTTCTCATTTGTAAGATAGGGTAATGCTAGTAACTATCTCATAGGATTGGCGAGTGGATGCATTGTGGTAGGCGTGTCAGCATCCAGTACACTGCGTGACAAAGAGTATCTCCTCACCAATGTTGACAAAGTGACCATGAGAATGAAGATCTACGATCACCGTGACCTCCTCGGAATCTCTGTCACACCAGCAGTCTGTAAACCCCAGCAGCTCTTACCATGCACTGTTATTTATATCTTATGTATACTGTTAAAAACTAATAAATTAAACATCTGATACCTCTTCATATACCAATAACACATACTGAGGACCGGTGTTACCAACTCACATTCAAGGGCACGTGCGATCGCATAGTCAAGGGTCATTGAGTCCTTGCCCCACAGGACTCATCCCCCAAACTGTAGCTAAACTATAAGTGCATCTATAGTAAAGGACCGAAAACTTTGTCATTCAGGTGTTCTTGAATGTTTATTATCTCTCTCTACTGCAAAAATTTTTTGGAAGTAGTGCTCCTGAGGGTAAGGTAAGCAATGGAGGACACGCTACAAATGATTTGCTTCCCAAAACAGTTAAAAATAATTGTGCAACAAGATAGTTGGCTGTGACCTCTCAACTTTTTGACAAATAAAACATGCAATTATTTCAGAACTCTCCACTGGAGAAAATGAAGAAGTCATATAACATGGGTATCTGCTAACATTCCTTTGGAAGATCAGCTATTAACCAGTACTCTATTATTTTTAAAAAATATATATTTCTATATCATACTTATTTTATTGAAATTCACCATTTAAAGAAACCAACTGGTGTCAGGATATAATTCCGATTAAGCTACATTTCTTATAATCTGTATTCAGACAAGAAAAGGGATCAAATCAAATGTTCAAACAAATAAGGACATAGGAAAGGCTGGTGACACTAGAGAGTCATCTCCAAGGGTTTCTAAAAACCATCTCTAAAACTTCCCTCCTTCTACAGCTGCCATGGGAACACAGAGATCCAATCTAGATTGTATACTTAATAGAAACCAAAAATTTTGATCAGATATTGTGTCCATTATCCAGATGGATTTATCCTGGTCATGCTCATTCTTACATAATGAAATATTAATGTACAAGACTGAACCTGCCTTCAAAAGAAAATCTTATAAAGAAATAAATTAAAACACAAATGAATGGAGACTGGATATTATATATAAAATAAACACCAGAAGACTTTGCGGAAGGGGGCAGGAAGAAGGCAGGCTGGCTGGGTACCATGTGACTCAGGCAGTGGTTTTGCTAGTTTTTCTTGTGTTTCATATATGCCAAAGTGGGAGCTGGAAAGGTTGGAAACCCAGGAACATCAACAGAAGGAGACCAAAAAAAGGCTCAAGCAAAGCCTGCTCTCTCCAGCCACAGGACTAGAAAGAGGGCAACCTTGCAAGACAGAAAACTTTTAGACAACAAACATCCTTCCCCAGCCAAACAACACAGAAAACAAAACCAAACCCAAAAACCGGTGTCTCACGCTCACCTCCATCAAGAAAAATTAAATAGGGAGCCTGGGCGTCCAGCCTCCCTCCACTGTGAAGGGGCACCCCTTCCCTCTGGGGGGAGGCAGGGGGACTGAATAGGCAACAGCGCTTCCATACCACCGGCAGTGGGGACAGAGGCCACGTGGAGACCCGGATGTCCACCCTCAGGAGCAGGACCAATGCATCCTCTCCCCTCCAAGCCAGGGGGTGTCGGAGAATCTTTCACTCCTGCTGGAACTCCTCCCCACCCCTCTCGGTGTCACTAAAGACCACACGGGAACAGCAACAAGGGGCCCCTCCCTCCCTCCCCTAGGCGCCTGGGGGAGCCTGGACTCTCCCTGCCCCAGAAGCGTCCAGGCAGGCAGCACCCCCTCCCTCTGCTGGCCTGCTGTCAGAGGTGGCCTGCCTATGACAATAGCATTTAAAGGCATGACATGGTCATACTCTGATCTTGAATGAACCACTCTGACAGGGTGTGTGTGTTGGGGTGGGGAGGAGAGAGAGGGAGGATGGTGAGCACTGGTAAGAGAGACAGAAGAGAAAAACCAACAGTGTGTAGTGCTTGTAAACCAAGGGAGAAGCCAAGAAATAGGAAGAAGAACAATAGTGGAAAGTGCAGCCAAGCGCCCTGATGAGAGGTCAGACACATTTTACTGGATTTGGCAATTAGATGATTCTCACAGGAGCCTCTGGTTTCAAGACAATGATGAGGACCGCAGCGAGATGGAGGACCTGTGGAAGGTAAACTGAGAAAGTGAGCAGCTGTATGGACTCATGGCATCAGAAACTTGAAGGAAACAAAGGAGAAAAATTGTCGAGAGGTTATTTTTATTACTTTCAGCAAGTGAAACAAGTATTCTATTTTTTTTAAGTGATTCCGATTGAATCATGTTTACAGGCTGCTCCAAGGAAAGCTGGGGAGGAAGACGTTGGAACTACTGAAGAAAGGATACAATAATAGGCCAGACCTGGAGGGGATTATAGGTGCTGGGATTAAGGATGCTGTGAACAAGTCAGCCTTGAACAAAACAATTAATTTCACCCTCTGGGAATGAAAGGAGTATGGAATTTTTTAAGTGGTAGGAGGCTGAAGAACTTCGTTAGACAGAGATCCACTTCCCTTGATGAAAAGGAGGATGAAGCCAGCTGCCCAGAGTGACGGACATGTGGCCTGATGAGGAGGCCAAGCAGGTGTGGAATGAGCCTCGAGAGACCCAGGTCCTGGGCTAACCAGGCTCAAGTCAGACACTGGCAAGTGACCGACCACTGATGGAGGGAACACGATATTTTAAAATCTCTCGTTGGAATCATCTTTTATAAGATTGATAATTTATTTCATAATTTGGTGTATGAGTTCAAATTTCACTCAGCAGGGATTCAGAGAGTTAAGTCAGTGCTCATTTTATTACAAAATCAAGCTTCAAGTTGAGGTCAAGTCCACAATGCCATTAAAACATTAAGGAAAGTCTTAAAAGCATCATCTTATATTTGTAGAATTTCTGCTTATGTTTTTGTTTTAGTTGTACAAAAATTCCTATTTTAAAATACAGCTTACATAGTCACAAACAGCATTTTTTTAACTTTAAAAGAACCCTGGCTGGTGGATATTCGTTTTGCTGTTTTACAGGTGAAGAAACTGAGAATCAGAAAGGAAATAAATGAAATATCCTTTATTTCACAGTTGGCAGGGGTGTCAACACTCCATCCCAAGTGTTTTGTTTGCTAAAGCAGAATTTCTCCACTATATGATAAATGTGTTTTAACTGCAGATCAAAGATACCTTTAACTTAGTTTTAGGGGTTTTTTTGCCAATTTTTGTTTTTATTTAAGAAACATAAATAAGATTATCCCAAATTTATTGGGAGAGAAAAGAGATTACATCAATCAAAGGAAAAGTCACATGAATACTATTTTTTATCAGAAGTTGGTTTTAGACATTATACCAATACCTTTCTTTAACTTAAGAACTCACCATGTTTTATGGAAAATATTTCAAGGAATACATTCTGAGTTTAAAAATGATCCTTACTGAAAATTTAAATGTAGTTAAATCACTACAGTCAGCATTTGTGATAAATTATTAATCCATGTTCCTCTCATTCATCCACACCTGCAAAAAGGCCAATCCTAGATGGAAGGGCAAGCTTTTCACCAAAATTTGAAAAAAGCACCCAGAGTTTTTTAAAAATCCCTTGAACTGTTGGGATATTTGGCAATATTTGACTTCATCATATGATCAGTCAATCAAAACAATGATGAATCTACCAATATTTGTGAAGAATTCAGGTTAGGAAATCTTGCCAGCCAGAGAACCCAAAACACTCTCAATTGGACAAGAATTTATTAATCCTCTTAAAGGTATGGAATCGTCATAATTGAACCTATAAATTTGAACAGCTCTATATCAGCAGACAGGCATGCTTTACTGCAAACAAGAATATTTCCATGCATATACATTTTTAGCTCCCAAGCCTTGAGAATGGTTCAGTAAACGTAAAAACATAAATCTGTCCCCAGTGCCCAAAATAATGTTTATGCTTCAAATTGCATTATAATGCAATAAATGTATTATTAATCATTAAACTAAGAAAGAATGAAAAAAGTTTCCAAAATATTCAGCCACTGATTTTGGTATTCTGAATACACAAACACCACTCCTTTGCATCAGCAGTAGTCCCAGACTTCATTAGAATTACAAAGAAATCTAGTCCGACTCCTCAATTTGAGAGACAAGGAAACTGGCCCAGGGAAGGGAAATTTACCAAGATTCAGTTTAGGCAAAAGTGGAATTAAAATCCAGGTATCTGGATTCACAGTTTAGTGCACTTCCCAGCAGTATCACAGATATAAATAACCTCGTCTAATTTCATCTGGCAAGCAAATTCAGAGGCTGAGTGGAACTTCAAGGATCATGCTGAATTTGCTGTTTTATCATACTCCAAAGCACCTTCCATACAAATAGGTAATTAAACAATATTATAATCACATAAGAAAATTATTTTAACTACTAAAACATATTATACTCTTCAAACCACAGTATTCAAGATTTTTCTAAGTAACAACACAATACATAAAATGTTTGGGCTCTTCCTTTAATTTTCTCAGAATCATTCCTACTGAAAGTACACAGCAGGAACAAGTGAAATAACAAACTACAACAAAAATAACAAAATAACCAACAAACTAGCACTTTTAACCCTACGGCCTTCAATTCTAAGTGAAGTAGTCACAATTGAGCACTGATTTGCATCTACCACCAATCAAAAAAGCAAAATAAATCACTGTGAAAGCTCATTGGTTTATATCACTGCCCTTGTATGTATTAGCTTCCAGAAAATCATTCCGAAGAACTGAAGCATCTGGATCATTTTTATTACTCACTCAGTCTTGAGACGGTCTGCACAGTGCTGGCTGAAATGTACTTCACTGAGCACCTTCTTTCCAAATGAACATCTGTGTCAGGTTTATTTATAGCTGCTGCCTTCAATCAGTACATTTCCAGGGGTGAGAAATAAAATTATCTCAACAACACTCTCCTATAGAGATCCGAAACAAGACTTAAGAATCTAGGCAGATGGCCTTTGAAAAGATAATGAAAGATCTATAATGTAAAATGTATGTTAAGGTTTATTAGAGATTCAAAAGGACACTCTTCAATAAGCACATATAAAGAGCCTCAGGTACAATTAGAGAATTTAAGTCTTGTGTCTCTTTTGGCCTATCTCTTTATATACTCAAGATTATTATCATCACCTCCTCCATCCTCTTTTCCTCATTATGATTCCTCTGAAATTTGGACACCTCTCTCTGTTTCTTACTTAGATGTTTTTCTCTCTATTTAGGAGCTTTTTCCTCCTAATTCTTTACAAAAGCAGAACATGCTTCCCCCTACTGGGAAAAAATTAAATTACAAAGTACATAGGAACATGTTCCTAAGTATCAAGAAACGAAGTTCCTGAGGAAAAAAAAATGTTAAGGAACCAGGTGCACAGCCTTCTCTGACTGTTTTACCAGCTGTAGAAATACTTGCACTCTCTATTTAGGGCTCCTCACACGCATTGCTGTAGTTTGGCAGTTTTCAGTACACTAACTCTCATTAATGACTGATGAATTAATCAAGTCTGCTGTCCCCAAAAGAAGTCCAATTAGCAGGTCTGAGAAAATGATCAATTTGTAACTTTTTTCCATTTTAAAGCATTATCAGCTAAATGAAGGCACTTCTGGAAAATATATTGAAGTAAATGATTTAAGAAGACTTTTAACCGCATTTTTAATCATTTTGAACAATCTTAATCATTTATTTACCCAGTAATTTACAATATTCCTATTATTTTTATGTAGTTATCTTTATTTTTTTAATAGAGTAGAGGGAGAGTTTAATTTTTTAATTGACTTTCATTTTCAACTTCAGGTTCTATTTTTTTTTTTCATTCAATAACCAAGAAAGTAGTAAGCATGATTGCATTTTCTGTCCTAAATCCTCTATAAAATCAACTTGTTCCCTGAAAAACAGTTTAGTTGTTTCACACATTCAATATTTCAATTATAAAGCTTTTCTTAATTACTTAGTATACAAAATAGAAAAACACCTGACACTTTATTTTTGTAAATAATAATCCATCAATAAAACATTTAAATAAACCTAATGACTATTTGACTCATACATGGAGGATTAGAATTTTTCCTTCCATGTACAACTAAATCTCGAAAAAGAAAACATTTCCTTTAATGCTTAAGGGCTGAGGAAGAGAAAGTTGTTACTTTTAGTTTTACTATAGGTAAGTTCATAAGAACCTAAGCTACAAAACTGCATTGTAGTCAATTTGATGATGAAGCAGTTTATTATTAATTAGGCATTCATCAAGAAAAAAAAAATCTAGAGTTGTTTTAAAAAAGACAGGTGTAGACTGCTACAGATATCTTGAGTACCTTTAGCAGTTAGACAGCATTATTTCAAGATAAATGAAGTAATTTGATTAATACTTCTGTCATACAAAAGTTCATGTTCGTGTGTGTGTGTGTGTGTTTAAACGACCTTTCAAAAGAACGCAAAAGATAAGACATTTCTGTTCCTCTGGGAATGAAATCTCTTTTAACATTACAGGTACACAAAAGAAAATGCACACTTGGTAAAACAGTTGATCAATTGTGGAGCGTTCCCAGGGATCAGCATCTCCCAGAGCACGCAATCATCACACTTCAAATAAACTGATAAGCACTTTAGCCTCTTCCACGTTCACAAACATAAAAGAACACGCAGAATTTAATCTAGGTTAATTCTAAGACTTTCCATAGGAAAGACTGTAATTAGACTAAAGAACATCAAAATCGCTTACCAAGCAGAAGAAAAAGAACAAAAAAGAAAGAAAAGGAAAGAAAGAAAGAAAAGAAAGAAAAAGAAAGAAAGAAAGAAAGAAAGAAAGAAAGAAAGAAAGAAAGAAAAAGAAAAAAAAATGAAATGCTGATTTGAAGCAAAGAAGCTCTTAAAACACTACATTGATCACCATTCACTCGAAATTGATTTCCCTTCCCTCTGCAGAGTGAAAATATCCCAGTGGACCGCGTAGCTCCTCACGTCTCTCCATCAAAGATCCTAACCGGGCACGTCTCCATCGCCACAGAGCTCGCAGCTCCGGGCTCCCCAAATTCAGCTGCGGAGGGAGAGAGGGAGCATCCGCCGCCCGGGGACCTGCTCTGTCCGCAGCTCTGGGTCGAGCACCGTAGGGGACAGTCTCCGCGAAGGAGGCGGGCGTCCTCCCCAACTCCGCTCCCCGAACCCCGCTGCGGTGACAGGGGCCAGCTGTCTGTGTCCACCTGGGGAGCAAGTCCTACCTTCGGCTAGCAGGCGCGAGGCGTGCACAAAAGATGGATCCAGGCTATCTTTTTCTGCCATCAGCTCAGGCAAGTATTTCTCCTCTTCCATAGCGCGGACTTCGGACCGACCCCGGCCAGGCGCAGGGCTCCGCGCGCTCGGACGCAGGTCGCCGGCAGCCCTGCTCGCCCGCCGCCCGCCGCCCGCCGCCCGCCGCCCGCCGCCCGCCGCCCGCCTCCCGCCTCCCGCCTCCCTCCGCCGCGGCCCGGGGTCTGGCGCCCTCTCCGGTCCCGCGCCGCGCCCGCCCCCGCCGTCGGGCTGCGCGGCCCCGCGCCTCCCGACCCGTACTGCCTCAGTCCCTCGCTCGCGTACAGCCCGGCTCGAACTAGCAGCCTGAACTGGAGAGGCGGGCGCAGGGCGCATCCCGCCTCTGCCCAACGCTGATTGGAGAGGATGCCGCGAGAGGCGGGACCCCGCGAGACCGCGGGCCCTCACTGGACCTCGCCGCAAGTCGGGTCGCCTGAGTGGCAGGAGGCAGCAAGAGAGGGGAGGGGAGCGCGGAAGGTGCAAGCGCTTTCTTCTCGCAGCCAGAGCCCTCCCTGGTTATTAGGCATGCCCAGTTGTGTGGAGCCCTCCTTGTCTTCTGCTGAGGTGCCGAGAGAGAGCGGGAAAATCACCGGTTGAACAGAGAAGCTAGGGTCCAAGACAGGAGGGCAGATGGGGGTGAGGAGGGAGCGCGGAGGGGACGGGAGAGCACAGGGGAAAGCCTCGGGAAGGTAGATGGGACTTTACCTGCGTCGCTAAGGCACAGGTGTCTCCTCTCCTTCCTGCAGCTCAGACGCACTCCAGTGTGCAGGAATCAGCTGTGCATCCGGCCTGGAAATATAATGAAGACTGCATGTGATCGGTGGCTGGTATTTCCAATGAGCCTGACCTACATCGCAGGGACGCAGTAGAATGTTCATTGATAAACAAATAAAGCGGCTCCCGGGCTGTATTGTTGCACAGCAACACGCCTCCCCTGTACAATCATTGGGGTATTGACGTAGTTCTGGTTGTCCTCCATCCATGCCTCCTCCCCCAATCCCTATCTATGGGAGGGATTCTGGGAGGGGGCTGAATTTTAAAACTAAAAAGCAACATAATCAATAAGTTTGTGAAGGAATTAGGAAAACATGTGGAAGAAGGAAGAGACTAGGAAACAGGTAACTACGGTTGCTCCAATTTCCCCCTTTCTCCTTTATTTAGGATGTAACATTCTCTTTCACCAGGTGTTGCTGCTGGGCTACTTTGTATCTATTCCACTTCTGTTTTAAAGGAGAGTTAAACCCTCCGGTATCACCAACACTGCCCATCCTTCTTTTACAAATGGGGCATGAAAATGCAGCTTCCGTGCTTCAGATACTACAGAACAATCTTTCTACCGTCTCTTTTCATAAACAATCATTTTCCAATTCACCTCTCCCCCACCATTTTTGTTTGTGGAAAAAATGGAGGCTAATTTTCCTACAAATAAAGCATGCTGAAACTTTTCCAAGTTCTCTTACTGTATTAAAATTTTTCTTATTTATTTTTCAAGATAAGGTTGGAGATTATCTCTTACTTATATAATTTTTTAAAAATTTAACATGCCTTGACATCCATTATCTCAATTTGTCCTTACAGAAGCAGTCTGAAAAACACAGGCATAAGTATTACTTTCTTTGTTTTATAGTTGTGGAAACTAAGGCAGAGACAGAGAAGCTCAGTGACCCAGAAGTAACAAATATGACCTCATTTGGCACTAGTCACCTTCACCCCACCCAGAAGCTGAGTCTATGCTACCACGTGACCAATGGGAAGGGACTATGTCACTAACACATGTGATAGGAATGTTAAAAGTTCATGAAATAAGCTGTGAGAACCATGACTCATTGATAATTTTGTTTTTTGACTGTAGGAAAAAAATCACATTTTTTCAGGAATTCTTTTTTAATCAAGAGCTTTCCTATATAAAAAATATAACACTTTAAAATGATCTGTGTTCCCTACAATATTGTTACCCTAGGCCTATAAGAGTACCTTGTGATGGGGGGTGGCCAAAATGTGTGAACGTGGTCAAAAGGTACAAGCTTCCAGTTATAAAATACGTAAGTCCTAGGGATGTCATATATAGCATGATGACTACAGTTAATAATACCGTATTGCATAGTTAAAAGTTGATAAAAGAGGAGATCTTAAGTTCTCATCACATTAAAAAAATTTAGCATTAAACTAGTTAATGCTAAAGTTGATATTAAAATTCAAGTCTGTTAGGTACCATTTACACTGCTTTAGCCTACCTTTTTGTGCATTAAGTATTTAATTTATTTATGCATGTATGCATTCAATAATGTTTACTGAATACTGAAAAGAGCCTAGGGAGAAATTGGAGAAAAATTGGTGAATGAGCTACAAACATTCATGCTCTGTCGTCATAGAGATGATTTTCAAATGGGGAAAGACAAAACCAAATACACAAGATAACAGGTAATTGCTGGCTGCAATAAAGGCCAAGAGGGAACCAAGCAAGGAGTTAAGGAAGAGAATAAGGGAAGGTCTCATTTTTTTGCCAGGAGAGACATGCAGTCTTGCTCAGGAGTTGGCATTTAAAGCAAAATCTAGTGGAAAGGAAGGAGCTATCTGTGTAAAATGAACAGAGAAAGGCATTCCAGGTAGCTGGGTTTGCCCATGCGAAAGCCATGTGATCTGAAAGAGCCTGGCTTACTCCTGGAACTGACTAGCCTACCAAGCCTTTTAATCTAAAGCATACGGTGCTGATGGGGGACATGCACAAATCCAGTTTCATGAATCAAAAAATGCAGTAACTCTTGTTCTGTCCAGCAACAACATTTACATTATCCATTCACAGTCCTGTTTTCCACAGTCCTGTTTTCCAGTGATTAAAGGTGCACTAAGGAGATACCATGGAGAGCTGTCCAAGGGGTGACTTTATCATACAGTGTCTCTGGATATCCAGGTCATTAATAAATATGGTAAGCTAGATAACTTTTACTTTTCTTACTTATTATCAGGAAATATTTATAATTTTATTTTCTCAGGTAAACACTCAGCAAGCCTAAAATGCATTCTAACAGAAAAAAAAAGTGCATTTATGTATCTTTAAAAAATTAAAAGAAAAAGAATGTTAATCTAATCTTTAGGATAGTTTGTATATTTAACACATGATGGACATTATAGAATAAAAATATAGAAGCTACATTGGCCCTTAATAATCAATAGGCTTCAGAACTGACTCACAAATATTGCTTATTTCCAAACAGGATATGGCTGAATAAAGGCAGATTCTCCAAGTGCCCTACACATACACTTATCCAGCATCAAATTCATGTGTTTTCAGTAGATGACTCTATGTCACTGTGTGTTCTCCATTTACTTCACATATAAATATTTAATAGGTGCCATAACTGTTTAGTGGATTTTCTCAGAGCAACCTTAATAATGCAAAAATTTAATAAACATAAATGTAAATAAATTGAGAGCCTTCTATAGATCATGTTGAATTGAGAGTATTATGTGCCTATACATGAATAAATTATAATTACTGGTAAGACTACCTCCTCTTCTAATGGTGTAAATAACTTCACCAATCTCACCACTGAATTGATTCATATATCTTAGATAAAGATTTATCTTATTTTAAACATGAGTTCTAGTCCTGAAAGGCTTTTTTTCAATGGCATTCCATTTACTGCACTATAATTTCAACAATGGGATATTATGGAAAATTTTGCACCAACCAAATTTGGTTTTGAAGGATGAATAAGGCATGCACTGTAGAATATGTCCTGTAGTTAATTCAATACTTTCACAAACACTTATAGGTAAGGCCATGCTGCAGGGCATTTAATCAGGCTTATCTTTGCACACTAATAAAAAAATACCCAAACTGTATTATCAAGTAAAACATGCAGTTTCTATTTCAGAGTTCTCATCAACTTTAGGGATACCACACTAACCTACTTACTCCAAGGATTAGTAGAACTCACAATGAGAGCTATGGGTTAATAAAATTGTAGCAGCCCAATAATTTATGTAATGACTCTAGGACAGAGTATAATGAAGGACCAAAATACTGACTCATTTTCACCTACTGAAGAGCTTGACAGAGCCCATTACATGGAAGTTGCTGCTTTAATATTTCTATTAATTTCAGTCATAACTTCCATGATATGTTTTAGGGTTGCAAGGAGGGAAGGGAATGGAGAGTTGGCTCTGTTGACAACCAAGAAGTAGTAGCATGTGCAATAAAAAATCTATCATATATAGTGTGTTCAGAGCCAAAACTGATGCTATATGCTAATATACCACAGCACAAAATGAATAGTCTCCATTCAAAGCTGGCCTATATATCTGTGTGTGTGTGTGTGTGTGTGTGTGTGTGTGTATGAAAAAAAGTGTTTTCTGATTGCAAAGCTTTAAAATTAGCATATTGTATGGGATTTAAGCTGATACAACTGTATAATTAAAAGGCAGAAGAAGAGAGACAAAGGAACTGATATTTGTTGAAAGCTTACTACTGTGTTTGGAATACTGCTATTCTGAATCCTCACAAATGTAAGCTCTTCTTAATTCTAAAGTGACCTAACAATTCAAACCATTTCTGATGTTGAAATTATCTCTATTTGGAAAACTGACCAGTTCATCTTGCTGTATCTCTGTGGACAGTCACTGCACTGACACACTTGTGCTGGCCTTGACAGCACCCGAGGAGCAGTCACTGTGTTTTGGGGAAGGGAAAGGAAGCTTTTGTTCCAAGGTGAAATTTATTGACTATCTTCTTAAAGTTAAATCTTTGAATTGTTGAATTGTAGCTCATTTTTGATTAGTTCTGGAGATCAATATATTAAGGTAAAAAAATCACATCAGTAAAATATTTTTCATACACAGCAAATAAAGATCTGATGTCTGTTGTATTTAGTATAAAATAAATAGATGAAGACTAAGAGATGATTTAATAAAAACAGTCTTCAAGTACACTAAAACTTCTGCCACAGACATAGAGGTATAAGCAATTGTTTTATATCATGATTAAAACAAGGGAAAAAGAGTGGATTCAATTTCGGTTGGAGGGATTTTTAAAAAAACACTCATAGAAAGGATATTGAAATAATACTTTAAGAGAATATCATTCCATTCAAGTTTTTAAAATACTGCAGATGCTTGTTTGGTGTAATTTTTAAAATCATCCTGGTCTCTCATATTAAACGATATTACCATACAGGAAACATTCATTATGAAATCCTACTGTATAAAATAGTTCTTATAAAGCAGGTGTGAGCCACTTGAAAAGAATGATAATGAAATTAGAAAACACAGTTCCAGAGCCGAGATTTCATCAGCCCAACACAGGAGAGACAACAAATAAAAAAATCAAAGACATAGACATTGTGTAAGATGTTGGGTGGTATCATGACCACTCAACCAGGAAGGAGCTAATAAATATTGTGAAAAGTATCTCAGTACATGGCAACTAAACACAAAGTGTAATCCTAGATTGGATCCTGGACAAGATTTTGTTTTTATTTTATATTTATTTTTTACCATAAAGGACAGTGATGGGATAATTGGATAAATGTGAATAAGGTCTATTCTTTTAGTTTACAGATTTTGCTTATGGTATTGTGATTATACAAGTGAATGTCTGTGTTTTGAACATAAAGTATTTAAGGGATAAAAGGGCATTGTGTATGTAACTTTCAAATAATTAAGGAAAAATGTATGTACATACATGTATATACAGAAAAAGGGAGAAGGAGAGACAAAGATAGAGAAAAAATGATAAAGTGATAGAGCAAATGAAGTAAAATATTAACATTTGAAGAAATTGGATGAAGGGTATGTTGGAATTTTCTCTATTATTTTAGCACTTTTCTGAAAATCTGAAATTACTTCAAAATAAAATTTTAAAAAAACAGAAAAATCTAGATATGGGGCTTCCCTAATGGGGCAGTGATTAAGAATCCACCTGCCAATGCAGGGGACACGGGTTTGAGCCCTGGTTCGGGAAGACCCCACATGCTGTCGAGCAACTAAGCCCATGGTCCACAACTACTGAGCCTGCGCTCTAGAGCCCACGAGCCACAACTACTGAAGCCCATGCACCTAGATCCCGTGCTCTGCAAAGAAGAGTAGCCCCCACTCGCAGCAACTAGAGAAAGCCCATGTGCAGCAACAAAGACCCAACGCAGCCAAAAATAAATAAATAAAAATAAATGAGTTTATTAAAAAATATCATTAAATTACCCCTAAATAGTGGGAATTAAAAAAAAAAATCTAAATATGACCAAAAATAACCTCAAAGTATCTTATGCAAACCCCAGTTTACTAGCTAGCCATGGACAGCCATACTTACATCATGTAGCCTTTGTCATAGCATGAATTGAATTAATTAATTTGGCCACAAATTACCAAACTTTTTAAGCAACTTTACAAATCTCACTAAAAGTTCAAAACACTTATGTGTGAATTACCCGCTTATTTCTTTCCAAAGAAAAGTAATACAATAATTATGTTGGCTCAATTATTCCTTTTAAAATAGCAGTTGTAGAAATTTACTACACAATTAGCCATTTTTAAAGAATTAGTCAATGAAGAATTGTCTTCTTTTTAGGTGAAAATAATTTTTATGTATGATATGACCATTACATCAAAAATGTATTCATTTCCTGGGGGCAGGGTAATGGCTTTCAAAGGCTTTTTCCTGTCTTAAAATTCTCTGATAAGTCCTCCATAAAAAGAAAAATTATTTCTACAAAGCAGCCAAATGGAAATGTGACTGAACTCAAAATATATAATATTCTCACATGAATACTAATAATCTTTCATTAAAAATAAAATATAGCTCAGCTAAAAGGATTGGCAGTGCACTGTTTCACCAATGTCTATAAAGTGTTCTTTGGCGTAGGTTAAAAAAAAAAGGGACTGAAGTCTCAAAGACAGCTTGTAGAAAGTAAAATGAGGATAAATTTAAATTTCCTGCAAGGCAAACCAAAAGAACACGTGAAACCAGATTGATAAATGCAACAAAAAAAACTGATAAAAATCCAAATGGTATACCAGCATCATATGAAAAAAAATCTTAAAATAAAATTAAAGACGGGGATAGCTAAGAGCACTAAGAACAATCTAATGTTATTCAGGATGAATATTGGCTTCAATTAGTTTTTTATAGTCATTACTGAAGATAAAAGTGTCATTTGGTGAAAGGCAAAACATGACTATTGACAATGGAACACAAAGCAAGTTTAAGAGAGATGTTTAGGATTGACAAACTTTCATAAGGTATGCAGGTATTCAACCAATTGGATTGATTTCTAAGAAAAGTAAGTGATTTTATATTCAGCAGAATACTTTCACATTCATTACTGTACAGGCAAAAGGTCTTTTAAAGTATTTTACTTCCTTACAAACAATTATAGTAGCAGACAGGGCACTTTATAAGACATTCATGAATTTAATCCCTATATTTCTGTTCCTGGACTTGCAGAGAAGTCTGTTAGTCTTGACCCATAAGCATGATTCCAAAAAGTATGCAGAGTATTTTCTTGGGAGGCAGTATCTAAACATGATTTATAAAATTTCGATTTACCTATTTCATTTTCACTTGGAGAGTTGAATCCAGTGGATATGGATTTCAAAACAATATTTTAAGATCAATTCTGATTGTTTTCACAGGTAAGAGCAAATTATTCACTCAGTGAATATTGAACTGAATGTACTTTTTTCTGAACTGTAACTGTGAGACCAAAAAATGGAAAAATGACTAAGAGGAAGATAAAAGGCAAACCAGCAAGCATTCCATAAAGGTTAGCATCCCTGGGTTTTTGAAAGAATTTATACTTTCTATCTTCTTTCCTTAATCCCTTCCTTTTTTCCTTTTCATTTTTTCTTGCTAATACTTATTGGGCATCTACTGTGTATCATGCATTGTACACTGAGAAAAAAGAAACATAGTCTCCACCCTTACAGATCTTTTAGACCAGGGGTCCCCAACCCTGGGGACGCAAACCAGTACTGGGTCTGTGGCCTGTTAGGAACCAGGCCACACAGCAGGAGGTGAGTGGCTGGAGAGCGAAGGAAGCTCCATCTGCCGCTCACCTCACCACCACTCCCCATCGCTCACAGTACCACCTGAACCATCCCTCCCTTCCCCCCCCACGCCCCGCCCCCTTCCGTCCATGGAAAACTTGTCTTCCACGAAACTGGTCCCTGGTGCCAAAAAGGTTGGGGACCACTGTTTTAGACTAGTGGATAAGGTAGAGAGAAATCAAGAAAAATAACAAATACATAAATGTCATTGGTAATTAGTGTCATCAAGGACAAAACTGGGTTCTCTGAGAGAGAGGAACAAGGGGGTGATGGAAGGAGGCAACTTTAATTGGATTTTCAGAGAAAATCTATCCAGAGAAGTGATACTAGAGTAAAGCCTGAAAGATAAGGCGTTATCAGGGGCGGAATGGAATTAGAAGCCTCTGAGCAGAGAACACAGTGTGTGCTAAGGCAGCAGTCCCCAACCTTTTTGGCACCAGGGACCGGTTTAGCGGTAGACAACTTTTCCACGGACGGACGTTGTTGTGGGGGACGGTTCAGGCGGTAATGCGAGCGATGGGGAGCGGCAGATGAAGCTTTGCTGGCTTGCCCGCCGCTCACCTCCTGCTATGCAGCACAGTTTCTAACAGGCTGCAGACCAATACCCGACTGAGGCCCGGGGCTGGGGACCCCTGTGCTAAGGCACACTGTGTGGGAGGTACTTTAGTACATACCTAGATACCTGGGAGCATAGTTGGAGCGTCCTACAGCCTTATGTTGGGGGGGAGACAAGAACCAGATAGAAGCAACCGCAGCTATTAGCTGATCACATTGACTTCAAGACATTTTCCAGGCCCCCTTTGAACTAGTGACCTGTGGGATTAATTTCTGGCCAATGTAGCCACAAATTGAAGTGTCATGTGTACTTTTAGGTAGTCCGTAAAGAAAAGGGGGGTGTCCTTCTGCCCTCTGTCCTCACACTGCTGCTAGCCTGGCTGGAGCTCTGGCCTTCCTCATGGACGAGGAGCTGGAGGATTGCACCTACATGGTGCACAGGAAGCAACTGGGCTCTGTGGCAGCTTCGTAGAACTTGTGGCAGCTCTGGGCTACTTAACTCTATGTTTCTTTTATCTTAGGGAGGAAACAACTGACTTTTTAAAAACACTGGTTACTTTGGGTGTTTCTGTTTTTGCAGCCAATACCTCATCCAGGAGATTGATGTATCAGTTCAAATGGGAGATGACAGTGGCTTGTTCTATAATGGCAGTGGATGCAGAGAGAAAAGGAAATATTCAAGGTATATTCTGGAGGCAGAGAACAAAATGGCTTATCAGTAGACTGGATACGGCAAGGTGAGGGGACTAGAAATGTCACTACTAATCCAGACAAGTGCATGAGAAACCACTTGGTAGATGGTGTCACCATCCTTGAGTGGGGATGAAGTGAGGGGGGCAAATAAAGACTTCACTTTGGATACATTTCAGAAGTAGTAAGTTCTTCCTTCATGTTTATTTTAAATCTGTGCTACATTCATCAAGCTATATATATATATATATATATATATATATATATATATATATATATAATACACAGACACATACATATACCTTCAGAAATGAACATATTTGTTAAATGCATTATAAAATTCATAATTATTTATAATTTTACCAGTAGATCTATAGCCAGTTTAGGAATTCTCACTGAACCTGGGTTTTTGTTTTTGTTTTTTCTTTTTATGTTACTCATAAGTAGATTAAGTTGCTGTACAAACATGTCATTTTCTTTTGGTTGTTATATATTCTAGAGAGGGAAAAAAAAGACAAGAGGACCTATATTTAGACCAGTAACTTCTCTCATTTTTCTCTAAGGGGAATACTAATGTTTTTGAAGGCTAGTGATTTACAATGTTATCTAACTCAGACCTTAGTCATAGAGCCTGTCATCATCATTTTCCAGATGGGTAACTCAGAGAAGTTAAGTAATGTCACCAACGTTACATAGCCAGAAAAAAAGCAGAACAAGAATTCGAAGCTAGATCTGCCAAATCCCAAGGCCTGAGTCCTTACTACTAAAAAGTGCTTCATTTTTGTATGTGACTCCTATAAATAAAGCCAAACAAATTCCAAGATTCTATCAATGCTAATTAGCTATAATGATGAAAATTACTTTTGCAAATATATTTACATATTTATTCACACATATTCATGTATATATACTCTGCAAAGTTTCCGATAAAGAACAATATATAAAGAGTTCAACTAGAGTAGAACTTTTCATGAGAAGCCCTATATCTCTGGTAGCCTCTGGCATTGATTAAATTGAAGTTTAAAAAAATCATAATTTTATTCCATCTTTAAACAGGCCATTATCGAAGCATAATGCCTTTTAAATGAGTTGAAAAAAAGCCCATAGGCAGTACAAAGTAGTAAAATCAGGAGTGACAGTCTAGTGCATGATATTTAAATGAGAAGTAAGAGGAGTAAATAAAAGGGCGCTGCCAATTCCAGCCAAGAGAGATGACAGTGCATCTCCCGGGGAGAGGCTGTAATACATTTTTATAGAAAAAATAATAATTTAGTGATATAGAGAGTTCTTTCCCCTAGATTCCTTCTTTTTAAAGTGTCCTGCTTTTCTTTAGCATGTCAATTGCTCAGTGTCCTGGAGTTCAGGTATTGTGAGATATATATAGATATATATATATAGATATATCGATATATATACAGTGTAAACCATCATGCAAACTGCTTGTCCTAAGTATTAGATGCAAATGTAAAGAGGTTATATCAAAACACAAACTATATCACTCTTACAGTCATTGGAAACTCATTATATGAAAGGATTTGCACTAAGTGATGAGTGGATACAAAAGAGAAATTAATTGTTCGTTACTTTAAAGAGTTCATATCCCAGTGAAAGTAATAAACATACACACACACAACTGTATTCAAGTGAAGGCTGTCAGTATGTGTATGCTGTATCTCTAAGTTGACAAAAACAAGCTTCACTGTTCATGAACTTACTTGGTATATAGTTCACTGCTAATGGTTGTGTGAGAATAATACACAAAAATTTAATATCAAATAAATTATGTATCTTTATATGTGGTCTTCACATTGCACTCAGTTGGCATATTTGTACATTGTATATTGAAAACCCAATCATTTTAACTCTAAATGAGGTCTTTTTGAGACAGGCTGGGACCTGGGACCTGGGACACTTTGCTGCAGTGTTTGCACCTGGACAAAAGTGTCCTCAAGCAACAAAATACAAAGAAACTATAAGGGACTAAAAACGACTGCATGCATGCTCAGTTGGGGCAAATTATGGACAACAAAATACAAAGAGACCAAAAAATAACCCAGACCCAACTACCAATTCTGAAGAGCTGGGAGCAAAAGCAGGGTGTTGGGAGCGAAAGCAGGGTACTGCACATGCCCCCTGCACTCAACACCACCAAAGGGGTGGGCTAACCACCTAAGCCACCCCTCTGGCCCGACCCCTGGACACACCCCTACCCTCACCCCCATGTAAGGAACCTGCTCGCTCCCCTTGGGGAGTGAGCAAGGGAACCCGAACTTGTTCTCACTTCCCCCTGTTGCAGCAGGCGCCCCAATAAAGCCTTGCCTGAATTTCTTGCCAGGCCTCTGATCAATTTCTATTGGTTAAGGAGGCCAAGAACCCTGGTCCAGCGGACTCCTGAACAATTAGAGCAACCCTTTATCCACCCTCCTCCCATTCTGTACTTTTCCTTCCCAATGATGTTTTCTAACTTATTTGGGGTTCCATCAGGCCATCCCCCTCCTATTCTACCCTCTATTTTAAATTAGGAAACTACACACTTTCTGTGACAGGTAGCCTTTTTTCATCTGCACCTTCCTTGCTGTGTCCATATTAATTAATTGAGAGGCAAATTCCAGGCTTCGTTCTTGCTAGTATTGAGGGAATAAGAGAGGCCCATGGCTTGACACCTGGGGATTCTGCATTTCCCTCTTGAACAAAGGTTACTTAGCATCCCTTACCCTCTCCCAAATTTAACCCCTGATTTATCCAATGTTGACCCCAAACTTCCAGATAGACATTTTTATTTTGTATACTTGAAGTTACATTACTGTTTGGTAATAATTGTAGTCTTTTTCTTAGTACAGTTGTTTCCCCATGTTCTCATTTTTTCTATTAATTTATCTTATTAATACTTTTTTTTAAAAAAAACAGCAAGCATTTATTTCCCACAGTTCTGGAGGCTGGAATTCTAAGATCAAGGTGCCAGCAGATTTTGTGTCTGGTGAGGTGCTTTTTCTGAAAATAAGTACATCTTACAGGAACTTATTATTTTGATCAAAACAGAAATTACAATATTTTTCAAGTAAACAGAATTAGAGTTCACTGCTATCTTTTGGTATATTTTAATACATTGGGAATAAAAGGAAACTTTGAGAGACACCTGTAAAAGTACAATTAATGTACATAGGCATTCCTTTTAAGTATGACAGCTATTTAAGTTTGATAGATATTTTTTAAATGTTTTTCTAATTGTCTGACATTTAGATATATTTTCTTTCTAGTTCTAAAGAAAATATTCCTAATTGGAAATACAGAAATTCATTTTAAAATCTCAATAAAAAGTAATTTTCAGTTTAAAATTAAATCCTATATCGCATACAACATGTAGTTTACAGTTAAAATTTTAATACAGTAGACTGATAGTAATATATCCTTATGTGTTAATATAAAACATAATATCCTGGGAGGCTTAAGTATATAAAATAATTATGTTTACTCTATGAAGGTAGATAAAAGCTTTATTAAAGCAGAGCACTGTAGTCCCACACTGGATACCCTTTCAAATAAGTTAAGGTCAATTTACAGGTCAGATAAAAAAATTATTATTTCACAGAGAAAGTTTCTAGAATATCAGCAAACAAATTCTACTTTTTCTAGTTACAAAAATATAAGTTCAGAATAATTCTATGGGAAAATATATTTTACCAAATGTGGCACAAGGAAATTTCACAATCTGAACAAAGGATAGTGAGGTAAGAGGATGAAAATGATTTGAAGAATTACCTCCTGAAATTTCCAGTCTGAGGGTGTTATACAAGTGAGTTCAATCCCCTTTCCTAGAGCAGCATTATTCATATTCTGTACCACATATTTCACAGTAAGAAATAGGGGACTGCCATCATTTTAAGAATATTAGTGAACCAAAACTTTATTTTTAATACCCCAATTCCAGTTGTAGACAAAAATGTAAAAATCATAAGTTAAATATAAGCAAATATACTCATCACTATATTAAAATATTTTCTATTCATCAAGTGAGATTAATTCTCAGGCATGCAAAGGTAGTATAATAAGAGAAAATATAAATCTGTGTTTAAGAGAGGAATTGAAGACTAGCTCAGCTACTTAATGGATATTTAACTCTGTCAAGTTAATGAAACTTGCCATGCCTCACTTTCCTGATCCATGACATAGGGCTAACGTTATGTATCTCAGACAAGTGTTGTGAACATTTAGGTTGGTTAATACGGTTAAACACTTAAGACAGTGTCTGGAAAATTGTAAGAGTTCAATATTTGTTTATTATTAGTAGTAGTAGTGATTACTACAGTTATATTTTTAGAAAAAGGATTAATAGTAATTCAATACAATGTATCATTGGAAAAAATAAACAAATATAAGCTGGAAAGGCATTACATAAAATGCAATACCTATTACTGAAAACTTAAAAAACAACAGTTAATTTACTTAACTTGAGAGAAAATATAAAGTTTAATGATTTATATAATATTGTTGTTGTAATTTTATAGTCACTTATTCCAACACCCTCATTTATCCACTTCCCCTGCCCACAGGGCACTGTGTTTTAAATACCTGTATATAGATAGAGGGGTGGAGCGTTTAGGAATCCAGCACATCACCTCTGCCCACATTCCGCTGACCCACAGACTCAGCCACATGCCTCGTTTAATAATAGGGAGAATAAAAAAATAGTGTGACCAAGAGTAAAATAATATTGGTGAGCACATATGAGTGTCTTAGCCACACACCTACTGATGCACATTTAGGATGTTTTCAATATCTTATTAATATAAACAGGGTACGTTAAGTCATTTTTTATGTATATGAACATATCTCTAATGTAATTTCCTATCAGCAGAAAATAGATATTTAAAATATTGAGAGATATTTCCAAATGAGCCTCCATTTCTTTTTTTTTTA
Organism: Balaenoptera physalus; assembly: GCF_965194825.1. Classification (NCBI taxonomy): domain Eukaryota; kingdom Metazoa; phylum Chordata; class Mammalia; order Artiodactyla; family Balaenopteridae; genus Balaenoptera; species Balaenoptera physalus. Next base: position 46,433,722 of record NC_138896.1, on the reverse strand, counting down.
ATAACGATTTTTTATTTTTTTTAGAGCAGTTTTAGTTCACAAAATTGAGAGGAGGGAACACAGATTTCCCATACACCCAGTGCCCCCACACATGTATAGCCTCCCCCATTATCAGCATCCCCATCACAGTGCTACCTTTGTTACAATTGATGAACCTACGCTGACACATCATAATCACCCAAATTCCATAGTTTGCATTACAGTTCAGTATTGGTGTTGTACACTCTGTGGATTTGGACAAATGTATAACTACATGAATCCATCATTATAGCATCATGGAGTGTTTTCACTGCCCTAAAAATCCTATGTGCTCTGCCTAATCATCCCTCCCACCCAGCTCCTGGCAACCATAATTCTTTTTTCTAATATTATAGAGTAGTATGCAAGTTTTAAAAATTTAAATGAAACAATTTTTATATCTCGTTCCTTATGTTTGCAATATATTTACAATATTGTTTCTAATATTATGTTTTTAAATGTCCTCCATGTTTTGTGTAACAATTGATCAATCATTCTTATTTCTGTATAATATTGCATTATTTAAATATACCAAGTTCCCTTTTTTTATATTTATTTTTGGCTGTGTTGGGTCTTCGTTTCTGTGCGAGGGCTTTCTCCAGTTGCAGCAAGTGGGGACCACTCTTCATCGCGGTGCGCGGGCCTCTCACTATCGCGGCCTCTCCCTTTGCAGAGCACAGGCTCCAGATGCGCAGGCTCAGCAATTGTGGCTCACGGGCCTAGTTGCTCCGTGGCATGTGGGATCTTCCCAGACCAGGGCTCGAACCCGTGTCCCCTGCATTGGCAGGCAGATTCTCAACCATTGCGCCACCAGGGAAGCCCCCCAAGTTCCCTTCTTGATGGATATTTGGGGAGTTCAGCTTGAGGCTACTAAAAACTGTTCTGCTATTACCATTCTTTTGATTGTCTTTTGGTGAATGTATGTACGTATTTCTGGAAAGTCCCTGTACTGGGTTCTAGCCAATCTCTGCCACAGTCTGCGTACAGTCCTCCTGGCATGGGGACTTGTCAGGAGATACTCCCACCTATGTCCCAGGGATCCTGAAAGTGCCCTGCAACAGGCTCCTGCTCCCTCACAGCCAAGTCCACGGGCAGTCCTGCCAGCACAGGGACCCAGTGGAAGATGCTCACACCTACGCATCAGGAGACCCTGATGAGCTCTACGCTAGGCTCCAACCCCTCCAGTCATGGTCAAGGAGCAGTCCAGCCCACCCAGGTACCTGGCAGGAGACACATCCATCCATGCCTCCAGAGCCAAGTCTGCAGACCTTAGTCCTGGCTGTGGAAACCAGGGCCGGGTTTTCCAGCCCAGCTTATCCAAGGCCCAGGGCCCAAAATATATATGGAACTCATATGACTCAGTGGCAAAAACAAACAATCTGATTAAAAACTGGAAACAGGATCTAAATAGACATTTTTTCAAAGAAGACATACAGATGGCCAACAGGTACATGAAGAGATGCTCAACATCACTCATCATCAGGATAATGCCAATCAAAACCACAGTGAGACATCACCTCACACCTGTCAGAATGGCTATTACCACAAAACAAGAAATAATGTCACTGAACCATGTTTGTTGCCTGACTCACAGCAAGCCAAAACGCTGAGACACAAAGGTTTGCAACAAAGAGAGCATTTGAATATTCGAAAGGCAGCCAAGCTAGGAGATTGGAGAACAAATCTCAAAACTGCTTCCTGAAGGCAAGGGGCTCAGGGTATTTATGCGATGACAAGTAAGAATCAGGGCAGTCTGAAGCGGGAGTGTGGGGAGCCTGGGGAAAGGGGATTGGAAACAGGTGTGGTGATGGTCATTTTGTGCAGGTGTAACTAAGCTACAGGCCTCTGATGGCAAAAGGTCCTGGAGCACATGCCCAGTTGGAGGGTGGGCGGTCCCATCCAATCTTAACTGGCTCAGCTCAAACTAGATAGAGCTAAGCCAAGTTCCCAGAAAATAACTTAGACAAAGATCTTATTGTTTAGGCTCCGTGCAGCCTGGTGGATAGGCAAGTCTTAAAACCTTGATTAGCGAAAGCAAGTGGAATGGATTTAACCCACAGCTACCAGTTTCAACACTGGATTCAACAACCAGTGTTGGTGAGGGTGTGGAGAAAAGGGAACCCTATGCACTGTTGGTGGGAATGTAAGTTGGTGCAGTCGCTGTGAAAAAGAGTATGGATGTTCCCCAAAACATTAAAAATAGAGCTATCATAAGACCCAGCGATTCCACTTTTCAGTATAAATCAAAGGGAATAAAAATAGTGTATTGAAGAGATATCTACACCCCCCACGTTCATTTCAGCATTATTCACCTTAGTTAAGGCGTGGAAAGAATGTCTTCTTAAATATAAAATATATTTAAATTGTATATTAAAATATATAATATAATACTATTCAGCCTTTTTAAGGAAGGAAATCCTGCCATTTGAGACAATATGGATGGGCCTTGAGGGCATTATGCTGAGTGAGATAAGTCCGACAGGGAAAGACAGATGCTGTATGATCACATTTACACAGAGAATCTAAAAAAAGCCAAACGCATGGAAAAGGAGACTAGAATGGTGGTAGGGGCTTGGGGTAGGGAAAATTAGGAGATGTTGATCAAAGGGAAAAACTTCCAGTTATAAGATGAATAATTTCTGGGGATGTAGTAGCTGTGTGACTATGGTTAACAATACTGTTATATATTTGAAAGTTGCTGAGAGAGCAAATGGTAAATGTTCTCACCACACACAAAATAATTATGTGAGGTGAGAGATGTGTTAACTAATGCTATTGTGGTCATCACTGTGCAAAATATATGTGTATGAAATTGTCACACCTTTATCTTATATGATGTTATGTGTCATGTATAATTCAATAAAGCTGAAGAAATAAAAAACAAATAAAAAATGGGCACACACTCTGAATTAATCCAATCCTGTGAAATTTATTTATGGTAACATTACTTAGCTTATGGTTCTTTGGTAAGATTCCATGTATTCTTACAAAATTTGTGAATGCTTATTGTTGGTTTCAGTATTCTATAAATATTATGTCAATTTTGTTCAAGTCATTTGTATTCTTACTATTTTTCTTATCAGTTTGTTCTATAAGCTCTTGGGAGAGTTATGTTACAATTCTCATTAAGATTGTGGATAATTACCTTTATATTTTTAGTTCTATTTTTTCTCTATGTTTTGAATCTTATTAAATTATTGTATGAATATAAATTTATGATTTATTTATCTACCTGATTGATCAATAGTATCTTATCACACATTTAAATGTTTCTTTGTGGAACTATTTTTCTCTAGCTAAAAATTCCATCAGTATTTCTTTTAATGCAAATCATCTATATGTGTTTATTTGAAACTATTTATTGTCTTTATTCTTAAAAGATATGTCGGTGCCAGGACATGGAAGCAATCTAAATGTCCATCGACAGATGAATGGATAAAGAAGATGTGGCACATATATACAATGGAATATTACTCAGCCATAAAAAGAAATGAAATGGAGGTATTTGTAATGAGGTGGATGGAGTTAGAGTCTGTCATACAGAGTGAAGTAAGTCAGAAAGAGAAAAACAAATACAGTATGCTAACACATATATACGGAATCTAAGGGGAAAAAAAAAAAAAAGAAAAAAAAAAAAAAAAAAAAAAAAAAGGCCATGAAGAACCTAGTGGCAAGACGGGAATAAAGACACAGACCTACTAGAGAATGGACTTGAGGATATGGGGAGGGGGTGGGGTGAGATGTGACAGGGTAAGAGAGTGTCATGGACATATATACACTACCAAATGTAAAATAGATAACTAGTGGGAAGCAGCCGCATAGCACAGGGAGATCAGCTCGGTGCTTTGTGACCATCTAGAGGGATGGGATGGGGAGGGTGGGAGGGAGGGAGATGCAAGAGGGAAGAGAAATGGGAACATATTGTATATGTATAACTGATTCACTTTGTTATAAAGCAGAAGCTAACACACCATTGTAAGGCAATTATACTTCAATAAAGATGTTAAAAAAAAAAAAAAAAAAAAAAAACTTAAAAAAAAAAAAAAAAAAAAAAAAAAAAAAAGAAACTATGGGAGAAGCAAAGGAGGTCACTCTTACAGCCAAAGGAAGTCTCTCTCTCTCTCTCTCTTCTCCCCTGTTCAGTCCTACTTGGAACTGAGTTCCTGCCACCATTGTCTACAGAGGGTGAATATTTCCACTAGTATCAGGAAAATTGGCACATTTCTCTTCTTATTCAAGCTTATTAAGGCCATGCTCTTTCAATTCTTTTTCCTTGTAAATACCTGCTTCACTTCATGCATGCATTTGGCTTCAGGTTGAAACTTTTAGTACAACACTGAAAAAAAAAAAAAAAAAAAAAAAAAAAAAAAAAAAAAAAAAAAGATATGTCGGTGAATATGGTACTCAACATTGGCGGGGTTCTTTCCCCTGGCACTTCAAATATGTTATTTCAATGTTTTTGTTGTTGTTTTACATCAACTTTATTGAAGTAAAATTTACATACAAGCAAATTCACTCATTTTGAATGTAGTTTGATAAGTTTATTGCCTTTTCTAAAATTTTATATGCATTGAATTATAAATTACATAATTCACTGTATTTTATTTCTCCAGATCAACATAGAATTTGTTCATATAATTGGATATATCAGTACTTTATTCCTTTCTTTGCTCCTACTTCCTTATACCACAATTTGGTTTCCCATTCACCTGTTGTAGGATGCTTGGGTTATTTCCAGTACTTTACTATTATGAATAAAGCTGGTATGAGATCCATGTACAAGTTTTTATGTCAACATGTACTTTCATTTCTATAGGATATATTCCTACAAGTAGAATTTCTCATAAAATGGTAAGTTTTTAACTTTGTAAGAGAATGGCAAAGCATTTAATAAAGTGGTTTGTACAATTTTACATTCCTGCCAGCTATGTATGAGAATTCTAGGTGCTCCAAATCCTTGTCAACACTTGATATTATCATTCTTTTTAATCTTAGCCATTTTAATGAAAGGGTAGTAGCATTGTATGTATTTAAATTTACATTTCCTGTTAACAAATGAGGTTGAGCATTTTTATATGTTTATAGGCCACTTGTGTACCTTTGTTTGTGAAGTGTGTGTTCAAAGTTTTGTTCATATTATTGATTTTAGAGCTTTATTTTTTCTAATATAAACATTGAAGTTATAAATACTACAAAGCAGTGCTCTAATTGAATCTTACTGAATAGTATCACTGCTAATTGTGTATACTGAGCTGTCATTTTCATTTAATTCCTATTATTTATAACTTACTTCAAATTCTACTCATGAATTATAACGAAGTGTGTTATTTACATTCCAAATATTTGAAGATTATTGGGATATTTTTCTGCTATTGATTTCTAAATTGATTTTGTTATGATAGAGAATGTACTATGATGTAAATCATATTAAATTTGTTGAGGCACATTTTATTTCTAAGCATAAGTTCTATCTCTGTTAATATTCCCTGGGTTGTTGTTGGGTGGATTGGGATGTGTGCTATATATGTGATATTGGAGATATATATTACATCTAGGTGTGATAAATGTATATCTATCCTCTATCTATCTATCTATCTATCATCTATCTACCTATCTATTTATCTATACAGATATGATAAATGGATATCTATGAGATGATAGATAGATAGATAAATGGGAAGGAAATGTGATACATTAAGCTCTATAAGTTATTCTTCAGATACGTCGAAGTTCAATTGTTCAATTTCATACACATTTAGGGTTTTCATAGCCTGTTGATAAGTTGACTCCTTTATCATTATCATTATGAAATGATAATGCAGTGTTGCTGCTATAGATGTCTTATGATTAAGGTTTTCATAGTTTCACTTTCAACATTTCTTAATTTTAAAGTTGGGTTACTTATAGACAGCATAAAGTTGGGTCTTATGATTTTATTGTCTCTGACAATTGGAATAATTTCACCATTTATGTTTAATTTAATCATCAGTATATTTGGGCTTATATCTACCTTCTTGCTAGTCCTTTTCTGTTTTTCCATATTCTTTTTTTTTCCTTTCCCTGCTTATTTTTTTCTTCTTCTACACTTTGTCAGGTAGTTCTGGAGCATTGCTAAATCTGGGACTATTTATTCTCCATTTCCGGGGTGAGACTTCCTGAGTACTCTACCCAATATCCTATAAATTATGAGGTTTTTTTTCAGTCTGGTTGGTTGGAATGAGCACTGTTATTGGTCCTCCTGGATGTGGGGCACTGGTCCCTTTAATACTTCCAGATGGTTCTTTCCCCAGCCCCTGGGTATTCTCCTCACATGTGTGGGTTATTCGGCTTTCTGTTGAAGACTTGAGGGGGACCCTCTGCAGGTCTCCTCTCAGTGTTCTGCCTTGTGAACTCTAGTGTCCTCGATGTCTCCACACTGTCACCTCCATCTCCAGTGGCTGCTCTCTCTGTGCCTTGGCTTAGAAGCTCCGTCACAGGAGTCAAAATGTTGGAGTAATCACAGAATTCACCTTTTCTGTTTTCTATCTCTTGGGGATCATTGTTCATCACTACCTGATTTTTCATGTTTCAATTTTTTATTGTTTTAGCAGCAGGATAAATCTACTCCCTCTTTCTTCATCTTGGTGGAAAGCAGAATTCTACAATTAAAATTTTAAAATAAAAAACTGAATATACCCATTTCAGTCAGTGTCCCAACAGAAGTGGATGGCAAACAAATTAGAAAAATTTAAAGAATGTTTATATTCAAAGGGGTTATTTACAGAGATTTGGTGGCATATGAGGAGGCCACGATAAGCAGTGTAACAATCCTAGGCCAATAACAACAGAGCTGTCACTAAACCTAGTCCCTTGGGGGAGGATCTGGCTGAGAAGGCTTCCTGGAGATACACTGACTTCACTCTCTTCCATCCTCCTTTCTTCTGCCTATGGGATAAATCTAAACCAGAGGCCAAAGGCAAGGGAGAGTGTGGAGCAGTTTGCACAGGTCAGCTTCTCAGAGTACAGAGCGAAGTGGCTTTGCAAGGGCACTGAGAGAGTCTAGCAGAGATGCTGACAGGCATCCCTCGGTCCACGCGGTCGTGAGCCCTGGTGACTGCGTTTGACTCTCCTGTCTCTCACCTCACCGTTCCAGGTGGCCACCGATTCTGTAGATTCTACATTTAATATGTTACATATTTATTGCTTCCTGTTCAACATACTACTACCACCGTCTTAATTAATGCTGTCACTGTGCTTCCTAACGCTTTGTCATAATCTCCTGAATACTCCGTTTCCCAGCTCTATTCTGTCTGTCAGTCCATCCAATTCTTTAGAAATAATGGGATTGTTTTTCTCTTTTTAATTCAAATCTGATCACCTGCCATTTCCCACCTTTACATTTTCCAGTTGTTCAAACTTTTCAATGTGGGTTTCAAACGATCCATTTTCTGGCTTCTATCATTGTCACCATCTTAAGCAAGAGGAAGTCATAATAAAATTTAAAAAAAATTAAAGCTCTTTGGTTTCTCTTAATTCCCTATTTCCTTGTCCTTTGAATGTCATCAATATTTTGTTACAATTGTTACTATGTTACCATTTCTCCACAGTGGTGAACTGGTGTCCTGTCTCAACCAAGTGATGCCTCTTTAGCGCTCATTAAACTAAGAATTACTTCTATTAATCTTATATTATTTCTCTTGATAAAAGACTGCTTTTTATGTAAGGTATGCCTCATATCAAATTCAAATGTGAACTAGTTTCTCATTCTTAAAGTATTCAAAATCAATACTTAACTCACTTTAATTCAATTTCACTTAATTCACTAGTGAACCATCAATTAATTCAGTTTCTAATCCAATTTTTATTTTATGTGCACAATTAAACACTTTATATAGTACCTTAACATTTTAAAATCTTGGCTGCGGAGAATACATTTGAGCCATTTTTCTGTATCTCAAATAAATACCCAGGAATATTGTTCCAATGACACTTCATTTACTGACATCATTCAAGGACTGTAGAAACCATTTGTCGTGTTCAGAAGGGAGCAGAGGACTCGGTGAACAACGATGGTAAAAAGCAATGTGAACCTACAGGCCCAGCTTCTTATCACCTCTCCCCATTGCAGTTCCTTCTTCACTAAAATTCTACCCCTCGCAACGTTACTCTCATCTTTACATTCTGTTCCCTCTGAAGTTTAGTCATTTCTGGACTGTCAGGGTTTTCATCTGAGTCCACCACTTATTACACTTATTAGATTGTGACCTTGAGCAATTCTTCTTTGGATCTCAGTTTCCTCATCTTTAAAATGTGAATAATAACTCCTACCTCAGGGCAATTTTGTGAGAAATGACTGAGTTAATGCATTAAATGCTTAGAGCAGGGTTTGGAATCTAGGAAGCAATCTGCAATGTTGTTATTATTATTAAATCAAATATAGATTCTAACTCTGTCCTTCCTCCTCTCTAAGGCCAACCTGTTAACCTGATCTGTGCTCTTGCTACTCATCAATTTACACCTCATCCAGTGTCTCACTCTCATCAACTGTCAAAATTCTGGTCCTGGGTTGAGAAGGACCTGGGCAACCAAGTTTATCACCTGAAGGCAGGAATGGAAGGGCCCTGACAAAATTGCAGGTTGGTCTCTCCTGTTTCCTTCTCAGGGCAGGGAATCCCATGTATCTTTTCTCTGTGTGGGCTCAATTCAGTGGCTGTCATAGGGTATGTACCAGCAAATATGAATGAAAGATTGAAAAAATTAATATAAAAGACAAAGGATTAGTCACAAGCAATAGGACAGATATTTAGTTAATAGAACTTGGGCCTAAAGTCAGTAGGATTAATATATGGTTGATTTTAGGCTGACTTACTGAGCTGCAGAGCTAGAACACTTCTTAATTTGCCTACTTAAAATAGGAAGGGGCAAAGCATTGCTATCCCCAGTTAGAGCCATGATAAAATAAGAGAGCAAGGGCTAAAAGCCTGGAAGTTCATTTCAATATAAATGACCTTTAAAAAATATTATATAGTATAAAGATCTTGTTGATTTGCTGGTGAAGAGAAGTACTCACTGACCCCTCTGATCAATGTTTGTTATATGCAGGTGTGGGTATTATTTACAAAAAAGATGTAATCATATGATATAGAAAGTAGTTTTATAAAAATTAAAGTGTATATTGTTAAATTGAAAGAAAGCTTGTAGAAGATAGAAAACAAACAACAGATTCATGTTCAGGAGGAAGTGGTGATCATTAAGTAAGAAGATAGCTTTTTATTGTAAAAAAGTGGTAACATTTTGAGCTATTTGAATCATTATCTTCCTAGTCAAATAGACTTATTTTCATTACAAGCAGCTGCATTTGAATATTAACATAATATTTTTTTAGAATTGTCATTATATTAGTTGCTTTCTCCTCTCATCTGCAATTTGGCATTTAATTACTGTATGTATATGCTTATACTAATTAAAATATATAATTTAATTGTATTATATATTTAATTAATATGTATGCACATATATATCTTACCTCTATAAACTACACTATTTAATAAAATTAACAATATAGTACAAAAATTGACTGTGTGTGTGTACACACATGCACACACACACACACACCTCCACCTTATTTATTAAAAATCTACATCCAACATTAACTGTTTCTATGCAATTTTTTGTAGTGTTATATGGTAAAATGTTTCTTAACTGTTGTAATGTCTAAGTGTTTGGATAAAAGTAAGAAAATCATGTTGACTGGGTTCACTAGGATTGACTGTACCTTCCTTCAGGTGGGTCTCATTGCTGCAGATCAATATTTTCATTCATTTTTGTTGGATTCTTATCTCCTTCCCCATAGAAGATACTGTAAACTTGTTCCCTTCTCCCTCAGTCATGAGCTTACTCTTTCTTCTTTAACCCCAGAAGATGGCTTTGTTGGCAATTTATTGGAAAATTAAGCCATCTGGTGTGAGTTTCACATATTTCTGTTTTTCCCTCAAAATATCTCCGGCCTAACAAACACTCTTTGTACTGCCACAGAACATCCTGGTAGCATCACCCACTAATTGCACTTTTCCTCCAGCCTACAACTGACATTGCCCAGGACCGTACCAGGATAGGGCTGCATCACTGCCCTGACCTTCCTGCCTTGGAGCCTCTATGCCACTTATGACTCCAGCCTCCTTTAAACGTTACCATTTCTCTTGGCCTTGCTGCTCTTCACCTCTGCTCAGTTATTTCCCACATCAGACACCTTTCCCTCACCCTTCTATCAGCTCAGTCTAATTCAGTATATCATTCATTAGCTGTTTAATTAATCATTGTGTAAAATAAAGATGGAAATGACTAGTAAGGCCAAGTTCTGGTGTTAAGGAATTTGTTCTCTGATAAATTGAATAGTACCCCCGCACAAGTGACTACCATGAAACTGAGTTAAGGGATTTTAGTGATGCAGAGACCAAGTACAACAGGGGCCCAAGAGACAGAATGTCCCCCTACAAAGGTTTATCAGGAACATATTAATCATTATGATTTCATGTCAAAATGTCTTTAAAGACTTAGGAGGAAATCAATAGGGTGGCAATCAAGATAGAAGGAACTACAGGCACTGAGCCATGGTATCAGAAAAATTACAGAGATTGTTTAGGAATTGTTAGGTGGGAAAAACAGAAAGTAATAAGGAGAAAACTGCAGATTATGGACAAAACATGAAAGTTCTGGAATTGCAGAGAAGGAGAGTTTTACCTAACTGTGTAGGCAATAGACAGCCATCATGACTTCTAAGTGAGGCTGACATACTTGGAGTTTCACATTATCACAAAATTTTTCTGACAGCAAGTTTAGGATAAATCAGTGTTGAGAGTGACTGTGCCAGAGGACAGGATGCAGGCAGGAGTCTGTTTAAATGTCTCTGTGGAAGGCAGGTGAGCACATGTGTAAGATTTGGGTCTCTGGAGCTGGGCTGTTGTCACTCAACTCCTGACACTGATGTCAGCAGGTGAGAAGACCTCGGTCCTTGTCTTCTTTGGGGAAAGAATTTCACAAAGAGATATTATAAAGCAGTCACAGAGTTTATTGGAAGCACAGTACGTGCAAAGAGAACAAAAAAGCAGTCTATTTAGAGCAGGAGCAAAGCAGCAATACACACCCAGAGAAGAGTGCAGGAGTCCTCCCTAATGAGGGGCACACCAGAGAGGTGATTTAAATCACTTATATGGGGCAGTTTTTCTGGGTCTTTGTTTTCCTCTGGCCAATCATCTTGCTTCACTTAACACATCTGACCTGACCCAGGGCCCTTTCCGACATGCGCACGCATCTTTTAGCCAAGCTGGATTCCAGCGAGGGGGCCTCTGGGAGATTGACAGAACTTATTATGAGCTAGTGTCCCCTCCCTTTTTGACCTCCAAGGAGGCTTTTTGCACATGTGTAGTTGGGGAGGTCTCTGTGACCTCAAGAATGGAAGATGTGGTCATCTTATCTTTTTACTCCAGCAGAGCTCAGCTCCTCTATGCTCCTGCCATTAACTTTGTCCTTGAAGTGTTGGGGGAAATAAACTCCAATTTACTCCGCTTGACAAACTCCAGCTGCTCAGCCCAGGGGCCCATCTACCTCCTACCTCAACTCCATTGTTTATTACTTGGTGACTTTAAGCAAATTATTAAATCTCTTTGAGGACCACTTTCCTCATATGGAAAAGAAAAACCACACCAGTACCTCCCTTTTGGACTAGTTGAGGATTGCAGATGGTAAGTCACCTCACTCACCAAATAGTCACAGCTGTTGTCGTCACCAACAGTGTAATTAAACCATGGTGGGAGGAGGGAAACTAAAAGCAGAATGCAGAACTAAAAGCCATTTTGGAGGTAACTGAGGATTTTTTAACTTATCAAGTGGAAATAGGAAAGAGTCAGAGATGTCTCAGAGGTCTCATTCTGGATAAGTCAGAGACTGCTCATGCCATTAATCAAAACACACAAGTCACCAGGAGTTGCTGCTTTTGTAGCCAAAGCAATAAATTTGGGTTTGCTCCTGCTGATTTCAAGGTACAAGTAGGTCACACAGGTAGAGCAGTTATTATGCAGTTGAAAATGCATTTTACAAATCAGGGATAGAAATACAAATCCTAGAATTGCACAGACAGGCTGAAATCTTGAGAGGGAAGAAAACCTCTCCCAGAATAAATAACAGTTTCAGGAGCGAAGGAATCACACCTCAACCACCCCCAAGTCTTCCCTCTGAACTGTGAGCTCACACAGGTTTTGTGAGCAAATCCTCTTGGTTTCCCTGAGGTGGGGCCACCACTGTCTGCACATCTGCTTTAGTTTGTTAATTCATAAGTCATTTTTCTCTTAATGCCAACACCCCCAGCCACCTGCATCTGCGTGACTGTGTTTGCACAAAGCATTTGGAGGAAATGAGGACGGCTTTCTTGATTCGATGTCAATGGACCCGCTCTCATGATTCACTGCCCCTCCCCCGACACTCAGAGTTGGACCAGAAAGTCACTCACATGGACTGTGCTATATGCAGAACCTCTTTTCTTATGATGAATATTTTCCTAGGGGATTCTGAAGTCCATACTATAATTTTTAATTCATCAATTCAAATAGACATCCTGGGCCCAGTGGAGTTTTCCCAGTTTTTTCTGTTTCCTGTTTCGTACTCTTCTTTCTGGGAGTGAGCTCCCAGATCACTTCCATACTCTGAAAAATTACTTATTTTGACATCATAGCTGCCCAGGTCTAAGGATTGTTCTTTTTTGTTCCCAGAGGTGTTTCCTCAGGACTGCAGGCTGCCCCCTCCTGTCTAGTTTACTGCCCTGGAAGTAGCCTCTGCAATAAATGTGGTTTGTGAAATTGAATGCTGAACAACATTATTCCAGAAGCTCTATTTGGGACTCTTTGTAATTGAGAAATTAGCAACTCAGAGACCAGCTGCAAACTGTCTTAGCTTGGGTGAGAGGCAAAAGCAGTAATATGATGCTGAAAACCTTAAAAAAAAAAAAAAGACACAAGAAAATTAATATTTTGGGACCTTATACTTCTAAGAGATTTACTTAGCTATTTCTAAATATGATGGACCCCAAACAGAGATTTTACACGTCCCCTTGGTATCTGTCTGAGATATTCAAGTCATGGTTAAAAATTTTCCTTATATTTAATAAATTTGTTATTTTTGCTTTATACAATTCCAGCAAGCATTTGTGTGAATATGAAGACGTTGGTGTATTGACAATCATAACTTTTTTTCTACACTAAATAAAAATTTGGTTCATTTGGTTCATTTTCTTCCTAGCCCCAAAGTGAGGTATTTGACCCAAGGGTAGAATGTGGTCAACCTTTGCCGTTGGCGTTGTGAATGCGGAGCTCAGGGTCCTGTGCACAGAACGACCTCTAGAGGGTCACCAGCACCTGCGGCTCCACGCAAACCTCAGCCATAGATGCAAACACCACAGGAAGACACAACGCACCACTGCCAGGGTTGTGCTTAGTTCACTTTCGGTAAGTAAAGTTCTGTGCACCAATACCAGCTTTTCCTTTTATTGTACTGTTTGCTTGTCTTGAGATTTGAGGAAAAAGAAAAGGGAGAAGTTTTTCCAGACTCTAAAGAACGCCCCAGGAGTAGCGGAGTGAATCACAGCACACAACTGTGTATAAACCAGATACAGCCTTGGAATCCAAAAATATTTGATTTAGGGTTTAAAAAAATTTTTTATAGTCAGTTCTATTGGAAGTGGGTGAAAGACAAAGAATCAATTTACATTATGTTTAGCAAATGTCAAAACATCTGGTCAAATAAAACTTTTAAGTAATTTCATAAGCTTTATTTTAACTTCATTATAAAATATTTCTTTTGTTTTTGTCTCCAAGTGTATAATTCAATTTTCTACACAGAATGGTGACTCAATAAATGCTATAATGTAGTGATATACCCTTGATACATACTAATATAGGAGATGATATAAACTGCAAAATTATCTGTATTAATATTTTTATAACTTTGATGTTGTACAGATATTTATTGTCTATTTTATGCCAGATATTTACAAGGCCTTGAGTATACAATACTGAAAAAACAAACATCAATCCTTGACTTCTTGGAATGGTAGTCTAATGTGCAATTCTTGTGTGCGTTTATTCTGTGGAGTGATCTGTGGAGGGAAGTAAATTTTGCTATAGGAGCTTAGCCCAGAGAAGCCAAATCTACACCCATAGATCAATCACAGTTCTCAGTATTAAGAAACACACTGTTCACTGGGGAAAGCAATGCATAATAAAAGTTGAATAAAACTTAGCTTTTCAATAGGATTTTACTATTTACAAGATGATTTTCAATTATGACTTTAAAGGAAAGGAAAAGATTTGTACAGATATATAGCTGCATATCGCTAACCATTAATGGTTACTTATTTTCTGATTCAATTTATTTTTAGTTGGAATACTGTACTTTTTATAATCTAAAGTCATACCTCTAACTTTTTGAATCTAGTAATTCATTGCTTTCAATTCAATTTACTAAACATTTATTCAACACTTTCTACCTGCCAGGCACGTAGTCAGTGCTGAGACTACAAATATACCAAAGGCATGCATTTTACTTTTAAGGAACTAACAATTTAATATGTACATGACCTTCTAAATGTTTCTAAGAGTTATTGGTTTCAGTAATAAATATTTAGCCAATCCTAAAATACAGTGCTAAAATTAAATTTTAATTTATAATGTTTAATGACCCAGTGAAAATAGTAAATTCATATTGTTTGTTACAATTAGATTGTAGGCAAAGAAAAAAGACCCATAGTGATAAATTTTGTAAATGTAATTAATTTAGTTTACTTATTTCAATAACAGATTTAGAAATTACTAGAGCACCTAAAGATTGTCATCTATTTATTGACTATAAGCTAATTATTAATGAAGCTTACAGTTGAGTGCTGCAGCTCTCACTTATTAATATTCAACTGTGAAAGAGCAACAAAGGTTAAAAAACATGAACACTAATTAACTAATCACTTGAAGTTACCTTATGAAGCTCTCCCTAAACTTCAGTATATCATTGACAGTTCCATAATCACAGTAAATCTCTTCAAGTTATAGAAAGCCTAATATCAATGCTGGATTTTGGCATTAGTAGTTTAAAGAGGACTGTATCTGGGGATTTTAAAAAATTAAATGAGGTATTAGGGAATTCCATGCCTTGATAATATTCTGGTTATTTATGTGTCTCCTCTGATAGTTGCCCTAGGACATCTTTCCTTAGGTTACTGCTTTAATAGAACCCTAAGATATGGAAACAGAAAATATCAGTTGCAGTGAAGGTATGGGGGTCTTGCCAGCCAGTAATGGGTACAGCATACATCTCCCTCCAAACCTGTTCTACCTGCTACAGGGAACAACTGTGGTACCATGGACAGAGCACAAGGCATGTACTCAAAAAGTTATTGCTTATTTACTTAGTAAACTTTGACACATGAATTAGCCAACTTGCAAAATATTAAAATAGTGTAATAGCTATTTTGCCTAGATTACAGGGCTGTTGTGAAGATTAAATGAGCTCGGTTATGTAACTGCAGGTGGAAATCTATCAAATGTTATACAAATGCAAAGCTTTATTATTATTTCTCTTCTCATGGAAACCTCATTGGTGCTTTGTAGCTAGTGTTGATTTAATATTACCTCAGCCATAGTCTCAATACGTGCTCCACAAAAATTAATGCAGACCTTTTAGTAACAACTTGCATTACATTTATTTCCACTCTAATACTATGCATCATATAGATAATAGGAGCCTGGCAATGCAGTAAAACCTGTCAACCTATATGCTGAGCCACCCTTTACATCTAAGATGTATGCCAGCATCTCCAGGGCTGAGGTAGGGAGGTAAGAAATGTACCTTTAAAAAGCCCCACTCCCTGCCATCACCATACCCCAACCTGGGGCCATATCATGGAAGTAACAGTGCTGATCTGCCTTTGGATCCGTTCTATTCTCTTAGTATGACCGGTCCTCACTCCACAAATATATGGCAGAAGCCAATCCACTTCAGGTCTGCCTTTGTATCATCTCTCTTTTGGAATTAGTAGCTAAGGGGTTAAACTTGCAAGATAATTTTGTCTGAGTCTAGTTAGCTCATAGCATATTTCTAAATTACCCAAATTTCAGTCTTTCCAGTCATCTGTTTTCCTTATTTGGGCTTCCACCAGGCACCAGGTGCTGTTTTGAATCTTTTCCGTGAGCACCTAAGAAACCCATGGGGGCAAGGGGTGGGGGTCAAAAACCGCAATGCTAATGATGTTATAATGATATTACAATGTAGCCAAGGTTACTAGTGGGTAACTCGAGACCCCTTCTGCGCATGTGTCAGGCTGGGAAATCCTCTCCACCACAGAAATGAGGGACTGCGGTTGGCTGCTTTTGTCCTTCATCCAAACAGGGCAAATCATTTCTTTTGGTAGTTTATCTCAGAAGGAGTGCATGAAACCGGCTGCAGCAGGTTAACCCGAGGCCTATATATATCCTACCTCATTTTGCAGCATGAAAGTTTTAATTTTGATGGAATTCAATTTATCTAATTTTTTTTTTCCATTTGTTGTTTGTACGTGTGTTGTTATGCCTAGGAACCCTTTGCCAAAATCCAAGGTCATGCAGATTTGTTCCTATGTTCTGAGAGTTTTATAGTTTCAGCATTTAATTCTTAGTTTCTCTTGCTGGGATACTCTTCCCTTGTCTTGTAGTCAGCTCTTTAATTCTTCAGTCTTGTCTCAAAAGTCATGTCTTCAGAAAGGTATTCCCTGACCACTTCTCTCTCCACATATTTCTCTATCACAACCATTATTGTTGTCTTCATAGCAGCTTCCATAATCAGAAATCACACCATTTATTCTTTCATTCATTCACTATTAATTTGCTTACTTACCCTCTTAGTTATTGTCAGTTTCTGGCCACTAGGATATAATCTCTCAAAGTACTGTGTTACTCCTGAGTTAATAGTGCTCAATAAATAATACACTAATGAATAGCAAGTGATAAAAAGGAAAAGTGGTACAGGATTCCAGATAAGAGACAGGAAAACATTCCTGGTGAGTCTAATAGTGAATAGCTGAGTCCATGGCTTGCGTTGATATATTCCTCTCTTAATCAGATATTTCGATGTTGGATTCTACCTGTATGCACATGTCAGGGTCAGTCACTGGGATCAGGATCCAAACACAAGTTCTGGAAAAAAAGAAATATGTAAGTAGCAGAGATCATGATACAACAGGTCTGCATTTTCTTAGATTAATTTTGTAACAGTTAAAAAAAATTAAGTTGATTAGAAAGTTAAAAAATGATATCCAGAAAATGAGGCTGATATTTAAAAATCACCTTGAGACTATTGATCTAGTCACAAAAGGTCAACTATTTGAATACACAAGTGATTTACACAAATTAAGTGCATTTAAATGCATTACAACCTGAAATGATTTCCACATTTTAATGTGTATGCCCCTAGAATTTTAATTAAAAAATAAACTATAATGAAACTGATCTTTGGATACCAAATCTTGTTTTTTTCTGAGAAGTCTTCCAGCTTTCAGAAATGTGACGGTGAATACTTTTCTTTGACCTCCTCCCACAGAATTATTCCATCCTGCAAGGATATTAATATCCAGGTTTTTAATATCCAGAATTAATATCCATCCTTGAGATTTTGGAATTATTTTTTATTATATTTATTGCATCCTGCCTGTACACCTCTCCATCCAGTATCAATTTAGGTATTTGGTTTTCCTTCTGTTTCCACCACAATATTTGCTGAATCATTTTTAGCTTTACTTCAAAAACTACCAGCCTAGCTCCCACATCAGCTGGATTTCTACATATTTCCGCCAGTGTTTCTGTCTCTAGATTTTCTCCACTACAGTCTCTTCCTCTCACTCTCAGCTGAAACATCTTTTAGAAACATCATTTCATTGCTTTCCTTCATCATCAAGGGCCTAGCTTAGCTCTTCCTTGGATAGAATTTGAAGCTCTGCTGTGAATTAAGCCCAATTTTTCTTTCTCTGCTAATAAAGGTTAATGACTTTACCATCTGCTGGACTTGCCATTGATCTTGGAGAGATAGCAGTAAGCAGTCCTAAAGTAGGATCTTAGTTCCCTGCCCAGGAATTGAACCTGGGTAGCCTGGATGAAAACCAGGAATCCTAGCCACTAGACCACCAGGGGCGAGATGCTAGAAGCAAAGCTGCCCTGGATCTTGCCTCAATTTGAAAACAAGAATGTTTCAAGGAGGTAAAACCTGTAAAAACAGGTACAAAGTTTATTATTAGAGACACAGCACAACATGTGGGAGAGCACACAGAGAAACAGTTTATTTATTTAAGACAGAGCAAGGCAGAAATACACACCAGGAGAGAAAAGGTGTGGGCATCCTCTCTAATGAGGAGAAGTGCAGTAAAGAGGTGGTTAAATCATTTATATGGGGCAGTTCTTCCAGGTCTTTGTTCTCCTCTGGCCAATTATCTTGCTTCTTTCCCACACCTGACCTGTCCTAGGGCCCTACCTGATATGTGTGCACATCTTTTTGCCAAGATGGATTCCAGCACAGAGGCCTAGGGGAGATTGACAACACATTTTATGGGGTAGCACCCCCTCCTTTTCTAACCTCTGAAGAGCCTTCCTGCACGTGTCCAGTTGGGAGGTTTCCTTTACTTCAGGAGTGACAGATGTGGTCATCTTATCTCTTTACACCAGCAGAGCTCAGCTCCTGCCATTAACTTTGTCCTTGGAGTGTCCAGGGAAGACAAAGCTCCAATTTATTCTGCTTGACGAACTCCAGCTGCTCAGCCCAGGGGCTCATCTACCTCCTATGTCACCAGAACCAATCCTCCTCTGCCCATTCTATCTCCTCAATCTAAAACAACCCTGTCCTTTCCTCTACAGTCTAAACTCCACTTTGTTTTTATGACTTTGGCCAGTTCAGGTCTTCCCCAGCCTCAATCCTTACTTCTGTGCAGCTGGGACCACAGGTATCTTAATTGAAAGGCTCAGTCTCCTTCTCACCACTGATCCAATCCTAAAAAGAGTGTTTTTTAAACAAATGTTTAAATTGCATCAGTTTCAAAACAGCATAAAGCAAAGAATAGGGGATATTTAAGCATGTTTTTATGTGGAAGAACGGACAGAAACTAGAAAAGAAAGCAATTAAGCTTACAGGTGAGAGACTGTGGGAGAGGAGACAGAAGAAATAAAGAAGTGGGGGGTGGCCATGGTGGTGACGGTCAACAGAGAGAGGGAGAGAGGATACATTCTCCACCGTGGTTAAACAAGAAAGGGGACTATGTGTGTTTCCATTAAGAGAGACTTGAGGCTGTGAGAAAGTTACAGAAGCTTTTGTCAAGGCTGTAAAGCTTAGAAACCCTGATGTGAGAAATGCACAAAGTAGTAAAGTGGAGAAGATTATGTGTATCAGGCCGAAATGGAAAATATCATTTGGGTGTGCCAATCTCTGGAAGTCTCTGAAATTAGGTTTGCCACATTGATTATGGAGAGAGACAAAACTTTACTTTACTCTTATTGACTCAGTGCTCCTGGACAAGCAAGGTCACTGGACTAGACTGAGTGTCCTCATCTGCTAACTGGGTCTTTGTGAAGGGGGTGAAGTAGTGGATGTGAAGCACATAGCACAAAGGCATGTGGCTGATACACAACGGATTTTGCTGCCATTATTAATCAGCCAATTTGTCTGAAATACTGACAATTCCCTGAAACATTTGCAGAGTTATTTTGGTGAGAACCAGAGGAATCCAGAGAACATAATTATAAATATATTAAGGAAAAAATTTCCCACTTGACAAGAGATGGACAAATAAGAAAGGTACATAACTTGAGTTTATGCTTTTGCAGTATGTTTAAAGCTGACTCAGTCCTCTTCATTCTAATTGCCATTTCTTGGTAATTATATGTGTAGGAGTCTTTCATTTATAGTATTATTTTTCAGAGAAAATATTTGTTAAAATGTTTGTTGAAATTCTAAATTTCTTGAATTAAAAAGAAAAAAATGTATGCAGGACATATTCATGACCAATGGCTCACGGGCAACATGTCAAGCCAAGAAAGAGGAGTTAATTTTTAAAGCAAGTGGTTTTGAAATTTTATTATATTGGGGTCCTGTGATTCAATAGACCATGGGAATTATCAACAAGGATATCAGAAAAATAAAATTAATAGTTTATGTCTCACAGAGAGGAACACTACAAGTTGATAAATAAGTTCTGGGAATTATCCAAATGCTGAAAGCAGCGTGCTGAGGCTCAAACTTAGTTCTAATGTTACCAAAACCACTACAGTAAGATGCATCAATTTGTTCAAAATAAATGCAATAAACAGAAGATACAGTAGGTATTGGAAGAGAGGGACCCTAGAGACAGGAGACTTAACAGGGCAGCCGTGCTCTGGGCTGAAATAATGAATCTTCAAATGTCTGGAGAAAATGGCTTCATTATTTTAGCACTTGAAAAATATATCTCTCCAGCCAGTCCGTGTCTATTCTGGCCCTGAAAGTCTACCAGAGCTAATCAGGAAGTGGTCGTGTTTGCTTGTGAGATTTAAAGAGAATATTTTTAATGACACAGGTTTTCTACTGACACTGAAGTAGAGGGACAGTGGGGATGAGTTTTTGACCATGACCACAAAACCCAAGAGTGTGTCTGGTTTCTTGCAGCCCAGCCTGGCAACGCGCCCTCCCAAACCCGGCCAGGCCTGCACAGACCCTCTCACCTCCTACCTGGCCTGTAGAAACCCTCATGGGACATTGGCCAGCATGGCCACCCTAGACCAACAGGCAGTGGAAGTCAATTCTGAGGCACTCAGAATATAGGATTCTTCAGAAGGTCTTGCGGCATTGACCACCTATCAGTCCAGGCATTTGCCTCTTCAGGGCACATGTGCTTGGATTCTCACCGCTTCCCTTTTACTCACCTGTCCCTCACTCTTCCCGCTAAGATTACATTCCCCATAAACCACACATGGGCCACTCTCTCAGGCTCTGCTTTGTGGGGACCTAGGCTAAGAGACAACAGTTGTTTCTGCCTTTGTTGTAATAGTTAAAACAATTTTTTTTCTTTTTCAGAAACTGATCAAAGTCTGTTTGCCCAGAGGTACAGACTTACTACATATTTTCTCTGATTGGTTTATCTGTTTGTTCAAAACGGCAAATGATAGGAAATAAAGTTAATTTAAGCTTACTTTAGGAGGAGAAAACTGAAAACTAGCACCAGTGTCTTCCTTTCTGTGAACACAAATTTCACCCATCATGCACTGTGATGGTTAGTTTTATGTGTCATGTTGTTATAGTTCCCAGTTACACAACTGCACACAGGTCTGGGTGTTGCTGTGAAAGTATTTTGCAAATATGGTTAACATCTACAATCAGCTGACCCCAAGTAAAGGAGATTATTCTGGACAATGTGGGTGGGCTTCATCCAATCATTTGAAAGCAAGAACTAAGCTTTCCCAAAGATGAAATTCTGCCTCAAGGCTGTAGCATCAACTCCTGATCAAGAAATTACAGCCTGCCTGCCACCCTGTTTCAGACTTGCCAGCCCCCATAGTTACGTGAGCCTATTCCTTGAACTAATGCTCTCTCATTATGCATAGGTATGTGTGTATATGTATATAAGCATATATATATTTATGTGTAGGTATATTTATTATCTTACTTGTTCTGCTTCCCTGGAGAACCCTGACTGATAGATCATGTAATATTCTAAAATTAACATATTGTATAATACATAATATGAAGAAAAATTTTGCCATCAAGATCATATTTACACTGAATAAATAAAGGGGAAAGAAAATGCAAATTTTTCTTACATATGAATTCAAAATCATATGTGTAAATACACTCCCCTCCAGGAGGGTGGGATGGACTTAATAACTCACTTTCAAACGATTGAGGAAGGAAAGGGAAGAGCAGTGGCTTTAAAGTGGGGAAACCACGCAGACACTGCCTCGACCAAGTGATGAAGTCCAGCACCATGAGTGGTACCGTGTAGTTAGCACGTACCCCCAATGCGATGTGACAAGAAAAGCACCTCACCTCTGTGTTGTTCTTTTCCCAAAGACTATAACCCCAGGCTAAGCATAGGAAAAACATCAGACAAACCTAGACTGGGGGACATTCCACAGGATACAAAGACAGGGCTCATCAAAACTGCCACAGCCTTGCCGCAGACCAGAGGGTAGTGGGGAGATATAATAATTAAATGCACTGCATTACCTTGAATTTAATCCTGGTAAAGAAAGAGGACATTAATGAAACAACTGGTAAAATCCAAATAAAGTCTGGAGTTTATTTAATAGTAATGTACTAATATGGTTTCTTAGTTCTGACAAAAGCACCATAGAAATGTAAGATGTTAAAATGGGGGACAGTGGGTGTGAGGTATACAGGAACTAATTTTACTATCTTTGCAACTTTTCTGTAAATCTAAAATTATCCCAAAATAAAAATTTGCTTTAAAAAGAGAAAATATATACTTATATTCACTGTGTCCTAAGTCAGGACAATATATAATAATTCTAAGAAACATTGTTTTAAATTATGAAGGCCCTCCTTTTTTTTAGCTGTTTTATTTTTTTATTTTTAATTTTTTAAATTTATTTGGTTGCACCAGGTCTTAGTTGCGGCAGGTGGGCTCCTTAGTTGCAGCACGTGCACCCTTAGTTGTGGCCCGCTGGCTCTTTAGTTGTGGTATGCGAACTCTTAGTTGCAGCATGCATGTGGGATCTAGTTCCCTGACCAGGGATCGAACCCAGGCCCCCTGCAGTGGGAGCGCAGAGTCTTATCCTCTGTGCCACCAGGGAAGTCCCTTAAGAAGCATCTCTGACATAAATGTTTTGAAATTTTTTCAGAGGTTAAAATATTGTTATTTAACAAGAAAGACACTAGTGTTTAATAATCATGAAAGTTACAATATGTATACAGAGAGGAAAACCTTCATATAAGAGACAAATTTGACATTAGCTGAGTTATAATTTCTCAGCTTTTAGCAGAAAGATTCTAAAAACATTAAAATCGCAGAGAAGAATATCATATGATTTTTCTGCTTTCATTTCATCTCACTTTACTCTGTAAGATAAGTTTTAAATAGAAATTTTATGAATGATCATATAAATACTGTTATATTATTCATAATAACAAAAATGATCTATAAACAAATCTGATATTTTTTTACATATTTGTGTTAAGTTTTGGTTACTTACAACATATTGAGAATAAATATCTATCTTGATATCAGAAACAGGTTATTTGAAATAAAGTTACAAAAGCATAAAATTTAATAAAATAGTAGTCTCTACATTTACATCATTGCTATTTTAACATGCATTGGCAAAATATTATGTTCCATGAGGGAACTAAATATATTTTTGGAACATTTGCTTTTTATTTTATATCTTTATAAGACAGTAAGAAAAATAGCACATTTTTGGTTAAATAATATTGATCTGGCTCAGTTCATTTCATATTTGACTCATAATGTTACCAAAATATGTAGAAATAGTATATAAATAAATGACATGATGAAAAATCATTTCTGTTTGACTATCTTCTAAATTCACTAAGACCAGATTCTACATCCACCCTCTGTCTTTTCTTGCGACAGAAGAAACAAGACCTTACTTGTTTCCTAATTAATATCCTTTGTCTGCTTTTCTTGTTTAAGACAACATGACTAATGAAAATGATTGCAACTCTAGACTGCCTTGGAGCAAGGGGTGGATCTGGGACTTTGCTATGTGCAACAGGTGTATACTGAGAACAAAATTCCAGGAACACAGTTTCTTTAATAAAGAAGAACGTCTTAGCCATCCTGTGTCCTTTGTTCTCTGTCCTTTTCCCTTTTCTATGCCTGGGACATTGAACCAAGTTCTCGAGGTAGATCAGTCATCTGGAATCACTGAGACAAATGCACATGTCTGGGAAAGTGGAACAAGAAGCTTGAATAAATCAGAATCTTTGCTTATTTACTTAGGCAATTTATACAACTCTGGACAGCCTACTTGAAAATTTCTTATAACTGATAAATATAAACCACTATTTTGTCAAAATACTATTGTTAAATTTCTTTTGCATGCGAATGCATCCTGTATACCATCTTCTGTGCCAGAAATTTATTATAGATCGTATTCTCATTCTTAGTTTGAAATTATAGCCCATTTGGTTATTGAATCTCTTGATCATCCAAAAGGTAGGGAAAAGTTTTGTAGCATCTTTCACTGTGATTGGTAATTTGAGAACTATAGTGGCAATTCCTCTCCAACACATACAAACCACCTGTGCCATTTCAGTGCCTTCTCTTGGTTAAAGAATAATTTCATTTGACATGGAAATTTTCAAAATTATCACCTACTTCTTAACAGTGTTTATTTATTGGTATATGTAACTGCATTTTGTCTCCCTTCTATATAATGTTGTTGTTATACATTCTTTAGTTCTTTTTTTACATAACATTTTTACATTTGGATACCTATTCTGTAATTATATAATTTCATGCAATCACAACAGTTGTATATCCTCTGATAAAACATAGTTTTTTATATGCTATTCATTCTTCTTAATTATTTTATATATTCTTAGGAAGAAGTTATAGAGTGTATTCTATTCTCTGTTTTACCTAATGTTACATATTTCCATGTTTGTTGTTCAGGATGAAGTTTGGCTGAACAAGGCAAAAAAATCTGTTCCACAAAAATGGCATAAATATGATGAAAATCTCTCATGTTAAGAAAGCCTGGATATAGGCAGTCCAGATATATTATGGTAGCTTTATGTTGACATCAGAGTAAAGTCTCTGTAGTAGACAGTATCTGTAGTAAAGAATTTGGCAAGAGAGAGGTCTGGCTTTTTTCTTTGGCTCCTGGTAGGTAATTTCTAAGCAGTCAGAATACTCTGCCTGATAGAAATACCTTTGTTTGTCTCAGGATCTTGGACCAGTCATATGTGATAATGTGATTTAGACTGAGATATTTGTGCCATACAAATAAAAATATGATTTAGGTTGGGGACCTTGGGTCAGACCAGATATGAACACAGTGATGTGGGGGCATTGGGTCATGTGCTATCAGTGGACTTCCAAAAGAATTGGGGCCTGAAGTCGGCCACATGGGTGTTCAACAAAGTTTACATCATCCAGTCCTTGTTAATACTCTGACACCAAGGCTCTGGTGAACTTCCTGGTTGGAATACCCCATGCATCTTATCACACATCACAGCTGGGAGGGCAATACCATCTACAACTCCTTCAGGAGAGGACAAAATACTGGCAGCTGGAAGCCCAGGTGTTTGGAACTTGCCTGGGGTCTGTCCTGTGTGCCTCTTCCTTGTGCTGATTTTAATCTGTACACTTTAACTGTAATATGCCATAACCATGAGCTTTCAGTGAGGTTTGGGACTCCTTCTGGCAAAGTATCTAGCCAGAGTGATCTTGGAGACCCCTGCATTTGTAACTGGTGTTGGAAGTGATGGTGTTCTTGTGGCCTGGTCTCTCCAACTTGGCAGGGACCCAACTCCTATTTTTTGTTCTATTCAAACACAAGGCTTCTATCTTCTAGGTTACTTTAGGGACCAAGATGTCTGCTGGTATCCCAGAAATTATATCATCATTGAAGACTGAAAGGATCATAAAGGTATAATTGTAAGTAGCTGCCCTCCAAGCTTAAGTAAACTTGCCCTAAGCATCTTCCCCCAAATTCCTAACAGCATGTCTAGTTACCACTCTGGCTGGAACTTAAATCACATGGCCACATTTAACTGCAATGCAATTTGGGAAGTCTTGATTCAGTGACAATGTACTTAGTAAAAAATTAAAATTCTGTTACTTAAGAAAGAGGGAAACATGAAGTTTGGATTAGAGAACTACTGTATACATAATGTAACATAAACTATACATGTAAATAAACTCTGCAGAATAAAATATTGTGAATATCATTTTGATTCTGGAAATAAAATATTTGAATATTGGATAGCTGGTTTTAAAAACAAATTATGTGAAGGTACCTAAGAAAAATAAAAACATAATGTCCACATGGACTCATATATAAACCATCATGTTCATGATAGCCAAAAACTGGAAACAATTCAAATGTCTATTGGTGAATATATGTTTTTAAAATATAGTAAATCCACACAATGGAATACTATTCATCAATGAAAAGGAACTAACCACAGACACATAATATAACATAGGTAGATCTCAAATCTTTATGCTGAGTCAAAGAAACCAGACAAAAAAAATCACACAGTGAATGGTTCCATTTATATGAAATGCCCAGAGAAAGGAAAAACATTGAGACAGAAAGCAAATAGCTGACTCAAAAGGGCATAAAGAAACTTTTTGGGTAAGGGACATATCCTAAAGTTGGATGGTGATAATGATTACCACGATTTAATAAACTTACCAAAACACCTTGAATAGTATTCTTATAATGAATGTACCTTACTGTATGTAAATTTTTACCTCAATAAAATTATTTTAAAATAAATAAGTTTTGTGAGCTTCCAGGGAAGATGTGTCAGAGAACTGCCCTAGCAAAAGTATAGCTGTGTGAATGTGTTTTGTAGTATCTGATGCAGTGATTCTTAAATGTAGCCTAAGGACCCCTCTTCTTTCGTATTTTATAATGAAGTTTGGTACAGATGTTCTTGTACTCCACCCCAGCACTCTAGGTTGGAGCTAGATAAGTTTAAGTTCAGTGAGTTCTTCAAGTGATTATTTTTTCACACTATCATTTATAAATGAGTCCCTGGTCAAAAGAGATAGGTAATTCAGGTTAATGACATCAGACATTAAGGATTTGGATGAGGGATAAATGGAGAATGGATATTTTTAAGCTCAACCAGGATTTCATTTTTATAACATGATGCCATTATTTGTGTCAAACATTTAAAGAAAATCATATTTTTTTCACAATAATAGAAATAAATTTCTCTCAAGTTTCAAAATGAAAATACCTTATGAAATAATACAATATAAGCTTACAGCATAAGGTAAAGGCCTCACACACAATAAGTGTTTTTGATTTAATGGAGAAAAGTTGAGAAAAGGAAAAAGGAATTTGGATGGGACTGGGTAGGATTTAATTATAACAAATCAAAAGGAAGTTTCTTAAGTTGTTGATATAGTTCTCTCTTTAAATATCAGAATATAATTCAAAGATTCTAAAAGTAGAAAAACAAATTAAGAAAAATACAAATTAACACTAATTTTGTCTGTGCTCAAGGGAAAAATATGTAGTGTAGTTTCAGAATACAAGCTTAGTTTAATCAAGGTTAAGAGTAAGTAATGATGTTGTTTTAGGACTAGGTATATAATATATAATCTGCAAAAAATCAGAAAAAGTGCATCCACTTTTGGAGAGAAACTTGCAAGTTCAAAGAGGGAAGACAGAACAAATTTTAAAATATCATAACTGTGATCTACTCATGCATGACTTGACAGATAATGGTAGTTTAGAAAGTGATAAAAAGTGAGTTAGGGAGTTAAAAAGCTTTGGGGAGCAAATCATTCTTCCTCAAAGAAAATCAGTGACAAATGGTGTTGCTATTTTTTCCATAGAAAATTCCATGTCATTCTGGAGAACAGAGCAAATGACAAGCAATTCCTTAAGACAGAAAATTCATCTGTTAAAAAGTTCTTTGCTTGAAAATGCAATTAGTGAAAGGTTAATTATTACCTCAGAATGGTACAGAGAAAGTTCAAGTGTTCAGGGAAGGCACCTAAAATGATCTAGATTCCAATACTTCATAACTATAAGAACTTTGACAAATAAGTTTATTCCTTTGTTTTTACTTCTTCATTCTGTAAAATGGGGCTGGTAATACTAGCTAATTCAGATGATTTGGTGAGGGTAAAATTGGAAGATAGATGCAAAGTACTTGGTGCAAGCCTTCAATAAATGTTATTATATAGTATTATATATTATGATATATAATATAATATGATATACATATTATGTTATATTTATGTTATTATATATTATATTACATATGTCTATATTATATGTAATTATTATTATACTTATCATGACTGCTGTTCTAAAAGGTCATATTTTTTTAAGATGTCTAACTCAAAAGAAAAAGCAGCCATAGTTTTATTAGTTATCAAATCCTAGAGATTAGAAATACTGTTCTTTCCTTGGTGCAGGTTGAGAATGGTTTTCTTTCAGCAAACTTGGACTGTCAGTTGTGCCCAGCCCAGCTGATTCATGCTGCCCTCTGCTTTTTAATCACGCTTTCTTCTCTGCTTGGAATTTCCATTCTTCCAGCATCTCCCCTCTCTTCTAACTGCCTAGATTTCCCTTGTTTTCTTACAGTCTTTTCTCACTAAAAGCCATCTCTAGCCCTACTGTCACAGGTAAGTGCTCCTCTTCAGGGCTCCTGTGACAATTTTGTGTAAAATTACCATGTTTCATCACACTCTTTTTAACAGTGTTTATGTCAGTCTACTTTCTTAAAGCAGAAGCTGCTGTTATATCTGTGTATGACACTGCCCAGAATAGAGACTGGTTTATCATAAGCACTTGGTAAATATTATTTGGATTTGATTGGCTTGAATCAGTGTGTGGAATCTGTTAAAGCTGTGATACAAGTTGAAAATATTAATAGGTTCAAGGAGAATTTGAAAAATACATAGAAGAATGACTTACAATGACTTATAAGAAATGAATAAAGTAGCATATATTTATTTAAATATTATTTTCATGAAGAATATTGCCCTCCAGGCAAACATCCCTGCCATCAAGTGTGCTTGGAACATTTGATTAGATAAACCATGCGTCTTTCTCATCTTGGGATTTCTTAAGTCTGGCATACACTTTGTACTCCTTTATTTTCTCTCTACTAATTTCTCGTTCATTAGCCAAAATCAGTAATAATCAAACAAAAGTACCTAGGATTAAATAACCCTTTGATTCTTTATGAAATAAAAGTTTGCTTCAATAATGTTTTATTGTGTCCAAAATTATTCTTGTTGGTAATTGAAACTTGTAAAAGTTTCAGTTCCTCCATAATTTGAAATGTGTCCAACAAAACATGAAACGTACAAAATGATTCATTACTCAAAGGGTTTTTACTTTTAGTACAGCCATAATTCGTTTTATTGGGCTTCGCAGATACTGTTTTTTTTTTTTTTTACAAGTTGAAGGTTTGTGACAACCCTCCCTAAAGCAAGTCTATTGGTGTCATTTTTCTAACAGCATTTCTCACTTCATGTCTCTGTGTCACATTTTGGTAATTTTTCCAATATTTAAAGCTTTTTCATTATTATTATATTTGTTATGGTGCACTGTGATCAGTGATCTTTGTTGTTACTGGTGTAATTGTTTTGGGATGTCATGAACAATACCCATATAAGATAATGCACTTAAGGAATGCTGTGTGTTCTGACTGCTCCACCAACAGGCCATTCCCCATTCTTTCTCCCTCTCCTTGGGCTTCCCTATTCCCAAGGACACAACAGTATTAAAATCAGGCCAATTAATAACCCTACAATGGCCTCTAAGTGTTCAAATGAAAGGAAGAGTTTCACATTTCTCACTTAAAATCAAAAGCTAGCAATAATTAAGCTTAGTGAGGAAGGCATGTTAAAAGCCAAGACAGGCTGAAAGCTAGGCCTGTAGCAAAGAGTTAGCCAAGCTGTGAATGCAAAGGAAAAGTTCTTGAAGGAAATTAAAAATGCTACTGCAGTGAACATATGAATGATAAGAAAATTAAACAACCTTATTGCTGATATGGGGAAAGTTTTAGTGTCTAGATAGAAGATCACACCAGCCACAATATTCCCTTAAGCCAAAGCCTAACCCAGAGCAAGGCCCTAACTGCCTTCAATTCTATGAAGGTTGAGAGAGATGAGGAAACTGCAGAAGTTTGAAGTGAGCAGAAAAAGAAGCCATCTCCATAACATAAATGTGCAAGGTGAAGCAGTAAGTGCTGATGTAGAAGATGCAGCAAGTTATCCAGAAGATCTAGTGAAGATAACTCATGAAGGTGGCTCCACTAAACAACAGATTTTCAATGTAGGTGAGAAAGGTTTCTGTTGGAAGAAGATGCCATCTAGGACTTTCATAACTGGAGAGGAGAAGTCAATGCCTGGCTTCAAAACTTCAAAGGACAGGTTGATTCTCTCACTGGGGCTAATGCAGCTGGTGACTTCAAGTTGAAGCTAATGCTCATTTACCATCCTGAAAATCCCAGGGCCCTTCAGAGTTATGCTAATTCTACTCTTCCTCTGTTCTATAAATGGAAAAACAAAGCATAGAGGACAGCTCATCTGTTTACAACATGGTTTACTGAATATTTTGAGCCCCCTCTTGAGACCTACTGCTCAGAAAAAAGAATGTTTTCAAAATATTACTGCTCATTGAAAATGAACCTGGTCACCCAAGAGTTCTGATGGAGATCTACAACTAGATTCATGTTGTTTTTATTGTCTAATAACACAACATCCATTCCATAGCCCCTGGATCAAGGAGTAATTTTTTACTTTCAGGTCTTATTATTTCAGAAATACATTTTTTAAGGCTACAGCTGCCATAGACAGTGATTCCTCTGATGGATTTGGACAAAGTAAATTGAAAACCTTCTGGAAAGAATTCATTATTCTAGATGCCATGAAGAACATTCATAATTCATGGGAGGAGGTCAAAATATCAACATTAACAGGAGTTTGGAAGAAGGTGATTCCAACCCTCATGGATGACTTTAAGGGATTCAAGACTTCAGTGAAGGAGGTAACTGCAGATGTGGTGGAGATGGCATGAGAACTAGAATTAGAAGTGGAGCCTGAAGATGTGACTGAATTGCTGCAATCCCAGGATAAAGCTTTAATGGTGGGGGGGGGGGGGTTACATTCTGTTACATTTCAAAATTCCAGCATCATGAAAGTGGTTAAAGACCAAGAGTAGAGTTATTTTACATTCAAGAACTTGATATAAAGACACACTCAAGAATACACATAGTATATTTTATTTCAAATATAAAATTATGAAGGATGACGTGTTCATATACTTGGATACATCAATGTCCCCTGTTTTCTCTTAGTCTCCTTCAAGGGATTCACAAACTGTAACAAATGGAGAGCTTATACTGATCTATGGAGAATTGAAAGCAACAGCAAATTTAATTCAGGATACAGCTTAAATTTATGGCAAGTATTGCCAAATATAAGGGATAATGCTACCAAGTTTCTCATTGTCTGTTTTTTTTTTCTGCCTCTAATTAAATGCCACTCAGATTTGGGGAAATATAATTCCTAAGATATAGTGGCCTTTTGACTTGCTACATTTCTCTTTTAGATTGAATTTTCCTTTTTATTTAAGTACAAATAGGATTGTTTAAATTATTACAGCTCAGGGAAAGACTAATAAGATATGTCTGTTCAGTTAGACTCTGAAAATTACTTTGAAATGATCAAGAAATAGAGCAATAAAATCAGTTTTCAATCCAATCAAAGTACAATAAATATTACCTAATATAGAATATAGGGAAATTTAAATTATTTATCCAAAGATTGCAAACAAAAATAATAAATATTTATTTAAAATTGCTTTGCCAAGATTACATGAAAGTCACCATTAATGTTTAAGTTTATTCTGCATAAAAGAGGAATGCCATATTATTTCAGAAAATACATTTTCTAAAAGACCCTTTTGGGACATATTTACGATGGATTTTTATTTTCTGATATACTGTATATAAGTAATATATATACATATAATACATATATACATATTATGTACACACACACACACACACACACACACACACACACATGCACACTAGGAAGAAGTAAAGGCCATTAGTGTCCACAAAGAATATGAAAATGTTCTAATAGGTGTAGATGCCTGAATATATTTACTGATAAAAGGAATTTTATCAAAATCTATGACTTAACAGCCTATAAGTGAATGGCAGTTGCCTAGAGATAAGTGCAGGGTCCTTACGCTTCATAATTTGATTTCTGAGGAAAGAGTTCATACACACAGGTGTAGGTTAATTGACATTGCCCTCTGTGTTTCTACAGCACTCATATGTTTAAATTTTGGTCTTAATTTTGCCTAAATCCCCATTTGAAACACTTCAAATGTTTTCTTTTAAAATTTTGCTATTTCTCCAATGAGATTTATGCATAATTAGTAAGTAATATTGATATTTTTTAGACTTTGTTAGAATATTTATTTACACTCACACTTGAATCACTTTTGTTGTCATTCAGCTAATTTTCAGGTTGGTTGTTTCAGAGTCTTCCAAATGCCTGACTTAACCCTGTGTAATAGGAGAACATATTTGATTTTGGTGTTCTGTCCTTACCTTGCCCCTATTTTCCTCAAAATCATAGTGACATCAGGACTTTTGATCTTTCCTGACTTCTGGGGGCTGCTCTCACACTCTCTCATTCACCCACTGCCTTTCCTCTGGTTTCTCTTTTGCCTTTAAAATTGCACAAGGTCTCAATTCAGATTTAAAATATCTTTGCTTGACTCACAGATGATTTGTGTTATTTTTCTCTTTTTTCTTTTCATCTCAAACTTCTGGAAAGAATAATCTAAAAACTCAGACATCCTTTACACATACCATTTCATCCTTGATCTTCTCTAATGTGGATTTTGTGCATGTAACTGAATCCAAATTGCTCTCTTGCCAGTTTTAGTGTTTTTGTCTCAATTTTCACTTTTTAAAGTTCTCTGACTTATGGGACAATATACTCTCATGGTTCTCTTCCTACCCCTATGAGAGAAACTTCTATGTTAATTGTTTACCTGACCTTAAATATTAAATATAAAATGATATTTGGTATTCTCCAAAGGTTAATCTTTAGACCTACACATTTAATAAATTTTCTTTCCTGGAGAATTCAATCATCATCATGGAATTAATGCTATTTTTTATCTCTCAAACTTCTTTTTTTTTTATACTGTCAGTATAATCTTCTCTGCTAAGATTATCATCATTTGTGATATACTTGTTTACTTGGAAAACCTAAGATCATCAAGTTAAAAAAAGCTATGTAAAACAATGGGAGAATTTGGTGAGGTGTGTGTTGACAAGAATGATGGGCCATTTACAACAGTGATGACAGACTTTTTGGAAAGAAATATAAAGCTAAACATCAACTTCACCTCTATAACCAAATAAATTCCAGATGGATCAAAGATTGAATATTATAATGACCCCATGATTTCTAGAAACAAGTCTGGATAAATTTATTTGTGACGTTAGAGTGGTGAAAAACAAAATCAGAAAAATTATAAGATACATGATAAATGAATCAACAATTACCTTGTAAGGGAGTTTACAAGTAGTTATGAAAATCAATGTTATACAAATCAGTAAGAAAACAAAAGGGAGCAAAGTAAATGTATAGACAATGCACTGAAAGGGAAATAGAAACACAAATGTTAAATGAATAAATATGAAAAAAATGTTAAATCTCATAACTAAAGAAACAAGCTACTAGTTTCTTTCAATCATACATAATACCTGATTCTGGCAAAGGTGTGTGTGTATGATGGGGGAACATTTTTATGGGTTTGTGATAGTGTAAAGTACTATAAAAGTTTTCAGGGGTAATTTGAGCGTATCTATAAAAATTAAAAATTTGCATCATTTTGATACAATTGTTTCACTACTAGGAGTTTGATTATAGACATGTATGTATGCATATATAAGATACATCTATAAAGGTAGTATTAGCAAGAAGAACCATAAATTTTCATCAAAAAAGCATCAGTCAAATTAAATCTATTGTATCTGAATAATAATTTTTAATCTAAATAGAGTATATTTTCTAATATAGAAAGAACTCTAAAATAAAAAACTTTAAAATGTATTATTAAATTAAAAACAAGATATAAATCACACATATTAGTTTGAGTCACATAAAACTGCTGATCAACAATTATTTCATATGTTTCAAATGTTTCAAATTAATATGTTTCATATTCACATATTTCAAATTAATATACTCCTATGTATAACAAAATGTAATATAACACAAGAAATTCTTAAAGTGACTATGTCTGGAAGAGAAAATGGGTGTGGCTTTGAGATAGCGTTTTACCTGTTATTTGCTAAATTTTCTAATTTTACGGACTTTTAACTTTCATTTTAACAAATTAATATAAATTGCCTGGTGATGGGTTTATAGATAATTTTGCTGTTTCCTTTTATGACTTTGTATATGTGCATATATGTATATATATATATATATATTTTAGTATTAAATATTGTTTTTAAAATAAATTTTGCTACTAGAAAACTGCCATGGTCACTGGAATTCCAAACCAGTTACTCATTTTGACTAATGACTTTTCCACCAAAAGATTTGTTAGCAAGCATTACTAGTGTATTTAAATATCATTTTATTGTCATTGAACATATTTGAAAGAAATATGCATGTAATCTTATTTTTAAGCCTTTGAGTTATCTAGTTTAATGGGAAATAAATAGCTTTATTAAAAAGTAAACATTAAAATATCTATTAAAATTACAGGTGGATTTGAACTGACACACTAATAAAAAGGAATTTTCCTGTGTGTAATGCTTTTTAAAGGGATATAGTAAACACTAATCTGTAATGTGAGGAGAATGCGTTATTATTAGGGAAGTATTACACTACACCACGGATTTTCTTATCTGACTTCTTGTTTAACTAGAGACTGAATTACAAATACTTGAAAGTTAACTCCCCCACTTAATACATAAATCCTATTTAAATGTTTACAATCTATCATTGCTATTATCTATTTACCATTTGTATCAGAAACAATTCAAATCAGTAATTTTATATGTTTTGACTAAAGATGAATTAGGTCATGGTGACAGTATGCCTAAGGCAATGGAATATTTTTATAAATATATTTTAATTATTAGCCTCTCTTTTATCCAGATTTTTACTTAACAAGTCATGTAGAAGAAAGCTTACTAATCTTTGAAACTTCCCATTCTTGTCAGAAAGCAGTTCTATATCAGATGGATCTCACCTGTTATGGACTGAACTGTGTCGCCCAAAATCCGTATGTAGAAACCCAAGCCCCCAATGTGACTGTGTATGGAGATAGGGCCTTTACAGATTATTTCAGGTTAAATGAGGTCAAAAGGATGGGGTCCTAATCTGATTGTACTGGGGTACTTATAAGAAGAGGAAGCAACCCTGGGAATCTCTCTCTCTCCAAGCACACAGAGGAAAGGCCATGTGAGGCACAGTAAGAAGGCAGCTCCTCAAGCCAGGAAGAGAGGTCTCACCAGAAACCAGCCCTGTTGGCACCTTCTTCTTGGACCTCAAGAGCCTCAGAATTGTGAGACGATAAATGTCTGTTTTTTAAATCAACCATTGTGTGATATTTTGTAATAGCAGGCTGAGAAGACTGAGACAATGCCACAATTTTTTGTTTATAGTCAAGTAGTCATGGATATTGTTACTTGTCCAAGAGGGAGGGGATATATGTATACATATAGCTGATTTACTTTGTTGTACAGCAGAGACCAACACAACATTGTAAAGCAATTATACTCCAATAAAAAAAAGTTTTTTAAGTAATAAAAAAAAAATAAAAGCACAATTTTTACCACCTTATCTTTGAATTTAGAATTTTTATGAAAGTTTGTAGTAGGGCCTACAAAAAGTCCATTATTTTCCAAGAACTGGTAAATCCTCATTTCAGAACTGATTATGTCCAAAGCCACCTAATCAATTGTTTCTTAAGATATGAACTAAAGTGCAGGTCAGGCCTAAAATAGAGCCTGCAAAATGGACCATTCCAGGTCATCATTGTCCCAGATAATGTGGCAAGGACTAAAGATGGTCTGAGGTCCAGTCCGCTCTGTGATGATAACAGCTGGCATTTGTTTCCCAAGACTCACAGGGTTGCATCGAACTGCATGTAGGATCCCAGAATAATCTTGCCCACCCTGTGTTCTAAAAGCCCAGTACTTTGTCAGCTTTTCATCCTAAAAGCAGCTGCCTGCAACTCTTCTTTAAACCCAAGGCACCACCATCTCATCTCTATGCCCAGTAGGATCTGAGATTTTGCTAAGCTTATTTTCTATACTGTAATTGGCTATTTTGGGAAAAAAGAATACAATGTACAAAAGGAACATAGCAAGTTTTTGTGTGTATATTGGACATTATTAAATATCTTATGCTTCTTAATCAATAGAAACATTCCCAGTAAAGTTTCTTTTTAAAAATTTTTAACTTTCTATTGGAGTATAGTTGATTTACAATGTTGTGTTAGTTTCAGGTGTACAGCTAAGTGATTCAGCTATATGTATACATATATCCATTCTTTTTCAGATTCTTTTCCAGTATAGGTTATTACAGAGTATTGAGTATAGTTCCCTGTGTTATACAGTAGGCCCTTATTGATTATCTATTTTATATATGGTAGTGTGTATATGTTTAAAGTTTCTTATACCATAACAATTTGGGGATCATTTTTGCTTAAAATAAGGTGATTATCCCATATTTTACATACTTATGGCAGAGAGATCATACATATATGGGATATTTATAGAGTCATAGTATTCCCAAACAAAACATTAGAAATCTGGCGGATTATTTCAGTGTCTTGAAGAAATGTAATTTTGAAATGTGTCTAGCGTTATCTAGGGCAT
Source organism: Balaenoptera physalus (assembly GCF_965194825.1). Classification (NCBI taxonomy): domain Eukaryota; kingdom Metazoa; phylum Chordata; class Mammalia; order Artiodactyla; family Balaenopteridae; genus Balaenoptera; species Balaenoptera physalus. The sequence goes on along the minus strand of NC_138896.1, from coordinate 46,397,077 downwards.
GGATTATTTACAGTATCCCAAAGTCAGCAATAAAGATGGATATAAATATAAAAATTAAGACATTCTTAAATTCCAGCACTTTGGCTTCTATCTCTACTGAACTTCGTTGCAGAGTTACTGCATTTGGTTACTGATTTCAAATATCTTTTAATCAATCTTCACTTCATGTCTCTCAGTATTTATATCATTGCATTTTCCCCCACTTCTTCTGTCTTGACACTCTTTTCTCTCTCGTCTTGTGTGACAGTGTTTTCTCCTGATGCCTGGGGGCCTCTCTGTCAACTGTTTTTCTTGTTTCCAGTGTCTCTTCTTTATCACTAAATTCATCCTGGGCTTATCTCTGCTTCGCTTATCTTTTGCTTCTTTCCTACTCATTTTCTCCTATCTTTCCTGCACATTCACGCCTGCCAAGTCTGTCTTCTGACCCCTGTATCTCCCCCAGGTTCAAAGCCGTGCAGCCCTCTTCCCAGATGTTTTTTCAGCACGTCAAACTCGGTGAGGGCAAAACGAGGGCATTTGGTGCTTCCCAAATCTGTCAAGGCTCCTTCTTCTCTCTTCTGCTCAGAGCGTCACTAGCGAGACGCATGCGCAGACGCGCCCAGTGAGCCCGCCTCTCCCCGTTCCCCAAGTAACGTCACCTGCAAGTCCTGTTCAGTATACTCCTCTTCTTCAAATACATCCCTACTTCTCCATTTCTTTTGCGTAGGACTTATTAATTCTCAGTTGAAATATTGTTACCACTTCTTGTCTGACTGATGTCTTCACTTCCATTCTTTTTCTCCTTAGTCTCTCATATTTAACATTATCTCGGTTAAAAATATGATGCTGTATTTTCTGATACAATCTTGGGATATATGAACTGGTTAATTATCTTTGTACCTCCTCAACACTTGGAATTTTCTCTTGAGGAGGAAATACACATTCTGAAATGTTAGAAAATTTGAAATATATCAACATTTTTTTATGCAGACAACAGAATAACTGCTATGGGAGCTGTCTTTAAATATTTGAAAAATATGTCGAGCTTGTAGTCAGTATTAGTGCAGCATATCTGTTCAGAGCAGGGCCTAGAAAGTTCTGTTCCTACCCCATTTACACCTGAGGAGACTTAAGCTTGAAGAAGTTAATGAGTTCTCCACAGTCCGAGTTCTATTAAGATGTGAGACAAGGATTGTAAACAAATCACTCTAATTTCAAAGCCCTGACTCGTATCCTATATTCTGTAATCGTGTTACTTAATAGATCTCCATTGGAGGAACTGAGATGCTATACTGAGGAAGATTGTAGGCGGGGCAGGCTTATTAGGAAAGATCAGAAGTTCAGATTTAGATTCATTAAGTTTATGAATAAAGGCCGTTATAGCCATTAGGAAAAAACTCTGTCAATAAAAATGAATACCATAATGTGATCATAGTTATAATATTACCTTTTTACTTAATTTATCACAGAATAAAACCTCTAGACAATGGGAAAAGCTGAAACAATTACATATGGACTACAGCAAACTCTGAAATGAGAGTGCTCAGTACAAACAATGAAGAGTTAAGAGGAGGACATAGTACCCATGAATAAGATGAAAAATTAAACACAGTTAATTTTCAAACCCTATAGGTATAAAATTGTTGGGGAAATAGAGGAGCTTAAAAATCTAGGGGCTCCTCATGAAAAGATGCTCAACATGACTAATTATTAGGGAAATACAAATCAAACACACAATGAGGTACCACCCCATACCCATTAGGAAGACTACTAATGGCTACTATGAAAAAAACAGAAAATAAGAATTATCAGCAAGGATGCTGATGAATTAGAACCCTTGTGCACTGTTAGTGGGAATATAAAATGGTGCAGCCACTGTGGAAAAGTATGGCTGTTCCTCAAACAACTAGAAAATAGAATTTTCATATGATCCAGCAATTTGACTTCTGAGTATACATTCAAAATAATTGAAAGCAGGGTCTCAACAAGATAATTTGACATCATCCATGCATCACTATTCACAATAGCTCAAAGGTGGTAGCAACCCACATGTCCGTCAATGGATAAATAGATATAGAAAATGTGATATACACATACAATGGAATATTATTCAGCCATAAAAAAGAGGGAAATTTTGACACATGTTGAAAGTGGATGAACCTTGAGGATATTATGGTAAGTGAAATAAGCCAGTTACAAAAACACAAATACTATATGATTCCACTTATTTGAGGTCCCTAGAGTAGTCATTCATAGAGACAAAAGTATTGGGTGGGCCAAAAGCTTCATTCAGTTTTTTCCATAAGATGGCTCTAGTAGCACTTAGTAGTCTTTAACTTCATTCAAAACAATTTTATTAGGTTGTATGTGAAAGCTGTCATATCCGTGTGCATTTAAAAAAAGACATCAAAATTGGTGAATTTTTGTGTAACCATTTTAATATTGAATATGGAAGAAAAAAGCAACATTTTTGCCATATTGTGGTTTATTATTTCAAGAAAGGTAAAAACGCAATTGAAAATGCAATAAAAGATTTGTGCAGTGTATGGAGAAGGTGCTGTGACTGATCGAACGTGTCAAATGTGGTTTGCAAAGTTTCATGCTGGAGATTTCTCACTGGACGATGCTGCACGGTCCGGTAGACCAGTTGAAATTGATAGCTATCAAACCGAAACAATAATTGAGAACAATCAACGTCATACCACTCAGGACATAGCCAACGTACTCAAAAATATCCAAATCAAGCACTGAAAATCATTTGCATCAGCTTGGTTATGTGAATCGCTTTGATGTTTCGGTTCCACATAAGTGAAAAAAACCTTCTTGACCATATTTCCTCATGCGATTCTCTACTGAAACGTAATGAAAACGTTCCATTTTTAAACAAACTGTAACAGGTGATGAAAAGTGGATACTGTACAATAATGTGGAATGGAAGAGATCGTGGGGCAAGCGAAATGAACCACCACCAACCACACCAAAGGCTGGTCTTCATGCAAAGAAGGTGGTGTTGTGTATATGGTGAGATTGTAAGGGAGTCCTGTATTATGAGTTCCTTCCGGAAAAAACAAACGATTAATTCCAATAAGTACTGCTGCCAATTAGACCAACTGAAAGTGGCACTCGACGAAAAGCATCCAGAATTAGTCAACAGAAAATGCATAATCTTCCATCAGGATAACACAAGACCACATGTTTCTTTCATGACTAGGCAAAAACTGTGACAGCTTCGCTGGGATTTCTGATTCATTCACTGTGTTCACCAGACATTGCACCTTTGGATTTCCATTGATTTCAGTCTTTACAAATTTCTCTTAATGGAAAAAATTTCAATTCCCTGAAAGACTGTAAAAGGCACCTGGAAGAGTTCTTTGCTCAAAAAGATAAAAAGTTTGGGGAGATGGAATTATGAAGTTGCCTGAAAAATGTCAGAAGGTAGTAGAACAAAAGGGTGAATACGTTGGTCAATAAAGTTCTTGGTGAAAATGAAAAATGTGTCTTTTTTTACTTAAAAAACCAAACGCACTTTTTGGCCCACCCTATAGAATGATGGTTGCCAGGTGCTGGGGAGGTGGGAATTTGAAGTTAGTTTTTAATGGATATAGAGTTTTTAGTTTTATAAGATGAAAAGCGTTTTTGAGGTAGACGGCAGTGATCATTGTATAACAATATGAATGTATTTAGTAACACTGAACTGTACAGTTAAAAATGATTAAACGGTAAATTTTATGTTTTGTATATTCTATTATACTAAAAAAGAAATGGAAAAAATGTAGTGTGTTCTAAATGAAGAAATTCAGCATTGTCAGGCTCAAGACATTTCTTGCCATATCAAATTCATTCCTTATGAATCAGTTTTTTGTCACTCACTTGACAAATCAACCAAAGCAATTTGTGTGTATGGACCCAGACCTAACTTGTGAGTAAAAACTAGATTATATTGAATTTTCCTATAAAGTAAAAAATGAATGCACTAAATTATGACTTTCATCGTGGGAGATTTTTTTTTCTATTTTAAGCTAATTAAGCAAAATGGTCTTTTTAATTCAACAGACAGGGCTTCCCTGGTGTCACAGTGGTTAAGAATCTGCCTGCCATTGCAGGGGACACAGGTTCAAGCCCTGGTCTGGGAAGATCCCACATGCCGTGGAGCAACTAAGCCCATGCACCTCAACTACTGAGCCCACGTGCCACAAATACTGAAGCCCGTGTGCCTAGAGCCCGTGCTCTGCAATAGGAAAAGCCACTGCAATGAGAAGCCCGCACACCACAACAAAGAGTAGCCCCCACTCGCCGCAACTAGAGAAAGCCTGCGTGCAGCAACAAAGACCCAATACAGCCAAAATTAAATAGATAAAATAAATAAATTTTAAAAAATGAAGTTCAACAGACATATGTACTTAAAGGTATAAATAACATTCTCTAGACTTTTTTATAACCAACTGTAATTATACTTTTAGAAAGTTCTTGTAAGATTTTCATAACTAATAACCATAGTCTTCCTCACGTGATCCAGTGTATTTTTTTTTCTGAGCTCTTCTGAAGTCTAGTTGTGTGGGTGTATTAAGATACATATGCATGCACTTCTGGGAGAAAAAATGACAGTTACATGAAAAAGCAGAAAACTGGAGATACTCTAATTATCTTCCTATTCCTTTCCAGGAACACTGTATGTGATGGCTCATCACTTCTGAGAGACCCAGAGGTAAAAGCACCAAACAGTTTAAAAGAGCTGTGGTACATTCTCCAGGCACCTAAAGCATTTATTATGTGCAAATTTCCATTAGCGCTAATGAGAGTTATTATAGATGATTCATACTTTAAAGATAATAAAATAAAATTTGGTTTCTATTTTGCCCACCTTGAATGAATCGCTTCTTTTGTTTTGCAAAATTCATATGAAAAGATGAGGAATAAACATCAACAATTGAAATATCTCAAAAATAACTGTGAATGGTACTCTTTCTGGTTGATCAATTTCAAATGCCAGTTTTTGAATTCTCAGCAGTATGCCCCTGGACTCCTTCCTCATTTCTGCCAGGGCACAGTTAGGCAGTGAAGGCCAATTTTAATATTAGGTTGATATGCTGCTATTACTAGTCATATAATACATGACAAAGGAGTTTTTGTTGTTGTTACCTGAATTTTGAGTCTAACTAAAAGCAGAGTATCATCTAGCAATCATATTATTATCTATTGGGAACCTTCAAGGTACTGAACTAGTTTGGGATGAAAATGTTCATCTTTTCTTTGAAAAGCCTGTGGTTTCGTAGTAAAAAAATGTAGGTTGATACAGGAACACAGCTTTCCCCAATCCCTTCCCCCAATATTGCCTCACATCCTATGGCTTTCCTCCTTTGAGTCAGATAGGACTTTGAAGATTCATCTTAATGCTGATATTCTGTAGTTTATGATAATATAACCCTGAAAAATGATGTTGAAGTGGTAGAAAATTGATTGCATGTAGATTTACATTTAAGGCCAATTTAAACACGGATCCTCTGGAATATGCTTACTAATTTTGGCGACTCATTTCCATTTTATTTTGATTTAAAAAATTTTTCTCACATAAAGTAGGCTACATTCTTCTATTATTGTATTATGTTAGTTCACAGAATGGAACTCATGTCCATTTACATTGTTTCAGTGACTATTTCAATCTCAGGACTAAACAAATCTCTAGGATTTTTGCTTATATGATGGCATAACACCAGGTTTATAGCTTTGTTGAGGAGCTTACACACGGCCTTTGTCTATGTGCAAATGAGCAGAGAAGCTTTTCAGAAAACTAATCATTCTCACAGGCTGCAATTTCCAACATTTCTTAACAAAATCTTAAGTAATGGTTCAAAATGCATGCTGATCTTGATGACATATGCAAAGATGAGTAAAATCAATCTTAGCCCAACAGGTACAGGTCGAAGTTTTAGATCAGTAGCTGGTGTACCAAGCAGACGTGGCTTTTTGCAAATTTTCTGCTCTGAGAAAAGCATTTGTGAGTTAACTGTCTGGTTCCAAGTGAAGTTCATAAAAAGTCAAAGAAATAAACTTAGAGATAAACAAAAAAGAAATAATGTGTGCACCATCAAAACAAGTTATACTGGTTTTCAAGTGTGGAGATTAAAATGCCCAGTAAGGATTGAATTATACTCTTGGATTTGGCTTGAATATGCAAGATACACTTACATGTTTCATCAGTATTTATATTTATATCTTGATGGTGACTGAGATGAAGTTCTTATTAGAAATAATTCGATGCAATTCAACAAATATTTCTGAGCACTTTGTATTTTCCAGATATGGTGCTGGGCATATACAGATGAATGACAGAATGCCTGCCGTAAAAGAGCTCGTTATTAAGAATGAAGTAGAATATAGACATAGTCACACATGTGCACACTGTGTGTGTACGTATGCACACATGTGGTTAATGAATGTATGGATTTATAAAACGAAGTGTAGAAAGCATGAGGAATAAAGTGGAAACTTTAAAAAAGGGAAGTGGGGAGTCAAAGGGGATGGTGTGGATAAAACGCTCCTATTTTATAGGATACACTTGACAACTCTACCCTTCTTATAAAACTCTCTAATTTTTTGCAGCAGCATATCACACTGGCTACTCCTTTTAGACTCCTTTTCCAGCTATGTTACTTCTACACACAATCTAAATGTTGGCAAGCCTCAGAAGTGAACCCTAGGTGTCTCTTTCTTCACCTCCTATTCTTGGTTATAATCACCATTCATATTCTGACAACTCCTGTTAGACCCAGGCTGGCATATCTTCCTACATGGTTATTATATCAGCATTTTAAGAATATAAAAAATATTAGCTTAGAAATATTCCTTCCCCTTTGCCAGCAGACATGGCTGCACCCAAACTTCCCCAGTTCAGTGAATAGTGCTAGCACTCACCTTGTCCCCAAATCCCAACCTGCAGAGGTCATCAAGAGAGATCATCGACCTCTCCTCTCCTCTTGTCCTTCAAATCCAGCCCAGGTTCAAATCTCGTTGTCTCTCCAACAGAGCATCCATATCCACTCCCCTCTACTTTACCTGCCACTATCAGAGTTCAAGTCAAATGAACAATTCACCAAAACCTTTTTTTTTTTTTAAATAAACAAATTAACATGAAATCAATTGTCTGAAAGCCAATACATAAAAATCCAGTAATCAAAAATGCAAATTCACTGAAGCACTTTTATATTAAGTGTTTATATAGTTTCCATTATATTGTAGTGCATGGATGGTTTCAAGAGATTTTGAGAATTTTTAAGATTGTCTCTGAGTTGATTCACAGTAGTTTTAATACTGCTAAATCTTACTTCACTTGTTTTGCAGTGAATTTGTATATGTTTATTTAAATGTCTATTTTAAGAGTGATACACATTTCAGTCCTTAAGAAATTCTCAAATATTAACTTGATTGAGCTTATTAAAGAATTTGTGACTAAATATATTGAAAAGTAGAAAATCACTCTTTCATTTGAAAGTCCCAATATTGAATATATGTCCAGGACTGGTCATTGAAAATACAGACACTTCTCATTCCCAAACCAGAGATTGGTAAAACAATCAGGAAAACACTAGATTTTGGCTGCCAGAGTGAAATGGCTCATAAAAAATGAAGAATAATAAAAATAACAAAACAAATTGCTTGGCTAAAACATCTCAGAAATCTTCAAAGTTCATTAAAACTATCCATTTCAACAAAATACCTTTAAACTTTATGAATAAGTAATGTCTTCCAGTAAATTGGTAAATTTGGCAAATTGACCATTCAGTATATTGATCATTCAGCATATTTATGAATTATTTTTAAAGATTCAGTCATTTTGTAACTGATGCATGTTTTCTCGTGAGCAAATTGAACTAAAATCATGCATTCATTATACCTTCATTGGAATATCATGAATGGTCCTAACTAGTCTTTCCTCCTCCTCCTCTCCTTCCCCTCTCCCCTTCCCCCTCCTCTACTACCATCCTCCTTCTCCTCCTCCTTCTTCTGGGCATTCTACCAGTTCTCTCTGTTTATGGCAATCACTTTAAAATGCTATGATGTGGTAATACATATATACAATGGAATATTACTCAGCCATAAAAAGGAATGAAACTGGGCCATGGATGGACCTAGAGACTGTCATACAGAGTGAAGTAAGTCATAAAGAGAAAAACAAATATTGTATATTAACACATATGTGTGGAATCTGAAAAAATTAGTATATACAATCTTATTTACAAAGCAGAAATAGAGACACAGATGTAGAGAACAAACGTATGGATACCAAGGTGGGGGATGAATTGGGAGATTGGGATTGACATATATACACTATTGATACTATGTATAAAATAAATAACTAATGAGAACCTACTGTATAGCACAGGGAACTCTTCTCAATACTCTCTGGTGACCTAAATGAGAAGGAAATCCAAAAAAGAGGGGATATATGTATACATATAGACGATTCACTTTGCTTACAGTATAAACTAACACAATATTGTAAAGCAACTATACTCCAATAAAAAAAATTGCTATAATCACCATATCATTGCCCATTAATTGAGCCCAATTTACACAGTAAAATATAATCTCCTCCTCAGAAGCCTTCAGTTTCTTGGTGATTTGACTCCTGACTACATCTTCAACTTCACCTTATGCTGCTCTTTCCCTGTTTACCACATCTTAGTAACCTGGGTTTTTATCCCACTCCAGAAAAGATAAAATATTTTCTGTCCAGGGCCTTTGCATTGTTTTCTCTGCCTTAAAATTTATTTTCCTGATTCTTCATTTGGTCCCTTTTAATCTAAAGTATTGCTCCCAGCAATCCCACTCCTGGGTATATACTCTAAGAAAACAAAAAGACTAATTCAAAAAAATATATGGACCCCAATGCTCATAGCAGTATTATTTACAATTGCCAAGACATGGAAGCAACCTAAGTGTCCATCAACAGATGAATGGATATAGAAGATATGGTACAAATATACAATGGAATACTACTCAGCCATAAAATAAAGAATGTAATTTTGCCATTTGCAGCAACATGGATGGACTTAGGCAGCATTTTACTAAGTGAAATAAGTCAGACAAAGACAAATATTGTATGATATCACTTATCTGTGGAATCTAAAAAATACAATAAAACTAGTAAATATAACAGAAAAGAAGCAGGCTCACAGATATAGAGAACAAACCAGTGGTTACCAGTGGGGAGAGAGAAAGGGGGAGTGGTGATATAGCGGTAGGAGATTAAAAGATACAAACTACTATGTATAAAATAAGCTACAAGGATATATTGTACAACTCAGAGTATTTATTAATTCAATGTTATCAACCTGGAGAAATTGCTCAAGGTGTGTACTATAAGATTATGTATTAGTTTTATTCTATTTAACTTTTTTAAAAGTAAAAATATTTCTAAAGATATATAAAGCATTCAGTCAAGGCTACAAAGCAGGATGGATTGTTAAAATATTCACTGAGAGGATCAGAAGAAAAGTATATGAAATTAGCCTAGAATAATGAGCTTAAACAGGGCAGATAAAGTTTATTAAGAATAGGTATTAAAAAAAAAAAGAATAGGTATAAAATTTTGTACTTATATTTGCAATTTAAAACATAGATATTAGGTGAGAACCGGTGATGCTTCAGTGGAATTTAAGCATAACCAGAAGTCACTCTCTTGTGGCTGTGAAGTTGAAAGTGGAAGGTGAAAAAGAACTTATACTAATAGAAACAGAGAGATTCGTTCCATCCTAATGCTCATGAGTCCAACCACGTAAGGTATAGTGTATCTAACCATGGGCTCCACATTCTGAATATGAAATTGAGACAAAAGCTTATCTAGAAGGTAAAAATGCCTAGGAACTATTCTTTAAGCAATAGTTACGTGAAACTGTAAACTAAAAGACTAAGCAGGCACATAATATGAAAAGAAAGTTTGGAGGATTGATAACCTTTAGGTTTTATCCCAAAGGTAAATTTTCTGATTTTATTATAACTAAAAATTACCTTTAAAATGTTAAGCAAAGAAATAAGAGTATTAACAGTGATCCCATGAGGAATCGGGGTCTTGTGATGACAAAAGCTGTCATTTATGAAACATTTATGTGCCATGCACTATGGAAGACAGTTTACATGTGTTATCTCATATCACTCACACAGAATATTTTGGAAAAATAGATATTATTGTCCTTATCATATAATTAGGAAATTGTGAAACAAAATCATTTAATAATTTTCCCCACAGTTCAGAGTAAGAAAATAGACATATTGATATTTGAGCCCAAATCTGTTGGACTCTCCAGTCCATAGTCTTTCCAAAATAAAAGGTTGTCTTTCAGCTTATTTACATTTTATTTATATTTTATGTCATTATAATGACTGTGGGTTACTCTGATGAAGAGAAATGTGTTTAAGCTTAAACAATTAAAATTCACAAAATAGTGGGTTATGTTGAGAGCTTTGAAATAAAAGCAGAAAATGGCTTGCAAATGGACAAAGAAAATTTTTTGAAGAAAAAATGTATTTTTCCTCTTAAAATGGTTATATTCATTTGTCTTGATTTCATACATTTTCTGTAGTGATTAAGGGAGTGTTTCTCATATCTAGAGTAAAATAAATATGGTCTTGTGTTCTTGAAGAAGATAGTTTCAACTTCAGAATTCATGCTGTTCTCAGAAACCATGAGATAAGCCTACCACTAAATTAACAGCACTCAGGTTTTTAAAATCTTTGTCAAAAATTTCCACTATTTGATTCTTACAAAATCCTTCTTCATTTCAGAGGTAACAGAAAATCAGAAAATTAAAGTGAGGCCACAGAGTATGCAAGTGGCAGAATGAGCCTATAGTCTGATACTTCCGACTCCAAATTGTTTGTTATACACCACATAGACTCAACACTGTAAAGGAAGGGAAGTGTGGATAAAATAACACAAAATGTGGTACACCATAAAAGCAACATTATTGACAGGAATTTATCAACAGTAACAGTAATGATGCTGAGATTTTGAGTCTTAGGAGGTAGTCAGTCCTTGGTTGGTGCCCTTGTCCAGTTGAATATTCTCAAAACCCTACATGATCACAAATGGAAAATCTATGTCATTTTCAAGGCCATCTTTATTTTACTCATCTTTTTATTTTACTCATCTTTTTATTTTACTAGTAATTATATTCTAGGAAGAGAAATAAAACTTTAGCCATGTTTCTACTTGAAAGAAATTCTGTACTGTCTTTTTTTACAGATTGGTTCTGTTACAGCTAAATTGAGCTAATTTATCACCAAGGCTGTGGTGAAAATGTGCCCTTTATAGAAACATGGTTTAAAACTTTAAGTGAGTAAATATAGTTTTATATAACAAATATCCTAATAAATGTGATTTCTTATAACTAACATCCTCTACAGGTTACAAATCAATAATTCTTGACAATTTTAAGACTAACGTTTTCAACATTCCAGGAAAATTCTTTGCCATGATTAACAAATGGACTTACATGGAAACTCAAATTTATGATTCCCAGATACAGAATGTATTTAAATTTAACTTAAAATTTAAGGTAAAAATAAATATATCTAACCTCTTTTTAAACCGTTCTTCAACAAAATTGTGGGTTGCCCACTCAAATTACCTATGTCAAAAGTCTACTATTCTTTTAAGGATTTTATTAACCAATGATAAGTTATACTTCCTAGTCATGGCCAAATTAAAGAACATAGGGATTGTAATTCTGTCTCTCCACATCCGAAACTAGTCTCTTAAATTTAATTCTAAGATACTCCTGAGGAGTGGTTGAGCGTTAATTGGAGATAGATGTATTTGAGAGTAAGAAAAATGTCTTTTAGCTAATTATTTTTAAGGTTTCAATTTGAATGTATATATGCAAAGAATGTGAGTATATACCTTCATATGATGTCTAATTATCCTATTACTTCCCCTGTGTCCTCACTGTTTTTTCCCTTTATTCTTCACCGTTGCCAAGAATACCATGTAAAAATTAACTTTGGGTAGAAAAAAATAATTTAAAGAATTAAATCATCTGATTTAAAAAGTCAAAATCAAAACTCTCCTCTTTCCTTTGATTCTGTACTTCTCTTTAAAAGGATCTTACTTTAATGAATGTTTAGGGATTGTTATTCAATAATGAGTCTGAAGTCCATCAAAGTGGGAGATTGCATCACAGCCTAAGAACTTTATTGGAGATGAAAAAATAAAAAATGATTATTGAATGTTATTATTTTGGCAAAATATCATTAAACAGCATGCCATTCAAGAAACAGAGAACAGAATAAAGCCAGCATGTTCCCAGAAAGGGTAACTGGCAAAGTACGACACTAACAGAGCAAAATTCTCTTTGGCGGAGCTACTGGCCCCAGCGCGGCTGTAGTGTGCGATTTGTAATTTGACAGTAAGGCGTAGATTTTCGCAAATGTGAAATGTCAGTCCTTCCACCAGGTCACAGTGAAAGCAGCGTAAACCCTTAGATGCAACCAACAGCTGTGTCACCATTGAGACGCATCTTAGATAAATAGTATGTCGCATTAAAACAGATTCAGGGATCATGCCGTTTGCTCAAGTCAATGAGCAGTAGGGGTATCACAAGCCTAGGGTCTGCCATTAACAAGACGAGTCCCGGCTATTGTAAATAGAGCTGCAATGAACATTGTGGTACATGACTCTTTTTGAATTATGGTTTTCTCAGGGTATATTCCCAGTAGTGAGATTGCTGGGTCAATGGTAGTTTTATTTTTAGTTTTTTAAGGAACCTCCATACTGTTCTCCATAGTGGCTGTATCAATTTACATTTCCACCAACAGTGCAAGAGGGTTCCCTTTTCTCCACACCCTCTCCAGCATTTATTGTTTGTAGATTCTTTGATGATGGCCATTCTGACTGGTGTAGGATGATATTTCATTGTAGTTTTGATTTGCATTTCTCTAATGATTAATGATGTTGAGCATTCTTTCATGTGTTTGTTGGCAATGTGTATAAAGAAGAAACTAACACACCATTGTAAAGCAATTATACTCCAATAAAGATGTTAAAAAACAACAACAACAACAAAAAAAAACACGACGAGTCCCCACAAATCCTGAGCCAGCGAGATCTTTGGGACATTCAATTCTGCTGCAGTCAAAGAAAGTCAGTGTAAAAATGGATTACTGCTTTATGCAAAACTGAGAACAGCCAAAATCATGGTAGAAAGATAAAATTCTATGAGGACATGCCTAAGCATAATTTCAAGAAACAGGGCATAGCCAATCGCTGCTGGGAAACCATAGCAACAGTAAGACCAAGCTGGCATGTTAGTGATCTGAGCTGGGATGGTTCTTGTGAAAGGAGGAAGCTGAACTGAAAGCAGGATCAAGCCTGTAAACATAAAATGAGCACACTTTCTCTCTTATAGAAAGGAAAGTAGCCTTGTTAGTTACAACATTCTAATAGATGACAGCAACACTAGAACTGTCATTAAATAAGAATCATACTGGAGCTTCCTATACCTTTAGAATCCATGTATCAGGACTACCTTATAAGGAAATAATTTTGGAAATTCAGTAATTTATTCCTCTTGGATGCCCTTTGAGAAAAAATATTTTTTATCAAAAACAATAATAAAGCATACTAGAACAAGGCTCTAATATATATCATCTAAGTTAAATTGCAAAGAATTTTATTTGGTGATCTACATTTAGAAATTCAGGATGTACAAAAAGTGCTATAAGTGACAGCTTTTTCAAATGGAACATGGAGATTCAAAAATGTAAGTCTTCTGTCAAAAATGGAACATAACGTTTTCTCCATATAAATCCTCAGAACACAAGGAACATATAAACATGCAGAAATGGAAACACTAGGATTCATTTTATACTTTTGCAAAGGAAAATACTTTCTACTTTTCTTCTTTTCCTTAGATACCTTACTATAAGGTATCTAATATGTAGCATAAGGTAAAAAGAACCACTGACCACTAATAAGATGTAAGGTGCTCTCCATATTTCTTCCCATTATTACTGTCTTGAATATTTATAAAGCCGAACTACACATTTTCCTGCATGAATTAGCTGTAACTCTCCAGTCATATTTCAGCCAAGTAAATACATCTTTAAGGAAAGACCTTTAAAGAAGGAAAAAAATGGGATTTTAAAGCCAAATTTTAAGTACAGCTCCCTAGATAGTATTTTATTTGAGACACTTTTCTCTGCTATAACATAGAAAATCCCTTTGAAGATGAGCATTTGTATGAATTGCAGCTAAGTCCATACTTGTTTCCAACAGGATAAAAGAAATTTTGTGAAAACCTGATCATATTAGTTTTAAAAAATCACTATTTAAAAAAGTACTATTAAAAAATCTTAACTGGTACTAAAAAGTAATTATAAATGCAGATCTAAACTTGATAATATGAAGATATTTTTATTTTCTTTGTGTCCATTGACTCCTCTCAAATAAAATAAAAAGAACAAAATATAAACAAAGAAAACTTTCTTTAATGAAATCGAAAAGAGATCATAACCTCAAAGCGTAAATTATATTAAAAACACTGTCAAGTATGCTGAAATTAACACCAAAATATAGAGGGACATGAAGAGCTTACCTGTACTTCCTTAGATATGAGGAGGCAAGAGGGGGTTAAGAAGTCCCTAATCATATACATCAGGTTTCTAAGAGGTGTGTCCAGTGGCTCTAACACAGAGACGGGTGGTCATAGAGGAAATATGGGTTTTGCCTCAGTTTGGCACATTATAAATGCAGCGGAAATTAGAACTGAAGGAGAGACTATAACAGTCATCAGATTTTAAAATTTGAGACAGTTATTTACTGAAGGAGACTGCCAAAATGAATTGCAACAATGGAGGGAAAAAAACAGTTATCATAACATGAAGACTCCATGAATGAAGGGGCTTTGTTATGTGTCATATCAACCAGCTGAATATAAACAACCCAGAGTGGCCATGTCTTGAAGGATAATGGGCAGAAGAGACTTAGTGCTCCAGACAACAATCCTGAACTAAAGTCGTGGCTGTCACCAGATGTCTGCCCTCCACACTACTGCTCAGGAAGTGGCTGACTTGAGTCACAGATGGGTAATAATAAGGAAGGAACCACCATGGCATATGTATATATAAATATGTATGTATCTATATCTATATCTATCTATATCTATCTATATGGATATGACTAAAAGTCAAGGGATGGAGAATGGGAAATCAATACAATTAAGGTGAAGAATATGGTAAATCTAAAGAGAAAGAGAAAAAGAAAGAATTTAGTTAATATAGTTCTCCTTAGTTTTTATGTAATAACACACAGCACATGTTCCATAAAGAATGGATCCTACAACTGCAACAACAGCAACAACTAAATGTAACAACAACAAAAAAATAGAAGAGAGCAGCTTGAGATAAAAGGCAAGGAATTGCAATTAAGGAGAGGCAGAGCTGAAGGTGGCTTAGACTAATATATTAATGGTGCATAGAGTGAGAAGATGTACAGTTGACCCTTGAACATGGGTTTGAACTGCACGGTTCCACTCATCTGTGGATTTTTTCAATAGTAAATACTACAGTGCTACACAATGGATGTGGAAACCATGTATACGGAGGGTTGGCTGTAAGTTATACATAGATTTTTGGCTGTGCAGAGTGTTGGCCACCCCTAACCCTGCACTGTTCAAGGGTCAACTGTATTTAGACTAGAGATAGATATTGGATGAGAAATGGGCAGAATTTTAATGGATCCAAAATATTTTACAAAAGAGTAAGGTGAATCCTGTCGACTGTTCATAGCATCCATTTCTCTGGTCCTCCTGATGTCATAATGCTGCTTTGATTCCTATATTTCTCTGTTCCCCAGCTAGCCCATCTGACATCCTGGAAGCTGGCTCCACTTTCACTTTAAGACTGATACCAATTAGTCATAATCAATTACGTTAGTACTTTACTCCTTGCCAGATACAGGATTCCAGTTTTAAGCAAACCAGTACTTGACATTTTCCTGATTAAAGGTATTGATCCTTTAATGTGATCACATGACAAAATTTGGTCCAATCATTCTAAAGTAAAAGACATTTTCAGATAAGAAAATAAATTCATCTTCCACAGGGTGTGAATATCTTGTGTATGTTGATTAGGCAGTTAAATAAATGAGTCTCTTTTAATGTTAAGGTTAAATATATTAGACCAAAAATCAATTTCTTATATGTATCTTGTATGTTGAATAAGATGAACATATAGGATCGATTTGTAAAAGGAACTTTGTTTTATTTCCAGTATCCTTTTACTCATATACTATGACCTTCCTAATTAATGTTAGGCAATAGAAAAACCAGTAGTTATTTAAGACCCAGCACAGTCTTTAATTTAAATTTAACTTTATCAGTTAGATAAATTTACTCCTTTCCTCCCTCACTCCTCTGCTGGCCCTTTGATGTGGGTTGGAGGATGCCTCCCACTTTTCCTTCTCCCTCTAAGCCCACTAACTGTGGTTTCAAACCAGGTCCCATAGGGAAGAGGGAGCTGAATTAAGTGGGAAGGAATGTTCTTACACAGGTTGATAAGTTTCTAAGATGGATTTGTGTTCTCTGAGTCTGATGTATATTTAAAGATGACTTTTTTTCCTCGTGGATACTTTCAGAGTTTCTTTAGGGCCCTGCTTGTGATGTCTGACTGCACATAATGGAATGCAGGGCATGCATTTCCTGCATCCTCCTTCATAATTTCACTCCACTCCTTCCTAAGTTGCCGCTCCTTCTCTGGAAACCTTCTTAGAGGGTGGAAATTGGCCTCGGGTTATCTTTCCTTCCTCACTCGCCTCTGATCCATGGAAAACTCTCAGGTATTTTCTCTGGACAATTTCCAGGAGCCAGGCAATTCCAGTGCAGCAATATCTCCCCTCTCCTCCCTCACTCTGTAGTCAACCAAGTCTTCTTACGTTTGCAATCAGGCCCTAGACAGAATCAGGCACCAGTACACTTGGCCCCACTAACTTCTCCAAACACATATTAAACTCTTAAACAGAGTTAATGAAAGTACCATTTCTCAGATTCAGGAAACCCGACAAATATCAATCAGGAAAAATAAAAAGAAAGACATAGCTAGATAGCTCATGGCGAAACTGTTGGTTATCTCTTTCTTATGTCTGTACTTTTGTCTCAATATCCTATGTGCTGTATAATTTCTTCAGATATAACTTCCAAATAACTAATTATCTTTCAATGGTGTTTAATTAAAGTAGTAGCATAAGAGTGAAGAGTACATCTCTGAGGCCAACATGGTTGCATTAAATTCTAAATCTTCTGTTTACCAATCACACAATTTGGGGGCAAACCCTTGACTTTCCTGGTTTTACCTTTTCTTATTGTTTCTGGCCTTAGAAATGTTTTCCTTCTTTTTCTTCCAATTCAGCTTTTCATAGATTAGATAGATAGATAGATAGATAGATAGATAGATAGATAGATGACAGAGCTGGAGATTGATATTTAAAATTTCAGTAGTGGGAAGACCTAAAGATATATAAGAAAATAAATAATATGATTAGAATCACACAGAAGAAACATTTACCTGCAAGCAGTGTGCTGCCTGCACTGGTGTCTGGCCATCTTCTAAATGGTGACTTCAATTAGCATATAGTCGATGCTAAGGAATATTTAAAAATTCGGACAAGAGGTATTAGGAACTTATTATGTTAGTAAGGATAGTACTGGAAATGGAATGAGTCATTTAAAGAACACTTTTGCATAAAAAATGCATATAAGGAGGGAGGGGCCAAATATTAAGATTTGGTACAAAAGAACCTAAGAAAGAAAATGTGCTTAGTTTGGGCACATTATGTTTGAAGTCCCAAGATGATAATCAGGATAGTGTGTCCAGTATGGCATTATATGTGTAGATTTTTAGCTCAGAATGAGATAAAAGACACACAGAAATAACAGCTAACCCTGTGAAGGAGGAGAGTGTCAAGGGGGAAAAGTCATAGACAAAGATGACAGGCATATGCCAAGAAGTTAGTGATGCTTAAGCTTTTGAGCTCATCACTTGCATGGACCCCTTCCAAGGCCATGGACAGGTCCCTAGGAATATCTTCACATGGTCACATTTTTTGGAAAATTTGTAAAACTAAACTTTTTTGTTCTTTTCTTCAAAGAGAGCTCCCCTTCTCAATTCTCAATATGCCATACCTTACAAAACATATATCTGTTTACCTTAGTTTCCATTCTCTTGAGAGCAGAAGACAAAGACTAATGCAGGTCATTTATTTGGAAGATGAGCCCAGGAAGCAGGGAAGAGGGAATAGGAAATGTTGGGCAAGGAAGAAGGAAAAGCATTATCAAGGTCATTGTTGTAAATAATAGGATTCATTTCCACCAGGACTTGCAAGAAACATAAAAATTATCTCCTAGAATTCTCCACCTAAAAGCCAGAGGCTAGAGTATTTAGCTACTAGTTCCTATAACCATCTAAACCATTGGTAGAGGATAGCTCCCAGAGGGTAACTCTTGTTGAATTTCTGGGCTGCTTCCTGAGTTAACTACCCAATTCTGGGAATGCCTGAGGCAGAATGCTGAAAGACAGGCACATGAAGGGGACAGCAACAGCCAGGATGAGTCTGAAGATGCTCTGAACTGTCTCTGAGAGGTGGGCTGAGGGCAGGGAACACATTCATGAGGGAAGTCCACGTCAGTCCCCTGGATCAGAGCATAAATGCTAGAATGCCCTTCTGTTGGGTGTGAGAGAAGGAGAATAACAAGAAAATGGGAAGAGCTAAATCAAAGCAATGTTAGAGAAGCAAAGCAAAGAAAGAATGTCAGAAGGAAGTCTGATCAAATATGACATTTTTGAGGGTACTCAGGAATTATATATTTAAAAACTATTGAATGGGGTTAATGAGAGAAGATAATTGACTTTACAGAGAAATTTCATTGAAAAGTGGGACAGAAAGGCACATTAAAAGACATAATTACTTTCTTTTCCAGCATTTCTAAGACTTGATCCTTTTCCAGAAAATCCTCCCACTCAAGCACCTCTGTTTCTGTGAGCTTTGAGTGAGTTAATACATGTGTAAGGGGATTACAACTATGTCTAGCCCATCGTGGGCAATATGGAACTGTTTTCTGTTATTATTTTTATTATTTAGAAGACTTTAAAGACATTGTGAACAATGTAATAAATCAAGTAAAGATCAATTTAAAGATGGTTAAGAAAATAGCAGGTTCTTCTTGAGTCAAAGAAGATTATTTTATGGTGATATTAAGAGTGCTTGGGAGCTTAGGATGACAAACCCCACACACACCCCAACACACACACACACACACACACACACACACACACACACACACACACGATGATCAGGGAAATCCAGGTTCTAGGGACAGAAGCCAAGGTCTGGAAGAGGCTCAGAGATTACAATAGTAGGGATAGGGAATGGTAAATGCTGCTTATAGCTGGTCAAAGATCAAGTAGGCAGTTAGTTAAGAGGTGGAACTATGAATATTGTCTTCAGAGCGGAATTGTAAAAGTGGAGATATTAGAAGTAAAACAATTCTAACATCCATAGGCATAGGTGTAGCTGGACCTGATATCCAAGTGGAATGAACATTTCAGAATTAACATAATGATAACATAATATTATACTTTACAGAGATTGGTTCAAGATGGTGGAGTAGAAGGACATGCACTCATTCCCTCTTGCGAGAGCACCAGAATCACAACTACCTGCTGAACAATCAATGACAGGAAGACACTGGAACTCACCAAAAAGATACCCCACATCCAAAGACAAAGGAGAAGCCACAATGAGATAGTAAGAAGGGCACAATCACAATAAAGTCAAATCCCATAAAAGCTGGGTGGGTGACTCACAAACTGGAGAACAATTATACCACAGAAGTCCACCCACTGGAGAGAAAGTTCTGAGCCCCACATCAGGCTTCCCAACCTGGGGGTCTGGCAATGGGAGGAGGAATTCCCAGAGAATCAGACTTCAAAGGCTAGCAGGATTTGATTGCAGGACTTCAACAGAACTGGAGGAAACAGAGACTCCACTCTTGGAGGGCACACACAAAGTAGTGTGTACAACAGGACCCAGGGGGAAGGAGCAGTGACCACATAGGAGAATGAATCAGACCTACCTGCTAGTATTGGAGGGTCTCCTGCAGAGGTGGGGGTGGCTATAACTCACCATGGGGACAAGGATACAGGCAGCAGAAGTTCTGCGAAGTACTCCTTGGCATGAGCCCTCTCAGAGCCCACCATTAGCCCCACTAAGGAGCCTGTGGGCTCCAGTGCTGGATCTCCTCAGGCCAAAAAACCAACACAGAGGGAACCCAGCACCACCCATCAGCAGACAAGCAGATTAAAGTTTTACTGAACTCTGCCTGCCAGAGCAACACCCAGCTCTACGCACCACCAGTCCCTCCCATCAGGAAGCTTGCACAAACCTCTTAGATAGCCTCAACCACCAGAGGGCAGATGGCAGAAGCAAGAAGAACTACATTCCTGCAGCCTGTGGAACAAAATCCACATTCACAGAAAGACAGACAACATGAAAAGGCACAGGACTATGCCCCAGATGAAGGAACAAGATAAAACCCCAGAAGAACAAATAAATGAAGTGGAGATAGACAACTTTCAAGAAAAAGAATTCAGAATAATGACAGTGAAGATGATCCAGGACCTCAGAAAAAAAATGGAGGCAAAGATGGAGAAGATGCAAGAAATGTTTAACAAAGACCTAGAAGAATTAAAGAATAAACAAACAGAGATGAACAATACAATAACTGAAATTAAAACTACACTAGAAGGAATCAATAGCAGAATAATGAGGCAGAAGAACAAATAAGTGACCTGAAAGACAGAATGACGGAATTTACTGCCACAGAACAGAATAAAGAAAAAAGAATGAAAAGAAGAGAAGACAGCCTAAGAGACTTCTGGGACATTAAATGCAACAACATTCAGATTATAGGGGTACCAGAAGGAGAAGAGAGAGGGAAAGGACCCAAGAAAATAATTGAAGAGATTATAGAAAAAAATTTCCCTAACATGCGAAAGGAAATAGCCACCCAGGTCCAGGAAGCGCAGTGAGTCCCATACAGGATAAACCCAAGGAGAAACACACCGAGACACATAGTAATCAAAGTGGCAAAAATTAAAGACAAAGAAAAATTATTGAAAGCAGCAAGGGAAAAATGACAAATAACATACAAGGGAACTCCCATAAGGTTAACAGCTGATTTCTCAGCAGAAACTCTACAAGCCAGAAGGGAGTGGCGTGATATACTTAAAGTGATGAAAGGGAAGAACCTACAACCAAGATTACTCTACCCAGCAAGGATCTAATTCAGATTTGATGGAGAAATCAAAAGCTTTACAGACAAGCAAAAGCTAAGAGAATTCAGCACCACCAAACCAGCTCTACAACAAAGGCTAAAGGAACTTCTTTAAGTGGGAAACACAAGAGAAGAAAAGGACCTACAAAAACAAACCCAAAACAATTAAGAAATGGTAATAGGAACATACATATTGATAATTACCTTAAACGTGAATGGATTAAATGCTCCAACCAAAAGACACAGGCTTGCTGAATAGATACAAAAGCAAGATCCATGTATATGCTGTCTACAAGAGACCCACTTCAGGCCTAGGGACACATACAGACTGAAAGTGAGGGAATGAAAAAAGATATTCCATGCAAATGGAAATCAAAAGAAAGCTGGAGTAGAAATACTCATTATCAGATAAAATAGACTTTAAGGAATGTTACAAGAGACAAGGAATGATCAAGTGGATCATTCCAAGAAGATATAACAGTTGTAAATATATATGCACCCAACATAGGAGCACCTCAATACATAAGGCAAATGCTAACAGCTATAAAAGAGGAAACGACAGTAACACAGTACTGGTGGGGGACTTTAACACCTGACTTACACCAATGGACAGATCATCCAGACAGAAAATTAATAAGGAAACGAAAGCTTTAAATGACACAAGAGACCAGATAGATTTCATTGCTATTCATAGGACATTCCATCCAAAAACAGCAGATTGCACTTTCCTCTCAAGTACACACGAAACATTCTCCAGGATAGATCACATCTTGTGTCACAGATCAAGCCTTGGTAAATTTAAGAAAATTGAAATCATATCAGGCATGTATTCTGACCAAAACGTTATTAGATTAGAAATAAATTACAGGGAATAAAACGTAAAAAACACAAACACATGGAGGCTAAACAATATAGTACTAAATAACCAAGAGATTGCTGAAGAAATTAAAGAGGAAATCAAAAAATACCTAGAGACAAATGACAATGAAAACATGACAATCCAAAACCTATGGGATTGCAGCAAAATCAGTTCTAAGAGGGAAGTTTATAGCAATGCAATCTTACCTTAAGAAACAAGAAAAATCTCAACTAAACAATCTAAACTTATACCTAAAAGAACTAGAGAAAGAAGAACAAACTAAACCCAAAGGTAGCAGAAGGAAAGAAATCATAAAGATCAGAACAAAAATAAATGAAACAGAAACAAAGAAAACAAGAGCAAAGATCAATAAAACTAAAAGCTGGTTGTTTGAGAAGATAAGCAAAATTGATAAACCTTTAGCCAGACTCATCAAGAAAAAGAGGGAGAGGATTCAAATCAATAAAATTAGAAATGAAAAAGGAGAAATTACAGCCGACACTGCACAAATACAAAGCATCCTAAGAGACTACTACAAGCAACTCTATGCCAATAAAATGGACAACCTGGAAGAAGTGGACAAATTCTTAGAAAGGTATAACCTTCCAAGACTGAACCAGGAAGAAATAGAAAATATGAACAGACCAATCACAAGTAATGAAATTGAAACTGTGATTAAAAATCTTCCAATAAAAAAAAGTCCAGGATCAGATGGCTTCACAGGTGAATTCCAGCAAACATTTAGAGAAGAGCTAACACCCAGCCTTCTCAAACTCTTCCAAAACATGCAGAGGAAGGAACATTCCCAAACTCCTTCTACAAGGCCACCATCACCCTGATACCAAAACCAGACAAAGATACTACAAAAAAAACTACAGACCAATATCACTGATGAATATAGATGCAAAAATCCTCAACAAAATACTAACAAACAGAATCCAGCAACACATTAAAAGGATCATCCACCATGATCAAGGTGGATTTATCCCATGGATGCAAGGATTCTTCAATATATGCAAATCAATCAATGTGATATACCATATTAACAAATTGAAGGATAAAATCCATATGGTCATCTCAATAGGTGAAGAAAAAGCTTTTGACAAAATTTAACACCGATTTATGATAAAAACTCTCCATAAAGTGGGCAAAGAGGGAACATACCTCAACATAATAAAGACCATATATGACAGACCCACAGCAAACCTCATTCTCAATGGTGGAAAACTGAAAACATTTCCTCTAAGATCAGGAACAAGACAAGGATGTCCAGTCTCACCAATATCATTCAACATAGTTTTGTAAGTCCTAGCCACGGGAATCAGAGAGGAAAAAAAATAAAAGTAATATGAACTGGAAAAGAAGTAAAAGTGTCACTGTTTGCAGATGAAATGATACTATACATAGATAAACCTAACGTTGCCACCAGAAAACTGCTAGAGCTCATCAATGAATTTGCTAAAGTTGCAGGATACAGAATTAATGCACAGATCTCTGGCATTTCTATACACTAACAATGAAAATCAGAAAGAGAAATTAAGGAAACACTCCCATTTACCACTGCAACAAAAAGAATAAAATACCTAGGAATAAATCTACATAAGGAGGTAAAAGACCTGTACTCAGAAAACATCATCTTTCTTTGATGAAATAAATCAAAGATGATACAAACAGTTGGAGAGATATACCATGTTCTTGAATTGGAAGAATCAATATTGTGAAAATGACTGTACTACCCAAAGCAATCTACAGATTCAGTGCAATCCCCATCAAATTACCAATGGCATTTTTTACAGAACTAGAAGAAAAAATTTTAAAATTTGTATGGAGACACAAAAGACCCTGAATAGCCAAAACTATCTTGAGGGAAAAAACGGAGCTGGAAGAATCAGACTCCCTGACTTCAGACTATACTACAAAGCTACAATAATCATGACAATATGGTACTGGCACAAAAACAGAAATATAGATCAATGGAACAGTATAGAAAGCTCAGAGATAAATCCACACACCTATGGTCAACTAATCTATGACAAAGGTGGCAAGGGTATACAATGGAGGAAAGAGAATCTCTTCAATAAGTGATGCTGGGAAAACTGGACAGCTACATATAAAAGAATGAAATTAGAACACTCCCTAACACCATACACAAAAATAAACTCAAAATGGATTAAAGACCTAAATGTAATACTGGACACTATAAAACTCTTAGAGGTAAACATAGGAAGAACACTCTTTGACAAAAACCACAGCAAGATATTTTTTGACCCGCCTCTTAGAGTAATGGAAATAAAAACAAAAATAAACAAATGGGACCTAATGAAACTTAAGAGCTTTTGCACAGCAAAGGAAAATATAAACAAGACGAAAAGACAACCCTCAGAATGGGAGAAAATATTTGCAAATGAATCAACAAACAAAGGATTAATCTCCTAAATATATAAACAGCTCATGCAGTTCAATATCAAAAAAACAAACAACCCAATCAAAAAATGGGCAGAAAACCTAAATAGACATTTCTCCAAAGAAGACATACAGATGTCCAAGAGACACATGAAAAGCTGCTCAACCTCACTAATTATTAGAGAAATGCAAATCAAAACTACAATAAGGTATCACCTCACACTGGTTAGAATGGGCATCATCTGAAAATCTACAAACAATATATGCTGGAGAGGGTGTGGAGAAAAGGGAACCCTCTTGCACTGTTGGTGGGAATGTAAATTGATACAGCCACTATGGAGAACAGTATGGAGGTTCCTTAAAAAACTAAAAATAGGATTATTGTATGACCCCAAAATCCCAGTACTGGGCATATACTGAGAGAAATCCATAATTCAAAAAGACACATGCACCCCAATGTTTATTGCAGCACTATTTACAATAGCCAAGTCATGGAACCAACCTAGATGCCCATCGACAGACGAATGGATAAAGAAGATGTGGTACATATATATAAAGAATATTTCTCAGCCATAAAAAGGAACGAAATTGGGTCATTTGAAGAGACGTGGATGGACCTAGAGAGTGTCATACAGAGTGAAATATGTCAGAAAGAGAAAAACAAGTATCGTATATTAACGCATATATGTGGAATCTAGGAAAATGGTACAGATGAACCAGTTTGCAAGGCAGAAATAGAGGCACAGATGTAGAAAACAAACGTGTGGACACCAACAGGGGACAGCTGCAGGGGTGGATGAATTTCGAGATTGGGATTGATATATATACACTAATATGTATAAAATAGATAACTAATAAGAACCTGCTGTACAAAATATAAAATAAGATAAAATTCAAAAAAAATAAAATAGATAACTAATAACCTACTGTATAGCAAAATGAAAAAATTATACTGTACAGCTTACAGACCTCACACTTCTCATAGTAATGCATACTTACACAGACACATTCATATGTATGTATATGTGCATTATATACATGTATATATATATGCAAAATGCACTATATACATGAGGATATTTCTTATCATAAATTAGTGGGAAGTTAAATTTTTGGAAAGATAATTAATAAGATAGATGGTTTAACTTATTATTCTACTAGAAATTTCACTAATGATTTTTCCTTCAATACTTTATTCTAATTAATAGAACACAGCAGTGATGTACAGATATAATTTCCTTATTAAAAACATTTTACTGAAATATTTTTCATATCCTCTTATAAAATAAAAAATACAAAGTATCTCAATGTCCATGACTGATAGGCTCTAACTGACACTTACTGACTGATAGGCTCTAACCGACACTTACTTTTAAATTAGCTTGTTAATTTTTGACTCACTGTGTTCCTATGCATTGTTGATGTCATTTTTATAATTTTAAATGTTCAATGAGACCTCTGTTAGGTTTCTCTTTCATCTGCTTTGTATTTCAAATAACGAATTCTCATCTGTCACAACCAAACCCATTTTGGTCTTTACTTCAGTTATCTCCATACGCTCTCAGTGTCTGTGTAAGAAATATACACTACCTTTTTTTCCCATCAGTTAGCAAATATCAGAATATTGAAGATGTCTCTCATTTTACTACACAGAATATTTTTGAGATTATAGGCATTGGTCTCTTACCTTTTTCACTAGCACAGAACATTATACTCAAAAATACATTCACTTCAATGCCTTCCAGTTTTCTCAAAAGATTATTTCAAAGTGTAATTGTTTTATATGAAAGAGTGAACACTCATATGTTACCATGGTATTGACTGTTGCAAATCAATATGTATATACTCTTACTGTGCAATCAGGAGTGGCACATTGTGTTCCCAAGTGGGCAGCAAGTACAGAACAAATTTTCACCGCAGAAGACTAACTTCATATGAATTAGTATATGAATCAACTAGTTACTATCTTCTACTAATGCAGAATATTTTATGGAAATATCTCTTCCACTATCTTTGAGCATAAATCATCAAAATGAAGAGCAGAAAGACATCTATTTTATTTTACTAGAAAAAAGAAGAAAATGCAACTTTCTTATCCTTTGGAGAAATTTTTAACAAAGTGTTTTAAAGCCCTTTTTGGAAATTTATTGAATTTACTCTATTCACCTCATCAAATTAGTAGCAAAATAAGGAACTGCACTGATAAGAAAATACCTTTTAACTTAGAGATCAATGGGATGATCACTGTTTTATGATCCTAAGAAGAAAATTCAATGTTTGCTTTTTAATAGGATTGTAATTTGAATTCAGTGAAGTTCTTATTTGTAAATGTCCTCATCTAATTAAACACAAACAAATATATCTTAATTCATGTCCCCAACAGAAGTAATCCCTTTGTATCACAGTTAAGTTCAATGCTTCCAAAAGATTTAAGTAACTGAGAAATGTGCTTAATTAAAAATAGCTAGTTATTCCAATTAACTTTCTGTTAAACATGAATGATGCTTCATTTCCAATGTTCTGTGCTATAAATAGTGACAATTACTTCATTTATTTGTTAGTCAGCCAATAAATACTGAATAACCACTACCTTCTTGCATAGAACTGCTCAACTTTGGCAGTTAAAAACTTTCCAGTTATCAAGGAACATAAAATCTAATAGGAAATAAAAAGTATATACATAAATAACTAAAAGAAAATATAGTAAATTTTAAATTGATAATTATATTCCAAAATGAAAAGCAGTATCTTAATTTTATGTTTTCTCTTCATCATCATCATCACTATAATACATTTTATTAGACCTTTAGTTTTTGAAAATTTAGTTGACCTATTCTTGACAGTATCATACTCTCAATGATGATGATGGTAGTGGTGATAATGGTGATGACATTAGCTAACAGTTATTTGACATTATTGCCAGTCACTGCTCTAAGTAGCTAATATGTATTAACTAGGTAAAGCTTCACAACATCTCTATGAGTTAGGTGCGATGATATTCACCATCTATAGAGAGGAAACCTGAAAGTCATAGAGGTTAAATAGTCTATGGGCAGCTGGGAAGCAAAATTAGGCTATATGATTCTAGAGATCAGATTGTCAACCATCACACAATATTTTGTCTTAAATCATAGATAGAACAAATAGTTATATAGTTATAACTATATAAAAATATATATTCTATATGACAAACTTTTCCTGTAAAGAGCGAGATAATGAATATTTTAAGTTTTGTGGATCACATAATCTCTGTTGCACATACTAAACTCTACTGTCGTAATGCAAAGTAGACATCAACACTATGTAAATGAATGGGTGTGGCTGTGATCCAATAAAACTTTACTTACAAAAACAGGGAATAAGTTGGATTTGGTCCATGAGCAGTAGTTTACTCACAAAACATCAAGTGACAAAATATTAGATATGGCAGAGTTTTGATTAATTAAATATTTTTATTTATTTTGATTCAATTGCTATTGAAATGTTTTCCTAAATGTAGATGATTAAGAAGACTTTTAAAATAGCGATAAATTATTTGAGCTAGACATCCCAAAATAAAAAATGTCATTCTCTCACATCTTCAATCGGTTCCTTGCAATCACTCTTAGTAACCTCTAAATACTTGATGAACTGCTTGTACTCCATCTGCTGTGTGACCCTAGAGAAATTAATGTTTAAAGAATTTAGGAAGTTTTCCAATATTTAAATTGGAGTTAAAAATATAATTGTCATACCTAAGCTCATATTTCCATGAAACCCAGATTTTTAGAACCTCCTTTATCAGATCAAAATTGTCCCTTAAATTGAATTCTTCCAAAATTGGCATTCTTTTCTTAAAACCAATTTTATGAAGCATAATTTAAATACAATGAAATGCATTATATAAGGTATACATTTTGATGAGTTTTGACAAGTTATATACCAATATAAATAGCATGGCAGTCAAGATATAGAACATTTCTATCACCATATATAGTTATTTCATGCCATTTCCTAAACGATCACCACCTACCACCAGGCAGCTATTAATATGCTTTCTTTCACTATAGATCAGACTTTTTCTTTCCTACAGTTTCATGTATATGTTTACACACAGTATGAAATCTTATATGTGTTGCTTCTGTTTTTCTGCAAAATAATTTAGAATTTCATTAAGGCTGTTGCATATATCAATATTCATTCTTTTGGTTTTGAGAGATATCCCATAGGGCTAATATACCAGAAATTTTTTAGCCATTTATTTGTTGGTGAACACTTGGGTTGTTTCCAGTTTGGGACTTTTATGTATAAAACTGCTATGAATATTCATATACAAATCGTTGTGTGAACATATGTTTTCATTTTCCTAAAGTAAACTCGGGATCATATGGAATGTCTGATTTTGACTTTATGTAAGAAACGTCCAAATGTTTTTAAGTGTCCAAATATAGCCCATCAGCTATATTTGAGATTTCCAAATATTCTACCTCCTCGCCAACACTTGATATTTTAATTAGTGTGTAGTGGTATCTCATGTGCTTTAAATTAATTTCCATTACCCTAATGGCTAATGAATCTTAACGACTTTTCATGTACCTGTTTGCCATTCACACATTTGAATGTCTTCTCAAACTTTTTGTCTATTTTATTAACGAGGGTTTTACTTTAATCTTATTGAGTTGTAAGAGGTCTTTATATATTCTGGATGTTCATTTATGCAGATTCAAGTTTCTGTTTCATATATTTCTTCTGCTTGCAGAACTTTGAACATTTCTTGCAATGCAGATATACCTGTAATAAATTCTCTCAGCTGTTAATTTTTTAAAAACTCTTTTACTTCTCCTTTACTTTGAAAAGAGGTTGTCCATGGATTACAATTCTATATTGAAGATTGGTTTTCTGTATTGAAAATTGTTTCTTTTTTTGTTCTTTAAAAAATACCAAACAATTTTCTTCCTGCTTGTATATTTTCTGAAACAATGTTTGCTATATATTTAATTTTTTTGTTTCTCTGTATGTAATGTGTTCATTTTCTCTGGATACCTTCAAGATTTCGTCTTTACTTTTAGTTTTCTGTTCTTTGAATATGAGTGTGTGTATACTCATCCTGTTTGGAATTCTCTGAGGTTAGAGCTGTAGCTAGTGTCCTCCATTATTATTGTATCATTCTTGGTCATTATTACTTCAACTATTCTCCATTATCACTTCAAATTTTTTTCTCTACTCTTTCTCTTTTCCTTCTGAGATCCTAATTATACATATGTTAGACTATTTCATATTGTCCTACAGCTTTTTTATACTCTGTTCCCTCTCAATCCCCTCCTCACCCCCACCTGTCTCTCTTACCTCTCTTTGTGTTTCAGTTTGAGCAATTCCTATTGACCTTCCTGCAAGTTCACTGTTTCTATCCAATCCAAGTCTGTGTCCCATATACTGATGAGTTAGTTGAGGGCATTATTCACCTCTGTTACCATATTTTTTCCTAGCATATCAAATGGACTCTTTCTTGTAGTTTCCATCTTTCTCCTGACATTACACATCTTCTATTGCACATTCTATATCTTTTCCACCAGATACTTTAACACAATAATTATGTTTATTTAACATTTTTTTGTCGAAGCTTCCAACATCTGGGTGACCTCTCAATCTGTTTTTCTTTCCAGTGGGTTGTTTATCTTTCCATTTTGTGTATCATGTTTTTTTTTGTTGTTGTTGAATTTTAGCCATTGGGTATGTGATAATAGTGACAGAAATAAGTTATTTTCTAATCTGGAAACAGCCATACCTCTTTCTAACTGTGAGGGTAGAATCAATCTAGTCATATGTTGAAGTGGTTTGGGGTTTTGTTGTTGCTATAGTTACTCTTAGTGCACTTCCAGCCTCAAATTCCTCCACTTTTACCTTATATTTAGAGTGAGGACTTGGTTGCTGGAAAATTTGCTCTGTCTTCCTATTTCATCTTCATTCTTCCTGAACTCTTTCCTGACATTTGCTACTTCCCAGAACTAACAGCTGATGCCAGCTTTCTTGGTGCTTGCTAACCTGGCATTGCAAAGTAGGGATCTGCTCTGATGTCCTGGTCCAGTCTCTGTCTTAAGTAGGTGCTGTGTCTGTGTGTCTTCATGGTGGGGCTTTTGAAATAATAGTCCATCCGTCAGCTGTACAAAATTTCTGATGGTCTGGGCTCAGGATGATTTCTTGTTCCTTTCTCAAGGATAGGGAGGTTTTCCCTATTCTCCTCTTCAGAAACAATGGGTCTTCACATGTGTCTTAAGGTAGTGTTTGCTGCCCTTCCCCCAGAAGATGAAGGCTTTGTTCTGTAGAAAATTAGGATCCAAGTGGGGTTTCCCAAGGTGACAAATACTCTATTCCTCTAAACCTTCAAAATCGGGGCAGTTTCTTGGGTCAACCATCATACTGTCACTTTTTTCATGTAGAGGAGGCACTGAATGAATGCAAACTTCTGTATGTCTTCAGTGTACAGAACTTCTAAACTCTGACATGAGCCCACACAGAGCCTTTTGTATTCATTAAAAGTTTTAGCTGAATTCTTTCCCCCCTTGTATGGAAGCTTCACTTTCCTCCATGGTCTGCCTTATATAAGCCAGCAC
The DNA here is from genome assembly GCF_965194825.1 of Balaenoptera physalus. Lineage (NCBI taxonomy): Eukaryota > Metazoa > Chordata > Mammalia > Artiodactyla > Balaenopteridae > Balaenoptera > Balaenoptera physalus. Next base: position 46,365,923 of record NC_138896.1, on the reverse strand, counting down.
TCATGCCCTTCTTCCACATGAAATTGTCTGCCTTGGATAACAGACTGGTTAATTTCCCTACGACCTGACCCCTCTGATGGTTTGAAGGAAAGTTATGATTTTTGTAGGTTATCTGTTTTCTATATGCTAAGCAAAACCCAGAAGTCTTGCATTTTATATACATTGTTATTAATCTTTACTAAAGCACTGAACCTTTTTTACTATTATCATCTCCATATTATATATAAGGAAACTGAGTTGTAGAGAATTTAAATCACTGCACAATACCATTTAGCTACTAAATGACAAAACCTAGTTCTTTGGCTTCAAGATCAGTTCACTGTATAGAGTTAGCTATACCATAGATTAGAAATGCTATAAAAATGAAAAGTAAATACAAATAATATTTTACCATAGTCCAGAGTGTCTCCTGGAGGTTTGAAACTCCATGGATTTCAAAAAATGAATATTTCAGCTTTCCTTCCATATTGTGCTAGTGATAACAAGAAATTATGCTAAGCGAAAAAAGCCAGGCATATACCATATAACTGCATTTATATGAAGTTCCAGAATAGAAAAACTAAGTTCTGGTAATATAAATAAGAACATCAATGGCCTCTTGAAAGGGGGAGGTGGGTGGAGAATGTCAGAAAATGGAACAAGGAAAATTTATTATATGATAATTTCCTTTATATTGACTTTTAAGTTGGTTAAATGATATACATTTTAAAAACTCAGGGTACTATACATTTAAAATATGTGTATTTCATCATAGATAAATTGCACTTCAATATATTTCAGCTATATGCAGATAAAAAAAGGAGAGAAGTTCAGGTTTAATGACTTGAAATATGGTGTGGTCCATAGAAAGCTTTACTTCTAAGCTATACGTATAATTTTAAAACATTTTAATGTGCATTATTTTGTTTAATCTTTATACTGGGAGGTGTTTATTATTATTATGTCCATTTTGTACATGAGGTCTTCTGACTGCAAGTTTAGTTCTGTTGAAAGAGTTGGCTACATTGTGAATTAGAAATATTACAACAAGTAAAATAAAAGCATTAATACCTTACTGTAATAAACAGCACTATGTGAGAGGTTTGCAATTCCCATGTAACCACTTTATTCCCCCTATAAATACAGGTAACAATGAAGGTCCCACCTTCATCACAGAAACCTCCACACCCTCAATAGATATGGAATTGTTATTCTTGAGTAAACATCTGCAATAAAAATGCATTATTATAATTTTCCTTTTCAAGTTAAGTGACAACATTTTTGGCCAATCAAACTGAGTTTTTCCAGAATGTCTACCACACAATATGCCTGTCCTGTTACCAGGTTAATGAAAAATATTTATTTTTTACTTTGTTCATTTACATACCATCTGTCACCAGAGTGTTTGGAGTACTTTGATAGGACTATTTGCACATAATTTATAATGAGATGAACTAACCCTATAATTATCCAAATAAAACATAACATCAATAAACTAGAGACCATTATTAAATAAATGTGGCTATCACAAGGGTCGGGCAATGAGTCACAAAATATGGGTATGTTCAGTGGATGCTATAATTACAGTTTATAATATGGTTTTTAGTCCTGAACTTCCATTAAAACAAGGTATTATTGCTTATTTATGGTCCCTTTGATTCAATGTTCACACAAAGCCCTGGCTCTCAAAAATGATCTTAAGTTCCAATATGGTAATGGAGGTCCATTTGCAGTTTCAAAGGTACAGGACCATATCCACATAGCTGCTTACTGACTGCAATTCATGTTTCATAGTCCAACAGCCACCACTCTCATTGAGTATTTACAAGACTTGCACTTTCCCTATCTGCTCAAAGGTGGACCTGTGCGCAGAGGTGCTGATGGTGACTCATGGGGATTCAGCTTCAAAGGCTGAGCCCTAATGTGTCCCATGGATGGCCACATAATTTAGCTCAAACTGAGCTTTCTCATTTCCAGTGGCTGCACCCTCTAGTCCTGGCTCTCACTGTTGTTATGTCCCAGTTATTATTTGCTCAAAATGTACTTCCTTTTGCCATTTGCCCTCATCTTGCCTGCCAGGCTTGAGATTGGTTTGAAAGCAAAGCTAAATGGAAGTAAGCATTTATTTGTTCAATGTCAGGATATTGACTACCTCCCAAGACATCATTATTTCAGGATTTCCCTAACATTTGGTGCTGATTATAGTATCCAGGGCCACTGGCAAATTATTTTCAGAAGAACCATATGGCTTTATTGTCCAAGTAAGGTTTATACTATAATTGGAAGGTACCCTTAAAATAATTTCAGGGCTAAAAGAAAATGGTTAAGTAGTTGCCAATTTCCTCTCTGACACTATTGCTTAAATTTTATTTACTTAAAAAATCTGTTTTCTATTATGGTCTCATAATATAATAAGAGAGAGAGGAAATTAAGGGGTGGTTGTGACTCGAGATCACAAAGCTGGTTTTCATCCTCCTTGGTTAGACAGCAGATAGCCAATGCCCACTGAAACACCAAAGCCGCTATCTCCTGGTGTGATACTTGGGAACAGCACTCTAGACAGAATTATCTTCCTGTCTTGAGTTCCTTGGTTCCTATTAGCTTCCTCATTAATCAGTGCAGTTTTGTAAGTGTTGATGAGATAGTAAATCAAATAATAACACCCTTTTCTGATTTGCCATTTTAGACAGTTTGTTACTCCTAAGAGCCTGGTTTTTGGAGTTCTATATATAACTTGAATTACTTATTGAATTAAAGAAAAAGAAATCTGCAAGTCTCTGCAAGCAGAATGTATATTTCTCTTGATTCTTTTTTTCTGAGACATTGTAATCAGATATTACAGGCCATAAGTAGCAATGACAAAGCAGAAATAGAGTTATCCTAAATGAGACAGTCACACATGTGAAAACTGGCTTCAGATTGTGTTTCAGTCTCATGCTCTGGGCAATGAATAATGAAAATGTATCCATCATCAACCTTTCTGCCTTTGTTTTTGATGGCCAGTAGTTCATACAGGTGCTTCCCTAATGAAACCAACACATGATTTTTCAATGTTTTCAAAAACATTTGTTCAAAAGCCAGCATATACATGTTTTCCAAAGTCCAAGTCCTCTGTCTGTGTTTGGTTGAAACCTTGAGAGGTATATCCTTCGTCCCTTCGTGCTGTGGATATAACCGTGGTACATGAGAAAAGGTACTGATACTAATCCTGAAGTGGACCTAATTTCAAGTTACCTGCCAAAGAGTTACTAACTACGTGATCTGAAATAAGGTGAATAACATTTGTATGTTTGAAATCCTTCTTTATAGAATGGGAAAACACCTTGTCTCACAGATTATTTGGAGAATGGAATGGTGTGAGACACTGTGCTCTGTAATTAGTTATCTGTCAGACAAAGGTAAGGTTTGCTATAATAGAATTCAACTTATAAAGAAAATAATCTCATTACAGTGGAGTGTTAGCTAACTATTCTTATAACTATGAGGATGTGATTGATAATAATATAACATATATTATGATTATAGATTTCCCTTTGTAAGAAAAGAAACATAAGCCTTCTTTAATACTCAAAAGTTTTGTTTGCTTATTAGGTTTTGCTTTTTTTTTTTTTCGGTATGTAGTGATAATCAGGATATTGAAAGTTCCCAGAATCCCAAGTGTTGCCGTCATGGTGAGAGAACTTCATCTCCAGCTTGCACCTCCACAGTAAGCCATCAGTTCCGGGAATAGTGCTGACAGTAATTTAAGATAGTGTCGCATCTCTGGTGACGCTTTTTGGAAAATTATAGGATGTTGTGTTCCATTTGTTTCAAATTTGGTGTTAAGAGATGGCAGAAATGCTAGTGTTACTACCAGAAAACCACTTTTCTGCTCTGTGACAATGAGAAAACCAGCCCTGTTCCTTAGAGGCATAGGTGTGGTGATGACAATCTGTCAATCTGAGAAGTTCAGAAAGCACTAACATACTGAAAAGGTATGTTTTCCTTCACTATGATTTAAACTTCTGAATACTTTTCCTTTGCTTAGCTGCTGGTGTGATTTGTTTGAGTTACAGTAGATGGAATAAACTTTTAAATTTACTACACCTAAGTATTTCTAACTAGATAGTTACAACTTAAAATATTCACATGGAGAGCAATCATTTTAAGAGCCATCACAGGAAGCAACTGTAAGATGCCTATATTTTATGTAATTATACAGCTCACTCTTTGTCTTTCTCAAGAGAATTTTGTATGAGATAATAACTTCAGAAAATGATATTAATATAACTGATGCCAGAGCTATTACCAATACTAATTTGCACCTTTCATGCTACTTTGAATATTTTATTTATGCTGAAATGTCAACTATGCAACTGAAAATGACCCCAAAGGAACACTAGCCATTCATCTCTTTGGGTAGAATGGCCCCATATCATCCCTGACAATATGAAATACTCTAAGATACAGGTTTGCATACATTTTGTGGTTACAGATGATTGCAGAGGATAGAAAATCCCATAGATAACATAACCCTATTTTCAGGAATCTCCAACACAAAGGTACACTTATATGTGGTTGTAAGGTGGTACTGGTTGAGATCCATGTTTTCGGTGGGTGTGGGAGGGTGGCTAACTCAAATCATGCAGTGATTAATGTACAGATACTGAAGTTCCTAAATGCTCCAGAGTCAGAAGAATACCTGGATCTTCATATAAAATTCTTGTGCTCCCTGGTATAGGAAAGAGATTAGACTCTTTTGTTGAACTATGAAGAAATACAGTAAGTACAGACATAGAAAAAATTTTATAGTTACCAAAGGGGAAAGGTTGGGGGAGGGATAAATTAGGAGGTTGGGATTAACATATACACACTACTATATATAAAATAGATAATCAACAACAATCCCTGTATTGTATAGCACAGGGAACTCTACTCAGTACTCTGTAATAATCTATATGGGAAAAGAATCTGAAAAATAATGTATATATGTATAAAAGAATCACTCTGCTGTACATCTGAAACTAATACAACACTGTAAATCAACTATACTCCAATATAAATAAATTTTAAAAATTTTAAAAAAAATAAGTAAACCGGGAACGAGGATATGTGTTCTTTATAAGAATATAGTTATATATCAACCAGCATCCATGCCTTTCCTTCCAACTGCTTCACGAGAAAATGCCTGAAACATGTTTTTCCTAAGCTCCAATAAGTGATGCCTTCTTATTAGGAAACTGCTGAGTCAGGAAGATAGCTCAGTTTCTTCTGCTACTAGTGCACAGAGAGAGGAGACAGCTGAAATTAGAGCCTAGACCCCCTCCATTTATCGTAGCAAAGGTAAATACCTTCCATGGGTCCAGTGGACCTTTTGCATGGTTGCAGCGTCTTAGACATTCTTGCCAATATCTCCAAGAGGGCCAGCTCCTGGGACAGGACCTCAGCTGCCCCAGACTGTGGGGTACACGGCCTGCAGCAAGGCCTGGAGAGGGAGAGAAAAGAAGAGGTTGCATTTCAAGAGGCTCTCCCAGGCCAGCAGATCATGTGTGGGAAGATCCAGTCCGTTGATGAACCAGCAAATGCACCCACAGGAGATGGCATTAGGACCACAAAATATGAAAGGAACAAAGAACCAGTAACTAGTAGGCAGAGAAATAATAACAACCAGAATTGTCACCACAACACCCTCAGCATCCTTCACGTGTGAGGCCTGGGACTACGCACATTGTCCTGTCAACAGGCACCAACACTCAAAGAAGTGCCTGTGCACCCCTCCTCCCGGCCCCAGGGAGGAAGAGAACTGGGGACACTGGTGGAAGGGGAAGACCACGCCCTCTCCAGCCCCATGGTGCTCAGCCTGACAGGGCTGGCAACGGGGACAAGGAGGGTTTGGAGTCAAATGTGAAATTTAAGCATTTAAATGAACAAGACACAAGTTTTAATTACTGAAATGAAACTCTTTTCATAACTAAAGTAATTAAATTTTACGGGCTTGGGCTAAGATATGCCAAACAGAAGAAAGAGACAGCTATAGAGAGCTTAGTGGTGGCCTTTGCAGAAAAACTAAACATAATTATTTTCATCAATGAATCGAGACTCCTAATTTAAACTGGTAATACATTTTTAATATTCCAGCTAGGAATTTGGAAGATTTTGCAAAAGCGCAATTATCATCACGTCTTTGTGCATAAATCTAGAGCTTTCTTTTGCAAATTTCTTTTGTTTTTGTTTTTGTTTCTTTACATTTATCTGCCTACAAGACCCAGTTCATGTAAAACTTCATATTCATATATTGTGAGATATAATAAAATTGTTGGTGTTTTAAGCCATGAAATTTAGGAATAGTTTGTGCAATGCAGCAATATTTGGGGATAATATTTTTTTGTTTGTTTTCTTTTCCTAATAATACAAGCTCTTTTCTCTGTCAGGTGGTTAGGGTGACAGCTGATCATTCTGATTCTTCCTCAACTGAGCTGAGGCTGGAGTGAGTTCACCTGTGTTCGTGGTACAGCTGGACTGTGCAGGGGCAGCAGTGTGACATGGTTTTTGTTCACCTTACATTTCAACTCTGGCCGAGCCCTGGACTCAAACGCCCTGAGAATGTGTGGGATTAAGAAATTGCTCTCTGCTGTCCTGTACCCTTACCCTGCCATGGACCTCTCTTGGTAAAATCTGAGTGGGTGTGTAGAGAAAGAATGGTTTGGCCATTTGATTTGCTTTTGCATCTGGGCTTATCCTAATTGTGTTCCATTATGCCTACCCATACCTCATCTAGGACTCAGCTGGTTTCTGTTTGTCCCTGCAAAAATGCTCCAGGGCAGGGCCACTCCTCAAGTAACCTGGAAGCACAAATGTCTGTCCTGGGTGTGGAAGTTGTAGCTCCTATTACTCACATCAGGAAGGCTTCTTTTTCTCTGCAATTAAGTTCTTCAAGGTTTTCTTGTGTCTCCTGCTCTTGCTGGCCACATAAACTAGTATAGTTATTATTTGTTCATGTTTTTTTTGTTATCATGAGACAAATATCTTTCCCATTCTCTGCGGCACAACTAGAAGAAGTCTAAACATTTATAGTTAGGGCTATTGTTAGCTATTTCATGTTTTGATTCCTCTTGCTAAAATAAACTTTTGCATTATAACTTCTACTTGAATGATGATTTTGTTCCTTCTTTGATTCCAAAAGTTGTCACTTAATTCGATTTTATGTCTATTGCATTGGATAGAACTTCTAAAATGGAACAAAACAGAACACGTACAAATAAAATATGATGCTGGTAGTGGTAACACCAGCAGAGTTTCCCAACAAAATACAACACTGGCTGTTAGGTTATAGCAGAAAATTTTCATCATATTAAGGAAAGATTCTCCCATTACTTTTAATTTTAGGAGGCCTTTATCAGGAAAATTTGTTAAATTTATACCATCATTTGAGAGACTTACATGGTTTCCTTTTTGGATCTGTTGATGTGATAAATTATATTAATAGATTTCCCAAGATAATGTCATTCTTTGATTCCTGGAGTGAGCACATCTTAATCATAGTAGTTGATTATTTTCTTCTGAAATTGATTCTGATGATGTTATATGGAAATTTACATCCATGTGTTATTTCCAAATAGTTTTTTATAGCAAGAATGGGAAATGCCATCATCTGTAGAGCCACATGTGTACATGGCAGATATTCGAATTGGAGAAAGCAAATGAGGGTAATGATTCATTATTTACATAATACTTGTCAGAAGCTACTACTAAAAAAATCAGAGTTGGAGTGAGACCTGAAACTTGCTGTCATTAATCTGTGCTGCTTGTCTTTTCTGTTCTCATTGTCAGTTTTAGCACTAATTTGCATAATATTCCCTCTTTTGATGCTTTACCACGAGTATCATGTAAGTTTTCTATTTCTAGAAAGTTTAAAAATATCTGTCCCAGAGCCATTTTAGGAGGTGATTTCTTAACTTTTTCAGTGTCTTCTATGGCTGTTGATTTACACAGAATTTTACAAATTCCTACTTGGTTTATTCTTAGTCAGCTTTACATCATCAGAATATGGGTTAAGTTATACTTTTCTACTCTTGAGATAAAGACGATCACTGAGCGGCACTAATTTTTTAAGGTCATAAAAATGAGATAATGGTACTCTACACTCTCGCATTTATATACTTACATTCCAATTCTGGCCAAATATTGTCTTTCAAACATATTTCAAATAATCATATTTTGTATTTAAAAAAATTATTTTTCTTAATTTTTGTATATTCTTGAAAATACTTTGTATTGTCAACTCTTTGAGTGGAATTTTGCATTAGTCCTTTAGCTCAAACTTGTATAATTCTCCTAAATTCTCACTAATTTTTGTCCACTTACCAAGTCTGCCACTTACCTAGAAAGTATGTTAAAATCTCACACTATGTTGGTGAATTAGCTACTTCTCCCCATAATTCTTTCAGGTTTTTCTTTATGTGTTATATAATATGGTATGTTAATAAGTCATACACATTTTGATTTGTTATAATTTTCTGCTGAATTGAAATTTTTGAAAAAACTTTTGGTGATTATTTCATCTTTAGTAATGACTTTTCTTTAAAGTCTATCATATTTGAGATTATTATAGTTACACACTTTTTTATTGTTTACATTTGTTGGTTAAATTTTTGAATTTTGAATCTCATTAATATTTTGGAATACTAATATTTTATGTGTGTCTTTTTTAAACAACATATTGCTGGGCTGAAAATCTTTGCTTTTAGCTAGAACACTTAGACCTTTATATATACTCTCTCTTATTCTGTCTCATACTTTCTATTTGGATCTCTCTTTTTCCTTTTCTCAACATCATTGGGATCAGTTGAGTAAATTTTCACATTCTATTTCTCTTTTCCACATATTTGGAAATAATACACTTATTCTTTTATTGATTTTATGCTAGATTAGCACACATCAATATTGAAGTTAATATCTCTTTCTTCTCTAGAAAAATATAATCACCCTAGAATGTTTTAATTCTAAATACTCTATCCCAAATTACATACTAACATTTTCCAGTATTTAAATCTATCTTGGTTTTTTGTTACTTGAATCTCACCTATATGACATTATTTTCATTGTCTTAGTCAATGCTTATTTAATTTGGCAACACACTTATCAATCTTTCTGATCAGTGCCTCCATGTGGGATTATTTTCTCTCTAGCCAAATTACTCATTTTAAAATTCTTTCAGTGAGAATCTGCTAGTTACATAGTCTCTCAGGTTGTGTGTGTGTGTAAAAAAATCCTTCTTTTTGCTTCATTTAAAACTAATTTTGGTGACTGGCTCGAGATGGAGGAGTAGAAGGACATGTTCTCACTCCCTCTTTCGAGAACACCAGAATCACAACTAACTGCTGAACAATCATCAACAGGAAGACACTGGAACTCACCAAAAAGATACCCACATGCAAAGACAAAGGAGAAGCCGCAATGAGACAGTAGGAGGGGCACTATCACAATAAAACCACATCCAATAACTGACAGGTGGGTGACTAACAAACTGAAGAACACTTATACCACAGAAGTCAAGTAACTGGAGTGAAGGTTCTGAGCCACATGTCAGGCTTCCCAACCTGGGGGTCTGGCAATGGGAGGAGGAATTCCTAGAGAATCAGACTTTGAAGGCTAGTGGGATTTGATTGCAGGACTTCGGCAGGACTGGGGGAAACAGAGACTCCACACTTGGAGGGCACACACAAAATAGTGTGCACGCCAGGACCCAGGGGAAGGAGCAGTGACCCCATAGGAGACTGAACCTGCTAGTGTTGGAGGGTCTCCTGAAGAGGTGGGGGGCAGCTGTGGCTCAACAAGGGACAAGGACACTGGTGGCAGAAGTTCTGGGAAGTACTCCTTGGCGTGAGCCCTCCCAGAGTCTGCCATTAGTACCTCCAAAAAGCCCAGGTAGGCTCCAGTGTTGGGTCCCCTCAGGCCAAACAACAAAAAGGGAGGGAACCCAGACCCACCCATCAGCAGTCAAGTGGATTAAAGTTTTACTGAGCTCTGCCCACCAGAGCCACAGTCAGCTCCACCCACCACCAGTCCCACCCATCAGGAAACTTGCACAAGCCTCTTAGATAGCCTCATACACCAGAGGGCAGAAAGCAGAAACAAGAAGAACTACAATCCTGCAGCCTGTGAAACAAAAACCACATTCACAGAAAGATAGACAAGAGGAAAAGGCAGAGGGCTATGTACCAGATGAAGGAACAAGATAAGACCTCAGAAAAACAACTAAATGAAGTGGAGGTAGGCAACCTTCTAGAAAAAGAATTCTGAATAATGATAGTGAAGATGATCTAGGACCTCAGAAAAAGAATGGAGGCAAAGATCGAGAAGATGCAAGAAATGTTTAACAAAGACCTAGAAGAATTAAAGAACAAATAAACAGAGATGAACAATACAATAACTGAAATGAAAACTGCACTAGAAGGAATCAATAGCAGAATAACTGAAGCAGAACAGATAAGTGACCTGGAAGACAGAATGGTGGAATTCACTGCTGCGGAACAGAATAAAGAAAAAAGAATGAAAAGAAATAAAGACAGCCTAAGAGACCTCTCGGACAACATTAAATGCAACAACATTCACATTATAGGGGTCCCAGAAAGAGAAGAGAGAGAAAGTCCATGTGAGCCGGAGCACCGGGCCGCCGGAGCACTTCCTGCTGCAGGCCGGACCAGGCCGGCGCCCGCAGATGTGCCCCGCTCGGCCGCTCCCGCACTGAGAGTCTGAGGCCCACCTGCCACCCCCGCCCGCCATGTCGCAGATGCTGCACATCGAGATCCCCAACTTCGGGAACACCGTGCTCGGCTGCCTCAACGAGCAGCGTCTGCTGGGCCTCTACTGCAATGTGTCCATTGTGTTCAAGGGCCAGGCCTTCAAGGCCCATCGGGCCGTCCTGGCCGCCAGCAGCCTCTACTTCCGTGACCTGTTCAGCGGCAACAGCAAGAGCGCCTTCAAGCTGCCGGACACGGTGCCGCCCGCCTGCTTCCAGCAGATCCTGTCCTTCTGCTACACGGGCAGGCTGACCATGGAGGCCAGCGAGCAGCTCGTGGTCATGTACACGGCCGGCTTCCTGCAGATCCAGCACATTGTGGAGCATGGCACGGACCTCATGTTCAAGGTGAGCTCACCCCACTGCGACTCGCAGACCGCTATGATCGAGGACGTCAGCTCCGAGCCCCAGAGCCCCTGCAACCAGCTGCAGCCAGTCACTGCTGTGCCGCCATATGTCGTGTCCCCCTCCGTGCCCATCCCGCTGCTAACCCGCGTCAAGCACGAAGCCATGGAGCTGCTGCTGGCCGCAGGCCCAGGCCTGGCCCCCAAGCACCTGCTGGAGATGGGGCCCTGGGACAGCGCGACGGTGGTGACGGGCCCCGCGGTGGTGGCAGGCACGGCCCCTCTCAAGCTGCCCCGGGTCTCCTACTACGGGGTGCCCAGCCTGGCCACCCTCATCCCCAGCATCCAGCAGGCGCAGTACTCCCAGGGGGAGTGGACCAGCCCAGGGGCCAGCAGCCTGCTCACCACCGACAGCCCCACCTCCTACCACAATGAGGAGAACGAAGAGGATGACGAGGCCTACGACACCATGGTGGAGGAGCAGTACGGCCAGATGTACATCAAGGCCACAGGCAGCTATGCAGTGCAAGATAAGCCAGAGCCCGTGCTGCTGGAAAGCCGTTCCTGCATCTTCATCCGCCGCAAACTGGTGGCCCTGCCTGCCAGCCTCATCAGCCAGATCGGGTACCGCTGCCACCCCAAGCTCTACTCTGAGGGGGACCCTGGCGAGAAGCTGGAGCTGGTGGCAGGCTCTGGCGTCTACATCATGTGCGGGCAACTGATGAACTGCCACCTCTGCGCAGGGGTGAAGCACAAGGTTCTGCTGCAGCACCTCCTCGCCACCTTCTTCGACAGGAACACGCTGGCCAACAGCTGTGGCACGGGCATCCGCTCGTCCACCAGTGACCCGAGCCGCAAGCCGCTGGACAGCCGTGTCCTGAACGCTGTGAAACTGTACTGTCAGAACTTCGCCCCCAGCTTCAAGGAGAACGAGATGAACGTGATCGCCGCGGACATGTGCACCAACGCCCGCAGTGTCCGCAAGCACTGGCTGCCCAAGATCAAGTCCATGCTACCCGAGGGTGTGGAGATGTACCACATGGTCATGGGCTCCTCGGTCGCCAGTGCACCCCTGGACCCCGAGTTCCTGCCCGCCACTGAGCAGGTGTTTGAGCAGCGCATCTATGCTGAGCGGCGGGGCGTTGCCGCCAGCATCGTGGCTCTGAGAACTGATGCTGTGAATGTCGACCTGGGCGCCTCCACCAACCCCACCGTCAAGGCTGGCTCGGAGGCTGACGGCGCCGGCTTCGTCGTCCAGGAGGTGGCCACACCCGAGCCGCTGCCTGCCGAGGGCCAGAGCCCCCCGCAGCCCTTCGAGCAGGGCAGCGCCAGCAGCAGCCGGCCCGCGACACTGGCTGCAGAGAGGAGACCGGAGGACCCGTACGCAGGGACCTTGTAGGAGCCCAAGGCCAGACCGGGTGCCGAGGCGGGTACTGAAGCTGCTTGCATGCGTTACTAATACAGACAAATGTGATCAAGCCACTTAGCTACTGAACTGCTACTGTTGCCTGAAAAAAATGTGATTTTTATTCTGCTTGTATTTAAAATTCATGAAGGAAACAAATGCATTCATTATACTGTAAACAATTTCGAGAAATCGAGAAAATATTTGTAGAGATTAGAGTCAAAACCTTCCAACATGGGAAAGGAAATAGTCACCCAAGTCCAGGAAGTGCAGTGAGTCCCATACAGAATAAACCCAAGGAGAAACATGCCAAGACACATAGTAATCAAATTGGCAAAAATTAAAGACAAAGAAAAATTACTGAAAGCAGCAAGGGAAAAATGACAAATAGCATACAAGGGAACTCCCATAAGGTTAACAGCTGATTTCTCAGCAGAAACTCTACAAGCCAGAAGGGAGTGGCATGATATACTTAAAGTGATGAAAGGGAAGAACCTACAACCAAGATTACTCTACCCAGCAAGGATCTAATTCAGAATTGATGGAGAAATCAAAAGCTTTACAGACAAGCAAAAGCTAAGAGAATTCAGCACCAACAAACTAGCTTTACAACAAATGCTAAAGGAACTTTTCTAAGTGGGAAACACAAGAGAAGTAAAGGACCTACAAAAACAAACCCAAAACAATTTAGAAAATGGTAATAGGAACATACATATCGATAATTACTTTAAATGTGAATGGATTAAATACTCTAACAAAAAGACACAGGCTTTCTGAATGGATACAAAAACAAGACCCATATACATGCTGTCTACAAGAGACCCACTTCAGACCTAGGGACACATACAGACTGAGTGAGGGGATGGAAAAAGGTATTCCATGCAAGTGGAAATCAAAAGAAAGCTGGAGTAGCAATACCCATATCAGATAAAATAGATTTTAAAATAAAGAATGTTACAAGAACAAGGAAGGACACTACGTAATGATCAAGAGATCAATCCAAGAAGAAGATATAACAATTTTAAATATTTATGCACCCAACACAGGAGCACATCAATATATAAGGCAAATGCTAACAGCTGTAAAAGAGGAAATCGACAGTAACAAAATAGTAGTGGGGGACTTTAATACCTCACTTACACCAATGGACAGATCATCCCAACAGATAATTAATAAGGAAACACAAGCTTTAAATGACACAATAGACCAGATAGATTTAATTGATATTTATAGGACATTTCATCCAAAAACAGCAGATTACACTTTCTTCTCAAGTGAGCACAGAACATTCTCCAGGATAGATCACATCTTCCATCACAAATCAAGCCTCAGTAAATTTAAGAAAATTGAAATCATGTCAAGCATCTTTTCTGACCAGAATGCTATGAGATTAGAAATCAATTACAGGGAAAAAAATGTAAAAAACACAAACACAGGGAGGCTAAACTACACATTACTAAATAACCAAGAGATCACTGAAGAAATCAAAGAGGAAATCAAAAAATACCTAGAGACAAATGACAATGAAAACACGATGATCCAAAACCTATGGGATGCAGCAAAAGCAATTCTAAGAGGGAAGTTTATAGCTATACAAGCCTACATCAAGAAACAAGAAAAACCCCAAATAAACAATGTAACGTTACACCGAAAGGAATTAGAGAAAGAAGAACAAACAAAACTCAAAGGTAGCAGAAGGAAAGAAATCATAAAGATCAGAGAAGAAATAAATGAAATAGAAACAAAGAAAACAAGAGCAAATATCAATAAAACTAAAAACTGGTTCTTTGAGAAGGTAAACAAAATTGATAAACCATTAGCCAGACTCATGAAGAAAAAGAGGGAGAGGACTCAAATCAATAATATTAGAAATGAAAAAGGAGAAGTGACAACAGACACTGCAGAAACACAAGGCATCCTAAGAGACTACTACAAGCAACTCGATGCCAATAAACTAGACAACCTGGAAGAAATGGACAAATTCTTAGAAAGGTATAACTTTCCAAGACTGAACAAGGAAGAAATAGAAAATATGAACAGACCAATCACAAGTAATGAAATTGAAACTGTGATTAAGAATCTTCCAACAAACAAAGGTCCAGGACCTGATGGCTTCACAGGTGAATTCTATCAAATTACAGAGGAAGGAACACTCCCAAACTCATTCTATGAGGCCACGACCACCCTGATAACAAAACCAGACAAAGATACTACAAAAAAAGAAAATTACAGACCAATATCACTGATGAATATAGATGCAAAAATCCTCAACGAAATACTAGCAAACAGAATCCAACAGCACATTAAAAGGATCATACACCATGACCAAGTGGGATTTATCCCAGCGATGCAAGGATTCTTCAATATACACAAATCAATCAATGTGATACACTATATTAACAAATTGAAGAATAAAAACCATATGATCATCTCAATAGATGCAGAAAAAGCTTTTGACAAAATTCAACACCGATTTATCATCAAAACTCTCCAGAAACTAGGCGTAGAGGGAACCTATTTCAACGTAATAAAAGCCATATACGACAAGCCTACAGCAAACATCATTCTCAACGGTGAAAAACTGAAAGCATTTCCTCTAAGATCAGGAACAAGGCAAAGATGTCCACTCTCACCACTATTATTCAACATAATTTTGGAAGTCCTAGACACAGCAATCAGAGAAGAAAAAGAAACAAAAGGAACACAAATTGGAAAAGAAGAAGTAAAACTGTCACTGTTTGCAGATGACATGACACTATACATAGAGAATCCTAAAGATGCCACCAGAAAACTACTAGAGCTAATCAATGATTTGGTAAAGTAGCAGGATACAAAATTAATGCACAAAAATCTCTTGCATTGCTATACACTAATGATGAAAAATCTAAAAGAGAAATTAAGGAAACACTCCCATTTACCATTGCAACAAAAAGGAAAGAATACCTAGGAATAAACATACCTGGGGAGACAAAAGACCTGTATGCAGAAAACTATAGCATACTGATGAAAGAAATTAAAGATGATACCAACAGATGGAGAGATAACCCACGTTCTTGGATTGGAAGAATCAATATTGTGAAAATGACTATACTACCCAAAGTAATCTACAGATTCAATGCAATCTGTATCAAATTACCAATGGCATTATTTACAGAACTAGAACAAAAAATCTTCAAATTTGTATGGAGACACAAAGACCCGAATAGACAAAGCAGTATTGAGGGAAAAAACGGAGCTGGAGGAATCAGACTCCCTGAGTTCAGACTATACTACAAAGCTACAATAATCACGACAATATGGTACTGGCACAAAAACAGAAATATAGATCAATGGAATAGGATAGAAAGCCTAGAGATAAACCCACGCACCTATGGTCAACTAATCTATGACAAAGGTGGCAAGCGTATACAGTGGAGGAAACACAATCTCTTCAATAAGTGGTGCTGGGAAAACTGGACAGCTACATGTAAAAGAATGAAATTAGAACAGTCCCTAACACCATACACAAAAATAAACTCAAAATGGATTAGAGAGCTAAATGTAAGACCAGGCACTATAAAACTCTTAGAGGAAAACATAGGAAGAACACTCTTTGACATAAATCACAGCAAGATATTTTTTGGTCCACCTCCTACAGTAATGGAAATAAAGACAAAAATAAACAAATGGAAGCTGATGAAACTTAAAAGCTTTTGCACAGTAAAGGAGACCATAAACAAGATGAAAAGACAATCCTAGGAATGGGAGAAAATATTTGCAAATGAATCAATGGACAAAGGATTAATCTCCAAAATATATAAGCAGCTCATGCAGCTCAATATTAAAAAACAAACAACCCAATCCAAAAAGAGCAGAAGACCTAAATAGACATTTCTCCAAAGAAGACATACAGATGGCCAAGAAGCACATGAAAAGCTGCTCAACATCACTAATTATTAGAGAAATTGAAATCAAAACTACAATGAGATATCACCTCACACCAGTTAGAATGGACATCATCAGAAAATCTACAAATAACAAATGCTGGAGAGGGTGTGGAGAAAAGGGAACCCTCTTGCACTGTTGGTGGGAATGTAAATTGATACAGCCACTATGGAGAACATTATGGATGTTCCTTAAAGAACTAAAAATAGAATTATTGTATGACCCCAAAATCCCAGTACTGGGCATATACCCAGAGAAAACCATAATTCAAAAAGACACAAGCACCCCAGTGTTCATTGCAACACTATTTACAATAGCTAGGTCATGGAAGCAACCTAAATGCCCTTTGACAGACGAATGGATAAAGAAGTTGTGGTGCATATATACAATGGAATATTACTCAGCCATAAAAAGGAACAAAATTGGGTCATTTGTAGAGACGTGGATGCATGTAGAGACTGTCATACAGAGTGAAGTAAGTCAGATAGAGAAAAACAAATATTGTGTATTTATGTGGAACGCATATATGTGGAACCTAGAAAATGGTACAAATGAACCGGTTTGCAGAGTAGAAATTGAGACATGGAAGTAGAGAAAAAGGGTATGGACACTAAGGGGGGAAAGTGGCAGGCGGTAAGGGTGTGTTGAATTGGGAGATTGGGATTGACATGTATACACTGATGTGTATAAACTGGATGACAAATGAGAAAATAAATAAATAAATAAACATTAAAAAAAAAAAAAGAAATGAGATCAGACAGATGAAACATTACTGGCTTTGAAGTTGAAGAAGGAAGCCACAAGCCAAGGAATATGATCAGCCTCTAGAAGGTGGAAAAGACAAGGAAAAGGATTCTCCCTAGTGCCTCCTGGAAAGAACACAGCCTTGCCAAATACCTTTATTAAGCCCAGTGAGACCCATTGAACTTCTGACCTTCAGGACTATGAGGTTACCTTCATTTCACTTTCAAATATTTAGGGAATTCGTATTTGAAAGGAAAACGACTATAGGTGTCCTGCTTTTATTCCACAATGTCAGTGACAGACTAGGTATGTTGAAATTTTAGTGCTTTCAATAAAACTCGATAATTTTAAAAAATGTGCCATGGAAATACTTAAAGGATTCATAAAAGGGCTATGCAATCACTATGTTTTCTTATTTCCTTAAAATTCTTGACTGGTAAATAAATAGCTCATGCTTAGTTTTATACATTGATAAAGTATGTTTATAGATTTTCATATTGTCAGTGACAGGGTTCTTTATTTTAAACAAAAATCATGACAAAATGCTTCTTGTTTTTTAACCACTGGCTTGTATCAGCTCTAGGCTAACATAGATTTTAATTTTTTTAAACCAGCTTGATGTGTAATAGGTAAAAGTGATTTCTGATGATACATGGCAGTATTGACTGTCCCCTTATTATCCAAATACTTCATTGGGGTTATTTCTTTTTAGTTCTCTAGCATGTCTTCTCAGTGTTCATTGCCCAGACTTCTATATTTGCTTCCTTAGAACTTGTCTTCTCACTTTACATTATCCTATGAAATCTCTCTTTTAGCCACAAATACATTTAGTATCTATACACTGATGACCCTCAAAAATGCACCTGACTCAGCACTTTCTCCTGAGACCTAGCCTTTATGTCTCTCTTTTCACACCTGAACGTAGGTGAGAGTCAGTCGGGTCTAACTGAACGTGCCCACAAGAGCATGACCTTTGCACTTAACGGTGAAGACCTTTATTCCACCTGTGGTTTCCCACCTTAACAAGAACATCAGTGTCCTTGTGATTCAACTTAGAAACCTGAGAGACACCTTGACTTTCCATTCTCCCTCCCTGCCATCCCCTTCTGCTCCATTTTCTGAATCACTAAATCCTGAGTACATCCTAATCCATCTATGACTCTTAGACCTCGCTGTAATTGTCCTCGTCTTAAGGGCACAATCCCTTATCAGCTTTTGCAACAGTTCTCTATTCATTATTTGTCTTCACACTTGACACATCACCCCCATAGTCTTCTCTCAATAGCCTGAGTGATGGTTATTACATGAACAATCTGTTATTCATTCTCTTGTTTAAAATCTCTACATTAATATATTTTTAAATTATTGTAAAATACAGCTAGCATACTAAAGTGTATAAAACCTGAAATAGAGGTAAAGAGCAACAATAAAATAAACAGCTGTGTACCTACAACCAAGTCACAGCATAGAACATTAAATGCAGCTTCCATCATCCACTCCCTGACCACTTCCTTTTTTCCCTCCTCCTCAAATCCCACCATCTTGAAACCTATACTCGTTCCTCCCACATTTTCTATCTCCTTCAGTATCCAATTATGTATCCGTCATTAAAACTCTATCAAGTATTGTGTACTTTAGACACCATATAACTGGGAATCATGTTGTGTTTATCTTCTAAGACAGACTTCCTTCACTCCAAATTATGCTTCTGAGAATCATGCATTAATATGCATGAGCTTTTATTTTATTTTTTTCTGTTTTATTGAATATTCCACTATGATTTATCCATTCTAGATTGATGTACATTCTGATTGTTTTCAGTATTTCGCTATCATGACCACTGTTACTCTTGACTCTTGTAAATGTCCTGGTACACATGTGCGAGAGATTTTCTAAGTTACGTGATCAATAGCGTAGGTCCTGCATTGTAGAGAATGGCTGTGCTTCCCAAACAACATTGCACCTTAGAATCACCTGGGGAGCTTCCAAAACTCCCAACGCCCACGTCTCATCAATTAAATCAGACTGGCTAGAGGTGGAGCCAGGAACCAGAAGCTTATAAAGATCTCCGGATGATTCCTTCGTACACTACTTTGGGAGCCACAAGGCTAAGGGTGAATTTTACGAGGTGATGCCAAAAATGCTTTTCAAATCGGTCATATTCCATTCTTCAACTCCAGCGGCAGTGGGTGAGTGTTTCTGGTATTCTATATCTTCAACAAAGTTTTATATTATCCGATTTAAAAAATTTTGTCAAGCAGTAGATGAGAAATAGCACTTACATGGGGTTTTACTTTGTATCTCCCTTGGTTTCTTATGAGGTTGAACGTTTAACTTTTATGTGGGCCATTTCTGTTTTTTAATCCATAAAAATTATTTTCAGGTTTCTGCTTGAAATTGTATAGGTTTATTTTTCTATCTTTGATTTGGTAGAAAACATTTGTATTTTATTGAAAATCTTTTGATATTTATGCATTTTTATCTGGCTATCACAGTTCTGTCCTATTCCTAGCTTGTTAAATGCCCTCCCTTTCCAAATTTTGAACTTTATCAATTTTGTGGAGACAGGAGCATTTGTTGTGTTGATTACAATGTTTTTCCCCCTCAAATCTCAATGGAGTCTAACATTTTTAAATTGAACTATCCATGTGTTCTCTGAATAAGACTTATGTGTCTGTCATATTATTATTTCAATGTACAGCTAAATTCAATTTGCTAATATTTGGTAAACTTGCATCCATTATTTTGAAAAAGAAATAAAAATAATTTTGGTGTTTTGCTAATTACAGGTGGACAGTTGTTTTCCTGATGTAACACTGAATATTTTGTTATGGTCTCAAAAATGGTCGCCCAGTGAATGATGTCTTCCAGTATTTATACTCCTGTGTAGACAACTCCCTTTGAATTAGGACTGGCAATATGACTAAATTTTTACCAAAAAAGTGCAGAACAATTGATGCTGTGTCATAAGAAGCCTAGCCACTTCTGCTGAGGTCTTAGAACACTTGCTCTGGGGGGATGTCAGCCCACTGTAGGAGGTCTGACCACCTTGGCCACCATGCTGTACGTGAGCCCAGGGTGGTCTCATGGAAAGAGGGAGACTCCTAGCTGAGTTCACTCAACCCACAAAATTGTGAGAGGTAATAAAATGTTTCAAGCCACAAAATTTTGAGCTGGTTTATTATGCAGCAGTAGATAACTAGCATAAAATTAGTTCACCTCCTTTTGGTATTTATTTTGTTTTTGAAAAGTTTTTTTTACTAAACTAATTGATATTATTTTATAGACAAAACAGAATGAATGGTGCAAGAATTAGCCAACTACAAAGTTTGAGGGTACAGACCACGTAAGACCATCCTCAAGTGCATGTTCGGGAGTTCTTAAAAGCACTCTCAATTTTGAAAATTTGCTAGAAGTACTCACAGAACTCTGATGTTATGCTTGTGGTTACAACGTATTTCAGGAAAAGAATACAGATTAAAGGCATCCAAGGGAAGAAAGGTAAACTCCAGGAGGGTTCCAAACACGGAGCTTCCAAATGTCCTTTCCTCATGGAGTATAGACAATGGTAATGATCTTGGAAACAACATATGACAACACACATGGAGTACTTCCAGACAGGGAAGTTCACCTAAGTTGTAATGTCCAGAGTTTTTATTGGGGTTCCATTACATAAGCCTGGTTGACTGTCCAAGTGGCTTACTTCAGTCTTACCTAATCAGTCTCCAGCTCCTTAGGAGGTTAGCAGATCCCTCAAGACCCATAGCTCCCAACTTGTATCACATTTAGGGTTTAGGATTTGAGCCACACCAACAATCATATTGGTAATATCTGGTTGGCCCAAGGCCTCCAGGCAAAGATACTCTTATCAGACATGACATTTCAGGGACTTAGAGATTATTTCCCAAAAGCCAAGGAAAAAAGCCAAGGACATCTTTGGGGAAACGTTAAACTCTTTTCTATACAAAGAGTGTTCTAGTTTTAGCGTTTTAGCAGAATTTTCCAATACATTCTATTAAACTGCTGCCTCAAAGATAAACACACTGCACTATATCTGCATAACCCCAACCCTAACCATCAATTCACTTCTTTTCCTTCTCCTCCTGCCTAATTGTAGGACACAATAATTTCCAAATATTCTGAAGATCATGGAACAACTTCTCATATACTGCCCTTAGGCATCAGAAAGAGTATGATGGTGCTTGATGCTCATAGTTTTAAGAGAGTAGGTTATTCTGAAGGTAATAAAAGATCTAGTAACTATCTATTTGTTATAATGCATTCTAAGATAACTCATGCCTAGAGTTGCCAGATTTAACAATTAAAAATATGATTCCAATTTAAATTTGAATTTCAGAAAAATGATCAATTTTTACAAGTATTTCCAAATATTACATAAATACTTATCCTAAAAAATTATTCCTTGCTCATCTGAAAATCAAATTTAAGTGGGTGTCTTGTATTTTATCTGGAAACCCTGCTCTCATCAATTCTTTCAACTCAGTGATCATGAACTAAGAAAATACATAATCATTGATTTTAACTTGAAAAAAAAACTAAGGTATATAAAAATGTTAAACTAAATATACATATAAGTGTTATTTATTACACCAAATGTGAAAAAAAAGTAAACTCACAACAGAGTTGGTTATCCCCTCAAAGTTTTAAATTAACTATTGAATATGGCTAATTTCAACACTAATTCATGGTTTCTACTATGATTTCTTAATGCCTAAATAAATAAGAAAATGTCAACATGTGATGAGTTCAAAAGTTGCCTGAATTTTGAGTATCTCACAGCTGATCTTATTTTTCCTGTACTCTCCTAAAGTACCCAAACAAATGAAGCTTTAGAAATTTACCTGATGATCTAGAGCTTTGATATCAAACAATACTCATGGCTAAGTCTGTGAGCTAAGCTCTAGTCACATTAAGGGTTTGATTTAAAATGATGCATAATTAACCATAGCTTATTTAATAACATTACACTATGTTTTGACAACCAAATAGTGAAACTTCACTGTGCTCAACTTCTATTTTATTGGAATCAACAGACAGAAACCAAAAATAATTGTTACATGCCCTCTGATAGTACCAATTAGTTAACATAATAAAGAAAATGCTGTAAACAAGAACAGTGTTCCAGCCTGAGTCATGAATTATAAATTTAAAAATTGATTTTCATATGCTTCTCCATTGACTTGAACCTTAAAAACATGTCATTGATTAAACAGGTCCTAAATTGTATATGATGATGGGAAAGAAACCCGAAAAGACAGAAACAACAAAAAATATAGCAATCCATTTATCTTAACAAGAACTATTGGTAAAGGAATCTACTTATTCACCATTTTTCTAACCAATCCAATTATTGGAACTCATCCATTATACTAAGCCATAATATATGGCAAGTTCCAAGAGATTTTGTGAAGGCAGGGAAAATCTTAAGAGGTAAGAGTGAACTGTAAATTAGTCTATTTTTGTCTCTGCAAAAGTTAAAGACACAAACAGTACTTAAAATTCTCTTCCTAAATACTTCCTGTGAAAAATGTGGCTTTCCATTATTTTCTCCCTTTATACTCATGTCATGTACTCACTCATTCACTTATTCATCATTTTAAATATAGATTGGATTCTTAGTACAATACCACACACAATGCTATGTGCTGACTATTGTGAGATGGACAAGTAACAATACCTTCTTTCAATGAACTCATGAACTAGTAAAGAAAAATAGATGAGAAAATCTATTATTGTAACAAAATGTGCTAAAAGCAAGAAATGCATAGTGAGAATAGAAAAGGATAATTTTTCTCAGCCTGTCTGTATGTTGGTGAAAGGAAAGTAATCATCCTATATTCCTGTGGAAAACTATTTTCCTAAATATCTATGGTGGAAGAGAATATTGGTGTGTAGAACCCAAACATGAGATGGGATAAAGGTGAGGGAAGTGAAAAAATATAGATGGCTGTTAGAAATTCCACCCCAGATCTCAAAACATATTATGTGGGGCATAAAACCTTTAAAAGTAGGCTAAAATGTAGGTCATGAGTTGAGCAAGCAAAGCAATATCTTGCATATGAGTTCTACTCAATCTGGAGATAAAAATATTTAAAACTCATACATCTTAAATTCTTCTCTCATTGGCTTATATCCAATAATATCGTTTTCATGTATTCAGTTAAAAATTCAAATCATAGCAAAAGATAGAAATTTTGTCTCTAAAAACCATCCAAATTTCTTCTGAGTGTTAATTCTGATTCTTGCAAACTCTTCAAATTAGCTCCAACATTTGTCCTCAACTAATAGACTCAAAATACATGGGCAATTCCATTTTAAAGATCCACAGAGTGTTTTCATTGTATTATTCTGGAGTTCTGCTTAGTTAGTGACCTTTATTTTATGCTGTTAAAATCCTAAGTCTGGGTTGTCCTATCCAATATTATGCATGGGGAGCAAGTGGACATGAAATATATTTATCCTTTTCATAATCTCTGCTTCAGCCTTTTTTTATTATTTGAAGAGGGACAAAGATTGTAGGCAGATCATTGGCTTCTTTTCAAGTTCAGGATATGGACAAGTGTGTTTGTGGGTCAAGATGCAGAAATTAATGTAGACTTCAGTCTGGATGGTCTTATGCAAACTGCATTTAAACAGCACTGCATTTAAACAGCAATGTGGAGTCAGAGCAGCGAGAGTGAGTGAGCGGATAATTGGATGGTATTCCTTCTTTTGAAATTATGCTCAATTACTTGAATTTAGTTTTGTAAGTTATGGGAAGAATCTTATTATCACAAACCAAGAGAATCTTCAACTTTTTTTCAGGTATATAACTACTTTATACAAAATATTTTATGCCATATATTTCAAAACTAAATGTATGTTTCTAACAAATATTGTTCAAAACTAAACTGATAAATATATATATATATTTACATATATCCAACAACTACATATAAAAATCAACTTTCTTTTTTTATTTGGGGTTTATTGCAACTACTTATTTTAGTAGGTTCACAGAGTTCTAAATTCAAGATAATCTATGAAAAGAAGACTGAAACTTTTCAGGAGCTATAATGGTTTGTAATACCATTAAATGGAAGCTGGAATTACCTTTCATAAAATTTGTGAAGTCCAAATAATTACAGATATAATATTTACTAATTACTTGTCCATGTATTAGTGTAGATGTGGAATTGTTTTCCATTTATTTTGGTTAAAAGTGTACTTCTTATACATAAAATTTGTCATTTGATTAAAACACCAAGGATTCATATTTATCCCTTTTATGTGCTGTAATAATAATAATAATATAGTCTTTGAACACTTACCTTATATCAGGTGTTCTGCTGAGCATTGTACAAGCTATATCCATTTATTATCATAAAGAAAGCAGGTACCATTATTTCGCCCGCTTTACATATGATGAACCCGAGGTTTGGAATGGCAAAAAAGCTTATTCGAGGTTGTATGGTTAATACATGGCAGAATTGAAATTACTACCTGGTAGTCTGACTCCAGGGCGACCCTCTGAACTTTTATGAATAGTGTCGCCTTTTTCAACTGCCAAGACCTTATACCCATAGAGGGAAGGGAAAACGCTTTGTAGAGATGATAGACATTCTGAGAAACATTAGTGAAAGCTTCTTATTTTTCTTGTTTCTGTCTCTCTGTGTTTCTCACTGTTTCTGATTTTTCTGTTTCATTGTATCTATATCTTTTCCTTCCTTCCTTCTTTCCTTCCTTCCTTCCTCTCCTCCTCCTCCTCCCCCCCCCCTTCTCCTTCTTCTTCTTTATCTTCTTCTTCACAGACACACAAGCACACACACACACACACACACACACACACTTCATGATGTTTGGATCATACAGGTGGATATGTAACAAGATCACATAAAGACAACTAAATGAAGGGAAAATGTATTATTCAATCTTTAATTTTCATATTAAACAGGTCCTGGAAATGGATGATGGCAAAGAATATTGATTTAATCACATGCTGTTCTTTCATTGTCAAAAGAATTTCACCATTAGCCAGTTAAAATACAAAAAAAATTAAAATTTTAAGATGACATAGCTTATTTCCAATGAAGTTTCAAATAAACATAATTTTTATATAAGTTAATTTATTACTTATTGGAAATCTATGAGTCTATGATAACTACTAGTTTGATTAAAATGAGATATTAAATAATCTATACATAAAATGTGTTTTGCAATCCCATAGCCCTTTAGAAGAAAATAAATCTCAAACATGATTACTAGGGATAATTCCAAAGTTAAAATATAGCGAAGTATAATTCATTTTGAGGATGAGCTTATTTTTTATATAGATATATATCTTATTCATAAAAAAATATATGTTGAATGGTTGGTTGTTTCATGTGAATTAAAGGGTCTTGAATATTCGTTCTAGGAAAAAATCAAAGAAATAACAGTTGAACCATTGTGGAGATACATAGCACAAGTTCTGGTGTCAGAAATAGCATTGCTTTAAGGGACTGCTAGTGAGAAGTAGGAGCACACATCCATTTTCTTCTCTTTGTTCACATGGAAAATTGGATGTTTTAGAAAAGGTCAAGTGATTACTTTCAACAGAACCAAAATGCAGCTACTTCAGTAAGGAGTTTTTAGTAAATAAAAGTTCTGTTTAGTTCTTTCTCATCATAAAATATTCAGCTCTACTTTTAATCAGAACATATCTGAATATATAATTTTGATTTGTTATTATATATAATTATATTTTATATAAGCATATTAAAAAGCTTTTGTGATAAGTAATTACTTAATACAGAAAAAATCAAAATAAAAATTTAGACCCTCCCCCAAAAAAACCCCAGAGATGGCTCAAATAAATTTAAGTGGCTTTAATGCTCATTAATTTCTTATCTTGTTAAGCTATTTGTAAAGTAGTTTACAGAAATATTTTCACATTTAAAAAGTTCAACTTCAAAAACTTACATGAAACAAAACACAAGATAATTATGAACAATATATATTTTAGGAGGTTTAAAACTTATCCCTGGAAGTAGAATTAGGACAATTATATGTATTTTCCCCAAGGCTATTCTATTCTAGTGAATACTCACTCCGTTTGGTAGTGAAAACATGACCCTGGAAAGGGAAATAAATTTGCAGTAATTTATGCACATTGTTTTAATTTTCTCATATAACAAGCAGTTGTAACTATAGTGTTATGGTATGATTTGAGCTTATTTTTCCTGTCTGAACATAAAGTTTGTAATTACGCACATGTTTTTATAACTGGTAAAAAAGTTTACAACTAAACAAGATTTGAGTTAAATGTATTAATAAAATTAATAAAAATAAACTCTCAGTATTTGCTGTCATGATTATGTAAACAAAGAATGTTGCACATCATTCAAGTTCTACAAGGAACAAGCCTTCAGCTACTGCAGTTGCCCACTGACAGTACACCCTGAGAGGAATTCAGGATGGAGAAAAAACAGGAAACATTCTGTGCTTTAGCTATACTGGCCCTAGATAAGATGCATATCTAAGGAATAATTTCAATGAGCCCAGACTCTTGCATCTTCCCATATATAGAAAAGCACTAAAATCATTAACCTGAGGTGCATGTCCTTTCTGATGAGCAGTAATCTTTTGGTATTCAACTACATGTTTTTTTTCCAGTAAAAAACTCATATATATATCCTGGCTCCTCCCTTACCACCTCAGAGCTATCTGAGAGGCTTATTCCCAGGCTATATTCCACAGTGTGGTCCTTGAATAAAATTTAACTCACAAATTTTATGTTGTGCATTTTTCTTTCAGTCGACAATTAGCAACAGAATCTGTGTGGTACAGGTATGTAGGGAAGGAAAAATAATCTTCTCTCTACCCTTCTAGATTCTTGGCTGAGCTCACTCCCCACCCCTGGTAATAAAAGATAGATTAACAGGAGAAAAAACCCAGAAATTTAATAACATGTATATGTGGGGAAGGGAAGAAATTCTCCTCTACCCTTATACATTCTTCTGGCTGGTCTAAGAATTAGTTGATTGAGACAGATTAACAGAAAACAAACAAACAAAACTTAATAACACACGTACGTGGGAGAAACCCAGGAAAACTGGGTAACTCACCAAAATGGCTGAAGTCCTCACCTTAAATACCATCTTCAGTTAAAGAGAAAGAGGAAGCTGGGGTAGTGGTTTGGGACTTCAGAGCAGAGGAAGACAATTGACATGAAGGTGAAAAAGCAAATGTTTGGTGACAAATATTCCCTGGGTCAGACAGAGACAATGGTACCCAGAGTGGACTCTGATCTCGAAGAGTTCCCCCCACCACACCCAGCCCATATTCTTTTCATGTATCTCTGGCAATAGCTCTATTCAAGGAACAGACCCTCTATCTAAATCCTGTTAGGCAGCTAAGGGGTAGGCTAAAAAAAAAAAAAAAGACTTCTTGGGTCTTCTGTTTGAAAAATAATCAGCCTAAATAAGTCATCATGACAAAGAGACACATTTTGGATTGGAAAATTTTGCTCCCTTACAACATTAGAGAGCAATAGCTAGGAGTAAAATGAATGACATGAAACATTAATTACTGAAATTTTGAAACTGAGCAGAGCAGGACACTGCAGGGCTCTCCTGGGTACAAAAGCCCCTCCATGTCCCCTGTTTCTTGCTAGTAGAGAAAAAAGTTTTCAGTCTCCTAGGCCTTCCCCAAGTTGCAAAGAACAGGCCCAACCAGTGAATGATTATGACAATATGATCACAGGACTCCTAGTTCCTCCTGAAGTGAGGTAGATAACAACTTGATGCATACCTTTGAGTTGTTCTGCAGAAACTAAGACCCCCCACCCAGTGGAGGATGGTGACTACATGCTGACCACAAGCATGTAGACCCCAGAATTGTAGGAATTGGAAGGTTGAGATTACAGAAACATCACCCTATTACCTCACCACCAACCAATTAGACGAAGATCCATGAGCTGTTCACACATCCTATGACCCTTTCCCCAACAGTGTCTCTAAAAACCCTTGTCTAGAAGCCGCTGGGGAGTTTGGGTCTTTTCAGCACAAGCCACCCATTCTCCTTGCTTGGTTCCTACAATAAACATTTTTTTTTGCTACAAACTGACTTTTTGATTTGTTTGTCTTCCCTGTGCATCAGGCACATAAACTTCAGTTTGACAATAATTTTAGTGCAAAGAGCAAAATATTAGAAACAACATATATTTTTGAAAAACTTTTAGAAGCCTTATGAGGGAAAAATGTAAACATTGGTTTAATGTTTAAGAAATGGTTCCTGAATATGAACAGATGGTTTTAATAAGCAGTGATAGTTACAGTACTACTTACTAATGAGAACAATAACCACTTTTTAAAATTGTTTACTGATAGGCATTTTAGGCCTTTTAAGTATATTTTTCTAACACCCACAGTAACATGATAAAATACATATATATATTTTATTTTATGAAAAAGTCATTAAAGTTAAATATGCATCTCAAGATTACAAAACTAGTTGATATGATATATGTATATCTATAGCTGATTCACTTTGTTATAAAGCAGAAACACACCCTTGTAAAGCAATTATACTTCAATAAAGATGTTTTAAAAAATGGTTGATAAAATAAAATCAACATATGAATTTAAATTTTATTATTTTTCAATATACCTACAATGTACCTACAGAATGTAAACCCCCCCCCCCAAAATAAAAAACAGCTACAACATGTTGAGTAGCTTCAATGTTTCAGGTTCTTTTAGGTTCTTGGCATTTGTTATCTCTCTGACTCAAAACACAACTCTATGACCATTTTGCCTTCATTCTACAAATGAGAAAACTATACATCAGAGTTTGAATAACTTAATCATATTTATTTGAAAAGCATGTACTTTTGTTTTAAAAACATGTACATCCCTCTACTACACTTTGCCTATTTTAATAAAATTATTTACTTTAGGCCTTGAAAAGGTAGAAAATTCACATCCATAAAGAAAAGTGACCTGAGATACACACACACACACACACGAACACACACACACACACATACACATTTGCATGCACACTTCAGGAACTTATATTTGGTAATTTCAATCCTTTTTCTGTGCTCAGTTTTTGCTATTTCATGTATTTTTGCATTATTACCATTGCAAAATCAAAACCATTTTACTGATTTTCACCTATCTTTCTTTTACTCTGAATATGATAATCATATTGTTTATTCATTTATTTCTTAATTCATTTAAATGTTTATTCATATATTTAATCACATTTTTAATATTTCTTCAAATAACTAAAAATATTCTTTCATAAATCTCATGAGAGCTGTATTCTGTATGATTAATATGTTAAGAGATCTAGTGGAAAGTTGGACAACATAAATTAACATATGGGAAACCATAAAAAAGTCAAATGGAAACAGCAGGTAATTCTTTTAAATTTCTAGTTATTTTGGAAATTACCTAAAATGAAGCACAAAATGGAAAATAAATGAGATAAAAAGCAGAACAGAAAAACAAAAGCCATGGAACAGTATCAAATAGTCCAATATATATGGAAGAAAAGGGTGAGAATAGAAGAAAATCTTGAAGTTAACCAGAGAAAAAATCAACAAATATCATTATGAGAGCAGACCTCTCATCTGAAATTATGAAAAACAATAGAAAATGGGGCAACATCTTTAAGATAATGGGAAGGGGGTCCTTTTCAACCCAGAAGTGTATGGTCACCAAAACCACCTTCAAAATGAAGGTGTAATAAAAATTTTTCAGGCAAACAAGAACATATTATCATATGACCTTAATAAAAGGAACATTAAAGGAATTTTTTCAGACAAAAGAAATATGTTCCCAAATGGAAATTTTAATCCACAGTAAGAAATAACCACAGGGTATGATAAAAATGTGTGATATACCAAAACCCTCAAAATTTTGTATTTTTGACCTCTTTACAAGATAATTGAGTATCTAAATGAAAATAATAATTTATTATAGGGATTATAACTATGTAGACACAAAATGTTTGACAAGAGAAACAAAAGGAATAGAAGAAAGGAAATGTAAAATCCTCTTCAAAGGCTCTTACACTATATATAAAGTGGTAAAAATTTTCTTGAATGGAGGTTTAGGTGAACAATATTTCAACCCCGAAATATCTCTTTGCATATGGATTATTTTGAGCTGAAAACAATCACGGCCCAAAAGAAAGAAACTTTGACCTTCCCACTAACTGCCTAAAGAATGTACACAGAAGGCCTGTACAGGAAGGAAGCTATCACCATAGATGAACTAGGTGTGTAGATAGGGAGGAACCTAACAAAGTCTGTTTGTTAAAATTCCTTTCTGTGTCCCATTGTCTCTGCAGGGCCCAGCAGACATTTGTTTACCAAACCTTTGCTTTTCCACCTCCATGTGAATTGCCTTCTTCCCCTCTGACATCTCAAACCACTACCCCAACATCTTCTTTCTCTTTGCCTGAAGATGGTATTTAAGGTGAGGATATCAGCTATTTTGACAAGTTACTCAGTTTTCCTGGTCTCTCCCATGTATACATATTATTAAACTTTTGTTTGAATTTTTTCTTATTTGTCTCATGTCAGTTTAATTCTTAGATCAGCCAGAAGAACATAGGAAGGTAGAGGAAAATTTCTTCCTCCCGCACTGAGGTTGCAGTAAGTTGTAGACATATTTTGTGAACCCTAGATCAAAACTAAAAATTCCCAAAAATTATTACCAATAAACCAATATTTGAAGAAAAATAATTAAAAGTAAGTCAATTAAGGAAGGAAAAGAAGAAATATAGAAAGAAAAATAACTGGTTGGACAACTAAAAGGAAAAATATTGACATTATTTTGATAGTTTCATTAAATATGAAACTCTTAACTGAATGAAAGGCAAGGATTGTCAAATTTATAAGCTAAACCCAACTGTTTGCTGTCTATATGAATTCCACTTTACATGTATACAAGCATAGATATGTTAAAAGTAAGCAACAGGGATTATGGAATATATCATAGATTCCCATTCTATGTGTAATAATGCTTTAGCTCCATTCACACTTAAGAATAGTTAACAAAAAATCTAGTTTTATGTGGTAATCAGACTTTAAATATTTATCTTTTCAATTTCTGCAAGAAATTGAAAATTCCTACAAGAAATTTATTCTCTTGCAAAACAAACCAGAAGAACTCCCTACTTGGAGACATCAGTGTAGAAAAGCATAAAGATGAAGTACCTGACTGAAATAAAAACAGATAAATAAAAATTACATTAATGTGAGACTCACAAGGCCCTTCTCTTGCTCTTCTTCTAAAACTCAAGCAGTCTGATAAACCACTATTCAACCCATACCCACTTTACCAAAAAATAAAGTTTTCTCTTGGGGAGAAGAATATGTTCCAGAAGAATATTTTTGCTCAAGAAAAAGCTCTAATTACTCTGTAACTAAGGCACACTAACCAACATATTTATCAATCAAGAAGCATTTTCTGTATTTATACATACTCTATAAATAGAAATACTACTTAAAATTTTAGTGCTTCCCTCTGAAATAAAAGCAGAGAATCAAGGATCACCAGATTTGGAAAGTTCTTCAACACACACACACAAAAATCAAAATAAAAAGTAAGAGAAAATAAATTTGGAAAATATAAATTCAATGCACAGAGTTGAAGAAAACTTCAAAGATACTATTGTGAATATCCTTAGAGAAATATTACTTCTCTAAAAAAGAAAAATATATAAAATGAGAACAATAGAGGGTAATAATGTATTTTTGAAAGTTATTCCTGAGATATTAAAAATTAAATATTAAATAGAAGAGTTTCAAGAAAATTTCCAGGAAGTCTCCCCAAAAGTGTCCCCAAAAGAAAATACTGAGTATAAAAATAAAATTAGGGGTAAATAAAAAGAAGTTCAATATCAAAATAGTTGTGATAAGAAAAGACATATAAGAAAATGGTGAGTAGGAAAATATCAAGAAATAAATTGTACAAGGACATTTTTCAGAACTGAAAGTGTTCCTAAAATGTACAGAGTAGTAATGAAAATCCACATCAAAGGCATATCATCATAAAATTTTACAACAATAGCAAAAAATAAAGGAAAATCTAAAACCTCCAAGCAGGAAAAATGTTTGGGTAATATAAAAAAAAAATGGGAATAAGAATGGCATCTACATTGTCAACAGATACTTTGGGTGAAAAATTGGGAGATACTACCCTCAAAATTCTGAGGGAAAATAATTTTCACTCTAGAAATCTATAACGTGTTAGAGCATTATTCAAATATGAATTTAAAATTAATAAATTCTACAGATTCAAGAACTCAAGAAATATGCCTTTCACCTACCATTCAGTAAAGACAGAGAAAACTATGTAAATGAAAAACAGAGAAAAACAAATGCATGGTTTTAAAGAAAAAGAAACAAAATTTTTTTATATTATTCAGTTCAACTGAAATTCAACTGAATTTACTATATGAAAGATGTTCATACAGTAAAATAATAAATATTGACTATTTAAACAAAAATATAGTACAACTGTATTTAGAGTATTGGGATGTAGGGTAGAGAACAAAGGGTTTTAATGGGTATAGGGTAGCTGAATTTCCTATAATTATTGTAGAAAAAAATCAGTAGAATCTAGCTAAAATTGATAAATAAGAAATATTGGTATCCAAGATGGAGAGATATACCATGTTCTTGGATTGGAAGAATCAACATTGTGAAAATGACTATACTACCCAAAGCAATCTACAGATTCAATGCAATCCCTATCAACTACCACTGGCATTTTTCACAGAACTAGAACAAAAAATTTCACAATATGTATGGAAACACAAAAGACCCCAAATAGCAAAAACAATCTTGAGAAGGAAAAACAGAGCTGGAGGAATCAGGCTCCCTGACTTCAGACTATACTACAAAGCTACAGTAATCAAGACAGTTTGGTACTGGCACAAAAACAGAAATATAGATCAATGGGACAGGATTGAAAGCCCAGAGATAAACCCATACACATATGGTCACCTTATTTTTGATAAAGGAGGCAAGAATATACAATGGAGAAAAGACAGCCTCTTCAATAAGTGGTGCTGGGAAAACTGGACAGCTACATGTAAAAGAATGAAATTAGAACACTCCCTAACACCATACACAAAAATAAACTCAAAATGGATTACAGACATAAATATAAGACCAGACACTATAAAACTCTTAGAGGAAAACATAGGCAGAACACTCTATGACATAAATCACAGCAAGATCCTCTTTGACCCACCTCCTAGAGAAATGGAAATAACAACAAAAATCAACAAATGGAACCTAATGAAACTTAAAAGCTTTTGCACAGCAAAGGAAACCATAAGCAAGATGAAAGACTACCCTCTCAGAATGGGAGAAAATATTTGCAAATGAAGCAACTGACAAAGGATTAATCTCCAAAACATACAAGAAACTCATGCAGCTCAATATCAAAAAAACAAAAAACCCAATCCAAAAATGGGCAGAAGACCTAAGTAGACATTTCTCCAAAGAAGATATACAGATTGCCAACAAACACATGAAAGAATGCTCAACATCATTAATCATCAGAGAAATGCAAATCAAAACTACAATGAGCTATCACCTCACACCAGTCAGAATGACCATCATCAAAAAATCTACAAACAATAAATATTGGAGAGGGTGTGGAGAAAAGGGAACCCTCTTGCACTGCTGGTGGGAATGTAAATTGATATAGCCACTATGGAGAACAGTATGGAGGTTCCTTAAAAAACTAAAACTAGAACTACCATATGACCCAGCAATCCCACTACTGGTCATATACCCTGAGAAAACCATAATTCAAAAAGAATCATATACCACAATGTTCACTGCAGCACTATTTACAATAGCCAGGACATAGAAGCAACCTAAGTGTCCATTGACAGATGAATGGATAAAGAAGATGTGGCACATATATACAATGCAATATTACTCAGCCATAAAAAGAAACGAAATTGAGTTATTTGTAGTGAGGTGGATGGACCTAGAATCTGTCATACAGAGTGAAGTAAGTCAGAAAGAGAAAAACAAATACCGTATGCTAACACATATATATGGAATAAAAAAAAAAAAAAAGGTTCTGAAGAACCTAGGGGCAGGATGGGAAAAAAGACGCAGACCTACTAGAGAATGGACTTGAGGACACGGGGAGGGGGAAGGGTAAGCTGGGACAAAGTGAGAGAGTGGCATGGGCATATACACACTACCGAATGTAAAACCGATAGCTAGTGGGAAGCAGCTGTATAGCACAAGGAGATCAGCTCGGTGCTTTGTGACCACCTAGAGGGGTAGGATAGGGAGGGTGGGAGTGAGGGAGATGCAAGAGGGAAGAGATATGGGGATATATGTATATGTATAGCTGATTCACTTTGTTATAAAGCAAAAAC
Source organism: Balaenoptera physalus (assembly GCF_965194825.1). Classification (NCBI taxonomy): domain Eukaryota; kingdom Metazoa; phylum Chordata; class Mammalia; order Artiodactyla; family Balaenopteridae; genus Balaenoptera; species Balaenoptera physalus. The sequence continues at coordinate 46,331,338 of NC_138896.1, read as the reverse complement.
TAACACACCATTGTAAAGCAATTATACTCCAATAAAAATGTTAAAAAAATAAATGAAAAAGAAATTAATTAATTAATTAATTAAAAAAAAGAAATATTCGTATCCAAATTATTTAGACAGAAACTATTGGTAGTATCTGGTTTTGAAAATATTTGCACAATTCTGATAAAAATAAAAAAATGATTAAAAACAAAAAAGTTAGGAAATTGATAGCTTTGTGCATTTGTATCGAGCTTGTCAACTATCAGAATATGCAGAAGGTTAGCTGTCAGTAAGCCATTTTTAACGCTGGAAGACATCTTCCCTGCTGATTTATAGGGAGAACCAGGTTGATAAAACCTTGGCTGGAACTAGAGTGGGATGAGTGAGGCATTGCCTCTGGCTCAGAATTTAGGGTGGTGACGAAAAACTTAGTAATCAAAATAATTTTAATGCAATATTTGTTAAAATCAAAATTAAGTCAAAATCCATGGTGGAAAAATATCAATATTTTTAATAAAGACAGGATCCAAATCTTTACTTGCCTTAGTTGGCCACACTCACTCTCACTCAACTCACCTTAATTCCTGCCCTGGATAAATCTAAACTAAACTGTCCTATTTCTTCCCTGAGAGAGGGTCTGCTTTCCAAAGAGAGTAGCACTTCATTTTCTCTTCTATGGGAAAAGGGATTTTATTGAGGTGAAGGGAGGGGGAACAATTTTCTATTTAAAAATTTTAAAATAATACTTGTTTTCAGCCCAGTTTCTCATTACCTGCTCATGGTCTGGAGCCTCTCTGTGAGTGTGTCCGTTAAAATGGTATATTGGTTAGGATAAAAACTAAACTGCTTTAACAAAGACTCTCCAAAATACATTCTTTTAAATAAAGAGAAATTAATTTCTTTCTTAACATAAAGACCAGGGGCCTGTGGGTAGCACAAGGCCTATCCTCACATTATCCGTAGACGCCCCAGCTTTTGGACTGACTTTGCTACACTTGCCACGTAAATTGTGTCTTGGGGCAAGGCACTCCTTTAGTTGTTGCCACTTTCCTGCCAATCTAAAAAGGGAAAGAGGAAATAGAATGCAATCATTTTTCTTTTCAAGTGTTTGACCCTGGAGTTTTACACATCAGATTCTGCTCACATCCCACTGGTCTGAATCCAGTCACCTGGGTGTATTCAGGGGAAGCTGGGATGGGTAACTGTAGCTGAGCCACATTCCTTGCTAAGAATTGGAGGCTGAATGTCAGTGTCTCCAGTTAGAAAAAAGAAGAAAGGCAGAATGGATACTGGTGGAGATTAGCAGCTTCTGCTACAAATTGTCCCTTCTTTGGATGTATTGTCTTCTGCATATTGTTCTACATATGATTTCTTTCCATTTGCTTCACGAGTCAACACTCTTCCATCAGCTTTTCTTTTTCTGGAAGTTTGATAGAAATCTCACTGAATAATATCTCTCATTTACTTTTTGTTATGAATATATATCTTTAAAAATTATACCTCCCTGTCATTATATTGAATTCTCATTATGAAGAAGAAACACATATCCCAAGACTTTAAGCTTGAATTGGTAACTATCATTTTTAACAGCATATGTAAAACTTCCTTAAAACTCATATTTATGAAAAAATGTGTTTAGTATGTTACAACTTAAGTGTTTCTACCATAAGGAACAATGAATGGAACTAAAAGCCTTGTGTTAATAATGATGTCTTTGTATGTTCATTATAGAAAAATGAAAATTTTTCGTATGTACCTGTTGTGTATGTCCCTTGGTGTGTATGAATGGGAAGAGTTGGGGGAGTCAGAAAATTCAGGAAGCTGATTTGACCAAACGTTGTGCTGTTGATGAAATTATCCCATGTCTAAGTATTATCCTACCTACACTTGACTCTGGAATCCTGGAATAGAGAAAGAGTGAAATTAAAATATTTTAGCAGTTTTTTACACTAAAGGTATGGTTAGGTAATGGTTATAAACAGCAATCTTTATTTTTTTAGAGAGTTTTGTCTGTAGGATTTTTCTAGAGAGCTGTACATTTTTACTAACACTTTCATATACTCTCTCATCACAATCAGAAGTATTCATCACAGTACTTAACTTTAAGATGCTTCATTATACTAACAAAGAGTTTGGTATAGATCATTTCTTTATTCTCACCAAATAAATTACAAGACAGTTTAATAATATTATCACTTTATTTTTTGAGGAGATAAGGAAAAGGGCACAGAGCTGTTAAATTTGTTACAGATGATTACAAGGTCAATATAAGGAATTATACCAAGGTTCTTCCACAGGGAACATTGCCTCAAGAAGAGGAATGATAAATTTCCTTCCTACAAAAAGCAAACTTTATATTTCATCCGTCCATCCATGACTCACTGACTGGGGGCCATGTGTGCCACTGTTTGCTTTATATAGGTCCCAGCCAGTAAACTTTTCATTTAAATTGTTATACTTCTCAGCCCTATAATTTCCAATTTGTTCTTATTATAGTTTCCATTCCTCTATGGTTATGTATTATTTGTATCTCATCATTAGCATATTATTTAATTCTCTGAACATATTTATGACAGCTGCTTTGATGCTTTTGTGAGCTAAAATCAACACTGGAGTCCAATCAATTCCTATTGAATCCTTTTATTTTCATGAATTTTGGTTACACTTTCCTATTTCTTCATAGGCTTACTAATTTTTGGTTGAAAACTGAACATTATAGATAAGACATAGCAGTCTTATCTACAATGGGTTTTGTGTTATTCTTCCAAGGGATTTTATTTTTATTGACTTGTCTGAACTTAAATGTAAAACTATCTCCTTTACAATATATAATCATTCATGTGTATATATACATATACATATATACATATATGTATATGTATATATATGTATAATATATAAGCTTATATATGTGTGTGTGTGTGTGTGTGTGTGTGTGTATATATATATATATATATATATATATATATATATATATATATACTCCCACTTTATATATTTGTCCCTTGAGGGGTTTCCTTTGCGTAGTTCAGTTTACTGGTCAGCTAGTGATTTGGATAGAGGCTAAGAGGCTAGGATCAGACATCTAGAGCCTGTAAGACTCCCATCCCCTGCCACCTGAGCTGTGTAGGTTGCATAGTGTATTGTATAATGCAGCAGCAAAGATGCTGCAAGCTCCATAGTCTCAGTGCTGGTTGATGTCAGCCAGACCTCCAGGGAAGGGAGTGGGGGCTGGAGACTGAGTTCAACCCTATGGGCAATCAATCAATTAATCAATCAGGGATAGGTACTATTCTTTATTTTTGGTACTTTGGTAATTTTATATAATAAAAAATTTAAAAATTCATTGTTCATAGTTTACCATTTGTATTAGGAAGATCCAAATGAACACAAAATTTAAGTGAACTATTATTTATTTACTCATTCTATTACTTTAAAATAGTAATTAGTATTTTGATAGATAACAACCGTAAGTGAAGCACTATGAAATTGTCATTAGTTGATTTCGGTTAGTTTCTATAAATTTTCTTTTGTTTTCCTAGATCATATTTATTTAATGTTAGATTTTTTGGTCAATTTGTTTTATTTCCTCACCATATCAGCTTTTTCCTGAGCATCTTTAATCAATCAATTCTATTTACACTTCTTTGGAGTGATCAGATTACTCTGAATAAACACAAAGGAGTAACTAGATTATCTGAAAGTCCTAATATGAAGATAAAGAAAAACTCCTTCAAGAGAAAAATCCCCAGGCTTTGGGGCTTTGTTAGTAGACATCTGTCCTGTATCACTCAGCACCTGCAGAGGTGGCTGTGCGGGCACCAGCGGTCATCAAGTGGCCGACAATGAGTGAGTGGGGCCTGAAACATCTTCTCTGGTCAGTAGATCAACAGAGCTCATCATGAACATTGCAGTAGGGACTGGTCTTAATGTGAGTTGTGCATCGTGCATCGAATCACCTGGGGAACTTTCTTGGACTTCACTGCAGATCTTTTGAGACAGTAGATGCAGAGTGGCAGGCATAGGTGCTTTAGAAACCTTCCAAGGGGCTTTTGACATGCATCACAATTTATGAACACCTGACTTAAGGATATTACCCACATTTTCTTACTGAAAACTACCTCTATGTTCCCCTTTTAAAAAAATATAACAATGGGGGATTTGTTTCATTCTAATGGCTACATATGTTTTAAAATAAGATGACTTTTAGCTTATTGATTATATATTCATGTATAGTAATTGACAATATAGTTAAAAGCCCTGTTGCTCTTACCATAATTTTCTTTTCAATTATTATCTCATGTAAATTCTCACATATAGATAACCTTAAATAAAGAAATCAATCTGCTCCATCACATACACACACACACACACAGACACACACACAGACACACATGCACATTTTTGCACATCATTTCTAAAAAATCTGCAATTTCAATTTTACCTTTCAAAATTTCCCTTCTGCCTTCTGTCAAATTTCACTATCCATGGGCCTTTTCAACCTGATTATCTATCTAGTCTGAAAAGAAGAGGAGCTGTAATTTCTGGTATGGAAACTGGACTTGGCTATGTTTCTCAATAGCTATTTAATTCATACTTCAAGGAAAGTTGTACCTGAGTGAGAAAATATTCTGCCTTATAAAATATGGCTTTTTCACAAGCAGAGAAAGGTATGTCTTTTGATACTAAAGGCAACATAGTAGAAAGCATTTTGGAACATGATTTCAGCAATCTTCTAGATTTGACTTTGTCACCAACTCTGTGACCATAGGCAAGAGTTTTTTTTTTTTTTTCTATAAACTTTGTTATCTTCATATAAATGATGAGGAATTAATTAAATGTTGTCTCCAATCCCATTATCTCTATGAATTTACTCATTTATTCATGTCAGGACCAGTCTGCCTCTGCATTTCTACTTTGTATCAGCAGAATTTGCCCTAATTCATTCTGATGTAACTTTGGGTCAATCTGATCAAAAATAATTCTTCTATATACAGTAGTGTAGAATAATCAGTTTAAGTGATTATTTGCAAGACTTCTTGATAGAATATAAGTCCCCAGGGTCTGAACATGGGAAGAAATACTTTGCTGATAGGAAAAAAATATCAGTTTTTCTGGAGAGAGGACACAAATATGAGGGGTGTGATGGAAATATGAGAAGTGTGTAGTCAGTAATATCACAGAAGATTATTTTGCTCTATAATTTGATTTTCATGATTTCAAAACCTTCAGAAAATTTACTAAGTGAGCAAATTTACTGAGAGTGTATTTTTATGGAGCCAACAGAGGAGCCAACTTCCCAAACAGAATGATATTAATAACATATCAATATGTTACTGATATGCTGGTTATAAAACTAAACATTGTAAAGGTCTCTGCTTCCAAATTTCACACTGTGGTACCTTCAGAATTCAACTTAGGAGTAGAGACCAACTGAGAAAAAGGTAGAAACACCCGTCAACTTTTGAATTGTGAATCACTGGATCTATTTCAACCAGAAAGTTGTGCAGATGTTTATTTATTATGTCTTCCCAGCCCCTCTGATCCGTGAACTTGTCAGATTCTGTTAGTTTACTCTCTTCTAACCTTTCTCCCTTCCTGTCATCTTTATATAGCCAATCAATACAGAAACTTCAAGAAAACAAACTGCAAGGAAACCACTGAAGGTGCATAAAGAGGGGATAGAGTGGTGACTATATTGTTTTCTGAGAAGAGTTAAATCTTTATAAGCAAAGAAAAGCTGAGTAAAATATGAATAAACATGCATATATTTTTATGATGGACTTCAAACATGTGGAACATTAGAGAGAACAGTATATTCAGTGTATAGTACCCAACTCTGGCAATTAACACATGGCCAGTCATGTCTTATCTGTACACACTTTCTCTTCCCTCATCCCAGACTACTTTGCAGGACATTTGAGATATCACATCATTTTATCTGAAAATATTTCAGAGTCTATCTCTAAATTCAAAGATTTGTAATTATTTTATCACAAAGTATTAAGATACTTTTCTAAATATCATCAGTGTTCACATTTCCACGATTGCCTTATATGTTTTTTAGATTTTGTCAACCAAGTATACACAAATTGTGATGGCTGATATAAGGGAATATACCTCTTAACTCTTTTTAACCTGAACCTTATAATTTTAAAATCTGTAATCTATAATTGTTTCCTCTTGTTTAATTCCATTGGCTAAAGTCTTCAACTAAATATTAAATAGTAAGACAGAGAATTGATTTTTTTAAATCTTTTTGTTGACTTAGCAAGAAAGTTTCTGTTACTTCCTCACTAAGTAACATGCTAGCAACTACACTGAGTGATGCACATTTTACTATGTTAAGGGAATATCCATAAAATCCTATTTTATGCATGACAACATAAATGGGTGTTGATTTTAATCAAATGCCTTTTCTAGTATCTATGAAGATAATCCCAAATCCCATGATTTGGTTTCCCTAAATTGTTCTATAATATTCAAAACAGTCTCAATCAAAGTGCCAAGATGATTATTGTGGAACTTGACAAATAGTAGAAATTTTTCAGAAAAAATTAACTTATGAAAGGAGTCACTTAGATGCTGGAAAAGAAGAATAATCAAGTGGGGCAATTAAACTCTAGAAGATGTTGAAATTGATTTAACAACAGAATAATTAAAACAATTTCTATCTAATAGGACTAGTTGGGTTGTGGATAGGAACTGAATGGGAAAATACAGAAACAATTTCAAGTCAGTTTGGGAATTTACCTTATAATAAGGTTAGCATTTTCTCAGTTGACAGAAGATGATTTAAAAAAAATTTGTGTTGGAGCAACTGGTTAGATGTTTTGAAAAAAGTCTAATTATTGGGTTGCATATATTCAATAATCTTTTTCATACTGATTGTTGTTAATGATATTTTACACACATTAATATTTTTCACACTAATTAGTTGAAAATCTAATTCAGGGAATGTTTGGGAGGATTCTAACAACATAAAGAACTGAGGACTAAAGAATGCTTTGTTGTTGTTGTTGTTTCCTTAAGAGCATGAGAGAGTAAAGTAAGGTAACAAAATAAAAAAGTTTGGCATGATATTCAAGTTAACACAAAACTATACAAATACCCCTTAGGAATGTCCAACTGATTAGGTTCTGGTCCTTGTGAGATTAATAATATAATGAAGAAAATAATGGGTAGAGAACCACTTGGAGGAAGAAATGAGATAGAAGCAGAATTGGGGTGGCATTAGGAAAAAAATTGTACAGTGAACTATAAATTAGGTGATGAAGAAATGCATTTGGGATCTAAACAAATAAAAAAAAAAAAGCCCTGAAATGAGCAGAAAAATTTTAAGACTTAGAGGTTAAGGAGGCAGATCTATTTATTTTATTGCTCCCCGATTTAGCTAAAGTCAATGTAAATAAGTTAAACATTCCTGTGACAATGTTGTCTCTTGTTCTACTTGGGAGTGAGGATAGGTAGAAAGAGAAAGCTCTGGGCTTGTGTTATAGTTATGCCTTTGCTGTGTAACAAGACACACCAAAAACTTAACTGCTTAAAGCAACAACCATTTATTAGCTCATGATTCTGTGGGATGGCAATTTGGGATGGGCTCATCTGGACAGTTCTTCTGCTTATCTCAGTTCGGGTAATTTACACTTCTGTGTAGACTGCCAATCTGTATGGTCATCATCTTAAGACATTTTAAAGAGAATATGAGGAGCAATATCTATCAATATCAGGCTATTATCGATATCTCCTCCTCTTCCTCCTTCCCCTTCAATGTTCTTCCTCCAGAGACTTTTTCTTTTGTCTGTTTCATTTTGTTAGTTTTGAATGGTTAATTTTTGTTTTTATTTATTTATTTACTTATTTGTTTGGAAAGAGAATGTGCTTGTTTGGTACATTATACTTAAAGATGAATTTTAGAAAATAAAATTTGAATTGGTTTATATAATATTACAGACATCTCTTTGATAATACTATTTAATCAGTGTAACATGGGATAAATAGACTTTTAAAAAGACTTTGTTTCTGATACTGAACTTTAGTTATTTTTTTAATATTAAAATATATGTAATTCTACCATTGTACATATTAAGACTATTTGGTGTGGATGAATAGGACCTTAAAAATTAAATTATCCAGCTTCATTAAATAGAGAGAGTCAGACAATGGTAAAGGAGTAGGGTGTTTTCCAAGTGATTCAGTTGACAATGAGATTGATACTAGGGCACCATTTGTTCTAAACCACAATGCGTCACAAAATTAACTAACTTTATAAATTTTGAGGGCACCACTTTCACAAAGTGTGACCAATCATAAGGTGAGAATTCTAATTGTAACACCTTGGAATTTTCAGAAATGTTAAGTAATTCTTCTTAATTTCTCATCATTACCTAATAAATTATTACAGATTTATCCTGATTACGCATGTTCTATTTTAATATACTTGTGTGTTTTAACCTATTGTAGGTATGGCCTATAATTCATTCTAATTCCTCCTCAAAAGCCATCTGATAGTATGAAAATTTTAATAAATGAATGTATGTGTTGTCACATAATAAAAGGTAAAGTACTTTTGGCTGGTGTATTTTGTCACAAGATGAACTGGGGTGAAGAATATCAAAGATATCTTTGATAGCTAGAAGTTTGCATCAGGTACACCAGAGGTACTGAGAGAATGTAGGACATGTATATAAGTTCAAGAAGGAAGCTAACACTGTCATAGACAACTTGAGGTAGGAGATAGATGGGCTCCAGGTTAGACATTTACAACTGGCCTTCTGTTTACATTTCATGGGGCAGGAAAAAGTGGACTTCAGGCCGGACACTTACAACTAGCCTCCTGTTTGCATTTCCTGAGACAGGAGATAGGTGGGCTTCAGGTTAGATGTTTAAAATCAGCCTCCTGTTTGCTCTCTGAAATGGTAGCAATGACAGCCACATGGTAAATAGCCAAGTTTTGTCTCTTGTGGAGGCCTTAAGGTAAGAGTCATGGCCAGATCAAAGAGGGGCAAAACCTTGTTTGAGTAAAGGATCAAGGGATCTCCACTCCCCACCTCATTGGGGCAAGGGAAACACTACACATGAGCAGAAAGTCTCCTTGGGAGTCAAATGTCAGGGGACAACTTCAGGCCATGGTGACTCTTGCTTCTCCCAGATGCCTTCACGTCAGGGTCCATCGTGGCTGAGAGGTGTGTGTGCACCTAAAGGGAAGGTCCTGAGACAGATTAACCAGGGGGCACAAAGCAAGATGATTGGACAGAAGGGAGACAAAGACCCAGAAAACTGCCCCCTTATAAAGGATTTAAACTTCCCAAAGACGCAACTCTCTCTCTCTCTGAGTTTGCCCATGCATCTTTCTGCATGTACTTTGCTTTTCCAATAAACTTTTTATTTTTCTCTTTACCTTCTGCTTCCTCACCTGAATTCTTTCCTGACAAGGCAGGCAAGAACTAGGGGTCCAGGCCCTAGCTGCTGTCCCCTGTGGTCTAGTGGTTAGGACTCCCGGTCTGGGGAACCAAGATCTTGCTTCCAGCTACTGCTCACTGCTGCTTGCTGCAAGCTGCTGTGTGCATCTGAAATCAATCTGATTGCATTAAAAGTATGCTCTGGGTCTGAATTTGGCAAATAGTGAGTGGTATTGTTGATACTTTCATATGCACTAGCTTTGAAATAATTACCTTTAACTCATGCCTGTTGTAATGCAACAGAAAATTTCAATTCAGGTGAATATGTTGGTAAACCTCTTCATTCAATACACACACACACACAACTGGACTAGTGGTAGACCCTCCCTGACACATCAGCTGTGCAAACCAGGATACATGCAATCTTTAACTTGGCAAAAGTTATACAGTTCATCACTGGAAGTTGAGACTCCATTAGCAATGTGATCGCTAAGAGAGGAAATGATCCACTTAGCTCTGTGGCTTAAGTGTTTCCTTTTGTTCATAAATTTAGCTGCTTAGACTCCTAGACTTCTGAGCAAAGAAATTATTGGGAGATGCCCCTGTTGTGGAAAAGAAAAGTAGTCACTAAAATGAGTGCATTTATTTAACTTCATATTGTTTTAAAGGAGAAATTCAGTTTATTTTATTGTAAGATTCTTGTTAAATACCAATCAAAATTTCTTCATTGACTTTGTCTTCAAAGAAATGGACAAAATCAGAATTAGATGTTTTAGACAAATGAGGGACTTTGGATTTTAAAAAGCACAGTAAATCCTTTGTAACTTCTTTTTTTAAAATGATCAAATACAACTTAGAAGTGTTCTCATTCAAAATTCAAGAGGAGCATGAACACATTAGCTCTGATAAAGCTAATTGGATTAAGGTACAATTAATCCAATAATAATTAAAATCAATGTTTCAGCATTTTAAATATTAGCTCTTACTTGTACATATAATCAAAATTATTAAATTCTGTCCTGGCTTGATACACCCCTTCAGGTCAGTAGATCCCAGCATAAACATTGCCCCATGAGTCTCCCAATTCCTACTCTTCATTGATTGTGTACATATGTGTATTTGAGTATATTTTAATGTACAAGTACATTTTAATCCCTGGTAAGTAAAGTCTACACATCACCAGTATATGTGGATTAGAAAACTCCAGTCCTGTAAAATATGGGGTCACATTACTGAAAGGTTAGAGAAATGATTAGAAAAGTAGGCTGTGAATGAAGATTGCAAATATTATCATATTCAACTTTGCTTTATTTGTGTTTGTTTTGCTTTTGTTCTTTTGTGAAGGGAGTCACCGAACTTTTTCTATAAAGGGACAGATAGTAAATATTTTTGGCTTTATTGGCCACGCATTTACAACTACTCAAGTTTGTTGTTCTAATACGAATGCAGCCATAGACAATGTCTAAATAAATGAGTGCAGCTGTTATCCAATGAAACTTTATTTATGGGCACTGAAATTTTAATTTCATGTAATTTTCATGTGGCATAAAACATTCTTTTTTTTGATTATGTTTAAACCAATTTTAAAAATGTAAAAAATGTTCTTGGCCAGTGGGCAGTGAAAAATCAGGCAGTAGTCAGGAAGTGGCTTTCAGAGAATATTTTGCCCAACGCTACTGAAGACTAGTGTCCTTCTTTCTCACAGCTTTGAGGTAAAGTCACTACAAACGTATAGCTACTTTAAAAGATAGTTATAAATAAGAACTTTCCTGGCCATCCAGTGGTTAAGACTCCTCGCTTCCACTGAAGGGTTCGATCCCTGGTCAGGGGACTAAGATCTAGCATGCCGCATGGCATGACCAAAACAAAAAAAAAAAGAATAAATGATAGTTATAAATAGATAGTAATAAATATCTATTTGTAATATAGCCTTACCTATGTATACTTATTCACTCATTCAAGATATATGTATTAATTATCTTCCTTACGCAAAGCATGTATTGGATACAAGGAATGATACAAAGAGTATGACACAATTTCTAACTTTAAGAGGCATAAAATCTATCAGAAGTTTCGAGTTCTACTCTACATAAAAAATTATAATACAAGACCACTTGGGACAACTACCAAAGTTGAGAGATATATAAGGACCATTCCCCTCAGGAGATGATTGCTGACATCTTAGCAAGTATTTTTATGACATAGAGTGCCTTTGGCTGACTCAGTGGATGGAAGTATGTTTACAAGCAGATGGTAGAGAATTAAGAAGGTGAGATAAACTCTAGGTAGAGAAAGGCAGAATTATCTGCCAACATATTACAGATAGGTAAACTTTTTTTTTTTTTTTTTTGCTTTTGAGAATAGAGATAGTTGCCTAAGTAATTTACAGAGGGGAAATTCTCTAGTTCCAAAAGAAATATTGTTCTCTTTAAGGTACAATTAATCCAATAATAATTTTCATCTCTACCATGTATCTCTCACTGGGTTCTCTTCCAGGGTTACAAAATTTAATAACACATTGTTTCTGTCTTTGAGAGTTTTGCAATCCAGTGGAGGGTTGTAAACTGTAAACCAATAATTTTATCATGGCATAAGGAGTAGTAGAATATTATGTTCTATAAAATGATAAGGGAACATTGCAGATATTGATATCTGATTCATTCTAATGGGGGGTGAAGTGGTGAGGGAAGACTGTACAGAGGTTGTAATGTTGTTTTCTGAAATTAATGGCATTAGGAATTTTCAAAGAAGAGATGAGGTAAAGGGAAAATAGAGTGCCAAAGGACAGTAACTAAACCCACAGAGGTATAAAGAAACAAGCTATGTTTTCCAGGGTAGAGAGGCACAAGGGAAGGGAAGAAAGAGGGTGTTAGTAGGAGGTGAATTTAGAAATTCATCCCCAAACTCATAATTAATTAGGCAATGTTAATGTTTCAGAGCATGTTTGTCAACTGGTAGTTTACATCATTTGAATTAAACTTTTGCTTTTTAAAAAAAAATTTATTGAAATATAGTTGAGTTATAATGTTGCATTAGTTTCAGGTGTACAGTAAAGTGATTCAGTTATACATATATATAGTAAATATATATATATGCTTTTTATACAGTCTCTCTCATTATAGGTTATTACAAGATATTGTGTATAGTTCCCTGTGCTATATAGTAGGTCCTTGTTGGTTATCTATTTTATATACGGTAGTGTGTATATTTTAATCCCAAACTCCACATTTATCCCTCTCCCCCGCTCCACTTTGGTAACCATAAGTTTGTTTTCTATGTCAGGGAGTCTATTTCTGTTTTGTAAATAAGTTCATTTGTATCATTTTTTTTAGATTCCACGTATAAATGGTATCATATGATATTTGTCTTTCTTTGGCTTACTTACTTCACTTAGTATGATAATCTCTAGGTCCATCCATGTTGTTGCAAATGGCATTATTTCATTCTTTTTCATGGTTGAATAACATTCCATTGTATATATGTACCACATCTTCTTTATCCATTCCTCTGTCAATGGACACCTAGGTTTCTTCCATGCCCTGGCTATTATAAACAGTGCTGCAATGAACATGGGGTGCATGCATCTTTTTGAATTATGGTTTCCTCCAGATGTATGCTCAGGAGTGGGATTGCTGGATCATATCGTAGCTCTATTTTTAGTTTTTTAAGGAACCTCCATATTGTTCTCCATAGTGGCTGTATCAATTTACATTCTCACCAACAGTGTAGGAGGGTTCCCTTCTCTCCACACACTCTCCAGCATTTATTATTTGTAGACTTTTTCTCTAAGACCATACACAAAAGTAGACTCAAAATGGATAACAGATTAACGCTGGATACTATAAAACTCCTGGATGAAAATATAGGCAGAACACTCTTTGACATAACTTGCAGCAATATATTTTTGGATCTGCCAGAGTAATAGAAATAAAAACAGAAATAAACAAATGAGACTTAACTAAGCTTAAAAGCTTTTGCACAGAAAAAGAAACCATAAACAAAATAAAAAGACAACCTACAGAATGGGAAAAAAATTTGTAAATAATGTGACAGACAAGGGATTGACTTCCAAAATATACAAACAACTCATAGAGCTCAATATCAAAAAAAGAAACAACCCAATTAAAAAAAAATGGGCAGAAGATCTTAATAGACATTTCTCTAAAGAAGACATATGGATGGCCAACAGGCACATGAAGTGATGCTCAACATTGCTAATTATTAGAGAAATGCAAATCAAAACTACAATGACGTACCACCTCATACCAGTCAGAATGGCCATTCAAAAGTCTATGAATTTATCTTCTTCAATTGTCTTTAGAATTAAAGTGGAAAGAGTCAACCTCAGAATTTAATGCAGATCAAATTGAAAGGGGAAAAATTAGAGTCCAGATGAATGAGTTCCTTTTTTCCTGATGGAGGCAAGAACATTGCTCCTCAGAGCAGAGAAAGCTGCTGTTGGAGCTGATTTTCAGTGCAGAAAGGAGCTAGGTTCTCTAAGGAGTTTGACCAGTTAAAATAAGAAAACAACTGTCTGATTTTTGAGTATTAATGTGCTTTATAATGTTTATTTTAGGAAAAAAGTTCTACTCAACAATTTATCCTAAATATACATTTGTTTTCTATGAGAATTTACCTTTTTAACTTATCTCTTTTTTTCTTAATAGATGATCTTAATATAAAGTTTTCAAATAGAAAATGAAAACCTTGATTTAAGGAAGACCCCCAAGCCTCAGGCTAAGCAATATGCTCAAGGTCATTAAACGAAGAAGGAGATGAAATTCAATTCAAAAGAGATTTTGCATCCCCCAAATCACTATATTGCATTACCTTTGAGTATTACTCTGTGTAAAACCCACCAACAATATGAGAAGATAAGGCCTTATGATAAGATATCATTTCCCCCCGTTCTCTGAACTTGCCTCCTTCCAAGTCCGGTGGCCAAGTTCACTTCTGCCCCAGACTTTGCAGCACTGTTCCCCTGTTGGGATCTCTCTCTCCTTTCTCAGATAGAACATGACCCTTCTGCTCTGGGCACTCAGACCTCTGCTCACCTCTCTCCCCAACAGAGAGTCTGTTTACTTGGGTTGTAATCACTTTCTATTCTTTTAGCCTCCTTTACATTTTCCATACCATGTGTCTCTGGCAATTGTAGTATTCTCTGCCTAAACTACATCCTCGTAAACTCCATGAAGGTTGGGATTTTGTTTTGTTCACTATTTTATTCTCAGGGCCTAGAGCAGTCCTGAGCTCATAGTAGGTACTCATCAGACACTTGTAAATGAATGAATAAGTAATTCAATATATCAATTGTTGGAGAGAAAGACATGTGGAAAAAAATGCCTAATTGTGAAACAGAAAGAAATACATACCTTAATATTATAATTAGATCTGTAAACAAAATCCTGTGGGATTCCAAATAAGGAAGAAATTATTTCCAATTTGAGATTTGTAGAAGGCATCATGAATGAAGAGAAATTGGAGTTGTCTTGGAAAAGGGATATTTCAGAATAAGAAGCATGATGAGTATAGAGGCAGGTGAAAATAAATTACAGGGGTACGGTTTATGAAGGATTCTCAAGGAAAACGAGGCTGGAATTACAAGTTTTCCTCCAGTTTCATGGAAAACCGATTAGACACCTGCAAGCAGAGGGAAGCTTCACTGAAGAGACGAATGCCTATCTTACCAACTGGCTCAATCTGGCACCAACTGGAAATCTGCTAATCTCAGAGACAAGTGAACAGAAGTAGGGTCTTAATGAATCTAATTTCTTGTTTATTAATTTGACTTGTTGAGAATACTAGTTCTGGTCTTACTTGAAATACGTTTGCTTAACTGAAGCTCACTGATTCTATTTAGTTGGTATGTAGTGGCACCTACAATTATGTCACTTATTATTTGATTGAATGTAGAGGTTTTGTCAAGCCTAAGACTATATCACAAAGAAAAAGACAATGGAAATAGTTCTCTTCTCAGTCAGGAGATAGAAATTCCAGGGTGGTCTCTATCATTAGTTTAATACATGAAGTAAACTCTGTGCCTTGATTTCCTTTATATTTAAAATGAAAATAACCACTACCCTATACTTCTCATCCTAAGAAAGGGAATAAGTTATCTCATATAAAGTATTCAAGTGTAAATATCAGTAAACAATACAGACAATAAGATACATAGATGCTAAGGCAAATGCTTTTCTTGATATTTGCTAAAGAATATATTTTATTCTTCTGTTTTTAAATGATCAATATTCATATTTATTTTTATTTTATTTTATTGTTAACATCTTTATTGGAGTATAATTGCTTTACAATGTTGTATTGGTTTCTGCTGTATAACAAAGTGAATCATCTATATGTATACATATATCCCCATATCCCCTCCCTCTTGCGACTTCCTCCCACCCTCCCTATCCCACCCCTCTAGGTGGTCACAAAGCACCAAGCTGATCTCCCTGATTGTTTTTATCACCGATGGAATATCTGCACAGGGCAGGGACTCAGACTTGAGTGGGTACCTGCAGCACCCTAGTGGCCACTCTTTATAAATGCAGAAACACTTTGTAGTAAAATAAATCACAGTGGATGACAGATGTTCTTGAGAATGTCTGTCGTCTGTTCTCTTAATTCAGGATTGAAATTAAATGTTATTCTTACCATGTGCATAATTAAATTTAAATTAGTGTACTTATTAGTTTCCTTTTTTCTCAATGCTGCACATTCTGGAGGACCACACTTGGGGGTACGGAGGTACACTGAGATTCAGAAGCTCATTCAAGTCAAAAGTCACACAGGGGCTAGTCTGGAAAGATGCTTTGGGGGTCAATATTAGTTAGAATTATAAATGAAAGTAGATTAATAACTTCATAATCTTAGAGTGCAATTTTGTGTCCATAACAAATAATTTTGTTTGGCTGAGGTAGAGCCCTCAAACTTATAAGAAAAAAAGTCAGTTGGAGAGAACACCATCAGTGGTCCACTTCTAACACTTTATCAAAGATTTTATTTGACAAAATATGTGATAAGTGTAAGAATGGGGAAGGACAGGTGGGGGTTTAGGGGGTAACATAAGTTGTGCAAGGAATCAGTTAGAGAGAACTTATATTAAATGAGAACATAAATTACATGGTAGGAATTCAGACTTAGAGACCTGTAAGTGGAGTCTAGATATGAAGTAAGCTGCTGGTGAAAATGGACATGTATCTATCAAATCATGTGTTTATCTATCAAAAGGGTGAGTTTGGTTAATTTGTAATTATTGTTTTCTTTCATTTTATCCATGACTGACTTTAAAATTCCTGAAAAGTAATGATTCTAGAAAAACATGTTTTAAATAATTTATCAACTAAGAGTTAAAATGTCACTCTTGCCGTATGATAAAAATTTGGTAATAAAATGTAAGTTGACAATTGGGTAAATGAAATAATGTTTAGACAAGCTTCTCTGTGTTCTTCAGCAGAAATAGATGGATAAAATTGTACTTTATTTCATAAATGATATATACATCTTTAAAAAATTCACTGAGCTGGAAAAGAGTGCCACAGATTGTCAGAAAAAATAAATATAGCATTTTATTTTCAATTGTTTTCCTTTCAATCCATGATCTAAATTTTTTTAAAAGTTTTTAAAAGATTATTTTAACCTTAAGGATTCCCTTATTAGTGTCTACATGTGTACATGTGCACAAGTCAAATAATAAAATAATAATTCTAATGCCAACACTTCAAAAAAATCAAAAGGTCTTCGTCTGACATATGCACACACAGTTCAGATGAGGTAAAATAATAATATGTAGTTTCTGAGGTGTCTTTTTACACAAGCATAGAAGAATACATGTTAAAATTATTCCACATAGTTGCCGATATACAAATAAATAAAGGTTAAAATAAATGTGACTCTATTCAAGGTCAATAATAAATTCATTATTGTTGGCACTTATATAAACCCTGTCTATATAATGGTCAGATAAATGAAAACTAGTCAGGATATGTTTTAAAAAATAATTTCTCAATTTGGTTTCAGGATGCCTATATAAATGGAATTGATTAGATTCAGTTCATACTTTATCTGCTACAAATTGTTGAATTCAGATTAAATATTTATACACAGGTCATACATGATATATGTCAAAGGCATCTACATTAAGTATTAACCTTTTGTTAAATTAATTTTCAGAGTAAGTACAAACTATGCTATTTAAAACAAAGAAAGATATTTCATAATTTCAAATCTCATGATTTGCATGATTAGATTATCTTTATTTTCAAGGGCAAGAGTGGAAAAGTAACAGTGGGTGAATGAGTTGCCTAAAGTCAATGGCACTTGTTAAAGAAAAAGCTATTCTGACACTTCTGGTAAGAAAGACTTTACCAGGACTATTACAATGAGAGAGAGAGCTTGGTCTCAACTCCAAATTCAGTAGAGACTGCTATGGGATGCAGCCAGAGAGTAGAGCGAGAGGGTCAGTGGGTGGAAAATTACCAAGAGGAGACATCAAGGGTGGGGGATCCTTGCTAAACCGACCTCACAGGATTCTTGCTGAAGGCCAGCCTATGTGATCAGATATCAAGGGTGATCAGATATAGAAGGTGTTCAGATATCAAGAGTGGGGGATTCTTACTAAACTGATTTAGCAGGATTTTTGCTACAAATGGGTTAGGCAGGCCCAAGGACACGGCTTAGTCAAAAAGAGAGCTCAGAGAAGCCTGTCTGAAGTTGGTCAAGGGGAGAGTCTTTATCACTTGCAAAATCATTTTGAAGGAGATTTAATTGCTGTCATTCATTTATACACACTAAGAACTCAAAGCACAAGGATGCAACAGACCATGCCTGTTCCATATATACTATTTTAAGGTATCTGAAATATATGACACACTTGGACATTTGAGTTCATGTGTATCTACCTATATAATTAAATTAAACCATAATTCTCAACAAATCTCAAAAATACCACTTAGCAAGAAAGATGGGGAGGAAAGTCTTGAGGTTTTACACAATATTGACTAAAACAAGCACCTAACTGCTATGCTCAATCCCAATCCTTTTTTGGTTCTATTTACCTCAGTTTACGGTTAATTCATTTTTGAGATTTTTTGATAAACATCTGCATGATAAAGCAAAGACCACATCTGTTTGTTCACCATTTTACCCCCAGAACCTAGGGTAGGGCTTGACTGAGGAAAACACAGTACTCCCCCTTATCTGCTGGGGATAAGTTCCAAGACCCCCAATGGAGGCCTGAAACTCTGAATACTACTGAATGCCATATAAACTATGTTTTTCCTATACATACATAACTAAGATAAAATTTAATTTATAAATTAGATATGGTAAGAGATTAACAACAATAGCTAATAATACAATAGAATAATTATGGCAATGTACTGTAATAAAAATTATGTGAATGTGGCCTGTCTCCAAATATCTTATTGTACATATTTAATGCCTTTTCCATGGCTAAGCACTTATCTCAAACTGTGGCCACAATCTTTGAAGTAGGAGGTGCAGAATTTCTTTCACGAATTTCTTTTTCCTTCACAATTTCACACATAGAAGATTCATTCTTACTGTAGATCTTAGTAACCTCCACATTCAATTTTTCTTCTCTCTCTATTAAGTCAAGAACTTTCACCTTTTTACTTAAGGAAGAACTTTCCAGCTGCTTTTTGGAATACTCAAATTGCCAGCATCACTTCTTGCACTTTGGGGCCAGTATTAAGTAAAATAATGTTTACTTGAACACGAGCACTGAGATACCTTGACAGTCAGTCTGGCAAATGAGCCTGCTACTAAGTGACTAATGGCCGGTAGTGTATACAGTGTGGATACACTGAATAGAGGATGATTCAGGTTCTGGCTGAGATGAAGCAGAATGGTGTGAGATTTTATTACACTACTTAGAATGGCAGAATTTAAAACTTATGAATTGTTTATTTCTGGAATTTTCCACTTACTATTTTCAGACTGCAGGTGACAGTGGGTAACTGAAACCATGGAAAGTGAAGCCACAGTTAAAGGGGTGACTACTGTTCAGAACCCAGAGCCACAACAGGAAAATATAAGCTGCAGTTTAGATGGGCTTTTTCCTTATGGTCCTGTTGCAGTAGACAAATCAGCTCTAACTAATCTGTATTTTTATGTCCTTTGATTCAAGATTAAAATGCTCCGAAAAGAGACTTCAATTGTTCTGGTCTGTGTCCCTTGTCTACTTCTTGGGAAAAGAACATAGGTATTTTGATTGACAGCCACTGAGCCTATGTGGAATGCAAGAGTAGAAACTTCTTACAGAAAATATAGGTGCTATTACCAGATCAGGGTACAATGAAAGCAAAACTGAGAGATTTTCAGTATAGAGAATAAACAGTTCTATACTTCTAACAAGTGTTTGACAATAGCAGCTCCAGAAGATCTGCAAGAAGTTTTAAATTCCCTTTAATGTCAGTCTCACTTTAGAATAATCAACAGCAAATTAATTAATCTTCTATTAAGATTTATATTGGCAGCACATATTTTGGAAGAAGATCACATATCTGTATTTTTTTTTTTTTTACGAGTTTGAGTTACTTTATTTGGGAGAGGGTCTAGAGGTGCTAGTAATTTCATAAGAGATAAGCTCTCAAGGTTAAAATTTTCTAATTCAGGAATAGTTCACAAATGGTAACACCATGCATATTGCTACCTAGGGCCTTTGCACTAGCTGTTTGCTCTTCCTGAATATTTTTTTCTTTAAATTTTATTTCTTTATTGAAGTCTAGTTGGTTTACAATGTTGTGTTAGTTTCAGGTGTACAGCAAAGTGATTCAGTTATATATATATATATAATACATATATAATATAAAATATTTATATATTTTATAATATATATATATTCTTTTTCAGATTATTTTCCCTTATAGATTATTACAAAATATTGAGTATACTTCCCTGTGCTATACGGTAGTTCCTTGTTGTTTATCTGTTTTATATATAGTAGTGTGTATCTGTTAATCCCAAACTCCTAATTGATCCCTCCTTCCCCCTTCACCTTTGGTAATCATAAGTTTATTTTCTATGTCTGTGGGTCTATTTCTGTTTTGTATATAAATTCATTTGTATCATTTTTAAGGTATTTTTAAAACACTAATTGTCAAGTGTATTTTCCCTTAGATTGCTACTCCATGAAGGCAGGAACCATTTGTGCATTTATATTTTCTTAACACATGCCAGAATCTGGTACAAAATAGATACTCAAAAATTGTTGAATAATAAACCAAGGAATGACCATAAGGATTTTCTAACTATGTACAGACCTTTCTAATCCCTTTCCCTTATAAGAAATAAAAACAAGTTGTTTAAGTTTGAAATCATTTTAAGAAGCATATTTATACAAATACGGATTCCAAAAAAGCCAATCCTAGGTCTTCAAAAAGAAATCTCTGTTACTTTTCGATTAGGATCAATTTAAAACTCACAGAACATTTTAGGAACATAGAGATGATGTAAGTTGATCTTGTGGTAGTTTATCCATGCTCTAAAGCAGGAAAAGAAACCTTCATGGATAAGTCTGAGGGCTTAAATGCCTACAAAATAATTCTAAAAGTATGAGGACTAGATCTTGATGCTAATTCATCCAGTGCAGTATTTTTTTCCAGAAATAATCCTCCCTGGCAGCTAGTCATGAGAATCTATCAGATGGACATTCATCTTCATCTATTACACTTTTCCCATTGACATCTCCACTAGGTAATACTGCTTATTCTGTTCAAAGTGCAATTCCTTCTCAGTTGTCCTACCTACTGAGGACTGAGATACTTATATTGACACTTGCGCACATTTTATTTTTTGATAACTCTAGAATGTGGTTTTCTTGAAGGAAAATAAGCTTTCTCACACTAATTCCTTGATGTGCTGGTTTACTACTCTACAGACGCTTCTTCAGAAGAAATTGTTTGATTGTGATGTGTCCTTGGTCAGATGAAAACCTGTTCAATCTTCATGTTGGTAATCATATAGCAGCTAGGTAATAGAAAGAGTTCTGTCCTGAATTAAAATTCTGGCACTAATAGTTATTGGACGTGTACTGTTCAGAAAAATACATATATCTTTTCAGAATATTTGAACCTTTGTCTGTAAAACGAGTGCAAGAATACAAGTAGCAAGTCTGCTCTATGAAATGGGGTAGCATATGAGAACGGGTAATACACTGACTCATGACAGTATATGAAAATGGTTATTTTCTTCCTTTGTTTGTAAACAGAAGATGGCTACACTTTTTCTGACCTAGGATATCGACTAAAAGTTTCATTTTTCTATAAGGTGGATATGCTTTATAATAAGGATCCTAATCAGCAAAATGGATGTGTGTGGAGAAATCCACTGGAAGTGTTACTTCCAACTCCAGTCAAGTGTTGACATGAGTTAGTATGTCTTTGTCTATCATATACTTGTAAATGGTTATATTAGATCAGAAATGCCTATTGTCTACTCATCTGGTATATCTTGTCACTGTATTTGTAACTGGAATGGCAAAAGTAAGGACTATAAATATCATGAAGCCAGAACCATAATTATTTTATGTAACCAACATGTAACCATCAACTAACACAGTGCCTAGCACCTGCTGGATGTTCCATAAGTATATATTGAGGGAATGAATAAATGAATGAACAAGAATAAGATAAATGATTTTAAATGATAAGCATTTTCCTGTGTCTATAATGAAATATCTAAACATACTTTTCAAATCATCCTTTAGAGAGGGTCTCATTAACAACCACATACCAACAGATTATATACATTTCAACACAGTCCTTTACACCCAGGATAAGATTGATAGTACTAGGTATGTTGTTCAATAATGTCTACCACTTAATAAAATACAACAATCACACAAAGTAAATGTGACACTGTAGCATGTGCTATCTGATACTGTTTATTTTGCCCTAAATGTTAATGACATAGTAAGACAACTTTAGCATTGTTTTGTATAGGATGTTTAAAAAAAAAGTAAGGTGGTTTCATGGTTATCAATAAACTAATTTTGGGAAAAGCTTTTTGTATGTAATGTTTGTGTGATCTTGGGCAAATGAGGCTGTCTGTACCCCCCACTACACAGACAAAAGGCAAAATGTAAGAAAAATGTTATTGGGGACAAAGAGGAGTGTGACACCAGAAATAGTGGACTGGATTGTTTGTTGGAAGAAAGGTTGTCCAGTCAAATGTTACAGATCAGGCAAACTTTGAATTACATAAAGAATTTTTTCAGGGAGAAAGCCTTCCAGGCAGAGGAAGCAACATGGACAAAGGCATGAAATGAAACAAAATGAAACCCAAAAACACAAACACAAGAGAATATAAAACATATCAGAAATGCAAGAGGTTGAGTGTAGCTGGAGGATAGTTGTGTGATGAGCCAAACTCATGACAGGACTGACTAGTGAGGCTAAGACATTTGGATTGTGAACAAAGTTAAAGAGAAGACATTAAGAATTTTGATCAAAGAATGACATTGGATCTGTATTTTAGAAAGATCTCTGTGGCAGTGATGTAGAGAATGAATTGGTTGAGAGGATGGGGTGAGACACTAGGTACAAGAAAAGCACTTAGAAGGCTAAAAATAATGCACTAAGTAGCAGAAGAGAAGATGGGGCAGATGAGAGGGATTAAAGTGATATTAAGAAGCTATTTTTTGGAGATGAACTGGTTGAATTGAAGAGGAGAAGGGGTGCTTTTTCTCAGAGACTAAATGAAAGGAAGGAATATTATAGCAAATTTGTCAACTTTGTTATTATGATTTTGAACTTAAAGGAGTTCATGGCTAATGAATTCAATTTAACCCAAGCATTTAGAGCTAGAGAAAAAAGCCAGGAAGTCTACCGAAAATAAGTGTGGTGAGTTGTGAAAAGACTTAAGAAAAAGGCAAAGCCTGGGGAGATGACCGAAGAGAAAGAATGAAATAGTGGACTCAGTAAGACACAAAAGGATTTTCAAAGAACACAGAGGATTCGACGGAGGTTAAAGACTCTAGGTTTGCAATGGTTCTGACCTACACGGTTATGTTATTTTCCCCCCAGCAGTTACTCAATCTTTTAGGTATTGTATATATTGAAGTCAGATCATAGTGCTAATCAGGAGATTTTTCAGGGGATGCAGCAAGGTAAATGTGTGAGGTAGGTAGGGTTTGAGGCGTGAAGATTTGTGAAAGTGATCCAAGCCATGAGGGAGAGTAGGGAGGCAAAGTGGATAAAAACTAAGGGAAAAGAAATAGGTTTTGGAAATCTTGATGATGTCAAAATCAGAGACAGAGCTAGTGCTGGTGCAGGAAACTTGCAATACGGAAAATGGTGATTAAGATGCAAAATATGTGTGTCCTCACTCAGACATGGAGAAGTGTGGAGCCATAGGAATATTAAAGAAGCAGTGCACCACTCATTTGTAAATAAGTGGTTAAAGGGTTGCAAGTGGTCAGAAGGAATGAAAGTCAGAAGACATAATCTTGGAGAAAGAGACACCTGAGCTGGAAAGAAAGACTGAAAATTAACTTAGGCAGAAGAACAAACTGAGAGAATATCTCCCCCTCTCCTTGGAATTGCAAGAAAGTGGTGACAGCATGCACTTGCAGGACTTGAAGTTTTTGTTAAAGCAAAGAAATTCTTGAAAGACATATAAAAAATAAAGCAGGAAGCATTGTTAAAAACAGAATTCAAGAATTTGATTGCTTGGGCAGTGCTGTTAAGTTAAAAACATTTTGATTGATTAATAAAATTTTAATAGAAGCTCTTCAAATATTTTTATCTGCATTTTACTCAAACCCAATTAATTTCTAAAAATATGCAACAGAATTATCAATTCAAAACATCAGATTTTCCTGAGTTTCTCAGGAACTAAACTTCACCGTCAGTTTGATGACTTTGTAGTATTTACAATAGACTTAGCATCAATGTGGCTTAAGGGCTAATTGATTGTTAGCAAACAGAGACCAAATTTATGTTCACTATGACACTTCAACTGGGAAATTGTCCTAAGAACACATTATCAATCTCATTTATTTAATTCTCTGGTGAAATGTGCATTAAATTGGTAATATACTTACAGAAATATCATATTATCTGACAGTTTTAGTATCTAGTATAACTTTGTTAGCTGTTTTAAAGTTAAATTTTTTATTATATAGGTTATATGCTATTTTGTTATATTTTAACAAAACACATATAACTAGAATTGTTTATAAAATAATATTTTAATATATTTTATAAATAATGTTTTATGAAGTTATTAAACAGTTATTACAAAGATTTCATTTCTTTTGGTAAAAATTGTGGTAGAAAAATATTGGATCATATTTATTATTTTGTCCTCTAGCTTGTCTTTTAAAAAAATCCCTATATATTTAATAATGTTTAAATCAACAAAATAACTAAAAAATAAAGATAAAAAAATCCTTAAAATAAAAACGAATTCAAAATAGAATGAATATTCTCAGAGTAAAAGAGAAATAATTCAATAAAGCCAAGAACCAACATTTTCTCACATTGAATGTAAATATGTAATCAACACTGAGTAACCAAAGAGTAATCCCACAGACTGATCATACGAACATCAGGAACAATCAACTTATAATTCATATCTTAATAAATATTTCTGACCTCTTAGTATTTTTGAAGAATCTAGATAGCCTCTCTGTCCTCAATTAATTTATACAATAATTAGAAAATTTAGTCAATTTGATTTATAACTAAAATGGAAGATAGAAAGCCGAATATAGTATAAAAAGTGCATAAGTAACTTCTTATGAGCACTGATTCATTTATTTTTCTAGAAGAAAATAGGGCACAATATGAAAAAGGGGAAAGGTGAGTTTTCTCAAGAAGAATTTGAAAACACACCTTTTATTTTGCCTTTTTTGGGAGAAATTTTAATTTATGGAACTGCAAGCATATAGACTTAAATTGTCTTTGCTAGAGAAGGGGAACATTGACTCTCTGATGTCAGTGACTCCTAGATTAGCTAGAGGAATTGAGATAAAGGGAAAGAGATTAATTTTAGAAAATCTCCATAACTAATCTGAATAATTCCATTTCAATTCCAGGCATTTATAATAGAAATGTTAGAATGCGGTGGGATTTAATAGCAAACACCAAGGGTGACCCCCAAATGTCTATCCTGGTTAATCATTCCTGGGCCCAGAGAAAAACAACCTCATAATCTAAGCATTTTTGGGTTACTACAGAGTTAATAGATTCTTCTGGCTTTGAGATTATCCTCTTTCACCCCAGGGGTTTCTGTTTGGGAGTTGTTGGTGGCAGGGTAGGGGAAGTTGGTCAAAGAAGGGTTAAAGCAAAAGGTGTGAAGGAAGGTGGTCAGGAAGCAGCAGATCTAGGTTTTGTGGGGCGTGAAGCTCATATGATTTCCCATACCCTACTTACACAAAAGAACACAATAGGCACAAAATGGAATGTTTATATAAAATGAGAAAATATTTCACAAAATACAAATTTTGAAGCTGATAAGCATCCAGATCATCACAAAATCTAGAAAAAAATCCCCCAACATTTTAATTATTTAACCACCTAATCTATCCTCTTAATAATATTTCAATTTTTCTACATTTGTTGGCTGCAGACTTTGACAGTTTGTTCATTAAGGTAACAAGTTGAAAGAATAAAAAGTAATTTTTCTCTAGCATAATTGATCAAAATTTGTTTCTTACTATTGATAGTTTAGAAAGTTACTTTCACCTTAACAGCTCACTGGTTGCCATAACAGGTAAATATTTAGAACTGTCATCAAATTACTTTCACATGTAATTTGGGAGGCCTTCAGCAGATCAGTTCAAGCTCCAGGCATTTCAAACCCTATTTCTCTTCCACTATCTACCTAATTGAAAATAAATAAGACATGAAAATAAATAAGACATTCTTCTCTTGTAAAAAACATAGATCATAACCAAAATCAACTAGACCTTTAGAAAAGGAAAAATTTTATCAATTATATAGTAGGATATTAAGCTGAATATTTTTTCAAAATAGTATCCATTTAAATAATAATATCAGTATGACTGAGTTTTAAAACTAATGTTTTGCATGTAATTGAAATACATATGAAAAAAACAAAGAGTGCTGGTAATGGAAATTACGTGACTAATTGCAGAGAATAGTATAACTACATATTTCCTTACTTTCCTTTTTTGACTTATTGAAAAAGTAATTGGGTAAAATGCAGTGCTTAGGGGCACGGACACTCCACGCAGTCAAAAAGTCACATATAACTTATAGTCTGCCTCTGTATCTGTGGTTCTGCATTCGTGGGTTTAACAACTGCCCATTGTGTAGTACCATACTATTTACTGTTGAAAAAATTCTGTGTATAAGTGGACTCACACAGTTCAAACTCATGTTGTTCAAGGGTCAACTGTGTAACAATAATAGTAAAAAACAAGAAAGAGTAGTTGGAGCATTATAAGAGTAAAATTTCTATATTTCACTAGAATTAATTTCATATAAATATTAAGTTGATATTTATAAATTGAGGTGTATATTGTAAGCCCTGCAGAAACCACTAAAAATAATTTTTTAATATATTGAAAAACTCATCAAAGGAATCTAAATGTTGCACTAGAGAATATTCACTTAATCCAAAATAAAATAGTAAAGGAGGGACCTAGGAACACAAAAGACCTGAGACATATATAGAAAACAAAACCCAAAATGGCAGATGTAAATTCAATCTTATCAATAATAACATTAACTGTGAATGGACTAAACAATCCAGTCGAAAGGGACAGATTATTAGACACAATGAAAAAATAAAGATCCAACTATATGCTGCCTACAGGAGACAATTTAGATTCAAAGAAGTGGATTCACAGATGCAGAGAACAAGCTAGTGGTTACCAGTGGGGACAGGGAGGGGGAAAGGCACGATAGTGGTAGGGGAGAGAAAAAGGGGTTATTATGGGATTATATGAAATCATGTGTGTGAAACTTTTGAAAATTGTAAAGCGCTGTAGAATTTAAAGAATCTTTCTTTCAAGAAAAAATAAATTTAAAATAAGATTAACAAAATAAATGAATACAATAATAGACTCACATATAGAAAAAAGATGGAAAAAGATATCACACAAACAGTAAGCCACAAGAAATTTGGAATAGCTATACTAGTATGAGACAAAATAAATTTTCAAACAAAAAAATGTTACAGGAAATAAAGAGTGAAATTTTATGTGAAATAAGGATAACTCCAGCAGGAAAATATAACACTTACAAACATGCATGTATATAAAAATAGAGCCAAAGATACATGAAGCAAAAACTGACAGAGTGAAAGGGAAAAATAAATAATTTAACAATAAGAGTTGAAGTCTTCAATATTCTACTTTCAATAATGGATAGAACAACTAGACAGAAAATCAACAAGAAAATGAAGGATTTGAACAACATTATAAACAAACTAGACCTAACAGACATTTGTAGAACACAACAAAAGCAGACCATATTCAAGTGCATATGGAACATTCTCCAGGGTAAACCATTTACCAGGCCATCAGACATGCTTTGATAGACTTTAAAAGAATGGGAATCACACAAAGTATGTTTATGACCACGATGAAATTAAATTAGAAAAAAATACAGAAAGAAATTTTGGAAATTCACAATTATTTAGAAATTAAACCAGTCTCCTAAATAATCAATATGTCTAAGAATAAATCACAAGGGAAAATAGAAATAATTTTGAGATGAAAGAAAACTCAAATACAATACACCAAAACTTATGAGATGCAGCTAAAACAGTGCTCAGAAGGAAATTTGTAGTTGTAGATGGCTATTTAGAAAATTTCATATCAGTAACATAAATTTCCACCTTAAGGAACTAGGAAAAGAACAAATAATAACCAAATGAAGCAGAAAGAAGGGAAGAAATAATTAAATTGGAGTGAGAATAAATAAGACTAAAAAAAGAAAAAAATCAACCAAATCAGTGTTTAGTTTTAGAAAAGATCAACCAAATTTAAAACCTTTAGCTAGACTGAAGGAGAGAGAGAGAGAGAGAGAGAGTAAGAGAGAGAAAGAACTCAAATTACTAAAACAAGGATTAAAGGAGTGAAGCCATACTGACATTAAAGAAATAAGAATTCTAAGGGAATGCCATGAACAACTTTTTCAAATTAAGTAATTGAGATAAAATGGAAAAATTCCTAGAAAGACACTACCAAAACTGACTTAAGAAGAGATAGAAAATATGAATAGACTTATAACAAGTAAAGAAGCTGAATTGGTGATTTTAAAATCTTTCCACAAAGAAAAGTCACAGGTCCAGGTGACTTTATTCATGAATTCTACCAAACATGTAAAGAAGAATTGATAACAATTACTCACAAACCCTTTCAAAAAATAAAAGAGGAGGAAAGACTTTCAAATTCATTATATGAAGCCAGTTTTATTTTGACACTAAAACCAGAAAAAGACATCACAAGAAATGAAAACTAAAGATGAATATCTCTTATGAATATAGATGCAAACATCCTCAACAAAATATCAGTAAACCAAAGTAATGAACATCTAAACAGTATTAAACACCACTACTAAATAGAATTTGTCCCAGAAATGCAATGTTGTTTTAACATCTGAAAATCAACCTATGTAATACACCATATTAAAGAATAAAAAATAAAATCCACATGATCTTTTGAATAGATGGTTGTGGTGATGGTATCATGGAAGTATCCATATGTTCAAACTCAGCAAGAGGTATACATTAAATTGTGTGTTTTTTTTGTATAGCAACTATCCCTTAATAAAATTAATAAAATAAAATAAAATGAATGGTTAGGACTAATGAAAAGGTAACCCATGCAATGGGAGAATATATTTGCAACTCCTATGTCTGATAACAACTGTATCCAGATTATATAAAAAACTCTTACGTTTCAGTAATAAAAATATGTCATCCAATTCACTATGGGCAAAGGATTTGAACAAATATTGCTTCAAAGAATATATACAAATGACCAGTAAGCACATGAAAAGAAGTTCAACATCTTTAGTCATTAGGGAAATGCAAATCAAAACCACAATGAGATACAACTCCATACCCATTTAGATGGCCATAATTAAAAAAAAATAAAAGATAAGCAATAACACATCTTATTGAGGACGTGGAGAAACAAGGACCCTCGTTCATTGCTGGTGGAATTGTAAAAGAGTACAGCCACTTTGGAAAAAAAAAAAAAAGTTTGGCATTTCCTCAAATGTTACACATTAGTTTAACATATGACCAAGTACTCTTAGGTATTCATCCAAGAAAAAGAAAAACACATGTCCACACAAATATGCATGCATGAACGTTTAAAACAGCATCATTCATAACAACTAAAATGTGGAAACAACCAAAATGACTATCAACTCATGAATGGATAAACAACAATACAAAAGAGAGGTTTACTTGGCAATAAAAAGGAATAGAGTTTTAATACATGCTATAACATAGGTCAACATTGAAAAAATATTTTAATTTAAAGGAACGAGTTAAAACACCAACATATTTTATGATTCCACTTATATGAAATGTATTGAACAGGGAAACCTATAGAGAGAGAATGTAGATTAGTGGTTGCCTAGGACTAAAAGGCAAAGGAATGAAGAGTGACTGCTAACAGGTACATTTGTAGGGTGATGAAAATATTCTAGATATAGATTGTGGTGATGGTAACACAGTTGTGTGAAAATAATAAAATTATCTAACTGTACACTTTTGATAGGTGAATTTTATTATATGTGAATTAGATCTCAATAAAGATATTTAAGACAACAATAACAGAGAAGATTCTTGCCCCTAAGAAGAAAAATCTGGTAAGGTTTCTGGAGACTGTCAGTATCCCAGTAATCTGAATACAAGCTTTTATAGGAAACTATTATGTTAAATGGTATAGAAGACAGAAAATCAATTGCGTATTGTGGTCAAATGTGGAGATGCAAGGAAGCTGTGGTTTGTTGGCCCTTCATAAGCACTGGACTTGCTCCAAGTCAATAAATTGTGCTAGCCTGCTACTTTGGTAACACCCAATAAACTAAGCCTCTCAGTATACACATAATTGTATAGTTTTTTTCTCTTAAGTCTGTGCTGGCCACGTGACCTGTTTTAATCAATACAGTATGGGGAGTAAGTAATGCTCAGCCAATTCTGAGCATAAAACTTAATAAGGTCTGGAAGCTTCTACTTTTATGCACTTGGAAACCACTGTCATGATGTAATGTAGGAATAGCCCCAGGCAGCCCCAGCTGAACTCCCAGTCAATAGCCAACAGCTATTGTGAGTAATCTACCTTGGATATTCTGGCCCAGCATTGCTTCCAGATGACTGCAACCCAGGTGACAATTTGTGGAGAAGAAGAACTTCCCAAGCGAGCCCAGTCAATTCATAAAATCACATAATATAATAAAATAGTTTTTGTTTTAATAAGTTAAGGTGGTGTGTCACACAGATAATTGAAGTATGGAGCACAGTATGTCTCAGACCTACTTGCTGGTGAGGGTGTGGACTTATTAACTTATTACATGTTTTGGTGTAATGTGAAACAGATAAGGGTGCAGTTGATTCAGAAGTTAGTTACTAGTTATCTATTCAATACATATGGCATGTAACTTTGGATTCTAAATAAACCATTCAAGTAATAATTGAAAAGATTCAAAATCCATGTTTCCTTTTGATTAAAACAAGAAAATATCAGGTTTACCTTCAGTCACTTAGTTAATAAATATCTATGAAATTCTTATTTTGTCCTGGGCAATGTGCTAAGAACAGAACACAGCCTTGATTGAAAAAGGATAATTTTACTGCCTACACAGAGCTGCTGGCTTTGGAGATTATGATAACTCACATGAGATATGTGGTGCCCTGAATTTGATAGAAAATAACATGGGAGATTGAAAGAAGTGGATAGGTCCAAGATATGTATAATTGAAATGATGTAAAAGTTTCTAGTTAACTAAATCTGAAATGAGAGATAAAATAAATTGAGGTTAGCTCTTGGGTTTTCAGCTTGGGAAAATAGTAGAATTGGAACAAGTTGACTTTTTCTGTTTTATTGACTTTAAGATTTCCTTGGGATACCTAAGGGAGATATTTAGAATGGAGTTAGGGGTATGAGCCTAAAGCTTATAAAAGAGACATGGGCTAGAATTACAGTTTGCAGTCGTCATAATATGGATGCACATAAGTCTATGAGGAAGACTATGGTTGCCCAGAGAATATTTCAAGGTGAAAGACAAGAGATTTTGAAAGAGAAACAAGGGCATTTAAAGACCTGACAGAGGAAAAAGGGATCACCAAAGAGGATAAGATGTAGACAAGAGTAACAGGAGAGCCAGAGATGTATGATATCAGACTGTCAAATGCATCTAAGAGAATACACAAGATAAGAACTATAAAATGCCAACTGGATTTACAAATAATTCAATTTTTGGTGACTGAAAAAAGCAAATTCAGTAGGATAGTATAATTTCAATGAAGAAGCAAATACACTGATCATAGAAAATACTTTCAAGGTGTTTGGCTGGGAAGGAAAAGCAAGAAATAGGGGAATAGAATAGATGTAAAGAGGTAGTTGGTGGAGAAGGCATTCTGGCTATGATTTTGCATTGTCTGTAGAGAATTGTGAACAATAGTAAAATTGACTAAACCTTTCTGTCAGAGCAGACCACTTAGTTACACTACACATTCGCATAGGAAAAGGAAGATGAGGAATTAAATAAGGATTTATGATTTGTTTTATTTGTTTATTTGCTGTTATAAGAAGGAAAACACATGCATCTGTAGTTAGCCATAGTATTCACCTCAGCTTGACTAAAACTTAGAGAGGTTTCTAAGTCTCCCTTTTCTTAGTGCATTTATTTGAGAAAAGTTGTAATTGCACATTTTTTCTCTGCCCCTTTGACATATAAATATTTTTAAAAGCCTCTTGCTAGTTTTATAACCCAGGACTGTCTCTCAAGGACCTGGGAACAATCCTTTTGAAATGTAATCACCAGGGAAGATAGCACCCTATTTCCCAGTCTCTGAGGGAGGTTTGGAAGATAACTGATGGGTCCTGCTTCAAGTTATAAAAGTACTTTCTATCCTGATGATATCAGAAACTTTACTTTTCCTTTGGGTAAGTTCAATTAGCAAATGTAGATGGCCTATAATCCTCCTATCCCAGTTCCTAAAAACTATCATGTTCATTGTTTCAGCAGAGTTAACAGTGTGTTTTGATCTCTTTTCTCTATTGCATTAGCCTTGATGAAAATTTTCCTTACCTGTTTATCTTTGTGAGTGCATTTTTTGCTTTGACAGGAAGAAATGAGTAGAGTCTGTAGATTCAAGTGAGTGAAGAGCTAATCAATAGAACAGGGTTTCTAAAAATAAAAAGCAGATTAAAGATATATATAAAGATTTGCTTTAGCCTAAAGTACAGACATCCTGTGGTTTGTAATCTACCCAATATTCTCCAAATGACTTCAGACTAAATTGTATTGACTTTCTGTTTGGGAGTAAGTAATGACACTTATTCTTTGACAAGAAAGTGACTATTTGACATCTTTGTGTTATGTTGACCTAAAACAAATAGACTGCCAGTTATTTCTCCAGCAAAAATGGGTCTGCAACCATGGCAAGCCACATATAAGTGCCTGCGCAGAAGGGGAAGGGGAACTTTTTTAAATAGAGAAAGAAAGGAAGTTGGGAGGGCTATAGTAAACAAAGAGTCAATTAGAAGACTTGAGAGTCCAAACTACAGTGGCTTTTCACTGGCTAAGTTGTGACAGTCTCTTATTGGTTGAGCTCTTGCCAGTCCAAGCAAGAAGAGGAAGTTTTTCTTCTTCCTGTTGGGCTCTGCTAACATTGTAAGGCATGAGAGCTCCCCCTTCTGGACTCCCAACTCTATTTTAATTGAGGTTTCTGTTTATTAATGTTTACATTTCTGCCTTTTGATCTAGATCTTTCTCTGAAGGCATTTCTGATCAAGAGCCTGGTTTTCCAGTTTCAATTGTTTTTTTCCCCTCAATTGGAAACATATTGAGACTACATTTAAGTAACAAGAAGGAGTAGAAGGGAGAGTTCTTAGGTACTTTTAATCTAAAGTTCATATGTCATCAAGTTCATAGACATTGGAGGTTCTCTAAAGCATTAGGACATCATCAAAACTTTGATGACAAACTTCCAACAAGCCTGGTCTGGACATCTTGGGAAAGCTGTCTCATCAGATGTTGTCTGCTTCAATTCTAGAAAAATTTTATTTTCAGATGACCAAATGATGTGCAGGTCCAGTCAGGATTTGATGCTTTCTATAGATGGGTTGTGTGAATCCAAGAGTCTATTCACTGGAGTTTGGCAACAAAAAGGTTTGTTAGCAATATTTGACAGTGAGGTTGAAGAGAGTTCTAATGGAGGTGTGTATCTTTTCCAATTGATGAAATCTCCTAGGTGTGATGATTAAGGTCTTATTCTCCTGAGAACACACTGTGGAAAGATTGCTCTGCCAAAACATGATTATTTTTAATAGAAGCAATTAGGCCTTTGCAATGTTGGAGTATCTCTCCTTTTATCAGTTGTGGGTCAAAAGAGGCAGGAGCCAAGTGCATTAGATATCCTGTCACTATCTCAAAGGCTGAGAGTTTATGAGTTTCAAAAGGGATGGATCTGAGATTTAGAAGGACCAATGGCAATGCTTTCGGCCAAAGAATTTGGAGGGCCTCTACGAACTTTGCCAACTGAGTCTTGAAAATGTTGTCATTTCATTCAACTAAACCAGAGATTGAGTGTGGTAAGTGCAGTGAAAGTGTTGTAAAACCAGCCAAATAGCACAGACTTGTCAAAGTACCTGACCAGTAAAATGGAGTCTCTGTCATATGAAGTTTGAGAGGAGTTTCCCAGGTAGGGAAAACCGTTTCCAAAAGGACTTTAACCACAAAATAGGCAGTAGCCACAGAACAGAAAAAGCTTCACTCAAGTGTGTAAACATACAGACCATGACTAAAATTTTTTATATCTATGATAGGAGGAAGTTATATTAAATCCATTTGCCAGACCTTGAATGGTCCACTAGGTAGCTTAAAATTTCAGGGAGCAGTACTAAAAGGCTTCCCTTCGTTATATTTTGGACGAGTGGGACAAATGATGTAGGCAGTTTTTGTGGCCTTGTTAATGTTTCCCCATCAGCACTGATTCATAAAGGCTGTCATTTTGTCAGTAAACCAATGGTTTAATGCATGTAAAGCAGTGAGGAGTGGGAATTTTAGAATCTCTGGGAAAACTGGGTTGCTATTTGTCCAAACCAGAACTTTCTCTTTTTAACAAGTCAGCAGTTGTTGAATTTTTATTCTTGTTTTTCCTTTTCTGAGGTCAATTGTTGGATTCTTTAGCCAGTTTTTTCCTAAGTTGTCCTTTGGGGAAATATCTTTTTGGACCATGACAGAGATTTAGCTGCTGTTGGTTACTTTAAGGGTAATATTCATTGTGGAAATGTCAGCAAGCTGATTTCCCTTAGCTTCAAGAAATTCAAATTTAGAATGCCCTGGAATCTTAATAATAGTTTAAGTGACAAGTAAAAGTATTTCACCCATTAATTCCTGAACATAAGAGCCATTTAAAGTTTTATTTCTGCTGAAAGTAAGGAAGCCACATTGCTTCAGTAACATCCAAAATCATGAGTTACTCTTGAAAGCATACTTAATATATTGGCAGTTTTGCACTTGGCTAAACTACAAACCCATGTAACAGTGTATAATTGAGCCTGTTGGGCCAAAGTAACCATAGTTAAAGGTGCTGCCTCAACAACATCAAAGGGAGTTGAACAAGCATGTCCAGGATATGTGCCATTGTCACATTTTAAATAAGAACCATCAGTGAACCAGAAGTCAGCATTACCCAAAGGCATTTCTTGCAGATCATCACAAGGAGTCAAGAGATGATGTATCAGTGTTAAGCAGTGGTTAGGTACTGACTTGGTGACAGAAGGGAGAAGAGTGTTAGGGTTAAGGTTATTGTAATGTAAGAAAGTTATGTAAGGACCAGTTAACAAAAAGACTTCATAGGAGGTGAGGTGGCTGACTGAGAAATGTTCAGTGTAATGAGAATTCAGGAGAGCTTCTACTGTATGAGGTACAAAAATGGTTAAAAAACATCCCTCAAAGATTTTCTTGGCAGCCTTAACCAAAAAGCATGGCTCCAAGGCAAAGGGGATCCCTGTGCCACAGGCTCCAGCTGCTGGCTATTAAACCCTATGAGTTGATGGTACTCCTCAAGTTTTAGGTTGAGTACCCCAAGGGCACTCCCTTCCTTTTCATATACAAAGGAGAAAAGAGAATCTGATAACTAGGATGGCCAAGGGCAGACAGGTTCATCGAACACTTCTCTAAGGTCTTACATGGTACATTATCTGGTTCTTCCCGTAAAACTCAGCTGGGAGTATTGTTCTTTAGTGAAACATGCAGAGGTTTGGCCATAAGAGTGAAATTTGGAATCCAATTTCAGCAATAACCCACTAACCCAAGAAAACCTCATGGTTGGCACTTGTTTTGGGGTTTTGGAAAACTTAGGACACCATGAAGCCTATCTGGACCTACATGTAGTCCTTGCTATGATATCAGATGCCTTAAATATCAAACTTGGGTTTGGGCAAACTGCAATTTTTCCTTGGCAAGCTTATGTCCCTTTAAGGCTAAGATCTTTAGCAAGTGGATGTCATCTTCCTGTGAGGGGGCTTGAGAATGAAAACAAAGAAGCAAATCACCCACATACTGCAACACAGTGGAAACTCTAGGGAACTTTATGTCACCCAGATCAGTCTTCAGGATTTATGAGAAATAAGAACTCTCAGTAAAACCCTGAGACATTATGGTCCAGGTGAATATTTTTTCCTTCCCAAGTGAAGGCAAAAAGGCACTGACTAGCTTCATCAACTGGAATACTAAGGAACACACTGGATAAATCAATTACAGTAAGGAATTTACTTCGGGTGGGAATGGATGTTAATAACATATGAGGGTTAGGGACTACAGGGTGTTGAGGGATAACAGTGTTTGTCTATTTCTTGCAGGTACTGGACAAACCTCCAACATCAGCCCTTAGGTTTTAGGTTTTGTCACCAGTAAAACAGGAGAAATACAGGAAATAGTACAAGGGACAATGAGACCTTGAGCCTTGTAGTCTTCTATTATGGAATTTATACCTTGAAGAGATTCTTTAATTTAACTTGACTATAGGGTTTTGATTAATTCTGGGGAGAGGTTTTGAGGATCTATTTGAATCTTGATGGGAGGTGCTCTGTAAATTTTGCCAACATCATTTGGAGATTTTTTTCCCTTAGGAGGGTGGTAGCTGATTCAAGAAGGACAGATGACAAGAGTCTCCAGAATCTGCTGTAGTATTGTCAGAGACAGAGCAAATAAAATGTGTCAAAGTATCATTTAATTCACCTGGTTGGTTACTTGATGACTACTGTCAACTTCTAGAATTACCTCCTGCTTTTGGGAGAAAGACATTCTGGCATGATAATTTTCTACATCTCGGCCTAAGAAATGGATAGGAACCAAGAAGGAAAGGACCTAAACAAAAGAGACTAAGTTGAGAAACAGAAACCTCTTGAGGTTCTTTAGAGATCTCCACTATTTCAACTGTTTTAGTTCTCCAAGGTAGGGGCTGCTGGACAGTAGGGGGGTTGAACCCTGAGAGTGCGGCTCTGGTGTCAGTTAGGACTGGAAGAGATTCATCCTCAATCTGGAAAAATGTTTCTCTGGGCCAAGTAAGAGGGAGGGTTGGGGAGAATCCCTGTGGTTCCTCAGAGCCCCATCACTGAGAACTGGGTGGACATTGGAAAACCTGGTTCAAGGTGCCTGAAGTGCTCAGATTTGTAACAATCTCTTGGAAGCCATTTTATCTTTAATCATTTGTTTGCCTCAGTTAATCTTAAAATGTTACCTTGCAGAGAGGCAATTTTAGGGTCCTGATGAGGTTTGGAACCCTCAAAATTGTTTCTGTCAGGACTGTCTCCCATTGGCTGAACTCTTCCCAGGCAAGGAGAGGAGTCTTTCTTCATCCTGTTGGTATCTGCTGTCATCTTAGGGCAAGAGAGGTCCCCTTTCTGTCCTCTTGACTCTATTTTAATTGAGTTAATGATTATTAATTTTTACAGTTGGATATCTAAAATTAACCAACAGCGTATATGGACATTTGTTAAATTTGCAGCCACAATTTTTACTGTCATCTTATGTCTCTTCAAGGTTTGTTTAAGTTAGATAATAATTGAGGGAAAACACTAACTGATTGTTTCTTTTCTTACCATTTACTCTTAGTTTATTTTTGCATATTTCAAAGCACTTTTTACAAAGACATGGATAGTGTTTATTTCATTGAATTGAACCCCTACTTTTAGTTGAGACATCACAGTGAAGTACCAATACTGTTGTGTCTTGAATAGCAAAGGAATTCATTATTGAATTCAGATTAAACATTATGTTCTTTATTCTTTAATAATAGTCAATATAAGACTTTCTCATTTAGATAATATTTCTGCTCAGTAAAAAGAAAAATTTTCTCATAATTAGACTTTTCAACAATGGGATTATTTGCTTTTCAAAGGAAAGAAATCTCTGTCCCTGAAAGTGTCAGGTGTCTAGAGAAAGATCAAGCTGTGATAGAAAGGCCCTTGTTTCTGTTTTCTTGGCCCTGCCATTGCATGCACTCCCACCCCACAGCTTTGTCTCCTGGCTGTCCTGCAGAAGCAGAGGCAGAACTAACCTGCCATCAGGCCCCTGAAGTGATGCTTCTGGGAAGCTAGCCAGGCCTCTTTTGAGGGTCCGTGAGACCTGGGAGCCCACCTTGTTCTGGTACTTC
This sequence comes from Balaenoptera physalus, assembly GCF_965194825.1. Taxonomy (NCBI): domain Eukaryota; kingdom Metazoa; phylum Chordata; class Mammalia; order Artiodactyla; family Balaenopteridae; genus Balaenoptera; species Balaenoptera physalus. The sequence goes on along the minus strand of NC_138896.1, from coordinate 46,293,113 downwards.
CTAAGGGGTGTGAATTGAACACATTACCTAGTTTTATTGGGTTTCAGTTTGCTCATAAGTAATTTACACACAGGCTATAAAGTTGAAATAAACTAACATATAGCTTATTTTGAAAATTATAAATAAATATATGAGCAGTCAGTGTTTTATCAATGGTTACCACTATAAATTTGTTTATGCAAATAGACTGTTTTAGGTGATGACATAAACCAGTACCCTAACCATGATATCCAGCTTTCAAGAGACACCAGGCTCATTTCCAGCCACTATTGATGCTGGATATTGCATGTGGTATCAAGCATTCATCCTTGACTTCTTTTACTAGTGTTTTCTGAAAGTGCAGGGAAAGTGGGGTTCTCAGAGTTTCCGGGTGTGTCTTCAGTTGGTGTTATTTCAACAATCTCACATGTACATTCAGGGTAGAGCAGAAGCAAGAGAGGCAGGCAGTACAGGTGGTGACATTTCTTCTAGAATCAAGTTTCCCATTGCTGAGAGTAGAAGTTCTCACTAAAGGCAATAAGAGCCTATACAAACAGTCATGGGTTGATGCACTCTGATAATCTTACTTGATTTTTACTTTGAGAATATACCACAGTGTCTCATTAGTTGAATTTCCCAGTCATGCCTTTGAATAAGGAATATGTAACTCTGGCAGGAGGACAGGAGTGATGTTAAAAAAAAAAAAAAAAAGGTAAATACCCTCTATCATTCTTAAATCATTTCTACTGAAACTGTACACCCTTCCCACAGCAGAAAACATGTTGATATTCAATTAAAAATAGGAGTTGAGATATCCTAGCCTCGCGAGGATCCAGGTGTTTGATTATAGACATGAAATAGTGTTCAAAGAGACAAGTTAGCACCAAAAACGATGAGGAAAATAATTAGTTGAAGGATAAAAAGTTCAATGGCCATTTTGCCCTTCAAGAAGAAGGTAACTATAAGAAATAATTACACTTTGGAGACCCAGGTGCATTAGATAACATATTTTAAAACTGGAGCTTGCAACTATATTTAAAGCCTCTCAGTGAAGGACCAATTGTCTCACTTTTCCCTCTTATCTTGTTAGAATTTGTTTAAGGTGAACTCAGCTGGTTTGGGTACTAAAATCATTGGAACTCTAAAATGAAGTTCAACATCTTACCTGTGTCTAGGTTGATTCTGCTACATATCTCTAAATAACCATTTACAGATAGTGCATGACAATAAGCTCTCATGGATATTGCATTCTTCCTCACAAAGTAGTCACCAGGTATGTCCATACACTTATTTCAATAATAATGACATTGTCCTCAAATTTCCCTCCTATATATTGGTGGTGTTAATAGAAGGGGAGTAATGTCCTGTGTAAATGCTAATACTAAATTTGTAAAATAACAAATTCTGAGGTAATTTTTCAAGTTTTCAAAAGAAAAATAAGAACCTTAATATTGATAGGTTTTATGAAGAAAAGTTAAATAAATATTACAGAAGATTAAATTTGGGTTACCAGATTGTGCATTTTATGTTGGTTATCCTCATGCTTTTTTCTTTCTCTTTCTGCATCGATGGCACATATACCTACATTTGCCTTTAATTTTGTAAGCTGTATATAATTGTATATCCAGCTAGTATCATTTCATAATTTGTAATAAACTATTCATTTTTTCAGTATTAACTATTCTTGTTATTTATTTGAAAAACCAAGTAATATCAAAATCAAAATCAAAAACTTGAAGTTTAGGAAAATTAATATTGGTATCAAGTAAATAATACCTTTTCTTTTATTCCAACTATATAATGTGCTATGAATCTTCTCTGGTAGATATTTTCTTATACCCTATTTGCAAATATGTATTCTAGGCTTGCTTTCTGCTGTATTTAAATGCATGATAGAATCATTTTATGAGTATACAATCACTTCTAAAATTTTATTATGCCAATTTAAGACATTACTTTCTATTTAAATTGTGTCATATGATACCAAATAGTCCTTGTCTTCTGTTCATTAGGGAGGGAAACTAATAAAGGATAAAAGATAGAATTCAAACTGGATATGGTGCTCAAGAAAAATTTGAAACGTTTTTGAAGGCACCAATTTCAATCCAGTTCACTATTTAAACAGCCTCATGAGTTTGACAGGCTAATCTATTAGTTAAGAGAGGAGTACTATGCAAAGGCTCTTGGATATGCAAATTAACAGTATTAATTTGCTCCAGCAGCTATATATTTTAAGTTTAAGTGTTGGAACTTAGCTAAGGCAATAAGACCAAATCAAGTCTCAGTAATTTACATTTTTGTAGTTCTTCTTAAAGCAATCTAGGATTGAATGTTATTGCCAAAAGAAGGCATCAACTAGTATGTAAAAAGCACTGCACTCTAGGCTATGTGGTTAAGTAAGATCTCTTGTCAATTTACAAGATTTCTGCTTAAGCTGGTAATATTTTCATAAGTCATACGCTTTTCTGGGTGTTAAATGATGGTAAATAGGATCCCTGAAATCAAGTGACATTTTAAAGTGACAAGAGTATTTCATTTTCTTTGAAGTCTGTTCATTTTCTCTAGTTGTCTCCATTTTCATCCTTGCTGTGCCCTTAAGGCACAAACCAGAGTCTCCTTTAAAAGGCTTTTAAACTCAGCCCCAACATCAAAGCAAATGAGGAGCCAGGACTGAAATCAGCTTTAAATGTGTCCTTATATTTTTTTTCAGCTGTTTCTCAGAGTTGGTAAGTCACACTCAATCATTTCTTGTGTAATGTTATCCTATACAGAGTTTGAAGCCACTGAAAATAATATTTCGCTATTCACTTTGACTATGTCAAGGATTTAGAGAAAACTTACTTGAAGTGGTTCATTTCACAAAGGTAAAAAATTCTGCTTCATTCAGCCCTGCTGCATGATTACAGAATACTGATTTTCTCCTAGAGAATCCTCGTGATTATACAGAGGCAATAATCTGAAATTACCTATCACAAAAGGACAGTGTTAAGAGGCTACACTGCTCTATTCCAGACAGGCAATTTTCAGGAGTGTAAGTCCCTCATGGATATTTCAAAGGATGGAGCTTATTAAAGTGTATCTTGAAAAGGCTTATTTCATCTCACATTATTTTTACATACTTTAAAGCAGACTCCTTACCTCTGAGACCCCTGTAAGTGTGACCTCATTTCCCACACACTTAGTCCAAATTACTGCTGATGGGATAAGGTTAAGCCAACCAGATTGCATAGCAGTGGACTACCCTGGATAAATATCAGTCGTCAAAAAGGAAATAGCGACACCAGAGCCACGATTCTAAGAGTGATGTGGAAGAGACATTAGCAATGAGCCATGGCTTCAATGCATTGCATTATGCAAATTGTGGATTGTACTATTTCAGGTAATTTCTTTTCAACAAGCACATTTGAAGCTGTAAGACAGGGAGGAGGATAAGCCATCTGTCAGAATCCAGTTACTTCATTTATCTACATTTATCTTCATTTATCTACATATACAATGAGCCATTTCCTGTGTATTTTTCCTAAGAGTCTAAGATATAAGTGTGTCTTAAAATATTAATTGTGAGAAGCAAACCCTCCCTACCACAGGACCACTAGTGTACTGGTTTATGTCAAAAAGGTAAGTTGCTTCTTTTCAGATTTTCCATAGCTACTATTTCAACCAGTTTTGAGTGTGCCTTACCTGCAGCATCTCTGGCTTACAAAAGAATTTCTGTTACAAAATCTCTGGTTAACATTACACTTTAAAATTGACCCACCATTTCTAACACCCACGCTCTATTCCGAGGCTTTGAGAATGATTTTGTATGTTCTCCCAGCACTTTCTGTCCACACTCACTGTCCACATCCTCCTTGTTTCATGGGCTTGTAGTACTAGTATCTGAAAACAAATTGGCCTCAGTCACCAACTGTAAATTCAGTTGAGAACTGGATATATTTTGTTATTTACATGCACTACAGAGGAGGGTCACGTGGTCTGATGTGGAGTCAGCAATGTCTGTCACATTCAACACAGAGTCTTGAGTGGCAAGGTAGTTTTCCCAATATTTTCCTCTTTTCACTCACAGACTTTTCCAAGATATCCTCTATTGCAGCAGTCCCCAACCCTTTTGGCACCAGGAACCGGTTTCATGGAAGACACTTTTTCCATGGACTGGGGCGTGGTGGGGGTTGGGGATGGTTTCAGGATGATTCAAGTGCATTACATTTATTGTGCACTTTATTTCTATTATTATTACATTGTAATATATAATGAAATAATTATACAACTCACCATAATGCAGAATCAGTGGGAAACCTGAGCTTGTTTTCACTTGCCACTCATTGATAGGGTTTTGATATGAGTCTGCAAGCAATTGATTTATTATGGTCTCTATGCAGTCAAACCTCTCTGCTAGTGATAATCTGTATTTGAAGCCACTCCCTAGTGCTAGCATCACAGCCTGAGCTCCACCTCTATCATCAGGCATTAGATTCTCATAAGGACCACACAACCTAGATCCCTTGCATGCACAGTTCACAGTAGGGGTCATGCTCCTATGAGAATCTAATGCCACCTCTGATCTGACAAGAGGCAGAGCTCAGGAGGTAATGCGAGCAATGGGGAGTGGCTGTAAATACAGATGAAGCTTCACTCGCTCGCCTGCCACTCACCTACTGCTGTGCAGCCAGGTTCCTAACAGGCCATGGACCAGTATCAGTCCATAGCCCCAGGGGTTGGGGACCCCTGCTCTATTGTGTTTCCACCACTTCCTTCCCACTGACTCACTTGAATAGTAATAGTTTACAGTTCAACACTAGACTTAAAAATTGACATCTGAAAAAGCTCTCTTCTGGCAAATAACTACCTGCAAATTGTCAACTTTTGCACCTCTCCTAAGTCAGTCCTTACTGTTTATTTGCCAACTTTTTGCTGATTTGGTGTGGGTTCCCCCAGAAGAAGATCTTGAGACAAGGATTCAAGTGCAAGTGGTTTACGTGGGAAGAGGAGGAAACCCTGGCAGGGGAATGGGAACCTAAGACAAGGAAGGGAAGGGAGCCACTAAAGTGTGAATCATTAAACCAGCCAACACTTGCAATGAGAACTCACACATGGAGAAATTTGGGGAGGTAGTGTAGAATGCATGTCTTGGAATTATTCACCCAAGAGGGGAGAGAACTGAGGTATATATACACCAACCCCCCAACAGGTATGAAGTGAGGACTAATGGAAGGACCAGTCCAGATGTTAATTCACGAACACTTCAGCCTGTCATGAACACATGTCGAATGGCTTGAGCAAAAGGCTTTGGCACTGGAAATTCCCCAGCGGACACTGAAGGGACTGTGGCTAAAAGTATGGATGGGGCCCCATAAGTCTTCTTACATCTGCAACAGACACCATTCCCTGTTCATGACGTTTTCCTTCCACAGAGGAGTCTTTTACTAATCTTCTCTCTCTCTATATCTTCTTTAGGGCTTCTTAAATTTGATATTATCTAGGTTTCCATGCTGGGCTATCTTTTCTGTACTCTTCCTTGACAGGACCCTAAAAGCATCAATTACCTATTCCTCACAGATGACTCCTCAAATTCTATCCACATCCCAGCTTAAATGCCACTACCTTCATGACAGTTCCTCTGATATTCACTCTCCCCTCATCAGTGAACTCACTGTTTTTGGCTTACAAAGGACTTTGCTCTGTTTCTCTTATGTATGCCATTCTCTGAAGTGATTTCTGGAACAGATCAAATTTAAAGTAAGATGAGTAGGATTAGCTCATTTTCTTGGGAACAAATTTATTTTCAGAATGATGTAAACTGCAGTGTTTGTTTGTCATAAACAATCATTTAACCACAGTAACTGCTTTAGTTAAAAAAAAATCACTGTAACATGATGACAAACATATTTTCGTGCACCTTGCAGGTTTTTGAATTTTGCTTTTTTAATAGCGATATTATACCTATTTTTAGTTTTTAATTATATATATAGTAAAAGTAAATTTATGAGAAAATTGAATAGATAGTAATATGAGTAATAAAGTAAAAGTCACTTGAAATCTTAGTAATGAGAGATAACTGCCATTAACTTGTTGATCAGCACTATTTTATGTAGATATTTATGTGTATAATCATAGGCATCAACTTCATCATGACACATGTAATTTCTTTGATGAGATCTTTTAAATAGTCTTTTTTCACATTTTCAAAATATTATAAGAATGTAATTATGCTTGTGTAGAAACTAGATTTTTCTCAGATATTCTATTAAAAATGACATCCTGTATAATTATATTTCCCATTTGATTCTAGTAAATAAAAACACTAGTTTTGTATACTTAATTTTTCCTCCAGTAAACTTACTCAGTTATTAGTTGCTCAATTATTAATTCCAATAATTTATTTAGAGCTTTTTGTCATGTTTTATATGCAAATAACCAAAACATCTGCAAATAATGATAATCTTGAGCATCAATCCTTTTTTTCCTCCTTGTTTTACTGTACTGACTAAGACTTCCCAGGTTGAATAAAAGTGGAAATAGTAGACTTTTGTCATTTGATTGATAATATTTCCAAAGGTTTCTAGTATATTCATGTTACCATATTTGCCTATTAGTGTGGGAATGACATTTCTTAATTTCCCACTACTCAACTACTGAATTCCGGGATTAATTGAACTTTATCATGGTATACTGTCTCTAAGGTATGGGTGGGTTCTGTATAAAGATATTTTAAGGTTTTTGTGTTTATGTTCATGAGTCATATTTTTCTATAATTTTTCTTTTTTGTATCATTTTGTCTGGTTTAGAATCAAGGTTAGATGAGTCACATATTATAAACTGTGAAAATATTTGCATATTTGATTCTAAACAGTGATAAGCTTCTGTGATTTGGAGCCCCTTGGAGAGTCTGATGAAATCTCTCTGGAGCTTCCTGGTTGGTGACCATGTGGAGGTGCAAGAGAGTGTCACACCCAGAAAGGGCAGGGAAGCTCCACACACTCTGCCCTCTGCATCTCTTCCATTTGGCAGACCCTGAGTTGTATCCTTACATAATAAACTGGTAATCTAATAAAAAAAAAGAAAGAAAGAGAAAGAAAAGAGACCGGTCTATGCTTTGCCCAGTGAAAACCACAGAAACCAACACAACTACTTTCATACATACTGAGTTTATTGCCCTGCTCGAGATTTTCCATTCAGGGTTAAGGGTGCCTATCACATCCCTAGGTCAGTGTCTCAGTTCAGGATTATAAAAGTAAACTTGGGGGGTGTCTTCAAGATGGTGGAGCAGTAAGACATGGAGATCACCTTCCTCCCCACAAATACATCAAAACTTCACCTACATGTGGAACAACTCCTACAGAACACCTACTGAACGCTGGCAGAAGAACTCAGAATTCCCAAAAGGCAAGAAACTCCCCATGTACCTGGGTAAGGCAAAAGAAAAAAGGAAAAACAGAGACAAAAGAATAGGGATGGCACCTGCATCTCAGGGACGGAGCTGTGAAGGAAAAGTTTCCACACACTAGGAAGGCCCTTCACTGGCAGAGACGCTGGGTGGGTGAAGGGGAAGCTTCAGAACCACAGAGGAAAGCACAGCAACAGGGGTGCAGAGGGCAAAGCAGAGAGATTCCTGCACAGAGGATTGGTGCCAACCAGCACTCACCAGCCTGAGAGGCTTGTCTGCTCACCTGCCGGGGCAGGTGGTGGCTGGGTGCTGAGGCTCAGGCTTCAGAGTTCAGATCCCAGGCAGAGGACTGGGGGCTGCATGATCACAGCCTGAAGGGGACTAGTGCACCATAGCTACCTGGGAGGGAGTCTGGGAAAAACTCTGCACCTGCCTAAGAGGCAAGAGGCCATTGTTTTGGGCTGCGTGAGGAGAGGGGATTCAGAGCACCACCTAAACAAGCTCCAGAGATGGGCATAAGCTGCAGCTATCAGCATGGGCATCAGAGACAGGCATGAAACACTAAAGCTGCTGTTATAGCCGACAAGAAGCCTGTGTGCAAGCACAGGTCACTATCCACACCTCCCCTCCCGGGAGCTTGTGCAGCCCACCACTGCCAGGGTCCCGTGATCCAGGGACAACTTCCCCGGGAGAACAAACGGCATGCCTCAGGCTGTTGCAACATAATGCCAGCCTCTACCACTGCAGGCTTGCCCCACATTCCATACCCTTCCCTCCCCCCAGCCTGAGTGAGCAAGAGCTCCCTAATTAGCTGCTCCTTTAATCCCGTCCTGTCTGGGTGGGGAACAGAAGCCCTCAGGCGACCTACATGCAGAGGCGGGGCCAAATCCAAAGGTGAACCCCAGGAGCTGTGTGAAAAAATAATAGAAAGGGAAATTTCTCCCAGCACCCTTAGGAGCAATGGATTAAATCTTCACAATCAACTTGATGTACACTGCATCTGTGGAATCCCTGAATAAACAATGAATCATCACAAAATTGAGGCAGTGGACTTTGGGAGCAACTGTAGATTAGGGGTTTGCTTTCTGTATCTAATCTGCTTCTGGTTTTATGTTTATCTTAGTTTAGCATTTAGAGTTTATTATCATTGGTAGATTTGTTTATTGATTTGGTTGCTCGCCTCCTTTTTTTATTTTATACCTATATGTGGTTTTTTTCCATTTTCTCTTTTTGTGAGTGTGCATATGTATGCTTCTTTGTGTGATTTGTCTGTATAGCTTTGATTTTGCCATTTGTCCTAGGGTTCCCTTTTTTGTTTGTTTGTTTTGTTTTTTTTTAGTATAGATTTAGTGCTTGTTATCATTGGAGGATTTTTTTTTTGGCTTGGTTGCTCTCTTCTTTCTTTCTCTCCTTTTTTTTAATTTTTTTTAATTTTTATATCATAATAATTTTATTTTATTTATTTACTTATTTTTCTTTCGTTTTTTTTCCCCTCCCTTTTCTTCTGAGCCATGTGGCTGACAGGGTCTTGGTGCTCTGGCCGGGTGTCAGGCCTGAGTCTCTGAGGTGGGAGAGCTGAGTTCAGGACATTGCTCAACCAGAGACCTCCTGGTCCCATGTAATATCACATAGCAAAAGCTCTCCCAGAGATCTCCATCTCACTGCTAAGACCCAGCTCCATTCAACAACGAGCAAGCTACAGTGCTGGACACCCTATGCCAAACAACTAGCAAGACAGGAACACAACCCTATCCATTAGCAGAGAAGCTGCCTAAAATCATAGTAAATTCACAGACACCCCAAAACACACCACCGGATGTGGTCCTGTCCACCAGAAAGACAAGATCCAGCCTCATCCACCAGAACAGAAGCACCAGTTCCCTACACCAGAAAACCTACACAACCTGCTGAACCAACCTTACTCACTTGGAGCAGAAACCAAAAACAATGGGAACTACAAAACTGCAGCCTGTGAAATGGAGACCCCAAACACAGTAAGTTAAGCAAAATGAGAAGACAGAGAAATACACAGCAGATGAAGGAGCAAGATAAAAACCCATGAGACGAAACAAATGAAGAGGAAATAGGCAGTCTACCTGAAAAAGAATTCAGAGTAATGTTAGTAAAGATGATCCAAAATCTTGGAAATAGAATGGAGATAGTACAAGAAATGTTTAACAAGAAGCTAGAAGAACTAAAGAGCAAACAAACAATGATGAACAACACAATAAGTAAAATTTAAAATTCTCTAGTGCTTCCCTGGTGGCACAGTGGTTGAGAGTCTGCCTGCCAATGCAGGGGACACGGGTTCGAGCCCTGGTCTGGAAAGATCCCACATGCCGTGGGGCAACTGGGCCCATGAGCCACAACTACTGAGCCTGCACGTCTGGGGCCTGTGCTCTGCAACAAGAGAGGCCGCGATAGTAAGAGGCCCATGCACCATGATGAAGAGTGCCCCCCACTTGCCACAACTAGAGAAAGCCCTCACACAGAAATGAGGACCCAACACAGCCATAAATAAATAAATTGGTTAATTAATTAAAAAAAAATCTTAGATTATAAAAAAAAATTATCTAGAAGGAATCAATAGCAGAATAATTGAGGCAGAAGAACAGATAAGTGACCTGGAAGATAAAATAGTGGAAATAACTACCACAGAGCAGAATAAAGAAAAAAGAATGAAAAGAATTGAGGACAATCTCAGAGACCTCTGGGACAACATTAAACACACCAACATTTGAATCATAGGGGTCCCAGATGAAGAAGAGAAAAAGAAAGTGTCTGAGAAAATATTTGAAGAGATTATAGTTCAAAACTTCCCTAATATGGGTAAGGAAATAGTCAATCAAGTCCAGGAAACTCAGAGATTCCCATACAGGATAAATCCAAGGAGAAACATGCCAAGATACATATTAATCAAACTATCGAAAATTAATACAAGGAAAAATATTAAAAGCACCAAGGGAAAAGCAACAATTAACATACAAGGGAATCCCAGTAAGGTTAACAGCTGACCATTCAGCAGCAACTCTGCAAGCTAGAAGAGAGTGGCAGGACATATTTAAAGTGATGAAAAGGAAAAACCTACAACCAAGATTACTCTACCAAGCAAGGATCTCATTCAGATTCAATGGAGGAATTAAAACCTTTACAGATAAGCAAAAGCTAGAATTCAGCACCACCAAATGAGCTCTACAACAAATGTTAAAGGAACTTCTCTAGGCAAGAAACACAAGAGAGGGGTTTCCTTGGTGGCACAGTGGTTGAGAGTCTGCCTGCCAATGCAGGGGACACGGGTTCGAGCCCTGCTCTGGGAAGATCCCACATGCCACGGAGCAACTGGGTGCATGAGCCACAATTACTGAGCCTGCGCATCTGGAGCCTGTGCTCCGCAACAAGAGAGGCTGCGATAGTCAGTGGCCCGTGCACCGCGATGAAGAGTGGTCCCCGCTTGCCACAACTAGAGAAAGCCCTCACACAGAAACGAAGACCCAACACAGCCATAAACAAATAAATAAATAAAAAGAACGTGAATTTCTTAAAAAAAAAAAAAAAGAAACACAAGAGAAGGAAATGAATTACAATAACAAACCCCAAACAATTAGGAAAATGGTTACATGAACATACATATTGATAACTACCTTTAATGTAAATGGATTAAATGCTCCAACCAAAAGACATAGACAGGCTGAATGCATACAAAAACAAGACCTGAACATACGCTGTCTACTAGATACCCACTTCAGACCTAAGGACACATACAGACTGAAAGTGAGGGGATGGAAAAACATATTCCATGCAAATGGAAATCAAAAGAAAGCTGGAGTAGCAATTCTCATATCAGACAAAATAGACTTTAAAATAAAGACTATTACAAGAGAAAAAGAAGGACACTACACAATGACCAAGGGATCAATCAAAGAAGAAGATATAACAATTGAAAATATTTATGCACCCAACATAGGAGCACCTCAATACATAAGGCAAATGCTAACAGCCATAAAAGGGGAAATCAACAGTAACACAATAATAGTAGGGGACTTTAACACCCTTTCACCAATGGACAGATCATCCAAAATGAAAATAAAAAAGGAAACACAAGCTTTAAATGACACTAGAGACCAGATAGACTTAATTGATATTTATACGACATTCCATCCAAAAACAGCAGATTACACTTCTTCTCAAGTGCTCATGGAACATTCTCCAGAAGAGATCATATCTTGGGTCACAAATCAAGCCTTGGTAAATTTAAGAAAATTGATATTGTATCAAGTATCTTTTCCAACCACAACGCTATGAGATTAGATAACAATTACAGGAAAAAATCTGTAAAAATGTCAACATATGGAGGTTAAACAATACACTACAAAATAACCAAGAGATCACTGAAGAAATGAAAGAGGAAATAAAAAATTACCTAGAAACAAATGACAATGAAACTATGACAACCCAAAACCTATGGGATGCAGCAAAAGTAGTTATAAGAGGGAAGTTTATAGCAATACAATCCTACCTCAGGAAACAAAAACATCTCAAATAAACAACCTAACGTTATACTTAAAGCAATTAGAGAAAGAGGAACAAAAAAAGCCCAAGGTTAGCAGAAGGAAAGAAATCATAAAGATCAGAGCAGAAATAAATGAAAAAGAAATGAAGGAAACAAACACAAAGATCAATAAAACTAAAAGCTGGTTCTTTGAGAAGATAAGCAAAATTCATAAACCATTAGCCAGACTCAAGAAGAAAAAAAGGGAGAAGACTCAAATCAATAGAATTAGAAATGAAAAAGGAGAAGTAACAACTGACACTGCAGAAATACAAAGGATCATGAAAGATTATTACAAGAAACTCTATGCCAATAAAATTGACAACCTGGAAGAAATGGAAAAATTCTTAGAAAAACACAACCTTCTGAGAGTGAACCAGGAGGAAACACAAAATATAAACAGACCATTCACAAGCACTGAAATTGAAACTGTGATTAAAAACCTTCCAACAAACAAAAGCCCAGGACCAGATGGCTTCACAGGAGAATTCTATCCAACATTTAGAGAAGAGCTAACACCTATCTTCTCAAACTCTTCCAAATAATAGCAGAAGGAAGAACACTCCCCAACTCATTTTATGAGTTATCATCACCCTGATACCAAAACCAGACAAAGATGCCACAAAAAAAAAGAAAATTACAGGCTAATTTCAGTGACGAACATAGATACAAAAATCTTCAACAAAATACTAGCAAACAGAATCCAACAGCACATTAAAAGGATCATACACCACGATTAAGTGGGGTTTATCCCAGGAATGCAAGGATTCTTCAATATATGCAAATCAATCAATGTGACAAACCATATTAACAAACTGAAGGTGAAAAACCATATGATCATCTCAATAGATGCAGAAAAAGCTTTTGACAAAATTCAACATCCATTTATGATAAAAAGCCCTCCAGAAAGTAGGCATAGAGGGAACTTACCTCAACATAATAAAGGCCATATATGACAAACCCACAGCCAACATTGTTCTCAATGGTGAAAAACTGAAACTATTTCCACTAAGATCAGGAACAAGACAAAGTTGCCCATTCTCACCAGTATTATTCAACATAGTTCTGGAAGTTTTAGCCACAGCAATCAAAGAAGGAAAAGAAATAAAAGGAATCCTAATCAGAAAAGAAGAAGTAAAACTGTCACTGTTTGCAGATGACATGATACTATACATAGAGAATCCTAAAGATGCCACCAGAAAACTACTAGAGCTAACCAATGAATTTGATAAAGTAGCAGGATACAAAATTAATGCACAGAAACCTCTTGCATTCCTATACACTAATGATGAAAAATCTGAAAGAGAAATTAAGGAAACACTCCCATTTACCATTGCAACAAAAAGAATAACATACCTAGGAATAAACCTACCTAAGGAGACAAAAGACCTGTATGCAGAAAACTATAAGACACTGACGAAAGACATCAAAGATGATACAAACAGATGGAGAGATATACCATGTTCATGTATTGGAAGAATCAACATTGTGAAAATGACTATACTACCAAAGAAATCTACAGATTCAATGCAATCCCTATCAAACTACGAATTGCATTTTTCATAGAATTAGAACAAAACATTTCACAATTGGTATGACAACACAAAAGACCCCGAATAGCCAAAGCAATCTTGAGAAAGAAAAATGGAGCTGGAGGAATCAGGCTCCCTGACTTCAGACTATACTACAAAGTTACAGTAATCAAGGCAGTATGGTACCAGCACAAAAACAGAAATATAAATCAATGGAACAAGATAGAAAGCCCAGAGATAAACCCATGCACATATGGTCACCTTATTTTTGATAAAGGAGGCAAGAATATACAATGGAGAAAAGACAGCCTCTTCAATAAATGGTGCTTGGAAAACTGGACAGCTACATATAAAAGAATGAAATTAGACTACTCCTTAACACTGTACATAAAAATAAACTCAAAGTGGATTAAAGACCTAAATATAAGGTCAGACACTATAAAACTCTTAGTGGAAAACATAGGTAGAACGCTCCATGACATAAATCACAGCAAGATCCTTTTTGACCCACCTCCTAGAGAAATGGAAATAAAAACAAAAATTAACAAATGGGACCTAATGAAACTTAAAAGCTTTTGCATAGCAAAGGAAACCATAACAATACAAAAGGACAACCCTGAGAATGGGAGAAAATATTAGCAAATGAAGCAACTGACAAAGGATTAGTCTCCAAAATATACAAGCAGCTCATGCAGCTCAATATCAAAAAAACAAAAATCCCAATCCAAAAATGGACAGAAGACCTAAATAGACATTTCTCCAAAGAAGATATACAGATTGCCAACCAACACATGAAAGTATGCTCAACATCACTAATCACTAGAGAAATGCAAATCAAAACTACAATGAGGTATCACCTCACACTGGTCAGAATGGTCATCATCAAAAAATCTACAAACAATACATATTGGAGGGAGTGTGGAGAAAAGGGAACCCTCTTGCTCTGTTGGTGGAAATGTAAATTGATAGAACCACTGTAGAGAACAGTATGGAGTTTCCTTAAAAAACTAAAACTAGAACTGCCATATGACCCAGCAATCCCACTACTGGGCATATACCCTGAGAAAGCCATAATTCAAAAAGAGTCATGTACCACAATGTTCATTGCAGCTCTATTTACAATAGCCAGGACATGGAAGCAACCTAGGTGTCTATTGACAGATGAATGGATAAAGAAGATGTGACACATATATATAATGGAATATTACTCATCCATAAATGGAAACGAAATTGAGTTATTTGTAGTGAGGTGGATAGACCTAGAGACTGTCATACAGAGTGAAGTAAGTCAGAAAGAGAAGAATATATACTGTATGCTAACACATATATATGGAATCTAAAACAAACAAACAAAAAAAACAGTTTCTGAAGAACCTAGGTGCAGGACAGGAATAAAGATGCAGACATAAAGAATGGACTTGAAGACATGGAGGGGGAAATGGTAGTCTGGGACAAAGTGAGAGAGTGGCGTGGACATATATATACTACCAAATGTGAAATAGATAGCTAGTGGGAAGCAGCCGCATAGCACAGGGTGATCAGTTTGGTGCTTTGTGTCCACCTAGAGGGGTGGGATAGGGAAGGTGGGAGGGAGCTGCAAGAGGGAGGAGATATGGGGATGTATGTATACATCACTTTGTTATGCAGCAGAAACTAACAACCATTGTAAAGCAATTATACTCCAATAAAGATGTTAAAAAAAAAAGTAAAATCATGGTCAATTTTCTAGAGTTCATCATTATTATTAATGTCTGACAATATTTAAATATTAGGCTTTTATTTTTTTTCATCATCGACTATCATGAACTCCACCAATAGTGTAGGAAAATAAATTCTAACTAAAGACTGACTAAAGACAACTTTTAAAACGCAATGAGAACAAAGTTAAGAGTATTATAGAAAGATGTCTTAAAAAGAAAAACAAAAATTTGGGAAAGAAAAAAATCAGTATTAATAATACTCAATCAGGGCTTCCCTGGTGGCGCAGTGGTTGAGAGTCTGCCTGCTAATGCGGGGGGGCACGGGTTCGAGCCCTGGTCTGGGAGGATCCCACGTGCCGCGGAGCAACTGGGCCCGTGAGCCACGGCTACTGAGCCTGTGCGTCTGGAGCCTGTGCTCCACAACAAGAGAGGCCACGGAGGTGAGAGGCCCACGCACCGCGATGAAGAGTGGCCCCCACTCGCCGCAACTGGAGAAAGCCCTCGCACAGAAACAAAGACCCAACACAGCCAAAAATAAATAAATAAATAAATAAATAAATAAATAAAATTTAAAAAAAAAATAATAATAATACTCAATCACAGGAAAATGCAAATTATTTCAATATGATATTATTATTTGATCTTTTAGGATAGTGAACAGTTTTAACATAATCATTGTTGCATAAGGAATGGCAAGTGGCACCTTCAATGCTACTGTTGGAATTGTAAATCAATAATCCTTTTGAAGTCAGTTTTTCAATATCTATCAAAACCTTTGATCATGCAATTCACCTGGACTCAATGAATTTATGAACAAGTACCTTCATTGCATCCACGTTTGTAGTAGCTAAAATTGTATATAACTTATATTTCCCTCATTGAGGAATGATAACAAATGTAGTATATGCACAGTGAAATACTGAGCAATAATTTTAAAGAAAAGCATATAGACATGGACTTATTCTATGAATATTAGGATATATATGCCATGGGTATATTATAAGTTGAAAGACAAATTTCACAATAATATTTAGTAGTTTTCATTAAGGGAAAATATGTAAATGTATATGCATATATATTCATGAGTAAAATCTTAACATAATTTAGGTCTGTAAAAACAAAAACAAACACATTAGCAATGTTTATATCTGGAGAAAAAATAAAGTACATGTAGGTTACAGTGAAGGCAGACTTTCTGTTCTATATTTTCTGTATAATTTGACATTTTTTAAAAAGTACATATTTAGCTATAATTTGTATAATTCAAAACACATTAAAAACTGGAAAATTTAGATAAAACTAATTTTATTACATTATAAATTATTTCCTTCATTTTCACATTTACACTTGTATAGACTGTTGTTTTGACTTATATATAATCATATTTATAAATTAAGCTAATAAACGTATTAACATTAATGCTGTACAATACTACTACTATAGTTTTCATACCACTATCTTAAATTTATAAATTACCTATAATTTTAAACATACTTTACATATCAATAAGAAAGTATTCTTTTGAAAACATGGCTGCCTAAATTAGAGAAAATTGTTATTCTCAACACTTTGCAGGTCTTCATTTGCTTTAAAATGCTCTCAGAGAAATAAATCTGTTAACTTCAAGAAAATCATTTTTCTGTATCAGAACGGGTTAACATTTCTGGCCCTCCAGTTGCATGTGTATGAATTCACGTTTGAGAGGGTATGACTCTGCATAAACTATACAAGAAAAACAAAGGCTCTGCTTTGCAATATCCTTGAGAAATCTGACCCAAATTCAGATTCTTGATTTTCTTTAAAATTAGCCAAACTCTCACAAGATGTAGGTCTATATCTGGAAAAATAAAGCCTTAGGCCCCTGACCCACTAAAAGTATATTTATTTAATATTGCTCTCAATAGAACAGCTTTCTGCATTACAAATTAGTTAGCAGTAACTAAAGTTCCCTAAAGATAATTTATACAGCTTGACAAATAATGTGAGATTAGTCCAAAAGAAAGAGCAGTCAAGAATAACAAATTTTTTTTAATTTATTGAAGTATCCTATTAGATTTTGAAACATATAACAACTAAATCTTTATGAAAATTGTATGGTATTGACATCAAAACAATGAGAAGGGGGGGGGAAATCACTAATTGAATAAAATAGATATTCCAGAAACAAATTCAACAGCTTTAGGGACAAAATATATTGGGGGAGGGAAGGGAGTATAAGCATTATAACAATAGATGAAAGAAACATTATTTAAGCAAAACTGTAGGAAAAACAGGGGAATAATTGTATATACATATATGTCATACTTAGAATGAATTATTGAGAAAGTAAAAAAAAAAAAAAAACAAATTAGTTAGCAAATGCAGTTACTTTTTCAGAATCTATTTTTAAGACTTAATTAAACCTTTGTCTTTGTTTTCTATATTACTCTGCCTTTGGAAATAAAGTTATGGAAAGATTAGTCTCTTTCTAAGATTATTATCAATGTGAATCATTAGCTTGCCATAATGCATTATATAGATGTTAGACTTTTCCTTAATTGAATTTTTAACCATTACCATAAATACTCTCATTTAATTTGTTCTAAAGTGTCATTATATAGCCCAAAGGTGTTGACTTACTATAGAGGTGAATCAAATTTTTAAACCGCGATTTAGTTAAAAAGAAGGAAATAAAAGCAGCATGAAAAAAAATTTTTTGCTTGTAGTTGTTTTTTCTTTTTATGTAATTTCAAACTTATAGAAAAATTGCAAGAACAGGGTAAAAAAATCCTAAAAAACCTAAACTCCAATTGACGAACTGCTTACATTTTGTCATATTTGATATTCTCTCCTCCCCTCCCCTCCTCTTTTCTCTCCCTTCTCTTTCTGTGTCTCTCTCTTATTTTGGGGATCATTTTTGCACATATATTTTACTGTTTGCTGTTGCCTGACAGGTCACTGAAGCTCTATTCACTGCTTAGAAATCTTGTGTTTTCCTTTCTGTCCTTTGGGAAGGATAATTTCTATTGCTGTATTCCCAAGCTCACTCACCCCTTTTTGTTTCCATCTCCACGAGGTTATTAAGGCCACTGAGGGAGGTCTTGTTCCATTTCATATACTTTACTTTTTAGTTTTATAATTTCAATTAGTTTTTTTAATGGTTTATATTTCTCTGCTGAGATTCTCAATCTGCTTATTTTTTTACCATAATATTTCCCTTTAAGTTCAAATGTTTTTATAATTGCTGCTTTGAAGGTCTTGTTTCTTAATTTCAACTTCAATATTTGTGTAATTTCAGCTTTGGTTACTATTGATCACTTTTTCTCTTATCTACTTGTCTTATATTCCTTCTAATTCACATGTTCCGTGTTTTGTTTGTTTTGTTTTGGTAACTGGACACTGAATAGTAAATTGTAGACACTCTGAGTTCAGTTAGCTTCCTTTGAAGGCTGTTGAGTTTTATTCTATCAGGTAGTTAATTTGGCTGGACTTAACTAAACTCTGTCTCTTCTGCAGTGAGGAAGCAGGTAAAATCTCTGTTCAGTGCTTTTAAGCTTCCATCCATTGCTGTCTGCAGAGCACCTTTAATACTCTGCTCTGTACACATAGTTTATGGAAGAACCAAGGAGGTAGACAAAGTGTATACACAAGTTTTGAGGCTGTCCTTTCTGTGGATACTCTTTTGCCAATAGCCCCCTGATATTTTAATTCCTTTGATAAATCTGAACTCTGGCCTAACCTTTGCAAACTAGTTGGACTCTGACTTTCTGCTTATATTCAGGCTACCCCACACTGTATGAAGAGAAAAGTCACATAAATTCAAATATCACCGAGTGAAAATCCCTGTTTCAAGAATCATCTACCCTTCAGTTCTGCTTGATTTAGATATTTAGATATTTTCAGGAGGTATTTTTTTCATATTTTCCCACAGTTTTAAATTTCTGTCTATAAATGGATGTGTCATACAAGTCACTACACCATTATCAAAAGTAGAACTGCTTTGTTATTAAGTAATCAATCAAATTTGTTTTCAATTGTGCATGCATTACCATTTGAGACACTGAACACTGATTCTGTAAATATTTTGCACAGATTTTAGCTCAGCATTTGAATCATAAATAATTAAGCCTTAAATCCTTTTACTCCCCTGCCCAAAGGAGTAAAGTAAAATAGAAGCTCAATATAGGGATCATTATTGCACCATCAACTTTGAAATCATTAACAAGCACCATGTGAGGTGATTACTATTATTTTATCATGAGTAGTTGAGGTTCAGGACTTCGATATCTTGCACAGGGTAACAAGATTGCTAGACTCTAACCCAAATTATTCATTCAGAATTCCAGAATAACCTAGACATGCTAAAATTTCAATTAAAAAAATTTGGAAATAGAGCTCTATTTATTTTAATAAAACTACATCTCAAAACTGAAATCCCCTAGAAATTCCAAACAAAAAAGTTATTATTGACTAATAAAGAAGTGATGTAGTTTTTCCCAGTTTTACTGAAAAGTAATTGACATACATCACTGTATAAGTTTAAAGTGTACAGCATGATGGTTTGATTTACATGTATTACAAAATGATTACCAATAGGTTCAGTTAACCCCTATCATTTCACATAGTTACAACAAAAATGAAGAAAAGAAAAAAGGAAAACAAGTTCTCACCATGAAGAGAAGTTTTAGTATTTACTCTCTTAACTTTCCTGTATATAATATAGCAGTGTTAGCTATACTCATCATGTTGTACATATAATTTTTAAATTAAAACACCATGGAAGCCATATGAAATATCCTTTGGCATTAAAATGAATGACCAAAAGTAAGTTATTCATTTAAATTCATGATAGAGTTTTTATTCTTCTAAATTTAGCCCACAATTTGTCATCTTTTTTAATGCTTATAATATTGGTGTCCAAATGAAGAAATTAATGAGCTGACTCATTATGAATCAGCTTTTAGGCTAACTCCTATCAAAGTTTTCAGAAGTAATTGTGGCTTATTTGAGAAACAGTTTTGTTGGACTTTTGGAGTGAATCCCTCTATACTAGCAAATATAGGATCTGGTTAAAAACCATCTCTAGATTTCCACATCTGCTTATCTCAGGAAAACTTCTAATTTCATCATCACAGTCAAAAACTCAATAACAGGCTGTCAGGAAGTCAGGTTATCACCATCTCATCTAACTGTTTGAGCAAACAGATTTGTTCATAACTTGGGAAAGTTTAAATTTGAGTATGTCCAGTCTCAACTCAATGTTTTTTATTAGACTGGGGACAAGGACTCAATGGAATGATCATTCATCTATTTTGTTCTCTCTCTCTTTCCTATACATACACACACACACACACACACACTGCACAGTATCGTATGAGATATATGGATTTAATTCTAATATTATTAAGGAAATCAGCAGAGGTAGTAATTAGTTTTACCTGTAAATATCACTAAGGTAACATTTAAATGAAACTTTAAAATGAGGGGAGTTGATCATCAGTAAAGGAAAAGACATTTATTCATTTATTCTATGCAGAAAGAAAAACATGAAAAATGGCATGAAGTTATCAATGAACTATGAGGAGTTGAGGCAGGAATCTTTGCTAAATATAGGGTGCTGAGGCATATAAGGCAGGAATTAATGCTGGGCATACAAAATGGGATGGCATTGTGAAAGGCCTTGAATGCTACATTCAGGTATTTAAAAATGTCCCCAGAGGCTATGGGACACCATCTCAAGATAGCCTTGTTACTGTTTTCCAAAATGGAAGAAGATTTATAATTGGTCTTTCTAATTGTAAATGTGATGTATACTTTTTGGTTAAAACATAAAATACCAAAAAACATAAATGAGAAATAAATGTTGTTTAAAATCCCACTAAGCAGATAACAACAGCCAACACTTTCCTGTATGCCTTCCACATATGTTCGTCTTATAACATATCATAAAATAGTTCTACCAACCTTTTAGAACTTGTTAAATGTGTAATAGGTTTCATAGGCAAATGGTAAAAAAATTCAACAGAAAGGTATCACCTTACTATTTCCCCACTTTGCCAAGTTAATTGTCCCCAAATTACAAATCTGATACATAATTTCAGAAATGGCTATGCATATACAAGGATATCTATGTAATTATGTTCCACTTTTAAACATATTGTAGCATATTATAAACATGTAAAGCAAAACACTACACTACACCTTGTTTTCTCACACAACAATTTCCCCTGAAAAGTATTAAATATTAAAATTTACATTTTGAAGTAAAGGTAGAGAGAAGTGAGAAGTAATATAAGCATATGAATTATTCATTTTTTCCTTGTCTTACTGATTTTCTGACTAATTTGTTGGTTTTTTTTACATTATAAGCAAAGCATATTTGTAGTATTTCTTTCTTTTTTTAAAAAATACTTCTTTATTAGGGTATACTTGTTTCACAATGCTGTGTTAGTTTCTGTTGTACAACAAAGTGGATCAGCAATATGCATACATATATCCCTATATCCCCTCCCTCTTAAGCCTCCCTCCCAGCCTCCCTATCCCACTCCTCTAGGTCATCACAAAGCACCAAGCTGATCTCCCTGTGCTATGCTGCTGCTTCCCACTAGCTATCTATTTTCCAATTGGTAGTGTGTATATGTCGATGCTTCTCTCACTTCGCCCCAGCTTCCCCCTGCCCTCCATGTCCTCAAGTCCATTCTCTATGTCTACATCTTTATTCCTGCCTTGCCACTAGGTTCATCTGTACCATTTTTTTTTAAGATTCCATATATATGCATTAGCATATGGTATTTGTTTTTCTCTTTCTGACTTCACTCTGTATGACAGACTCTAGGTCCATCCAACTCACTACAAATAACTCAACTTCATTTCTTTTTATAGCTGACTAATATTCCATTGTATACATGTGCCACATCTTCTTTATCCATTCATTTGTCGATGGACATTTAGGTTGGTTCCATGTCCTGTCTATTGTAAATAGTGCTGTGATGAACATGCTGCTACATGTCTCTTTTTGAATTGTGCTTTTCTCAGGGTATATGCCCAGTAGTGAGATTGCTGGGTCATATGGTAGTTCTATTTTTACTTTTTTAAGGAACCTCCATACTGTTCTCCATTGTGGTTGTATCAATTTACATTCCTACCAACAGTGTGGGAGGGTTCTCTTTTCACCACACCCTTTCCAGCATTTATTGTTTGTAGATGTTTTAATAATGGCCATTCTGCCTGGTGTGAGGTGATACCTCATTGTAGTTTTGATTTGCATTTCTCTAATAATTAGTGATGCTGAGTATCTTTTCATGGGCCTCTTGGTCATCTGTATATCTTCTTTGGTGAAATATCTATTTAGATCTTCAACCCATTTTTTAGTTGGGTTGTTTGTTTTTTTGATATTGAGCTCCATCAGCTGTTTGTATATTTTGGAGATTAATCCTTCGTCTGTTGTTTCATTTGCAAATATCTTCTCCCATTCTGAGTGTTGTCTTTTCATCTTGTTTATGGTTTCCTTTGCTGTGCCAAAGCTTTTAAGTTTCATTAGGTCCCATTTGTTTATTTCTGTTTTTATTTCCGTTACTCTAGGATGTGGGTCAAAAAAGAACTTGCTGTGGTTATGTCAAAGAGTCTTTTTCCTATGTTTTCTTCTAAGAGTTTTATAGGGACTATTCTAATTTCATTATTTTACATGTAGCTGTCCAGTTTTCCCAGCACCACTTATTGAAGAGGTTGTCTTTTCACCATTGTTTGTCCTTGCCTCCTCTGTCATAAATTAGGTGACTATATGTGTGTGGGTTTATCTCTGGGCTTTCTCTCCTGTACCATTGATCTACATTTCTGTTTTTGTGCCAGTACCATACTGTCTTGATTACTGTAGCTTTGTAGGATAGTTTAAAGTCAGGTGGCCTGATTCCTCCAGCTCCATTTTTCTTTCTCAAGATTGATTTGGCTATTTGGGGTATGTGTGTTTCCATATGAATTGTAAAATTGTTTGTTCTACTTCTGTGAAGAATGCCATTGGTAGTTTGATAGAGATTGCATTGAATCTGTAGATTGCTTTGGGTAGTATAGTCATTTTCACAATATTGATTCTTCTAAACCAAGAACATGGTATGTTTCTCCATCTGTTTATGTCATTTTTGATTTCTTTCATCAGTGTTTTATAGTTTTCTGAGTACAAGCGTTTTGCCTCCTTAGGTAAGTTTATTCCTAGGTATTTTATTCTTTTTGTTGCAATGGTAAATGGAATTGTTTTAATTTCTATTTCTGATTTTTCCTTGTTAGTGAATAGGAATGCCAGGGATTTCTGTGCATTAATTTTGTATCCTGAAACATTACCAAATTCATTGATTGGTTCTAGCAGTTTTCTAGTGGCATCTTTAGGATTTTCTATGTATAGTATCATGTCATCTGCAAACAGTGACAGTTTTACTTCTTCTTTTCCGTTTGTATTCCTTTTATTTCTTTTCCTTCTCTGATTGGCTAGGACTTCCAAAACTATGTTGAATAATACTGGTGAGAGTGGACATCCTTATCTTGTTCCTGATCTTAGTGGAAATGTTTTCAGTTTTTCACCGTTGAGTATGACGTTTGCTGTGGGTTTTTCATATATGGCCTTTATTATGTTGAGATAGGTTCCCTCTATGCCCATTTTCTGGAGAGTCTTTATCATAAATTGGTCTTGAATATTGTTGAAAGATTTTTCCACATCTATTGAGATGATCATATGGTTTTTATTCCTTAATTTGTTAATATAGTGTATCACATTGATTTGCATATATTGATGAATCTTTGCATCCCTGGGATAAATCCCATTTGATGGCATATGACCCTTTTAATATGTTGTTGGATTCTGTTTGCTATTATTTTGTTCAGGATTTTTGCATCTAAGTTCATCAGTGAAATTGGTCTATAATATTCTTTTTTTGTGATATCTTTTTCTGGTTTTGGTATCAGGGTGATGGTGGCTTCATAGAATGAATTTGAGAGTGTTCCTCCCTCTGCAATTTTTTGGAAGAGTTTGAGAAGGATGGGTGTTAGCTCTTCTCTAAATGTTTGATAGAATTTGCCTGTGAAGCCATCTGGTCCTGGGCTTTTGCTTTTTGGAAGATTTTAAATTACATTTTCAATTTCATTACTGGTGATAGGTCTGTTTATATTTTCTAATTCTTCCTGGTTCAATCTTGGAAAATGGTACCTTTCCAAGAATTTGTCCATTATTTGTGGTTGTCCATTTTATTGGCATATAGTCATTTGTGGTTGTCTCTTATAATCCTTTGTATTCGTGTGGTGTCAGTTGTGATTTCTCCATTTTCATTTCATAAAATTATTGATTTGTGTCCTCTCCCTTTTTTTCTTGATGAGTCTATCTGAGGATTTATCAATTTTGTTTATCTTCTCAAAGAACCATCTTTTAGTTTTATTGATCTTTGTTATTGTTTCCTTCATTTATATTTCATTTATTTCTGCTCTGATCTTGGTGATTTCTTTCCTTCTACTGATCTTGGGTTTTCTTTGTTTTTCGTTCTCTAGTTGCTTTCAGTGTAGGGTTAGATTTTTATTTGAGATTTTTCTTTTTCTTGAGGTGAGATTGAATTGCTATAAGCTTCCCTCTTAGAATTGCTTTTGCTGAGTTCCATAGGTTTTTGGTCGTCTTGTTTTTGTTGTCATTTGTTTCTATGTCTTCTTTCATTTCTTCTTTGATTTCTTCAGTGATCTCTTGGTTATTTAATAGTGCACTGTTTAGGCTCCATGTATGTGTGTGGTTTTTTTTTTCCCCCTTTCTAAAAATACCTTTATTGAGATATAATTCACATACCATATTATTCACCCATTTAAAATGTATAATTTAATGGGTTTTAGTATATTGAGTTATACAGCTATCACCATAATCAATTATAGAACATTTTCGACACCCTAAAAAGAAACTCCATATCTATTAGCAGTCACACCCCCACCCTCTTGCCCAGCCCTCCCATCCCTATGCAACCACTAATCTATTTTCTGTCTCTATATATTTGCTTGTCCCAGGCATTTCATGTAAATGGAATCATATAATATGTGCATCTGACTGGCTTCTTTTGCTTAGCATAATATTTTGAAGGTTCATCTGTGTTATAGCATATGTCCTTTTCCTAGCAAATAAGATTCTGTTTACCTATCTTTACATCAATTGATGGACATTTGGGTAATTTCCACTTTTTGGCTGTTATGGATGATGCTGTGAACATTCACATACAAGTTGTTGGTTGGATGTATGTTTTCATTCCTCTTGGGTGTATGCCTAGGAGTGGAACTTCTAGTCATACAGCAACTCTATGTTTAATATTTTATGGACTGGCCAAAATGTTTTCCACAGTGGCTGTACCATTTTATATTCCCACCAGCAATGCATGAGGGTTCCAATTTCTTGAGATCATCCTTTTTGTTTATAATTTTTTTTAAATTAATTAATTAAGTTTTGGCTGCGTTGGGTCTTCGTTGCTGTGTGTGGGCTTTCTCTAGTTGCGGCGAGTGGGGGCTACTCTTCGTTGTGGTGCACGGACTTCTCGTTGCGGTGGCTTCTCTTGTTGTGGAGCACGGGCTCTAGGTGTGTGGGCTTCAGTAGTTGTAGCTCGCGGGCTCTAGAGCACAGGCTCAGTAGTTGTGGTGCACAGGCATTGTTGTTCCATGGCATCTGGGATCTTCCTGGAGGAGGGATCGAACCCATGTCCCCTGCACTGGCAGGCGGATTCTTAACCACTGTGCCACCAGGGAAGTCCCTGTTCATAATTTTTTACATCCAGAGGCCCAAGTCTCTAGCCTCCTTAGGAAAGCAAGTCATACTTTTCAAGGGAAAAGCCGCTTCTGGATATTGGTTTGTTTTTAATTTAGCCATTGATATGGTCTTAGAAAGTGAAGTATTAATTTGAGAATATTTAAATAGTATCTTCTAATTGATTTGCATTTTTAGTGTTTTTTTTAAACATCTTTATTGAAGTATAATTGCTTTACAATGGTGTGTTAGTTTCTGCTTTATAACAAAGTGAATCAGTTATACATATACATATGTTCCCATATCTCTTCCCTCTTGCATCTCCCTCCCTCCCACCCTCCCCATCCCACCCCTCTAGGTGGTCACAAAGCACCAAGCTGATCTCCCTGTGCTATGTGGCTGCTTCCCACTAGCTATCTATTTTACATTTGGTAGTGTATATATGTCCATGACATTCTCTCACCCTGTCACATCTCACCCCTCCCCCTCCCCATATCCTCAAGTCCATTCTTTAGTAGGTCTGTGTCTTTATTCCCATCTTGCCAATAGGTTCTTCATGGCCTTTTTTTTTTTTCCCTTAGATTCCGTATATATGTGTTAGCATACTGTATTTGTTTTTCTCTTTCTGACTTACTTCACTCTGTATGACAGACTCTAACTCCATCCACCTCATTACAAATACCTCCATTTCATTTCTTTTTATGGCTGAGTAATATTCCATTGTATATATGTGCCGCATCTTCTTTATCCATTCATCTGTCAATGGACATTTAGGTTGCTTCCATGTCCTGGCTATTGTAAATAGAGCTGCAATGAACATTTTGGTACATGACTCTTTTTGAACTATGGTTTTCTCAGGGTATATGCCCAGTAGTGGGATTGCTGGGTCGTATGGTAGTTCTATTTGTAGTTTTTTAAGGAACCTCCATACTGTTCTCCATAGTGGCTGTATCAATTTACATTCCCACCAACAGTGCAAGAGTGTTCCCTTTCCTCCACACCCTCTCCAGCATTTATTGTTTCTAGATTTTTTGATGACGGCCATTCTGACCGGTGTGAGATGATATCTCATTGTAGTTTTGATTTGCATTTCTCTAATGATTAATGATGTTGAGCATTCTTTCATGTGTCTGTAGGCCATCTGTATATCTTCTTTGGAGAAATGTCTATTTAGGTCTTCTGCCCATTTTTGGATTGGGTTGTTCGTTTTTTTGTTATTGAGCTGTATGAGCTGCTTGTAAATCTTGGAGATTAATCCTTTGTCAATTGCTTCATTTGCAAATATTTTCTCCCATTCAGAGAGTTGTCTTTTGGTCTTGTTTATGGTTTCCTTTGCTGTGCAAAAGCTTTTAAGTTTCATTAGGTCCCATTTGTTTATTTGTGTTCTTATTTCCATTTCTCTAGGAGCTGGGTCAAAAAGAATCTTGCTGTGATGTATGTCATAGAGTGTTCTGCCTATGTTTTCCTCTAAGAGTTTGATAGTGTCTGGCCTTACACTTAGGTCTTTAATCCATTTTGAGTTTATTTTTGTGCATGGTGTCAGGGAGTGTTCTAATTTCATACTTTTACATGTATCTGTCCAATTTTCCCAGCACCACTTATTGAAGAGGCTGTCTTCTCTCCACTGTATATGCTTGCCAGCTTTATCAAATATAAGGTGACCATATGTGCGTGGGTTTATCTCTGGGCTTTCTATCCTGTTCCATTGATCTATATTTCTGTTTCTGTGCCAGTACCAAACTGTCTTGATTACTGTAGCTTTGTAATATAGTATGAAGTCAGGGAGCCTGATTCCCCCAGCTCCGTTTTTCTTTCTCAAGATTGCTTTGGCTATTTGAGGTCTTTTGTGTTTCCATACAAATTGTGAAATTTTTTGTTCTAGTTCTGTGAAAAATGCCAGTGGTAGTTTGATAGGGATTGCATTGAATCTGTAGATTGCTTTGGGTAGTAGAGTCATTTTCACAATGTTGATTCTTCCAATCCAAGAACATGGTATATCTCTCCATCTATTTGTATCATCTTTAATTTCTTTCATCAGTGTCATAATTTTCTGCATACAGGTCTTTTGTCTCCTTAGGTAGGTTTATTCCTAGATGTTTTATTCTTTTTGTTGCAATGGTAAACGGCAGTGTTTTCTTAATTTCACTTTCAGATTTTTCGTCATTAGTGTATAGAAATGCAAGAGATTTCTGTGCATTAATTTTGTATCCTGCTACTTTAGCAAATTCATTGATTAGCTGTAGTAGTTTTCTGGTAGCATCTTTAGGATTCTCTATGTATAGTATCATGTCATCTGCAAACAGTGACAGCTTTACTTCTTCTTTTCCGATTTGGATTCCTTTTATTTCTTTTTCTTCTCTGATTGGTGTGGCTAACACTTCCAAAACTATGTTGAATAATAGTGGTGAGAGTGGGCAACCTTGTCTTGTTCCTGATCTTAGTGGAAATGGTTTTTCACCATTGAGGACAATGTTGGCTGTGGGTTTGGCGTATATGGCCTTTATTATGTTGAGGAAAGTTCCCTCTATGCCTACTTTCTGCAGGGCTTTTATCATAAATGGGTGTTGAATTTTGTCGAAAGCTTTCTCTGCATCTATTGAGATGATCATATGGTTTTTCTCCTTCAATTTGTTAATATGGTGCATCACATTGATTGATTTGCGTATATTGAAGAATCCTTGCATTCCTGGGATAAACCCCACTTGAGCATGGTGTATGATCCTTTTAATGTGCTGTTGGATTCTGTTTGCTAGTATTTTGTTGAGAATTTTTGCATCTATGTTCATCAGTGATATTGGCCTGTAGTTTTCTTTCTTTGTGACATCTTTGTCTGGTTTTGGTATCAGGGTGATGGTGGCCTCATAGAATGAGTTTGGGAGTGTTCCTCCCTCTGCAATATTTTGGAAGAGTTTGAGAAGGATAGGTGTTAGCTCTTCTCTAAATGTTTGATAGAATTCACCTGTGAAGCCATCTGGTCCTGGGCTTTTGTTTGTTGGAAGGTTTTTAATCACAGTTTCAATTTCAGTGCTTGTGATTGGTCTGTTCATATTTTCTATTTCTTCCTGGTTCAGTCTCGGCAGGTTGTGCATTTCTAAGAATGTGTCCATTTCTTCCAGGTTGTCCATTTTATTGGCATAGAGTTGCTTAGAGTAATCTCTCATGATCTTTTGTATTTCTACAGTGTCAGTGGTTACTTCTCCTTTTTCATTTCTAATTCTATTGATTTGAGTCTTCTCCCTTTTTCTCTTGATGAGTCTGGCTAATGGTTTATCAATTTTGTTTATCTTCTCAAAGAACCAGCTTTTAGTTTCATTGATTTTTGCTATTGTTTCCTTCACTTCTTTTTCATTTATTTCTGGCCTGATCTTTATGATTTCTTTCCTTCTGCTAGCTTTGGAGTTTTTTTGTTCTTCTTTCTCTAATTGCTTTAAGTGCAAGGTTAGGTTGTTTATTAGAGATGTTTCCTGTTTCTTGAGGTAGGCTTTTATTGCTATAAACTTCCCTCTTAGCGCTGCTTTGGCTGCGTCCCATAGGTTTTGGGTCGTCGTGTCTCCATCGTCATTTGTTTCTTAGGTATTTTTTGATGTTCCTTTTGATTTCTTCAGTGATCACTTCGTTATTCAGTAGTGTATTGTGTAGCCTCCATGTGTTTGTATTTTTTACAGATCTTTTCCTGTAATTGATATCTAGACTCATAGCGTTGTGGTCGGAAAAGATACTTGATATGATTTCAATTTTCTTAAATTTACCAGGGCTTGATTTGTGGCCCAAGATATGATCTATCCTGGAGAATGTTCCATGAGCACTTGAGAAAAATGTGTATTCTGTTGTTTTTGGGTGGAATGTCCTATAAATATCAATTAAGTCCATTGTGTTTAATGTATCATTTAAAGCTTGTGTTTCCTTATTTATTTTCATTTTGGATGATCTGTCCATTGGTGAAAGTGGGGTCTTACAGTCCCCTACTATGATTGTGTTGCTGTCGATTTCCCCTTTTATGGCTGTTAGTATTTGCCTTATGTATTGAGGTGTTCCTATGTTGGGTGCATAAATATTTACAATTGTTATACCTTCCTCTTGGATTGATCCCTTGATCATTATATAGTGTCCTTCTTTGTGTCTTGTAATAGTCTTTATTTTAAAGTCTATTTTGTCTGATATGAGAATTGCTACTCCAGCTTTCTTTTGATTTCCATTTGCATGGAATATCTTTTTCCATCCCCTCACTTTCAGTCTGTATGTGCCCCTAGGTCTGAAGTGGGTCTCTTGTAGATAGCATATATATGGGTCTTGTTTTTGTATCCATTCAGCCAGTCTGTGTCTTTTGGTGGGAGCATTTAATCCATTTACATTCAAGGTAATTATGTATATGTATATTCCTATTCCCATTTTCTTAAATGTTTTGGGTTTGTTATTTTAGGTGTTTTCCTTCTCTTGTGTTTCGTGCCTAGAGAAGTTCCTTTAGCATTTGTTGTGAAGCTGGTTTGGTGGTGCTGAACTCTCTCAGCTTTTGCTTGTCTGTAAAGTTTTTAATTTCTCCATTAAATCTGAATGAGGTCCTTGCTGGGTAGAGTAATCTTGGCTGTAGGTTTTTCTCCTTCATGACTTTAAGTATATCCTGCCACTCTCTTCTGGCTTGCAGAGTTTCTGCTGAAAGATCAGATGTTAACCTTATGGGGATTCCCTTGTGTGTTATTTGTTGTTTTTCCCTTGCTGCTTTTAATATGTTTTCTTTATATTTAATTTTTGACAGTTTGATTAATATGTGTCTTGGCGTGTTTCTCCTTGGATTTATCCTGTATGGGACTCTCTGTGCTTCCAGGAGTTGATGAACTATTTCCTTTCCCATATTAGGGAAGTTTTCAACTATAATCTCTTCAAATATTTTCTCAGTCCCTTTCTTTTTCTCTTCTTCTTCTGGGACCCCTATAATTCGAATGTTGGTGAGTTTAATGTAGTCCCAGAGGTCTCTGAGACTGTCCTCAGTTCTTTTCATTCTTTTTTCTTTATCCTGCTCTGCAGTAGTTATTTCCACCATTTTATCTTCCAGGTCACTTATCCATTCTTCTGCCTCAGTTATTCTGCTATTGATCCCATCTAGAGTATTTTTAATTTCAATTATTGTGTTTTTGATCATTGCTTGGTTCCTCTTTAGTTCTTCTACGTCCTTGTTAAATGTTTCTTGCATTTTGTCTATTCTATTTCCAAGATTTTGGATCATCCTTACTATCATTATTCTGAATTCTTTTTCAGGTAGACTACCTATTTCCTCTTCATTTGTTAGGTCTGGTGTGTTTTGACCCTGCTCCTTCCTCTGCTGTGTGTTTTTCTGTCGTCTCATTTTGCTTATCTTACTGTGTTTGGGGTCTTCTTTTCACATGCTGCAGGTTCGTAGTTCCCATTGTTTTTGGTATCTGTCCCCAGTGGGTAAGGTAGGTTCAGTGGGTTGTGTAGGCTTCCTGGTGGAGGGAACTAGTGCCTGAGTTCTGGTGGATGAGGCTGGATCTTGTCTTTCTGGTGGGCACGTCCATGTCTGGTGATGTATTTTGGGGGGTCTGTGGCCTTATTATGATTTTAGGCAGCCTCTCTGCTAATGGATGGGGCTGTGTTCCTGTCTTGCTAGTTGTTTGGCATAGGGTGTCCAGCACTGTAGCTTGCTGGTCGTTGAGTGAAGCTGGTTCTTGATGTTGAGATGGAGATCTCTGAGAGATTTTTGCCATTTGGTATTTCATGGAGCTGGGAGGTCTCTTGTGGACCAGTATCCTGAAGTTGGCTCTCCCACCTCAGAGGCACGGCCCTGATGCCTGGCTGGAGCACCAAGAGCCTTTCATCCACATGGCTCAGAGTAAAAGTGAGAAAAAATAGAAAGAAAGAAAGAAAGGGGATATAATATAGTGAAGTAAAATAAAGCTATTATAAAGCAAAGCTATACAGACAAAATCTCACCCAGAAGCATATACATATACACTCACAAAAAAAGGAAAAGGGGATAAATTAATATATCCTGCTCCCAAAGTCCACCTCTTGAATTTGGGATGATTCGTTGTCTATTCTGGTATTCAACAGATGCAGGCACATCAAATTGTTTGTGGAGTTTTAATCCGCTGCTTCTGAGGCTGCTAGGAGAGATTTCCCTTTCTCTTCTTTGTTCGCACAGCTCCCGGGGTTCAGCTTTGGATTTGGACCTGCCTCTGCGTGTAGGTCACCTGAGGGTGTCTGTTCCCCGCCCAGACAGAACGGGGTTCAAGGAGCAGCTGCTTCGGGAGCTCTGGCTCACTCAGGCTGGGGGGAGGGAGGGGTGCAGAGGAGGCGGGGCAAGCCTGCAGCAGCAGAGGCCTGCGTGACGTTTCAGCAGCCTGAGGCGCGCCGTGCGTTCTTCCGGGAAAGTTGTCCCTGGATCACGGGACCCTGGCAGTGGCAGGCTGCACCGGCTCCCGGGAGGGGTGGTGTGGAGAGTGACCTGTGCTCGTACACAGGCTTTTTGGTGGTGGCAGCAGCAGCCTTAGCGTCTCACGCCCGTCTCTGGGGTCTGCGCTGATCGCCGTGGCTCGCGCCCGTCTCTGGAGTTCATTTAGGCGGCGCTCTGAATCCCTTCTCCTTGTGTGCCAGGAAACAAAGAGGCAAGAAAAAGTCTCTTGCCTCTCCGGCAGCTGCAGACTTTTTCCCTGTCTCCCTCACAGCCAGCTGTGGTGCGCTAACCCCTTCAGGCTGTGTTCACGCAGCCAACCCCAGTCCTCTCCCTGTGATCCGACCGAAGCCCGAGCCTCAGCTCCCAGCCCCGCCCGCCCCGGTGGGTGAGCAGACAAGCCTCTCGGGCTGCTGAGTGCTGCTCGGCGCTGAGCCTCTGTGCGGGAATCTCTCCGTTTTTTCCTCTGCGCCCCTGTTGCTGTGGGATCCGCGCTGATAGCCACGGCTCGTGCCCGTCTCTGGAGCTCGTTTAGGCGGCGCTCTGAATCCCCTCTCCTCGAGCACCAGGAAACAAAGAGGGAAGAAAAAGTCTCCTGCCTCTTCGGCAGCTGCAGACTTTTTCCCGGACTCCCTCCAGGCTAGCTGTGGTGCACTAACCCCTTCAGGCTGTGTTCATGCCGCCAACCCCAGTCCTCTCCCTGCGATCCGACCAAAGCCCGAGCCTCAGCTCCCAGCCCCGCCCGCCCCGGTGAGTGAGCAGACAAGCCTCTCGGGCTGGTGAGTGCTGCTCAGCGTCGAGCCTCTGTGTGGGAGTCTCTCCGCTTTGTCCTCCGCACCCGTGTGGCTGCGCTCTCCTCCATGGCTCCGAAGCTTCCCCCACTGCCACCCACAGTCTCTGCCCGTGAAGGGGATTCCTAGTGCATGGAAACCTTTCCTCCTTCACAGCTCCCTCCCACTGGTGCAGGTTCCATCCCTATTCTTTTGTCTCTGTTATTTCTTTTTTCGTTTGCCCTACCCAAGTACGTGGGGAGTTTCTTGCCTTTTGGGAGGTCTGACGTTTTCTGCCAGCGTTCAGTGGGTGTTCTGTAGGAGCAGTTCCACGTGTAGATGTATTTCTACTGTATCTGTGGGAAGGAAGGTGGTCTTCGCGTCTTACTCTTCCGCCATCTTCTCTCCGGGGCCATGTATGTGTCTTTTTTACAGGTTTTTTTTTTTTTCCTGTAATTGATTTCTAATCTCATAGCGTTGTGGTCAGAAAAGATGCTTGATAAAATTTCAATTTTCTTAAATTTTCCAAGGCTTGATTTGTGACCCAAGATGTGATCTATCCTGGAGAATGTTCCATGTGCCCTTGAGATGAAAGTGTATTCTGCCACTTTCAGGTGGAATGTTCTATAAATATCAATTAAATCTACCTGGTCACTTGTGTCATTTAAAGCTTGTGTTTCCTTATTTATTTTCTGTTTGGATGATCTGTCCATTTGTGTAAGTAGGGTGTTAAATTCCCCTACTCTTATTGTGTTACTGTCGATTTCCCCTTGCATTGTTGTTAGCATTTGCCCTATGTATTCAGGTGCTCCTATGTTGGGTACATAAACATTTATAATTGTTATATCTTCTCCTTGGATTGATCCCTTGATTATTACGTAGTGTCCTTCCTCATCTTTTGTAACAGTCTTTATTTTAAAGTCTGCTTTATCTGATACAAGTATTGCTACTCCAGCTTTATTTGATTTCCGTTTGCATGGAATATCTTTTTCCATCCCTTCACTTTCAGTCTGTATGTGTCCCTAGGTCTGAAGTGGGTCTCTTGTAGACAGCATATATATGTGTCTTGTTTTTTTATCATTCAGCAGTTTGTTTCTTTTGGTTGGGGCATTTAATCCATTTACATTCAAGGTTATTTTCGATATATATGTTCCTATCACCATTTTCTTAATTGTTTTGTGTTTATTTTGTGGGTCTTTTTCTTCTCTTGTGTTTCCTGCCTAGAGAAATTTCTTTAGCATTCGTTGTAAAGCTGGTTTGGTGGTGTAGAATTCTCTTAGCTTGTGCTTGTCTGAAAATCTTTTGATTTCTCTTCCAAATCTAAATGAGATCCTTGCTGGGTAGAGTAATCTTGGTTGTAGGTTCTTCCCTTTCATCCCTTTAAGTATATCCTGCCACTCCCTTCTGGCCTGCAGAGTTTCTGCTGAAAATTCAGCTGATAACCTTATGGGGATTCCTTTGTATATTGCCATTTTTCCCTTGATGCTTTTAATATTTTTTATTTGTATTTAATTTTTTATTAGTTTGATTAATATGAGTCTTGGTGTGTTTCTCTTAGGGTTTATCCTGTATGGGATTCTCTGCACTTCCTGGACTTGGGTGACTATTTCCTTTCCCTTGTTAGGGAAGTTTTCCACTATAATCTCTTCAACTATTTTCTCAGACCTTCTCTTTTTCTCTTCTTTTTCTGCGACTCTTATAATTTGAATGTTGGTGTTCTTAGTGTTGTCCCAGAAGTCTCTGAATTTGTCTTCAATTCTTTTCATTCTTTTTTTATTATTCTGCTCCTCAGCAGTTATTACCACTATTTTGTCTTCCAGCTCACTTATTCGTTATTCTTCCTCAGTTATTCTGTTATTGATTCCCTTTTGTGTATTTTTCATTTCAGTTATAGTGTTGTTCATCTCTTTGTTTGTTCTTTAGTTCTTCTAGATCTTTGTTAAACATTTCTTTTATTTTCTCAATCTGTGCCTCCATTTATTTCCAAGATTATGGATCATCTTTACTATCACTACTCTGAATTCTTTTCCAGGTAGATTGTCTATTTCCTCTTCATTTATTTGGTCTTGTAGGTTTTAACCTTGCTCCTTCATCTGTGACATATTTTTTTGCCATCTCATTTTTCTTTTTTTGATGGGTGGGATTGTATTCCTGTCTTACTTGTTGTTTGACCTGAGGTTTCCAATACTGGAGTTTGTAGGCTGCTGGGTAGAGCCGTGTCTTGGTGCCAAGATGAAGACCTCACTCTGATGAATATTCCCTGGGGTCTGAGGTTCTCTTTTAGCCCAGTGGTTCGGACTTGGAGCTCCCACCGCAGGAGCTTCAACCCAACCCCCGGCTCATGAACCAAGATCCTGCAAGCCATGCAGGGTGGCCAAAAAAAAAAAGAGAGAACAATAACAAATAGTAAAACATAAAATTAGACTAGGAAACTAAGAGATACATTAGAAAGTATATAAAAATAAAAATATAGATGAAACAACAAACTGGAAGGTAAAACAGAACCATAATAGTAAAAAAGAGGAGAAGGGAAAAAAAAAGGTGGAAAAGGCCTAGGTTTTGGAGGGTGGGGCCTAAGCAGGGACAGGGTTTGTGTGGTGAGAGGAGCCTATGCTTAGAACCCACAAACATGGAAAAGGCCCTGGGGAATTTGGAGGTTGGGGCTTAGGCTCAACTGAAGTGACTCAGGTGTGTCTCTGTTCTCAGAGGGTGGGGAGATCCACCTGGGAGCCCAGCAGGCTTCCTGGGCCTGAGCAAGCAGGGCAAACGCCCTCTGCTCCTCTCCCTCTCCTCTGGTCCTGGAGGGTCCCTCCCGTCTGCATCTCCTGTTCTCCCCCAGCCTCCCTCCTACACCCTCAGGATTAACATGGCCCAGAGGGGGCCACTGAGGGTTTAGGACCTGGCCTGAGAGCCTGGCAGCCCTCCCTGGCTGATTGGGCAGGGTGCACTCCCTCCTGATGTGAGCCCCCAAGGGTCCCTCCGGGCGTGGGAACCCCTCCACTCCCCAGCTACCCCTCCGGGGTGCAGGTATTATCTGGCCTCCACTTCTCCCATGTCAGTCCCCCCATGTCCTACTGGTTTGCTTGGGGGTTCCTCCCATTTCCTCAGGCATCGAGTTCCCAAACCAGTGTCCAGCAGATGCCCTACCTGAAGGGAGACATGAACTCCATGTATTCCCACTCTGCCACCTTGACTCTGCACCTCATATAGGATTTTTAATGTTTTCAATTTTTACTTTTTTCTCAAATACTCTGACTCTTTTATGTATACCTGGAAAATGTAAATTCTATGCTTAGTTGAACTACATCAATTAGTTCAATATAAGCAATAGGGTTATTTAGGTTTTATTATTTTCTAATTCAGTCTATTATAAGCCCTTAAAAACAACTTTTTGCTTCACAATATTATTTTCTTATTTGACCATGCCACACAGCTTGCTAGGTCTTAGTTCTCTGCATGATTTTTGATGCAATTATTTTAGAGATATACATATAACTCATAATTATTACTATATATAATATTATATAAAAATTGTATTATATATAACGTTATTTTTTATATTTTATATAATAATATTATATATAATATAAATTATAATGTAATATATTATATGAATGTAATACATTATATAACATACATAATGTATATAGTAATATAATATATAATATATTTATATATTACATTGTATATTTTGTACTTATTAAAACATTAAAATATATATTATATAATATATAAAAAAATATATAAAATTCATACATTATATTATTATAATATTATTATGGTTTATAATATATAATACTTATAATATACAATACATACTATATATCATATATTATATATTAAAGATTATAGATTATATTTTTATTTTTATATATTAAGTATAATATATCATATTATATATATTATATAATTATATTTATTTGTGTTATATAATATAAATCAATATAATATATATTATTATATATAATATATAGTTTTTATGTAATAGCTATTTTATATAATAATATATTATATACCTAATTATTAAATTATATATTATTTTACATAATATTTTTGTATATTACATTTATTATAATATAGGCTACATATAATAAATGTAATTATATGTTATTAATATTATATGTTATTAATAAAATTTTATATATTATATATTATATATTATTTATGTAATATATTATATATTATAATACATTATTATAATATTTTTCATATATTATATATTACATGATATTATAATGTAATATATTATATAATAATATTTTATATAATATAATATAACAATATATAATTATATTAATTATATATAATATATATTATTATTGTATATAATTATATGTATTATATATTTATGCATATAAAAATGCCTAAATATTTATAGTACATAAATATATATATTTATTTATATTTACAAATATAAATAAGTATATATATTTCTATTTACATATTATAAATACTTATAATTATGTATATGATTATACGTTTATATACAGAATTGATATTATCTGTAATGTAATATATAATATATATTATTAATATTATATATTTTATAAATAATATACACAATTTATATTCATATAAATATATAAAAATATATTATAATATATATTATATTATACAGATATATATTTATATATGATATATAAATATATTAAAATTTATACATATTAATTTATACATATAAATAAATTTTATATAAAAATAAATTATATAAATATAATTTATATAACATATTTATAAAAATATTTATAACTATATGATATAAATTTAATATGTATTATTATATAATTATATATTATATAATATATCATCATATTATGTTTTATTTTTATATAACATAAATTTGCATAAGATTTGTTTAGTATAATATATGTTATACTATATATTATATGTACTATAAAATACTATATATTATTTATGAAATATTATATATAATATAATCTATACTTTAATATTATATATAATATAATCTATACTAATATATATTATATTTTTATATTTTATTTTATATAATATTATATAAATTATCATATAACATATAATATAATGTATTATTTTATAATTATTATATATTATTATAAATAATATTATATAATATTACATATTATATATAATTATAGAGTAACTAATACATAATAATAATATATAGAATAATATTAATAATTATAGAATAATTAATATATAATAATTATGTATAATAATAATAAATATTTGTATATATAATTATTTTAGATATGTACATATATATATGTTGAAAATGCTTACACATTTTAAAAGTTATTGTGGTTCTTCATAATTGTGTCTCGTTTAGTGAAATTAATCTTTCTCAGTGCCTGTCAATTTCCCACTGCCCATGAGGCATCTGGTTTCTTCCACCTTTAATTCCTTAGCTCCACAGCACACTGTTAATTATATAATCCTCAGCTTTTCTACAGTGTTTGCATGCATTCAAACACATATATGCTTCTTACTTGACTTTCATTTGTAGGTAATACACCTTTTCCCCACACACTCTTTTGTCACTTCACACCCACAGGTTTCCTTGCAAACTTACATGCAGTTGTAAAGATGGTGGATTTCCTTAGTCACCTCAGTCCCCCTTGTAATCTATGTGAGGGAAGTTTCCACAGCAGTTCTCATCTCTGAAAGGATTATGCTTTTCCAAGGAAGGTAACACTGACATTTCCCTCAGGATAGCCCTCTACCTTTGAGAAGCGTGTCCCAGCATATCTGCCTGACATCTGCACCAGCACACATGTTGTTGGGCACTCATCCTCATCCCTGTGTTTTTTTTACTACAACAGGATACATATATATATATTCTATATCTGTTTTTTCTTTTATTAAGATAATTTCTATTTATCTTTTTCATTCCTCTTGTTATCTGTTAGAGTTAGGGGAAAAAAGAGTTGTGTTTATTTTTTTCATCTTAAACCTAGAAGACCATTTAAAGATTTAAGTTTTAGGGTTGTCATACACATGACTGTGTTTTAGAATGATAACTGTAAGAATATGAAATCTTTGCCACACATACCAATTCAGTTGTGATATTTAAACATCTACAAATATTTCAGGTATCTCTGAGTTTATCTAAAGACTATTCTGTTACAAGACACCTATAATATACTATTTAATTTTTGTATTTCACAAAGAAGTGATTTAAGAAAGCCAATCATGGCATTATACCTTAGAAGCCCATGACATCACTGTCACTTTTTGCTAATACCTAAACTTCTACTTTTAGAACTTAACAGCTTATGCTTATCATTCAGATCATTTTAAATCTAAAAACACCACTTTACTAATAACACTATAACTGACAATCATTTACTCACACATTAATATTAATAAAATTTTTAAGAAGCATTTTTGAGAGGGAATTGAATATAAATAAGAAGGGTATGGATTCTGGAGAATAGGAGACATTAAGATGCAGGACGAAGTATACTTCTGCAAGTCCATGTTTGAAGAGGATCACCAGCCATGAGTTCCTAGAAAGGTTAGTTTGTAACTACAAGAATCAGGAATAACTTCATGTAAGAAATGATATTTTGATATTAAAATTGTATCATAAGATGTTTATATATTTTAAGGCAGTGGGACATATTTGAAGAAAGTGAATTTTAAGTCACAGAAATACTGAAAATATGAAGTGATTAATCAGAGTAACCTTAAAAACAATATAATAAAAAGGATGGGTTCATCAGACAGACACTTTGAATGCCAATCACAGAAATTCAATTTAAATGAGGTTACTCTTAAAGGAGAATGTGTTGTCTCTTGGATCTAAAAGGCAGGATGATCATATAGCAAGCCCATGGCTAACATCAAATTTAATGATAAAGTTTGAAAGTTTCTTCCATAAGATCAGGAAGACAAGACAAGGGTGCCCACTCTGCCCCCTCCTACATACATGGTACTGGAAGTTCCAGCCAGAGCCACCAGGCAAGAAAAATATGTGAAAGACATATAAAATAGACAAAAAAGTAAAATAGACAGAGACACTGTTTGCAGATGACCTGATTTTATATATAGAAAATCCTAAAGATTCCATCAAAAACCTGTTAGAACTAATCAATGAATTCAGTAAAGTTGCAGAATACAAAATCAACACACAAAAACAGTTGCATTTCTGTACACTAACAATGATCTATCTGAAAAAGAAAGAAAGCAATCCCACTTACAATAGCATTCAAAACAATAAAATATTCAGAATAAGTCTAACAAAGAAATGAAAGATCTGTATACTGAAAACTATAAAACACTGATGAAAGAAATTGAAGAAAACACAAATAAATGGAAAGATATACCATTTTGTAGATTGGAAGAATTAATGTTATTAAAATGTACTACCCAAAACCATCTATAGATTCAATGCAATTCCTATCAAGATTTCAATGCTAGTTTTTACAGAAATAGAAGAAACAATTCTAAAAATTGTATGGAACCATAAAAGACCTCAAATAGCCAAAGCAATCTTGAGAAAGAAGAACAGAGCCAGAGCATGACACTATCTGATTTAAAACTATTTTTACAAAGCTATAGTAATCAAAACAGTATGGTATTGGCATAAATACTAACACAAAGACCAATGGAACAAAATCAATAGTCCAGAAGGAAACTTGTACATATATTGTCAACTAATATTCAACAAGTGAGGCAAGAATACTCAGTGAAGGAAAGATAATCTATTCAATAAATGCTACTGGGAAAACAGGATATTTACATGCAAAAGAATGAAACTGGACCCCTATATTACATCATACACAAAAATTAACTCAAAATGGATTAAAGACTTAAATGTAAGATCTAAAGGCATTAAACTCCTAGAAGAAAACATAGGGAAAAATTCCTTGGCACTGGTCTTGGTTATGGTTTTATGGCTATGACACCAAAAGCAAAAAAAATAAAAGCAAAAATCGACATGTGGGACTACATCAAACTTAAAAGCTTCTGCACAGCAGAAGAAACAATCAACAAAATGAAAAGGCAGCCTGAGAAAATATTTGCAAACCACATATCTGATGAAGAATTAATGTCCAAAATAAGAAACTTATACAGTTCACAAGCAAGCAAGCAAACAAACAAACAAAAAAACCAATCTACTTTCAAAAAAGGGTAAATGACCTGAATATAATTTTTCCAAAGAAGATATTCAAATGGCCAACAGATACATGAAAAGAAGGATATGATTCTGGAGAATAGGATGCATTAAAATGCAGAATCATTCTGATGTCCAAGTTTGAAGAAAATCACCGGGTACAAGAAAAGGTTAACAAATCATAATTAATCATCAAGGAAATTCAAATCAAACCCACAGTCACCTCACACCTGTCAGAATGGCTGTCATCAGAAAGAGAAAAGTGCTGGAGAAGATATGGAGAAGAGGGAATACTTGTGCACTGTTGGTGGGATTGGAAACTGGTAAAACTGCTATAAAAAACAGTATAGAGTTTCCTCAGAAGATAAAAAATAGAACTACTATATGATCCAGCAATTCCACTTCTTGGTATAAATCTGAAGAAAATGAATTGTTATCTCAGAGATATCTGCACCTCCAAGTTCATTGCATCATTGCTTACAATAACCAAGGCATGGAAACAACCTACATGTCCATCAGTGGATGAATAGGTAAAGAAGAAATTATGGATATTGTTCAGCCATAAAAGACAAAACAAACAAACAAACAATAACAACAAGAAGTCACAAGAAGCAGAGAGCAGATTAGTGGTTACCAGATTAGCAGAGAGCCAGGGGTGGTGAGGGGATATGGGAAATGGGTAAAGGTAGTCAAAGGGTATAAATTTCCAGTTATAAGATAACTAAATCTGGGGATGTAATGTACAGCATGGTTACATTACATCCCTAGAGTTAACAATACTGAATCATATATTTGAAAATTGCTAAGAGAGTAGGTCCTAAAAGTTCTCACTACAAAGAAATTAATTGTAACCAAGTGATGTGAGGGATGTGTTAAGTAATTGTATTGTGGTAATCATTTAAAGATATACACAAGTATCAAATCATTATGTTGTACACCTTAAACTTAAACAATGTTGTTTGTCAAGTATATCTCAATAAAGATGGGGGGGAAAAGAGGCAATTATAATAGCAAACAATTTTGCAACAACAGAAAAAGATAGAAATCTGCCCCCATCAGATCTAATGTGTAAATCTCTGGGATAGACTGATCTATTGGCCAGGTCCTCAACCTCATGTAATCACCATGCCTGGGGGAAGGGGAGAGACTGAAACTGGTTCTGACTCTATGTCAAGGGTTGGGTGGGAGGATTTAAAAAATTTTAATGTCATAAAATATTCTAGAACTGCATAATGAAATGTTGCACCAGTGAACTACAGAAAGCTCCTAGGATGATCAGTGCCAAATGCGTTTGGATTTAAGGCACTTCCATTTCACTGATGCTGGCATGGTATTCTTTTGCAATGTTTGCCAATGCTCATTTGGTCTTGAATTATATGACAGAAAGATATGATTTGAAGGTTATTTTTTAAAACACATTTAGGAAGACTTCTAAAACAACTTTGAGAGTTTATTTTGTAAAGATTATAGGCATGTACCCATCACGATTTTATACTAGAGTTAAATTTAATGAAAAAGCAAATAATTTGAGAATTTCTGTAAATAAGGTACATTGGCAACACTAATTTCAGTTGTAGTATTTCTCTTTTAAATAATTGCTAATGCAAACTATTCATATATATATAATGAGCAACATGTCAATTGGGTTGTGTTCAACATATCCAAGATGCATTAGTTAAATTATTTTAGATTTATTTTGAGACTAAGGATATATTTCTTATAACAAGGAAATATCTTCAGAATCTATAACTGGGTTGAAACAGACTAACATTTCCTGAATACCTGTATTGTACTAGATACCTCAGGAGTCTGAGAAATGGAAAGGCGGGGCTGAAAAATGGTGGTGGGGGTGTTTATTGGGGAAAAATTTCTTCTTTAAAACCTATGTTACTAGCATTAAATCAGACAGTTTTACTCATGATGTCATTTTTTTTTTACTCATGATGTCATTTTTTTTACTCACTGCTATTAGTTTTTCTTTCTCCTGGGTACTAAAAGGTTTG
Organism: Balaenoptera physalus; assembly: GCF_965194825.1. NCBI lineage: Eukaryota > Metazoa > Chordata > Mammalia > Artiodactyla > Balaenopteridae > Balaenoptera > Balaenoptera physalus. The sequence goes on along the minus strand of NC_138896.1, from coordinate 46,249,963 downwards.
TTAAATGAACATCTAGACTAATTCCCTTTTTATGTCTTTTGCATACCCATCCTAGCGATTCGTTTCTATCACACAGACTTTCTGTCCCAATCACCCACTTTTGTTTTTCCTGAAACATTGTGATACAATAGAAGCAATTTTCACCTATTAGTTTCCTGTGGCTCCTATAACAAATTACCACAAACTCAGTGGATTAATACAACACACCTTTATTATCGAACAGTTATGGGGGTAAGAAATGTGACAGGGATTTATCTATGGTGTCAGCCTGGTGACACTCTTTCTGTTTGGAGGTTCTAGGGAAAAAGAAGCTTCTTTGTCTTTCTAGCTTTTGCAACCACATCCATTGCATTACCTGGCCTGTAGCCCCTTCCTCCATCTTCAAAGCTAAGAATGTAGCATCTCAAATCTCTGCTTCTGTCTTTACATCACCTCCATCCATTTGGTCCTTCACCTTCTTCTTATAAGCATCCCTGTGATTACATCAGGTCTACCTGCATAATCTAGTACAATCTCCTCACTCAAGATCTTCAGCTTGACCGTATCTGCCAAGTCTCTGTTGCCATGTAAGGTAGCACTCATAGGTTCCAGGAATTGGCAAATGGACATTTTAGGGGATCCATTATTCAGCCTACCACACACAGTTTATGCTTTTAAGCCATTATACTACCATTAACAATAAAGCTTGAGTAACCTCACTTGAAAAAGATGTATTTTTTTTTTAACGAGTAGGAATTGAAAAACTAAATACAGCTTTGAAATCACCAAACGTATGACATATAATTATTAGATTTCCTCAGAAACCAATTCTTCAAGTAATCAACATGATGTAAATATCAGTATATTAATTTGCCATAAATTTCTCTCAGTTACTAAAGAGTTTATTGATCGCCTTGTAAGTAGTTGGCATTCTTATATACTTTTAAGATAAATATAAAATGTATTTTGAATATAGTATTTAAAATACTAATCAAATTAGTACTTAGATTTATTTTTTTGGAAAAATTATCTGGTTGGGATTGAAGTTAATTGGCTGTGCTTTGTTCACGATTTCCTACACGTCTTTCCTCAGTACACAGCAGGGCCCCAAACCTGTGACACTCAAAAAACTTCCTAGAAGGAGTTACCTTTCACTAAAACATGGATGCAAAATTTCTCAGCAACAGAGTCATGACTGGTGGACTACTATGTCAAATTTTTCAAGAATAGGAATGTCTATTCTTAAATAGCATTGCCTTGTGTCTCCTGAGACAGTCTATCTTGAGTTCCCATTAAATTTGTGAAATGATGCTCAAAATGGTGAGTGACAAAAAGTCACACTACCAAAAGTCATGACTGAGGGCCTGTTCCCAGAATTAAGGAAAAATTTTCACCCCTTTAAAGAGCAAAATACTGGACTGGAAAATTTACCAGAGACCACATATATTTTAGTTCATGTCAAAGAATCATGAACAAAAATAAGTCTCGAACAAAAGTAGGAGGATACACTATAAATTCTCTATTCTCTGATCCTTGACTCAAATATTGCATCTGGTATGTGGCTAATGTTTTTTGAAGAATTTGAAGTATGCTTTTAACTTCATCAACCTTCTATACTTTGCACCATCTTGGAAAATAACTGGCAGAGGTTGGGAGAGTGGTAGAGTGAATCAGTGCTTTCCAAACAAAAAGTTGGTGCTTACAATGTGGTCACTGAATGAATGAATGATTGTATTTATTATCATACAAGCAAAGCAGTCTTGGTGTAGAAAAAGAAAGAAATAGTCCCCAAAGAGTATGTGACCATTAGAACTGCATTCAACTTAAAATACAAAAAAATCCAACTTACAATGGTTTCACTAAATAGGAGCTATTTTTCTTATGAAGAAAAAAATTTGGGAGTGAGGGTCTAGTGCCTCTGATGCCAGAGACCCAGCCTCAGGTAGCTTCCAAAATGCCTCCTCAGTTGGTGGCTTTCATTCCTAAAGCTTGTGGTGGTAACATTCCTCACAAGATGGCTATTAAACCTCCATTGTATCTACATTCAAGAATGGGGCAAAAGAAAAACCAGTCTTATGTGAACTTCTTATTAGAAAAGCAAGACTTTCCCAGAAATCCTTGCAACAGACTTTCCATTAGGTTTCACTAGCCAGAACTGAGTGTAGGTTTGCATCAGATCTTGCAAATAAAATTATAAGGGTCCCAGTTAAATTTGAATTTCACATAAACTACAACCAATGTTTACTATAAGTATGTCCAATGTAATATTTGGGATGGACATAAAAATTAGTAATTGTTTATCTTAGATTCAAATTTAACTGGACATCCTGTACTTCACCTGGCAATTCTAACTGGGTCATACAGCTACATTATTCCAAGAGAAGTTGGGAAATCAATTAATACCATCATGACTATCTTAATGATTCATCATTATTCAGGGTCGATCACATTGCCTGTCTGGAAAAAAAAGAAATAATTTTTTCGAGAAAAGTGAGGGGAAAGAGGGAAGGCAATTAACAGTGGCTGACAGAGGCTGCTAGACTGAACTTTCCATCAGCTCTAAGAACTGGCCTGGTACAGAGGGTGAATTGCAGAGGGCTGGGAATCGGATACTTTAACCTGGGGCGTAATATAGATCTACAAACAGCCAAGTGAACACTGACTAAACCAAAAGGAACAAAATCCAGTAACCTACCCTTTGATCTATTAAGGAAAATATATAATTGCTTTTTTTTCAAAATAAAAGTACAGAGGAATATTTAACTGATGTTGAGATAGGGAAGATATTCATTAAAATAAAATCAATAGGAGTTACAAAGAACCAGAACAATTGGTTTAAAGTCGGAAACATTTTGCAATAAAGAAAACTGGCAAAGAGTTAATCCTCTTATTTTTAAGGAATTTCTAAAAGTTAATAATTAAAAATATCACTAATATCCTAGAAGGTGTGAACAAAAGACACGAACAAAGATTCATACAAAAGAAAATGTGCATGGCTATTAACATGCTTAGAATAAAATCCAACAAATTGATAATGAAAAAAAACAAAATCAAGTGAACAAAATGTAATTTTTACCTATCACATTTTCAATCCATGATAACAAAGCATTTTTTTTTAGATGAGCATCCTTGTACACTAAAGGTAGAGGCAAAGGTTGATGCTAAATTCCTGGAAAGAAATTTGAAATACATATGAAACAATTAAAAGACATACACATTGAATAAACAGTCATGAATCCAGTAATCACTCATTAGAAAATAATCATTTCATAGATAAATAATTCTGCAGAAACCTCATTTCTTAATTTGAAACAATAAGAAAACTTAAGATAGAAGTAAAAATGATGTTACCCATTTCTTTGACATTCTGGAAAAGTCAAAGCTATAGGAGCAGTGATCAGGTTAGTAGTCATCAGGGATCAGAAGTAGAAAGAAGGCCTGAGTGCAAAGGGGTAGGAAAAGGGAATTCTTTGGGGTGTGGAATTGTTCTGTACTCTTTTAGTGATGGTGTTTACCAGCATCTATGTATGTGTTAAAAATCATAGAGCACTATGTCAAAAGAAGAAAAGTAAAAGGAGAAGGGGGAAGGGGAGAATAATTTTATTGCTTGCAAATTTTAGAAAGTGTTTAGAAATTTTAGAAAGTATTCTTTAGAAAGAAAAATATTAGACAAGAAATTTAAAAATCACTCACTTCTTAGTACTCCTTCTTCAAGGTAGCACAATTAACAGCTAGTAACAGCTAGATAAATTTCTGTACAGGTTTTACTCTATATTTGTGTATCTATATCTATGGATTAAATCTATATATTTGGATCATACTGTATTTAGTATCACTCTTTATCACTTTATAAGATAAGCATTTTTCAATATAATTACTTATTTGATGTACATGTCATGTAATGGTTGACCATCTATCATGTAATTTAGCTAACCATGTTATATACTTGATATAATGATTAAATATGATCTTTACTTATTCTATTTATATATAAACAGTAAATAGATATAAAGTATATAACTATTTTAATCAGAATGCATATATTTTTTAACAAATGCATGACAATATTCGTAGAGAAGAGTGATTTTGTGTTAGGTATAAACAAGAGTCTTAGGGTCTTGTTATATTCCTTCTTCACACTTGTGAAGGTACTGCCAGGACAGCCTGTCTGGCATGATATGATGTCCTTTCTCTTCTTTTGTTGAAAACTACAAATGTAGTGATTGAAGCAAAATTGTTATCTTTAATACTTTTTGCACACTCAGTGGATTTAGAAAGAACAGTGAAATACCCATTAAGATATGTTAATCTTTGAACCTTGTCAAAATACAGAATCTGAAAGCTCTAATATTTACATATATGATATATTTTTAGATAATTTAAATTCTGTGGTATATTTGTAAATTTCTCATGCTGTGACAATTGTAAAGACATATAAGAACCACTACACTGTTAGAAGAGGCAGATCTTTGAAATGTAGAGTGTATTTCATTATGATACCAAAGTAAGAGAGACCAGGGAATCAATGTACACAAAAAACTCAATAGCAAAGTTTGTTTAATGCAAGATGGAGCACAGAATGGAAAACAGAGATAAGTCATTTTTATGCATATATGCATGAGTACTTCAGGCAGTAACTCAGATGTCAGGGGAGGATAAGGTTTCCACAATACACTGTCCTACTCTCCAAGTGTAACTCAAGACCAGAGGGCCACCCTGTAATGTCCAAGGGGAAAAGGGACACATCAGAAGTGGATATTGATTGTTGGAGCATCCAGTTTAAATTCCAGGACATTAAAAAGTCTACAGCTTGGTTACCATGTCCAAGCAGGCAGAAGGAGCTGGACCCAGGGTAACTCTTTTGCTGAGTATAAACTATGAAGTGATGAAGCCGTTCCTAGGCAGCAATGTGATGGATACCTGGGCTGCAAGAACCACTACTTCAGCTGCTAGTTTGCCTTTCCCCTCTTGAGTGAAGCTGGCCAGTAAGGATATGGTGTCCCAGATGCATCCAGACTGTTTATTACTTACAGCGACTGGAAGATCAGCATGGTGTCAACTCCCTGTGTCCCAAGTCCCACAGGAAGACATCAAACTGAAGGTGCCAGCAAACAGGCAGTGGTCACTCTGTCACTGAAGAATCAGCTCTAAACTCCAAGCCAAGGGGTGTTAAAGCCTACAATTTTACCATAAAGAAGGTTATGGTAGAAAGTCCTGTGCTCAACTGAAACTAGGGACATTGAGTGGAAACAGACTTGTGGCAGTTTCCCCAAGATAGGGAGGTGGCCCTGTGAGAATCAGTCCTGTGGCAAGGTCTCACCAAGCTCCTCATCTTTATTTGCTCCATAGAAATCATAGGGTATTTCACAAAGGCTTGGATTAGACTGCTGTCCATCCTTGCCTGCAAGGTCTACACAGACACGTGCAAAGCTGGCTCAGAACTGCAGCTGCAGCCCCTCAGGCCTCTCCTTCCCCCAACCAAGGTGGAAACAGACATCTTGCCAGGGAGAAGGCCAACACCCTCAGGGCTCCTGCTCCAGCCCCTTGGGCCCCAGCCTGCCCCCTGCAGGGCAGCAACTGCCATCAAGCCCAAAAGAAGCCCCCACTCATACTGGACACCAGCTCTATTTCCTCGACTCCAACCAAACCTCCCACCAAGGCAGTGGCTGGCAGCTCATCCTGGGAGAAGAGGAGGCCAATGCTCACTTCAGATCCAGCTCTCCCACCAAAACCACTGGGCACAGCAGACTGCATAGGGACCCTCCCACACAAGGACACACCTTCAAGACTGGGATAGGTAACTGTTTCACCGAATTTCATAGAGACAAAGAGATAAAGTCAAACAAAATGAGAAGACAGAGGAATATGTTTCAAATGAAAGAACAAGATAAAACCCCAGAAAAATCCTAATAAAATGGAAATAAATAATTTACCTGATGAAGTAACAGTAATAAAAATGCTCACTGGACAAGGAAAAAGAATAGATGAACACAGTGAGAACTTCAACAAAAAAACTAGAAAATATAAAAAATAACCAATCAGGGTCAAGAAGCAAAACTACCACTCTGCTTGTGTAAAGAGCGGGGGAAAGACAATGACAGGAGCAAGGAGGGGAAAACTGGGTATTTATCCTGCAAGCCTCAAATCTTCAATTTTATCCACTACAAGAAGCAGAGGTTACCTTTGCTTCAGCAACTTTGTTTTATCCTCGTGATAAGTGTGATTCATTATGTTTATGCACAATGATCTATTGCTTCAGTAAGCCAGGATATCAGAGCAGGAAACTGAGGTATATGCTTTAAGGTTTATATCTCATCTAACTATATCTTGACCGCAATAACTGGGAAGTGGAGCTCAACATGAACATGTCGTTCATGATATACACACTTACAGTTCCCCTGTAACTGCCGATGTGCAGTACCTGAGAAAATGTTCCACAACCCTACACTGTTTACTTCAGAGAGAGCCCTAACCACGTTTGAGGGAAAATGTTTTATACCTGCGATCTTGATGACTTCCTTAAACACTCTCCATCACAAGAACCCTGGGAAATTCCCCAGATCCATTTTAAGGAATTAAATGCTTTTGATCATATCTGTTAGTAGCTTCTGAACTTTTTATAAGAGAAGCTAAAAGACAGTAATTTGGAAGGAGGGGGGGCTGGGAGAAGCAACTTTCAAAATTTTTTACCTCAATTTACAGTAATGGTTATTTTATTTATTTCACATTGTGTCCCATTACAAACATATGTGTAACATGCATAAATATATACACACAAACGTGCAATCATATTACTAAAATAAAAGTTTTATAAAACCATAAAAAAACCAATAAGAGCTGAAGAATACAATAACTGAAATGAAAATTACACTAGAAGGAATTAATAGCAGATTAGATTATATAGAGGAATACATAGTGACCTGGAAGATAGAATAGTGTAAATCACCCAATCAAAACAGCAAAAGGAAAAAAAAAATTAACGAGAATAGTTTAAGGGACCTCTGGGACAGCATAAAGAATACTAACATTTGCATTATAAGGGTCCTAGAAGGAGAAGAGAGAGAAAGGGGCGGAAAATGTATTTGATGAAATTATGACTATAAACTTCCCTAACCTGAAAAAGGAAACAGATATCCACATCCAAGAAACACAGAAAGTCCCCAAGAAGATGAGCCCAAAGAGATTCACAGCAAGACATGTCATAATTAAAACAGCAAGTTTAAAGAGAGAATTTTAAAGGCAACAAGAGAAAAACAAAGAGTCACATACAGGGGAACACTCATAAGGATATAAACTGATTTTTTAGCAGACCCTTTATAGGCCAGAAAGGAGTGGTATGAAATATTTAAATTGCTGAAAGGAAAAAAATCTACAACCAAGAATACTTTACAGGGCAAGACCATCATTCAGAATTGAAAGAAAGATAAAGAGTTTACCAAATAAGCAAAACTGAAAGAGTTCATCACCACTAAACTGGTCTTACTAGAAATGCTCAAGGGTTTTCTTTTAGTGAAAAATAAAAGACCATAACAAGAAATAAGAAAATATATGAAGGGGAAAATCTCACTGGTAAAGGTAAATATATAGTAAAGGCAGTGGATCAAGCATTTAAATAAGCTAGCACAAGGTTAACAGATAAAAATTGTAAAATCAACTATAATTACAATAAATAGTTAAGGGATAGACATAAAGATGTAAAATATGACAAGAAGACATAAAACAGGGGGGAAGGGGAGTAAAAAAATGTAGAGCTTTTAGAATGTGTTTGACCTTAAATGTCTAACAGTTTAAAATAAGTAGATATAGTTATAGGTCAATATATGTGAACCTCATGGTAGCCACAAATCAAAAGCCCACAATAGATGCTCAAAAAACAAAGGAAAGGAGCCTAAATATAACACCAAAGAAAGTCATCAGTGCACAAGGGGAGAGACCAAAAGAAATGAAAAGAAGAGAGAAGAACTACAAAAACAACTAGAAAACAAGTAACAAATAAGTAGATACTTAGCAATAATCACTTTAAATGTAAATGGACTAAATGCTCCAATCAAAAGACATAGGTGGCTGAATGGATTTAAAAAAACAAACAAATACAAGACCCATCTATATGCTGTCTACAAGACACTTCAGTTCTAAGGATACCCACAGACTGAAAGGAAGGAGATAGAAAAAAAAAGATAATTCACGCAAATGGAAATGAAAAGAAATCTGTGTTCAATACTTATATAATACAAAATAGTCCTTAAAACAAAGTCTACAACAAAAGACAAAGAAGGCCATTATATAATGATAAAGGGGTCAATCCAAGAAGAGGATATAACATTTGTAATGTTTACAAATGTTGTAATAACATTTGTAAATATATATGTACCTAATATAGGAGCACATAAACCAAATATTAACAGACATAAAGGGAGAAGTTGAGAGTAATACAATAATAGGAGGGGTTAACACCCCACTTACATCAATGCATAGATAATCTAGAGAGAAAAATGAAAAAGGAAACATGATCTAATGACACATTATACCAGATGGACTTAATAGATATATACAGTAGATTCCATCCAGCAGAATACACATCCTTTTCAAGTGCACATGGAACTTTCTCCAGGATAGATCTCATGCTAGGCCATGAAATAAGTCTCAGTAACTTTAAGAAAATTGAAATCATATCAAGCATCTTTTCTGAGATTAGAAATCAATTACAAGAAAAATAACTGCAAAAAACACAAACACATGGAGGCTAAACAATATGCTACTAAACAACCAATGGGTAAATGAAGAAATGAGAAAATATATTGAGGTAAATGAAAGTAGAAACACAACTTTCCAAAATCTATGGGACACAGCAAAAGCAGTTCTAAGAGGGAAGTTTATAGTGATACAGGTGTGCCTCAAGAAACAAGGAAAACCTCAAATAAACAATCTAATTTTCCATCTAAATGCATTAGAAAAAGAAGAACAAACAAAGCCCTAAGTCAGCAGAAACTTGGAAATAACAAAGATAGAGCAGACATAAATAAAATAGAGACCAAAAAAAAAAAAAAATGGAAAAGATCAATGAAACTAAGAGATCGTTTTTTGATAAGATAAACAAAATTGAAAAAACCATTAGCCAGACTCTTTAAAAAAAAAAAAGGCCCAAGTAAACAAAATTATAAATGAAAAAGAGAAGTTACAATCAATATCACGAAAATACAAACAATCATAAGAGAATATTACAAGCTATTATATGCCAACAAATTGGACAAAATAGAAGAAATGTATAAATTCTTAGAAAGATACAATATTCCAAGACTGAATAGGAAGAAGTGAAAAAAATGAACAGACATTTTGCTTGTACTGAGCTTGAATCAGTAATCCAAAAACTCCCAACCAACAAAAGTCCTGGACAGATAGCTTCACAGGGGAATTATACCAAACATTTAAAAAAAGAGTTAAAATATCAAAGAAGAGGGAACACTTCCAAGCTCAAACTATGAGGCCAGCATTGCCCTGATACCAAAACCAGACAAAGACACTATAAAAAAAGAAAATTACAGACGAATATCCCTGATGAACAAGGATGAAAAATCCTCAATGAAATATTAGAAACCAAATTCAACAATATAAAGAAAGATCACACATCATGGTAAAGTGGCATTTATTCCAAGGCTGGAAAGATGTTGCTATATTCACGAATTAATCAACATGAAACACCACATTAACAAAACAAAGGATAAAAATCACATAATCATCTCAATAGATGCCGAAAAAGCATTTGACAAAATTCAATATCAATTCATAATAAAAACTCTCAACAAAGTTTGTGTATAGGGAACATATCTCAGCATAATAAAGGCCATTTATGAAAAACCCACTCAGCGATGAAAAGCTGAAAACTTTTCCTCTAAGATGGGGAAAAAGACAAGGATGCCTAATTCACACCATTTCTATTTAACAAAGTATTACAAGTCCTAGTCACAGCAATCAATAAAAACCACTGCTGGATATTTACCTGAAGAAAACAAAAACATTCATTTGAAATGATATATGCACCCCAATGTTCATTGCAGCATTATTTACAATAGCAAAGAAATGGAAATAACCTAAGCATCCATCAACAGATGAATGGATAAAGATGTTACACACACACACACACACACACGCACACACACACAATGCAATGTTACTCAGCCATAGAAAAGAATGTAATTTAGCCATTTGCAGCAACATGGATGAATCTGGAGGGTATCATGTTAGTGAAATAAGTCAGACAGAAAAAGGCAAATATGGTATGTTTTCACATATGTGGAATTTGAAAAATATAGCATACAAAAAAAATAACAAAACAGAAACCGACTCATAGACAAAAAGAATGAACTAGTGATTACCAGGGAGAAGAGGGGTGAGACAAGGGGAAAAATAAGTAAAGGAGAGGTATAAACTACTAGCTATAAAATAAATAAGTTACAATGATGGAGTGTTCAACACAAGGAATATAGTCAATATTTTATAATAAGTTTATATGGAGTATAATCTATAAATATATCAAATTACTATCTGTATACATAAAACAAATATAACTTTGGAAGTTAACTATACTTCAATTAAAAAAATGCATGCCAATGATATTGCAACTATCGGAAGCAGCCATAAAAATAACGTTTTAGTGATTAATTACCTGCCAGGGGACATGGCATCTTCCTTTCCTATACCAAGTTCTGACCTTGACTTTTTTCCCTTCTTAAAATTATCTACTTAAATTTATATCATGAACCTCTGAATCCATCTATTTAGTCAGCAGACGTATATTAAGCAATGCTGAACACCATTGAAAATTTCTGCCTTTTTAAATTGTGTGTTATGTAGAGACAAATAATCAACTTAATAAAGATGATTTCAAGGAGTCAGAACGGCAGTGAAGGACGTGAAATCAGTGACCTGACAGAGTTTCCACAGGGCATCCTGTCTGGGCTTCAGGATCTTCAGTGTCAGCAACTAAATCTCTTCACAGGAAGAACAACCAAAATAATGAGACTTTTATACAAGTAGAATTTTATATGTTGCAATTTTCTATTTAAAAATACTAATTCAATTTATCAAAAACATCTAGAAAATATTGTGGGTCTATTGAATATAAGAAAACTTATAAAAAAGCCTGATTCTACCTATTGGATCAAAACATGAACCTATTTGAATCTGCATGCTTTCAATGTGTATTGAAATTGTCTTCATTTTATAATCATACAGAGAAATAATCATCTTTCCCTTTTCTTTAACCTTGACAATTTGTACACATTTTTCAGAGTCAGTTTAAATTCCATTTTGCAAGCAAACCTTTCCTGTTATTCCAGTTCTGTTTAAACTCCAAGCTCCCCCTGTATGTTTTACTCATCTCTGAGGACTCTGTGTTCCTGACTAGACTATGAACTCCATGTGGGCAGCAGTGGCCAGCCATCTGTCAGGGATAAAGGAAAACGTGAATCAATGATGAACTGAACAATGTGGGAGGTGATGTGCCATCTCACAGATATAGATAGAGCTAAATTCTTAAACTAGTACTGGAGGCAACTACATGTGTGACTAATGTTAAAAGTTTAAGTTGCAACTCAAAAACTACATGTTTCATATCTACCAAAAAGTTTTAATTATTTTTATTTTTTATTTTAAAAACTTTATTTCTTTTAAAATTAAAGTATAATTGGTTTACAATCTTATATTAGTTGCATGTGTACAACATATTGATTCAATATTTTTATACATTAAAAAATAATCACCACTGTAAGTATAGTTACCATTTGTCACCATACAAAGTTATTACAGTATTATTGACTATATTCTCAGTATAGAGAATATAATGTAGTACATGTGTTTTCTACATTTAAGATGTAGTCCTCATAAATCTTTGTAGTGTTTTTCCCATGACATTATCTCTATGCTGAGAATATAGTCAATAATATATTGACTATATTGACTAATATAATCCCCATGATTATTTATTTCATAACTGGAAGTTTGTGCCTCTTAATCCTTTTCACCTATTTCACCCATCCACCTCCTTATCCCCTCTGGCAACCATCAGTTTGTTCTCTGTATCTATGAGTCTGTTTCTGTTTTATTATGGTTCTTCATTTGTTTTGTTTTTTAGATTCCCCATGTAAGAAAAATCATATGATATTTGTCTTTGTCTGACTTATTTCACTTAGCATAATAACCTCTAGGTCCATCCATGTTATTGAAAATGGCAAGGTAACACTATTTTTATGGCTGAGTAATATTCCTTCGTATATCTATACCACATCTTCTTTATCCGTTAATCTGTTGATGGACACTTAGACTGTTTCCATTTCTTCTCTATTGTGAATAATGCTGCAATGAACATTGGGGTGTATATATCTTTTAGAATCAGTGTTTTCATTTTCTTCAGATAAATACCCAGCAGTGGAATTGCTGGATCATTTAGTAGCTCTATTTTTAATTTTTTGAGGATCCTCCATCTTGTTTTCCATAGTGGCTACAACAATTTATATTTCTACCAACAGTGCACCAGTGTTTCTTTTTTTCCACATCCTCGACAACACTTATTATTTCTTGCCTTTTTTTACTGCAACCATTCTGATGGGTTTGAAGTGATATCTCATTGTGGTTTTGATTTGTATTTCCCTGATGATTATGATAATGAAAACTAGGTAACTAACAAATTTCCCTTTTCTGTTTTTTTTGACTTTTTGGGATATTAGATACAAATTTATGGACTTTATGTTTCCCTGGTCCTGATATTTTATTTATGTTTTACTGTTTTGTTGGATGTGTTTTTACAAGCCATGTAAATACTTTGTGGATTAACTAAGGATATAAATAAGCTACTTGCTCAAAACTGTCCTGAGTGCACTCTCTGTACCATCTCTAAGCCACATGACTTCTAGGATATTTTTTTTTCTCTCAGGTTTTAAAGTTCTATTTTTTTCTCCTAAATTTCTCTTGAGGAAATAGTAAGCTTAAAAAATTCGTACATACAGATTATCTAATTTTACTTGTGAAAAAAAGAACTTAAATTTTAAACACTACTAAATTTCATACTCTTAATTCTAAACCACTCTCAAAAAACCCAAGACTTTTAAATTTATTATGAATTATTATTTCAAGGGCTTATTATTCTTACCTAATTTTTCTTTTAATTTTCATATTTGCATTTATGAAGTCTATTTTATTTTATTCCTGGATATGACTGAATTTGTTCATACACATAAAAATGTGTATCATTTTTAGTTAATAGGATCTGGTTTGACCCTAAAAAAATAATTTAAAGCAAAACACAGAAAATAGCTTAGGGGCGAATGATATGTTTGCATACATAAATTTTAAACAGGTGTATGGGAAAATAATCACATAGGAACTTTCAAATGAAAAGAAAAAATCTGGTAAAATTAATCAATTCACATGGTTAACTAAGGGAGAATTTCTTTAATGCATGAACAGCTTTTGCGAATTAGTGAGAAAAAGACTAATAACTCAAAAGATAAATAGTCAAAGAATGTGTACATGGAGGTCACAGAAAAATAAATAAATATATGGAAAAATGTGTAAGTTTATGATAATAAAGTCAACATAAGTATCAATAACCAGGAGATATCATTTTTTATTTATCAGATAGGCAGAGATTAAGATATTTGATAATAATGAGTTTTCATGCAGGGTACCAAGAAATAACCCCTCTCACATGCTGTTGGTGAGAATACATACTGTTGTGAATTTCAGACTGCAATGTTTATCACCATTTTAAAATGTACTTATTCCTTGGATAAAGAAGATGTGGCACATAAATACAATGGAATATTACTCAACCATAAAAAGAAACAAAATTGAGTTATTTGTAGTGAGGTGGATGGACTTAGAGTCTGTCATACAGAGTGAAGTAAGTCAGAAAGAGAAAAATAAATACTGTATGCTAACACATATATATGGAATCTAAAAAAAAAAAAAAGGTTCTGAAGAACCTAGGGGCAGGACAGCAGGGCAGGAATAAAGATGCAGATGTAGAGAATGGACTTGGGGACACAGAGTTGTGGGGAAAAGTAAGCTGGGATTAAGTGAGAGAATGGCATGGACATATATACACTACCAGATGTAAAATAGATAGCTAGTGGGAAGCAGCTACATAGCACAGGGAGATCAGCTCAGTGTTTTGAGACCACCTAGAGGGGTGGGATAGGGAGGGTGGGAGGGAGACGCAAGAGGGAGGCGACATGGGGATATATGTATATGTATAGCTGATTCACTTTGTTATAAAGCAGAAACTAACACACCATTGTAAAGCAATTTTACTCCAATAAAGATGTTTAAAAAATATACTTATTCTTTAATCTAGTCAGTTAACTCCTGGGGATTTTTTTACACATGTATTTGAATTGTAGAAATAATAAAAATGTTAATTCTGGTATTATTTGTAATCCAATGAAAACGAGGAAGAATATTTACTTAAGGTAACTGAATTTGGTCATTTACTCAGTAAGTAATTATTGTCTGTTTTACGCCAGGTTTAGTTCTTATTAGCCAGGCTTTGTAATCCAAAGTGAACAAGATAAAAATATACATTAGTGGGGGTCATGGAAAATGAATGAGTAATGAGTAAATACATCTATGTACATGTTCACATACATATCAGATTGTAATACATGCTATGAAGAAAACAAAATTTAGGAGCATGGCCGGGGAGATGGGTAGCCTGTGTTAGACAGGGCAGCCAAGGAAGGACTCTGAAGAGGAGATATTTGAGGCAGGGCACAAGCCCTGTGGTAACAAGGGGAAGGGGGCCTGGCAAATTCATACAAACTGCCATTAAAAAGTAGGGAGACAGATCCAAAAGGATCCTTATAGAATGTGTTCTATAATACTTCTTGTTAAGAAGCTGCTAATCACTGACAAATGTGACAGAATGCATGTACTATAGAATCCTATTTGTTTAGATGAATTTGTGCAACTGTGTTTGTGTTTCTGTTTCATGTGTACATGCATATGTATATCCATAGAAAATATATTAAAAATACCCCCTAAAATTGGCAGTGATGGTACTTCCAAGAGCTAGAACTTAGATATCAAGGGCCTTTAATTTTCACCTTATACCCGCACATTTCATAGACATCTTTATTTTAAGAAATGTTAATTTAAAATAGTAATTTTAAAGTTAATATATATGTTCATATATGTAAAATTGTATGTAGGAATAACCAGCCCCACCCATCAACAGTCAAGTGGATTAAAGTTTCACTGAGCTCTGACCATGACAGCAGCGGTCAGCTCTACCCACCACCAGAGCCTCCCATTAAACCTCTTAGATAGCCTCAACCACCAGAGGGCAGACAGCAGAAGCAAGAAAAACAACAATCCTGCAGCCTGTGGAACAAAAACAACATTCACAGAAAGATAGACAAGATGAAAAGGCAGAGTGCTATATACCAGATGAAGGAACAAGATAAAACCCTAGAAAAACAACTAAATGAAGTGGAGATAGGCAACCTTCCAGAAAAAGAATTCAGAATAATGATAGTGAAGATGATCCAGGACCTCGGAATAAGAATGGAGGCAAAGATTGAGAAGATGCAAGAAATGTTTAAAAAAGACCTAGAAGAATTAAAGAACAAACAAACAGAGATGAACAATACAATAACTGAAATGAAAACTACACTAGAAGGAATCAATAGCAGAATAACTGAGGCAGAAGAACGGATAAGTGACCTCGAAGACAGAATGGTGGAATTCACTGCTGCGGAACAGAAAAAAGAAAAAAGAATGAAAAGAAATGAAGATAGCCTAAGAGACCTCTGGGACAACATTAAATGCAACAACATTCACATTATAGGGGTCCCAGAAGGAGAAGAGAGAGAGAAAGGACCAGAGAAAATATTTGAAGAGATTATAGTCGAAAACTTCCCTAACATGGGAAAGGAAATAGCCACCCAAGTCCAGGAAATGCAGCAAGTCCCATACAGGATAAATCCAAGGAGAAACAGGCCGAGAATCATAGTAATCAAATTGGCAAAAATTAAAGACAAAGAAAAATTATTGAAAGCAGCAAGGAAAAATGACAAATAACATACAAGGGAACTCCCATAAGGTTAACAGCTGATTTCTCAGCAGAAACTCTACAAGCCAGAAGGGAGTGGCATGATATACTTAAAGGGATGAAAGGGAAGAACCTACAACCAAGATTAGTCTACCCAGCAAGGATCTCATTTAGATTTGATGGAGAAATCAAACGCTTTACAGACAAGCAAAAGCTAAGAGAATTCAGCACCACCAAACCAGCTCTACAACAAATACTAAAGGAACTCCTCTTAGTGGGAAACACAAGGGAAGAAAAGGACCTACAAAAACAAACCCAAAACAATTAAGAAAATGGTCATAGGAACATACATATCGATAATTACCTTAAACGTGAATGGATTAAATGCTCCAACCAAAAGACACAGGCTTGCTGATTGGATACAAAAACAAGACCCATATATATGCTGTCTAAAAGAGACCCACTTCAGACCTAGGGACACATACAGACTGAACGTGAGGGGATGGAAAAAGATATTCCATGCAAATGGAAATCAAAAGAAAGCTGGAGTAGCTATACTCATATCAGATAAAATAGACTTTAAAATAAAGAATGTTACAGGAGATAAGGAAGGACACTACATAATGATCAAGGGATCAATCCAAGAAGAAGATATAACAATTATAAATATATATGCACCCAACATAGGAGCACCTCAATACATAAGGCAACTGCTAACAGCTATAAAAGAGGAAATCAACATTAACACAATAATAGTGGGGGACTTTGACACCTCACTTACACCAATGGACAGATCATCCAAAATGAAAATAAAAAAGGAAACAGAAGCTTTAAATGGCACAATAGACCAGATAGATTTAGTTGATATTTATTAGACATTCCATACAAAAACAGCAGATTGCACGTTCTTCTCAAGTGCGCACGGAACATTCTCCAGGATAGATCACATCTTGGGTCACAAATCAAGCCTCAGTAAATTTAAGAAAATTGAAATCATATCAAGCATCTTTTCTGACCACAACGCTATGAGATTAGAAATGAATTACAGGGAAAAAAACGTGAAAAGCACAAACACATGGAGGCTAAACAATACGTTACTAAATAACCAAGAGACCACTGAAGAAATCAAAGAGGAAATCAAAAAATACCTAGAGACAAATGACAATGAAAACACGATGATCCAAAACCTATGGGATGCAGCAAAAGCAGTTCTAAGAGGGAAGTTTATAGCTATACAAGCCTACCTAAAGAAACAAGAAAAATCTCATATAAACAATCTAACCTTACACCTAAGGGAACTAGAGAAAGAAGAACAAACAAAACCCAAAGTTACCATAAGGAGAGAAATCATAAAGATCAGAGCAGAAATAAATGAAATAGAAACAAAGAAAACAATAGCAAAGATCAATAAAACTAAAAGCTGGTTCTTTGAGAAGATAAACAAAATTGGTAAGCCATTAGCCAGACTCATCAAGAAAAAAGAGGGAGAGGAGTCAAATCAATAAAATTAGAAATGAAAAGGGAGAAGTTACAACAGACACCACAGAAATACAAAGCATCCTAAGAGACTACTACAAGCAACTCTCTGCCAATAAAATGGACAACCTGGAAGAAATGGACAAATTCTTAGAAAGGTATAACCTTCCAAGACTGAACCAGGAAGAAACAGAAAATATGATCAGACCAATCACAAGTAATGAAATTGAAACTGTGATTAAAAATCTTCCAACAAACAAAAGTCCAGGACCAGATGGCTTCACAGGTGAATTCTATCAAACATTTAGAAAAGAGCTAACACCCATCCTTCTCAAACTCTTTCAAAAAATTGCAGTGGAAAGAACACTCCCAAACTCATTCTATGAGGCCACCATCACCCTGATACCAAAACCAGACAAAGATACTACAAAAAAGAAAATTAGAGACCAATATCACTGATGAATATAGATACAAAAGTCCTCAGCAAAATACTAGCAAACAGAATCCAACAGCACATTAAAAGGATCATACACCACGATCATGTGGGATTTATCCCAAGGATGCAAGGATTCTTCAATATACGCAAATCAATCAATGTGATACACCATATTAACAAATTGAAGAATAAAAACCATATGACATCTCAATAGATGCAGAAAAACCTTTGGACAAAATTCAACACCGATTTATGATCAAAACTCTCCAGAAAGTGGGCCTAGAGGGAAACTACCTCAACATAATAAAGGACATATACGCCAAACCCACAGCAAAAATCATTCTCAACAGTGAAAAACTGAAATCATTTCCTCTAAGATCAGGAACGAGACAAAGATGTCCACTCTCACCACTATTATTCAACATAGTTTTGGAAGTCATAGCCATGGCAATCAGAGAAGAAAAAGAAATAAAAGGAATACAAATTGGAAAAGAAGAAGTAAAACTGTCACTGTTTTCAGATGACATGATACTATACATAGAGAATCCTAAAAATGCCACCAGAAAACTACTAGAGCTAATCAATGAATTTGGTAAAGTTGCAGGATACAAAATTAATGCACAGAAATCTCTTGCATTCCTATACACTAATGATTAAAAATATGAAAGAGAAATTATGGAAACACTCCCATTTACCATTGCAATAAAAATAATAAAATACCTAGGAATAAACCTACCTAGGGAGACAAAAGAGCTGTATGCAGAAAACTATAAGACACTGATGAAAGAAATTAAAGATGATACCAACAGATGAAGAGACATACCATGTTCTTGGATTGGAAGAATCAATATTGTGAAAATGACTATACTACCCAAAGCAATCTACAGATTCAATGCAATCCCTATCAAATTACCAATGGCATTTTTTACAGAACTAGAACAAATCATCTTAAAATTTGTGTGGAGACACAAAAGACCCTGAATAGCCAAAGCAGTCTTCAGGGAAAAAAACGAGCTTCAGAATCAGACTCCCTGACTTCAGACTATACTACAAAGCTACAGTAATCAAGACAGTATGGTACTGGCACAAAAACAGAAACATAGATCAATGGAATAGGTTAAAAAGCCCAGAGATAAACCCAGGCACCTATGGTCAACTAATCTACGACAAAGGAGGCAAAGATATACAATGGAGAAAAGAGTCTCTTCAATAAGTGATGCTGGGAAAACTGGACAGTTACATGTAAAAGAATGAAATTAGAATACTCCCTAACACCATACACAAAAATAAACTCAAAATGGATTAGGGACCTAAATGTAAGACCAGACTCTGTAAAACTCTTAGAGGAAAACATAGGAAGAACACTCTTTGACATAAATCTCAGCAAGATCTGTTTTGATCCACCTCCTAGAGTAATGGATATAAAAACAAAAATAAACAAATGGGACCTAATGAAACTTCAAAGCTTTTGCACAGCAAAGGAAACCATAAACAAGACGAAAAGACAACCCTCAGAACGGGAGAAAATATTTGCAAATGAATCAACGGACAAAGGATTAATCTCCAAATTATATAAACAGCTCATGCAGCTCAATATTAAAGAAAGAAACAACCCATTCCAAAAATGGGCAGAAGACCTAAATAGACATTTCTCCAGAAGACATACAGATGGCCAAGAAGCTCATGAAAAGATGCTCAACATCACTAATTATTAGAGAAATGCAAATCAAAACTACAATGAGGTATCACCTCACACCAGTTAGAATGGGCATCATCAGAAAATCTACAAACAACAAATGCTGGAGAGAGTGTGGGGAAAAGGGAACCCTCTTGCACTGTTGGTGGGAATGTAAATTGATACAGCCACTATGGAGAACAATATGGAGGTTCCTTAAAAAACTAAAAATAGAATTACCATATGACCCAGCAATCCCACTACTGGGCATATACCCAGAGAAAACCGTAATTCAAAAAGACACATGCGGGCTTCCCTGGTGGCGCAGTGGTTGAGAATCTGCCTGTCAATGCAAGGGACACGGGTTTGAGCCCTGGTCTGGGAAGATCCCACATGCCGCGGAGCAACTATGCCCATGAGCCACAACTACTGAGCCTGCGTGTCTGGAGCCTGTGCTCCGCAACAAGAGAGGCCACGACAGTGAAAGGCCCGTGCACCACGATGAAGAGTGGCCCCCACTTGCCACAACTAGAGAAAGCCCTCGCAGAGAAACGAAGACCCAACACAGCCAAGAATAAATAAATAAAAAAAAAAAAAAAAAAAGACACATGCACCCGAATGTTCATTGCAGCACTATTTACAATAGCCAGGTCATGGAAGCAATCTAAATGCCCATCAACAGACGAATGGATAAAGAAGAAGTGGTACATATATACAATGGAATATTACTCAGCCATAAAAAGGAACGAAATTGAGTCATTTGTTGAGACGTGGATGGATCTAGAGACTGTCATACAGAGTGAAGTTAAGTTAGAAAGATGAAAAACAAATATCGTATATTAACGCATGTATTTGGAACCTAGAAAAATGGTACAGATGAACTGGTTTGCAGGGCAGAAGTTGAGACACAGATGTAGAGAACAAACGTATGGACACCAAGGGGGGAGAACCGCAGTGGGGTGGGGATGGTGGTGTGCTGAATTGGGCGATTGGGATTGACATGTATACACTGATGTGTATAAAATTGATGACTGATTAAAAAATAAATAAATAAATAAAATCTAGAAAAAAAAATTATATGTAGGACTAAGAGATACAGTCTTGAAACAGTCATTTCTGAATTCCATTGCAGGTTTTCAGGTCTTTCTTATCCCCAGTTTTATTACTTAATGATCCTATCATCAGCCTATTTGTCAGTTTACACTTGGATAAATATAGTATTTATAAACTCAAACTGATAAATTTCACCATCTAATTTACTGAAGTGATATTACATTTTATGTCTAGTATATCATTATTGCTTAAGAATTCATCCTTGCATTTAAATATAATATTAACGTGGTTGTGATAGATGGATTGCTTTAATGAACTGTAGCATTTACCTTGAATAAGAATCAGTTCTTTTAATCATCTATTAATTGTGTCTTGTTCAAAGAAGGACCACCAGAAAGCTCTTTCTAAATACTTTGTCAGTATAAACATCTTTTGCAAAACACCTCTACATTTGTTTCAATTTGGAGTCACTTCCTAGGTGAGTCCATTTCTGACCCACCGAGCCAGAATTAGTTCTCCCCTCTGTAAGGGCACACTGTCTGGGCTCCATTGTTGACCTTGTTCTATTATTATAGTTCTATGCTGATCGTATTGTTTGACAGACTCCCCTAGAGTACTGTGAGCTCCCATAGGAAAATTGATATGCCTCTTATGATAAAAACAAGTTGTACAAAGGTCTATTTCCTTAAATCAAAAGTTCTTTGAGTCTAAAGAAGCTAAAAAAAAGATAAAAACAGGTATAATCCCACAATGAAAAAAATTACTGCTATATTTTCTGTACATTTTAAAATATTTTTAGACAATCGTAAGTTGTGTATACCTAAAAATATTTTCCAAAATATTATATTGTATTTACCCTTATATAATCTGCATTTATGGACTAATGAATATATCATGAATATGTTTTCATAGTAAAGTATGGCTGTACAAAGGTATTTAATAGCTATACAATTTCATTGTGTATGCATCAGTATTATTTTAATCAATCCTCTAATATCAGAGTTTTGGGTTTTCTCCATTTTTTTTCCCTGTAGAAAATGGTTAAGTTAGATTTTTTTTTCAAGATTAATGTTGAGAATAAAGAGAAAACATATGTGTGGCAGTAGCTAAGAGCTGTCTTTCCTCCATTCAATATTTTGCATCTTCTGCACTCTACCCTCCAGCCCCACCTTCCCAACCCAGGACACCCACCCCAGCTTTGGTCGTCTCTGGGGTCTCTTCTGATGCGCTAAGATCTACTTCACTTCCATTCCTTCACATGGCATCATAAAATCCCAGCTGTCACTTTTCCAGGACATGATCAGGGTGGGTGTTGTCAAAGTTATAGTTATTTAAGCCATACACAAAATAGTATTTAATGTCTTTACTCTGTAGCTTGCACAAAATCCTGGGAAAATCTCTCTTGCCTTTGGCTTTTCCTGGGCTTGAAGTAGCAGGCAATGTAACTCCTTTTAGATGATTGTGAGGCTCCTGTCTAATTAGTAAACTCTCGCCAAAACCCAATTTTTTTCCAATGTTGAGAACTGGATTAAATTAGAATGCTTTCAGGTAATTGAGTTGATGGAAGAAATTTTCACATATTGAGGTAGGGGGAAGTCATTCTGGCTTTTACATGATTTGGCATGAACTTTATGCTCACTAAAACAGCCCATCCTATGGATGGTCAAATATGTATTGTACATCTGTTTTAACCAATAAAGAAAAGAACGTTGCCCACCATTCAATTATACAAAGGATTTAAG
This sequence comes from Balaenoptera physalus, assembly GCF_965194825.1. Classification (NCBI taxonomy): domain Eukaryota; kingdom Metazoa; phylum Chordata; class Mammalia; order Artiodactyla; family Balaenopteridae; genus Balaenoptera; species Balaenoptera physalus. The sequence continues at coordinate 46,227,557 of NC_138896.1, read as the reverse complement.
TTGCACCCCACTGCAGTAGTCCACCAACAGTGTGCTGTGAGGGGAATTCCAGTGAGAAAAAGGATGAGGCATTCTGTGCTCTTGAAATAAACAGCTCCTGGCTAGTTAAGATGGATACCTCAGGAAGAATTTCAGTGACCTCAGATCCTTGCATCTTCCTGTACACAGAAATGTACTAAAATTATTAATTTGAGATGTCTGTTCTTTGTGACTAGCACTAATATTTTACCAAGAGGTGTGCTTGACTACAGGTATTTCCTAGCCAAAAAAAAATCATGTATATACTGGATCCTCCTCTCCCTCTTTGGAGCAGTTCCTCAGACAGAGAGGCTGCTTCTCAGGCTATAGTCCTCAGTTTGCTCTTCTATTCTTATTATAGATTGCTTACTGATTAAAACACACTCTTCTGTTCTTATTATGGGTTGTTTACTAATTATTTGGTCCTCAGGATGTTGAGATAACATGCTTGAGCACCTGGGCTTCAATAAGAAGAGCCTGGACTATTTTGCCCAAAGAGGCAGTCTCTTCAGCCCTCTCTTCAGAGAGTTGATGTAGCAGGGGCAGGTGCATCAGTCATTGTGATCTGATGACTTAAGAGACCAGACGAGGAAGATCCCGCATCTGGGGGCCTGAGAGCTCTCAGTTCACCTTATATCTCTCTACATTTAGCTGCACCATCGTATTGTGCTCTTCTTATTAGAGGCAATAAAGTAAACTTGAATATATGTTTGTTCCTTGTCACTAGATAAAATCTAAAAGCAAAGAATACAATTTATGCAAATGCCAACCTGTAATTTAGGATGGTGGCTTGAGTGCCTCTTCATGCCGACATTTGTAATTGGAGGGGACCTCAAATAGCGGAACGATGTACCTTTATTGCCCCATCATCAGAGGTGATGAACAGTTTCAAGAAGTGGCAAGGGAGGAGACAATATACTGTGTCACCTGGACTGTTCAGGCTGAGAGAAAGCAGGACGGGTACTCTGGACTGGTCAGGTTGACTTAATGCCGGGTCCTGATATAAGTGTAAAATATCCTCATAGCCTTGACATCTGGACACCTACTCTTTTATCTTTAGGTCAGAACAAGTGAAACTGATTCCTGGGATATGGAAGACTTTTCTATTCAGTAGGACTGAAAGATCAAAAGTTGGCATTTAACCAGTTTTTCAGGGCGAGGGATCACAGAGAATGGCTAAGTCATTTTGAGTTGTTTATGTCATGGTTACAGCACAGATTTTCCCAAATGAGGCATTCCACTTTATATTGCACTGTTAAATAATGACAAAGCTGACTTTTTCTTTTTTCTTTCACTTGGACCATACTATCTTGGAAACATGAACTTTTATTGAAATACCCACTCATTTATCCTCTTTGTCTTGTTTTGAATCTACCCATCTCTGTTAAAAACAAATATTCAAAGTAGATATTTTGGCAGCATCCTTACATTATCAAGACTTTCCAGGTAAGACTTACTGTTGTAAATTGTTACAAAGTGCACACATATGATTAGTATTTTCAAACTCCTATGTACTGGTCCCCAAATCATGTCATTCATGTATATTCACATTTGCAGACCCCACAGTGACCTTTAGAGCAGATATTCCAACCTAAACTTCTTGATTCCTGAGGTTCTCTGTTTGGAATAATATATCATTTATATCAAAATTTCAGAAGTGGGATGTGCTATATTCCACAACCTTACCCCCAACGCTTCTGTGGGTGTTGGTGATATTCTTGTCTTGCCAACTTGGGTAGCACAGGTTCCAGCTTCCTTTTAGATGCTGCTGCATCACTTTTACATGCTGCTCTATTATTTCACTGGTTGAAAATGTATAGGGCCAAGGATATGTGTTTCAATAAGCTTGGCAGTGTTATAATAAAGGGTTAATGACTTTTTATCTCTTTGAAATCCTGTTCTGAGGAGGTCTATTATCTCAGAAATATGGTAATAGCAGAAGATTTTTAAATGGTGAGAAAATGCTTCAAGGTAGACATTTTTTTCTGTTTCTACTTTTAACTATTTTTTTATCTGTCCATATATATTTGTATGCTTTACTTCCTTCTTAAAATATGTCTTTCCAGGAGGTTGGGATTGACATGTATACACTGATGTGTATAAAATGGATGACTAATAAGAACTTGCTGTATAAAAATATATATATATATAAAATAATAAGTAAATAAAATAAAATTCAAAACACATCTTTCCTTTAGTTGAAATACAGTTGCTTTAATTTTAAAGTCAATATATTTTAATGAAATTAATAGAGCTGAATATCACATGTTCAAATATGTTCAGAACACGATCTGGTTTCTGCTTAACTCAATTCTAGAACAACCTCAACTAAACCACAGCAAAGAACATATTCTCTACCTCAAGCAACATGCTTTCTGAGGAATAAGTGTGTCCTGGACAAATTTACTAGAGATGTCTTAGATATTCTCCATCTTCTTTTTAACATATTTTTCCATTGTTAGATGTTCTTTCCTTCTTTGGAGGTGTGGTATTCTCATTCTGTATTCCTTGAGGAAATTTTCCACCCAGGAATCACTTCCTGTCTGGAAGCACGCATCAGTTGAATTCCTGGCTTATGCAGAGAACTTTCCTTTTTTCAAGAAGGGCTGCCAAGGATAAGGCAAAGTTTAACGCAAAAGAGAAAGCACAGCATTTTGAAACAGTAAACACTACACAACTTGATATTTCAATATTTGAAAGGACAGGAAGTCCTTCTATTCATCCTGCAAATTCATACTGCATTAAGCTGCATTTCATATCCTTGATGAAGTACATATACTTCCCAAATATTAAGATTTGCTTAAGACTATAGTGCTAGCTAATAAGAGAGCTAAGTTTTTCCTTTGATTATACCATACTACCTCCCAAACATGAAAATTTATTGAAATCATTATTCTTTTGTATTTAATTTTAATCATTTTTTTCTCCTCTCCATCTATTTATCTACAAATTTTCATTAAAAATAAATATCCAAGGCAGGTCTTTTGACATCATATATATTATTGTTATTATTATATATTATTGCTATCTTTTATGTATGTTTTTATATTTTGTCTGCCTATCAGCAATGCTGGATGGATGGGCCTAAATCTAGGTTTGAAACATCTGAAGAATAATAAAGATTTTTATTTCAGTGTTAATATTGTCACTATAAAGTTATTGTTAACAGTTTTAAACAAGAATTCTAACCTTGTACAGAAAGCATACTTATTTACAGAATACTTATTTATGGCTACAATGACAATTTTAATATGATGATCTTACAGAAGGTTAACATTTATTAGTGTCTCATGCACTGACTGTTTTATTTCAAGCTTTTGTTGTACAGTGATATTAATCTCTGAATATAATTTGAACTTTGTGATATGACTCTGTATGGTTGTAAGTGATATCATCATGGAAGTCTTACTATAATAAATTTCTCCTAAGGATGCCTTTTAAAAATCAATCCATTATTTTTTGGTATTTATTTCAGTGGTTTTGGTTTTACATGAAAAGACACTTCTAATTTGAATACTAATCTAATTTGAATACTAATAAAATACTTAGTTAAGTTGTACCATCCCCATTAGTTCCCTAAGTTTGGGTTTATTCTTGTTTTATGTTTTCTTTTGTTTTCAGATCTATCACGTCTCTAGTCTTTGCTGAATTCATGCAGCCAATTATTAGCAAGAGTATCATTATTATTTTCCAGGGCAAATTATTTAGTAGTATGAGACAATGTACTCTGGAGATGAAGACTGTGTCTCAGTAAACTTAGAAGTTCAGAGAAATTTGTCAAAGTTCAAAAGAAAGAGTCTCAATGAGACATGGGAAATTAACAACAAGGGTAATGGTACAACTTTCCTGTTCTCATTAGTACTGTAAGTCAGTTAGTATTTTGGGGAAAGAAAATAAACCTTCTGACTAGATCACTTTTTAACGTAGGATCTTCTTGCTAAATTAGCAAGTGGTGTTTGTTACTATTTGTTTGAAGATTGTATCAGACTATAATAAAAGTGGCCTATGGGTTAGTTTTTACTATTTGCAATAAACAATGATGGCTAATGTAGTTTTAAGAAATATTTAACCTATGGTGTGCAAAAGTTTTTAAGTTTAATTAGATCCCATTTGTTTATTTTTGCTTTTATTTCCTTTGCTTTAAGAGACAGATCCAAAAAAATATTGCTATGATTTATGTCAAAGAGTGTTCTGCCTGTGTTTTCTTCTAGGAGTTTTATAGTATCTGGGCTTACATTTAGGTCTTTAATCCATTTTGAGTTTATTTTTGTTTTATGTTGGTTTAGAGAATGTTCTAATTCCATTCATTTACATGTAGCTGTCCAGTTTTCCCAGAACCACTTACTGAAGAGACTGACTTTTCTGACTGACTTTTCTCCATTGTATATTCTTGTCTCCTTTGTCATAGATTAATTGACCATAGGTGCGTGGGTTTTATTTTTATTTTTGGTTGCATTGGGTCTACGTTGCTGCATGTGGGTTTTCTCTAGTTGTGACGAGCAGGGGCTACTCTTCATTGCGGTGTGTGGCCTTCTCATTGTGGTGGCTTCTCTTGTTGAGGAGCATGGGGTCTAGGCTCACAGGATTCAGTAGTTGTGGCATGCAGGCTCAGTAGTTGTGGCTCATGGGCTCTAGAGATCAGGTTTAGTAGTTGTGGTGCATGGGCTTAGTTGCTCTGCAGCATGTGGGATCTTCCCAGAACAGGGATCAAACCCATGTTCGCTGCATTGGCAGATGGATTCTTAACCACTGTGTCACCAGGGAAGTCCTGGTGCATGGGATTATTTCTTGGCTTTGTAACTTGTTCCATTGATCTATGTGTCTGTTTTTGTGCCAGTACCATACTATTTTGATTACTGTAGCTTGGTAGTATAGTCTGAAGTCAGGGAGCCTGATTCCTTTAGCTCCATTTTTCTTTCTCAAGATTGTTTTGGCTATTTGAAATTTGACCCAGCATGGATGGAACTGGAGGGTATCATGCTAAATTAAATACATGAGACAGAGAAAGGCAAATACTGTATGATATCACTTATATGTGAAATCTAAAAAATACAACAAACTAGTGAATATAACAAAAAGAGACAGACAGATATAGAGAACAAACCAGTGGTTACCAGTGGGGAGAGGGAAAGAGGGGAGGGGTGATATAGGGATAGAGGATTAAGAGGTACAAACTACTATATATAAAAAAAGCTACAGGGATATATTGTATAACACATGGAACATACCAATATTTTATAATAACTATAAATGGATTATAATCTTTAAAATTATGAATCACTATATTATACACTTGTAACATCATAATATTTTATGTCAACAATATTTAAATTAAAAAAAGGAAAAAAGAAAAGAAATTTTAAAAAAGGAAAAAGAAAAGAAATATTTAACCTAGAAAACCACCACCCTGGGATTAAGAGAAGGGGACTGAATTCTTAATTAAGCTTTGCCACTGTCAAGTTTGTTACCTTTGACAAATCATCAATAGCTCTGATATTTAATATATTTTTTTTCTGTAAAATGAAGGGAACAGACTAGGTGGTATCTCTACTTTCTGTTAATAAGGAGCCAGATTTTTATGTATGTAAAGAGACACTAATATAGACTAATTAACGTAAAAAATAACTTTAGAAACAGTGAGTGCAAAGGCCAGGAGGTTTTCATTCTGTCACCCACCTCTGTGAGGGCCCTCACAGCTGGGTGGGCTGCTCCATGTCTGCTGAGGTGGTGTCACGGTTGCTGGCAGGAACAATGTCTTGTGGGAGAAGCAAAGTCTTTGCACTGCAGGAGCAGCTGCAGTGGCAGTAGGGAGAATTAAAGTTCTCTGAATGAAGGTTAGCACAGGCTGTGTTTACTGGGGAAGTCCATCTCAGGCTTTTCAGGCTACATATTAGACTCACCCAGGGAGTTCTAAAATACAGTGATGCCCAGGCCACAGCCTGGAACACTGAAGTCCGGCAGACAATGTTGACAGGTGACTGTCAGGCGCTTCTAGCACGTGGACAAGACTGAGAACCATTGATCTCAAGCATGATTGGCAAATTTACTTTCATTTAAATTACTTATTCAATCCTGTTGTTGTGGGAAAATATAGTAGCGATGGCTGTACCAAGAATGGTTCTGCTATCACAGCTCTACTCAGTGTGAGGAAGCGGGTCGCTGTGTCAGCAGGTCTCCTGGCAGAGGAGAGCTGAGAGAGGGGCTGCCACACATGGGCCATCCCTGCATTAGGGTTTTATATTGGTGGTGTTGTTTGGTTTATGGCTTTTTCCTGCATGATATTCTTCAAGGCAAGAAGTGGTGTCTGCCATGGAGAGCTTTTTGGAACATCCATGACTGCTTTAGCACCTACTATGAACTATTAGGTTTCACCTCTAAACAGTTTAGAGCAGGTTGCACAGATTTTGATCCAGAAACCTCCCAGGAATAGCCAAATAGTTGAGAATGCATGGAAAGAACACAAACTCACTGTAAACAACAAACAAGTCCTCAGCTTTATGGTGGCTTTGTAGACATTGGTCCATTGATTCTCACGAAACACTTTAAAAATAAGAGCTATGCTCATGGTGAAAGACTGAAAATCAATGCCTACAATATAAGCTAGTTTTACAGTTTACAGTTTAAAATTTACATTTTCTTTTCTTTTCTTTTATTTTTCATGTTCATAGATGTAATTGTAAAGCAAAATCTTAGCAAATCATATTAAAAATATATCAAAAGCTTAATATATTATACGATTTTTCGAGGTTTATCACAGTAGTTCAGAATCAGTTTAACATTTGAAAAACCAATATAATTTACCATAAAATACAGTATATATGTAAGTTCAATAAAATGCATCTAAATTTGAAAGTGAGAAGTAAATATGCCTTTTGTTGCAGGTAACATAGTCAGTTATATAGAAAATCCTATAGAAAGTACAAAAATCCTACTAGATCGCAAAAATGAGTTTAGCAGTGTTGTGGAATATATGAGCAATATACACAAAATCAATTGTATTTCTATATATAAGCAACAGGTAATTAAAAATAAAATCATAAAATATATCACTTTCAATAGCCTTAAAATTATTAAATGCTTAAATATAAATATAACAAAAGTTATACAAATTATGTACAAAATAATTTTAATTTTGGACACTTTACATAGTGTTGGGATAGTTTCTTCCCTTAATATTTTTCCTATACATTTTTTAAAAACTTTAACTGAGTAGATAGTTAATATAAGATAAATTGTTATTAATCTGTTTTTAAAAAATTTTTAATTTAATTTAATTTAATTTTTTATACAGCAGGTTCTTATTCATCATCAGTTTTATACACATCAGTGTATACATATCAGTCCCAATCGCCCAATTCATCACACCACCACCACCACCACCCCGCGGTTTTCCCCCCTTCATGTCCATACGTTTGTTCTCTACATCTGTGTATCAACTTCTGCCCTGCAAACTGGTTCATCTGTACCATTTTTCTAGGTTCCACATACATGCGTTAATATACGATAATTGTTTTTCTCTTTCTGACTTACTTCACTCTGAATGACAGTCTCTATATCCATCCACGTCTCAACAAATGACCCAATTTTGTTCCTTTTTATGGCTGAGTAATATTCCATTGTATATATGTACCACTTCTTCTTTACCCATTCGTCTGTTGATGGACATTTAGGTTGCTTCCATGACCTGGCTATTGTAAATAGTGCTGCAATGAACACTGGGGTGCATGTGTCTTTTTTTTTTTTTTTTTTTCCATTTTCTTTCTTTTATTGCCTCTCTGAATACAGCTGGCACTTGACAGTTTTTTGTTGTTGTTGTTATTGTTTTTAACATCTTTATTGAAGTATAATTGCTTTACAATGGTGTGTTAGTTTCTGCTCTATAACAAAGTGAATCAGTCATACATATACATATGTTCCCACATCTCCTCCCTTCTGCATCTCCCTCTCTCCCACCCTCCCCATCCCACCCCCCAGGGGGTCACAAAGCACAGAGCTGATCTCCCTGTGCTATGTGGTTGCTTCCCACTAGCTATCTATTTTATGTTTGGTAGTGTATATATGTCCATGCCACTCTCTCACCATGTGTCTTTTTGAATTATGGTTTTCTCTGGGTATATGCCCAGTATTGGGATTGCTGGATCATATGGTAATTTTATTTTTATTTTTTTAAGGAACCTCCATACTGTTCTCCATAGTGGCTGTATCAATTTACATTCTCACCAACAGTGCAAGAGGGTACCCTTTTCCCACACCCTCTCCAGCATTTGTTGTTTGTAGATTTTCTGATGATGTCCATTCTAACTGGTGAGAGGTGATACCTCATTGTAGTTTTGATTTGCATTTCTCTAATAATTAGTGATGTTGAGCAGCTTTTCATGTGCTTCTTGGCCATCTGCATGTCTTCTTTGGAGAAATGTCTATTTAGGTCTTCCCATTTTTGGATTGGGTTGTTTGTTTTTTTAATATTGAGCTGAATGAGCTGTTTATATATTTTGGAGATTAATCCTTTGTCAGATGATTCGTTTGCAAATATTTTCTCCCTTTCTGAGGGCTGTCTTTTCATCTTGTTTATGGTTTCCTTTGCTGTGCAAAAGCTTTAAAGTTTCATTAGGTCCCATTTGTTTACTTTTGTTTTTATTTCCATTACTCTAGGAGGTGGATCAAAAAAGATCTTGCTGTGATTTATGTCAAAGAGTGTTCTTCCTATGTTTAGACAGCGTATATATGGGGCTTGTTTTTGTATCCAATCAGCAAGCCTGTGTCTTTTGGTTGGAGCATTTAATCCATTCACATTTAATGTAATTATCAATATGTATGTTCCTATGACCATTTTCTTAATTGTTTTGGGTTTGTTTTTGTAGGTCCTTTTCTTCTCTTGTGTTTCCCACTTAAAGAAGTTCCTTTAGCATTTGTTGTTAAGCCGGTTTGGTGGTGCTGAATTCTCTTAACTCTTGCTTGGCTGTAAAGCTTTTGATTTCTCCATTGAATCTGAATGAGATCCTTGCCAGGTAGAGTAATCTTGGTTGTAGGTTCTTCCCTTTCATCACTTCAAATATGTCCTGCCACTCCCTTCTGTCTTGCAGAGTTTCTGCTGAGAAATCAGCTGTTAACCTTATGGGAGTTTCCTTGTATGTTATTTGTCATTTTTCCCTTGATGCTTTCAATAATTTTTCTTTGTCTTTAATTTTTGCCAATTTGATTACTTTGTGTCTTGGTGTGTTTCTCCTTGGGTTTATCCTGTATGGGACTTGTTGCGTTTCCTGGACTTGGGTGGCTATTTCCTTTCCCATGTTTGGGAATTTTTCAACTATGAGCTCTTGAAATATTTTCTCTGGTCCTTTCTCTCTCTCTTCTCCTTCTGGGGCTGCCAGAATGCGAATGTTGTTGCATTTAATGTTGTCCCAGAGGTCTCTTAGGCTGTCTTCATTTCTTTTCATTCTTTTTTCTTTTTTCTGTTCTGCAGCAGGGAATTCCACTATTCTGTCTTCCAGGTCACTTATCCATTCTTCTGCCTCAGTTATTCTACTATTGATTCCTTCTAGTGTAGTTTACATTTCAGTTATTGTATTGTTCATCTCTGTTTGTTTGTTCTTTAATTCTTCTAAGTCTTTGTTAAACATTTCTTGCATCTTCTCGATCTTTGCCTCCATTGTTTTTCCGAGGTCCTGTATCATCTTCACTATCATTATTCTGAATTCTTTTTCTGGAATGTTGCCTATCTCCACTTCATTTAGTTGTTTTTCTGGGGTTTTATCTTGTTCCTTCATCTGGTACATAGCCCTCTGCCTTTTCCTCTTGTCTATCTTTCTGTGAATGTTGGTTTTGTTCCACAGGCTGCAGGATTGTAGTTCTTCTTGCTTCTGCTGTCTGCCCTCTGGTGGATGAAGCTATCTAAGAGGCTTGTGCAAGATTCCTGATGAGAGGGACTGGTGGTGGGTAGAGCTGACTGTGGCTCTGGTGGGCAGAGCTCAGTAAAACTTTAATCTGCTTGACTGCTGATGGGTGGGGCTGGGTTCCCTCCCTGTTTGTTGTTTAGCCTGAGGCAACCCAACACTGGAGGCTACCTGGGCTCTTTGGTGGGGCTAATGGCAGACTCTGGGAGGGCTCACGCCAAGGATTACTTCTCAGAACTTCTGCTGCCAGTGTCCTTGTTCCCACGGTGAGCCACAGCCACCCCCTGCCTCTGCAGGAGACCCTCCAACACTAGCAGGTAGGTCTGGTTCAGTCTCCCCTGGGGTCACTGCTCCTTCCCCTGTGTCCCAATGCACACACTATTTTGTGTGTGCCCTCCAAGAGTGGAGTCTCTGTTCCCCCCACTTCTGTTGAAGTCCTGCAATCAAATCCCACTAGCCTTCAAAGTCTGATTCTCTAGGAATTCCTCCTCCCATTGCCGGACCCCCAGGTTGGGAAGCCTGACATGGGGCTCAGAACCTTCACTCCAGTGGGTGGGCTTCTGTGGTATAAGTGTTCTCCAGTCTGTGAGTCACCCATCCAGCAGTTATGGGATTTGATTTTACTGTGATTGTGCCCCTCCTACCATCTCATTTTGGCTTCTCCATTGTCTTTGGATGTGGAGTATCTTTTTTGGTGAGTTCCAGTATCTTCCTGTCAATGATTGTCCAGCAGTAGTTGTGATTTTCGTGTTCTCACAAGAGGGAGTGAGAGCACATCCTTTTACTCTGCCATCTTGGTTCAAGCCTCTGCCAAAATCCCTAAAATTTACATTTTAAATGACCTTCCCCTTTGTCTTTAAAATTGCATATATCTTTCCAATATTTAAACAAACAAAAGTGATTTGATATATATACATATATTTGATATATATATATATGTCTGTATACATATTTGTATATACACACACATATATAAATAGATATAGATATGTGTACATTTATATATACATAAAAGTATTTTTTAGGTTTGTATGCTTATTGGGAAATGTCACTTCAGTAACAGTGAGGACACACTCAGATTTTGGTTTCTAAATAAGATTTTTTACTAAAAGTAATGCAAGGTTCTTTGAGGAGAGGGCTGTTGCCAGAGCTGTGGTAGGGAAAATGCAAGATGATGCAGAACAGAAAAATGAAGTATGTCAGAGGAATCAGAGTCTCCTTGAAGGAGCTCTCAGTGGTCAAATCCGAGAGAATCTGAGCAGCTAAATAAAATGAGAGCAATATATTGTAACTCATATAATTAAATAATTATTCATGATTTCATATTCATATAAATAAATAAATAAACAAAATAACAAATGGGGTAGACTGACAGCTCTTCCTTACCAAAAATTTTTAAAATAATAAATGTAGAAAAGATTATGGAAGTAATACATAAACATTTGGGAATTAGCACCATAACAATTATTCAGGCAAGAATCACTAATAATCACTAATTTAATCATAGGCTAAAATTCATACATGCATATCTGTATAATCTCAACATACCTTTCCACAAGGTATTTATTAATAACAAAGAGAAAAATAGTTACTGTCTAGTGAAGAAACTGTGAGATGAAACATCTTCCAGTGCCTATGTATCACATCTGAGCTCCAAACCTGCCCTTCATCAGGTGCCCTGAGATCCTAGCTGGATGCTATCATGTTTCTCCTTGGTGGCTGGCAGGATGGGAAGCCTGCTCTTCTGACTCTGTTCTCATGGTGCTCTTCCTCTGGCGTGTCCCTGCATGGCTCTTGCATCTTGCAGAGGCCAGCATCACCTCTACTCCCTCAACTGGTTTCTCTGTTAAGTGTCACTGGCCTGGCATCACCCATGTAGGGTCTCCCAAACCCTCTCAGGTGGCTCTGCATAGGTTCCACCGTGTAGCACCTCCCCATGGGCAGCTTCCTCTGGAACCCCAAAAGGCATATTCCAGAGTGCTCCTTCAGTACAGACCTTAGTAAGGGCGCAACCATATCTTCTCCAAACAGGCCTCTGTCTCAGCCCTGGAAAGTGTCCTCGCCAGATCTGCTCCTCCCTTGGGTGCTCTGTATCAACACTGAGTCCTGAGCACTTCATAAGTACTAAGAGTGATGGCTGCCCTGTATCTGTGGTTCCTCTGTTCTTTAGCATTCACTCTTATTGGCAATCTCCAATTACTCCAATTTGCCATTAGTTAATAATCCTCCATAATAAACTCTCCCTGATCAGATTATTATATATTTTCTGTCTCTTGCTTGGACTAGGTTGTGACACCACCTAAACAGGTAATCAAAGCTGACATCACCAGCACTAAGACATTATGACCTCATGGACTTTCCATTTGTTGCCTCTGTCTTCTCAGGGAATCATATCACTTTGTAATGTTCTTGCCAAAAATGAATAACCTAAATTTAATCATGAGGAAACATCAAATAAGCCCAAATCAAGAGACTTCTTAAAAATAACTGACCAATATTACTTAAAACTGTGAAAGTAGAGAAAGACAAGTACTTAAAGAAAAAAAGAATAATTTAAGCCCTCTAATGGTTTCTTATCATACTTGTAAATGCTCCCAATCCTTATCCTGATTTACAGAGTGTTGTGTGATCTGGCCCATCTTTTATCTCTGACCTCACCTCATATCACTCTTCTTCCTTCATCGTGCTCTGGGTACCTGGCTTTTTATCAGTTTATACACTCTGTCTACCCCATCACCCTTTATCCCTTTATCCTGCTGTGTTCACATCTTTTGTGCTCAATAAATCCACAATCAAATGTAATCTACCTCAACTAAGCTCTCATTAATAGCCACTCCTCTAGAACGCAATCTCTAAGAATTTCAGTCCTTATCTCCCTCAGCTCTCTGGCACACTCTAAGTACTAAGTATTTTCTGCATTGATTGTTTTGGCACTCATGACTTTAACTGGTAATATCAAGTTTTTTTACTTACCTGTTACACTGCGGCATTTGACTCTGGGGGTTACTCTTATCTCCTTCAAGTCCTACTCTTCCTTGGCTTTTGTGCCACTGCCCCCCTTTTTCTTCTCACCTCTCATATTCCTTTCTCTTATCCATGGCTTTGTGCTCCCCTGCTCTCCACTTCAATGTTTTCTGCAGAGTTGGTTAGGCTAGGAGGGCAGATTGTAAGTGCAGATGCCTAAATTTAGGAATATAATAAATGGCTAAAGCCCACAGAACTTACAATGTGACATGTTCAATCTTATTTAAAAATCCCATCTGCCTTCATGTCTGTGCTGTAAGAATTTTCACCATCTTTTCTATGATTAATTAAGGTAACATTAGTTGTTGTAACAAACAGCCCTCAATGTCATTGCATAAGAGTGTGTTTCTTGTTTATATTTCAGTAGACTTGTTTACATAACTCTTTTCATGTTGGGGCTCTGACATCCTCTAGGATCTTGGAATCAGATATGTAAGGTTAGTGAATGGAGGAAGATCACAAAGGGAGATACCACACATAAAGGTAGAAGGTATTTATGGGCCAGGCTTGTATCATGTTGGCTCACAGGGCACTCAGCCACATGCAAGGAGTCTGGGGACACAGCCACACTGTGGGCTCGGGAAGGAGAGGACACAGGCTTTGTGAACAGACAGTGGTCTCGGTCATACCCTACATGGAAAGATAGTGGAAACTTACAAGGCAAACATGATACTATTTGGTAGTTAACCTGATGTAAGAAGAAGCAATAAGACATAAATTTTATGGGCATGTTTTAGTGCTTGGGGAAAGCTCCTTGCTAGGACAGGAATGACTTTTGTGGAAATAGTTGAGTTCTTTGTTTTCAGTATTCCTAGTCGGTCATTAACTTACACTCTGACTTGGGGATTTGAGAGCTACGTTTTTTGAGACTGTTAGCCTCCCGCCTCCCAGAGCTCCCTTGGTTTAGAAGTGATAGCATTGGGTTTCCCAAATTTAGAGGCTCCTCTGACTCCTCTCTCAGCTTTCAAAGGCCAATGGTTCTTTTTTTTTTAAATTTCTGTGATTTTTTTTAATGAAGTATAGTTGATTTATGACATTGTGTTAATTTCTGCTATACAGCAAAGTGATTCAGTTATATACATCCTTTTTTATGTTCTTTTCCATTATGGTTTATCTCAGGAAATTGAATATATCAATAGTTCCCTGTGCTATACAACAACCTTGTTGTTTATCCATCCTATACAAAATAGTTTGCATCTGCTAATCCCTAACTTCCAATACTTCCCTCCCTCATTCCCTCTCCCCCTTGGCAACCACAAATCTGTTCTCTATGTCTGTGAGTCAGTTTCTGTTTCGTAGATAGGTTCATTTACGTAAAGGCCAGTGGTTCTTATGTGTCTTGTCAACTTCTTCTTCACCCAGGCCACGGTGTAGCTGTGGTCCAGGCCCAGGACTGAGATTCATCTTAGCAGATTTTCTTTGGTCACCTTATTTATCTGTACACTGTCCATTAGCAAGGTCAGAAATAAGCCCAGTTTCAAATATTCTCTGGGCTCTCATGACATACAAATTTATATCCAGAGTTTCTTGAGCTTTATAATACTATTTATAGTTGTTTTCTGAATATTCTAACTTAGAGGTTGTGTTTGCAGTTAAAGATGTGAGCTATAAAATGAAATAGGTCTTGGGTCCCTGACCTGTCATTTAATAGCATTAATAACCTTAGAGAATTTACTTTACCCCTCAAAGTTTGAGGTTTCTTACCTGAAAGAAAAATTGAGCTGTGATAGAACCTTTTGTTGTTGTTAACATCATCCACTCAAAGTAAAACCTGTAGATGATATTTCCTTTCTATATTTCTTATTCTAATTAAAAAACATAAGTACCCACAAAATTGCCCAAGTGAGACTCTGTCATGCTGAACACCTTTCCTGTCATACTTCTCCACATTTAACTAGTTGATTTTACCCTTATGAAAGAGGCTGATCATAAAAGGGCATCTGGCTAGACTACATTTTCCAGACCCTCTTTGGTTACGGGTGGTCCTACGACTGACCTCCAACCAGGGAAATGTGGGTGGTGGGTAGAAGTGATATGTGCCTTTCCAGGCATGGCTCACAAAGAATTGCAGATTTGATTCACCATACTCTTTCTTTTCTGACTGCTAGGTTTGGACCCCCATACTGACCTTTACATAATGTGTTCAGGAAATTGAATTTACATCACTGTGGGTCTGTGAGGACTGTGGAGCAGAGCACCACCCCACTGCTGGCTTTCCAATCCTAGTTAATTTAGCTCTGCCTTGGAGGAAATGGTCTTTTCAAGTGAGCAAGAAATATACTTGTGGTTGAACTGCCAAATATTTGGGGATCTATTTGTTATAGTGGTTAGACTACTTTTAAAATCCCTTAAAAACTCTCTGTTACCTACAGGATTCTATTTATGGTCCACAAGGCCCTTCATAATTATCACATTTTCTATTCCTTCAAACTCTGCTCCCACCATTCCCCCTGTGCACATAATGCTGTGTATATATACTAAACCATCTCACTGATACAACAATGAAGCATGTGTTATTTTCCCTTTCTAGGCTATCCCCTATCCCTAAAGTGCCCCTGCCTCCTTTATCTATATAAAGGATTCCCATTAATATACAAGAGCCCAGAAGCCACCAAAACACTACCAGAACTCATCAATAAATTTGGTAAAGTTGCAGGATACAAAATTAATATACAGAAATCAATTGCATTTCTATGCACTAAAAACAAAATATCAGAAAGAGAAATTAAGAAAACAATCTCATTTATAATCTCATAAAAAAGAATATAATACCTAGGAATAAAACTACCTAAGGAGGTAAAAGACCTGTACTCAGAAACCCACAAGACACTGATGAAAGAAATTGAAGACAACACAAACAGATGGAAAGATATACCATGTTCATAGATTGAAAGAATTAATATTGTTAAGATGACCATACTATTCAAGGCAATCTACAGATTCAGTGCAATCTTTAGCAAAATACCAGTGGCATTTTTCACAGAAACAGAACAAATAATTCTAAACTTTTTATTGAAACACAGAAGTCTCTGAATAGCCAAAATAATCTTAAGAGAAAAGAACACATTTGGAGGTATCACGTGTCCTGATTTTAAACTATATTACAAAGCTACAGTAATCAAAAAAACAGACACATAGATGAATGGAACAGATAGAGCCCAGAAATGAACCCACACACTTATGGTCCATTAATCTATAACAAAGGAGACTAGCATATACAATGAGGAAAAGGCAGTCTCTTCAATGTCAATAAATGGTGTTGGGAAAACTGGACAGCCACATATAAAAGAACAATATTGGACTACTTTCTCACACCATATACAAAGGTATACTTAAAGTAGGTTAAAGACTTAAATGTAAGACTGGAAACCATAAAAATCCTAGAATAAAACATAGGCAGTAGCTCTTTGACATTTGTCTTAGTAATATTTTATGGATCTGTCTCCTCAGGCAAGGGAAACAAAAGTGAAAATAAACAAATGGGACTACATCAAGCTAAAAAGGTTTTTTGCAAGGAAGGAAACTATCCACAAAACAAAAAAAAACACCTACTGAATGGCAAAAGATATTTACAAACAATATATCTGATAAGTGGTTAATATCCAAAGTATACAAATAACTCATACTACTCAACATTAAAAAAAATAATAATAACCACCACCAAAAAAAATAACAATTAAAAAATGAGCAGAGGATCTGAATAGACATTATCCAAAGAAGACATACAGATGGCCAACAGGCACATAAAAAGTGCTCAATATCGCTAATCAGCAGAGAAATGCAAATCAAAACCACAATGAGATATCACATCTGTTAGAATGGCTATCATCAACAAGACAACAAATAACAAATGTTGATGAGAATGTGGAGAAAAGAGTATCTTCATGCACCATTGGTGGGAATGTAAATTGATGCAACCACTATGGAAAAAAGTATGGAAATTCCTCAAAAAATTAGAATAGTTCCAGCAATTCCACTCCTGGTTATTTATTCAAAAAAACAAAAACAAAAACACTAATTAGAAAAGATATATGCACCCTTATGTTCATTGCAGCATTATTTACAATAGTCTAGTTATGGAAGCAACCTAAGTGCCCATCAATAGGTGAATGTATAAAGAAGATATACACAATGGAATATTATTCAACCATAAAAAAGAATGAAATCTTGTCATTTACAATAACATGAATGGACCTACCGGGTATTTTGATAAGTGAAATAAGGCAGAGAAAGACAAATACTGTATGATTTCACTTACATGTGAAATCTGAAAAATAAGAAAAAATGAGCAAACATAACTAAACAGACAGAGTTATAGGTACAAAGAACAAACAGGTGATTGCCAGAGGGGAGGAGGATAAGGGGTGAAAGAAATGTGAGGGAGATTAAGAGGTACAAACTTTAAGTTACAAAATAAATGAGTCATAGTGTGAAATGTACAGTGTGGGGAATATAATCAATAATTACATAATATTTATGTATGGCAACAGATGATAACTAGACTTATCATTGTGATCATTTTGAAATGTATAGAAGTATTGAATCACTATGCAGTGTACCAGGAATTAACATAGTGTTGTAGGTCAATTATACTTCAAAAACACAAACAGACAAACTCATAGAAAAAGAGATCAGATTTGTGGTTACCAGAGGCAGGAGCTGGGGGGAGGGGAAATTGGATGAAGTTGATCAAAAGTTACAAACTTCCTGAAATAAGATAAGTAAGTACTAGGGATGTAACGTGCAGCATGATAAATGTAATTAACACTGGTGTATGTTATATATGAAAGTCGTTAAGAGAGTAAATCTTAAGAGTTATCACGAGGAAAATAAATTTTTTCTATTTCTTTACTTTTGTATATGAGATAATGGATGCTCACTAAACTTACTGTGCTAATCATTTCATGGTGCATGTAAGTCAAATCATTATGCTGCACACCTTAAACTTATATAGTGCTGTATGGCAATTATATCTCAATAAAATTGGAAGGAATTAAAAAACAAAACAAAACAAAACCAGAAACACACCAGAAAAGAAAAACCACACAAGGGCTAATTTGACTGTCTCTTTCTCTGATTCTTCACCTCATCCCCACCTCCCACTTACAAGATCTGTTTTCATCTCTTCTCCTGTTATACTCTGTACATTTCTCTAATATTGCTCTTAGCAGACAACTGTGTAACCATTTCTTTACCTATCATTATTGTCAGTACTAGGGTGTCAATATTTTCATTTAAGACTAGGGATTTTGCTGTATTTTGACATGGTCATTTTTGTATTACCCAGAATGCAGTAATATTTTGAATGTATTTATTGAATGAATGAATATATTATTCCTCTATTGTTCAATAACAAATCATCCCAATGTTTAGTGCTTGAAACATCCATCTTATTTTGTTTACAGTTTCAGGGGTCAGAAGTTTGAGATGGGATTAGTTGCACAGTTGACCTTTGATCCTGAAGGAATCAGCTGAGGCAGTAGGGTCCTCTCCCAAGATGGCTGTTTCACTCGCATCTCTGAGCCTCAGAACTCTTTGGCTTCTGTGTGTGTACATCTCTCTCTCTCTCTCTCTCTCTCATTCTCTCCCTCTCTGACCCTCCACCTTCCACTTGGTGTCTCATCCTTTAGAGAATCTCCAATTGTGCTTGTCACATCACGGTAGTTTAGAGTCACTGCGCTCCTTCATGACAGCTGGCTTCCAAGACGATATACAAAAAACAAGTGCTCCTAAAAGTCTGTTTGTGATGTGGCCCCAGACCCCCAGGACACCACTTTCTCTGCATTCTATTGACAAGTAAGTCACAAGGCACCCTGGTTTCAAGGGATGGGGAATTAGCATCCATCTGTCAGCATCTTCAATCTATCACAATAAATAAATAGGTATACTAGGTTTACTCCATATACAGCATCAAGATCTGAGTAGCTAACATATCAATAAATAAAAATAAAATCTTAAAACAATTCCATCGGAAAGGTAAAATAGTAAATATTTAAATGTACCAGGCACCACATTAATTAAGTGAACTAAATGATCTGCGGGTTTTGAGGAGTCAAAATCTGAAAGTGGCTGTGTATGTAAGTGAATCATAGTCCTATTCAATGTACAAAGAAAGTACATTATTTTATCTAAAATAAACTCAGTAAAAGACCAAAGTGAAAATGTTCATAGAAACAAAAATTGATTTTAACATTAGCTAATGTGTTTAGGTCTTTAAAAAATAGGTAGCTTCTTAAATCATGGAAAACACAGAAGAATAAGTGTGTATATAAGAAAGGCCCACTTTTGTTGGGTGAGTAGGAACTAAATTTTTGTGGCTTAGGATTTTGCCAACCATCAGGCACAAGGTTATAATTCCAGTTTGTCAAGATATGATAATTATGAGTATAAAGGAAACAGACTAAGGAGAATGGATACTTTTCATTTAAGAAGTGTGTGCATGTCAGTTTCTATCATGATTATCTTGAGGATAAAGGAAAACTTGTGTGTGGGCAGCTGGGTTTCAACTGAAGGGAATTTATGCTGCCATTGACAACTATGGGGAGGTTATTTCTAGGACAATTAATGAAATAGATTTTTGGAACTGTGGTAGGTTGAAGTAGGGGGCTTCCTTTTCTCTTCATAACCTGGAACTAATAGGTCCCTGATTATGAGATTTTACGTGTCCCAGAACTATTTCAGGGATGATATTCAACTGTTCCTCACCACGTGAAAGCAGCTGGGAATAAGGTTACTAAGTGAATATACAGTTCATCGATGATGCCAACAGCTGCAAACTAGTGAAAAGAAGCAGAAAAAGTCTCTAAGGCAGCCAGGTTTGGGCAGCCATGAGAGAGACTCCTAATGAATATCTGTCATAGTTCAGTTGCAGGAAACAGCAACCATTCTAATTATTTTTAAGGAGAAAGGGATTTAAAACAGGAAGTTGTCATAAGAGCTATAGGCTGAGCGTTCAGGAATGAATCCCCAAAACATGCTGCTTAGCTGGTCCCCTAGAAGAGCTACTACCAGTGTCACCGTGAGGATGAGGGCCGTCTGGGGGTTGTTCCTGACACCGTCGGGCTCAGGCACTCACTTATGGAGTGGAGATCCGGCGGACCTAGGTCTCATCAACCCCAAAGCTGGAGGCCATAACTCTACTGCCGGAACCCCGCTGCCGGAACCGCCAGGTGGCCACCACCCTCAGCCAGCAGTTACAGTAGCTGCAGCCGCACTTCTGTCCACCGCATCCGTCAGGATTGCCCGTAATAGGCAGGCGCTCACGTGCATCTATAACTCTGCTACAAGGGAGTCTGTGAAAAGTAGTTGTCAGCTTTCCAGCCTCCTGCAGTTAAGAAAGGAGGTTGAAGGAGGTTGAAATGGCTGATGATTGACCTGCACCTCATCCACTGCAGGGCGCCCCTGAGCCCCTGTGCTGAGCAGTAAGCATAGTCAGAAGTGATGCGCACATGGGAGAAGGACTGGTCTTCTCCCCGAGGCTGTGTTGGGCAGACCAGCAACCATCCCGAGAAGTCAGCGCCAACAAACCCACCCCTGCCCCCAGGGCCAGGTAGCTGGAAGCGGCAGCACAATGGCAACCAGAGAACGGTGGGGAGGGAAGGGCTGAGGACACAGTTCTCAGATACAGCCGGAGAACGGACGCGGGATCGTTTTCTCCAATTGAGCTAGTAGTGGAAGGCTCTTGCTCTAATAACTTCTTTATATGAAGGAAAGACAATTTGATTTTGTTGTTATAGATTGACAAGGCCAGGGATATATGGGTTAGAGTACAGTTCCTACACTTATGAAAAAATCTAAAAAGCACACTTTGAGCCCAAACTTCGACAGCTCTCAAATGAAGCTGTAACATAATCTGTTCTAGAAGTCTGCCTAAAGCCTGGCCAAAACAGGGCTATAAATGAAAGCTCAGAAAAATTTCAAAACTCATTTCCAAACATTAAGGAAATTACACATGTTTCTTATAAGGATTACAAACTTTTTCTAGCGTTTTCACATAAAGCAATTGTTACTTCGAGCCAGTACTGAAACTAAATGGCGCAATTTTGCTAAGTTATGAGAGCATACAACAGGTAATTTTAAAATTAGGTGACACTGGATTACCTTCTAAGTGTAGCACTTGGCATAAATGATGAACACGGGTGATGAAGTTGCAATGAGATTGACATCACACGGGTGTCACTGGGATGAATCACATCTACAGCTGAAAATGTGAGCCTATGGATTGTGCTGCTTTGTGGGTAGGATTAAAAACAAATTGATAAATAAATTTGCTCTTGAAATAAGAATGTACTCCTATTTTAGCTATATTATTAGGTTTTCTTTTCATGAGAAAACTAATATGTAAAAGTTCTCTAATTGTCCTCAACTGTGTTGTTGCATTTGGTATAGATATAGCTTTAAAAATGAATATTCTTTCACATTGGTAAAACAATGTACATAAATGGGACTTATTACCAATTAGCTAGGGATTATTTTATATAAGTAAAAATAATCATATGAACTCTCTATTGAACTGAAGTCCAGACTCTAGCCTCATACTCTGTCAAGTTCTTACTTACTCTGCCTTTCACACAATCACCCGTTCTTTCTATTGCATCTTGTGTTTCCCTCTCCTGTAGCTGATTGTCTGGAATGTTGACTTTTGGTGTGAATTCCTGTCTGCATCTATAGACAGTGCTCCATGAGGTCAGTGTTTCTGTTTTATTCTGCTTTGAAGGCCAACATCAAAAGCATAGTTTCTCACATCAAGTAGGTGTTCAATAAACATGGGCTGAATAAATATCTGGGATCACTTATGCCTTTGGCTTCCTTATTCAGTTTCTCCCCTTATGTTCAATGAGAAAATATGTTTTAGGTACTATAGGAGGTTACTGAAGAGCATGGCTAACATTCCTGTCTGTAATTGTGTTAGAGAAAAAAAGGCTAACATACCAGAAAGAAATTTATATAAGATTCTAACAATGCTGTACAATCTAATCTATGTGATAGATTCAGAACTTCAGTATAACAACTAAGATAATTCAAAGAAAGGACAGACAGTAACAGATATGTGTGCAGATAAACAATAAAATTATTTCTGCATGGAGAGGTCCACTGAGGTAACTGGTCTAAATGGAGATTCCTCAGATTTTTACACTTGCAAATATTTGCTTGGCACCCACTGGGGAACGTGTCATGTTTGGTTCCATAACTAATGCCAAAATATAGAAACACGGTTCTCAACTTACAAAAGGTAACCTTCTAGAATTCTCAGGAATAAAAGGAGGAAATAAAATTGGAAATGTTGGGGACCCTGAAATACTGTTGCAGAATTTGTTTCTGTAAAGCTCTGCTCATGAATTATGCATGTGCCTGAGTGATCCCCAGAAGAGAACTGAGTTATTACCAACACAAACAGCTTCTGTCCTGATACCTGAGGAAACATCAGTTCCTGGTTAAAAGCAGACACCTGAAAAGCAAGTAATAGACTAAAAAAAATGAGGTAGAACTCAAGGTGGAAAAAGGCTGAACGTTAATAATGACAAAATTGTTAAACTAGGTTTATAAGTAATTAATTGCATTATCTGAATTAGATATTTTTCTTATTTGAATTTTAGGTATTTGACTAAAGTTAAAATTAGTATAAACCTACACTAATTAAATTTAGTTTTACTTCACTTTATTTCACTCCATCTTCCTTTCTACCTCCTGAAATATTTTGCAAACAGTAAAAAGCCAATGCAATTAACTTATTCAAGATTGCATATTAAATCAAATAAATAATGTGCGATTAATTTTTCCTTGGATACTAACTTTCAGGTCATTACTTTTCTCCCTTAATTTAGTGACATAGAATATTCTTAAGTAGCATCAATATCATTACCAGTCAATTGAATTACATACAGTATGTATGAGTTTGAACAAATTCAATCCCTATTTGATGATTAAAGGAGCATAGCTGAAGAAATACTGGGAAGATACATAGTGATAAAGCCTTCTACAGAATCTGAAGAAAAGGGAAATATTGAATAGAAAACTCCTCTAGCAAAAAAGCTTGATCTGCATTTTCAAAGAAAATTGAAACTATACTTCTAAATATTTCAGATATTAATCACTAAAATGTTACTATACACAAGAAAATAATTGTTTTTATTCTTCCCACACCTGAGGCTCCATGTATTTGCTAATTTTCAATGCAAAATGGTTTTCCAAATGAGCCAGTAAACTAAATGAGATACGATATCTTTATGGAATATTTTTGAGTTATTATAAAGTATTTTGAGTGAATTATTTGAGTTTGGTTTTACACTACCTAAGAAACAAAATTCACAATGTTACAAAGATGATGTAGTACTCATGAACAGATCATAGGTCCCCTGAACTTGTTTAAAGGAAGTGATTATCTACTCATTTTTTAAATAATCTGAGGTTTTAAAATAAAATAATTTTGAGATTATGTGGCTATTTTAATCTTAGAAAGATTTTGTTGTTTTCTTTTCCTAGAAGTATAGAAAATTTCCCTATTACCAAGTAGGCTGCCTTTCCTTTTCTTCTTAAGAGGATCTTACTTAGTTTTCTCTTGTTAGAAAAATAATAACTGATCATCGTAGAAAATGTATAGTGGGTTGATGGCTGTCAGAGGGTCAGTGAATCTTCTGAAACAGTGTGAGAAATGCTTCATGTACCTGCTCATATGCATCGTTTTGGTCCAGATTCTTAAACTAGTTTGTGGAGGGAAAAAAAAAAAAAAAGTTCACTGGCTCTCAAGCCACTGATTAGTAAATACCTCTTAATGTTTAAGTGTTTATGCTTTCTGGTCTTCATCTCGTATCCATTTCCATTTCTGTCAGTCTGTCTCTCTCTGCACCTATGTTTATAGTTATTAATGTCAAGTGTGACAAGGTAACCATTTGTAGAAAAGAGAATAGTAGCATCTATTCACATTTTCTTGCTTGCATATTGTTTATGTATCCGTAATTTTAATGTATATGTATGCATCTTGAATATTCATTAACTGATTTATTTTTTCTTTCACTTCCACCTACTCTTTTTTTTTAATAGATAAGTGATTTTATTATTTACATTCCATTATAAAAATTTCAGAAATGCAGGAATATACAAGAAAACACATAAAAATCACCAATAATCTCATATCAAGTATCATAACCACTGCTAATATTTCACATATTTCCTTTTGGTTATTTTTCCCTGTGATAATTTGCATATAAGAAATTTTAGCCTACGAAATTGTTATTGCATAGTTTATAGAGTTTTATATCACTTTTTTTTTTTAACATCTTTATTGGAGTATAATTGCTTTACAATTGTGTGTTAGTTTCTGCTTTATAACAAAGTGAATCAGTTATACATATACATATGTTCCCATATCACTTCCCTCTTGCATCTCCCTCCCTCCCACCCTCCCTATCCCACCCCTCTAGGTGGTCACAAAGCACAGAGCTGATCTCCCTGTGCTATGCAGTTGCTTCCCGCTAGCTATCTATTTTACGTTTGGTATCCACCTACTCTTTTATGTAAAGACTGTTGGTTGTATTTCATAGTATAATGTAAGCTTTAGTTTGCTGAATACAAAGGATGGATATTGAATGAACTAGAAAAGAAATTAACATCACACAGAGATGAGTATGGAAACTTCTGTGTCCTTGTATTTCCCCTTTATCTGAGAGCAAATTAATTTGTACAAAGAATACTTGCCTTATTAGGTTAAAAGCATGAAGTGCTTCTGTATTCTGTGTATGAGAGATTAATATGGGTACAATGGTAAAAATAAATGCTCAAGAGATATAGAGTTAAATCATCAGGTCCTTACTGGCTCTCAGATTCATTCCCATCCTTCCATTCTTTTTGCTGAACAGGAGGCTGGAAGCCAGCAAACCACATACCCAGATTCCCTTGACAACTGACTCCCAGTTACCATCTGCTAGTGGGAAGTTCTGGTCTGAGTACAAAAGGTTTGAAGTGAAAGTGATTTTTTTCTGCTTCTGGTGTGCCTCCAGGAGAAGCAGGAGCAATGAGCACATCTGGATTTCGGGGTCATTCTCGAGCAGTGGAGTCCTAGTCACAGCGGCAGGAGGGCCAGAGCAACCCCGGCAGTGCAGAGTCCCTGGGCTTTGGCCATGGCCGAGGTAGTGCTGGTCGCAGGTGGGTCAGGTCTTCAGGCTTCCGCCAGTGAGTGTAGACACGTGAACAGCATCTTCATAGGCTGCAGGTGGAAACATGTTCCTCAGTGAACTGTGCAAATAAGAGGGATAGAGAAACAGACCAAGACGGCCAGCTTAAACTTAAATTTATAACCCTGCAGTGTTTGTTCAAATCGGTGTGCTAGTTTTTATGT
This sequence comes from Balaenoptera physalus, assembly GCF_965194825.1. Classification (NCBI taxonomy): domain Eukaryota; kingdom Metazoa; phylum Chordata; class Mammalia; order Artiodactyla; family Balaenopteridae; genus Balaenoptera; species Balaenoptera physalus. The sequence goes on along the minus strand of NC_138896.1, from coordinate 46,202,288 downwards.
ATGACTTAAGTGCATAAAATCTAGCAAAAAAACGATTTGAACAAGCATTTCAAGGTTACATATTTACAAAAGAAACCTTTTGTAATGATACAGTAACAAAGTCAGACTAACAGGTTTTATATAATTGTGGGAATCACATACAAAATTGATTGTGCCCTAATTAAGTTAAGAATTTAGTTCAGAAGAATGCTTCAAGAAGTGGAAACAGGTTACAAGTTGCCAGGAAAGCCACTTCTCAAGAATAGAATCATACAATGAATCATTTTTATAGAATGAAAATTACCTTAGAAATCGTCAGGTCAATACCCTTTTCTTTCCAAGTGAATAAAAGGCTAGCTCTGACAACTGAATTGTTAAAATTTAGACTGGCTGGTGATAACTCAGGAAAAGTACTTGGACTTCTTTCTGCATAATTGGTACATTGTTGCTATAAGTGGAGTGGTCAGTATGAAAGGACTCTGAACTTGGGTTGGTCTGCTGTAATTCTGTAGGCACGTGGACCCTGCAATCCTGCTAGGTCACCAGGGAGTGGAGAGAAAATGTTGATGCTTTGGGAAATCTATGAATTCACACAGATTACAGACTTCTGATGACTGTCTTTATTTTATAAATGACATTAGGTAATTTCATATGTCTGTAAAGTTTCCCTTGCTCAACAGATGTTCTTAGGTGATTTTGTTTCAGCTTTTAGGAAACTATTTTGTTGAACTTTTTGAAATTGCTATTTTTTAGACCCAAAATTGTCAAATATCTGCAATTTCATATGGTTCTGCCTAATAAAAAGTTGTTGGTATTCCCAACAACTTTTAGACTTTTTTGATTTAAGAAAAATTCAAGAGTTTCCAAATGCTTCATGTATCAGAAGACTGTGAATATTATCTTAGAGGTAGAAATTCTCTGAGGTCTTCAAAGACTTCTTGGTTTTCATGCTAATCCTCTTATCCTGTATCAGGGGACAACCAATCAGTTTACCATGTATTGAATCAATTGTAATAGAGAATTTATTAAGGATATGAGTAGGGAAACATCCCAACTAGATGCTAGATGACAATTGGGACACACACTCTCTAGAATCCAATGGGGAGCTTAAATGATTAGGTCTTGGTATGGGTTCAGGCACGGCCAAAAAAAACTGGGGAGGGAGCCCCAAGGTGGATGCCAAGGTCCCGGAGACAAGACCACAGAGTTGAGGTCATTTGTAAAATCAATTATTTATGTAACTTTTCCCTGATGTATCAAATAAGTAAGTTTATAAGGTAAAATTGCAAAGAAAATCTCCATGTCCACTGACTCTATTTTCTTTTTTTTCTTCTCCCCCCTCCCTTTTCTTGTGTGTGTTGAAAAAACTCTTTATCACAGATGATGTTAAACTGTGCAAGTCTTGAACAGATAAAGCCCGAAATGCAGACTGATCAGAGACACTGAGAAAGGTTACTTGTCTAGTCAAACGTATCAGTAGAGTTCAAGATACAGATAAATGTATTCATTATAGTTCAGTCTAAGTGGTGAACGTGAGTCTATCTGGTAGATAAATCTGTATCTGGACAGTCCCTTAAAAAAGGCATTAACAATTTTAAATGCATCATTGACCTTTTTATTACCCATACCTATTGGCTTGAAAATTCAATAAGTAGGGAAGAAAAATATCTAAATTAATACACATTTCTATTTTGTAATGTATGTGTATTGATTTAGTTTTAGACTAATTAACAATTTTTTTAAATGTCAGGATCAGCAATATAGAATTAGAATTATATGTCTCTAAGTAATTAAACATGTTTTATGGAAGTTAATATTTTTGTTCTTTCTTAACTCATTTTTGCTGTGATTTTGAGAACATGTTAATTAGAAATATAAGTTATAAGGAAATAATATCCTTGAAATTGATAATAAGTTTAATATATTAATTTAGGAATGTCTTAAAAGAAAATTATAATATTCATATTTTCTGAAAGCTAGATATAAAGAAAAAAGATATTATTTTATGAAAGTGATGTGGGTTTTTAAATTATTTATTCCTAGTTCTATCAGTTAGGGTTCAAGTAGGCAAATAGAAACCACTTTAACTCTTCAAATCGTGAGAAACTGAGTAAAAGAAACTGATTATTCAGATGATGGAAAAACTGTGAAGCCGAAGAGAGAACAGTGCTTGAACCTGGAGACAATGAGACAGGAACCCACAACACTCTTACAGCAAAGCCCATTGCAAGCACAGAAGACAGAGTTCCCTCATGCAGCCCAGAACCAGACAGGGGCCACCCAGAAATCTCTGGGGCCACAGACAGAGGGGCTGTCTCCTGGGAAATGAAACCACAAAAGAGCTGCAGCTGCTGGTGGAAAGTCAGCCAAAAGTAAAAAAAGGGAGGACAATCCCTTGGCACCCCTGTCTCCTACCAGTATCCCACCAGTGCTTTCCAGGGGCTGAATAGGGAGCCTGGAAAATGTGTTTGTGGTGGCCTTGCTGATGGAGGGAGGGCAAGGCTCACGGCCTCAGATGCTACCCTTCTGGATCTACCCCTCTGTTTGAACCACATCTCTGGAGGGCTGTACTCAGCCAACTGGCACAGAAGAGGTACTAACACAGGCCCATTCTGCAAGATGTGGGACTTTTTAAAAACATGACTGCAGCTAGAGGATCTCCTCACTGTCCTAGGCAAGCTTCTTGTGCACTGCACTGGGGTTTACCTTCTTACAGACACATCTGAAGGTGCCCCACCTTCTCTGGCTTCCTCCATTTTTTCTTTAATCCTCAATAAATTTCGTTCATGTGTCTTTGGTAGCTTACGAAGAGGGCTTTATCTCCTACAGTGAAATATCTGATGCCTGAGCAGGACTGGGGTTCTAATAATTAGGCTCAAAGCTCTGATGACATTTAAAAGCTCATTCTTCTAAGAAAACCCAGGGCTATAAACCACAGGATGGGGACACTGATGTGGATGCCCCTGAGCTGCAGAGTCAGCCCCCTTCCCTGCTCAGAGCTGGCAGGGTTAGTGTTAGGGTTAGGGATAGGGTTAGTCTTTCCCATGCTGGGAGACTGCAGAGGCCTTGGCCCTGCAAGCTAATGGGCATCTGCTTTAGGGGTGACCCCTCCCCTTCTCCTAGATGACAGACCTATAACTACTGTAAAATCCCTACATAACTTTGCTGAGAAGTCGCCGTGCCTAAAAGGAATGGAGAGTATATACCAAAGGAGCTATAAGTACTCCTCATAGGTAAGCATGCACCTGCAGGAACCAGGGGGGTACTGAGGGTACTTGGTCAAGGGGGCTGGGATGTAAGACTGGATACTTGAGGATTCATTAACTTAGGGGTGCATCTCAGGACATAGGACTTGATACTCTGGAGAATACCCCAGAGGGTGAGGTCAAATTGGCTGAGAGGTGGCTCTTAGAAGCCTGGAGGAATGAGGAGCCACTGCTGAAGCAGGAGTGCCTGAGTTGCCTGGTAGACTCAGAGGAAGGAGTGAGGGCTGAGGGAAGAGGCTCACAGGAATGGATGGATTGTGAAAGGCCACAGGGCCAGTGGAGGGTTATTCTCCAGTGGAGGGCTCAGACTACACCCCTTTCACCAAGGCCACATGCTAGTGAGAACAGCCTGGGTATCACTATGGGTCGGGCCAGGGATAATAGTAGGAGAGAGGATCACACAGCTGGGCTCATAATAGGCAGGGAAATGATGATCACTCCCCTCTCCCATCGCCCAGTCACAGAGGGCAGGGGTAATCATTCCCCTCACCGATGGACACACAGGGCCCGGAAGTACTAGGACAACTGGCAAGATCAGAGGGACACCCAGGGGCCCGAGCGGCATGGCATTGTGCAGAGGATTAAGAGAGCATGGTGTGCCTCAGGGTGAAGTGGACAGGCAGCAGGAAAGATCACCACTGAGGTTTTAGAGCCAGAAGAAGGAGGAGCAGGGGCCCCAGGAATGTCTCCCCAGTAAAAAGTCATGACACCTTTTTCCCTTTCATTTCCCAGGGCTGAGCCATTTCCAAATCCAAATCACATGTGTGGACTCACCAGTTGTCATTTATAACTGGTACTGCCGTATTAGACAGTCAGAATAACCTCTGCATCATGTCCTTCACATTTATATGGTAGGGAAAGCCAAGTGGAAACCTCTTAAACTACCCTAATCCCCTTGGCCAAAAGAGAACTCAAAAGCACTATTGCACCCCATCTTCTAACTCTGGGCTCTCATGGCTAAAAGTCCTGGTGCCCTAAGAACTGTAAGGACTATAATTTATTGACCTGCCCCCAGAGTAATCTGGATTTCTCGTGTCCAGTGATCAGCAGATATAAAGAAGAATCACCATCTTCTCAGGGGTAGTTGGCCCTGATGAGCAGAGAATCTAGGGCTGCTGGTACACTACAGAGTAGGGAGAGGATGTGTGGATCACAGGTGGTCCACTGAGAGACTCTGGTAAATCTTTGCAGCATTGTAACTGTGAACTGATACATGCAGAAACTCCAACTTGCAAAGCTCATTATTACTGAGGCCTCAGACTCTGTAGGGATGACAGTTTGGATCACGTCACCAGGGAAGGCATCAAGACCTGCCAAGGTGATGGCAAAGCTTGAGGGCATTTAGAATGGATAGTGGGAGAAAGAGTACCATTTGTGCTCTGAGACCAAGGCCATTGATGAGACTGGTAGTTCATCCCAGTAACTGCTCTCTTCTAAGACTGCTCAGGAAGAGAAGCCCACAAGAAACACAAGGGAAGACATAATTTGTGGAAGTAGTTGCGGGCGTTTCTCAGGATGGACTGTGGCAGCCAAGAATATGCTTTGTTCACGTCTCCTGCTTGGGATCACAGTTCACTGACAGCCCCTGCTGCTGCCTTCTGGACCCGCCTGACCCCATCTTGTACCGCATCTCATGAGGATTCTCCTCTTGTCTAGTCTTTTCTGAAAAAAGACTGCAAAAGCCTTTAGGACATTTATTTTTTTTTATCATCTTTATTGGAGTACAATTGCTTTACAATGTTTTGTTAGTTTCTGCTGTATAAAAAAGCGAAATAGCTATATGTATACATATATCTAAATATGCCCTCCCTTTTGCATCTCCCCCCAACCCTCCCTACCCCACACCTCTAGGTGGTCACACAGCACCCAGCTGATGTCCCTGTGCAGTGCAGCTCCTTCCCACTAGGTATCTATTTTACATTTGGTACTGTATATATGTCAATGCTACTCTCTAACTTCGTCCCAGCTTACACAACCCCGTCCCCGTGTCCTCAAGCCCATTCTCTATGTCTGTGTCTTTATTCCTTCCCTGCCCCTAGTTTCGTCAGAACCATTTTTTCTTTTTGTTTTTAGATTCCATATATATGCATTAGCATACAGTATTTGTTTTTCTCTTTCTGACTTACTTCATTCTGTATCACAGACTCTAGGTCCATCTACCTCACTACAAAGAAATTAATTTCATTTTTTTTATGTCTGAGTAATATTCCATTGTACATATGTGCCACGTTTTCTTTATCCGTTCATCTGTTGACGGACACTTTGGTTGCTTCCATGTCCTGGTGATTGTAAATAGTGCTGCAATGACCATTGTGGTACATGACTCTTTTTGAATTATGGTTTTCTTATCATATATGCCCAGTAGTGGTATTGTTGGGTCATATGGTAGTTCTATTTTTAGTTTTTTAAGGAACCCCCATACTGTTCTCCATAGTGGTTGTATCAATTTATGTTTCCACCAACAGTGCAAGAAGGTTCCCTTTTCTCCACACCCACACCAGCATTTATTGTTTGTAGATTTTTTGATGATGGCCATTCTGACTGGTGTGAGGGGATACTTCACTGAAGTTTTGATTTACATTTCTCTAATGATTAGTGATGTTGAGCATCCTTGTGTATGTATGTTGGCAATCTGTATATCTTCTTTGGAGAAATGTCGATTTAGGTCTTCTGCCCATTTTTGGATTGGGTTGATTGTTTTTTTGATATTGAGCTGCATGAGTTGTTTGTATATTTTGGAGATTAATCCTTTGTCAGTTGCTTCATTTGAAAATATTTTCTCCCATTCTGAGGGTTGTCTTTTCGTCTTGTTTATGGTTTCCTTTGCTGTGCAAAAGCTTTTAAGTTTCATTAGGTCCCATTTGTTGATTTTTGTTTTTATTTCCATTTCTCTAGGCGCGGGGTCAAAAAGGATCTTGCTGTGATTTATGTCATGAAGTGTTCTGCCTATGTTTTCCTTTAAGAGTTTTATAGTGTCTGGCCTTACATTTAGGTCTTCAATCCATTTTGAGTTTTTTTTTTACATATGGTGTTAGGGAGTGTTCTAATTTCATTCTTTTACATGTAGTTGTCCAGTTTTCCCAGCACCACTTATTGAAGACACTGTCTTTTCTCCATTGTATATTCTTGCCTCCTTTATCAAAGATAAGGTAACCATATATGTGTGGGTTTATCTCTGGGCTTTTTAACCTATTCCATTGATCTATGTTTCTGTTTTTGTGCCAGTACCATACTGTCTTGTTTACTGTAGCTTTGCAGTATAGTCTGAAGTCAGGGAGCCTGATTTCTCCAGCTCCGTTTTTCTTTCTCAAGATTGCTTTGGCTATTTGGGGTCTTTTGTGTTTCCATATAAATTGTGAAATGTTTTGTTCTATTTCTGTGAAAAATGCCATTGGTAGTTTGATAGGGATTGCATTGAATCTGTAGATTGCTTTGAGTAGTATAGTCATTTTCATAATGTTGATTCTTCCAATCCAAGACCGTGGTATATCTCTCCATCTGCTTGTATCATCTCTAATTTCTTTCATCAGTGTCTTATAGTTTTCTGCATACAGGTGTTTTGTCTCCTTAGGTAGGTTTATTTCTAGGTATTTTATTCTTTTTGTTGCAATGGTAAATAGGAGTGTTTCCTTAATTTTTCTTTGTGATTTTTCATTGTTAGTGTATAGGAATGCAAGAGGTTTCTGTACATTAATTTTGTATCCTGCTACTTTACCAAATCATTGATTAGCTCTAGTATTTTCTGGTGGCATCTTTAGGATTTTCTATAGATAGTATCAGGTCATCTGCAAACAGTGACTGTTTTATTTATTCTTTCTCAATTTGTATTTTTTTTTCTTTTTCTTCTACGATTGCCATGGCTAAAACTTCCAAAACTATGTTGAATAATAGTGATGAGAGTGGACACCCTTGCCTTGTTCCTTATCTTAGAGGAAATTCTTTCAGTTTTTCACCATTGAGAATAATGTTGGCTGTGGGTTTGTCATATATGGCTTTTATTATGTTGAGGAAGAGTCACTCTGCCCACTTTCTAGAGAGTTTTTATCATAAATGGGTGTTCAATTTTGTCAAAAGCTTTTTCTACATCTATTGAGATGATCATATGGCTTTTATGCTTCAGTTTGTTAATATGGTGTATAACATTGATTGATTTGCATATATTGAAGAATCCTTACATTCTTAGGATAAACCCCACTTGATCATGGTGTATGATCCTTTTAATGTGTTGTTGGATTCTGTTTGCTACTATTATGTTGTATCTATATTCACCAGTGATATTGGCCTGTAATTTTCTTGTTTTGTGACATCTTTGTCTGGATTTGGTATCAGGTGGATGGTAGCCTTGTAGAATGAGTTTTGGAGTGTTCCTCCCTCTGCTATATTTTGGGAGAGTTTGAGAAGGGTAGTGTTAGCTCTTCTCTAAAGGTTTGATAGAATTCACCTCTGAAACCATCTGTCCCTGGGCTTTTGCTTCTTGGAAGATTTTTAATCACAGTTTCAATTTCAGTGCTTGTGATGGGTCTGTTTATATTTTCTATTTCTTCCTGGTTCAGTCTCGGAAGGTTGCACTTTTATAAGAATTTGTCCATTTCTTCCAGGTTGTCCATTTTATTGGCATAGAGTTGCTTGTAGTCATCTCTCATGATCCTTTGTATTTCTGCAGTGTCAGTTGTTACTTCTCCTTTTTTGTTTCTAATTCTATTGATTTGAGTCTTCTCCCTTTTTTTCTTGATGAGTCTGGCTAATGGTTTATGAATTTTGTTTATCTTCTCAAAGAAGCAGCATTTAGTTTTATTGATCTTTTCATTCGTTTCCTTCATTTCTTTTTCATTTATTTCTGATGATCTTTATGATTTCTTTCCTTCTGCTAACTTGGGATTTTTTGTTGTTCTTTCTCTAATTGCTTTAAGTGTAAGGTTAGCTTGTTTATTTGAGTTGTTTCTTGTTTCTTGAGGTAGGATTGTATTGCTATAAACTTCCCTCTTAGAACTGCTTTTGCTACATCCCATAGGTTTTGGGTCGTCGCATTTTCATTGTCATTTGTTTCTAGGTATTTTTTCCTCCTTGATTTCTTCAGTGACCTCTTGGTTATTAAGTAGTGTATTTTTTAACCTCCATGTGTTTGTATTTTTTACAGATTTTTTCCTGTAATTGATATCTAGTCTCATAGCATTGTGTTTGGAAAATACACTTGATACGATTTCAATTTTCTTAAATTTACCAAGGCTTCATTTGTGACCCAAGTTATGATCTATACTCGAGAATGTGCCATGAGCACTTGAGAAAAAAGTGTATTCTGTTGCTTTTGGATGGAATGTCCTATAATATCAATTAAGTCCATCTTGTTTAATGTATCATTTAAAGCTTGTGTTTTCTTATTTATTTTCATTTTGGTTGATCTGTCCATTTGTGCGGGTGGGGTGTTAAAGTCCCCTACTATGATTGTGTTACTGTCAATTTTCCCTTTTATAGCTGTTAGCATTTGCCTTATGTATTGAGGTGCTCCTATGTTGGGTGCATAAATATTTACAATTGTTAAATCTTTTTCTTGGATTGATCCCTTGATCATTATGTAGTGTCCTTCTTTGTCTATTGTAATAGTCCTTTTTTTAATGTCTATTTTGTCTGATATGAGAATTGCTGCTCCAGGTTTCTTTTGATTTCCATGTGCATAGAATATCTTTTTCCATCCCCTCACTTTTAGTCTGTATGTGTCCCTAGGTCTGAAATGGGTCTCTTTGTAGACAGCATATATACGGGTCTTGCTTTTGTATCAATTCAGCCAGTCTATGTCTTTTGGTTGGAACATTTAATACATTTACATTTAAGCTAGTTATCGATATGTATGTTCCTAATACCATTTTCTTAATTGTTTTGGGTTTGTTATTGTAAGTCTTTTCCTTCTCTTGTGTTTCCTGCCTAGAGAAGTTCCTTTAGCATTTGTTGTAAAGCTGGTTTGGTGGTGCTGAATTCTCTTAGCTTTTCCTTGTCTGTAAAGGTTTTAATTTCTCAGTTGAATCTAAATGAGATCCTTGCTGGGTAGAGTAATCTTGGTTGTAGGTTTTTCCCTTTCATCACTTTAAATATGTCCTACCACTGCCTTCTGGTTTGCCGAGTTTCTGCTGAATGATCAGCTGTTTACCTTATGGGGATTCCCTTGTATATTATTATTTTTTTCCCTTGCTGCTTTCAATATTTTTCTTTGTATTTAATTTTTGATAGTTTGATTAATATGTGTCTTGGCATGTTTATCATTGGATTTATCCTGTATGGGACTCTCTGCACTTTCTGGACCTGATTGACTATTTCCTTTCCCATGTTAGATAAGTTTGCAACTATAATCTCTTCAAATATTTTCTCAGTGCCTTTCTTTTTCTATTTCTTCTGTGACCCCTATAATTAGAATGCTGGTGTGTTTAATGTTGTTCCAGAGGTCTCTAAGACTGTTCTCAATTCTTTTCATTCTTATTTCATTTTTCTGCTCTGCAGTAGTTATTTCCACTATTTTATCTTCCAGGTCACTTATCTGTTCTTCTGCCTCAGTTATTCTGCTATTGATTCCTTCTAGAGAATTTTTAATTTCATTTATTGTGCTGTTCATCATCGTTTGTTTGCTCTTTAGTTCTTCTAGGTCCTTGTTAAACGTGTCTTGTATTTTTTCCATTCTAGTTCCAAGGTTTGGGATCATCTTTACTATCATTATTCTGAATTCTTTTTCAGATAGACTGCATATTTCTTCTTTATATTTTTGGTCTGGTGTTTTTTTACCTTGCTCCTTCATCTGCTGTGTGTTTCTCTGTGTTCTCCTTTTGCTTCACTTATTGTGTTTTAGGTCTCCTTTTCACAGGCTGCTGGTTTGTAGTTCCCGTTTTGGTGTCTGCCCCCAGTGGGTGAGGTTGGTTCAGTGGGTTGTGTAGGCTTCCTGATGGTGGGGACTAGTGCCTGTGTTCTGGTGGATGAGCCTGTATCTTGCCTTTCTGGTGGGTAGTACTGCATCCAGAGGTGTGTTTTAGGGTGTCTGTGACCTTATTATGATTTTAGGCAGCCTCTCTGCTAATGGGTGGTATTGTGTTCCTGCCTTGCTAGTTGTTTGGCATAGGGTGTCCAGCATTGTGGCTTGCTGGTCGTTGAGTGGAGCTTGGCCTTAGCATTGAGATGGAGATCTCTGGGAGAGGTTTCCCACTTTGATATTACGTGGAACCGGGAGGTCTCTGGTGGACCAATGTTTTGAAGTCAGCTCTCCCACCTCAGAGGCACAGGCTGGACACTGGGCCAGAGCACCAAGACCCTGTCAGCCACACACTCAGAAGAAAAGGGAGAAAGAAAGAATGAAAAAAAATAAAATAGTTATTAAAATAAACAATTAAAAATAATTATTAAAAATAGAAAACTAAAAAGAAAAAGAAAAAAAGAAAGAAAGAAAGAAGAGAGCAACCAAACCAAAAAACAAATCCACCAATGATAACAGGCATACAATCCATACAAAAAATAAAAAATAAACAAAAAAAGGACAGATAGAACCCTAGGACAAATGATAAAAGCAAACTATACACACAAAATCACACAAAGAAGCATACACATACACATTCACAAAAAGAGAAAAAGGAAGAAAAAATATATATCTATATATAAAAAGAACAAAAGGGGGAAGAGAGCAACCAAATCAATAAACAAATCTGTGAAAGATAATAAACTCTAAATACTAAACTAAGGTAAACATATAGCCAGGAGCAAATTAGATGCAGAAAGCAAACTCCAAGTCTACAGTTGCTCCCAAAGTCCACTGCCTCAATTTTGGGATGATTCACTGTCTATTCAGGTTTTTCACAGATGCAGGGTATATCAAGGTGATTGTGGAGATATAATCCGCTGCTCCTGAGGCTGCTGGGAGAAATATCCCTTTCTCTTCTTTGTTCGCACAGCTCCTGGGGTTCAGTTTGGGATTTGGCCTCGTCTCTGCGTATAGGTCTCCTGAGGGCATCTGTTCTTCACTCAGACAGGATGGGGTTAAAGTAGCAGCTGATTAGGGGGCTCTGGCTCACTCAGGACGCAGGGAGGGAGGGGTACGGAATGCGGGTGAGCCTGCTGCAGCAGAGGCCAGTGTGATGTTACAACATCCTGAGGCATGCAGTGTGTTCCCCCAGGGAAGTTGTCCCTGGATCCCAGGACCCTGGCAGTGGCGGGCTGCACAGGCTCCTGGGAGGGGAGGTGTGGATAGTGAGCTGTGCTTGCACACAGGCTTTTGGTGGCTGCACTAGCAGCCTTAGCATTTCATGCCCGTCTCTGGTGTCCACGCTGATAGCCGCGGCTCGCACCCATCTCTGGAGCTTGCTTAGGCAGTGTTCTGAATCCCTTCTCCTTGCGCACCCCGAAACAATTGTCTCTTGCCTCTTAGGCAGTTCCAGGCTTTTTCCTGGACTCCCTCCCAGCTAACTGTGGCGACCTAGCCCCCTTCAGGCTGTGTTCACGCAGCCAACCTCAGTCCTCTCCCTGGGATCTGACCTCCGAAGCCTGAGCCTCAGCTCCCAGCCCCCATCCGCCCTGGCGGGTGAACAGACAAGCCTCTCGGACTGGTGAGTGCTGGGCGACACCAATCCTCTGTGCAGGAATCTCTCCACTTTGCCCTCTGCACCCCTGTTGCTGCACTCTCCTCCATGGCTGTGAAGATTCCCCCCCTGCCCAGCCCCCATCTCTGCCAGTGAAGGGGCTTCCTAGTGTGTGGAAACTTTTCCTCCTTCACAGCTCTCTCCTAGGTCCCATCCCTATTCTTTTGTCTCTGTTTATTCTTTTTTCTTTTGCCCTACCCAGGTATGTGGGGAGTTTCTTGCCTTTTGTGAAGTCTGAGGTCTTCTGCCAGCATTCAGTACGTGTTCTGTAGGAGTTGTTCCACACGCAGATGTATTTCTGATGTATTTGTACATGTATGTATTTGAGGAAGATGATCTCCACATCTTACTCCTCCACCATCTTGAAGGTCTCCTGCCACTGTCCTCTTGAAAGGAATGTACATTTAGATGATTGTTTCTGAGGTTGTAATAATTTCCTTGATTTCTCTACTCAATTCTACATAATCAATGCCAATTATCTGATGTGAATTTGAAGTCTTAGATGTTAGAAAATGGCTATTAGAGGAGGGAATCAACATTCATTAACATTTTATTTTATAAAGCAGAGTTAAACAGTTCTGTGCATGAGCTAGAACTATTCCCAGCAAAAGGTGGTATTTGAGAAATCTCATTATAGGAAGTTGGACATTGTTCTAGCAGTGTGGAGACCACTCTTCCATCTCTTGCCTTGACCCCTAATACTTTCTTCCCGAAGTTCCTATAACAGCATCCAATGATGCCCAGGCATTCTCCGTTACCAAATCAAGCTAAAATTAAATAACCCAGACTTAAATGTTTGAGATCTGGCTGTTTAGTGATGATCACCAAGCTCTGGAGTGATATCAGGTGGATTTTTACAGCCAAGACCCTGGACCCAATAGTTCAGGGAACATACTTTACGTGTTGTGTTACTTCCATAGTTGTTATTTACCCACTATCACCACCCATCCCCCAAACCTCCTTTACCCAGTCCTGCCTCCAAATACACACCCTCTCATTTGCTTAGTTTAAAGAACCAAAGACTAGACACTTTTCTACTTCACCTTCTACATTCTTCCCCACTTTTTACCTGGATATGTCAAAATGCCAGGTTGAGGAGCTTTATCCAAGCCTTGATTTTATCCTCTTCTTTCAGGAAACAGAACCTAGCCCTGTACCTTAGCCCAAGGCTTACTAGAGTACGATCTAGTTCCACTTCATGAATTCCTATGGTATGGATTCCCTGGTACTATGCTCTGCTTATAATATTAATTTTTTTCTTATTTTGGACCATCCTCAAATTAAGACTGAGATAGTTCTGCCTCTCTAGAGATGGGGCCCATTCTCTGCAGCCACCCTGAGGCTAACCTTTGAAGAGAGTCTGTTCCTTGGACCGGCACTTCTGCACAGGCCTGCTTAACTGCTCCCTCACATACTTATCATAAAGGATGAAAATAAAAAACTTGAATACAGTTTATTTTTCCTGAAATGAAAAAGATGCTATTGATTATACGCCATTAAGGAAAGTACTAAATTTAAATACTGATTTCAATAAGTGACAGAGGGAAAAAAATATTCAGTGCTGAATTCTATTTAATCACCTTTTTATATCTCACAGCATGAATATGTTCATGACTGATGCTTTAAAAGTAATTATCAGGAAAAATTATTTCATTTTGATACTAGAAAAGCATCCTTTAAATTATTAAAATCTTCAAGCAAATGCAAAACCTATAATTATGCATTTAAAAATAAGGCAGCATTTCACAACCATCAAGACACCTTCCCCAAAGGAAGTAAGCAGAGTTGCCATTATTCAGGCTGTAAAACACAGGACAGAGACAGGACCCGGAGAGCCATAAGAATTGAATACACAGAAGATTTCTGCATATTCAATTGGAGTGTGGTTCAAACAGGTGATCCCGAGTCCCATGTGGCTAGTTGAACTGACAGACAAGTATTAAAAGGGTAAAACCTTCCAGATTATCCATGCCAAGGAAATATGGAATCTGATCAATTCAAGTTGAATCAATTCCTTCTGAAGTTAAGTGAAGAGACCACAAGACCTCCAACATGTGTCATAGTCAAGGATTACATATTATATTTACTTTCACCACTTCTTCATTCTTTACATCATGCACAGAAAATTATTTTTAATGGAGGCAAATTATGTGGCATCCTGAGTGTGTCATTTTCTAGAGGAGCATTTTAACAATATTTGAACAGAGTGAGTGTTGTAGAAAAGTATTGTGACCGATTGACTGTATACATTTACAAATTAGAAAGACATTAAAATATGTAACATATCTAGAAAATCTTTCAATAGCTAATCCTATCTATGTAGAAATTTTACCTTTTTAATAAAAGAATTTAAAATATAGTGAAAAAAACATATTTTCAGTAGCAGAATTAACAGACTAAGGGAAGTACAAATAAAGCTGAGGTATATATAACAGTTTTAGTTTAGAAAATTTTGTAGAGTCTTCCTAATACTGGCCATTGTTATATAATTATTTAAATTGAAAACAATATAAAAATATTTTTCATGTCATGATATTGTTGGAATCTAATCCAACCAGCAAAATGAGTATAATTATGCTATATTTTACCATTTCTTGAAACTTTAGCAGCTAAGCCAAAGGAAGAAAATTATTTCCTCTTCAAGCCAGTGTACCATATAAAAAGCTAGTAGAATTTTATTTCATAAACAGACATAAAACATTTTGACCACGTATTGCGTTTTCACCCTTTTAAACGTATGCCGGAGATCTATTTGGTATTTCTGATCTATACTGCTTCATTTACTTGTGTTTTCTTTCCTTCTTATTAAAAACACTTTTGGAAGAGTCAGATATAATATGGGAGTAGGCCACTAAAAAAATGGAATTGAGAGCAAGTACTAAGTGACAAGGATTGCTGTGGGGACAAATTTGGCTGGTTCATAGTTGTGCAAGGGGTGACTACTTAAAGCTTTCTAGGATTGAGAGAAGAGGATGGGGCAATTGCCGACTGAAAGTAGAATCTATAAAGTGGTTGGTAATAAGCAACCTAATTCTATAAAGATGTAAATAGATATCATGAAACATCTAAGCCATTTGGCTGAGGAAAAAAACCCTCCTATTTCCAAAACCAAAAGTATTTAGATTTTGCTCATTGCAAATGGCACTATATGCAGAAGAGTAATGACAGTTTTTATTTCATAATAGGAATTGAGGTGTTTGTTTGTAATTTTCGAACTGTGGGAGGGAAAAGATCTCCTTTTTATTAGAAAATTTTATTGAATAAGTTTCAATTGTGTATAAGAAAAAATAAAAACCATTGATCTCATTTCTCCTCCATGGGGTATTTTATTGAACCATGATCTAGAAGAATAAGTTAATAGTCAGTTAATAACATTTTCACAGGAGCTAATTTAGAACCTGAATTAAAATAGTATGGGTAAACAAATTGGTTGTGGAATCAAGAACACAGAATAACATAAAAGTAGTCAAACAGAAAGAAACCATGACATATTAAACACACACACATTACTCTAGGTTAAAAAGACAGCCTGAGAGGGTTGCTGTATTCAAGTACAATATTTTTTGCTACAAAAATCCATATCTCAATGCCATTTTATGTCACATGAGAAGATACATAAAGTTACAATCACTAGGAATATATAAAGTGAACACTACATTCAATTTTTTTTCCAAAATTGCAATTAGCTAGGTCATTCTTGAATCTATAAGCCTTAAACCGTGGATTTGCAAAGGGAATATCCATTCCTGGATTCATAGAGTTGAAAGCTCATGGACTTTTGAGTCAGATACATTTATATTTAAATCTTAACTCCGCTGCTACCTTGTATGATTTGGAGAAAATACTTTATCTCTGTGCCTGCATTGCCTTATCTACAAAACAGGGGTAATAGTACCTATTTCAAGAACTGTTATGAGAATTAAGTAAAACGTTTGAAAAGGTTCATTATTCAGATCTCTGTTACCTCCTGTATTGTATACACCAATACACAAAATTAGATTATTTGTGTTTTTGAGGGCATATTCAAAGATTTGAAAATAAAAGCACTGCTTTGTGTATGATGAAACTGATGAAGCTGTTTTTTAGAGTGAAAGAATTAATTTTACAACCCAAATATGCTGAGGAAGGAGTGCTCAAGGTGGTTATTGCTAACTCTCCTGGATAAACTTTGTTCCTCCACAATATTTGCTCTGACTTCCGAAGGCTCCTGGACCATGAAGGACCCACAGCTGGTGGGAAAGTTTGTGTGGTAGGTGATAGCTGGGCCCCAGGCTGAGCAGTTAGAGCTTGTCTCCTGTTGACATTCCAAGGAAAAGATAACAGCAGGAGCAGAGAGTAGCTAATCTCTGCTTGAATAGAAAAGATAAGATGACCACATTTTTCATTCTTGAGGTCAAGGAGACCTCCCCTACTACACATGCACAGAAAGACTCCTCAGGGGTCAAGAAGGGAGGGACAGTAGCCCATAATATGTCCTGCCAACCTCCCAGAGACCCTCATGCTGGAATCCATCTTGGTTAAAAATGCACGTGCACATCAGGAAGGGCCCTACATCAGATCAGATACGGGCAACAAGCAAGATGACTGGCCAAAGGGAACAAGGAAAACTGCCCTCTGAGATGGGTAAAACCAAAACGACTGACAGTGCCAAATTCTGGCAAGGATGTGGAGCCACTGAGATTCTCATACATTGCTGGGGGAAGAATAAAAGAAGAGGCATTTTGGATAACTCTTTGACTTTGCTTTAAAATTATGACAGCAATTCTGCTGGTAGATATATACTCTAAATAAATGAAAACATATATCCACAAAAAGTATAGGAATATTCAGAGTTACCCTATCCATAATAACCCAGAACTGGAAAGAAACCAAAGGTTCATTAATAAGTGAATAAATTTAAAAATTGTGATATATTCATACAATTGAATACTACTCAGCAGTAAAAATGGATTAATTATGAAAACATAAAACAACATGAGTAATCTCACAAGCATCTTGTTAATAAAAGCCAGACTCCTAAAAGTACATACTAAATAATTACATTTAGATAATTTCCCAAAAGAGGCAAAAGTATTCCCTCAATAAATATTGTATATACTTCTTTATAAATATATATAAATATTGTTGCTTAGAGGATTGGGAAAATTGCCTGGCAGGGGACACAGGGGAACTTTATGTGGACTGGAAGTGTTTTCTCATTTGCTTAGGGATGTTGGTTATGTGGGTGAATAAAAGTGTCACAACTCTTCAAAACAGAACCTGTAAGATCTCAGGATTTTATATGTGTAAATTATATGTCAATATGAAATTTAAAAGATGACTGTATAGACTAGTACAGGAATTTAAAACAGATTATTCACTTTAAAAACTATATGGCAGCAAAAGGATAGATTGATTAATTAAAATGTGGAGGAAGAATATATATGTATTTCTACACTTAAAGTGTGTCTAAGACTTCCAGTTTCCAACCCAGTATGTAAGAAGCTGGAAGTTGCATGTCATGCCAACAAGTAAAAAGCTGAACAAACTGAAAGAATCAAAACTCATTAAATTCATAGGAGAGGTTGAGTCACAGGGCAAACCACTGCCCCCTCAAGTTAGAGACCAACAAGCAAATGCAGAGAATGATGACTTTCCAGAGCAGAAACCCATAGGCACAGAACATCCATGGGAACCATCACCTTGGTAGGGAAACGTGCTACAACTGACAAATTGCTGTAAGCTCAGCATGGACAAGTCTGTGATATAAAAACTCAGGGGACCCATCATTGGAGGATTCTATGCTTTGGTGTGTTTTGCCCCCAGGAGCTTGAGCAGATTCTCACAGTGAATACTGGATAAAAATCTCCTTGTGCTTCTGGCAAGGGAGGGGAAAAGGAATCATTCTGAAATAAACCAGAGCACTCGGTTCTCAACAATGCCTGCCCTTAGGAGAAGATATTTAACTAGAGCCTAGCCTGCTGGAGTTTTATCAGAGCCTCACAGAACTGGAGGAAGGGAAATATCCCATTCCAGCCCCTCTAGCTATCCTGTTCCACAAAAGGTGGGGGAGGGGGCAAAAAAAAACAAGCAAAGAAAAGAACAAGAATGAAGACATGTGTTAAGTTCACAGTTCACAAGTGCAGGCTCACTAAAAGACTGAGAGCTACTCACAGGATATAGAACAATTCTCTTCCCCCCACACCTTATCACCACATTACTAAAAGCTCATTTACAGCAGTTTCTTTTACCCAGTACATCATGTCCAGTTATCAAGAAAAAAACTGCAAGACATACTTAAAGAAAAAAAAAGTTTGAGGAAACAGAGCAAGCATCAGAACAAGACTCAGATATGGCAGGGACGTTGACATTATCAGACTAAGATTTTTTTTTCAAGTCTTTCTTGAATTTGTTACAATATTGCTTCTCTTTTATGTTTTGGTTTTTTTGGCTGCGAGGCATGTGGGATCTTAGCTCCAGGACCAGGGATCAAACCTGTACCCCCTGCATTGGAAGGCAAAGTCTTAACCACTGGACTGCAAGGGAAGTCCCCAGACTAAGAATTTAAAACAACTATGTTTGAGAAGTTGAGGGCTCTAATGGATAAAGTAGACAGTATGCAGGAACAGCTGGGCAATGTAAGCAGAGAGATGGAAATTCTAAGAAAGAACCAAAAATAAATATCAGAGATCAAAAACACTGTAACAGAAATGAAGAATGCCTTTCATGTTTTTATTGGTGGACTGGACATGGCTGAAAACAGAGTCTCTGTGCTTGAAGATATAAGGAAACCACCAACACTGAAAAGCAAAGAGAAAAAAAGAATGGAAAAAAAAAAAAGGCCAAAGTATCTGAGAACAGTGGGACAACTACAAAAAAATGTAATGTATATGTAATCAGAATTCCACAAGGAGAAGAAAGAAAGGAAGAGAAGATATACTTAAAACAATAATGACTGAGAATTTCCCCAAATTAATGTCAGACACCAAACCCCAGATCCATGAAGCTCAGAAAACACAGAGCAGGATAAATGCCAAAAAAAAAACACTATACATAACTAACCATATTTTCAAACTATGGAAAAATCAAAGATAAAGAAAAAGATCCTGAAAGAAGCCAGGGGCTGGGGTGGGGTGAGGGGGTCTTATCTATAGAAGAGAAAGATAAGAATTACATCTGACTTCACTATAGAAACATACAAGCAAGAAGGGAGTGGAGTGAAATGTTTAAAGTGTTGAGAGAAAAAACCACCAACTAGAATTCTGTCCTTTCCAAAATTATCCTTGAAAAGTAAAGGAGAAATAAAGACTTTCTCAGACAAACAAAAACTGAAGAAATTTGTTGTCAGTGGACCTGCCTTGCAAGAAATGTTAAAACGAATTCTTTAGCGAGAAGGAAAATTATAAAGATAAGAGACATGGATTGACATAAAGAAAGGAAGAAATGAGTGAAAAATAAAATTTAAAAATTTCATATTCTTAATTGATCTAATACATAATAATGTGTTCAAAATACTAATAATAACAATATTTTTGACTTTATATATATATATTTATTTTATATATATATATATAAACTTATGCACATAAGTTTTATGGCAGTGATACAAGAGACAGGAGAGATGAATTAGGATTATTTTATTATAGGGTACTCCCAATTCCCCATGAAACAGTATAGTGTTACTTGAAAGTGGACTTGGAATGAGCAGACTCAGACCAAGGAAAGTTATCAGGGATAGAGATGGGTATTACATAATGTTAATGGAGTCTGTTCCCCAAGAAGACATAACAGTCCTTAATGTGTATGTGCCTAACAACAGAGATTCAAAATACTTTAGGCAAAAACTGATAGACCAGCAAAGAGAAATAGATGAATCTACTATCATAGTTGGAGGACTTCAATAACCCTCTATCAGAAATGGTTAGATACAGCAGGCAGAAAATCAGTAAGAACACAGTTGAACTCAACAACAGCATCAATCAACTGAACATGTGTAGACAACTTCATTGAACGGCAGAATTCTCAATCTTCTCAGCTCACATGGAACATTCACCAAGATATACTATTTTCTTGGTCATAAAACACACTAACACATTTAACAGAATAGAAATAACACAATGTCTGGTCTCAGACCACAATTTAATTCAAATAAAAATCAATAACGGAAAGATAGCTGGAAAATCCCAAAACATTTGGAGATTAAATAACACACTTCTAAATAACACAAGGGCCAAAGAAGAAATCTCAAGAGAAACTTTAAGCTACTTTGAACCAAATGAAAATGAAAACACAATTATCAAAATCTGTGGGAGGAAATAAAATAAGCACTTAGGGGAAATTTATAGCATTGAGTGAATAAAGTAGAAAAGAAGAAAGATCTAAAATCAATCATCTAAGCTTTACCTTAGGAAACTAGAAAAAGAAGAGCAAATTAAATCCAAAGTAAACAGAAGTAAAGAAATAATAACTATAAGATGCTGAGGAAAGAAATCAATGAACTTAATAAATGGAGAGATATTCCACGTTCATGGATAGGAAGATTCAATATTCTTAAAATGTCAGTTTTCCCCAACTTTGTCTACTGACTCAGTGTAATCCTAATCCAAATCCCAGCAAGTTATTTTGTGCAGATTGACAAATTGATTCTAACATTTATACAGAAGGCAAAAGACCCAGAGTAGCCAAAATAATACTTAAAGGAGAAGAACAAAGTCAGAGGACTGACATTACCCAACTTCAAGTCTTACAGTAATCAAGTTACAGTAATCAAGACAGTGTGGTGTTGGTGAAAGAATAGACAAATAGATCAATGGAACAAATTAAGTAGCCCAGAAATCGATTGTTGTAAATATAGTCAACTGATCTTTGACAAAGGAGCTAAGGCAATACAATGGAGAAAAGATAGTCTTTTCAACAAATGGTGCTGGAAAAACTGAACGTCCACATTCAAAAAAATGAATCTAGATAAGATTTACACTCTTCACAAAAGATTAACTGAAAAATGAACATAGACCTAAATGTAAAATGCAAAACTATAAAACTCTTAAAAGATAGTATGGGAGAAAACTTAGATGATATTGAGTGTGGTGATAACTTTATAGATAAAACACCAAAGGCATGGTCCATGAAATAAATAATGATAAGCTGAACTTCATTAAAATTTAAAACTTCTGCTCTGCAGAAGACAAAATGAAGAGAATGCAAAGAAAAGCCACAGGCTTGAAGAAAATATTTGTGAAAGGCACATCTGATAGAAGACTGTTATCCAAAATGTATAAACAACTTAAAACTCAACAATAGGGACACAAACAAGCCAATTAAAGGATGGGCAAAGACCTGAACAAACACCTCACCGAAGAAGCTAAACAGATGGCAAATGAACATATGAAAAAATGCTCCACATCATATGTCATCAGGGAAAGGCAAAGTAAAATAACAATGAGAGAGAGGAGAAAATGGCAGAAGAGTAAGACACGGAGATCACCTTCCTCCCCACAGATATATCAGAAATACATCTACATGTGGAACTGCTCCTATAGAACACCCACTGAAAGCTGGCAGAAGACCTCAGACCTCCCAAAAGGCAAGAAACTCCCCACGTACCTGGGCAGGGCAAAAGAAAAAAGAATAAACAGAGACAAAAGAATAGGGATGGGACCTGCACCAGTGAGAGGGAGCTGTGAAGGAGGAAAGGTTTCCACACACTAGGAAGCCCCATCGTGGGCGGAGACTGTGAGTGGCAGAGGGGGGAAGCTTCGGAGCCACAGAGGAGAGCGCAGCCACAGGGGTGCGGAGGGCAAAGCAGAAAGATTCCTGCACAGAGGATCAGTGCTGACCAGCACTCACCAGCCTGAAAGGCTTGTCTGCTCATCTGCCAGGGCGGGCGGGGGCTGGGGGCTGAGGCTCGGGCTTCAGTCGGATCCCAGGGAGAAGACTGCGGTTGGCTGCATGAACACAGCCTGAAGGGGGCTAGGGCACCACAGCTAGCCGGGAGGGAGTCCGGGAAAAGGTCTGGAGCTGCCAAAGGGGCAAGAGACTTTTTCTTGCCTCTTTGTTTCATGGTGCGCTAGGAGAGGGGATTCAGAACGCCGCTTAAAGGAGCTCCAGAGACAGGCGCAAGACGCGGCTACCAACGCAGACCCCAGAGACGGGCATGAGATGCTAAGGCTGCTGCTGCTGCCACCAAAAAGCCTGTGTGCAAGCACAGGTCACTATACACACCTCACCTCCCGGGAGCCTCTGCAGCCCGCCACTGCCAGGGTCCTGGAATCCAGGGACAACTTCCCTGGGAGAACGGATGGCGTGCCTCAGTCTGGTGCAAATTCACGCTGGCCTCTGCCGCCCCAAACTCGCCCCGCACTCTGTACCTCTCCCTCCCCCTGGCCTGAGTGAGCCAGAGCCCCCGAATCAGCTGATCCTTTAACCACGTCCTGTCTGAGTGAAGAACAGGTGCCCTCAGGCGTCCTACACGCTGATGCGGGGCCAAATCCAAACCTGAACCCCAGGAGCTGTGCAAACAAAGAAGAGAAAGGGAAATTTCTCCCAGCAGCCTCAGAAGCAGCTGATTAAAGCTCCACAGTCAACTTGATGTACCCTGCATCTGTGGAATACCTGAATAGAAAACGAATCATCCCTAATTGTGGAGGTGGACTTTAGGAGCAAGATATATTATTTTTTCCCCTTTTCCTCTTTTTGTGAGTGTGGATGTGTATGCTTCTGTGTGAGATTTTGTCTGTGTAGCTTTGCTTTCACCATTTGTCCTAGGATACTGTCCGTCCGTTTTTTGTTTTTACTTAAAAAGTTGTTTCTCTTAATTATTTTTTTATTTTAATTATTTTATTTTATATTACTTTATTTTATTTTATTTTATCCTCTTTCTTTCTTTCTTTTTATTTTTTCTCCCTTTTATTCTGAGCTGTGTGGATGAAAGACTCTTGGTGCTCCAGCCAGGCATCAGGGCTGTGCCTCTGAGGTGGGAGAGCCAACTTCAGGAAACTGGTCCACAAGAGACCTCCCAGCTCCACGTAATATCAAATGGTGAAAATCTCCCAGAGATCTCCATCTCAACACC
The DNA here is from genome assembly GCF_965194825.1 of Balaenoptera physalus. NCBI lineage: Eukaryota > Metazoa > Chordata > Mammalia > Artiodactyla > Balaenopteridae > Balaenoptera > Balaenoptera physalus. The sequence goes on along the minus strand of NC_138896.1, from coordinate 46,179,387 downwards.
AACACCCAGCTTCACTCAATGACCAGCAGGCTACAGTGCTGGATACCCTATGCCAAACAACTAGCAAGACAGGAACACAGCCCCATCCATTAGCAGACAGGCTGCCTAAAATCATAATAAGGCCACAGACACCCCAAAATACACCACCAGACTTGGACCTGCCCACCAGAAAGACAAGATCCAGCCTCATCCACCAGAACACAGGCACAAGTCCCCTCCACCAGGAAGCCTACACAACCCACTGAACCAACCTTAGCCACTGGGGACAGACAACAAAAACAACGGGAACTACGAACCTGCAGCCTGTGAAAAGGAGACCCTAAACACAGTAAGATAAGCAAAATGAGAAGACAGAAAAACACACAGCAGATGAAGGAGCAAGGCAAAAACACAGCAGACCTAACAAATGAAGAGGAAATAAGCAGTCTACCTGAAAAAGAATTAGGGATAATGATAGTAAAGATGATCCAAAATCCTGGAAATAGAATAGACAAAATGCAAGAAACATTTAACAAGGACCGAGAAGAACTAAAGAGGAAACAATCAATGATGAACAACACAATAAATGAAATTAAAAATACTCTAGAAGGGATCAATAGCAGAATAACTGAAGCAGAAGAACGGATAAGTGACCTGGAAGATAAAAGAGTGGAAATAACTACTGCAGAGCAGAATAAAGAAAAAAGAATGAAAAGAAATGAGGACAGTCTCAGAGACCTCTGGGACAACATTAAACACACCAACATTTGAATTATATGGGTCCCAGAAGAAGAAGAGAAAACGAAAGGGACTGAGAAAATATTTGAAGAGATTATAGTTGAAAACTTCCCTAATATGGGAAAGGAAATATTTAATCAAGTCCTGGAAGCACAGAGAGTCCCATACAGGATAAATCCAAGGAGAAACACGCCAAGACACATATTAATCAAACTGTCAAAAATTAAATATAAAGAAAACATATTAAAAGCAGCAAGGGAAAAACAACAAATAACACACAAGGGAAACCTCATAAGGTTAACAGCTGATCTTTCAGCAGAAACTCTGCAAGCCAGAAGGGAGTGGCAGGATATATTTAAAGTGATGAAGGAGAAAAACCTACAACCAAGATTACTCTACCCAGCAAGGACCTCATTCAGATTTGATGGAGAAATTAAAACCTTTACAGACAAGCAAAAGCTGAGAGAGTTCAGCACCACCAAACCAGCTTCACAACAAATGCTAAAGGAACTTCTCTAGGCAAGAGACACAAGAGAAGGAAAACACCTACAATAACAAACCCAAAACATTTAAGAAAATGGGAATAGGAACATACATATTGATAATTACCTTAAATGTAAATGGATTAAATGCTCCCACCAAAGGACACAGACTTACTGAATGGATACAAAAAAAAGCCCCATATATATGCTGTCTACAAAAGACCCACTTCAGACCTAGGGATACATACAGACTGAAAGTGAGGGGATAGAAAAAGATATTCCATGCAAATGGAAATCAAAAGAAAGCTGGAGTAGCAATTCTCATATCAGACAAAATAGACTTTAAAATAAAGACTATTACAAGACACAAAGAAGGACACTACATAATGATCAAGGGATCCATGCAAGAAGAAGATATAACAATTGTAAATATTTATGCACCCAACATAGGAACACCTCAATACATAAGGCAAATACTAACAGCCATAAAAGGGGAAATTGACAGTAACACAATCATAGTAGGGGGCTTTAACACCCCACTTTCACCAATGGAGGGATCATCCAAAATGAAAATAAATAAGGAAACACAAGCTTTAAATGATACATTAAACAAGATGGATTTAACTGATATTTATAGGACATTCCACCCAAAAACAACAGAATACACATTTTTCTCAAGTGCTCATGGAACATTCTCCAGGATAGATCATATCTTGTGTCACAAATCAAGCCTTGGTAAATTTAAGAAAATTGAAATCATATCAAGTATCTTTTCCGACCACAACGCTATGAGACCAGATATCAATTACAGGAAAAGATCTGTAAAACATACAAACACATGGAGGCTAAACAATACACTACTTAATAACCAAGTGATCACTGAAGAAATCAAAGGGAAAATCAAAAAATACCTAGAAACAAGTGACAATACAGACACGACGACCCAATACCTATGGGATGCAGCAAAAGCAGTTCTAAGAGGGAAGTTTATAGCAATACAATCCTACCTTAAGACACAGGAAACATCTCAAATAAACAACCTAACCTTTCACCTAAAGCAATTAGAGAATGAAGAACAAAAAAACCCCAAAGTTAGCAAAAGGAAAGAAATCATAAAGATCAGAGAGAAATATATGAAAAAGAAATGAAGGAAACGATAGCAAAGATCAATAAAACTAAAAGCTGGTTCTTTGAGAAGATAAACAAAATTGATAAACCTTTAGCCAGACTCATCATGAAAAAAAGGGAGAAGACTCAAATCAATAGAATTAGAAATGAAAAAGGAGAAGTAACAACTGACACTGCAGAAATACAGAGGATCATGAGAGATTACTACAAGCAACTCTATGCCAGTAAAATGGACAACCTGGAAGAAATGGACAAATTCTTAGAAATGTACAACTTCCGAGACTGAACCAGGAAAAAATAGAAAATATGAACAGACCAATCACAAGCACTGAAATTGAAACTGTGATTAAAAATCTTCCAACTCAAAATGGATTAAAGACCTAAGTGTAAGGCCAGACACTATCAAACTCTTAGAGGAAAACATAGGCAGAACCCTCTATGACATAAATCACAGCAAGATCCTTTTTGACCCACCTCCTAGAGAAATGGAAATAAAAACACAAATAAACAAATGGGACCTAATGAAACTTAAAAGCTTTTGCACAGCAAAGGAAACCATAAACAAGACCAAAAGACAACCCTCAGAATGGGAGAAAATATTTGCAAATGAAGCAACTGACAAAGGATTAATCTCCAAGATTTACAAGCAGCTCATGCAGCTCAATAACAAAAAAACACACAACCCAATCCAAAAATGGGCAGAAGACCTAAATAGACATTTCCCCAAAGAAGATATACAGATTGCCAACAAACACATGAAAGAATGCTCAACATCATTAATCATTAGAGAAATGCAAATCAAAACTACAATGAGCTATCATCTCACACCAGTCAGAATGGCCATCATCAAAAAATCTACAGACAATAAATGCTGGAGAGGGTGTGGAGGAAAGGGAACACTCTTGCACTGTTGGTGGGAATGTAAATTGATATAGCCACTATGGAGAACAGTATGGAGGTTCCTTAAAAAACTAAAAATAGAAATACCATATGACCCAGCAATCCCACTACTGGGCATATACCCTGAGAAAACCATAATTCAAAAAGAGTCATGTACCAAAATGTTCATTGCAGCTCTATTTACAATAGCCAGGACATGGGAGCAACCTAAGTGTCCATCATCGGATGAAAGGATAAAGAAGATGTGGCACATATATACAATGGAATATTATTCAGCCATAAAAAGAAATGAAATGGAGGTATTTGTAGTGAGGTGGATGGAGTTAGAGTCTGTCATACAGAGTGAAGTAAGTCAGAAAGAGAAAAACAAATACCATATGCTAACACATATATATGGAATCTAAGGGGAAAAAAAAAGGTCATGAAGAACCTAGAGGCAAGACGGGAATAAAGACACAGACCTACTAGAGAATGGACTTGCGGATATGGGCAGGGGGAGGGGTGAGATGTGACAGGGTGAGAGAGTGTCATGGACATATATACACTACCAAACGTAAAATAGATAGCTAGTGGGAAGCAGCCACATAGCACAGGGAGATCAGCTCGGTGCTTTGTGACCACCTAGAAGGGTGGGATAGGGAGGGTGGGCAGGAGGGAGATGCAAGAGGGAAGAGATATGGGAACATATGTATATGTATAACTGATTCACTTTGTTATAAAGCAGAAACTAACACACCATTGTAAAGCAATTATACTTCAATAAAGATGTTTAAAAAAAAAATCTTCCAACAAACAAAAGCCCAGGACCAGAAGGCTTCACAGGCGAATTTTATCAAACATTTAGAGAAGAGCTAACAACTATCCTTCTCAAACTCTTCCAAAATATTGCAGAGGTAGGAACACTCTCCAACTCATTCTATGAGGCCACCATCACTCTGATACCAAAACCAGACAAAGATGTCACAAAGAAAGAAAACTACAGGCCAATATCACTGATGCACATAGATGCAAAAATCCTCAACAAAATACTAGCAAACAGAATCCAACAGCACATTAAAAGGATCATACACCATGATCAAGTGGGGTTTATTCCAGGAATGCAAAGATTCTTCAATATACGCAAATCAATCAACGTGATACACCATATTAATGAATTGAAGGAGAAAAACCATATGATTATCTCAATAGATGCAGAGAAAGCTTTCAACAAAATTCAACACCCATTTATGATAAAAGCCCTGCAGAAAGTAGGCATAGAGGTAAATTTCCTCAACATAATAAAGGCCATATATGACAAACCCACAGCCAACATTGTCCTCAATGGTGAAAAACTGAAACCATTTCCACTAAGATCAGGAACAAGACAAGGTTGCCCACTCTCACCACTATTACTCAACATAGTTTTGGAAGTTTTAGCCACAGCAATCAAAGAAAAAGAAATAACAGGAATCCAAATAGGAAAAGAAGAAGTAAAGCTGTCACTGTTTGTAGATGACATGATACTATACATAGAGAATCCTAAAGATGCTACCAGAAAATTACTAGAGCTAATCAATGAATTTGGTAAAGTAGCAGGATACAAAATTAATGCACAGAAATCTCTTGCATTCCTATACACTAATGATGAAAAATCTGAAATTGCATTGTAAAGCAATTATACTCCATTAAAGATGTTAAAAAAATAAAATAAAATAACAATGAGATACCTCCATGCAGCTATTAGAATGGCCAGAATCCAGAACATATTAAATGCTGACAAAGATGTGGAATAAGAGGAACTCTCATTATATTGCAGAGGGGAATACAAAATGGTACAGCAACTTAGGAAGACAATTTGGCAGTTTTTTACAAAACTGAATATACTCTTACCATACGATCAAGTAATTGTACTCTTTGGTATTTGCTCAAAGAAGATGAAAAGTTAGTCTGCACAAAAACCTGCACATGGATATTTATAGCGGCTTTATTCATAATTGTCAAAACTTGGAAGCAACCCAGATGTTCTCCAATAGGTGAATGGATAAATAAACTGTGATCTATCCAGACAATGGAATATTATCTGGTGCTAAACATAAATGAACTATCAAGCCATGAAAAGACATGGAGGAACCTTAAGTGCATATTACTAAGTGAAAGGGGACAATCTGAAAAGGCTACATACTGTATGATTCCAACTATGTGATACTCTGGAGAAGGCAAAAATATGGAAACAGTAAAATCATCATTGGTTGCCAGGGACTGAGGGAGCAGGGAGAGGGATGAATCGGATTACAAGGCAGTGAAAATACTCTGTGTGGTAGCTTAACACTGGGTACATGTGTCCAAACATACAGAGTATACAACACTGACAGTAAACTGTAAGATAAACTGTGGAGTTCTGGTGATAATGATGTGTCAGTGCAAGTTCATCAACAGATGTCCCACTCTGGTGGGGATGTTTATGATGGGGCATCTATGCATGTGTGAGGGCTTGGGGTATATGGGAAATCTCTGTACTGTCCACTCAACTTGTTGTGAATTTAAAACTGCTCCAACAAATAAATCTAAAAAAGTAATACAATGTGTCCAAATTACATTTGTGAGAGAACTGGGAAGAAATGTGATCAAAGATCAAAGAAAAGGAAGGGACTTCCCTGGTGGTGCAGTGGTTAAGAATCTGCCTGCCAATGCAGGGGACACGGGTTTGATCCCTGGTCGGGGAAGATCCCACATACCGCAGAGCAACGAAGCCCGTGCACCACAACTGCTGAGCCTGCACTCTAGAGCCCGTGAGCCACAACTACTGAAACCCGTGCACCCTAGAGCCCCTGCTCCACAAAAACAGAAGTCACCGCAATGAGAAGCCTGCACACTGCAATGAAGAGTAACCCCTGCTCGCCGCAACTAGAGAAAGCCCACGTGCAGCAGCGAAGACCCAATGCAGCCAAGAAAAAATTTAAAAAGATCAAGGAAAAGGTAGTTTATTGGTTACATAAGAGAAGGAATATATTAGAATTTAAGGAGAGAGAAGAGAGGATAAGTTCATGGCTGGACATGAGTGGGTGGTTTTACTATCAGAGGCAAAGGGAGAGAAATAGAGAGAGAGAAAGGCAGGTAAAGAACACACAGAAAGCCACGGAAGAAGGCCCATGTCAGTTACAGGCTAAAGACACAAGGAGAGCTTTTGCCACATTTACATACATTCTAATATAAAGCAATGCTGATCAGAGCTGCAGGACACTTAGGTAACATAAGTTTAGACAGAATAAAGCTAAGTGGGCTAGTAATGGTTAATCAAATTTTATCTCAAGAACCCATGATTCTTCACATATGTAGAACTATATTAGAAGAAATTTGAAATTTCTTATCTGGCTTGTCTGCTTTTAATTGACATTTTGATTTCTGCTAACATCACAAAATGTCTCAAAACAAGTCAGTTTAAGAACAATTTCCCGTACTAGTTAAATATGAGGCAACTATGAACATTCAACTTAAGCTTCTTGGTATCATCAATCATAACGTAAGCATTTGTGTTTTTCAGGCTGTGTTGAACACATTCTCAAATCTAGTCCATTTGACCATAACTGACACCAATTACAGCTGAAGAAAAATGTGGACATTGTTTGATTTTAACATTGAACCACTGATAAACCCCACAAAAATGGTGAAATGAGCCAGTCCCCGAAGAAGCGTTGTAGCTGTGAGACATTTATGGTTCAGTTTGCTCAAGAATCCATTATTGCTTTCCTTTTTAATATGCCTTGAACTCATTTGTAAAAAGACCTGCGTTAAAAGATGTCAACATAAATTGTTCACAAATGTTATCCATACCTAAGACAGAGGAGGGGAATTGCAGCACTCCCTGGGAAGCCAGTTGTTTTACAGGCCTTGGTCAGCAGTACTAATGGCTTGATGATGATGAGAACGTAATCCTACTGCAAGCGGCTGCATTGCGGGCAGCTTCCTCTCTTTTCTCCTTTTCCTTTCTTTCCATTTCCATTCCCAGTGGCCTAATTCAGTCAGGCCTTCTATGCTAAGATGCTGGAATAACATTTTGTCTTTCTGTATTCAAGCAGCTAAAAACTATGCATAAAGTCAGACTACCAGGATGTGATTTTTTGTGTTAAGAATGTGTTCATTAATGCAAACAATTACTGCATAATATATTGTTGGACCTCTAAAACTTTATCTCCCTTTATTTTGCACATTGTGGGTCAGACACACCAGGACATTAGCTATAGGTAGTGATATTTTGTTGCTGTAGTATATCCTTTTTCCTTATTTCCTGAAAGTAGTAAACTGTCTTTTTTACAAATCTAATTTGCTATAAATGAAATATCACTTGCTCCCAACTTCTTTCTATTGCTAATAAATGCTTACATAAGCCCTCTTGACACACTTAGACAAATTCTTCTTATTAGAGCAATTACAGCTAGTCCCCACCCAGAGCCATTTCTGCCCTTTATCCCATGAACCTGGTGAGCAGTTTTATTTGTATCTTCATCTTTCATTTAAGCTTTAACTCACCTCGCCTTGCTCTTTCCCAAACGTGCGAGTGTGACCTCAACATCAAGTATAATTTCTGTTTCTTCCATCTGGGGTTCTGTGTTCCTTCTTTTTGAATAATGGGTTCAACCCAGTCATTATTCATCCTTTTGCTGCAACTAGAAACAAAGTTGTTGGCTCTCTGTCTGAGGATGACCCCAAGACATTCTCCAATATATCAATAAGTTTAGAAAGAACTGTTTTGAAATGACCTATAACTAATGATAATAGTTTAATACTGAATAAAAAGAGAGAGTCCTAATTCCCACCAAGATTCTCTGGGACACTTATGGTCCCAGTTATTGAATACTTTGTATCTTCAGGTGTTATCCTTATTTCCTTGGGGGGAATTAATCTCCTAAAAAATTACCTACTTGTCTGGTTCAAGATTGGGACATAGGAGGCTCCTGAACTCACCTACTCCCACAGACACAAAAAATCTACATTTACACTCAGAGCAATTCCTTCTGAAGAAAATTCAGAAACTGATGCCAAATCTGACCTCTGTACCTTGACACTGATAAATCTCAGAGACAGAGTTTTGGGTGAAGTAGAAAAGAATAGCATTATTGCTTTGCCAGGTTAAGGGGGCCACAGTGGGCTAATCCTCTCAAAACTGTGTGTCCCAACCTGGAGAGGGTAGTGAGGAGTTTTATAGTAATGGTTCAAAGAGGGCGTGATCAGCTCCTGGACATTCTTCTGATTGGTTGGTGGTGAGGTAAGTGGGAGTGAGCATCACTAACCTTCTGATTCCAACTGGTCTGGGGTCTATGTGCTTGTGGGCAGCATACAGTTAATTTCTTCCACCTGATGGGGGTTTCAGTATCTGCAAAACAGCTCAATGATATTGTTATGTGTATCCCTTGAGGGGGAACGAGGACCCTGCCCCAAAGCTGCGCTACTGTTTCTTGACTTCTCCCCCCTTGCCTCCACATTCTCTCCCTTCCCTGATGAACAATTGTTTGGACCTGCCCTTTGGAACACAAGGAAGGTCATGGGAGCTGAATGAAGCTTATTTCCTGTAATCAAGAAATGGGGGACACAGAAAGGCTTTTGTGCCCAGAAACCCCACAGAGTCCTGCTGGTTTCAAAACTAGCTAATTAACTCCTACACATGAGGCAAATGAGAAAATAGCCATATCACCTGCATTGAAATGGGTTGGAGAGGCTGAGACTCATTCCCACCACAAACCCCACCATGGGCAGAGAGCCCCACCATCAGGAGGGAACCCCCAACTCCCAGGTTCTCCCCCAGGAGGAAAGGGTTGGGACTCCACATCTAGTACCCCAACTTTTGAGAATCCCACTTAAGAGACGGGCTCCCCGAAACACCTAGCTCTGAAAGCCAGTGGGGCTTGTGTACATGAGACCACAGACTATAGCAAACAAAGAGACATTTCTGAATGGGCTGAGGTGACTTGCCATGGCTATTCCTTCAGGGCTTAGTGCAGAGAGAACAGGCAAGAAAACCCACTCATCTCCTAATTTTTTTCTGAAAGAGGTCCATCTGCATACTTTAAAATCTGCTGCCTGAGGGTAAGCCTTCTAATTTAGTAGTCATCTGGGGGCTGATTACAATTTTCCCCAGAGACCCGAAACCAGCAGAAGCCACCTGGGCTTCTCAAATGATCTAGCTTCAAAATGCCAATATCTCCCTAGAAAGAGCTTGTACAAAACTCATACAACTCAATAACAACAAAAAGCAACCAAGTTTTAAAATCGGCAAAGGACTTGAATGGGCATTTTTGCAAAGATGTTCAGATAGCCCACAGGTACATGAAAAGATAATCAACGTCACTAATCGTCAGGGAAATGCAAATCAAAACCACAATGAGATATCACCTCCCAGCTTTTAGGCTATCTATTATCAAAAAGGTAAAAGACAACAAATGCTGGTTAGCACGTGAAAAACGCAACATTTTGTCACCGTTGGTGGGAATGTAAACTGGTACATCCACTATGGAAAACACTATATGATATAGGATATAGTTAAAATTTGCTAGAGAGTAGAACTTAGTAGTCTCTCCTAAAAAGAAAAAAAGATAAATATGTGAGATGACAGATATGTTAATTAACTCAATTGTGGAAATCTTCTCCACGATGTATATGTATATCAAAACATAACTTTGAGTCTTCTAATATTTACAATTTTATTTGTCAATTATGGCACAATAAAACTGAACAAAATTGAATGGCACATAAATCTAAAAAAGGACAAAGCAGCATTTTTCAAGAGTTTTTAATGTATTTTAGGTTTGCTCCATAAAGTCTAATATTTATACATAGCTTCATGGAGAATTCATTGCCAGATTTATCTTGTTATTGACAATATAATTTAAAACTTCTACGTAACAAGCATGTACTTTGTACTAAGTATCCTCAGATCAGGACATTTTGCAAGTAAGAAATCAAGCTCAAAATGTTTAAACAAACCAGTGGACAGTATGTCAGAAAACTGGTGTAGACTGGTCTCCATTTTATTCCATGTTTTTTTGAGTCTCTGTTAGTTCTTTTAATGACTATAAAACATTAGTAATAGAATAAATGGTGATGGGAGTTTTAAAATGTATAGGGGAAAAAATACCAGACATAATGTCTACACTGCAATTCTGGGAGCAATAAAGAGTAAAAAATATGTGATATGAGAGAGAGCATAAGGCATCATGCTAGCCTTTAATCTATTGCGGTGTGAAGTTATTTTGGGTAGAGAAGGGGATCTCTAGACATCTCGTGCATTGAGTAAGAAACTAAAGAATGCCTCTAGTCTGACTCAGCTGGAGTTTTCTTCTTAATATGTGCCAAGCTATGAATGAATTATTAAAAGAATTACTTAGTGCTTGAACTTTAAGAAGAACCCGATATCCATCTAATAATTTCAGGTATGTCATAAATACATTGAAAGGAGTTTGGGGTACTAATGTTCTCATAATGTCAATACCAGATTTGGAAAAAATTAAAGATTATGCAGAAGGCATATTAGGTTTAGATAATTATACTAAAGAGAGAATACCTTTAAAAACTGAACACATTATTTTGGAAGAGTGGGCAGTTTTGTTCCAAGAGAGTCTCTCAATTCATTGAATATTCAGTTCGATTCAATTAACAATTTGGAAAGCAGAAAGGGCTCTGATACTCACCTTCTAACTGACACACTAGTCCTCTGATTATCCTCATTGTTTCCATGCAGATGGTGATAGGGAATTTTAAATGTATCATAAATAAAAATCTTCTCTGCATTTCCTTAAGGACAAGAATGAAATCAATCAAGCCAATAATAACAAAGTGTCAGCTATCTACATTTTGTGGCTATTACAAGAGCTACAAGTAGATGAACACAATATCCCTGCCTTCAAAGAGCTTTCACTGTAGTAAGAGGTATCTAAAAGGCATTTAGATAACAAAACAAAGGACTGTCATAAAAGATGCAAAAATAGGACCCTGGCAAGGAAGAGAGTGTGTCCTGTTTTAGAGTGAGAAGGCAGGATCTCAAAAAGTGAAAAGCATTTGATGTGTATGATGTGTTTAGTAATATTCCAACTGAAAGTAAACCACAAGGAAGAAAGATGGCGTTCAAGGTGGGTATCTAAGTGTCAGCAGACAAGGTGGGGACTTGGCAATGCTCGAGCTCTCAAGTTCAGTTTAATCAGAGAAGGCTTTATGATTGTGTGTTTTCTTATAGCCTCTGGCACTTTTTAATGAGTAATATAAATACATTTATGCAAATAAATCAACACTCCCATGTTGTTAAAAGTCACATATCCACTATTAATTGAACAAAAGGAAAAATATGGCATTAAACAGTTGTCATTTGGTAGCTTAAAATAAAAGTTAAATAGGTTTAAACAGAAAATAATTGATTGCTTTGTTTTACAGCAGCATTCAAGGGTGTGGCTGGATTCGGGGTCTCAAACTACATCATTGGACTCTGTCCCTCCCTGTGTCTCACAGTCTTTTTTTGTATGATGGACCCAATCAGGCCATATCCTTCAGCTTATCCATCATAAAAAAGAGTGTCTTCCCTGACAGCTCAGGAAAAAACTCCCACAAAATCACTGATTGACCAGTCTCCATCACAGGCACGCCTTTGTCAATGTGATCTAATCAGACATAGCACAACGTATCTTCATAAATGATTAAAATTTATGATTTAATCTCACATATATTATCCCATTTGAGTCCAGCAATTCTTTTACTAAAGCCAGTTATTATTATTATATCTCCTCCACTGTGGAGAAAGCTGAGGCTTAACAATATGATGGATATCATGGATGACAGAATTTATCTGAGATTTTCAAATTCCAGCAGTGAGCAGAATTGAATATTTTGGAGGATGTATCTATGAGGACTGGAAGGTGCTAAAGAACCAGTGAAATAGACCAGAGAGGTACCGAGAACACTCTGGAGGCATGGAATAGAAGACACTTCAAGGCAGACAGAGTAATAAAATGCTGCATAATAGTTGAAGACTAAAGCTGAAGACAAAGTCCCCAGATTTTAAATATTTATGTGAGGGAGGGAAGTCACGCTGCAATGAAGACATGTTGGAGAAGCTTTGGCATCTTGCAATTTGACTTTTGTGCAGCTTAAGAAAAGCAAAAGGACCATAGCTAAAAAGAGCAACGGGAATGAGAAATAAGGGAAATTTTGTTTTGCTTTTAAGAGAGCAGAGATCAACTTTTATAACATATAAACAATGAAATAAACATAAAATGTATTGAAAATATTTTTAGAAATATATGTATTGGGAAAAAATATATATTAGTTCAACTTGGTTTGAATATGTTTCATTCAATGTATTCAATGATAAACTTGTTTGTTGGGCTGCATCCCATAGGCCTACAAGGCCTGTACTTGCCCAGCTTCAAGACCAAAGAAAGATCCTGGAGTCAGCAACAGAGACATTAGTGGTTTAACAGATAGGGGACCTTACACATCGGAAGCAAGGTCCTAGAGTGACACCCCACCGTGTGCGGTGCATGGCGGGCAGGACATGGTGGTGGTCTTCACTCCAGGGGGAAAGAGGAGATGACCAGAGGATGCCAACAACAGCATCTCACTGTAGACCCAGCAATTAGACTCATTTCACAGTGAGGCCAGTGTTGCTGCTCAGTTCTCAAACAGATTTCCTCCCTCAGACTAGGGACAAAATGTAAGACATCTAAGAGTCACAACACAGGGGAGATCATGACAATTCAGCAAAATACAAGCAGTAACCAAATTCATATATAATATCACACCCTCCTGTGATTTTTGTCCTGGTCTGCAATACAGTTCAGAAAACTCAAGTTTTCAGTAATACAAGAACATGTCTAAAATCACGTATACAATGGCCACCTAGTTTTACCTTGGCTATCTGAACCACAGCAACCCATTTTGACTTTCAAGTGCATTCCCTTCCTCAGTGGCCAAAGCAGATGTACAATGCATGTCTGAAAGACCACAAAACAGGCTGCTCTGGTCAGTGAAATTTAAATTCATCCATGTTTAAGCCTTCTGACTTCCCCAAACCTCAATACAAGCAGATTTTCCCATCATTTCCCCTTTTGATTGCAAATGTTTCAGTAGAAAGCACTGATGATCAAAATATTTGCTCCACAATGCTGGGGTGCTCGCTCCTACCCTGGGTTCAGATCACGCCCCTAGGAGATAGGCCTCCTTTATATTCACCTAGTCATTCACGTTGGAGGAAAACTAATCAGATCTCATGAACAGGTTCAGAGATATGTTAATGGGGAAGCACTTTACAGGCCATACACTTTATCATTTATACCCAATTATCACTCAAGCATTGTATATGTGCTTTTAGCAGCAGACTTAAAGCAAGCAGTGTCACACTTCATGAGTAGTTATATTCTGTGACAATTTCACTAGATAATTTTCTTTCCATCCAGAATATCAGGGCAAAAGTATGGCCAACACAATAACTTTCATAAATATAGATCTCAATTAATTGAACTAGAATTGAATATCCATTGAACATAATATTGTTCTCTCGAAAATTACCTTTATCTCCATCAAACACAGCCAATCAAAACTAATTTGTTTGCAAAATAAGCCTATTCAATTGACTACATATGGCTCCTCCAAACTGGCTGAGGAGATACTTCTCAGGAGTCTCAAACTGAATTCTGCATAGGCCTCTCAAGGCCAGGAAAGTCATGCCCAAGACTTGCCATCAGGCTCTGCCTTGGTGGATTTCTCAGTCCCCAAAATATTGAGATTCTTGCACATGTCAGGAGGCTGTCTTTCCCATTCACCTGATAAGACTGCTCAGACACAGGAGTCCCCACTTTCTGGAGGAAACAGACAGAAAGAAAAGAAAAATGTTGCAATTCTACCCACAGGTGTAGTTTACCCAATTGCTATAAGTCATAACTAACTTGAGGGGAAGGGCTTCCCTCTATCTGGAAAACACAGTTAAAAACCAGTAACATTCCAGACAAGACCCATAAAAATTATAACTATATTCACCAGTTCACTCAGTACCCAATCCTTTTAAATTTTTATGAAACCATCAGGTTTTCCATTAGGATTCTTTAATTTCTTACCCTGTTCAGAAGTATGATCTGAAATTTATCAGAGACCTGTTATTGTCAAAGTGGCCTTCCTATGGATCTTCTTGAAGATGAAGCACTTTTGCAAAAGCATCAGATGCAACAATAATTGTCTCTAAATGACAAAAGACTTAAAAAAGCACGGTTAAACAGCTGATCACCATGTAATTGCTAAAGAAATTTGGTTACAAGAATTATGACTGATTATAATCTTAAACCTTGAAAACCTTCATCTCTGGCAAAAACCAAGAAGCAAGTAATTGTACATTTCCTGATTGGAAAACAATGCTTTAGTCTTCCTCTCCTAAGCAGGCAAAGGTAGGTAAACTGAGAGCCATTCAGCAACTAATGTTTCAACATTTTATCCTATTTGAAATGACCCATGAATTCTCTTCTTTAAAGTTTAGTTTAGTTTCAAGTTGCCAAAATCCGGAGAGACTATTTTAGATAGACATTCCCCAAACGTGATTATTTCTGTAGAGTTTACCTCAAAGCTCTTTTTTCTCCTTTACTTTTAGAGCTCACACAAGATTAACATTGCAGAGAGCCCAGGTAGATCATTTACATCTCCAAGGCACAAGAGAAATACCAATTCCTTCTAGGAATCCAGCTTTAACCAATTACAAAATCTCACTTTGATACGAGAGCAGAGACATTAGAAGCCATTGCCCTCCAGATCTCTTGGCAGCCCCCACTCAGCAAGGACAGCCACCACAGGGCCCCACGTACTAGTGGACATCCTCCCTGGGATTTCCCCCAAAACTTTCAGGATCACCCCTGGAACATTTGGGTCCCACATGTTAGTGGGCAGCCCCCACAACTTTGCGTTCCCTGTCCTGTATTTTCCGACATCTCTGCACTCACAGGAGTTTCCTGGATCTCCTGGTTGCTCCACCAATTGTTGGGTTGCCTACAAGACCTGTACTTGCCCAGCTTCAAGATCTAAGAAAGAGCCCAGAGTCAGCAACAGAGACATCAGTGGTTTAATGGATGGGGGCGCTTACACATGTGAAGCAAGGTCCTGGAGTGACAGCCCACTGTGTGCGGCACAGGGCAGGCAGGACATGGCGGCAGTCTTTGCTCCCAAGGTAAGGGAAGATTACCAATTACAGGGGCTCATTAGTTAACCAGGGAAACCAGGAGAGGGGCAAGCCCCTCACCACTCCTTTGATGAGAACAATCACTAGCTGGGGCCTGGGGCAAGTAGATAGGAAGGTCAGTCATGTGAGTAGGGTGTAGGTGAAGCAGGCCCTGGTGGGGCAGGGGCTGTACAGAGAGCAAGAGAACAGCCGTCTCGAGTGGCCTGACCATACATTGTTAAAAATCCATCTTATTACTTGATATTTGACTTTCCACATCCTATGACAAACCACGGACCAGAAACAGATTCAAGGTCTCGTATGCTCTGAGGTCTAAAGAGCAGTGACCATGTCTCCATCTGTTATCATTTCCTGATTGTAGCAGAACAAATAGCTGCTAGAGGTTATCAAGGGTAAATTCCTTACCTTTACTAAATTGTCACAAGCTTGCGATGTTAGTGACTTTGGTCAATAGGCTGTCTTCTCCTGAATTGCCTAGCAGTATTTCTGGTGTCATTCTGAGGCATTTACCTAAGATTTCTAGGCTCCAACATTTTAACTTTACTCTTTTTTCAAGCCTCTGACAGTTGATGAGCACTCTTAATTAGTTTGAATCTTTGGGAAGAATAAAAGCACAGTGAAATAAACTGATGGCTGCATTTAGCTGTCCTTTTTGCTTTCCTTGGTTCTGGAAAGCTGGTAATAGAAGTATATTTGACTTCATACTGCTTTTTTTATAAATGTTTTTTCCTCGTACCTTCAATGAGATTGTGCCTTCTTGGAAGCAGTCTATGCTGGGACAGTTCTGAGAGGCACAAAATGTTCAAAATGTTAACCTCTGAGGAAAGGGGAATCCAGTTTTGGACACAACTTGTATATTTCCTGCTTGTATCATTTTTGTGTGCATCATGTTTTTAATGCACTGACTGCAAGTAACAATATATTTTTGGCAAGTGAAAAATTGATGGGTGAGCAGAAAGAACAGATTCTGATGTTGTGGGTCACAGTCTTTGCTTCAGTTCCTTAGCTTCTTTAAACAAATAGTGATATAGTGAAGTAAATGAGTGCATACTTTTATAGAACCCAGAACTTTTTTTTAAATGAAATCTTACAGAGATTGTTGCCCAAATTCAGCTTCTGTACACCAGTGTCATATTAAGTCTCAGAGACAGAGGTTTGGGTGAAATAAAAAGAAATAGCTTTATTGCTTTACCAGGCAAAGGGGGCCACAGCAGGCTAATGCCCTCGAGACTGAGTGTCCTGCCCTGGAGGGGGTAGTGAAGAGTCTTACAGTGTTCAAGAAGCAGGGCATGATCAGCTAGTGGACATTCTTCTGATTGGTTGGTGGTAAGGTAAGTGGGAATCAGCATCATCAACCTTCTGGTTCCAAGCAGTCTGGGGTCTGTGTGCTCATGTGCAGCATACAGTTAACTTCTTCTACCTGGTGGGGGGTTCAGTATCTGCAAAACAGCTCAAAGGACATGGCTCAGAATATTATCTATAGCCCTTGAGGAAGAAGTAAAAGTCCTTGACTTTGTTTAATAGCTAAAGTATTATTATTTTGTCTTGTTTGACTGTTTTCCTTTCTTTCTGCATTTTCTCACTTCTCTTATTTTTTGACTAAGTTTTTCTACAGTCAAATGGCAGGCAGAGAACATGGGTGGGGGTTTATTCTGGGAAGGCCTCGTAAGGTCCTGCTCATTTACAAGATCACCAACCAGATAGGAAGTCTTTTTTGAAAGAGAAAGATCTCATAGTCCTGCCTGACTATCTTCACAGACTGAAAACCCCTTAATTGTGTAGATGATACCTAAGATAATTCTTATCTCTGAAATCTCATGGGCAATATGCTAACAGTGTTGACCTTGGATTTTAGGCAGGTATGGAGGGAAGAGGAGAGGAATATATGTCTTGAGTATGTATAACATAGTCAATGCTTTATTCTGTTGAGCAGAGTAGCAATTGATATAACCCTAAAAATTTAGAGTATTCACTTGAAGAAACATTCTTCTCTCTCTAAAAGTATAAACAGAAAATCTTGGCTGGGTTGCAGCAAAGACTACTCTGTGTGAGTACAGAGACAGCGACAGCCCAGCTGCAGGGGTGGGAAGAGACGCATCTTCAGATGAGAAGAAATTCACTCTGAAGGCAGTCTCTTTCCTTGAAAAATTCTCTTTGGCCCTGGGGTGGTCCAAGAGCTAAACAAGGGAAACAGCCAGTGTGACAACTACAGTAACAAGTGAGGCAGTCTTTGGAAGTGAAACATCTTGATTTAATATTTAGAGAAAATGTATTTAGATTCTGATGAATAACTGCTTCTAAGTTATGAACAGGGACATTTCTAGACTTGTCAGATAGTTCAAAGCTTTTCCAATCTGAATATTACCCCTTTTATCAATCTTTCTCCTATTATCCTGGGTTTTCATTGAAAGAACATATCACAATTTTCAGTATGTGTTTTTTGAACTTAGGTATTCAGTACTGCTTTATCCTACTCTTTGGTTTGCCCAGTACAGAGCATTTAGAAGTGTTCGATAATTGTTTTGGTTTTTTTTTTTGAGTGAATGAATAAATGAGTGAATAATAGTGATTGCCCATGATGAACTACAGAGTCGTGGAAACTGTGGAGGAGACTGAAGGGGGCGTGGAAGGGTTTACAAGTGGACCCACCAGTAGAGATCAAAGGTTAATATATTCACCTACTTTCAAATCGATGACCCCATTTAATTCAAGCTTTCCCTGGAGCAGAAGTTTTTCAACTTCAACTTATTACAATAGACCTGATGGTCCATGGCAGGTAATTAACTTTCACTTCCTCTGAGTCATAAATTTGAGACACACATGGAGGGCTGGAGAGAAGGAACAAGATGTTCTTTTAACATTCATGGGTAGACTGGGCAACTCCTACTTTACACTACAGTGAAACATTGTTTTTCTCTCTTCATTGGTACAAACACAACTTTCATACTATTTTTGTCCATTTTATAAGATAAGCACAAGGAAAACAGAACTCTGTAGAAATATGGCTCAAGTGAAATGCATTTAACCATATTTATAAGTGACTCTTTTTATATAAAGTTATTAAAGATTTAATGGGAATCCACAAATGTTTTTCAATTATATTTTACTTTGTGAGGAAAACACTTACTATAGAGGTATTAAGGAATTTGAGAATTCCCAATGAACACATATCCTTCGTAAATGTCAATGAGCTACTGAATAATTTCAAGTTTGTCAAGATGCACTGAAATAAAATCCAGGTAAATATCATGAGGGGGGCACAGTTGTGTATAAGAGAGAGGGTTATTTCTGTACAACTTAATCCCAGAAAAAGCTACTCCTTTCTGAAACTCTTTGTTTGGCACTATGCTCAAGAAAAATAAATCTCCCCCAGTTTTGCAACAGTTTGAAGCAAGTTGTCCATGCTGGGTTTGTTTGTTTGTTTAGTTTTTCAATTATGTTATCAAAAAAAAATATTCGTACAGGGGTTTAATTTTGTAAAAGGTGATAACAAACATTTTCTGTGACCTTTAAAAATTTTTGCCAAAACATTTTGAATTTGAAACCATGGATCAGTTAAGGCAATGGGTATTTTCTTATTTTAGTAGAAATTATACTTTGAATTTTGTCTATTTCTTAGTGAGAAAGATGTTTGACTACTCAGTTCATTTCAGATGAAAAATGTCAAGTGCCTTCTATGTGCCAGATAAGGGCCTAATTGTTGAAGAAACAGAAATGAACATGGCCCATTCCTAGTCATCAAGGAATTTCAAATCTGGAGGGTTTTCTTGTGAATTCAACATCATCATGCGATCTTTTTAATCTTTCAGTAACTCATGAATGAACCCACACTTCATCAATTTCTTCCACCTCTGTTATGTTCTCTGTTTCTTCAGCAGAAGGACTGTCAAAGCTTCATAACATCCAAGAACTATTTTTGCATCTGAATATGGATCAAAATGGAAAAAAAGTGTGAGAATGATCCGTGTATAAGTTCAAGTGAGGATAATTTGCATTTCAATCACCAGCTCCATTAGACTGGACTTTGCTTTCAAAAACTCAGAAGAATCATATGAAGTGAACATATCTGTACATAAGATCATAGATGAACATCTAAAGAGAGCAATTTGATACCACAGAGAAGGGATTCCCTTCCCATATAGACAATGAGGCAAACAGAACAATCAATATCCTGCAACCCACAGTCCAAAGAGATTTGTGAAGAAGGATCAGAGGTGATAAAATGAGTTTTCCATCAAATGATCAAGACTAGACTTTATGATTACCTAAAGTTTGTAGTACGTGTAACATTCAGCCAGCATATCCAAAGAAGCCAGAAGCCTCACAAAGAAATATTCTCAGAAAGGTAATTTTTCTTCTATCTGAATACTCTGTTGGCATTTTTACCCTATACTGATGTACCAATTCTCACTTTTAGGATGTACATGTAGACCCACTCTTCAAAATAACCTTTGGAAATCTTACATAGATAGTTAGCAGTTTAAACTTATTCTGTCAAAAACTCCATTCAATACCTCTTTCTGTTCATAGCACCAATCTTTTTTCCAAAGACTCAAATTCAAAATTCCACATTCTTCTCCTTTGTTTCTACATATACATTGTGAAATTAGTTTCCACACTCTCCTCCTTCTCTGTTCCTTCTGCCTCTGACTTCTTTCAGATTCTGTCAAGATGGACAGCACAGTATGTGGAAAGACCATAGGTTTGCAGACAGATAAACCTTGCTTTGAATCAATTTCCTTCTCTCTTTTAGATGATTCTGTAAAATAATTTCATCTCTCTAGGCCTCAATGTTGTCATCTTTAATAAGTACAGAGTACAGCCTAGTGTTATCATGATCATTGATATTACTGAAAGTTCTTTTGAAGGAGGGAATATAAAACTGGACTATTTGGCAGATTCTGCTGTGTGTTCCCCAATATCCAGTCTCCTCTTCTCCTGCAGAGTAACAGAACCTCCAGTGTTTAGCTGTGCACATGATCTTTCAAATTAAGCCAACATTTCTCAAATACCATTTGCATAGAAATGTGGTGATGTTATTAATTTACAGATAATGTAACAAACCTATCATCATTTGTTCTTTCAATGTCATGAAGTACCTTTGTGAATTGCTTTGATGTTAAGTTTTTGCCCACACCACTTCTGGAATATCTTTTTCTTTTCACCACCACTATTTCTTGTCATCCTGTATGTCATTAAATGCACCCTCACCAAGTTCCTCTGGATGCATGTCTAACATCTCTCAAACAGCTGGTGTCAACATTCCTATGATCAGCTATTTCTTTATGGTTCCATGTATGTTTGATTTAAATTCTGAAAAATTATTTGCACAGTAGAGTAAAAGTTTTGCCATAGTGCATGCATATTATTCCTCTTGCCATCATGCTTGGATGTTTTCCATTGCATATTTTAAATCATATTTTTTCCAAAATTCATCTAAGGAAATTGCATGACCTTCCATTGTAGATCTGTTCTGTCTATGATAATAGGTTTTAAAGTTGAAACAAAATATATCCTTGGTCCATTAGCTGGATTGATGACATTGCATTTTGTGGTAAAAATAAAATGTTCAGCAGTCTGATCAAGAAGGCAGAGAATTAAGAAGCAGAGTTCACCTCTTTCCACAGAAACACAGAAAATACATCTATAAGTGGAACGATTCACACAGAACAGCTACTGAGTGCCAATAGAAGACCTCAGATGTCTGAAAAGACAAGAAAACCTCCATGTAACTGGGTAGGACAAAAGGAAAAAGAAAACAAAAGAATCAAGAAGGGGTCTGCACCCCAGGGAGGGAGCTGTGAAGGAGGAAGTATTCCCGCACATTGGGAAGTCTCCTCACCAGTGGGGAAATCAGCCTGGATGAAGGAGAGGGGAAGCTTTGGAGCCTAAGAGGGGAGAGAAGCACCGGTTTGTGGAAGGCAAAACGGAGAGTAACGTACACAGAGGGTGGGCACAGCCACCCTGCGCTCCCCAATCTGAGACACTCATCTGCCCGTGGGGCTGGGGGTGTCTCAGATTGGGCTCTCAGATTCCAGAGCTCGATCCTGGGGAGAGGACTAGGGTTGGGTGTAGAAACAGCCTGAAGAGGTCAGGCTGTAGCAACTGAGGGAATACTAGGAGGGAACCTGGGCCCTCCAGAAAGGCAAGGCACCATTGTTGGGAGGCACAGGAGGAGAGGGGTGGGACCACTATAAGAGCTTCTTTCCCTGTGAGTGCCCCCAGGCAACAGGATGCTGCCTGCAGGAGCTCCAGGAGCAGGTGTGAGTCACCACCCTCATCTTTGGCTGCAGAGGCAGGCACTGGCCATCCAGACCCACAGGCAGACACCAGGCCCCACCCCCACTGACCTGGAAGGGTGTGAAAAGTACCCACCATTAGGAATTCTGCTAGCAGGTCCCAGGACCCACCAATGCTGACTGGCAAGGGTGTGGACAGCTTCCCACACTAGGAATTCCACCAGCAAGACACAGGACCCACCCCCTCTGACCAGGAAGGCGGAAAGCTCCTGCCACTAGGAATTCTGCCAACAGGCCCCAGGACTTGCCCACGCTGTCCTGGGAGGGTGTGAAGAGCTTCCGTGACTGGGAAATCCATCAGTGGGTGGCAGGACTTGCCCCACTTTCTTGGGAGCACAAAGATAGCTTTCACTACTAGGACGTCTGCCAGTGGGTGCTGGGGCTTGCCCATGCTGTCCCAGCAGGGTGTGGAGAGTTTCCACAACTAGGAAATCTGTCAGGGGGGGCCGGGACCTGCCCCACTTTCCTGGGAGCACGTGGATAGCTTTTGCTACTAGAAATCCACCAGTAGGTGCCAGGACCTGCCCCACTGTTCCAGGAGGACACAGATAGCTTCCCCCACTAGGAAATCCACCTAGCATAGGGGCTGAAACCACAACTGAGTCCCAGGGGCTGATTGACTAAGAAAGAAGAGCTGAAATCTCTCCTCACAGTTACATGAACTGTAGAGTCACACCCCCATTGACAGCTTCCTAAATTCAGCACCTGCAAAACATCCAAAAGGACAAGTGCTCCTCCAGCAAGGACGGGTCTGGCTTTAGCAGCTGTGGGCTTTGTGGGCATGTACACACAGGAACTGGGCTGGGCCAGTATCTGAGCTGCCTCCACAGCTCCCACAGTGGGTCCAAGTGAATGACTACTGCAGTCCCGGGACCTGACTTCAGTGGATCTGCACTGGTGGCTTGGTGAAAACAATGCCTGAGGGTCACCAGGGCCAACTGCCATCATACACACAGTTAAGGTGGGACTGAGAGAAGTGCCAACAACAGTGTATTTTGTCAGCCAACACAATGGGTGAAAGCAGACAAAACAGAGCACATTCACAGGTGAACACCTCCAGAAGAGGAATACTCAGTGGCTTCTCTCCCAGTGGTAGTGCTCCAATCCCACCTACTTCGCACCTTAGATAAGAAACACAACTAAGAAACTGTCTGGGGCCATTACTCCAACAACTAGGGAGCAGACCCCATCCAAGACAGGGCAGTGACAACCACAGAGCAAAGCAGAGACCCCCATCAATATCCAGGGCAGGCTCTGGTCACCACAACACCAGTCAACCCCCCTATCAAGGGGATAATGGCACAGGTCTCTGGACCAAGCTCAACCATCAGGGGGCAGACAACAGAAGCAAGAGGAATACAATCCTGCAGCCTACAGAAAGGAGACCACAAAAACAATACATTAAACTAAATGAGATGACAAAGAAATATGTTGTAGATGAAGGAGCAAAATAAAAACCTACAAGAACAACTAAATGAAGAGGAGATAAGCAATCTACCTGAAAAAGAATTCAGAGTAATGAGCATAAAGATGATCTGAAGTCTTGGAAAAAGAATGGAGGCACAGATTGAGAAGGTAAAAGAAAAGTTTAACACAGACCTAGAAGAACTAAAGAATGAACAAACAGAGATGAACAAAACAATAACCAAAATGAAAAATACACTAGAAGGAATCAATAGCAGAATAACTGTTGCAGAAAAACAGATGAGTGGCCTGGGAGAAAGAATGGTGGAAATCTCTGCCATGGAACAGAATAAAGAGAAAAGAATGAATAGAAATAAGGACAGTCCCAGAGACTTCTGGGACAACATTAAACACAGCAACATTCAAATTATAAGGGTCCCAGAAGAAGAAGAAAAAGAGAAAGGGCCTGAGAAAATATTTGAAGAGATTATAGTCAAAAATGTCCTTAACATGGGAAAGGAAATAGTCACCCAAGTCCAGGAAGTGCAGAGAGTCCCATACAGGATAAACCCAAGGAGGAACATGCCAAGACACATATTAATCAAACTAACAAAAATTAAATACAAATAAAAAATATTAAAAGCAATAAGGGAGAAGCAACAAATAACATAAAAGGAAATGTCCATAGGTTGTCGGCTGATTTTCAGCAGAAACTCTGCAGGTCAGAAGGGAGTGGCATGATATACTTAAAGGGATGAAAGGGAAAAGCCTACAACCAAGAATACTCTACCCAACAAGGCTCTTATTCAGATTTGGCAGAGAAATCAAAAGCTTCATAGACAAGCAAAAGCTAAGAGAATTCAGCACCACCAAACCAGCACTACAGCAAATGCTAAAGGAACTTCTCTAGGCAGGAAACACAAAAGAAGAGAACAAAAGAAAAAGGGAAGAAAAAAAGAACAACAAAAACGAACCCAAAACCATTAAGAAAATGACAATAAGAACATACAGATCAATAATTACCTTAAATGTAAATGGATTAAATGCTACAACCAAAAGACATAGACTGGCTGAATGGATAAAAAACAAGACCCATATATATGCTGTCTACAAGAGACCCACTTCAGGCCTAGGGACACATACAGACTGAAAGTGGGGGGATGGAAAAAGATATTCTATGCAAATGGTAATCAGAAGAAAAATGAAGGACTCCCTGGTGGCATACTGGTTAACAATCTGCCACCAATGCTGGGGACACGTGTTTGAGCCCTGGTCTGTGAAGATCCCACATGCCAAGGACTACTGAGCCCATGTGCCACAACTACTGAGC
The DNA here is from genome assembly GCF_965194825.1 of Balaenoptera physalus. Classification (NCBI taxonomy): domain Eukaryota; kingdom Metazoa; phylum Chordata; class Mammalia; order Artiodactyla; family Balaenopteridae; genus Balaenoptera; species Balaenoptera physalus. The sequence goes on along the minus strand of NC_138896.1, from coordinate 46,154,949 downwards.
CTTCACTCTAGTGCCTGCGAACCACAAATACTGAGCCTGAGTGCCACAACTACAGAAGCCCACACACCTAGAGCCTGTGCTCTGCAACAAGAGAAGCCACAGCAATGAGAAGCCTGTGCACTGAAACAAAGAGTAGCCCCACTCCCCACAACTAGAGAAAGCTCACATGCAGCAATAAAGACCCAATGCAGCCATAAATAAATAAATAATTTATAAAAAAGATAACTGGAATAGCAATACTCATATCAGGCAAAATAGACTTTAAAATAAAGACTATTACAAGAGACAAGGAAAGACACTACATAATGATTAAGAGATCATTCTAAGAAGATATAACAGTTGTAAATATATATGCACCCAACATAGGAGCCCTTAATATATAAGGCAAATGTTAGCAGCCATAAAAGGGGAAATTGACAGTAACACAATAATAGTGGGGGACGTTAACACCCCACTTACACCAATGGATGATCATCCAGACAGAAAATTAATAAGGAAACACAAGCCTTATATGACATATTAGACCAGACAGACTTAACGGATATTTATAGGACATTCCAACCAAAAGCAGCAGAATACACTTTCTTCTCAAGTGCACACGGAACAGACACCAGGATAAATCACATCTTGGGTAACAAATCAAGCCTCAGTAAATTTAAGAAGATTGAAATCATATCAAGTATCTTTTCCAACCACAACTCTATGAGATTAGACATTAATTACAGGCAAGAAAAACTGTAAAAACCATAAACACATCGAGTCTAAACAATACGTTACTAAGTAACCAAGAGATCACTGAAGAAATCAAAGAGGAAATCAAAAAATTGATTCCTGGAGACAAATGACAATGAAAACACGATGACCCAAAACCTATGGGATGCAGCAAAAGCAGCTCTAAGAGGGAAGTTTATAGGAATACAATCTTACCTCAAGAAACATGAAAAAACTCAAACAACCTAAACTTACACCTAAAGCAAATAGAGAAAGAAGAACAAACAAAACACAAAGTTAGTAGAAGGAAAGAAATAAAGATCAGAGCAGAAATAAATGAAATAGAGAGGAAGAAAACAATAGCAAAGATCAATGAGACTAAAAGCTGGTTCTTTGAGGAGATAAAGAAAATTGATAAACCTTTAGCCAGACTCATCAAGAAAAAAGGGAGAGGACTCAAATCAAAGAAATTAGAAATGAAAAAGGAGAAATTACAGTGGACACCACAGAAATACAAAGGATCATAAGAGACTACTACAAGCAACTATATGCCAATAAAATGGACAACCTGGAAGAAATGGGAAAGTTCTAAAAAAGGTACAAACTTCCAAGACTGAACCAGAAGGAAATGGAAAATATGAACAGATTAATCACAAGTAATGAAATTGAAACTGTGATTAAAAATCTTCCAACAAACAAAAGTCCAGGACCAGATGGATTCACAGGCAAATTCTCTCAAACATTTAGAGAAGAGCTAACACCCATCCTTCTCAAACTCTTCCAAAAAATTACAGAGGAAGGAACACTCACAAAATCATTCTATGAGACCACCATCACCCTGATACCAAAACCAGACAAAGATGTCACAAAAAAAGAAAATTACAGGCCAATATCACTGATGAACACAGACACAAAAATCCTCAACAAAATACTAGCAAACAGACTTCCACAACACATTAAAAGGATCATCCACCATGATCAAGTGGGATTTATCCCAGATATGCAAGGATTCTACAATATATGCAAATCAATCAGTGTGATGCTCCATATTAATAAATTATGGAATAAAAACCATATGATCATCTCAATAGATGCAGAAAAAGCTTTTGACAAAATTCAACACCCAATTATGATAAAAACTCTCCAGAAAATGGGCATAGCGGGAACCTACCTCAACATAATAAAGGCCATATATGACAAACCTGCAGCAAACATCATTCTCAACTGTGAAAAACTGAAACTAAGATCAGGAGCAAGACAAGGATGTCCACTGTAGCCACTTTTGTTCAACATAATTTGGGAAGTCCCAGCCACAGCAATCAGAGAAGAAAAAAAAAATAATCAAAGGAATCCAAATTGGAAAAGAAGAAGTAAAACTGTCAGTGTTTGAAGATGACATGATACTATGCATAGAAAATCCTAAAGATGTTACCAGAAAACTATTAGAGCTCATTAATGAATTTGGTAAAGTTGCAGGATACAGAATTAATGCACAGAAATCACTTGCATTCAGGAAGAGAAATTAAGGAAACAATCCCATTTACCATTGCAACAAAAAGAATAAAATACTTAGGAATAAACCTACCTAAAAAGCAAAAGACCTACAGTCAGAAAACTATAAGATACTGATGAAAGAAATCCAAGATGACACAAACAGATGGAGAGATATACCATGTCCTTTGACAGTAAGGATTAATATTGCAAAAGTCACTATACTACCCAAAGCAATCTACAGATTCAACACAATCTTGATCAAATTACCAATGGCATTTTTCATAGAACTAGAACAAAAAAATTTTACAATTTGTATGGAAACACAAAATACCCTGAATAGCTAAAGCAATCTTGAGAAAGAAAAGCAGAGCTGGAGGAATCAGGCTCCCTGGCTTTAGACTATACTACACAGCTCCCTGACTTTAGACTATACTACAAAGCTACAGTAATCAAGACAGTATGGTACTGGCACAAAAACATAAATATAGATCAATGGAACAGGATAGAAAGCCAAGAGATAAACCCACACACATATGGTCAACTAATCTATGACAAAGGAGACAACCATATACAATGGAGAAAAGACAGTCTCTTCAGTAAGTGGTGCTGGGAAAACTGGACAGCTACATGTAAAAGAATGAAATTAGAACACTCCCTAACACCATACAAAAAAATAAACTCAAAATGGATTAAAGACCTAAATGTAAGGCCAGGCACCATAAAACTCTTAGAGGAAAACATAGGCAGAACACTCTTTGACATAAATCACAGCAATATCTTTTTTGACCCAGCTCCTAGAGAAATGGAAATAAAAACAAAATAAACAAATGGGACCTAATGAAACTTAAAAGCTTTTGCACAGCAAAGGAAACCATAAACAAAACAAAAAGACAACATTCAGAATGGGAGAAAATATTTGCAAATGAAGCAACCAACAAGGGATTAATCTACAAAATATACAAACAGCTCCTGAAGCTCAATATCATAAAAACAAACAACCCAATCAAAAAATGGGTGTAAGACATAAGTGGACATTTCTCCAAAGAAGACATACAGATGGCCCACGAACCCATGGAAAGATGATCAGTATCACTAATTATTAGAGAAATGCAAATCAAAACTACAGTGAGGTTTCACTTCACATCAGTCAGAATGGCCATGATCAAAAAATCTACAAACAATAAATGCTAGAGAGGATATAGAGAAAAGGGAACCCTCCTACACTGTTGGTGGGAATGTATACTGGTGCAGCCACTATGGAGAACAGGATGGAGGTTCCTTAAAAAACTAAAAATAGAGCTACAATATGATTCAGCAATCCCACTTCTTGGGCATATATTCAGAGAAAACCATGGTTTAAAAGGATACATGCATCCCAATGTTCATTGCAGCACTATTTACAAAAGCCAAGACATGGAAGCAACCTAAATGTCCATCGAAAGATGAATGGATAAAGAAGGTGTGGTACATATACACAATGGAATATTACTCAGTCACTAAAAAGAATGAAATAATTCTATTTGCAGTAACATCAATGGACCTGGAAATTTTCATATTAAGTAAAATAAGTCAGACAGAGAAAGATAAATATCATATGATATCACTTATATGTGGAATCTAAAAAAATAATGGTACAAATGAACTGATTTATAAAACAGAAACACAGTCACAGACTTAGAAAACAAATTTATGGTTACCAAAGGAGAAAGGTGGGGAGGGGGAGGGATAAACTGGGAGTTTGGGATTGACATATACTCACTACTATATTTAAAATAGATAACGAAAAAGTACCTACTGTATAACACAGGGAACTCTACTTAATATTCTGTAATAACCTAAATGGGAAAAGAATTTGAATAATAGATATATGCATATGTATAGCTAAGTCACTTTGCTGTACACCCAAAACTAACAAAACATTGTAAATCAACAATATTCCAGTATAATAAAGAAAAAAGAAAATATATCCTGCTCTGAATGTTATCAGGAAAACTTGAATTATCTCTGAAATCTATTGCCTTGGTAAATATTTTTGTCTGACTGGTATGACTATGTGTAATGGCCTAGTGGGAACTATGTGGATTGAGCAGGGGGAGTATTATTTTGACTGCCCACACCCTCTGAGCCTTCCCCTACCCACGTGTTCCTTCATACCCACATGTTTGCTAAGAATTCCAGGTTTGTCAGTGATCAATGAGAGAAACCTGAACTGAACTCTTGGACCTAAGAAAGGCTCTCTCTCTATGATCTTAAGGAAGGATTAGCTGTGAACAGAGTATGTGGTTCATGGGAACCCTCTTGCATTGTTGGTGGGAATGTAAATTGATACAGCCACTATGGAGAACAGTATGGAGGTTCCTCAAAAAACTAAAAATAGAACTTCCGTATGACCCAGCAACCCCACTCTGAGCATATACCCAGAGAAAACCTTAATTCAAAGAGACACATGCACCCCAATGTTCATTGCCACACTATTTACAATAGCCAAGACGTGGAAGGAACCTAAATGTCTATCAACAGAGGGATGGATAAAGAAGATGTGGTACATATATGCATTGGAATATTACTCAGTCATAAAAAAGAAGAAAATAATGCCATTTGCAGCAACATGGATGGACCTAGAGATTGTCATACTGAGTGAAGCAAGTTAGACACAGAAAGACAAATATCATATGATATAATTTATATGTGGAATCTAAAAATTATACAAATGAATTTATTTAATTTTTAATTAAATTAAATTAAATTTTTAATTTAAAACAGAAGTAGAGTTACAGATGTAGAAAACAAACTTATGGTTACCAAGGGATAAGTGGGGGGGATAAATAGGGAGATTGGGATTGACATATCCACACTACTATATATAAAATAGATAAGTAATAAGAACCTGCTGTATAGCACAGGGAACTCTACTCAGTATTCTGTAATGGCCTATATGGGAAAAGAGTATAAAAAAAGAGCAGGTATATGTATAACTGATTCACTTTGCTGTACACCTGAAACTAACACAACATTGTAAAGCAGCTATACCCCAATAAAATTCTTTTAAAAATGTTTACATTTTTATTGAAGTCCCAAAGAAACTCAGGGTGACCTGGACCATTATCCAACATAAGCAATACTTAAAACGTTAAATTATTTTGTTTATAGTCTCTTTCCACCTTAGGAGGTGAGGCAACACAAGTATATGCCTTGCTGTCTGTGTCTGAGCTGAATAACAGATATGCAGTGACCTGTCACTGCAGCCTTTGAAAAAAATCATGTGATTGGTCACTGATCATAATGCACATTTGTCATTTATGTAGTTATTTGTAGACTGAAGAGCTAGAAGCAAAATTTATGCTTTATGTAATTACTCACAGTTAATATACTGTGGTAACTGTAATTTGTGTTGTTGGGGGTGCATATGCATATACCAACATGCATATTGAACCATCCAAAGTGAGGACAGTCATATTTTTTCTAAAATTAAATAACTTCACTAAGTGTTAGAGTAATTTTCCTTACAATATTGTTGAAATAAGTATGGTTTTACTTTTTTTTTCCAAGCTGAAGGACCTGGAATGAAAAATCGTTTTCTAAGCAGAGAACAAATGGTGAGCTCCTGGAGGTTGGCAACCATAAGTCATTCACCATTTCTCACCAGAACCTCACTGTGCATGTGGGATAGATTATTATTAAGGAAGAAGGAACAAATGATTGTATCAATGGGGAGAGAATACCAGTGAAAATAAGGTCAATGGCCCCTTCTAGTTTTCTGTCACCTGGTTTCCTTCAAATTGTGAAAAGAGATTAAAACAAAACATAAAACAAACAAACACTGTTATGCTTCCACAAGCAATTAGTACATTAATGGGAACTCAAAAGCAAACACTAAAACTCTAATAATGAAATAAATGAAATAGCTTTCAACTTTATATCAAATTATAGGTTCATAAAACCTATAATTACATACATGTTATGAAACTTACAAGGTTTGATAGATTCACGATAGATATAGTGAAACTAAATTTTTTTTCCTTTGAATATGCCCAAGAAAAAAATAAGGCATGTTCACAAACCTTCTTTATTCCTTGGAATGTGAGCGGAACAAGTCTTCCTCCATATTCTTTCCTTCTGAGGAGTTTTTCTAGGAAATAAACACCTCCTAGGTCTGAGAAAAGCCATTTTTATCTATGACTCCATTTTTACTTCCTGCAAGTTCTGTTAAGCTTTTATGATTCTCCTCTCTAATCAATCATATAAATCAATAGCAGTCTGGATGTGTCTATTCTAACACTACAACATTTTTGATTTGGTGACTAATATGCATTTTTTTGCTCCTCTAAAAATAAAAAAAACCTATAATGAGGTTTTTATTGTTCTCATGGATCCCTCTTTGAAAATTATAAATGGCAATAGCTAAGCAATGACAACAGGCAAATGAAAAGTAATAAAACATAAATCCAGGAAAGCACAACACTAGGGTCGATGGAATCTTTCTCCTAAGGAGGACGTGAATTATGCTTGATTCTGTGTATAACAGACAGGTGTGGGGAGATAACATTTCATTTTCAATTAGAAGCAGTCTGATTAATTCTGCATTAGTGAAATAAACTCTGTCTTCAATATTTATGGATAATAAACAAGCAGTTGTACTTTTGAAAGTGAGCATTGCTCCCTTGGTACTACCTACATTAGTTGATATCTTATTTATTTAAACTTCTTTGAAATATATATATATATTTGAAGCAGATGTCTAAATAACTAATCAGAAAAGTGTCCAAAATATTTTTCAAATCAAATATTCAATATTGTTCAAATAAAATGGATTAATCCCTGTTTAGTCTAGAAGATAGAAACTTCTTTTAAAACCCTGTGTTTATCTACCTTTTCTTTTTATATTTATCAATATGAACTTGTTGACAACAAAACTAGTGAGAATAAGGTCAGTGGGCCCTTCTGGTTTTCTGTCATCTGGTTTCCTTCAAATTGTGAAAAGAAATTATAACAAAACATGAAACAACACTGTTATACTTCCACAAGCAATTAGTACATTAAAGGAAACTCAAAAGCAAACACCAAAACTTTAATAATGAAATAAATGTCTTTAATGATATTGCTTATTGATCTTTTTTCTGAATTAAATCTGACTGAATCTTAACATTCCTAATAGAGAAAATAGTTTTATATTCAGGGATTGCTTTAAAGACAATTTATTAAATTAATACTAATTGAATTGGGAATTTCCCATTTACTGCTGAAATTTTAACATCTCTGAATTCTCTTGCTTGAACTAAATTGTGAATAAATATTTTGATGTTGAAGTGATGGAAAGGACAGAAGTTAAAGCAGGTCCCTGACCACCATTTTTCCAGTGTCCAGGGTGAACATATAATTTATCTTTCCCACTAGGAAACTTTGAGAGTCAAAGCAAGTGCTGCTATAATTACATTGGGAAAACAAGAATTACCTAGCATGTGCTGGCAAACCTGAATGTAAGATGTAAGGTCCCCCTCTAGGTGCTGAGCTCACATGGGTTACGGCGGGGGTCACACATTCATCCAGCTCTTATTTCACTTCATTCACTTTGGAGAGAAAAGAGAAAGGAGAGGAGAGAGGGATGGAAAAGGAAAGAAAAATAATAGAAGAACTCATGTACCACTGACTCAAAAAATGAGATCTCAGATATTTGTATTTGAAGAAGGAAAGGAAATTTAAAGAAAATTTTATTTCTATATAACCCAGTTTCCATTAGAAACAGATTGATATATTTTAAATATGTGTGTAAGGGGAAGCAGGGAACAGATGAAAACCACAACTCCCAGAACATGTGATTTGTTGGAACCATGTACGATTGGTCAATTTGTTTGTCATTAGCTTCTACCCTAATTTTGCCAGCATCAAAAATTCCTATGACCAAATTACAGTTTTGCAAAATCACATGCATAATCCTGTAGCAATGGCCATTTTGGAGTACCTTGTAATCTACTTTTCCTAAAAGTCTAATGTGGATCAAAATTAAATTTGTTTAATTATTTTCTTTATGAACTGCTAACATTGTATCAAAATTAATGCAAGTACACATATGACATGGATGTAAATAAAGAGACAAAAGTTCTAAAATAGATAGGTAATGAGAACCTGCTGTATAGCACAGAGAACTCTACTCAATGCTCTGTGGTGACCTAAATGGGAAGAAAATCTAAAAATGAGTATATGTATAACTGACTCAATTTGCTGTACAGCAGAAACTAATACAACATTGTAAAACAACTATACTCCAATAAACATTAAGAGTAAAATAAAGGACAAACATTCATAGAAAAACTAAAAATATATGTTGTGGGAGAGCCCTTGAATCTCTGTTAAGTCACTTATTCTTTGAGGTCATAGATAGATTTAGTTATTGCAACTCAATGTATTTCATTCATTAATATTTCATTTTCAGTTGCAGTGACACTCAAGTTTCACTACAGGCTTTTAAAATTACAGATGGGCATAAAATCGCATCTTACTCCAAAAAGATAAAATAAGTTCCCCCATTAAGTGACCTTGTTAAGTGTCATTTCCATAGCTTGCAAACCCCATCATTCTCACTGCTACCACCAGTCCTCCAGTTCTCAGCTGCAAATCATTAGCTGAGAACAAGAGTGAGACCTCATTATAACTCACACTAAACTATTTCACAAAATCTGTTGGAAGACATTTACTAGTCTACCCTGAAGCATTATCCAAGAATTGGTACTGAACTACATTTGTCAAGCTAAATGAACAAAGTACATTTTTTGATGTGGTCATCATTGTAAGTGATGTTTGCTGGCTTGTTCACTAATTCATAGAACTCGGTAATTGGTAGTAGATTTCTGTCATATGTGTAAAGCTGGTCTGGCCTTTTGTAACTTTAACATATAAACAAGCCTACAACTTTGTGACTATTTTTTATATTTAAAATGTACACAATTATCTGTTTATCAAATGGTTTTTTGCTATAGTATAGCTTGTAAGGGGAAACAAGCTATTTCTAAAAATGAATACTGTCTTCTAAATTTAATTATATAAAATTAAACTTTTCTAAATAAATAATTTAAAAAGTCAAAAACAAACAAGAATCTGAGAAATATATGAAAATTGGTTTAATTTGTTAACATGTAAAGAATGCTTATAAATTAATGAGGACTGAAAACTCAATATATAAATGGGCAAAGAAAAAATATAAATGGATAATGAACTTGAAAAGATGTTGAATCTCATTATAATTAAATATTGCAAAATACAATAACAATGAAGTACTATTATTCACCTATGGAAAATCTTAAAATATACTCATATTTGGTGAGAATGAAAAACAAACAGACCCCCAGACTTTGTTAATAGAAGTATAAAATCATACACTTCTTTTTGAGAAGTATTTGGGAAAATACAAATGAAAGAACAGCTAAATTTGCTTTCTCATTAACTAAGCCAGTTTACTTCAGGGCAGATAGAGACGCAGATATATTTACATATATTTTGTGAATAAATATGCCTAAACAAATGTGCAAAACTATAGCATAAAAATGTTACCAAGTAATTCTTCATTAGTCAAAAAGACCTAAGAATAATCAGTGTTCATAAGTAACACATTTGTTCAATAAACTACTATAGTTTTGTTACCGAATTCAGGTTTGGCTACTCAACTGCTCAAAAGCCAATAATTTGAGAGGCAAGTGTCAGTAGAAAGGAAAGGTGCTTTAATCAGAAAAGCTGGCAATCTGGAGAGATGATGGACTTGTGTCCAGAGACCAACTCCAAAGATTTTGCTCAGCCATGACAGTTTGGGGGGGTGAGGCGGGTAGAATCTCAGTGAATCATCAAGGCAGGAGGTTAGATTCTGCATCATTCTCCATTGCGTGCAGACTGGCTGACTCTTTCTTCAGCTGTTATCTTGCCTGCTTGATCTCCTTCAGGATTGCTAAGGGGGCTGTTAAGGGTAGAGAGCTAGTCATTCTTTAACTACTTAATTCTTCATTCTTAGTTCTTTTTATCTAGGAAAAGAACCAGCAAGTTAGGCAAGGCATGGTGTGCATTCAGGAGAGCATAAGTCAGGAGTTAGTTTCAATTGCTTAGTGATCTCATTCCTATAATTAGGTTTTTAAGGTTAGAGGCGAACAGAAATGGGCAAACAGGAAAGGGGCAAAAGAGCTGCCCCTTTTTTAAAGTTGCAAATATGCACATGCAATGCATGTACTCTGAAAACACATTTATGATTTGTGTATGTTTATATGTATGCAATGTCACTCCATGTTAATAGTGGCTCTCTCTCTAGCTGGATTCAAATTGGATTTTATTTTTTTAAGGAGAGACCAAGACTGGAAATTTTAGTTTTTCTTTAAACTTTTTGTTTCTTTATTACAACCTAAATATATTACTTATTTGAAAAAATAAAAAGTATTAAATTAATGAGATTTTCTAAATTGTCATCTTCCTATATGATGATCTTTTCTTGGTCCTCTAATACCATTTGTACTTAATGAGGAAAATACATTTTAATTTATCTTTTTCCAGTTAAAAGTTAAAATGGAAAACTAAATATTGGCTAACTTTCCATCTACAACGTCCATAAGGAATGATCTCTTTTTATGCAATCTCTATTTTGACATTTGAAAAAATGTGCAACATGGACATACAAAGGCATTTACTCAAAACTCAGAATTGTATCAGTTACTAGCCACAGGGAGAGAAATAATACTAAGAAAGCTCTTAAGTCAAACAAGGTAAACCTTTGCAGCGCTGCCCTTACTGCATGGAACGAATAATGGGCAAATCACATCCTCATGACCTCAGACAATAAATGTAAAATCACCACCGGATGATCAGGCTTATTATCAGGGAATGTAATTAGACCTAATTACATCCCAGACTTACTTTCCCTAATTTTTCATTCTCCTGGTACTCATGCATATTGATTATACCACATAATCATGGGCTTACTGATTTGTTGCCTTTAATTGGTCTCTAGTGTTTCACTGATGTATATTTCTTTTCCCAGTAACACTGTGGGGATTTTTAAAATGCCTTCTCCATATTCCTTAATGAAATTGACAATCAGGAAATGTTTCTTTAATGAAAACATAGTGAAGCAGAAGATTTTCTGTGTGGACTATTAAATCACTTAATTAAACAGGAGAAACCCAATAGGGAAGATGAGATTCCGGTTGTCAGTTGGATAATAATAAAAGAAAATCAAGCAACAGCTGAATAGGTAAGGATGAACCAAGGAATCTAGGTTCAGTATGGTAAGTGGGAAGTGAGGGATGGTCACACAAAAATAATTTTGAATAAATTTCATAGTTCCAGTCATCGGAAAGGGGCGAAATAATGCTAGGCATTCACACGGTTCATTTTTGAGCACTAAATACAAATATTTTTCATGACATATAATAAAATATAAAAAATTATTAAATCCTCTTATTAAAATGACAACTTAGATTCAACATTTCTAGGTTGTTCCTATATGTATTTTTTTCCTAATCATTTTCAACATTTCTAGGTTCAACATTTCTAGGTTGTTCCTATATGTATTTTTTTCCTAATCATTTTCCTTTGTCCCATCAAACAATAGGGTAAAATTTTCTAAATCACTTACTTATATTTTAATCACTGTGATAGAGAATATACTAACACATCTCAATCTTTGGCCTTGAAGAGGTTTGAAAAAATAGTGAAATTAAATTCCAAATGAAATCATATTTATATCTAAAGTCTAAGAAAATGCATTGGAAAATGTTAGTACATAGGTGATATGTGTGACTCTCAAATATCTGGAAAAAGTTGTATTATTTTAAAATCTAATTTATTCAATCCTACTAAAGGCATTTGTCTACATAGAGGGCTAATTCCATGCTCAGATTAAAATTTGAATAGATATGATATGCATCGGGTAAAATATATTGTGAAATATTTCTAGGAGTTCAGGAACACTCAGTGACAAACCATATAAATATTTCACCTAGTCACTTTTAGTTATTGGATAATTGAAACTACATTGTATTTCTTTCTATGTATAATCAAAACAAAAACAATGCCTTTCTGAAGTTAATTTGTAAATACCTTTCCCTTTCTCTGTGAAAGCTGAGTATGATTCTTCTGAAATACAGGAAAATATTGATGTAAAGTATGAGTCAAAATTGTTGTCTTTGAGAGGACAAGGATTCATCTTTGGGCCCCATATCTTATTCACAGATATTTATATAGTACCTAGTATGTGTCAGACACTATTATAGGCACATAATTCATTTTAACTCACTTTAGTCTTCCTGCAACTCTGTGGTAGAGGTCTTATTATAATCCCTGCTGTGCAGGTGAGGAAACTGAGGAAAAGAGGTAATGTGCTCAGGGTCCCACAGCCAGGACGGGAACATTTAAACAGTAATGGTTGTACTACAGCTTTTGTGTTCTTAACCATATAAGATGTTTCCTCTCTATAAACTCTGACAATATGTTTAAGTAAATATAACAAGAAAACTTTCCAAAAGAGTTAGCCCAGTATGCATATAAACCCAGGTTGAATCCCAAATTTGGTAGTTTTGCTAAATATGCTACATATGACTTGCTTATTCATAAGCTGTATCACTTCCTAACTCAGGACTAGAGTTCAGCAAAATTACTCTCAGGAAACCAATCTGTAGTAACTCTAAATTTATCATTGTGATAAAGTTTGTGGAAAATAGATCACAATAATAAATTTAGAGTTAGATGTATATACATACATACAAACAGATGTAAAATAAAAGTTATTCGCACAATACCGCTATAGTGTTTTCTTTTTTTACTCTAAGTAAAGAGTTATAATTATCTGACCAATGACAGCTTAGTTTTATACTGATGAATATATTATTTGACAAATACATTCACTGTGCTCAGATGCACCCTCAGAATCCTTCTCAACGTAAAATTTTAGTCACCATTGACAATATATTGAAGGTGCTATCATAAGAGAAATCTATTTGCCATCCCTGCAATGTAATCATCAAAATAATTGCTTATAATGTTTAAAAAGTTCTGGTATCAACGATCATACTCATTTCATAGAAATCACTTAAAGTTTTCTTTTTTTTATGTTTTTAAACATTTGAATTAACATTGAGATTATTTACTATTTAAAGGGTCCTATTATTTGGTGCATACATATATGCAAGACTGTTATAAACATTGTGAATGGTATTGGATAACAGCTTATTTTTTCATTCAATGTTTTTACACTGAAAACTAGCTTGTCTGATAACAGAAAACCCCACTTTCCTTTTGTTTGCAGTTGCCTATGTGCTTTTTGCTCATCTATTTTTAACTTTTCTTAATCAACTTGCTTAGGTGTATGTCTATAGCATAGGATTGGTTTTTGCTTTGAAAGACAATCTGGAATAATTTTAATAGGTGAGCCATTCTTATTTGCGTTACTGATATAATCAGTATATATGTAAATATTACTTTGACTTTAAATTTTAAAATAATATATGAGGTTTGTTTTTCATGGTGATGTAGCTCTGATATTTAATAAGGTTCACACTTTTTGTTCTAGAGATTACATTTGTGCTAGCATATAGTTTATTTTGCCTCTCTCTTTTTAGATGCTGTGTTTTGCTTTGTGAGCAAAGCAAAATAAGCTTTTTACCTCTTTATCTCTGCCTCTTTTTCTCTTGCACCACCCAATTTTATTCAGTGAAGTTATTTTACTTAATGTTTCTCTTTTATATACTTAAGATTCTACTATTTGATTTATCAGCTTTAAATGACATATTTTATCTTCCACCTGTTACCTAGGAGGCAATAGCTTGGATTATTCTATTTTCTATAATTTTCTCTTTCTTCTTATTAAAATGAAATGGTTGCATCATTTCTTCTTTGTCAAAGTACATGCTATATACCTAATAACATTTTATCCTTTCCTTTGTTTAGTTTTATAAATAATATTTCTAATGCTGAATACAAAGTATTTGACCTATAAAATATATTCAGCATTGGCCAGCATTGCTGAGGTTTCCAAGTCGTCTTTGATGAAGTTTATCCTCTGGCACTGTGTGTTCAGAAAGAAGCACAGAGCCTGGTGGAAATCTTTGGATTTTGAGGCAGCATATATCACAGTTGGGAATACTGGTCCTATCCCTATGAATCAGGATGTGATGTCCAGTTTTCAGTGAGCCCAGAGCCAGAGAGCAAGTCGGGTATGTAGGGCATGTGCCCTGACCTCCTGGCTCAATGTTGCAGAAGGTCCAACAGAGTTATCTGGAAAGGATAATACACCCTATAGATTTCTGGAAAGGCTCAGCAGGATAATTGCAATGCAGACCTTTAGGATTCTGTAGATATTTTACACTGTCTATTTGCAAAAGAGCAAATGGAATTTGCTCCTGATGGAATTCAAAGGTCTGGGATAAGGGAGTCTGGGGAACAGATATGTAGATGGACTGTAGGACCATCCACAAGGCCAGTAGGTATCTGTGTCCCTCCAGAGGGCATCCACTGCAGAGACAGTATGACTGTCCTGTGAACGTCAGCCAAGACATCCCCTACCATATGGTCTCAGAACAACAGGCCAATTTTTAGGGGGAAAAAGTGAAAGGGGGACACAAGACCACATGGATCATTGTCTTAATGCATACCTAATTACCCAGAACAGCCAGCTGACTACTAACAGAATGACAGAAGGATGCAGTACATGTGCTGAATTAACAACCAACCTACGGTGGGTGGTGTGCTCCTAATAGAATGCACAGGTCCAGAAACAAAGGACTGGTTACTCCCAGAGATTCACTTGCAATAATGCTCCTATCTTCCTAAAATTAGGGTCTTCCAGATTTAAAGTCCTAGTTCCTAGTTCCTGAAGTATAAACAGATAATCTTCCACTGAACTTGAAGCTGGGATTACCACCTGATCATCTGAGTTACTCATGCCTGTGGACCAAAAGAAAAGAATTATATGGGGGGAGGTGTCATCCACTTAGATCACCACTAGGAAGTAGCATTGATGTTACACCGTGGGGTCAGGAAGGAGTATGTAAGGAACCCGTAGGATTTCCTGGGTGCATCTGTGCCCTTCTGGGCATAGTGGTGGCAAGGCAGTTGCAGGAACCACAGCTCAACAAACTCAAGGCAGCTAATGGCTCAAACCAGTGAAGTCCTGGCTGAGAATGAGAAAAACAGAATAAGAAATGGAGAACTGAGACTCTGAATATCATTTGTGCCCCTGAGACACGTTGAAGCAGTGAGAACTGTTAGCTTATTTTAATTACCATAATACATTGTCTCTGCAAGAGACAGACAGGTAGCAGCTAGCTACCTCCCCAAAAGAGACTGGAATTACATGAGAAATTCTGAGTGGTGTAAATGATGAACATTATTGAACATCTCTTTAAGCACATTTTAGATTCTATTGGTTTAACTTATCATTTTTTTCCTACTTCTGTGAAAATGAGTTTCTTGTGGACTCAATAGGGTCACACAGTTACAGCCTAACCTGAATACGTCTCACTTCCAGTCTTGTTTTTGCCCTCTCCTGGCTCACAGCTCCAGAGATTTACAGCTGACACCATGAGGGTGTACATCTTGGGAACTAATTCAAAACTCATGCCACTTGTAGAAACGTGGATGGACCTAGAGACTATCATACAGAGTGAAGTAAGTCAGAAAGAGAAAAATAAATATCACATATTAACACATATATGTAGAATCTAGAAAAATGGTATAGATGAACCAGTTTGCAAGGCAGAAATAGAGACACAGATGCAGAGAACAAACATACGGACACCAAGGGGGGAAAGCGGGGGTGGGGGTGGTGGTAGGATGAATTGGGAGATTGGGATTGACATATATACACTAATATGTATAAAATAGATAACTAATAAAAACCTGCTGTATAAAAAATAAATTAAAAAAAAAAAAAACTCACGTCTGAGCAACCTGCCAGTTTGGGGAACTCAATGCTCTGTGGTGCAAACCTTTGATCGATAAGCCAGCAGAGCCAGAAATGCTTTCTCCTTTCCTCCTTGGATAGAGAATCACAATCCTTCAGAAGGTCTCAAGGGATTGACCAAGTAGGCAATTAGTGGTGGCCAACTCAATAGCTTATCTTTGTATGGCTCTCAGTCCTTCCTGCTTTGTTCTGCTCTCACTCTTGCTTCTTAAACAATAAGACCTAGCAAAACCCTCATACCCAAGCATTTCTTTCAGGCTCTGATTTCTGAGGAACCAAGGAGCAGACTTACATGAACAATGATATTAAATGAATCAACATTCTTATTAGTACAAGAAATTAAAACAACTAGCAAAAGAGGAATAATTGAATACAATTTGGTATATCCTTATTATGGAATGTTATTCAACTATTAAAAAGACTAAGTTAAATCTACATAAATCAGAAGGAATATATAAATCATGGAGAAAATTATATAGTGTAATTCTATTTTTTAATCCAAACCAAACTGTATACATGTGTACATACGATTGTGTAATATTGTATAATAATGGAGAAACAGGAAGAAGTTTGTCAATAGGTTCTTAATATTAGTTATCTCAAGAGAGAAAATGGGGGGATGATTAAGTGTTTCTTTATTCATCTTTGAATTTATTTCTTTGGTGTAAAAACAAATAAATAAAGTAATAATTTAGAATTAAAAAAATAAAACAGAGGAAATGATTGTGCCATGCTTATAAGATAAGAGCTAAGCTTCTATCATGGCATTTTTCAGGGCAGTCATTTCAAGGAGTAGTTCAGATCAGGACAGAGGCATGATCAGAACGACATGAAGAAAAAACGAGAGGTGAAAAGTGGAAAATATAGTTTATCTACTCTTCTGAGTACTTTTGCTACAAAGAACAATTGGCACATAATACAGCTGGGGGGGATGGAGTCAAGGAAGGGAATTATTAGATGATGAAAATAAGAATTTATTTTGTATTCTCATAAGAAGAATCTTGTGAGGGTGAACAATGGTGGGCATGGGATCTAGTGCAGGAAGGGAGGCGCTGGCCTTGGAGGAGAGCGTGGTTAGGAGGGCACGGAGAGGGAGGGAGCACAGATGCTTGGGGGTCGGTACAGCTGGCCATTGCTTATACTGTGTTCTGTTTTCTCAGTGAAATAGAAAGTGAGGTCACCAGTCACGAGTAGGAGAGTGGGAAGGGAGATAGAATTTTGAGGAGAGACAAGGAAATGTGGAATCCAGAAGAGTGAGCAAATTGACTGGGGGAATAAGACTTTTCAGTATGATTTAACTTAGAGTCTTTAGAATCACCATGGGTTTGCTTTTCCAGCTATGGTCACCTGCATGGGTCTAGGCAAAGAGGCAGGATTAGACAATGCAAACACAATGGAGAATGAACTAAAATATGGGTTTTTGCTCTCAATTACAGAGTTCAGCAACCACATTTCCACTGTCTTGTTATTGCTAGTTTCCCGTATTTCTGCTGTAATAATTGATGTGTAGCACAAGCGATAAGAGGTGTCATTCCCTGGTGTAATGACTTCCAGGCATCTGTGAGTTTCCTTTGCCCAGGGACATTGGGGGGTGTCTCATGGTCTTTTGTAGGTTTGAGCCAGAGATAAGTGATTTTTGAGGCTAAGTGCTGCCTGGTAGACCTCTTCATAATGTAAGGATTCCACCGTGGTTTTTCATCTTATGATGTGCTTCCCTGTTTTAAAAATATCTTTTGTCTTAAAGCTTTTGTAGCTCAATGAGAAGAACAAAAGCAGTGTATTTCATTCTCACTACATGTGGTTTATATTAATTAATAAAACATTTAATTAAAGTAATGCTTTGGGGATTCACCATGGCATTAGTAGAAACAAATGTGTATTAATATATGTCATGTACAATGTGCAGTCTTTCTTGTAAATTGCTTGACTCCAGAGAAAAATCACTTTCTTAATAAGCACTGGGATAAGGTTCTAGTGCAATTGTTAGAATTTTGCATCCATCTTAAGTTGTGATGAAATGTGTTACATGTTACTGTCAACAAATTAGACTTATTTGAAGTATATGTTCATATAGTTTCTATTTTGTCTGTTTATATAACATGTATGTCTAGATAAGTTTTAATCAGCACATAACATTTTAAAAGATTTTTTTTGCTTTCTCACATTTCATTATGCTGCTTGAATCTTTATAATAAAGGAAATTTCCCAAATGATTAGTGATGTTGAGCATCTGTTCATGTGCTTATTAGCCATTTGTACATATATTTTTTGAGAAGTGTCAAGTCCTTTGCCCATTTTTAAATCAGATTTTTTAGTTGTTGAATTGCAGGAATTCTTTACATATCCTGGATATTAACCCCCGTTAGACGTCTGATTTGCAAATATTTTCTCACATTCTGTGGGTTGCTTTTTCAATCTGCTGATAATATACTTTATTGCACAAAAGTTTCTTTTTTTAAAAAAACATGTTTATGAAACTTTCTCTAAAGTGGAAAAATAATTTAAAAGTCAAGTTTAAAGTTAGTTTTAGCTGTGTTATTTCTCTGCACTATTGGGTTTGGAAAGTTATGTTATATTAGGTGAGTTTAAGCAAAAATGATACAAGTGAAATCTGTGCTGTATTATTCATGGTCTTCTGAAGACAACATCATTACTTAATTTTGACATCGAAATGAAAATATGTGCAATCTTAAATATGTTTAGATCATATTGTTTGTTGTTTCTTTAAATAGAATTGTACTGAAATAAGAATAGAGGAATAATGACTTAAGAGTATACTAGATGAAGGAATCTGTGAATTTACATACCTGTAATATTAACTTTGTGCCTTTCTTCAGTATGAACACCAATAATAGCCAAAGTCCGCTACCAAAATATCAAATAACATTTATGAAACCTAGCTGTTTTCTACCCCAGGACCTTTATATTTGATCTGCAACCAGGAACACAGCTTTTCCACAGCCTTACATACTTGATTCCTACTCAGCATTCAGAACTCAGCTCCAACATCATCTTTTAAAGAGGTCTTGGCTGATCTAGATGAACGAAAAACCCCTACTCCCACCCTATATCACTGCTTACCCCAAGCAGATCCCAGGTAGTGTTACTTTATAGCACTGCACTTACAATTGCCTAAAATTATCTATGTGCTTACATGGGTGTTGCTTATTCTCCACACTCCCACTAGATATCTGCTCTATAGAGGACTCCATGTGTCTTGTTTATCTGGACCCTCAATGCCTAGAACAGTAGCTGGGATAGAATAGGTAATGAATAAAATATTTACAGAATAAATGAGATGAAATGATGTTTATGCTAAGAATTCTAATGAACTCATATCTTCCCAAGAACTTTTAATGTCATATGAGTATTTTTAATTAATTACACAATCAAATATAAAACTTGATTACATAAGAACCATTTTTCAGTTATTTTATGAGAGCCATTTATGGTCTTGTTTATTGATCATTATGGAAAATACATTGCCCACATCTTATCTTTCATGGTGAGTGAATATCTTATAATTAGTTATCTCAGAGTCCAGGCAAGATATTTATTTCTTTACTTGCTTTTAGACCGCTTGTGCACAGAAATTGTAGCTTTCCCTCTGATACTGAGAAAAAATATTTTGTAATGTCCTAAGCTTTTGAGAGTCCTTTTATTTTCCCCATCTTTATTTCCTTAATTCAGAAACACTCAGTAGTAAATCAGTCTCTACATCAAAAAACTCTGTATGAAACATAAATGAGACATTTAATAGCATGGTAACATTATTCAAAGTCTATGCAATACTATTTTTAACATTACTAGGAAAACTTATGATTGAAGTAAATTAGGTATTAATTTGAATTCTATTTTTTTCAAGTCTCTTAAAAGAGCTACACATATATTAAATAATTAGACTTTTTGAATACCATAATTATAGAAAGCTTCTGCTTTTAATACATCTCACAGCACATCAATTTAAAGGGAAACTGGCTGCTGTTGCTTCATCTGCTTAGACAATATTAAGATCTTTTTTCAATTTCTTGTTAAGAAACACCTCAGGTTCTTCTTTTTTTTAAAGCACTCTTTCATTCTAGCAGAATGATACATTGGAAACAATCTTACCCATCTTGAAATACTAAATACCAGAGTGATTATTGAACGATGGAGTGTTTCCATTACTTTTTGTCTTGCACACGGTTTTTTTTGTATCATTAATTTTTTAGTGATGACAGAGTATTGTAATATTCTAAAGTGCAACCCTTTTCCCAATGAATCTCATAAATCTTATGGCCACAGTGATTGGAAAGCGAGGGGCTTTTTATAATTGCAGATACTTCTGGTCCAAAGACAAATATCTTTCACAGGATTTATTTGCATTGTTGTATGGCATAGCGCGATGGTCTCTGGGTGAGTAATCTGCAAACCTTGGTTCCGATTGAATCTGGGTCACTGGCTGGCCACCTGAAACTTAAAAATATCAGCTTCTTCCAGTAGAGAGTCACATTTTAATGTAGGAATTCAGCTAATAATGCTTTGTAATTGGTTTGATGAAATTAGGTACATTGATATGCTATGCTGTTTTTCAAAGAGGATGAGCAAAATGTTTTCCATAACAGAAAACCATGATTTTCTAGCAAGACTCTTCCTGAACAAGTTTGATATTTCTGACTTAAGGACAATCCTATCTTACTTCCTAGAAAAAAATGTTTTTGAGAAGATGGAGTATTTACTAAGGTGGACTCTAATTTGGGGTCTTCAAAAAGGTCTCTTGAGTTGGCAATACTTTGGACATCAACATGGGAAGCAGTAGTTTCTGCTCCAAACATAGATGCCTAAAGATTGAAAAAATCATTTTCATCCTCAAAGAAAAGCTTCTGCAAATGAAAATCAGTGTCCTTGAAAGTAGCCTCAGGAAGATCTATCTAAAATAGTTAATAATATCTAATAGTTTCACTAACTTCCTGTGTGCTGATTTCCAAATGGAGGAGATAAGAGCCATTGGCAGTACCACTGGCACCACAGATATGTGTCTACCACCATGTTTGCAGATCCCAAAAATATTCAAGTGAGTAGTAGGTAAGCAGATGATATTCAGTAAGGTTCAGAAATGATTTATAAAAGCAGACAGGATGCAAAGAATTTACTAGGTAATCTTTTGGGGATAAATAACAAATATTACATTAATTTAACTCACAAATCACATTTAGTTCTTCATCTTTTAAATTCAGGATGGAAGATATATATTTAATAAAGCATTTAACTGAAGTAAAAAGCATTTGATTACTCCTTTGATACAAATAGGCTAAAATCTTTTGGATAATATGTATATATTTAAACATTTATAATTTTGTTAAAAAGAATTACCATGTTAGCAATTATTTGAGACATGTTTTAAAAGTATATTTATGAACTGAGTTAAATGAGCCACACATGTTTTAAGTTCTATACATTAATTTCTGATGGTGTACTTTTGTTAATTATTTTATTTCAGATTTATTTTCATCATTAACATAGTTTTATTTACTACAAAGACTATATTTACTATATTAGTGATGCTTAAATGCCTTATCCATTCTTAATCCTTTGAGGCAGCCATAGCATAATAGTAATTAGTAATGAAAATGAGTAAAATATTTTAAGGACTTCAAAATATAAATGTATTAGATACTTTTCACAAAGATTTGAATTTTTGCTACTAAAATAACCTATCAGAAGGGTGAGCACAGTAGGCTTCTATAGAGGTACAGATTTTTAATTACGAAATAAGGAAAAACACTCAAGAATAAGTAGAACAATGGCTGAACACCAGGAAAAATAACATAAAATTACCCCCCCAAGTATAACAGCATGAAAAACCTATACTCATACATTGATTATTAAACTTGGTCATTTTTGTCATTTTTAGAATTAATAATATATTGGTACTATTTGCCCTAAGTAGTCATTATATCAACTGCTAATTTTCTCTTTAAAAACTATTTTCAAACTACCAAATGAATTAAATCCTTAAAATACTGTCATTACAATAAACACATATAATTACTCAAGTTAAATTGAATCTCTGAACGCATTAAATTATGCTCTTTGGCCTATAAGTTAAATTTTTGTTATCCATTCTGTGCCAACCTGGAGAAAGGAAAATAATCATTGTATAGTTTCTGATAACTTTTTAAACAACGACTATTTTTTAGAATCCCTAGCTCAAATTTACATTTTATATAGATTTTTAAAATTATAAATAATATTGGCTGCTGTGAAGGATAACTAAATTTATCATATAATATTTTAAATTTAAAATAAATAACACACGTGGTGTTTGATAAAATTCTAAGGTTATTTTGTCTTGATTAGTGTTTATAAAGCTTTCATAGTTTGCTTTTATCATGTACATAGATGCTGACACATATCCATTAAACAGGTGATCTTTCTTGTCACTTGTTCTGTATTCAAGATGTTGTACAAACATTGAAAATTTATGAAAAATTTTGAGGACACTTACCTTTTTTATGTTAAAAACCAAAAGGATATTTTTTGTATTTTATCTTCCTTAGGAATTTTTAAGAATGAAAAGCAAAAAAAACCTGATTACTTCCTTGTTTTCTCATAAGAGAAAAATTTGAAGTTTTAATATATATAGTTTCAAACTATATATTGAGATGTAGTCATATATAACGTTTTTTTGAGCTCAATTTTGGCATCAGTAGATATTAAATGGTAACTGGGAATTCTCTCCAAGATTTAACATAACCCTCCCACCAAAGAATATACTAGTGTAACTGATGATGAAACTTCAAAATTACTAATATTATAATTCTCCGGATGGATCGCATGACATACATTTCAATAAAAGGTGTGACCCCCCCCCCAAAAAAAAATATATATATATATAATTCTGTCATTGTTCCTCACCTTTCATGTTTTTGTAAAGAAAAGTGAAAGATAAAAACTTCCAGGAAGGTCATTGTGGAGGTAGAGAGATTAGAGGAGAAACACTTGTAATTGGCTAAGATATCACTCAGTAGGTAAACACTACTGGAAACCTTTTTTTTTTTTTTTTTTTTTAAGAATTAGGCTGCCAAATTAATTATGGAGTCATAAAATCATTGAAGTATAGTGAAAAAAAATGTTAAAGAAGTAAGCTAACCATTAGAACAGGAAATGCTTTTTACCTGTTCTAAGGCCCTGGTGTGTGGAATAGAGGAAATCTATCTTCAGCAAACGTAGTCGCCACTCTGCACCCATGGACACCCAGTTTCTCATAATAACGTTAGGGTCCACTCCTCTATATCAAATCTCTTCTTGTTCAAATGCGCTTTCAAGCCCATCAGCTGCCTTCCTGTTGCCCTCATATTATTCAGTCTCTCAGCACAGATGGCCACTCTCTTCTTGAAATGCTTCCCACTCTTGGATTCCACAAAGTAGTTTCTTGATCTCCTTGAATTGGTGGCACTTCCTCAACAATTGTCTTTCTTAAATCCATCTGTTATGACTTTAAATGTTAGGTTAAGCCATAGTTTTGGGTTTTTATTTTTTCTTTATCTATGTTATTCCCTTGTGATCATGGCTTTACAAATTATCTGTATTTAGCTGAATCAGAGAGAATAATCTTAAAACAAGTTGAACCAATCACTCTCTTGATTAAAATCCTCCTCTTGGACTCAAATCCAGACTCCTTGGCAATTCCACATCCCTCGTCCTTGCATATCTATTTAATGTTATATCCCAAGCCTCTCCCTCTTCTCTCCATCCTCCAGCCGCACTGGCTTGCATTCTGTTCCTTGAACATGTTAAGCTCCTTTCCATCTCAGTAGCTTTGCACTTGCTGTTCCTCCCACTTGGAATGTTCTTATTCAGACTTCTCAGCACAATGCTCAGTCCAATTTCAGCTCCCAGAGAAGCTCTGCTGGACCCAGCTGTGTGAACCAGCCTCACCCCACACCCTCCAGGAGTGCGGGGGCCTTCTTTGTGAGAGCTAGCCTCACCCTTGAAGAAGCTCAGAAAATATTAGGAATGTATTCAGAATGAAATATAAACAATAGTCAAGAAACATTTCTAACTTATTGTTAAATTCTTAAACTTAAGAAACAAAACTTATTAAAATAGGTATTATTAAGAGAAATGTGAGACACCCTTCATCAGATGGTTGCAGGGTGTGAGGAGCATGTCATCAGCTGTGCTGGGGACCTCAAGTATTACACATAAGTCGTTCCTTCCAAGCTTCCCTACAAAAGTATACAAGGAAATTGCACTTGAACTTTCCATCATTTTCATTTTCCAATTTGCTTTACTTTTAATTCATTAAATTAGAGTAAGTAAAAAAATACCACATTAAAGAAAACAGCCTAAAATACCAACATCACAAATTATTTAGAAATGTTTGCATCTCCGTGCTTTGTAAATATACTTTAAATATATGCTATTCAAGTACGGAAACTACCAACATTTAACCATGAATTATGGAGTTATAATTCCACTGATGAAATTTTGAGGCACAAAACCATGGGTCGTGTCTTACTATAGATTTTAATATGAAACTCTTTTCACAGTTAGGGGAGTTCCACTGAAAACTGAGAAGACAGGATGTGAATTAACAGTCGTAAAATGCATTGTTCTATGAACCCCATACTGAATTAATAAAAGAAATATGAGTCCAGCTAGTGAGAGAGGAAAGTATATTTTCTGATTTAGTGAAAGAGTGTTCCAGCATTGTTTTTCAGTATTAGAAATGAATGCTGTAATTTTCTTCAGGTTATAATAACTGTTTTCAAAATTTTTGTTTTACTCAAATGAGAATTCCTGTGCAGATAAAATATTTGGGGGTTGGGGATGCTAGGAAGTGGGGCGCTGCCCTAGAGACAGGTGGACAGTCTGTTTTACTGTCTCACTCATTGTGCTAATGTCACATACACACATTTTTAAACTAAAGGTCTTATTTACCCTTTGGAGCGGCTGCAAATTGACATAGGTTAAACGATTAATCAATCCAGTCTCCTTCCTTTTTCACATATAAGGATACGAGTCTGAAATAAGTTAAATGACAAATGGAAACAACTTGGCTTTGGAATCCCTACTGAGCCCTGTTGTTAGCCAAACACTTACTAGCCGTGAGAATTTTCCAAGTTACTTACCCTCCCTAATTGGCTTTCTTCATCTGTCAAAGGGAGAATAGTGTGTACCTTAGAGATAATTTTGTAAACAAATAAAGTAATGTATAAAAATATCTATATAAAAAGTGAAGGGCATTGCTTTAATATCTACTTACTGGACAGTATTTTTTTGTGGGCAGAGCCGGGATATAATCCAGGTCACTTAATTGCTTGCCCAGGTTCTTTCTACATTATAACAATGCCTTTTTGCCATTTAACTATTAATTCCTCATTTGTTACCTTATTGGCAGGCTTGGTTTTTTTCCTGCCCCCTTTTCTCTTAACTATCTATAGAAACTAAAATTAAACCAAATTTTATATAGAAACGAAGTTCACATCAAATAATTAAACTAGCACCAAAACAACAACTACAAAAGCATAGAAATAATTAAGCTAAATTGCATATTTTCAATTTTCTTTTACTTGTATTTAACTCTTGTATTAAAATTTATTATTTCAGAATGAATTTCACCAAGAAAAAATTTTGAATATTGTTTTTAAACAATAAAGTACAATGTTTGTTATTACTTTTCCAACTCTACCTCTAATGAGCTGTATCATCCAAAGAGTGTGAAGCAAATTTTCTGAGATTCAGGTTGACAGATTAATTGACATATTGCTATATTATTATATAAACATTAACTTTCATGATATCAAACATAATCATTTGGTTTTTTTTGTGTGGCATGTTTAAGATTTAGGTTTACAACTTAATGGATATTATAAATGGAGACATTTTAAAAGTAGAAAAGCATGGCCAATATAATTGTCACAGCTAATGGACACAGTGGAGTGGGGAGGAAAGCTAACTTTCCAGATAACCCAGGCAAGAAAATAGTTAATATAATATATGGTCATTTCCTTTGAATCCAGACTGTTGCTGATTTTCACTCATCATCAAAAGAAGATCAAACCATTTGATTTGTCCTATTTTTCTATAACTTTGCATGCAAAGACTTAGTGAACTGAGCCGACCCTATGATTTCACACTCAACTGCACTATATGCTCAGTTCACGTGACTGCATCATAAAATAAAACATTCTCAATAAACAAATACAGACTCAACACTTCCCACAAAAGAACAGTTTGTAGTAGGCACTGGAGTTGGATCCAACCAACTGTGAAGCCTGGTCTCTAGCCCCAAGAACCTATAATCAGTGCTAGAGAATGTCCCAGCTACAACTCTTCAAAAAACACGTTGAGGTTGTGTTGTGCTTCCTTAAGGAAAAAGGATTTGAGTTGTGGCTTGGATTTCTGTAACTATAGCATGAAAGAATAAGATTCATTTCCTTCTTAGGAATAAAAGGCAAATGTGATTCCTATTCATCATGTATGTAATTGGTGACTCTTTAAACTATCAAACCAATATGGACATGAGTTCATATCTGTTCCATTTTTAACTGTTTTGTTTTCAATTCATACACCAAGGCTCTCAGTTCACCCACTTGAGGAAATATAAGGTGTAGAATGAAAGATCAAAAGGTGATTTGATAAATAAAAATAAGTGGTTTAGAGTTCTAAATGCAAAAAAGATAAAGGTTTGTAAAGATTAAAAAAAATCAGAAAATGGGAAAAGATAGGAATACATAAAATTTGGAAGCAATATTATTTAAGCCTGTTTGAAAGTAACTATTTGGGCTACATGTTTCAGAAAGAGTGAGAATAACAACATTCATCTGCTTTTGTTCATTTTTCTGAACCCAACCTTATTTGTTTATTCAAAGGGACTTTTTCTTAGGTCTTGGAATTTATGAACACAGAATGGATCATAATTTACCATAAAATAATGTCTTAGATATATATTTGCCCATTCTATCTTAATGAGAAATTGTAATATAGAATATTATTTCAGTTACCCTTCTCAAAATTTTGCTTCGGTATATTTTCTTAAGCTGCTGAGCACTGAATGGGTATGAGAGCTATTATCCACTAAAGCCGTAAGCTTTTCCTGGGCTGTGCTCTTGGCTTTGTTCTCAGACATGTTCACATACACAGGGAATCTGATGGAATCCACAAGAACGGGTACAGGATATAAAATTAACATACAAACATGAATTGTGTTTCTTTATAGGAGTGACAAACTTAAGGCTGACATTTTCAAAAAACGCAGCACTATTTACAATAGCACAAAAAAGAGAAAATAAAATAAACTCGGAAAAAATATGAGCAACACTCTTAACACTGAAAACTCCAAAACACTGCTGAGGAAAACTAAAGATACAAAAACATAGAGAGATATAATGTCTTCCAGAATTGAAAGGCACAATGTTGTTAAGATGCTAATTTCCCCCAAATTGATTTGGAGCAAGTGAGGTGTGTTTTGGAAGGGAGGGATTCCCAAGGGGCATGAGGAAACTTTTAGGGTTGATTGATATATTCACTTCTGTGACGGTTTCACTGATACAGACGTAGTCAAAACATCAAATTGCAGAAGGCAAAAAAAAAAATTAGAATATAATTGATACATATATTTTATTATTTTTTCTGAATTTTTGAATTTTATTTATTTTTTTATACAACAGGTTCTTATGAGTCATCAATTGTATACACATCAGTGTATATATGTCAATCCCAATCTCCCATTCATCACACCATCACCCCAAACCCCCACCACTTTCTCCCTTTGGTGTCCATACGCTTGTTCTCTACATCTGTGTCTCAATTTCTGCCCTGCAAACTGGTTCATCCATACCATTTTTCTAGGTTCCACATATAAGCGTTAATATATGATATTTGTTTTCCTCTTTCTGATTTACTTCACTCTGTATGACAGTCTCTAGATCCATCCACGTCTCAACAAATGACTCAATTTCGTTCCTTTTTATGGCTGAGTAATATTCCATTGTATATATGTACCACTTCTTCTTTATCCATTCATCTGTCGATGAGCATTTAGGTTGCTTCCATGAACTGGTTATTGTAAATAGTGCTGCAATGAACATTGGGGTGCATGTGTCTTTTTGAATTATGGTTTTCTCTGGGTATATGCCCAGTAGTGGGATTGCTGGATCATATGGTAATTTTATTTTTAGTTTTTTATGGAATCTCCATACTGTTCTCCATAGTGGCTGTATCAATTTACATTCCCACCAACAGTGCAAGAGGGTTCCCTTTTCTCCACACCCTCTCCAGCATTTGTTGTTTGTAGATTTTCTGATGATGTCCATTCTAACTGATGTGAGGTGATACCTCATTGTAGTTTTGATTTGCATTTCTCTAATAATCAGTGATGTTGAGCAGCTTTTCATGTGTTTCTTGGCCATCTGTATGTCTTCTTTGGAGAAATATCTATTTAGGTCTTCTGCCCATTTTTGGATTGGGTTGTTTGTTTTTTTAATATTGAACTGCATGAGCAGTTTATATATTTTGGAGATTAATCCTTTGTCAGTTGATTCGTTTGCAAATATTTTCTCCCATTCTGACAGTTGTCTTTTCGTCTTGTATATGGTTTCCTTTGCTGTTCAAAAGCTTTGAAGTTTCATTAGGTCCTATTTATTTATTTTTGTTTTTATTTCCATTACTCTAGGAGGTGGATCAAAAAAGATCTTGCTGTGATTTATGTCATAGAGTGTTCTTCTTAAGTTTTCCTCTAAGAGTTTTATAGTGTCCAGTCTTACATTTAGGTCTTTAATCCATTTTGAGTTTATTTTTGAGTATGGTGTTAGGGAGTGTTCTGATTTCAGTCTTTTACATGTAGCTGTCCAGGTTTCACAGCACCACTTATTGAAGAGACTGTCTTTTCTCCATTGTATATCCTTGCCTCCTTTGTCATAGATTAGTTGACCATAGGTGCGTGGGTTTATCTCTGGGCTTTCTATCTTGTTCCATTGATTTATATTTCTAGTTTTGTGCCAGTACCATAGTGTCTTGACTACTGTAGCTTTGTAGTGTAGTCTGAAGTCAGGGAGTCTGATTCCTCCAGCTCCGTTTTTGTCCCTCAAGACTGCTTTGGCTATTCGGGGTCTTTTGTGTCTCCATACAAATTTTAAGATATTTTGTTCTAGCTCTGTAAAAAATGCCACTGGTAATTTGATAGGTATTGCACTGAACCTGTAGATTGCTTTGGGTAGTATAGTCATTTTGAAAATATTGATTCTTCCAATCCAAGAACATGGTATATTTCTCCATCTGTTGGTATCATCTTGAATTTCTTCCATCAGTGTCTTATAGTTTTCTGCATACAGCCCTTTTGTCTCCCTAGGTAGGTTTATTCCTAGGTATTTTATTCTTTTTTTTGCAATGGTAAATGGGAGTGTTTCCTTAATTTATCTTTCAGAATTTTCATCATTAGTATATAGGAATGCAAGAGATTTCTGTTCATTAATTCTGTAACCTGCAATTTTACCAAATTCATTGATTAGTTCTAGTAGTTTTCTGGTGGCATCTTTAGGATTCTCTATGTATAGTATCATGTCATCTGCAGAGAGTGACAGTTTTACTTCTTTTCCAATTTGTATTGCTTTTATTTATTTTTCTTCTCTGATTGCCATGGCTAGGACTTCCAAAACTATGTTGAATAATAGTGGTGAGAGTGGACATCCTTGTCTCATTCCTGATCTTAGAGGAAATGCTTTCAGTTTTTCACCATTGAGAATGATATTTGCTGTGGGTTTGTCATATATGGCCTTTATTATGTTGAGGTAGTTTCCCTCTATGCCCACTTTCTGGAGAGTTTTTATCAGAAATCGGTGTTGAATTTTGTCAAAAGCTTTTTCTGCATCTATTGAGATGATCATATGGTCTTTATTCTTCAATTTGTTAATATGGTGTATAACAATGATTGCTTTGCATATATTGAAGAAACCTTGCATCCCTGGGATAAATTCCACTTGATCATAGTGTATGATCCTTTTAATGTGTTGTTGGATTCTGTTTGCTAGTATTTTGTTGAGGATTTTTGCATCTATATTTATCAGTGATATTGGTCTTTAATTTTCTTTTTTTTTTGTAGTATCTTTGGTATCAGGGTGACGGTGCCCTCATAGAATGAATTTGGGAGTGTTCCTTCCTCTGCAATATTTTGGAAGAGTTTGAGAAGGATGGGGGTTAGCTCTTCTCTAAATGGTTGATAGAATTCACCTGTGAGGCCATCTGGTCCTGGGCTTTTGTTTGTTGGAATATTCTTAATCACAGTTTCAATTTCATTACCTGTGATTGGTCTGTTCATATTTTCTGTTTCTTTATTTCTGTTTCTTCTTTCTTGGAAGATTATACCTTTCTAAAAATTTGTCCATTTTTTCCAGGTTGTCCATTTTATTAGCAGAAATTTGTTTTTAGTAGTCTCTTAGGATGCTTTGTATTTCTGTGGTGTCTGCTGTAACTTCTCCTTTTTCATTTCTAATTTTATTGATTTGAGTCCTCTCCCTCTTTTTCTTGATGAGTCTGGCTAATGGTTTATCAATTTTGTTTATCTTCTCAAAGAACCAGCTTTTAGTTTTATTGATCTTTGCTATTGTTTTCTTTGTTTCTATTTCATTTATTTCTGCTCTGATCTTTATGATTTCTCTCCTTCTGGTAACTTTGGGTTTTGTTTGTTCTTCTTTCTCTAGTTCCCTTAGGTGTAAGATTAGATTGTTTATATGAGATTTTTCTTGTTTTTTGAAGTAGGCTTGTATAGCTATAAACTTCCCTCTTAGAACTGCTTTTGCTGCATCCTATAGGTTTTGGATCGTCGTGTTTTCATTGTCATTTGTCTCTTGGTATTTTTTGACTTCGTCTTTGAATTCTTCAGTGATCTCTTGGTTATTTAGTAACGTATTGTTTAACCTCCATGTGTTTGTGTTTTTTATGGTTTTTTCCCTGTAATTCATTTCTAATCTCATAGCATTGTGGCCAGAAAAGATGATTGATATGATTTCAGTTTTCTTAAATTTACTGGGGCTTGATTTATGACTCAAGATATGATGTACCTTGGAGAATGTTCCGTGTGCACTTGAGAAGAAAGTGTAATTTGCTGTTTTTGGATGCAATGTCCTATAAATATCAATTAAATCTATCTGGTCTATTGTGTCATTTAAAGCTTATGTTTCCTTATTAATTTTCTGTTTGGATGATCTGTCCATTGGTGTAAGTGAGGTGTTAAAATCCCCCACTATTATTGTGTTACTGTCCATTTCCTCTTTTAGAGCTGTTAGCAGTTGCCTTATGTATTGAGGTGCTCCTATGTTGGGTGCATATATATTTATAATGGTTATATCTTCTTCTTGGATTGATCCCTTGATCATTATGTAGTGTCCTTCCTTGTCTCTTGTAACATTCTTTATTTTAAAGTCTATTTTATATGATATGAGTATAGCTACTCCAGCTTTCTTTTGATTTCCATTTGCATGGAATATCTTTTTCCATCCCCTCACTTTCAGTCTGTATGTTTCCCTAGGCCTGAAGTGGGTCTGTTGTAGATAACATATGTATGGGGTTTGTTTTTGTATCGATTCAGCAAGCCTGTGTCTTTTGGTTGGAGCATTTAATCCATTCACATTTAAGGTAATTATCAATATGTATGTTCCTATGACCATTTTCTTAATTGTTTTGGGTTTGTCTTTGTAGGTCCTTTTCTTCTCTTGTGTTTCCAACTTAGAGAAGTTCCCTTAGCATTTGTTGTAGAGCTGGTTTGGTGGTGCTGAATTCTCTTAGCTTTTGATTGTCTGTAAAGCTTTTGATTTCTCCATCAAATCTAAATGAGATCCTTGCCGGGTAGAGTAATCTTGGTTGTAGGTTCTTCCCTTTCATCACTTTAAATATGTCCTGCCACTCCCTTCTGGTTTGTAGAGTTTCTGCTGAGAAATCAGCTGTTAACCTTATGGGAATTCCCTTGTATGTTATTTGTCATTTTTCCCTTGATGCTTTCAATAATTTTTCTTTGTCATTAATTTTTGCCAATTTGATTATTATATGTCTCGGTGTGTTTCTCCTTGGGTTTATCCTGTATGGGACTCTCTGTGCTTCCTGGACTTGGGTGGCTATATCCTTTCCCATGTTAAGGAATTTTTCAACTATAATCTCTTCAAATATTTTCTAATTTTGTCCCAGAGGTCTCTTTGGCTATTGTCATTTCTTTTCATTCTTTTTTCTTTAGTCTGTTCCGCAGCAGTGAATTCTACCATTCTGTCTTCCAGGTCACTTATCCATTCTTCTGTCTCAGTTATTCTACTATTGATTCCTTGTAGTGTAGTTTTCATTTCAATTATTGTATTGTTCATCTCTGTTTGTTTGTTCTTTAATTCTTCTCGGTCTTTGTTAAGCATTTCTTCCATCTTCTCGATCTTTGCCTCCATTGTTTTCCGAGGTCCTGGATCATCTTCACTATCATTATTCAGAATTCTTTTTCTGGAAGGTTGCCTATCTCCACTTCATTTATTTGTTTTTCTGGGGTTTTATCTTGTTCCTTCATCTGGTACATAGCCCTCTGCCTTTTCCTCTTGTCTACCATTCTGTGAATGTGGTTTTTGTTTCACAGGCTGCAGGATTGTAGTTCTTCTTGTTTCTGCTGTCTACCCTCAATACACATATTTTAAATGATATTTTATAGTGTTTTATCAGGAACAAATGTCTAGAACTTCCTACTCTTTTTCATTCATCCCTTCTTTTATTACTAATTTTTTTCTTTCTCATTCCACTGTGCTAATTTATAGTTTAACACCTCCAATGAAAGACACACACTACTTTGATATGTGGTCTTTTTGTTTTTAGAAATGCCATTCTCCATGAGCCAGAATCTTTTGATTTGACTTCTGACAGTTGGTGCAGTTCTGTCCCTCTAGACCCCAGAATTATTTTCCTTTTCCATTGATGCATCTGAATTGAAGGAAGATACTATACACCCCTGAAGCCATCCCTTCTAAGATAAAAATATACCCAGTTTATTGTGTCATTTTGGGGATAATATTATTCTACCCTATTCATCTCACTCAGGATTCCCTTGAGTTTGTTACTGTCACTTGTAAAGTATGGAATCCCAAGCCGGAAAAAATTTGGATTTAGCATGCCCAGCACAGAGTACAGGGAGGCTGTAATCTCCTTTGTTTGAACCAGACAGCAACCTGAGATTAAATTACCGTTTTTAGCAACAGTGTCATGTTGTCAGTTCTTATTGAACTTGAAGCTAGATAAAACTTCACATTTTGCTTTTTCAGTAGAACGTCTATAAATCCTGTTTTTCCACTTTTTATTTATATAAAACCAACTGTTTGAACTAAATGTAGGAATTTATATTTGCTCCTGTGAAGTTACATCTTGTCTTATGCGTCTCATTTCTGCCTATTGAGATCATTTTGAATCCGATCTTTCCATCTACCATATTTATAGTTCCTCTTAGCTTTAAGGAACTCACAAACCTCATCATAGCATTTTATTTCATGAGCTCGCTATCAGCCTTCTATTTCCCTCTGGCTACCAATTCACCTTTCACCTTCACTTCACAATTACAGTAGGACATATATCATTTACCACCCCATGTACCTTTCTTTAAGGAATCATATTTTTCTCTTCTATAACACTGTAAACTTTAGCCAACCGCTTGTCCTCCACCAGAGAAAATATGATCTACATGGGTCAATTTGAATACTCTATTTCCAAGGCTACAGTGATGGGTTGTGATGGGGTACAAAACCTGCACAAGATCAGTCAGAATCCTCTTCAAGAGTTTCACTCAAATCAAATGTAAAATACACTTCCCTGGTATTGAGATCATATTAACTGGGAGAATGTGATCATCTACTTAGAATAAAACTGGAAACCTGTTGGCATTAAGAGAGGATAGAACAAATTCATAGTCACTGGCAGTCGTGGAAGAAAGAGGGTTGTGACAACTGGTGTGAACCTTTGGCTCCTACTATAACTAAGGCACAATTGTGCCCTAACATCCTTGTAATGTTAGTGAATTAATCCTGTTTTCATATGAACTACTTTGAGTTGGATGTTATATGTCTTTACTTTTTGTTGTTAATAATTAATAGTAAGAGTAATATATCTTCATTGTAAAAAATTACAAAGCATGGAAAAGCAAAATTTATATAACAGATATATAATACAATATTATAGATATAGATATATCTTTAAAATATTACTTCTAATCCCAACAAGCCCTGTGTAAACAAGTAAATTTTATTCATGGACTTTACTCTGCGGGGAGTCAGATAGTTGTCAGATGAGCAGACACTGCCAGTGGTGTAGTTCTGAGCTTCTAGAACCTAAAATTCTGGGTGAGCTTTGCACACAGCAAAGAATCACTTATGATTTTCCAACTTCACGCTGGTTCAAAAGCAGTTCACAGTCAGTAGAAACTCTACTTCGGATTTTGAACCTGACCTTTCCCTAGGCTGGTGATATACCATATGATATTCTCAGGATGCTGGGAGTGTCAGGGTCAGGGGTCCACGTCAGCCATGTGATCATGAGGGCAAACAACAGGTCCACTTATAACCATGATATTTGTCACTTTCAGTACAGTACTCAATCAATTCCAGGAGCTATTCAATATGTTATTATAATATGGCCTTTGTGTTAGGTGATTTTGCCCAACCGTAGGTTACTATAAGTGTTCTGAGAGCATTTAAGGTAAGCTGGGCTAAGCTATGATGTTCATTCAGTAGGTTAGGTGAATTCAATATATTTTCAATCTACAATACTTTCAACTTTTGATGGATTTATCAGGACATAACCCCACAGTAAATGAAGGAAGATCTGTATATTTTTGTAATTCCTTAGTCAAATAATTTTTTTCTTTCTTTTTTCCTAAAAACAAAATAACAAATACTCAAAACTCACTATTTCTAATTATTTTACTGCATTTTACTGTCATCTGTTTTCCTGAGGTTATTGGTATCTGCATCATGGAAACACTCTGTAGCAGGATGCTGTCATGCATCTCTTCCCAACTCTCATTCAGCGACTTGGGCGAGATGAGATCAGTCATGATGGGAGTATTTACACCATAGACACTGGCCAACACTACAAGCCCAGGCTCCTTCCCATGCACCTGCTTATGAATAGTTCATCAGCACACCAAGGAGTTGGGTAATAGGAAGTATTAAATGCTACTATGTACCATTTGGTCCTCATGCTTTAAATATGTTAACCTACTTAAATCTCACAATGAAACTGTGAGCTAGGGATTATTTTTATCCTCATTTTAAAGGTGAGAAAACAAAGGTACAAAAAAGTTAAATAACTTATCTAAGATAGCACAATTACTGAATTGCAAACTGACAGTATAAAAAAGTTCCATCTTTGTCATCTCTTAGCATGACATGAGAACATTTACAGCCCATGAGATAATAATGATATCTTACATTTTTAAAGTGTTGGGCAAAGATTTCTTTGGTATTTGATATTTGAAAAGGAGTCACCAAACCCCACAGAGTATACTCATGAAAGGCTTTTATTTCCTTCATTTTCCAACTGGAACGTTCTTAAAGGAACGAAGAACAAACTAAAGACTGTTTAGTAATTATCTTTAGTTCCTACTCTTTAGTAATTACCTTTAGTTCCTAAACACATAATCCTATAAAATTTAAGGTTTTTGTATCACTGAAATTTTCAGTATATTGTCAGACCATTTGTTTTGTATCAATGTCTTTGTTATTTGATGTTCATTTCAAATGTATATCTTGTTGTCTTTTTTACAATCTGAGTTCTTCATGATGGTAATTGTTCAAAAATGCCATTTCTTTGGACACTTTCCATTTTCCATTTTTCTTTCCCACTGAGATTATTCAGAATTATATAGTTAGATTTGGGGGATTTTTTTTGGTGAAATTTTTATGACACTTGGGTCACAGTCCTTCTCACATTTCCCTTTGGGTCATGACTTCCTTCTCTTAGATACTCAAATAATCTTTCCTAAAGTCTATGGCCTTTATGGGACTATAGCCCAATATTTCTTTCCTTTGTTTCACAAATATTAGGATGGCATTCTTCTTTTTTCTGCAGGTAACCATTATTCCTATAAATCCATACTTCATTCTTAGTAAAAATGAATTCTGAACTCTTTTCATTTTTGTTTCTTATATTGTCTAAAATTATCAACAAATTATTTCAAGTCTTTATTACATATTTTAATTTTTTCTGCATTTTTATTTCATATAGATACCACCTCATAGATACTTAAATATAAAGTATGGTCAGAAAATAATAAAAGAGTCAATTAACCTTGAATCTGAGTACTGGATCTATCTTTTACTAGGTTTAAAACTTTCAACAAATTAGCCTGAGCTTTATTACATTAGAAAAAATGATAAAGATTGCACTAGCTACTATTTAACTTTGTAGCAACATTACTCCTAAATGGCATAGTAAGCGTGGAGCTCTTGACATTATGCCTGACACATAGTAAGTACTCAAAAATATTGGTTTGTATACTTATAAGAAAATCTTTCTTATGAAGCTTGAAACATTCTTTAAATTCAGTAAAGAAGGTAGGGCTTCCCTGGTGGCGCAGCGGTTGAGAATCTGCCTGCCAATGCAGGGGACACGGGTTCGAGCCCTGGTCTGGGAAGATCCCACATACCGTGGAGCAACTAGACCCGTGAGCCACAACTACTGAGCCTGCGCGTCTGGAGCTCGTGCTCCGCAACAAGAGAGGCCGCGACAGTGAGAGGCCCGTGCACCGCGATGAAGAGTGGCTCCTGCTTGCCGCAACTAGAGAAAGCCCTCGAACAGAAACGAAGACCCAAACACAGCCAAAAAAAATAAAAAATAAAATAAATAAAGAAAGTATTTTAATATAAATGAAAATGAAAATGCAGTTCAATTCTTTCTTCCATGACAATGGAAGAGAGAGCTCTAGTCTTAACAGATGATAACCATGATTGTGTTGACTGATCATGATGACAACATACATAAAGTGCCTAAATTATATAACAGATTTTATGCACATACCCTGCCTACACTTATCTGCAAATCTGGAGTGTATGAACTAATTCTCTCACTTTACACATGGGGAAAATGGGGCTAATAAATTTAAGTGACTTGTCCAAGACCATCCGCTTGGTTGCAGATCTAAGGTTTATATTTAAGTTTGTCTGGTGCTATCCAGAACTGCGTATTTTTTCACCAGTAAAGAAATACAATCAGGGTTTATGGGAGATATTTCTGACATGGTATAAATACCCACTTTACAAAAAAATTGCCTGATGCTAAAGTCTCTTTCCACTATATTGTGCTAACTATTCCTAACTATACCTGGGAACCCAAATATTTTAAACTCAAGACTTAACTTCTAACTAGGCAAATTCACAAAAAGATGTAATATTCTCTAGATCCAAGTCTGTGCCACATTCATATATGGCCCATTGGAAATTTCATATTAAATCACACACATGGATAGATGGGTAGATGGATGGATAAGTAGATTTTTACTTCCAGCCTTTGGTACTTAGTAAAATTAAGAAAGTATGCCTTACCATCCTGGCTATATAAACATATAATTATGCAAATCATTTCCAACTCATCTGATGAGAAAACAGGAAAGAAAGTAGTCAGCAAAGAAAAAAGTGTCATCTCTTTTATGTATAGATACAATTTAAATTGATGTGATACTAGTCAAAACTTATTCATTAATCACTAGCACACTACACTAGATTTAAGTTGGATTAATTAGTTTGCTCTACTTATCACAAGTATAATTTCTCATATTACTTTTAATGACATTTTTAGGTTGTTAAATTGCCAGTGAATTTAGAACTTGAAATATCAACATTCTTTCAAAATGTTAATTTTGTTGATTTTGAAGGGAAATATTATACTGTGAAAAGAACATGGGGCCTGGGGTCTAAAGACCATGGATCAAATCCTGAATCTGACATTTACTCAATGTATTAGGTAAATTATTTCATTTCTATGACTTAGTTTTCTCTTTATTGAAATTGTGAAAAATGGTATTTCTAAAATGAGATAATGCAGATGAAAGTACTTTAGAAGCTATAAAGTATCCTGAAATGAAAAAAATACCCTTGTGATCATTTATGACCTAGAAAAAATTGAGCTGATGTTTAGCTTAGATGCTATTGAAATAAAACCAGAAATGACTTTCTGTAATCCTTTGATATCCAAATATGGCTTAGGTTCATGTGTCCATGTATAAGTAATTTGAAGGCAATAGGATAATTGGTAACTTTTGAAATTAAAAAAGAAAATTAGTAAAACAGTCAATATGAAACAAAAGGAACTTTTAGTGGGATGGATTTTTAAAAGAGTTAAGAATAAAATGCATAAAATAAATTATAGTGTCCCCTTTAAACACTTCTACGAATCACTGATAGTTTAATTATAAATTTACAAACTAAAATAGTAATAATTACTAACATTTATTGATTTCTTACTTTTTCAATCACTGTTATAATCGTTTTATACACATTCATTTCTTTACATCCTAGAACAACTCTATGTGTAAATGTAAATTATTATAATCCTCATTTTAGAGATGAAGAAAGAGATTAAGTAACTTATATAGGGATGTACAATGGTATTAATAGTCAACACTTATTGAGAATTTATACCCTAGAGACTATTTTGAGCACTACATAATATATATATAAATATAAATATAAATTCAGTTCTCACCACAGCACTATGAAGTAAGCACTATTAGTATTTCCATTTCACAGATGTGGCCCAGAAGAGTATACAATTTGCTTGAAATCGCATACTTTGTAAACCACAGATCAGCTGGCTCCAGAGGCCTCACTTAAGCACTAGGAGGAGCAGTTCTTGGTTTGTCTTATAGCTACAAAGTGATAACCTCAGGGTAAAAGCTGGGCAGGCTGCTCTGTGTGCAGTTCTCTTCCACCACACCATGTGTATTTACCAAGGCCCACAGGACACCATGCTCCTAGCAGAGATGAGCCTCTGCTCTCTAGAGCATCACAACAAATGGGAGAGACTGATTTCTTAGAACATTTATTCTGCCTCTATGTTGTGAGATTTTTGCACCATACATTTTGTGTAAGTTCAAGTACTTTGGTCCTTTGCTATCTGAGTTTTACTTTTAGCGATTCCCAAATTCTTACAAATATCTGTCTTTGCTCTCTTCCTCATCATAGTCATCTCAAGCATTTCTGGAATCCTGCTACTTGGGAGGAGCTGTGTGCACACAGTGTACTCACATTATTACATCTGGTTCTCCCCACTGCACAGTGAGGGACAGGCAGAGAGCATGCGGGTCCCTGTCCTCCCTCTCTGGTGCATGACAGAGATTGCAGTCCTGGTGGATTCTAATACGGTGGCAGCAGACTGCAAGCAGAGAGGTTACAGACACATGACATCGGTGCTGGTTACTGATCGGGTCCCCTGGTGAAGCCAGTCATATTTCCTTCTCCATTTACAGGTAAGAGGTCTGAGGCTCAGTGAGGGTGAGTGATGTGGCCAAGTCAGGCTAAGGCAGGATAAACCCAAGAACTGAAGTCACTGTACTCCCAGCGACCTACCAGGATACCCCTGATACCCACCAGGGTTCTTGCCCTCCTTAATCAATAGAAATTGACAAGAGGCCAGACAAGAAATTGGGACCCTTTATTGGGACCCTTGTGGCTGCAGGACGGGGTGAAAACAAGTAACAAGCTCCCTTGCTCGCTTCCCAAGGGGACAAGCTTGTTCCTTATGTGGGGTGAGGGAAGGGGTGTGTCTAGGGGTCAGGCCAGAGGGGTGGCTTAGGTGGTTTGCCCACCCCTTAGGTGATGTTGAGTGCAGGGATCATGCACAGTACCCTGCTTTTGCTCCAAGCACCTCAGAAGTGGCAGTTGGGTTTTTTGTATCTTTTGTCCAGTTTTTGCCCCAACTGCGCATGTATGCAGTGTTTTTTAGTCCCTATAGTTTCTTTGTATTTTGTTGCTCATGCATGCAGCTATTTTTAGTCCCTACAGTTTCTTTGGAGACGTTTGTCCAGGTACAAGCGCTGCAGCAAAGGGGCCCAGGTCCCATCCTGTCTCACCCTCATTCTCTCTCACTTTGGGTAGAGCAATTTGTGTTTAACAGTTTACTAGAGAAGATATCTGTAACTTCTAAATCCAAGTATATACAGAAAGTTACTCTGAAACATATCCAGCTGAATATAACTTTTGTGGGTTTTATTTCCCTCAGGAAAGGTTATGATAACTCATTTTTAAAATCTTTATTGAGATATAATTAATATACAAATATTTCACATATTTAATGTACACATTTTTATGAGTTTAGACATATATACACATCTATGATACCCTCACTACAATCAAGGTATTAAACATACCCATCAGTTCCAGAAATTTCCTTGGGTCCTTTTGTGGGACACTTGTTGGCTGCAGCCACAAGGGTTGTTGAGGAGGTCGTAAATTTGCATAGCGAGAAAGCCTGCTGGGATGGCAAGGCCCAGACCTTCACTTCTTCCCTTTGTAGTTCTATATTAGCAAAACTTCTTTGATAAATTATGTCCACTAACAGGAAAGGGAACCAAGAAAACTCAACATGAAGGAAGGTGTGTTAATCGGGACTGGGGTCCTGAGCTCCATAGCAGCCGTCTACAGCTGTCTGTGGGGATGAGCTTTCTGTATAACAAACCCTGCCAAAGCTTAGAGGCTTAAGGCTGCAATCACTTGGTCTTCCAGCTTTTCTCAGTGGATAGCTGGCCCTCATTTGGGCCACCATGACCCTCCTCTAGACTTATTATTGTTTCTGCCTTGGAGGATATTCGTTCTCCCCAGCTGCAGGGGTATTATTCTCATTTCACAGAGGGGAAAACTGAGGGTGTGGTGGATAAAGGTTGTTGACCTGCCCAGACTATATAGCTAGTAGTGTAGTCAGAAGGCTGTAAAATCGGAACTGATTCTGATTCTTGTCTCAAACCTGTTCTGTCCACTTCGTGTGATGTTAGTCTCCTTTCCTCAGTTTTTCTGCTACTGGTTAAGCCACCATCATCCTGGCTATTTGAACAGTTTCATCCACCCTGTATTTATTGAGAGTATGCTAAGTACCAGGCATTGTGCTGGGTGCTGGGGGCTCGGTGTTGAATGGTCCAGACATGACTGCATGCTCATGGAGTTTACAATCTAATGGGGAGGGGTTTGGGAGACAGACATTGATTACATAACATAAATAAGAATAAAATTTCAAACGAACACACAAAAGACAGCAATCACTTTTTACTGCTTATGAGTCTGTGGTTAGTCATGTGGTTCTGCTGATCTGGGCCAGGCATGGCTGATCTTACCTTGGGCTTCTCTGATGGGCTGGCTAGGGAGTAGTTCATCCTGGAGACCTCAACTCACTATCAAGTCTGGTGATGGGGGTGCCATCCCGCTCTTCATTCAGCTGGCTGCCCTGGGTTTGTTCAAATGGCAGCAGCAGGATCCTAAGAGAATGAGAAGAAGGCTGAAAGGTCCTCGGAGGCTTAGGTTTCGAGCTGCTGTAGTATCACTTCTGCCATCTTCTGTTGGTCAAATCAAGAGACAAGACCGTCCCAGATCAAGAGGTAGGATAATAAACTCATTTCTTGCTGGGAGGAACTGCAAAGCCACACATCAAATGGCAAAGGATTTGGGAAGTGTAGGAAATTCCCTTATTTTTTGAAGTACCTTACTATAGTTGGCATGACTTAGAAACAATGGCTGTGCAAGTCCCTTTTGATGAAAAAGCTGTAACCTCAGGAACTAAAATGTGTGAAGCACATAGAAATCTGTGAAAAATGACTTTTCAGGGAGAGTTTTCAGCAATGCCCCAATGAAGCTTTGGCAGAGGCAAAAACAGTGAAACAAACCCTCCAATTTCCACTTCAGCTAGTATTTGATGAAGTACCAGGGGCAACATGATTGACCCTTTTTGACTGAACAGCTCTGAGTTCTTTGGATAATTCAAGTCCAAGGAGGGCTTCATGAGAGATCTGGATGTTTTGACATAATCCGAGAAATAGATGCCAGAGCAATTAATTTGAAAAACAAAAATGGTTTGACAATATTCATACCCCACAGTTAGTACAGCTGCTTATATCGGAGATACAAGTGTTTGAGATTTGGATATTTGCCAATGATTTTCCCTTGAAATTATACCTCAGCATATTCTTCCACTTTCTCCCATCACATCCTCTTTCCTGCCACATAAAGTTTATCATCTCTTAATTTCTTAATTCCTATTTTTATGGTTTTAGCATAAACTTACAGATATAATGCTACAAAGTTGACAGACACATTTAACTATGTTTAAGTTGTTCAATCTTAAAATCTAATTAAGTATCTATGACCTTACATTTTATATTTTACCTAGGCACAAAGTGAATGCTCACAGAATACAGTTATGTTTGACTGAAGGTCAAAGTAGTTTTTTAAAAGGTAGATTAATAGTTTCTAAAAATAATAAAAAGCTAAAGTAATATGACATGGGGTCAATGGCTACTTTTTAGTTTTATTACTTTAAAACTTATTTTATGAAAATAGTACATATTATGGAGTATTTGGGAAAGGGTAGAAAAAACACAAAGAAGAGAATTGAAATTAACCATAATCAAACACTCAGAAAGCTGCAATTAATATTTTGATGTTAATAACATCCTTTACAAAGGATATTTCATTTTCTAAAAATAGTACATCTGTGGCAGAGTAATTTCTTAGGATCTCTTGCACGTATGTGTAGGCTGTGGGTCTAGTTCTGGATGATGGATGTGGTGACAAAGAACATGTCTCACCTTCTGGTCAAGCCAACTAAGAGCTGGTGCAGCTCCTTCACTTCTCCATTCTTAGCCATGATGACCTTGGAGACCACAGAAGCCACTGAATATGTCTTCAAGATGAAGGAGGGCTCCCTGCCCTGCATCAGCCTCTATGTGTATGAGTAATACAAGATTTCAAGCTCTATCTTTGACTGCAAAATGGGCAATCCTATCCTGATAAATGCCATTTCATGAAAGTTTGATCAGTCTACGTATCAACCTTGTATTTTGGCTATTTTCACTGAACATTATATACAAATGTATACAGTGAGATATATATTATATAACATATAATAATATAATATGGCATATGTAGTATATATATCCCATGTTATAAAACTATTATTATTACTTGCATGTATATTATTCTATGAATAGAATATATTCATATTCTATTCCATGTATATTATTACATGTATATTATTCTATGAATAGAATAGAATAATATACATGTAATAATAGTAGTAAAACGATATATATATACATATACTGCTATTTATGGTCATTTAAATTATTATTTTACTACTGTTATAATTATACTACTGTTTATGTACATATATACATATTCATTTATATATATACATACATGTCATATATATGTAAATAGATATTAATATAATAATGTATATATTATTTATATATATCCTATTTTATTACAGGCATTCAAACATATGAATATCACATATATTTTATTATTGAGCATATAAGTGGATACATTTTAAGTGTCACTTAGCCTATATATTGCCAGACTACATAATCATATCCTCTGAAGCTAGGAAATTCATGCTTAGTTTCTTCTTTTCTGTAGAAAGACTGTATTTTTTAATGTCCCCCAAGGATGACCAAAGTGAGTTTCACATGTACTATATAGTCTTTTTTATTAAGTCAAACTATTACAAGCATGCTCTTCATATTTAGTTGAAAGCTCTTTATTATTTTTCAGTAATGCTGTAATAGATGGACAAAAATGTCACTTTGTTTTTGTTGATAATTAGATTAAGTGATACTCTATCAGATTCAGAATGTAAAACACTGCATTTTAATTTGCACACTACTCCAGCTGTAAAATTTTTAACATCTTATTTATTAATTTGAATTCTTCATTTCATCAAAAAGAAGCTATGGAGGAAAGGAACACAGCTAGTCCATAGTAAAGTTGTACAGTAAAAAAATGCTCTTTCTGAATCCATAGTGTGTTTCCAGTTATATAT
This sequence comes from Balaenoptera physalus, assembly GCF_965194825.1. Lineage (NCBI taxonomy): Eukaryota > Metazoa > Chordata > Mammalia > Artiodactyla > Balaenopteridae > Balaenoptera > Balaenoptera physalus. Next base: position 46,110,797 of record NC_138896.1, on the reverse strand, counting down.
GCCAGTATCTATATTTCATATAAGCTTGTATATATTGTACTTTTTCCAGTATTCAAGAAAACAAGGTAATTTTAAGTGTCTTGTTTTTAGTTTTTTTCTTTGTAGCATTGATCCATGATTCTCTTAACTATATAACAGAAAATTTTGTAAACTAAGGAGCAGAAATAACTATATGTTAGAGCCCAAAGGACACTGAGGCTGATGATTTACTCTTTCAGTTACAATAACTTCTTGCAAGTTACCTCCCACTGCATCTGCCTTGGTATTTATGGCTCAGACAGTTTATGATAGGGCTTAGTCTTTCCCCAGAAGCAGACCAGCAAAAGAAGAAAGATTTAACCTAAAAAGTTTCCTGGACAAGAAATGTGGATTATTCCATCATTAAAGCAAACTCATTTACATTCAAGGAGCCATAATTTTTCAAAGACAGGTTTATTTTTGTTCTACTTTAATATAAGGAAGTTCAGAGATTTGCCAGTTTCCACAGCATGTGTCTAGTTATATAACAAATAAGCATGAACTCAAGACTGCTATGGTAACTATTTCTACATTCTTTAAATGTAGAAATTTCAGAAAGAAGTACATCCACAAGAAGTGTACAGATATGTCATAATGCGTGGCTCATTGTTCTACCTGGCAAAATCACTGTGACATAAAGAGTTAGGTGATATATCATAATAAGCTAAAAGAGTATGAGCCAGTAAGGTATTCATGAAGACCTCAAAATTTGTAGCAATCCTATTCAAACAAAGTTTCCATTGCTTCGATATCTATCTCAAGCACTGAAGGATGTCTTGTACTGTCATCCTGCAGTGTAACTGTTATTATGACATTTCACCCTGATGATGGTCCTGTGATATTTCACTTGGCCTAAGATGAGCCAAAAAGACGTAGTTTGAAAGGTGGAGATCAGTGAAGTAATTTCTGGGCAGGAAGAGGGAAAATCAAACAGGGCAAACTCCAAGAGCTAAGCCAATAATTTTAGGGGTATGGTTATCAGGCTGACCTTGCTGATAATGTACATTAACTCACCACCCAAGAGGAGGAACAGTCTGGAGAAATGAATCATTTTTTAGTTCTTCCTGAATTTTTAATTTATTATTTAATTTTAACATGTGATTAATTCATGCAATACTAGATATACAAAATACCCTCAAATATTAAAAAGAAGAGTCCAAACTACTTGTAATTCTGCTTTAATCCTTGACAAAAGGAGTAGAACAAATTTAAGATTAAATACTAAACAAATCTCTCATTCTTCATCTGCCCCCAGTTATGGAGACCAAATATTAATGTTTTCATCTAGTATATGTCAGACTTGCACTAGCTTTTCAGAAAATAAATAAGGAGATTGTAGGCATTCTTTTCATGAGAACTTAAAAAGTTATTTCCCAGGGCTTCCAACCTGGTAAATGTCCTGCACTGCCCAGCTCTTGACTGAAATATTTGTTTTGAGTGGCCTCAAAAGTATTTTTGAAGCAAGTAGAGTAATAAATAATTGATAGACATAAATTTATATGAAAACAAACAGACATACTGATATACAGATAAATAGATAAAGCACAGAAGCATAAAGCATATAATACCTTGGAAGAGTCAAAATTTTAAAAATCTGCAATTTATATCCATTATTGTGATACTTGTAGATAAATCATCTTGAGTTTGAAAATTATGTTTTCTAAAAGCATACAAAACTCCCTGTAAGTCAGATTTCCAAATATACTTTTCCTTACATGTCATTAGCCAAGAGTAGATCTTGATCTGTTACTTATATCTTTAGAGGCACTTAACCAATTGATTCATCCCTAAAAGCAGTGCACTCAAGTGTGTTTAATGTGGTTGCATTTGAGAGAATCATTCTTTGGTCAAAAAACAAATGTTACTATTAAAAAGTAGGTATCGTCTACTTGAAATATTTTACTCTAAATATAAAATACTTGCATACTGTGTCATGCTCACAAGTAATAATTTCATGTACTTTATTAATCAGAAAAATTTTGTGTTTTCAACAGTTTAATGTTCTTTGGTCGCTCCAATAAAGTTGGTAGGAAAACAGCCTACAGCAGGCCTAAGGATCTTTTCCATAAAGAGTGCTCAATAAATACGTTAGTGTTAATAGTTTTATAATTGGCAGAGAAACACAATTTCAATCAGCTGTTATCAAAGCTATGGATTCCTCAAAAAGCTATACTTCTTTTTAAAAAAGGCAGTTTTTCAATTCTGCTCGTAATTCTTTTAAAAACACATCATTTCTTAATTTTGTTTATATTACCTCTTTATGCAGAAAAGCAAGACACGTTACCCTGAGTAAAATTCTATTGAGAATTAACATTAATTGAGTGCTTTAGTATGTTATCCCCCCTTTTACCTGCACACCTGAAAGTAAGTCATGCTAGAAAATGTTTTTAATTTTTCAATTTTAGCACTTAAAGCTTAAACAAAATTTATTAGGTTTTGAAAACGCCTTCCCTCGTGATGATATGTTAGCAATTAAGCAGGTAAGGAAGAACAAGAAGCCAATCATGGCCACTGGAAAGAGATATTTATAATGTTGTGCTCACAATAACTTATGTGAAATTTCATAAAAATATGTCTTTCTTGGTTTGTAAAATTAGTCGAGTACACTAAGGGTTTAAAAAAAGATAAGTGAGCCAAAATATTTTTAAAGGAAAAGTTATTTTAGAAAGTTTTGAAAAATCTCAAAAAGTCTTCTAAAAATTTTCCTCATTACATACAATATCAGATTTAATTTCAATACAAATTTATATTTCAAAAGAGTGAGGGATATCAGCAGGATAGTGGTGTAGGAAGCTTCAGGCTCACATTCCCCTGCAGAAATACCGATTTAACAACAACATATGGCCCAAATTGCCTTTGTGAGAACTCCAGAAACCAGGTAAGAGGTCGCAGCACCCTAGGTGAATGCAAAGCCAGAAAGAACTGGATAGAAGCCAGTAAGAAAGTTCCTTGCATTTGCCCACCATGGTCCATCCCGCTGCCTGCACAACACAGCCTGATTTGGAGAAAACTTCCGCATCCCAGGCTCCTCCCTCCACTCGGGAGAGAAAAAGAAGAGTGGACTGTGAGTCTACTGTTCTGGTTTTCAGAGGGCTGCCCAAGGGAAGGGTCTCGTCATGCTTGACTCCAAACACCGATATGATTGGCAGTTCGGTGCCAGACTGAGGGCCTCTGTGACACGATCAGAAAGACTGTCTTACTACAGATAGACACCAGGGGGAGCAAGAGCTTACAGGATCCGGAGAAGAAGGGGTTAAACTTTAACTGGGAAATTATTGCACAAGCCCAGAAAAGATACGCTTCAGAAAAGGTTTTAGACACTCCCCAAATCCCCAGCCAGGCTTATTAGTGAAGGTCTTCCCCCGTATGAAGACAGTAAAGACAGAGAGGTGTGGCTGTTTGTTTGCTTCTAATTAAAAAAAAATTTTTAAAGACTTTATTTCTTTTAGAGTAGATTTAGGGTCACAGCAAAATTGAGGGAAGGTAGAGAGATTTCCCGTATATCCCTGCCCCTGCAAATGCATAGTCTCCCCGCTTATCCACATCCCCCACCAGAGTGGTACACTTATTAAAATTGATGAACCTACAATGAGTCATCATAATCACCTAAAGTCCATTATTTACATTATGGTTCACTCTTGCTGTTTTACATTCTGTGGGTTTGGACAAATGTATTAATGACAAGTATTAATAATTACAGTATCCTACAGATATTTTCAGTACCCTAAAAATTATCTGTGCTCTATCCATCCTCTCCCCCAAACTGTGACAACCACTAATTTTTTTTTTACTGTCTCTGTAGTTTGCTTTCTCCAGAATGTCACATAGGAATCTTATAGTACATAGCTTTTTCAGATTGGCTTCTTTCACTTAGGAATATGCATTTAAAGTTCCTCCATGTCTTTTCATGGCTTGGTAGCCCATTTCTTTTTAGTGCTGAATAATATTCCATTGTCTGGATATACAACAGTTTATTTATCATTCAGGGACATCTTGGTTGCTTCCAAATTTTGGCAATTATGAGTAAATATGCTATAAATATCATTGTGCAGGTTTTTGTGTGGACATAAGTTTTCAGATCTTTGGGTAAATACCAAGAAGTGTGATTGCTGGATAATATGGTAAAAATATGTTTATTTTTGTAAAAAACTGCCAAACTGCCTACAAAGTGGCTGCACCATTTTGCATTCTTACCAATGATGAATGAGAGTTCCTGTTGCTCCACATCCTTGCCAGCGTTTGGTGTTGTCAGTGTTCTGGATTTTGGCCAATCTAATAGGTGCATAATGGTATCTCATTGTTTTGATTTGCATTTCCCTGATGACATATGACATGCAGCACCTTTTCATATGCTTATTTGCCATCTCTGTATCTTCTTTGGAGAGGTGTCTGATAAGTCTCTTGGCCCATTTTTTAATTGGGTTGTTTGTGTTCTTATTGAGTTTTGAGTTCTTTGAACTTTTGGATAACAGTCTTTTATCAGATGTTTCTCTGCAAATATTTTCTCCGGGTATATGGCTTATCTTCTCATTCTCTTGGCATTACCTTTCACAGAGCAGAAGTTTTTAATTTTAATAAAATCCAACTTACCAGTTATTTTTTTTTAATGGATAATGCCATGGACATTGTGTTACCATACCCAAGGTCATTTAGGTTTTCTCATCTCTTATCTTCTAGGACTTTTATTTTGCATCTACGTATTAGGTCTGTTATTTTACATTTAGGCCTGTGATCCATTTTGAGTTATTTTCTGTGAAGGCTATAAGGTCAATGTCTAGATTCATTTTTTAAAATGTGGAAGTCCATCAATTCCAGCACCATTTGTTGAAAAGACTAGCTTTCCTCCATTGCTTTTGCTTCTTATTGAAGATCATTTGCCTGTATTTATGTGGGTCTATTTCTGGGCTCTCTGTTGTGTTGCATTGATTTGTCTATTACTCTGCCAATACCACACTGCCTTGATTACTGTAACTTTATAGTAAGTCTTGAAGTCAAATAACATCAGTCTCCCAACTTCATTTTTCTTCAATATTATCTTGGCTATTCTAGATTTTATGCCTCATCATATAAACTTTAGAATCAATTTGTATATATTCTTAAAATAGCTTGCTGAGATTTTTATTGGGGGAAAGAACTAACATCTTGACAATACTAAGTCTTCCTATCCATTTATTTAGGTCTTCTTTTATTTCTTTTATCAGTGTTTTATAGTTTTTCTCATATAGATCTTGTACATATTTTGTTAGATTTACACCTAAGTATTTCATTTTTTTGGTTGCAAATGTAAATGTATTGTGTTTTTAATTTTAAGTTACACTTGTTCATTACTGGTATATAGGAAAGCAATTGGTGTTTTTCCATTATGAATCCTAATTTATTTTTTAACTTTTTATTTTATATTGGAGTTTAGTTGATTAACAATGTTTTTAGTTGCAGGTGTACAGCTAAATGATTCAGTTATACATATACATGTATCTATTCTTTTTCAAATTCTTTCCCATTTAGGTTGTTACATAATATTGAGCAGAGTTACCTGTGCTATGGTCCTTGTTGGTTATCTATTTTATATATAGTACTGTGTACATATCAATCCTAAACTCCCAATCCAAATTCAGTTGACTTTTGTATGTCAACTTTGTATCCTGCAACTTTGCTATAATCACATCTGTTTTTTCAAATGCCCAAATCTCAACAAAAGATCACAAGGTATACAAAGAAACTGGGGAAAGTGGCCCATTCAAACTTACAAAATAAATCTCTAGAAACTGACCATGAAGAAACAGAGATCTATGAATACTTCACAATGAATTCAAATAACAGTCTTAAAGATGCTCAATAAGCTAAATAGAACATAGACAACTAAATACAATCAGGATAACAGTGAAAAAAATGGGAATATCAGGAGAGATAGAAACTGTAAAAAAGAACCAAATAGAAATTCTGGTGCTAAGGAATACAATAACTTAATTGACATATTCACTAGAGAGGTTCTGCAGTAGATTTTATCAAGCAGAGAAAAGAATCAGAGAACTTAAAGATAGGTCACTTGATATTATTGAATCAGAGATGCTAAAAGAAAAAAAATGAAGTCAAAAGAGCATAAGTATTATGAGACATTATCAGGAAAACCAATATATGCCTTATGCAAGTCTCAGAAGGAGAAGAGAATTAGCAAGGAGCAGAGAGCCTATTTGAAGAAATAATGATCAAAAACTTCCCAGATTTGAGGAAGGAAATGGACATGCAAATTAAAGAAGCTCTATGAATTCCAACTAACATAAATCCAAAGAGACTCACACCAACACATTACAATCAAACTGCCAAATCACAGATAAATAGATCTTGAAAGCAGCAAGAGAAAAGTGATTCATTACATACAAAGGAGCTTCTATAAGATTATCAAAGCAGAAATCTTTCAGACCAGAAGGGAATGGGTTGATATATTCAAAATGCTGAAAGATAAAAAAAAAAAAAAAAAAAAAAAAAAAAAAAAAAAAAAAAAAAAAAAAAAAAAAAAACACACAAGAATACTGTATCCAGCAAACTGTCCTTCAAAAATGAAGGACATTTGCATTTCCCTGGTGATTAGTGATGTTGAACTCCTTTTCTATACCTGTTAGCCATTTGTATGTCTTCTTTGGAGAAATGTCTGTTCAGGTCCTTTGTGCATTATTAAATCAGGTTATTTATTTTTTTGTTATTGAGTTGTAAGAGTTGCTTATATATTTGGATAGTAACATCTTATCAGGTACATATTTGCAAATATTTTCTTCCATTTTTTTCATGCTGTTGATATTTCTTTTACTGTGCAGATTTTAAATTTGATACAATCCCACTTGTTTATTTTGCTTTTGTTTCATGTGTTTATGGGGTCATATCCAGAAAAAAAACATTGCCTAGACCAATGCCAAGAAGACTTTACCCAACGTTTTATTCTGGTAGTTTTACAGTTTCACATCTTACATTTAAGTTGTTAAGCCATTTTGAGTTGATTTTTGTAAATGGTGTGAGATAAGGATCCAATTTAATTCTGCATATCGTTTTGTCAACACCATTTATTGAAAAGACTATGCTTTTTCCATTGTATGTTCTTGGCAACCTTGTTAATGACTATTATCAAAAAGACAAAAGGTAACAAGTGTTTGTACCCTATTGGTAGGAAAGTAAGTTGGTATAACCATTACAAAAACACTATGGAAGTTCTTCAAGAAATTAAATATAGAGCTACCTTATAATCCAACAGTCCACTTTTGGTTATAATTTTTTCTAAAAAATGAAATTACGATCTTAAAGAGATATTTGCACTCCCATATTCATTGCAGCATTATTCACAATAGCCAAGATCTGGAAACAACCTAAATATATGCCAATGGACAAATAAATGTTGATAAACAAATATGTGTTGATAGACAAACACCTTTAATATGTGTTGATGGAGATATATATTCACATTTTATTTATATAGAAAATAAATACCAAGGACCGGGAAAAAGAGAGACTAGGGAGATGTTGATCAAAGGATATAAAGTTTCAGTTATGCAGGATGAATAATTTCTGAGCATCTAATATACAGCAATGTACCTATAGTTAACAATACTTCATTTTATACCTGAAATTTGAAAAGAGAGTAAATCTTAGGTATTCTCACTACATACATACTAAAATGATAACTATGTGACATGATGGATATATTCATTAACTTGAGTGTGGTGGTGATCTCACAATGTATTCATATCAAGTCATACACCTTAAATATATACAATTTTTATTTGTCAACTATACCTTCATAAAGCTGGAAAAAAATGGAGACATTAATACTTTCCCAGATAAACAAAAGCTGAGGGTATTTATCACCACATAAGAAATGCTAACGGGATCCCTTCAAGTTGGAACAAAAAGATACTAGACAGCAACATGAAAGCATATGAAATTATAAGGCCATCTGGTAAAGATAAATATATAGACAGGTCAATAATCCTGTAGTATTGTAATGTTGGTAGTTAAATCACTTTTTATTCTGTATATAATTTAGAAGATAAAAACATAAAAGTAGCTATAGATCCATGTTAATGTTACACAATATAAATAGATGTAATTTGTGAAATCAGTAAATAAAGTGGAGGGCAGAGGCAAAAAAAGGAATAAAGTTTTTTATGCAATTGAAGTTAAGTTGGTATCAATTTAAAATAGATTATATAACCTTAAGATATTCTATGTAATCTTCATGGTAAACACAAAGAAAACACCTGTAGAACATACACAAAAGGAAATGGGAAAGGAATCAAAACATATCAAAAAGAAATCAATGAAATGCAAAAAACTTTCAGAAAGAGAGGAAAAGAACAAAAAAGCTACATACATAAAATAGAAACTAAATGGGATTGCTGGATCATAAGGTGATTCTATTTTAAGATTTTGGGGAACCTCTATGCTGTTTTCCAAAGTGGTTATACCATTTTACATTCCCACCTAGAGTACACAGACTTCTAATTTCCCCACCTCCTCCCAACACTTGTTATTTTGTGTATTTTTGGTAGTAGCCATGTTCTTAATGGGTGTGAAGTAATATCTCGCTGTAGTTTTAACTTACATTTATCTAATAATTAGTTAAGTTGAGCATCTTTTTATATGCTTTCTGGAAAATTGTACATCATCTTTGGAGAAATCTCTATTCAAGTCCTTTGCCCGTTTTTAAATCGGATTATTTGGTTTTTGGTTGTTGAGTTGTAGGAGTTATTTATATATTATATATATATATATATTAACTCCTTATCAGATAAATGATTTGCAAATATTTTCTCCCAGTCTGTAGATTGTCTTTTCCTTTCCACTTTGTTGACTGTTTTCTGTGATGCACAGAAGTTTCATGTAGTCCTGTCTATTTTTGCTTTTCTTGCCTGTGCCTTATGCTTTATATTCAAGGAATCATTGTCAAAACCAGTGTCCTGAAGAGTTTTACCCACATTTTCTTCTAAGACTTTCATAGTTTTAGGTGTTATGTTTAGGTCTTTAATCAATGTTAATTTTTCTGTGGTGTAAGATAAGTGTCCAGCTTCATCCTTGTGCATGTTGGATATCCAGCTGCCAGCACCAGTTTGCAAGATGAAAAAGTTCTAGAGATCTGTTGCATTGCTATATGAATATAGTTAATATCACTAAACTGTACTGAACTGTACAATTTAAAATAGTTAAGGTGGTAAATTGTATGTGATATGTTTTTCACCACAATTTGTTAAAAAATTAAAAACGTGGTTTTTAACTACAATATTTGCTGTTCACCTTTGCCTCCAGGAAGCCATATAATTTGCACAATGTTGTTCTCTAGACAGATAATTTTATAAGACCCATGGGGGTCCTTTTCAGACCATGTGTGAGGTCAAAATTATTTTTGAGTATACTAAGATGTTATTTGCCTTTTATATATTTTTATTCTGTTTCATGTACACAGTGCAGGCCACATGACAAATCCATAACTATTTGGAAAAGCTATTAAAATATTTTTCTTTTTTTCAATTACATGTGTATACAAAGCCGGAATTTCTTCACATATTTCCACCAAACAACATATTGTACTACAATGAATGTAAAGGAGATATGAGAATCCAACATCTTCTTTTAAGCTAGACATTAAAGAAAGTATACAAAAATGTAAAACAATGCCACTTTTACCTTGATAGAATTTGGGGAAAATATTTCTCTTTATTTTTAAAAATAAACAGCCTCTTCAATAAGTGGTGCTGGGAAAACTGGACAGCTACATGTAAAATGATGAAATTAGAACACTCCTTAACACCATACACAAAAATAAACTCAAAATGGATTAGAGACCTAAATGTAAGACCAGACACTATAAAACTCTTAGAGGAAAACATAGGAAGAACACTATTTGACATAAATCACAGCAAGATCTTTTTTGATCCACCTCCTAGAGTAATGGAAATAAAAGCAAAAATAAACAAATGGGACCTAATGAAACTTCAAAGCTTTTGCACAGCAAAGGAAACCATAAACAAGACGAAAAGACAACCCTCAGAATGGGAGAAAATATTTGCAAACGAATCAACGGACAAAGGATTAATCTCCAAAATATATAAACAGCTCATTCAGCTCAATATTAAAGAAACAAACAACCCAATCCAAAAATGGGCAGACGACCTAAATAGATATTTCTCCAAAGAAGACATACAGATGGCCAAGAAACACATGAAAAGATGCTCAGCATCACTAATTATTAGAGAAATGCAAATCAAAACTACAATGAGGTATCACCTCACACCAGTTAGAAGGGGCATCATCAGAAAATCTACAAGCAACAAATGCTGGAGAGGGTGTGGAGAAAAGGGAACCCTCTTGCACTGTTGGTGGGAATGTAAATTGATACAGCCACTATGGAGAACAATATGGAGGCTCCTTAAAAAACTAAAAATAGAATCACCATATGATCCAGCAATCCCACTACTGGGCATATACCCAGAGAAAACCGTAATTCAAAAAGACACATGCACCCCAATGTTCATTGCAGCACTATTTACAATAGCCAGGTCATGGAAGCAACCTAAATGCCCATCGACAGACCAATGGATAAAGAAGAAGTGGTACATATATACAATGGAATATTACTCAGCCATAAAAAGGAATGAAATTGAGTCATTTGTTGAGACGTGGATGGATCTAGAGACTGTCATACAGAGTGAAGTAAGTCAGAAAGAGAAAAACAAATATCGTATATTAACGCATGTATGTGGAACCTAGAAAAATGGTACAGATGAACCAGTTTGCAGGGCAGAAGTTGAGACACAGATGTAGAGAACAAACGTATGGACACCAAGGGGGGAAAACCGCGGTGGGGTGGGGATGGTGGTCCGCTGAATTGGGCAATTGGGATTGACATGTATACACTGATGTGTATAAAATTGATGACTGATTAAAAAAAAATAATCAAAAAAATAATAATAAATAAATGAATAGTCATTTTGCATTAAAAATATATTGTTTATATCACCATGTATAGTATTTATTATTGTCATCTAAAAATGAATTAATGTTACAAAACAATGTGAATATACTTCACAATAGTAAACTTCACACTCAAAAGTGGTTAAGTCTATAAGTTTTATGTTGTGTCTTTTACCACAATTAGACATTAAAAATGATTAATAAGTATTTTAAAGTGACAGTTTTAATTTCTAGTAGTATGAACATCAATAATAGATATAATCCACATAAACAGAACACTCCTTGAAGCCCTCAGTAAGTTTTGAGTGGGACTGTATCCTGAGACCACAAATCTGAGAAACGCTGCTCTCAACACCCTGAGAAACGCTGCTCTCGACACCCCTGCTGTGTTAACTATTATTAAATTAGAATTAAAATCTATCGCAAAAATGGATAAAGGCTCAGTTCCTTCAAAAAATTTAACAATAATTTAACAAATGAATAATTTAACAAATGAAAATTGACTTTTTTTTTTAACTGATCAATTCAGCTTTGTAAACAAGGCTGCAGCAGCTGTGATGGCAGCAACAAAAATAGCTGGGATGCTCAGCACCCCAGAGTGAGTGTGGCCATCATCCCACTGCACAACTCAAGTGTTTCTCATGTGTTTATAAAGTGCGATGCCCACTGAGTCTTCATGGATGAGATGAAAGTTCTTCTCCAAAAGAGAGAAAATGGATATTCTCTTCAATAAACACCACAAATTTCAGTGTTTATATTTAAACAGTAGTACATGTGGCATGTAATAGACCTGAATTTCTTATCTAGTTTGCCTTTACATTGTGATCTCAGCAAGTAGCAATTTTCTTTCATAGAGCTTCAAAACAACACTATTACAATAAAAGGGGTTGAGAGTGAGAAGATGACAACAGCCTATTTCTTACTGCCTTGGTAAAAAAAACAGTTGTTAGCAATTGTTTGTTGTATTGCTTACTAGTTGTATTTGTATTAGTTTGGTACATAAAAAGAAATACCTCTTCTTAAGGCAACAAAAACAATTACTGCTATAGAATTTGGGGGAAAAATCTGTTTTTATTTTTAAAAATAAATACAACATTGAATGATAGTCAGTGTTCAAAAAAGCTGTCTGTAGACAGTAGCTTTCACAAGCCGTTTGTTTCATGAGGCCTATGAGGTCTTGTTCTGCTGCATCTCTGCCACTCCTTCCTCCTTCCCAGATTCTTTTGCCCTCAACTCACAGAACATGCTACCTTCCAGCTGCATGATTCCCATGCACAGCGGTGCCCTTAAAACAGGTAGGACAGACTTTTTCTATGAAAGGCCACATAGTAAATATATTCAGCTTTGGGGGCCAGGCAGTCTCTACATCAACTACTCAACTGTGCCATTGTACTTGTAAAAACAGCCATAAGCATCCATAAATTAGTGTGTATGGTTGTGTTTCAATAAAACTTTATTGACAAAAAGAGGCTGGAGGGGCACATATTTGGCCCATGAGCCACAGTTCAAGGACCCCAGGCTTAGAAACTTGCTTCCTATTCTCTCCCCATCAGTAAGTCCATGGGTGAAGTAATTAGGCCATTGTGTGTTTCCATGCCAGAATGGATTCATCTAAGTCAATGACAGAAACAAATGATATGAATTGATCACTAAAAATTCATTAAACATATTTGAAATGCTGTTGTTCTTCATCACTCTTCTCTGAACTCTCCCTTACTCCTTTTTGATTTTGGCTCAGAAACGTGAAACTTTCCAGCTCACATATTTAGGCTGATCTGGATTTCAGTTAGTTTAACCACACACTGACAGTGACAACAGAATTACTGGAGATGACTTTGTAAACCAGTCAAGGTTGTAAAGAATTTTTCTCCCATTTTCTATACTTGCTAAAGGTCACACATAGAAAATAGAATTTCCCAAATTCCCCACCCACCTAAAAGTATACCCTGTAGTGAGTAAATCCCCCACAGTCATAAACACCATTCTAGTGCTGTCATTTGGAAATTTACTGCATATCATAGTCCAATGGCTCAGTAAAAGCAATTTTTATTTTTACCTCCTGTATCAACCTGTGTGAAAATCTATCCATGTCAGAGAGGCTGTAGGAGGCAAACATTAAAGCACTGTTTTATTTTACTGTTAGAAAAATAGGCTTCAAAACACTGTCTATTCTCAAAATGTTGACAGCTGAAGAACAAGTGGGAGGTAGTCTAAAGCAGTTGACTCCGCTGCAATAAATGCTAACACATTAAAATATTATTAATATCAGATTACTAGAAATCATTAACAGAACTCCAGCTTTTCTAGCTTACTTAAATATTTATTCACTCCTCTCCTATTTCTACCCCTCCTATCTTCCCCCTTCACTTACTACTCTCCTATTCCAGCTCAAACTACGACACTTACATTATCATTATCAAGCGTCCTTTTCATACAAAACCACCCAAGTTTACAAATCACGGGGGGAAATTCAAAGTCCGCTGAGGGCTAGGAATAGGAGTTTGATTTTTTAAACTGCTGTAGAAATCAGTTTTCTTTTTCTCACTGTTTTTATTTATCTCTTGTCCTGCTCTGGTCTTTCTCCAATTTATTCAAGCTCTGGTGGTGAAAAATTTCCCAATTTTTCTCTTTTATCACATATAAGCTTCTTTTCATGTCTTCCAAGGCCATCAGTAGTTTAGTCCCACCATCATTATCCAGTCCCAGGATGTTTCTCTACTCCAGTCACAATGGGCTCCTTACCTTCACAGTCTCTAAGTATTGATAATTCCTACTATGTCTTTGCTCGTATTGAGCTATCATTCTATCCACCCATCCAAACCCAGTTCAAATTACAAACCCAGGGGTTATTCTTTTGCTTATCCTGAAACAAACAGATGGCCAGATATTTATCCAGTGAAGATGGGTTTATTCAGGATCAGTAGATAATTGCAATTCACGGTCTGCAGCCATGCAGAGCCAAGTGCAAGTCCCCAAATGGGAAGGGAGGGAGCCACTCTTATAGAGGGGAAAGGAGGGTGGGAGTAAACAAAGAGTCCCTGGCTTTTCATTGGCTGAGCCCTTGCCAGGAAAGAAGAGGAGCCTCCCTTCTTCCTGTTGGGCTCTGCTATCATCACAAGGTGTGAGAGGTCCCCCTGCTGGTCTCCAGACTATCTAATTGGGAGTTTTGTTTATTAATTTTTTACACTCTCTACCTACATCTTTATTTCTGTCCCTCTTATCATTCCAGGTGAAAGCCAAAGTTTTTACAATGACCTGCATTGTAGATCTGGTTCCCCATTATCCAGTGTCCCTCTTTATTTGCCTCACTCCACTATTCTGCCTCTTTGAACATACTCCTGCCACATGGCCTTTGCACTTGAGTTCCCCTCTGCCTAGAATGTGCTTTCCCAGTTACCTGCATGGCCAGTGCAGCTCCTTCACTTCCTTCAGATTTCTAGACAGTGAATCCTTCACTGGACATTCTACCTAAATTCCTCACTGGATCCTGACATGTCCTGGGCCTCTCTCCTCCTCATCACTTCTATTTAGCTTTCTTTACTATTTAATTTGTTTACTTGTTTATCTTGCTTATTTTCTGCTCTACTGCACTGTGGGCCATGCAAGAACAGTTATTTCACCAGCTTTGTTCAATGCTGTATGCTCAGCCCTAGAAGAGCACCTGAAACAAGAGGCCCCATTGATGTTTGCTGGGTGAAGACATATCATGAAGGTGATTTACCCTCACAGTCTACCTTGTTTGCCTGGCCCTTGTTATTTCCTGCTTGATGCTAATCAGCCCCAGTTAGATTTTGAGGGTTAGAGGTCATGGCCTAGGTTTCATCTTTTTGTGTTCCCAAAGCATCTAGAACAGTGCTGACCATACGGGAAAAATTCAACATACATATATAAGTTTTGATTTTTAAGGTCTTGTAAGTGAAAAAAGAATCGAAGTGAAAAAAGAATGTAAATTTTCCAAAAGTAGGGCAAGCTCACTGTTTGGGTATGAGAAGTTCTGGGAAATGTATTTCTGGTTGAAATGAAGAATCTAAGAACCAATTTCAATTTATTACTATCTCTCCTCAGTAATGCTCTATCCCTATTTAAACACTGAGTCTGGATAACTCAGAACATTGTACAATGCAAAGAAGACAAAGGTAAGAAGGCCAACAGAAAACTGAGGAATGGCTGAGGGGAGCTTTGCACATTCTTTAACAAAATTTATATCAATATTACACCAAGAATGAAAATAACTTCATGCAGTATTAAATTAAAATAGTCTCTTAACAGTTTCAGAACCTGTAGGTATTACACTTTAATTATATACAAACTTACATTTTGTTTGTGTTAAACATTTTGCTCCACTTAGGAACATTATTATCTAGCAAAAGCCCTTAAATTGTACACAGTGACCTCAGTATAGCAGTTAGAAAAATCAGTGCTTAAAACATGTACAGTAGCTGGTGCAATAATAAATCAACTCCAATTAGAGCAGTAGTGATTACAAAGCAGCCTCCAGAAGTTAGAAATCCGTGGGCCCAAACTTAATAAACTCACCTGCTGAGAATATCGAATTGTCTACAATTTAGCTGTTAAGCTCATTTCTTCTTCATCGGTTTCTCTGTGTATGAGAGTCAACCCTTACCTCCTGTGCTGAATTAGCTAGAGAGGAAACTTCTGTTTGTCAAACAGGCCTCGCCAAATCAGAGCTGAGAAGGGGGCACTGCTGCTGTGATGGGATTTGTATAGGGACAGGGCTCTGAATCTATAAGTTAGGTATTTGGGCAACAATTAGAATTATGACAAAAAGAAGTAAGATTCAGAACTGAGAAAATGGAACACTTAAAAGAAGCTAGTGTGCACATGGGCATGTGTGGGTATATACACACATACATACATGCACATACACCCCTGCCCTTTCGCATCACTTTGAATCGCTCCAATCAGACATCTCAGTTTTATCTCACTATCTGACAACCACCTGGATATCAGTTCCTGTTAGGATTCCTTTCCAATCCCATAATTCAGACCTTCCATCCTTCTGTATTCCCCTCATACATAAAATGGTTCTGACCACCTTTTTTGTCCTTCTACTCTTCTGAGATGTTAGTCACTAACACTTTCAGTAATCTTGTCCTCCTGTCTTTTTACAGCGACTGTCTGGCAAAAATTGTAATTGTGACTCAATCTCAGTCCTTTCCTTTCTACCTAGGCAGTTTACTAAGCTCTGCTGTAAAAACAAGCAACCATGTAGATCAGAACAAAAAAATAATGATTTTCATACAGAGCTGGACCCTGGAATCTACTTAATGACACATTTATTTGTTTTCAGTACCACCTTCCATTCCCCTCACTGACTGTCCTATTTTCAAGCTTATCCTGCCCCACAATCTTTTCGTAACTTAACTCTACCTCGACTGGAAAACTGAAGCAATTAAGGATGGATATGCCCAATTTCCTGTTACTTTTATTTATCAATGTATCCTTATCCATCCATATTTTCCTTCTTTCTTCTAGACTCAGCTGCAGAAGAATCCCCCTTTCTACTCAGAGCTAGTCCCCCACTGTCCCAGGGTAGGGAGACTCCGTCTCCTCCAAGGCAAAGCACCCACCCCTGTTAGGTATTTCTCCTCTCCCAGCCCTCCCTATTGACTCTTTCCCCTCAGCCTATGAACTTGCCCTTTTGAGACTCTTTGCTACTCACCTAAGCATCTCCATTCCATAACAGCAAAATTTCATAAAGAAATATTACCCACCCACCTCACCTCCATCTTCACTCCTTTATTTTTCATTTATTCGTTATTCATCCACTGAAATTATCTTCTTTGTCCTCCACACTCCCCTCCCTGGGCACAGATCTGGAAATGAGCTTCACAGCCAGTGGACAAGTAAAAATCCATTCTCTCCTCTCCCTGGGCTTCTGTGTCTCTGCTGCGCTCTTTAGGTCCTCAGGTCTCGGTCTGCTTGATGGGATTCTCCTGGGCTGATCTCATCAGCTCATCCTAAAACTCTCTCTGAGCATGTTTTTCCTGGCGTTACTCCTTCCTGAATTTTTCAGTTGTCCATTCCCTACCTTAATTCTATACCACCTCTTCCATTTCTCCTTCTCAATTAAAATATCCTTTCTTTCCCTTGGTCTTTCACTGTATTGTTACCTTTTCTGTAGTATTTACTGTAATATTATTTTAAAGATCTTTGTGTTGTTTTACCAACTTATAAATGCTTAGATGGCAAATACCTGATTGTGTCCATCTCTGTTTAGCCTGTAACATTTGGACCATTGGACTAAGCACCACTCAATACATTGAACTAAATGTAAGTTTCATACACTCTTTGTCACTTAGCCTACATTTTTCAAAAGTCAGACCTCACTTAAAACTACCAGGAAACAGTCATTACATTACACAACATTGATATTCTTAGATACTCTCAAGGAAATTCCCCTGCTATTACGAGGCAGTAAATTTTCCTTCTCACAGAAAGATTTTCTCCTTTACACTCAGAAATTATTCAGAATACCTGTCCTGAAAGAGAAGGAAGCTTAATATCTATAAAATCACTCGCTTAAACATTTTCACTTTAGAAGCCTACTTGCCTTTTTCCTGCAACGAATTTGGGAAGAAATTTATCACATTTTTTTATTTCAAAAGAGAGGTAGGGAATTTGTGATAGAGAATCAATAAGGGACCACATTTCCTGTCCTAGGGGCCTAGGGCATACTCTGAATGGGCCAGAACACCCCACCACCATTGCCATGCTTTACAGAACATTTCTCAGTTGATCAGAGGTACATTTCATTGTGTCCACTCCCATCATTGAGTGACTCAGATTAGGTTAGCTGAAGGAATTCTCTTCAAAAACCATCTCAGACTAACAGGCAAGTAGACTTTGGAGTATAAATATTGCCGATCAAATTTCAGCTTTAGCTTTTTTTAGCCCTGTGTCTTCAAGCAAGTTAAATAATGTTTCTGAACTTCATATGCAGCATGGTCATAAAAATAATTCCTTTCTGACAGAGAATTTGTTATGATTAAATGATATGATGCTCCTGAAAGTATTTTGAAAATATAATGCACTACTCGACTATTGGTTATTATTTCCATTTTAAAATTTGTTTCTCTTTTGTATAACCTCCCCATTTATCCCTCTAAGTCAAGGGTCCCCAGCCCCAGTCCCCAACCGGTACAGGTCCGTGGCCTGTTAGGAACTGGGCCGCACAGCAGGAGATGAGCAGTGGGAGAATGAGCGAAGCTTCATCTGCCGCTCCCCGTCACTTGCATTACCACCTGAAACATCCCCCTCCCCCCCCACCCCGCCATCCGCCATCCGTGGAAAAATTGTCTCCCGCAAAACCGGTCCCTGCCAAAAAGGTTGGGGAATGATGCTTTAAGCCATCCTATTGGACCCAATTAGCATTTTTTCACTATTACATAGTGATCAAGATCACTGTTTTAATTTTCCATACATCAACCCTGATAATGTTTCTCCATACAGATAGCTCCATAACCATGGAGCTAAGTTTTTCCTGTTTGGAGTTGACTAAGTATCACCCTCTGACAGATTTATTTTTAATTTAATTTAATTTAATTTTAAGAACCATTTTTTTTGTACCTTCCCTATGTTTTATGCATTATCATTGGAAAATACTGTGGGGAACATTCTTGTAAATTTACGAATGACACCTCAGTGACAGGTGCTCAACACAAACCAGTTGAGGAAAATAAGCATTTAGTGACATGTCATAATTGGAAACACTTGCCTCATCGCAATGGCTTGGGGGGCCACAGTATCATGTTCATATTTAGCCAAGTTGAATGGATTTCATTACTTAGACTTCAGATTTTTGGATGATTTCTCTGATGTCAGTACTCAATGTCAAAAGTTCCAAAATGGAGTTTATCACTGCTGTTGCTAATGACTTAATGAAACTTATAGTTATGGAATTCTATTATTAATTACTGTCATTTGCAAAGATAGTAATAGAACCTCTGGAGATCTTCAAAACTCATCTAGTGTAACCTGGACATGCCCTATGCATTCAAGTATTTGATTTAATTTTTGGCAACTTTTTAAAGAAATTATCATTTATTCAGCTAAGGTCTTGTAAATCCCTCTTATATGCCAAGTACAAAATGTATTTTCTTTGGCATATGCAAAAACATAATTTAAGCAAGTATACCAATGGATATAACTATCAGAGCCCTTGAAAATACCCTACATTAAAAATGCTGCTTTTCTTTCCATTACATGTACCTACTGTTGCATAGTCTGAGAACAAACCAAATCCTCTTTGACAGTTTGAACAGAGAATGCGATGATATCACAATGGATATATAGCTATATCCAAAGAGTGGAGAGGTCTATTTTGGATTGGACAGATGTTTTTGTTTTGATAGATTTAGGAATCTTAAATAAGTACTATTAAATTTAGAATTTTAGGTGGCAGGATTCATTTCTTTCTTACTGATTTAATAAACTGTATATATTGTAGTATCTACATTCCAAGAAGTTTTATTAAAAAAATAAGTGCTGATGGGAGGAACCAAGATGGCAGAGTAGAAGGACGTGCTCTCACTCCCTCTTGTGAGAACACCAGAATCACAACTAGCTGCTGGGCAATCATCGACAGGAAGACACTGGAACTCACCAAAAAAGATAACCCACATCCAAAGACAAAGGAGAAGCCACAATGAGACGGTAGGAGGGGCGCAATCAGAGCAAAATCAAATCCCATAACTGGTGGGTGGGTGACTCACAGACTGGCAAACACTTATACCACAGAAGTCCACCAACTGGAGTGAAAGTTCTGAGTCCCATGTCAGGCTTCCCAACCTGGGGGTCCGGCAACAGGAGGAGGAATTCATAGAGAATCAGACTTTGAAGCTTAGTGGGAATTGATTGCAGGACTTTGACAGGACTTGGGGAAACAGAGACCCCACTCTTGGAGGGCACACACAATATAGTGTGTGCAACGGGACCCAGGGAATGGAGCAGTGACCCCAGGGGAGACTGAACCAAACCTACCTGCTAGTGTTGGAAGGTCTCCTGCAGAGGCGGGGGTGGCTCTGTTTCACCGTGGGGACAAGGACACTGACAGCAGAAGTTCTGGGAAGTACTCCTTGGGGTGAGCCCTCCCAGAGTCTGTCATTAGCCCCACCAAAGAGCCCAGGTAGGCTCCAGTGTTGGGTTGCCTCAGGCAAAACAACCAACAGGGAGGGAACACAGCCCCACACATCAACAGTCAAGTGGAGTAAAGTTTTACTGAGCTCTGACCACCACAGCAACAGTCAGATCTACCCATCACCAGAGCCTCACATAAACCTCTTAGATAGCGTCAACCACCAGAGGGCAGACAGCAGAAGCAAGAAGAACTACAATCCTGCAGCCTGTGAAACAAAAACCACATTCACAGAAAGATAGACAAGATGAAAAGGCAGAGGGCTATACACCAGATGAAGCAACAAGATAAAACCCCAGAAAAACAAATAAATGAAGTGGAGATAGGCAACCTTCCAGAAAAAGAATTCAAAATAATGATAGTGAAGATAATCCAGGACCTCAGAATAAGAATGGAGGTAAAGATCAAAAAGATGCAAGAAATGTTTAACAAAGACCTAGAAGAATTAAAGAACAAACAAACAGAGACGAACAATAAAACAACTGAAATGAAAACTGCACTAGAAGGAATCAATAGCAGAATAACTGAGGTAGAAGAACGGATAAGTGACCTGGAAGACAAAATGGTGGAATTCACTGCTGCGGAACAGACTAAAGAAAAAAGAATGAAAAGAAATGAAGACAGCCTAAGAGACCTCTGGGACAACATTAAAAGCAACAACATTCACATTATAGGGGTCCCAGAAGGAGAAGAGAGAAAGAAAGTACCAGAGAAAATATTTGAAAAGATTATAGTGGAAAACTTCCTTAACATGGGAAAGGAAATAGCCACCCAAGTCCAGGAAGTGCAACAAGTCCCATACAGGATAAACCCAAGGAGAAACATGCTGAGACACACAGTAATCAAATTGGCAGAAATTAAAGACAAAGAAAAATTATTGAAAGCAGCAAGGGAAAAATGACAAATAACATATAAGGGAACTCCCATAAGGTTAACAGCTGATTTCTCAGCAGAAACTCTACAAGCCAGAAGGGAGTGGCATGATATACCTATAGTGATGAAAGGTAAGAACCTACAACCAAAATTACTCTACCCGGCAAGGATCTCATTTAGATTTGATGGAGAAACCAAAAGCTTTACAGACAAGCAAAAGCTAAGAGAATTCAGCACCACCAAAACAGCTCTACAACAAATGCTAAAGGAACTTCTCTAAGTTGGAAACACAAGAGAAGAAAAGGACCTACAAAAACAAACCCAAAACAATTAAGAAAATGGTCATAGGAACATACATATCGACATTTACCTTAAACGTGAATGGATTAAATGCTCCAACCAAAATGCACAGGCTTGCTGAATGGATACAAAAACAAGACCCATATATATGTTGTCTAAAAGAGACCCACTTCAGACTTAGGGACACATACAGACTGAAAGTAAGGGGATGAAAAAAGTTATTCCATGCAAATGGAAATCAAAGAAAGCGGGAGTAGCTATACTCATATCAGATAAAATAGACTTTAAAATAAAGAATGTTACAAGAGACAAGGAAGGACACTACATAATGATCAACAGATCGATCCAAGAAGAAGATATAACCATTATAAATATATATGCACCCAACATAGGAGCACCTCAATACATAAGGCAACTGCTAAAAGCTATAAAAGAGGAAATCGACAGTAACACAATAATAGTGGGGGACTTTAACACCTCACTTACACCAGGGGACATATCATCCAAAATGAAAATAGATAAGGAAACAGAAGCTTTAAATAACACAATAGACCAGATAGATTTAATTGATATTTATAGGACATTCCATCCAAAAACAGCAGATTACACTTTCTTCTCAAGTGTGCGTGGAACATTCTCCAGGATAGATCACATCTTGGGTCACAAATCAAGCCTCAATAAATTTAAGAAAATTGAAATCATATCAAGCATCTTTTCTGACCACAACACTATGAGATTAGAAATGAATTACAGGGAAAAAAACCTGTAAAAAACACAAACACAGGGAGGCTAAACAATACGTTACTAAATAACCAAGAGATCACTGAAGAAATCAAAGAGGAAATCAGAAAATACCTAGAGACAAATGACAATGAAAACACGATGATCCAAAACCTATGAGATGCAGCAAAAGCAGTTCTAAGAGAGAAGTTTATAGCTATACAAGCCTACCTAAAGAAAAAAGAAAAATCTCAAGTAAACAATCTAACCTTACACATAAAGGAACTAAAGAAAGAAGAACAGGCAAAAGCCAAAGTTAGAAGAAATAAAGAAATCATAAAGATCAGAGCAGAAATAAATGAAACAGAAACAAAGAAAATAATAGCAAAGATCAATAAAACTAAAAGCTGGTTCTTTGAGAAGATAAACAAGATTGATAAGCCATTAGCCAGACTCATCAAGAAAAAGAGGGAGAGGACTCAAATCAATAAAATTAGAAATGAAAAAGGAGAAGTTACAACAGACACCGCAGAAATGCAAAGCATCCTAAGAGACTACTACAAGCAAGTTTATGCCAATAAAATGGACAACCTGGAAGAAATGGACAAATTCTTAGAAAGGTATAACCTTCCAAGACGGAACCAGGAAGAAACAGAAAATATGATCAGACCAATCACAAGTAATGAAATTGAAACTGTGATTAAAAATCTCCCTACAAACAAAAGTCCAGGACCAGATGGCTTCACAGGTGAATTCTATCAAACATTTAGAGAAGAGCTAACCCCCATCCTTCTCAAACTCTTCCAAAAAATTGCAGAGGAAGGAACACTCCCAAACTCATTCTATGAGGCCACCATCACCCTGATACCAAAACCAGACAAAGATACTACAAAAAAAGAAAATTACAGACCAATATCACTGATGAATATAGAGGCAAAAATCCTCAACAAAATACTAGCAAACAGAATCCAACAACACATTAAAAGGATCATACACCACGATCAAGTGGGATTTATCCCCAGGATGCAAGGATTCTTCACTAAACGCAAATCAATCAATGTGATACACCATATTAACAAATTGAAGAATAAAAACCATATGATCATCTCAATAGGTGCAGAATAAGCTTTTGACAAAATTCAACACTCATTTATGGTAAAAACTCTCCAGAGAGTGGGCATAGAGGGAAACTACCTCAACATAATAAAGGCCACATACAAAAAACCCACAGCAAACATCATTCTAAACGGTGAAAAACTGAAAGCATTTCCTCTAAGATCAGGAATGAGACAAGGATGTCCACTCTCACCACTATTATTCAACATAGTTTTGGAAGTCCTAGCCACGGCAATCAGAGAAGAAAAAGAAATAAAAAGAATACAAATTGGAAAAGAAGAAGTAAAACTGTCACTGTTTGTAGATGACATGATACTATACATAGAGAATCCTAAAAATGCCACCAGAAAACTACTAGAGCTAATCAATGAATTTGGTAAAGTTGCAGGATACAAAATTAATGCACAGAAATCTCTTGCATTCCTATACACTAATGATTAAAAATCTGAAAGAGAAATTATGGAAACACTCTCATTTACTATTGCAACAAAAAGAATAAAATACCTAGGAATAAACCTACCTAAGGAGACAAAAGAGCTGTATGCAGAAAACTATAAGACACTGATGAAAGAAATTAAAGATGATACCAACAGATAGAGAGATATCCCATGTTCTTGGATTGGAAGAATCAATATTGTGAAAATGACTATACTGCCCAAAGCAATCTACAGATTCAATGCAATCCCTATCAAATTACCAATGGCATTTTTTACAGAACTAGAACAAATCCTTTTTTTATTTTTATAAATTTATTTATTTATTTATTTATTTATTTGTGGCTGTGTTGGGTCTTCGTTTCTGTGCAAGGGCTTTCTCTAGTTGCGGCAAGCTGGGGCCACTCTTCATCGTGGTGCGTGGGCCTCTCACTGTCACAGCTTCTTTTGTTGCGGAGCACAGGCTCCAGACGCGCAGGCTCATTAGTTGTGGCTCACGGGCCTAGTTGCTCCGTGGCATGTGGGATCTTCCCAGACCAGGTCTCGAACCCGTGTCCCCTGCATTGGCAGGCAGATCTTAACCACTGCACCACCAGAGAAGCCCAAGAACAAATCATTTTAAAATTTGTATGGAGACAGGAAAGTCCTCGAATAGCCAAAGCAGTCTTGAGGGAAAAAAACAGAGCTGGAGGAATCAGACTCCCTGACTTCAGACTATACTACAAAGCTACAGTAATCAAGACAATATGGTACGGGCACAAAAACAGAAACATAGATCAATGGAACAAGATAGAAAGCCCAGAGATAAACCCACGCACCTATGGTCAACTAATCTATGACAAAGGAAGCAAAGATATACAATGAGAAAAGAGTCTCTTCAATACATGGTGCTGGGAAAACTGGACAGCTACATGTAAAAGAATGAAATTAGAATACTACCTAACACCATACACAAAAATAAACTCAAAATGGATTCAAGACCTAAATGTATGACCAGACAGTATAAAACTCTTAGAGGAAAACATAGGAAGAACCCTCTTTGACATAAATCACAGCAAGATCTTTTTTGATTCACCTCCTAGAGTAATGGAAATAAAAACAAAAATAAACAAATGGGACCTAATGAAACTTCAAAGCTTTTGCACAACAAAGGAAACCATAAACAAGACGAAAAGACAACCCTCAGAATGGGAGAAAATATTTGCAAACGAATCAACGGACAAAGGATTAATCTCCAAAATATATAAACAGCTCATTCAGCTCAATATTAAAGAAACAAACAACCCAATCCAAAAATGGGCAGAAGACCTAAATAGCCATTTCTCCAAGGAAGACATACAGATGGCCAAGAAGCACATGAAAAGATGCTCAACATCACTAATTATTAGAGAAATGCAAATCAAAACTACAATGAGGTATCACCTCACACCATTTAGAATGGGCATCATCAGAAAATCTACAAACAACAAATGCTGGAGAGGGTGTGGAGAAAAGGGAACTCTTGCACTTTTGGTGGGAATGTAAATTGATACAGCCACTATGGAGAACAATTTGGACGTTCCTTAAAAAGCTAAAAATAGAATTACCATATGACCCAGCAATCCCACTACTGAGCATATACCCAGAGAAAACCGTAATTCAAAAAGACACATGCACCCCAATGTTCATTGCAGCACTATTTACAATAGCCAGGTCATGGAAGCAACCTAAATGCCCATCAACAGGCGAACGGATAAAGAAGAAGTGGTACATATATACAATGGAATATTACTCAGCCATAAAAAGGAACGAAATTGAGTCATTTGTTGAGACGTGGATGGATCTAGAGACTGTCATACAGAGTGAAGTTAGTCAGAAAGAGAAAAACAAATATCATATATTAACACATGTATGAGGAACCTAGAAAAATGGTACAGATGAACCGGTTTGCAGGGCAGAAGTTGAGACACAGATGTAGAGAACAAACGTATAGACACCAAGGGGAAAAACCGTGTTGGGGTGGGGATGGTGGTGTGCTGAATTGGGTGATTGGGATTGACATGTATACAGTTATTTGTATAAAATTGATGACTAATAAAAATGAAAAAAAAATTAAGTGCTACATCCTCTAGGAGTCAGTCATGAACTTGCTTTACTGTAATGGGTTGTCTTCTTTGGTATTCCTAGAATATCCCATGCACGTCTCTACATTTGCATTTAATGCATATTCTCTATGTGATTTTTCCTTTAGATATGAGCTCTTTGACTGCAAGGTCTTTCATATTCATCTTCAAAACTCTTGTACCTGGTCATAGTATTTGGCATGCAGGATATATAGAACCAAATAAGAAGTGATTAAGTGAATGAATTAATAAATAAACTATAATCTACCATCCAATGTAAAAGTGGTATTATTACTGTTGATTTTGACTCATTCTTATTTCCGTATTCATTCCACTAATCACAATTCTAAGTGAGAATATCACTGTAATATTTTATAATCCTAAAAAACATATTTGAATCTTTATCAGAAACTATTTTGTCATGATTTTATCCAGTAGTGTGCTTGTAAATCTTTAAGAGTGGGCTCTAGAGGGAGCAAAAAGAAGGAAGGAAGGAAGGAAGGAAGAAAGGAAGGAAGGAAGGAAGGCAGGCAAACTGGATTTATAGCATTTCTGACCTACCATGGCCAATTTCAAGCTACCAACATGTCACCAATGCACAGTTGGGAAGGAAGGTGAACCATTGGCTCTCCCGAGTGGTGAATAAGCCTCCAGTACTTCACTGGCAGCTTCTACACCCTGTCCTGTGTTACTCACTTCAACTAGCTTTGCTGATTTGCCTTCTTCTACAAGTTTTCAGTCACTCTTTTCAAGGACTGACTTCAATGTGGAGAGGTAATAAATCAACATGAGAGCAGTAGGCTGCCAGGTTCCTTAAAAATGTTATCTTTAAATACAATCCTTAAGATCACCAATAAACCACAAGAAAAATTACATGTACTTTTTTCAGGAAGCATATTTTAAAACTCATATAAAAGTATGAGATGAATACTTCTGGAGTTTATTTTGATTTGTGTTAGGGAAGCCTGCATTATAGTTAATAATTTTATCTTTTCAGGGGGAAAAAAAGTAGACCATTAACTCTAAAAAAAAAATTCTGTGTTGTTTTATAACTACTTCCTTCCTCATTTCTCAATTAATTTAAGCTTAGTTTGTCTCTGCTAGTAAAACTCCAGAGCTTTAAACATTTGCGGTAAAACACACGTTTATGTATTTATGTATTTTAGGTATCTTGGTTTCTGGCTCATAGTTGTTAGAATCAAATGAGAAAAGACTGCTCAGCAATACTTTAAACATCTTACCAACTGAGGCTTTGAAAGAAACCAAGAGTAATGAGAGCTACTCAATCCATAAACTGACTGCTGGTGATTCACTGGATTTTTTTTAACATATGGGCTAAATGGAAAAATTCTAAAATATTTTATTAGTGATAAAGTCCTGTGATTACTTTAAATCACAATAGTCTTTAACATACAAGGAAGAAAAGAGATTTCAGATAGACATTTGTGGATGTCTTCACTACCCATACTGTCAAAAATTATTTGAAAGTACTCTTTACAATCTTGAAATATGTAAAACTTTCAATAGTCAAAATATGCACTTTGGTAACAATGTGTTTGTAATTTTTGTTGTCTACAAGTCACCTATCGAGTTCAGTGAACAGTCTGATTTTCTTCCAATACTTTAAACTCAGTATATTTTTAGCAGAAACAGGATAATTCATTGGTTTCTGGGTGTACATATTAAGTTCAGAAGTTACATATCTCTGAAAAAGGAGTAAACAGAAATAAACATCTTGAGCATGGGGTATCACAAAGCTCTAATTCCAAAGACAGGCTGCTATTGCATTCAAACTATAGGTAAATTTAAAATGAAACAGCATGATTTTAATTGATTTGTACCAGATTACACAAGATAAAAAATTATAAATATCAGATGAAAGGAAATAAGTAATCAGAATATTCCAGGGCCCTTAAGTGCAAGTTCAATATCCATGTTCATTTTGTAGGATGATGAATCATCAGGGAGAGTTTAATTATGATCAACACATCTGTTTATTAAACCATATTGAGGCAGAAAATTGTGCAATATATTCAAATAATTTTATAGCCATATATACATTTATATGAAAATGTATATGTATACATGGTGTAAAGGAAAATTTCACTAAAAGATATTTTTATGATTCAAGAAAATGTTGACCATATTTTTATTTTATGAAGTCTAGATTTTGCCAGTTTGGACTAGTTGAAATATCAAAGGCATGTATTTCATTTGCCTTACTTTCAAGACCAAAATTATTTCTTCATAGTGTTGCTGTTCCATGTTACTAGTGATTAAAACCTTTGGAATCACTTGTTTTAATGTGAATCTGGCTCAGTTAAGTTCAGCAGATGGTCTGACTTTGTTTAATCCTAATGTGTCTAGACTTTAGCATTACCTATTTTGCCTATCCCTAAATTTATACATAGAATTGACTGGCTAAATGGAAGTTCAGTTAAAGCAATACAGAGTTCTTTCAAGCATTTTAAGTAACATGCATACAAAACTAAGGGGGTGGAAATCACCAAAGTTATTGGGTGACAAAAATTTCAAGAACAAAATTGTTCCTAAATAAATATATCTGTGTTAAGTTGAATTGCATTAATAACATACCTTATGAATTATGTAATATATAATCTTAGTGAGAGAAAAATGATAACTATATAATATATATATTATATTATATAACATATATAATATATAATCTTAGAGAAAAGTGATAACACTGCTAAGATTTATTAACTGCCTTTCATGCCTCAAGATGCCCTCTGCTAAGCACTTTACATGAGTTATCTGGGGTAATTTTCTCAAATCTTTATACAAAATAGCTATTTCCATTAGAAATTTAAGAATTTGAAGCACAGAGAAGTAACTTGTCAAAAGTCATACAGCTGGGAAAGAGTTCAGTCTAGGAATCAAACCCAGGTTGAGATGCCAAACTCTGTGTTCCAAAACAACACTGGGGTTAGCAGATGCAAGCTATTACATAAGGGTGGATAAACAAGGTCCTACTGTTTAGCACAGGGAACTATATTCAATATCCTTGGGTAAACCGTAATGAAAAAGAATATAAAAAAAAGAATGTATATATATGTATAACTGAATCACTTTGCTGTAGAGTAGAAATTAAAACAACATTGTAAATCAACTGTACTTCAATAAAAAAAATTTAAAAACAAAACAAAACAACACTGACATTTCAGTGACATTTCAGTCACATTCTGAACACTGAAGTTCAGAGGTCAGCAAACTATGGCCCATGGGTCAAATCCAGCCTGCTTCTTGCCTTGTAAGTTTCATGGAACATGACCGCCCTATCAGTTTACACATTGTCTTCGGCTATTTTACTACAACAAAGTTGAGCCACTGCAACAGAGACCATACAGTCTGCGAAGCCTAAAATATTCACTATCTGGATGTTTACATGAAAAGTTCTCTGACTTATGCTTTAGATTTCTAATTTGAAATTTGAAATCAATATTCTATGTTATTTACTGCAATTTCTATTTATCTGACTTAAACAGTTGATTTGGTTGAAATAATCATTATATATTTAATAAATATATCAACATTATATGATTAAAACTGAAATTCTAACAGTTCCTCTAAAGAGAAACAAACAAGAAAGAACATAAACTGTCACCACTTATCACAAAACTAGGATGTTTTCTTATACATTCCATAATAAAAATTGCTATCTTATATGAATGAATTATTTATTGCTATTATGATTCACCTTAAGAACTTTTCTAGTTTAAAAGTGTGCATATTGGGGCCAAAACTTAGCTAGTATATGTCATAAAATAATGATAAAATTCTAAAGCAATCAAAATAAAAATGAGATATCACTGGCTTCCTTAAAATAGTATAAATAAACCATCAACATTGACTTAAATTTTATTGAAGAAGTTATTTATAAGAAACTTAGTTATTAGAAATAACATTAGTTATTTAGGAGATAATGGACAAAGTACTTTACTACAAAAAGTGCAGCACTGTAATCATTTTTGCAGATTTATTTACTTAAAATTAAACTTGAATTTCTCAGCAGATTCCTTTGCAGTATACTTTTTAAAAATTTTGATCATAATATAATCTAAGGTAACATCTCACAAAGAAATCTAGCTGGGTCCCTGGACCAGTTGCACACACTGGCAGTCTCTTGGTAAATTCACCTCCATCTGACATCTGGTCTTTAAGTTATAAAGCTGATTTGATAATCCACTGAGTGTACTCCTCTCTTGTGAGCTGGTGAGCTGGCACACATTAAGTTCACAGAAATGGTTGCATAAAACTAAATTGCTATTTTATTTATATTCATTCAAGAAATATAACTGCTGAGCAGAGGAGGCTCTGATTTATCTTCTTTAACAGTTTAGGAAACTCTTGCAGAAGATCTTTCCACAAGTATAGACTGTACCACTTTCAATGCCTATTGGACCTGTAATATCCCTTTATTCATTTTCTCAGGGCCTTACACAAATATTCAGGTTACTTAAGAGCACAGTTGGGGTGGTCTGATTCTTCTAACCAAGTGAATTGGAAAGATGGATCTTAAACAGATCTCTTAACACAATCCCATATAATCTCTCACATGATATGAGAGAAGGGAAAAATAATTGTGTCATGTTCTTCTTAAGACGACTGAACAGAAGAATGCATTTTTAAAAGATTAGTTTAAAAAATAAAAGATTAATTATTATTTAAATATTTAGAATAGAATATGCCTAGGTTCTTATATACTGTGCTAAGAATATCGGACTTTACACTGTGAGTAGAGAGTGATCTTGAAGAGATAAGCAAGAAATATATAGTTAGATCTTCCCTTTAGGCATATCCATCTCTGCTTATCACCTATCCGTATGGAGAGATAGGATGGCTAAAGAGAGTACAGTCCATATCGTGAAATGTGATTGGTAAAAAGGGCACAGACCAAGAGACCATTCTAACTTAGGAAGAGTACGTGTTATAGAAAAGAGGTCAATTTTCCTTTGGACAAATTGAGTTTTAGATGCTTTCATTTAACCTAAGAATTTCTTAGGCAATATTCTGTGATTTGTACATTCAGAGCCTATACTATGTTTTAATGATACCAGTGTCCTTGTCAAATCTGAAAGCTGCTTCTCATTCTACTTGATTTTAACAGCATTTAATATTTTAAATCACCTTTAGGAAATGGATTTACCTGGTTTCCATGACACTCTGCTTCCCAGATTCTACTAATTCTTTTCTCTTCTTTTTTAGTCTTATTTATCTTTCTAACCTCCAAGTGAAATCTGAAGGTTTAATTCCATGTTTCTCTCACATGCTCATCTCCATGTTAGGGTTATGATCAGAGTTGAGTTCCTGTTTGGCCTGGCGTGTTGAGACTGTGTGCTGGGCTCGTGGGATGCAGGGGAGTGTGCTGCGTCTCACTCATCCCACTCTCACTGGCGATTAACAGATGATGTGCTGGAGCTGGACCAGGAAAATACTCTGGATGCCCACCGGACATCGACATT
Organism: Balaenoptera physalus; assembly: GCF_965194825.1. NCBI lineage: Eukaryota > Metazoa > Chordata > Mammalia > Artiodactyla > Balaenopteridae > Balaenoptera > Balaenoptera physalus. Next base: position 46,079,638 of record NC_138896.1, on the reverse strand, counting down.
ATAGTACCTTGAGCATTAGCACTGGACCAATCTTGCTCCCATGAATGGTTGGATGGTCGACATTATATGACTCAGCTCCAAAGATCTCTGGTGATCCCTCCATAATCTGCTTACCCAGGGGTTCTAAGAGGGTGGTGTCTTCTCCACGGTGGCCCAACTTCCTTAGGATTGGCTGGTTCCTTGTCTCCAAGCTTCCCTTTATATAAGGGCAGAAAGGACTTAAATTGGCTTCCCAGGATTGCATTCTATTCTTCCTGAGTAGCAAGGAGAAGGAAAAAAAAAAAAAAAAGCAAAGAAAACAAAATTGCTTCTATATATAAATGTCTCAGTGTTTATACTTCTTGCCATATGACATTTAGTTTTTATAACAAGATCATGAATTAGGTATTGTTTCTCTGTTTTATAGCACCGGGTATTTAAGTAACATGTTCAATGTTATTTAACTAGTAAGGATGAAGAAACAAATTCACATGTGACTGGGTTGTGAATCATATACTTATACCCATTACTGTTTTTGCCCATATAATTGTAGAAATGAATAGCAGGGAGGCATAGGACATGCAGGAAGGCTTGTTTTGTTTTGTTTTTAAGATATGAAATTTCTTTTTTTAGCATGGTGAGACCACACTTGTTTTCTTGACGAGAAAAGTCCAATATAGGCAGAATGCCGTTTTCCTGGGACAGTCGTTACTTGTTTGGACATAAGTGACCCTGAGTCAACGCTGAGTCAAGGCTGACTCACACCACTAAAGAATTTTTATCAAAATATGTAATTGTTTTAATCTAGTGCTCTAAAGTAACTTCACGGATTTTGTTTCCATATCACTAAATTTACTTTTCAGCTGACAACAAACATGACTAATTTCATTTCAGTTGATTAGTTTGGTTACAAGCTACTGAAAATAGAGGCTTTGCAGCAGAAGGAACTTCAATCATACCTGTATGAGTAGATACATTCTGAAAAGAACTGGAAATCACAAATCCTGGTGTGAATTGCTGCAAAGTGGAACAGTGAGTAGACAACAAATGCAGAATGTATTTTTCTATAAAGTCTTTTTCAACAAGAAAGTGAATTAAGAAATGCCTGCTTAAAAAAGCAGCAGAGCCTCCTGAGGAAATATGTAGAAATTTTCCTCCTTTAACCTCATCACTAGGATTTTTATTTGTGGTTTGCAAGCAATAATATCAAATGCATGGTTGTTGTAGAACATTTTTAAAAAGTCATCTGGTAAACTTTTATTCAATTATGATTCATTTCTATTTTTTTTTCTTTAAAGATGAAGTTATTTACAAAAAAAAAAACCTCTCCTTTTCTTCTGGTGGGTGTCAGAAACGGCTTCACAGAAGAGATGACAGCAAAGCAGGATTTTGAAAGATGAATTGCTGTCAAATACAGTTTGTACTGTAAGGTGGGTGTGACTGAGGAAATAGATGTTTTCAGTAATGACCTAATAGTAATAACACTCACTCTGCTCCCCAGACCATCACCAAAAGGACTTGCTGAGCCTGTGCATGCCTGCTACCACATCAGTCCCAAACCAGAGCTGATCAGGATGCACCAACCTCCAACTATTTACAGAGTGGGTAAGTGGTTCATAGACCTTGGAGGAAAAAATGGAAATATGACTTGAGAAGAAATCCAGAGCTCTTTTTGAGGTAGATATCAAAACACAGTAAAAGCCAATTTTTTATGCCATGTATCTCAGATGAGAATCTCTATTAAATATTCTCCAAAACATCAGTTTATGTTTCTGTTGACCCGGGGACACTTTAAAATATTTAAGTGTTATTAGAGTTATCAAAAGCACACTAAATAGTTTTTAGGAGTTTTAACATTAATATGTTTTACTATTTTTTAATTACTGATAATAACAGACTGTTTTTTCTTCTGAAGTGTAGTTGATTTACAATGTCATGTTAGTTTCAGGTGTAGAGCAAAGTGATTCAAATATATGTGTATATATTTGAATATATATATATTCTTTTTCGGATTCTTTTCCCATATAAGTTATTACAAAATATTGAGTATAGTTTCCTGTGCTATACAGTAGGTCCCTATAACAAATCTGTTTTTGATAAAAGATACCACTTCAGTGGTGCTTCAGGCCCCTGTGACACATTGAGCAAGTATAAGCCTCATTTCTAGCAGAAGGGGCTAATTTACATGATTGTTAAGTTACACTTCTATCCTTAAAAAAGCCCTCCAGTTTCTAAAATTATAATCATGAAGTTTTGCAAAACAACTTTATAAATTATTGTCTATCAGGACTAATATTGCTCTATCACAACTTGGTGTTAGAAATTAATGCTGTCCAAGCAAAACTATTTCACAGAATCAGCTAGAAAACACAAATTACTCTATAAATTCAGTGAAATTTCAGTTAAAAATCTGGATACAGTTTATTAAACTATTTGAAATACTGACTTTAAAATTTACAAAGAGTAAGAGACCAAGAGAAATCAAGACAATTTTGAATAATAACTAATTATTGAGTATTTACTATTTTCTAGGAACAATTCAGATGCTTTACATGAATACGTACATTTAACTTTTGAAAGAACACTACTATATAGGAACCATTAATACCTTTACTTTGCAAATGAGAAACTGAGACACAGAAAGTCTAAGTAACTTGCTAACGTCATGCTGTTAAGCAAGGATAAAATTGAGATTTGAGCCTTGGTATGCTAGCTCCAAATATTACATGGTAAGCCAGTACATTATACTGCCTGTATAGGAAAGTAAAAAGGGAACACTTGACTTAATATATGGCAAAATAGGTTGACATTAAGATATTATAATTTTGGCATGAGAATAGACAAATAGAGAAACAGAAATGAGAGGTGGCCCAGAAGCAAATCCATACAAATATGTGCATTCAGAATATACCAGAGCTAGTGGTTTTACAACCACATCATTAGAGAGAGGACAGATTTTGTTTTTAATATCTTTATTGGAGTGTAATTGCTTTACAATGTTGTATTAGTTTCTGCTGTACAAAGTGAATCTGCTATATGTATATCCCCATATCCCCTCCCTCTTGAGCCTCCCTCCCACCCGCCCTATCCTACCCCTCTAGGTCAGAGGATGGATTATTTAAAGCATGATGTTGGAAACATTGGATGTCCAAATGGAAGAACAAACTATAAAAGAGTATTTACTTTATATTATGTAAAAATATAATCTAGATGGAATAAACATGTAAGTTAAAAGAATATATGACCTCAAGGTAAGATTTTAAAAATAATTATGTATGCACACACAGACACAAACACACATCTGCACATATATGCAAAACAGCAAATGAAGAGCATAATTCATTTCACTACACTGAAATTTAGAATTTCTGTATGATAAAAAAGATAAAGCTGTGAACTGCAAAATTATATTCACCTTGCCTATAACTAGCCAAGATTTAGTGTCTGAATGCATTAAATTTTCTAAAGATAAAAACAAAGAATAACTAAAATGAGCCAAGGATTTGAACAGGTAAGTTACAGATGAAAAATCTGAATTGTCAATGAAAATTTCACAAGCTAAATATTACCAGAAATTAAGTAAATATTTATTAAAGCAATGAGATATAATTTCACATCTATCAAAAGGTAAAAATATAAGTATATATGGTGTAGATATATAAAAGAGCCTATATTTGAGATAATACCAAATAGGCATAGACTTGAAGAAGCAGAACCTCACCTACCTTGCTAGTAAGCATATATGCAAGAATAACCATTTTGGAGAACAATTTAGCAATACCCACTAGTGCTAGTCATCCACATGCACCAGTTTCATTATGATAGCTCTTTTAAATATAAATGATTATGTTATTTAATATATTAATCTATTCTAGAGATAGGCAGCTGTGTATAAATCTCTCAGGAAATATTTAATATTACATAACAGAGGAATATTTTCAAACCTTGGCAGGAGAGTCGCAGTCTTTTCTGGAGAAAAAGGTCCTTTTCCCAAGGGCTGAGCTCTGGGAATGAATCTTAGTCCACGTAAATGTCCAGAAAACGCATGGTCAAGGCATCCTTCTCTCTGTTTCCTGTGTGCTGTTTTCTGCAGTCCTTATCCATTCAGACTGAGGGTCAAGCTAAAGGCTCAAATATAAAATGTAACACTTAGTTATCAAAACGTAAAGCTTTTTCTCACATTTTGACTACACTTATTTGTGTACTTTCTGGGAACTTACCTACTTTGTATGAAAGAAAAAGAGAAAGAAGCACCCACTCAGAATGTTTCTTAGATATTAACCTCAATAATGGGAGGTCAAGAAGTTGCTGGAGAAGATTCCTGCCTGGCATCTGTATTCAAAATTGATAACATGCCTTAAGACTCATTCATGCATGTGCTACACAAGCTGGGCATTGCTGGCTTTGATGATGACATGATATAATCATTTCTGATATCAGAAATCTCTCATCTTCAAGTCCTGAAAACCCAGGTTTAAATCTTTAAATATTTGCATGTATTTCTTTCTTTTGATAGCACATCCATCTATTTTTTAATTAATTATTTTGAATTACATATCCTTATAGTATATATAGCTAGATTTGTATGCCAGATACATCCCTAAGAGAGATTCTCCAGGAAAACTGTTCAGAGGTTCAAAGGGACAATGCTTACAAATAATCATTCCTCGCTTACTATTTTTTTTAACCAGTCATCAATTTTATACACATCAGTGTATACATGTCAATCCCAATTGCCCAATTCAGCACACCACCATCCCCACCCCACCGCGGGTTTCCCCCCTTGGTGTCCATACATTTCTTCTCTACATCTGTGTCTCAACCTCTGCCCTGCAAACTGGTTCATCTGTACCATTTTTCTAGGTTCCACATACATGCGTTAATATACGATATTTGTTTTTCTCTTTCTGACTTACTTCACTCTGTATGACAGTCTCTAGATCCATCCACGTCTCAACAAATGACTCAATTTCATTCCTTTTTATGGCTGAGTAATATTCCATTGTATATATGTACCACTTCTTCTTTATCCATTCATCTGTCGATGGGCATTTAGGTTGCTTCCATGACCTGGCTATTGTAAATAGTACTGCAATGAACATTGGGGTGCATGTGTCTTTTTGAATTACGGTTTTCTCTGGGTATATGCCCAGTAGTGGGATTGCTGGGTCATATGGTAATTCTATTTTTAGTTTTTTAAGGAACCTCCATATTGTTCTCCATAGTGGCTGTATCAATTTACATTCCCACCAACAGTGCAAGAGGGTTCCCTTTTCTCCACACCCTCTCCAGCATTTGTTGTTTGTAGATTTTCTGATGATGCCCATTCTAACTGGTGTGAGGTGATACCTCATTGTAGTTTTGATTTGCATTTCTCTAATAATTAGTGATGTTGAGCATCTTTTCATGTGGTTCTTGGCCATTGGTATGTCTTCTTTGGAGAAATGTCTATTTAGGTCTTCTGCCCATTTTTGGATTGGGTTGTTTGTTTCTTTAATATTGAGCTGCAGGAGCTGATTATATATTTTGAAGATCAATCCTTTGTCCGTTGATTCGTTTGCAAATACTCTCTCCCATTCTGAGGGTTGTCTTTTCGTCTTGTTTATGGTTTCCTTTGCTGTGCAAAAGTTATGAAGTTTCATTAGGTCCCATTTGTTTATTTTTGCTTTTATTTCCATTACTCTAGGAGGTGGATCAAAAAAGATCTTGCTGTGATTTATGTCAAAGAGGGTTCTTCCTATGTTTTCCTCTAAGAGTTTTACAGTGTCTGGTCATACATTTAGGTCCCTAATCCATTTTGAGTTTATTTTTGTGTATGGTGTTAGGGAGTATTCTAATTTCATTCTTTTCCATGTAACTGTCCAGTTTTCCCAACACCACGTATTGAAGAGACTGTCTTTTCTCCATTGTATATCTTTGCTTCCTTTGTCATAGATTAGTTGACCATAGGTGCGTGGGTTTATCTCTGGGCTTTCTATCTTGTTCCATTGATCTATGTTTCTGTTTTTGTGCCAGTACCATACTGTCTTGATTACTGTAACTTTGTAGTATAGTCTGAAGTCAGGGAGTCTGATTCCTCCAGCTCCGTTTTTTTCCCTCAAGACTGCTTTGGCTATTCGGGGTCTTTCGTGTCTCCATACAAATTTTTAAATGATTTGTTTTAGTTCAGTAAAAAATGCCATTGGTAATTTGATAGGGATTGCATTGAATCTGTAGATTGCTTTGGGCAGTATAGTCATTTTCACAATATTGATTCTTCCAATCCAAGAACATGGTATATCTCTCCATCTGTTGGTATCATCTTTAATTTCTTTCATCAGTGTCTTATAGTTTTCTGCATACAGCTCTTTTGTCTCCCTAGGTAGGTTTATTCCTAGGTATTTTATTCTTTTTGTTGCAATGGTAAATGAGAGTGTTTCCATAATTTCTCTTTCAGATTTTTAATCATTAGTGTATAGGAATGCAAGAGATTTCTGTGCATTAATTTTGTATCCTGCAACTTTACCAAATTCATTGATTAGCTCTAGTAGTTTTCTGGTGGCATTTTTTGGATTCTCTACGTATAGTATCATGTCATCTACAAACAGTGACAGTTTTACTTCTTCTTTTCCAATATGTATTCCTTTTATTTCTTTTTCTTCCATGATTGCCGTGGCTAGGACTTCCAAAACTATGTTGAATAATAGTGGTGAGTGTGGACATCCTTGTCTCGTTCCTGATCTTAGAGGAAATGCTTTCAGTTTTTCACCATTGAGAATGATGTTTGCTGTTGGTTTCTTGTATATGGCCTTTATTATGTTGAGGTAGGTTCCCTCTATGCCCACTTTCTGGAGAGTTTTTATTATAAATGGGTGTTGAATTTTGTCAAAAGCTTTTTCTGCATCTATTGAGATGATCATATGGTTTTTATTCTTCAATTTGTTAATATGGTGTATCACATTGATTGATTTGCGTATATTGAAGAATCCTTGCATCCCTGGGATAAATCCCACTTGATCGTGCTGTATGATCCTTTTAATGTGTTGTTGGATTCTGTTTGCTAGTATTTTGCTGAGGATTTTTGCCTCTATATTCATCAGTTATATTGGTCTGTAATTTTCTTTTTTTGTAGTATCTTTGTCTGGTTTTGGTATCAGGGTGATGGTGGCCTGATCGAATGAGTTTGGGAGTGTTCCTTCCTCTGCAATTTTTTGGAAGAGTTTGAGAAGGATGGGGGTTAGCTCTTCTCTAAATGTTTGATAGAATTCACCTGTGAAGCCATCTGGTCCCGGACTTTTGTTTGTTGGAAGATTTTTAATCACAGTTTCAATTTCATTACTTGTGATTGGTCTGTTCATATTTTCTGTTTCTTCCTGGTTCAGTTTTGGAAGGTTATACCATTCTAAGAATTTGTCCATTTCTTCCAGGTTGTCCATTTTAATGGCATAGAGTTGTTTGTAGTAGTCTCTTAGGATGCTTTGTATTTCTGCAGTGTCTGTAGTAACTTCTTCTTTTTCATTTCTAAATATATTGTTTTGAGTCCTCTCCCTCTTTTTCTTGATGAGTCTGGGTAATGGCTTATCAATTTTGTTTATCTTCTCAAAGAACCAGCTTTTAGTTTTATTGATCTTTGCTATTGTTTTCTTTGTCTCTATTTCATTTATTTCTGCTCTGATCTTTATGATTTCTTTCCTTCTGCTAGCTTTGGGTTTTGTTTGTTCTTCTTTCTCTAGTTCCTTTATGTGTAAGGTTAGATTGTTTACTTGAGATTTTTCTTGTTTCTTGAGGTAGGCTTGTATAGCTATAAACTTCCCTCTTAGAACTGCTTTTGCTGCATCCCATAGGTTGTGGATCATCGTGTTTTCATTGTCATTTGTCTCTAGGTGTTTTTTGATTTCCTCTTTGATTTCTTCAGTGATCTCTTGGTTATTTAGTAACGTACTGTTTAACTTCCATGTGTTTTTGCTTTTCACGTTTTTTTCCCTGTAATTCATTTCTAATCTCATAGCGTTGTGGTCAGAAAAGATGCTTGATATGATTTCAATTTTCTTAAATTTACTGAGGCTTGATTTTTGACCCAAGATATGATCTATCCTGGAGAATGTTCCATGCACATTTGAGAAGAACGTGTAATCTGCTGTTTTTGGATGGAATGTCCTATAAATATCAATTAAATCTATCTGGTCTATTGTGTCATTTAAAGTTTCTGTTTCCTTATTTATTTTCATTTTGGATGATCTGACCATTGATGTAAGTGAGGTGTTAAAGTCCCCCACTATTATTGTGTTACTGTCAGTTTCCTCTTTTATAGCTGTTAGCAGTTGCCTTATGTATTGAGGTGCACATATATTGGGTACATATATATTTATAATTGTTATATCTTCTTCTTGGATTCATCCCTTGAGCATTATGTGGTGTCCTTCCTTGTCTCTTGTAACAATCTTTATTTTAAAGTCTATTTTAATCTGATATGAGTATAGCTACTCCAGCTTTCTTTTGATTTCCATTTGCATGGAATATCTTTTTCCATCCCCTCACTTTCAGTCTGTATGTGTCCCTATGTCTGGAGTGGGTCTCTTGTAGACAGCATATATATGGGTCTTGTTTTTGTATCCATTCAGCAAGCCTGTTTCTTTTGGTTGGAGCATTTAATCCATTCACGTTTAAGGTAATTATCGATATGTATGTTCCTATGACCATTTTCTTAATTGTTTTGTGTTCGTTTTTGTAGGTCCTTTTGTTCTCTTGTGTTTCCAACTTAGAGAAGTTCCTTTAGTATTTGTTGTAGAGCTGGTTTGGTGGTGCTGAATTCTCTTACCTTTTGCTTGTCTGTAAAGCTTTTGATTTCTCCATCAAATCTAAATGAGATCCTTGCTGGGTAGAGTAATCTTGGTTGTAGGTTCTTCCCTTTCATCACTTTAAGTATATCATGCCACTCCCTTCTGGCTTGTAGTGTTTCTGCTGAAAAATCAGCTGTTAATCTTATGGGAGTTCCCTTGTATGTTGTCATTTTTCCCTTGCTGCTTTCAATAATTTTTCTTTGTCTTTAATTTTTGCCAATTTGATTACTATGTGTCTCCTTGTGTTTCTCCTTGGATATATCCTGTATGGGACTCACTGTGCTTCCTGGACTTGGGTGGCTATTTCCTTTCCCATGTTAGGGAAGTTTTCGACTATAATCTCTTCAAATTTTTTCTCGGGTCCTTTCTCTCTCTCTTTTCCTTCTGGGACCCCTATAATGCGAATGTTGTTGTGTTTAATGTTGTTCCCAAGGTCTCTTAGGTTGTCTTCATTTCTTTTCATTCTTTTTTCTTTAGTCTGTTCCGCAGCAGTGAATTCCACCGTTCTGTCTTCCAGGTCACTTATCCGTTCTTCTGCCTCAGTTATTCTGCTATTGATTCCTTCTAGTGTGGTTTTCATTTCAGTTATTGTATTGTTCATCTCTGTTTGTTTGTTCTTTAATTCTTCTAGGTCTTTGTTAAACATTTCTTGCATCTTCTCGATCTTTGCCTCCATTCTTATTCTGAGGTCCTGGATCATCTTCACTATCATTATTCTGAATTGTTTTTCTGGAAGGTTGCCTACCTCCACTTCATTTATTTGTTTTTCTGGGGTTTTATATTGTTCCTTCATCTGGTGTATAGCCCTCTGTCTTTTCATCTTGTCTATCTTTCTGTGAATGTGGTTTTTGTTTCACAGGCTGCAGGATTGTAGTTCTTCTTGCTTCTGCTGTCTGCCCTCTGGTGGTTGAGGCTATCTACGAGGCTTGATGGGAGGCTCTGGTGGTGGGTAGAGCTGACTGTTGCTGTGGTGGTCAGAGCTCAGTAAAACTTTAATCCACTTGACTGTTGATGGGTGGGGCTGTGTTCCCTCCCTGTTGGTTGTTTTGCCTGAGGCAACCCAACACTGGAGCCTACCTGGACTCTTTGGTGGGGCTAATGACAGACTCTGGAAGGGCTCACAGCAAGGAGCACTTCCCAGAACTTCTGCTGCCAGTGTCCTTGTCCCCACGGTGAAACAGAGCCACCCCCCGCCTCTGCAGGAGACCTTCCAACACTAGCAGGTAGATCTGGTTCAGTGTCTCCTGGGGTCACTGCTCCTTCCCCTGGGTCCCGATGCACTCACTATTTTGTGTGCGCCCTCCAAGAGTGGGGTCTCTGTTTCCCCCAGTCCTGTCGAAGTTCTGCAATCAATTCCCACTAGGCTTCAAAGTCTGATTCTCTATGAATTCCTCCTCCTGTTGCCAGACCCCCAGGTTGGGAAGCCTGACATGGGGCTCAGAACTTTCACTCCAGTGGGTGGACTTCTGTGGTATAAGTGTTTCCCAGTCTGTGAGTCACCCACCCACCAGTTATGGGATTTGATTTTGCTCTGATTGCGCCCCTCCTACCGTCTCATTGTGGCTTCTCCTTTGTCTTTGGATGTGGGGTATCTTTTTTGGTGAGTTCCAGTGTCTTCCTGTCGATGATTGCCCAGCAGCTAGTTGTGATTCTGGTGTTCTCACAAGAGGGAGTGAGAGCATGTCCTTCTACTCCACCATCTTGGTTCCTCTCCTCTCCTTGCTTATTTTTTATGTTAATTACAGCCTGTATCCACATACCCAGTCAAATCAAATGTTTATTATTTGATTCATAGTAAATTGATCACACTGAAAAATAAAAACAAAACATCATTCCTTTTAGTTAATGATGTTTCTTTTATAAAGTGAAAGAAGAAGCTTTTCTCACAGAATGGTACACAGAGATCTAGTATCATTTGGCAATTCAGCTTTGAGTCAAAAGTTAATCCATTCACAAACACATACCCAAACAACTTCAGCAGGGAAGGCAGACATGTTGAGAATTACTTCCACAGCCAAATACAAATAACATCAGTGACATTGGACGTTACATGGGGCAACTTTTTCACTCGTGCAGTTGAGACTGGCCCATGATTTTTATAAAATGTCTGTTTCCATAATGAAGTTGGAAGAGCCAAGTGTTTCAATGACAAGAGATACCCAGGAGTCTTGTAAACACCCAATACACAGTAGAGGCAGGCACCAGCTTCTCTGAACTTGCCATTATTGAAGAGGACCAGGCAGCCATTAAGACAGAAATAATCCAGATTTGTCTTAAACCAGATCTACCCTAGACAACAAGATGACCATGAATCAGGCTCAAAGGGGATAAAAATTCTGTTGCTGCATAGAGAAAATAACCCTCATCACACTTGGAACCAAGGAAGGCAAGACTGGCACAAGGGATCAGTGAAATTTACTTCTTGGGTAACACAATTCATTTAACTATGTTGAGAGTTTTCTGTGTATATTGCACTGGGACTTCTCCATGTAAACTGTGCTTTGTGTGTGTGTATGTGTGCGTGTGTGTATGACATATATAGAAATACAATAGAAAATATTTTAAAAACTGAGTATAGTTTTACTCACAATAATAAAATATAATGCAAAGGAGTTCAATTTTCAGAATAACTGCCATTTCAGAATAATAGTTAAAAGGTTCTATCTGTTGTTTAAATCATTATATGACAGTAGACAACTCTGATGGGATAAAGGATGGATAAATCTGGATAAAAAGCAGAAAATTTGGTCTTAGATAATGAGGAAAAAAAAGGATCCAGCCTTATTTTATTTTATTATTATTTTTATTTTTTAACATCTTTATTAGAGTATAATTGCTTTACAATGGTGTGTCAGTTTCTGCTTTGTAACAAAGTGAATCAGATATACATATACATATGTCCCCATATCTCTTCCCTCTTGCATCAGCTTTATTTTAGAATGTAAAGCTTTTGTGATGACACTGAAATTCTTATTATCTTTTGGAATGTTGGGCTTTTCTGAAATGGAAGCCTTTTTCCATGCCATGACAACCGAAATGTTCCAGATTAGAGAGGGTGAAAGGTAAAAGAAATCCCAGCTTCACTATTTCAACTTGAAAATTTATTTAAGAATTTGGAGTTTGTAAAATTGCTAAGTCACATCTCTTAGGTTAATTTAAAAATGGAATGTATGTACACCCATGTTCATAGCAGCTTATTCACAATAGCCAAAAAATGGAAACAACACAAGTGTCCATGGACAGATGAATGGATAACCAAAATCTGGTATATGTGCACAATGGAATATTATTCAGCCTTTAAAAAGAAAGGAAATTCTGACACATGCAACAACATGGATGAACCTTGAGGACATTATGCTATGTGAAATAAACCAATCACAAAAAGACACATACTATATGATTCCACTTATATGAGGAATCTAGATATTCCTCACAGAGGCAGAAAGTGGAATAGTGGTTGCCAGGAATGGCAGGAAGTGGAGGTATGGAACTGTTTAAGGAGTTCAGAGCTTCAGTTTTGTGCCAGTTCTGGCACAAAAATGTGAATATAGTTAACACCACTGAATTGTACAGCTAAAAATGGATAAAATAGTAAATTTCATATTATGTGTATTTTACCACAATTAAGAATAAAAGAGACATTCTCACCACAAAACTGAGTCTTTCTGGTTACTGATTTTTTGGATATTATGCATACACTGTGCAGAGTGCGTGAGTTAATTATATTTTCTTCTCTAGTTGAACAAAATTTTAAAAGTAGTTTTCTAAATGCAACATTATTAGATAAGAAGATGCACATTTTTTGACAGAGTCCTTCTTATTGTTTTAAACCAAAGAATAATTCACACTGGGTGGCTTATCACAAGAGAGCAACAATGGGATACATTAGTTCTGTCCTGTTCACAGTAAGACATCAGTAGCCGTTCCTTCTGGAGTTAGAAAGAAAAGCAAAATTGTATTCTGAATATTTATTTTTAGTTACTATGAACTAAATTATATTTGCTAACTGAGACTGAAAATTAAAGCATGAGAAAGCCTACTAATAGATTATTAAGACCTGACTTGTTTTTTTTCTTCTACCTTCATTCCTGGTTTAGTTGTTGCATTGTCTAATACCCAGATCAGGGGATAAAATGAATTGGATAATTTATGTTGTTGGATTAGGAGTGGGAAGGTTCAGGGAGATTTGCTGAGCTTTTACAAGGCTCCTAACCCATTTTTATACATAGAATAACTATCTGTTTTATCAAAGTTCCTGGACTTAACCAACCTTGTTCTATCCCACCATAGCCCTTGTTAACATCTCCTCCACGTATAGTACAAATGACTTCATGAACACGATTGTTTTTTGGAAAGGTGGCAAAATGAATTTTATTTGAAGAAAGAGAAATAACTGCCAGTACATCATAGGCCCATATATCCCTTTTCAACAACCTAACTTTCAAGAAATGGAATGAAGGATCTAACAGCTGTACACATGCACACACACACACACACACACACACATCATTACCTTTTTAACTACCAAGAGAGATCAAAGGAAGTGAAATTCCCTTTGATGGATGCTATGGATTTCCTTCATAGAGTTTCAGGCTGACAACTGTTTTTACAGCTTTGATACATAATTGACATATAACATTGTATAGGTTTAAGATTAAAAAGTTGATTTGATACACTTAATTATTGCCGCATGATTACCACCATAGGGTTAGCTAACACCTGCATTGTCACATAATTAGCATTTATTTTGTGTGTTGACAACGTTTAAGATCTACTCTCTAAACAATTTTCAATTATTTACACAGTATTATTAACTATAATCATTATAATATATCTCCAGAATTTATTCATCATATAACTGGAAGTGTGTACCCTTTGACCAACATCTTCCCATTTCCCCCAGACCCTGGTAAACACCACTTTTGTCTCTGTTTCTATGAGGTCGGCTTTTTTGATTCCACGTACAAATGAGATCATACAGTATTTGTCTTTCTCTGTTTGGCTTATTTCACTTAGCATAATGCCCTCAAGTTCCATTCATGTTGATACAAATGGTAAGATTTTCTTCCTTCTCATGCATGAATTTTATATATATATATATATGCATAACACATCTTTTTAATTTTATTTTATCCATTCATCCATAGAAGGACACTTAGGTTGTTTCCATATCTTGGCTATTATGAATGATGCTGCAGTGATCATGGGAGTGCAGGTATCTCTTCAAGAATGTGATTTTATTTCCTTTGGGTATATACCCAGGAGTGGTAATGCTGGATCATATGGCAACTCTATTTTTAATAGTGGCTGTGCCGAACAATAGTACACAAATTTCCCTTTTTTTTTATATCCTTATCAATAGTTGTTAACTTTTGTCTTTTTGATCATAGATTCTAATAAGTAAGAGGTGATATCTCACTGTGGTTTTGATTTGCATTTCTCTGATGATTAGTGATGTTGAGCATCCTGTCATGTATCTGTTGGTCATTTGTATGTCTTCTTTGGAAAAATGTTTATTCAGTTCCTCTGCCCATTTTTTAAAATCCAATTGTTTTCTGTTTTGCTGTTGAGTTGTATGAGTTCCTTATATATTTTGTATATTAACCCCTTTTCAGATATTTGATTTGCAAATATTTACACTCATTCTGTAGGTTGCTTTTTCACTTTGTTGATTGTTTCTTTTTCTATGGAAAAACTTTTTACTTTGATGTAGCCCTACCTGTTTAATCTTGCTTTTGTTGATTGTGATTTTGTAATCAAATCCAAAAAATTCATTGCAAGACCCATGTCAAGAAACTTTCCTTCTGTGTTTTCTTGTAGGAGGCATATGGTTCCATGTCTAAAATTTAAGTCTTTAAATGATTTTGAGTTAATTTTTGCATATAATGTATGATAAGGGTCCAATTTCATTCTTTTGCATATTTTTAGATAATTTTCCAAAACAACTATAAATTTGGGGGATGTAATTGATCTTAAACTTCTTCCTGAACACTACTGCCTGAAGTAGGAGAATGTTTCCCATTGGCATTTTGTATATTTCTTTGCTTCCTAATACCCAGATACTGAAATAGTAACTTCTAACTATGTAACACCAGGGTTCTTTTCCTAATCAGAACCTTATGTAGAGCTCTGAAATTTATTTTCTAAGAACAATTGATGTCTTATTAGTATTTTCCTTTGTTCTTGTTCTCTGTTCATTTATTCATTTATTTACTTATTTATTTATTCATTATTTTCTTTATTGTTTTCTCTTACTTTCTTCTTTTTTTTTAAAGTCAACTCAGGTTCTGCTCTTGCTCAGGTATCCTATTGATTTTTTTATGAGTTTTGATATCCCCCACAATATTTACTTCCTATTTCAAATTCTGATAATCATGAATGATTCAGTTTCTAGCTACTTAGAAAACTACTGTCACGTCAGAGCTTTTTCTAGAGGAACTAATAAAAAGAATGAATAATAATAGGAAGAATTTAACATAAACTAAAATGTTTAGTTACAAACTTTTCCCATTAACTGCCAGTTTATCTTCAGATGTGTCATCTTAATCAATTCTTTTTAATCAATTCTTAATCAATTCTAGCAATACTTCTTTAAGCTGTCACATTATTAAAATTCTCAGCATAGATGTTTGGAACTTTTAATTCTCTGGTCTCACATTCTTATGTAACAGAAATCATAGATTACTACTCTAATTGAAAACTAATTTATTACAAATAAGGGAGATATAAAATCACCAAATTAAACAGATACATTGAAAATTATGTGTTCCAATACTATCTCAGGCTAAAGAACTGACCACTGATGGAATAATTATGGTATATCCATACTATGGAACAGTACTCAGCAACTTAAAAGAATAAACTATGGATACATACAACATGAATGACTCTCTAAAGCTTTATGCTAAATGAAAAAAAAAAAAAAAAAAACACAAAATACTATATGCTGTATGGCTCCTGTATGACATTATATAAAAGGCAAAACATATTGACAGAAAACAGAACAGTGGTTGCCAAAGACTGACAGTGTGTGTATTTGTGTATGTGTATGTGTGTTTACAGTGGAAGGCGAGTGACTGAAAATGGACACCAGGAGACTTTGGGGGGATAATAGAAATTTACTATCACAGTGGTGTTGGTTACATGACTGCTCACATTAGTCAAAATTGAGAATTACACCTAAAAGTGGTGGATTTTTTATATACCAATTGTATTTCAATAGACCTAATATTTTTAAAAGATATCACCAGCAAAACTTATACAAAAATTTAATTAATATAATTAAAAACAGTTGAAAATATTTCTTATCTCGTGAGATACATTTTATAAATTGACTAGCATCATGTTTACCAGAGAATAAAAACACTGAAAAAGCAAGTTACCTTTTCATTACTCTTAAGCAAAATTTGCATACTGGTGGCTTTAAACCAAATGTAGCCTTTTTGTTTGGCCAGCACAATATTTTAAAAAACAACTTACCTCAACACTTTTATGACCAATTAATTTTTGACAGAGCAAAAAAGGAATTAAATGGGGAAAACAGTTTTTTTTGCTTTTTTTTGGTTTTATTCTTCTTTATTTTTAAATTTTTTAAAATGCTATTACACTTGTCATTTTATACAGCAGTTCTTTCTTTTTTTTTTTTCAAGAATGTCGTAAAAATGTAATGAGTTTCTTTTTTTTTTAATTTTATTTATTTATTTATTTATTTTTGGCTGTGTTGGGTCTTCGTTTCTGTGCGAGGGCTTTCTCTAGTTGCGGCAAGTGGGGGCCACTCTTCATTACGGTGTGTGGGCCTCTCACTATCTTAGTTGCAGAGCACAGACTCCAGATGCACAGGCTCAGTAGTTGTGGCTCACGGGCCTAGTTGCTCCGCGGCATGTGGGATCTTCCCAGACCAGGGTTTGAACCCATGTCCCCTGCATTAGCAGGCAGATTCTCAACCACTGTGCCACCAGGGAAGCCCTAGCAGTTTCTTTTAGTTATCTACTTTATACATATTACTGTATATATGTCAATCCCAAACTCCCAATTCATCCCACCACCACCACCCCCCCACCACTTTCCCCACTTGGTGACCATACCGTTGTTCTCTACATCTGTGTCTCTCTTTCTGCCCTGCAAACTTGTTCACCTGTACCATTTTTCTAGGTTCCACATATATGCATTATATACGATATTTGTTTTTCTCTTTCTGACTAACTTCACTCTGGATGACAGCCTCTAGATTCATCCACGTCACTACAAATGACCCAATATCATTCCTTTTTATGGCTGAGTAATATTTCATTGTATATATGTACCACATCTTGTTTATCCATTCGGCTGTGGATGGGCATTTAGGTTGCTTCCATGACCTGGCTATTGGAAATAGTGCTGCAATGAATATTGAGGTGCATGTGTCTTTTTGAATTATGGTTTTCTCTGGGTATATGCCCAGTAGTGGGATTGCTGGGTCATATGGTAATTCTATTTTTAGTTTTTTAAGGAACCTCCATACTGTTCTCCATAGTGGCTGTATCAAATTACATTCCCACCAACAGTGCAAGAGGGTTCCCTTTGCTCCACACCCTCTCCAGCATTTGTTGTTTGTAGATTTTCAGCTGATGCCCATTCTAACTGGTGTGAGGTGATACCTCATTGTAGTTTTGATTTGCAATTCTCTAATAATTAGTGATGTTGAGCAGTTTTTCATGTGTTTCTTGCTCATCTGTATGTCTTCTTTGGAGAAACGTCTATTTAGGTCTTCTGCTCATTTTTTGATTGGGTTGTTTGTTTTTTTTAATATTGAGCTGCATGAGCTGTTTATATATTTTGGAGGTTAATCCTTTGTCCATTGATTCATTTGTAAATATTTTCTCCCATTCTGAGGATTGTCTTTTTGTCTTGTTTGTAGTTTCCTTTGTTTGCAAAGCTTTTAAGTTTCATTAGGTTCCATTTGTTTATTTTTGTTTTTATTTCCATTACTCTAGGAGGTGGATCAAAAAAGAACATGATATGGTTTATGTCAAAGAGTGTTCTTCCTACGTTTTCCTCTAAGAGTTTTAAAGTGTCTGGTCTTACATTTAGGTCTGTAATCCATTTTGAGTTTATTTTTGTGTATGGTGTTAAGGAGTGTTCTAATTTCATTCTTTTACATGTAGCTGTCCAGTTTTCCCAGCACCGCATATTGAAGAGACTGTCTTTCCTCCATTGTATATCCTTGCCTCCTTTGTCATAGATTAGTTGACCATAGGTGCGTGGGTTTATCTCTGGGCTTTCTATCTTGTTCCATTGATCTATGTTTCTGTTTTTGTGCCAGTACCATACTGTCTTGATTACTGTAGCTTTGTAGTATAGTCTGAAGTCAGGGAGTCTGATTCTTCCCAGTCCGTTTTTGTCCCTCAAGACTGCTTTGGCTATTCGGGGTCTTTTGTGTCTCCATACAAATTTTAAGATTTTTTGTTCTAGTTCTGTAAAAAAATGCCACTCGTGATTTGTTAGGTATTGCACTGAATCTGTAGATTGCTTTGGATAGTATAGTCATTTTCACAATATTGATCCTTCCAATCCAAGAAAATGGTATATCTCTCCATCTGTTTGTGTCATCTTTGATTTCTTTCATCAGTGTCTTATAGTTTTCTGAGTACAGGTGTTTACCTCCTTAGGTAGGGTTATTCCTAGGTATTTTATTCTTTTTGTTGCAGTGGTGAATGGGAGTGGTTCCTTAATTTCTCTTTCTGATATTTCATTGCTAGTGTTTAGGAATACAAGAGATTTCTGTGCATTAATTTTGTATCCTGCAACTTTACCAAATTCATTGATTAGCTCTAGTAGTTTTCTGGTACCATCTTTAGGATTCTTTATGTATAGTATCATGTCATCTGCAAACAGGACACTTTCACTTCTTTTCCTATTTGTATTCCTTTTATTTCTTTTTCTTCTCTGATTGCTGTGGCTAGGACTTCCAAAACTATGTTGAATAAGAGTGGTGACAGTGGACATCCGTGTCTTGTTCCTGATCTTAGAGGAAATGTTTTCAGTTTTTCACCACTGAGAAGGAAGTTTGCTGTGGGTTTGTCAAATATGGCCTTTATTATGTTGAGGTAGGTTCCTTCTATGCCCAATTTCTGGAGAGTTTTTAATCATAAGTTGGTGTTGAATTTTGTCAAAAGCTTTTCTGCATCTATTGAGATGATCATGTTTTTATTCTTCAACTTGTTCATATGGTGTATCACATTGATTGATTTGAATATATTGAAGAATCCTTGCATCCCTGGGATAAATCCCACTTGATCATGGTGTATGATCCTTTTAATGTGTTGTTGGATTCTGTTTGCTAGTATTCTGTTGAGGATTTTTGCATCTATATTCATCAGTGATATTGGTCTGTAGTATTCTTTTTTTGTAGTATCTTTGTCTGGTTTTGCTATCAGGGTGATGGTGGCCTGATCGAATGAGTTTGGGAGTGTTCCTTCCTCTGCAATTTTTTGGAAGAGTTTGAGAAGGATGGGTATTAGCTCTTCTTTAAATGTTTCATAGGATTCAACTGTGAAGCCATCTGGTCTTGGACTTTTATTTGTTGGAAAATTTTTAACCACAGTCTCAATTTCATTACTTGTGATTGGTCTGTTCATATTTTCTATTTCTTCCTGGTTCAGTCTTGGAAGGTTATACCTTTCTAAGAATTTGTCCATTTCTTCCAGGTTGTCCATTTTATTGGCAGAGAGTTGTTTTTACTAGTCTCTTAGGATGCTTTGTATTTCTGCAGTGTCTGTTGTAACTTCTCCTTTTTCATTTCTAATTTTATTGATTTGAGTCCTCTCCCTCTTTTTCTTGATGAATCTTGCTAATGGTTTATCAATTTTCTTTATCTTCTCAAAGAACCAGCTTTTAGTTTTATTGATCTTTGTTATTGTTTTCCTTGTTTCTATTTCATTTATTTCTGCTCTGATCTTTATGATTTCTCTCCTTCTGGTAACTTTGGGTTTTGTTTGTTCTTCTTTCTCTAGTTCCCTTAGGTGTAAGGTTAGATTGTTTATATGAGATTTTTCTTGTTTCTTGAGGTAGGCTTGTATTGCTATAAACTTCCCTCTTAAAACTGCTTTTGCTGTATCCCATAGGTTTTGGATCATCGTGTTTTCATTGTCATTTGTCTCTAGGTATATTTTGATTTCCTCTTTGATTTCTTCAGTGATCTCTTGGTTAATTAGTAACATATTGTTTAGCCTCCAAGTGTTTTTGATTTTTACGTTTTTTACCCTGTAACTGATTTCTAAATCATAGTGTTGTGGTTGGAAAAGATGCTTGATATGATTTCAATTTTCTTAAATTTACTGAGGCTTGATTTGTGACGGAAGATGTGATCTATCCTGGAGAATGTTCCGTGCTCACTTGAGAAGAAAGTGTAATCTGCTGTTTTTGGATGGAATGTCCTATAAATATCAATTAAATCTGTCTGGTCTATTGTGTCATTTAAAGCTTGTGTTTCCTTATTAATTTTCTGTTTGGATGGTCTGTCCATTGGTGTAAGTGAGGTATTAAAGTCCCCCACTACTATTGTGTTACTGTCGATTTCCTCTTTTACAACTGTTAGCATTTGCCTTATGTATTGATGTGCTCCTGTGTTGGGTGAATAAATATTTACAATTGTTTTATCTTCTTCTTGGATTGATCCCTTGATCATTATGTAGTGTCATTCGTTGTCTTTTGTAACAGTTTTTATTTTAAAGCCTATTATGTCTGATATAAGTATTGCTACTCCATCTTTCTTTTGATTTCCATTTGCATGGAATATCTTTTCCCGTCCCCTCACTCTTAGTCTGTATGTGTCCAAAGGTCTGAAGTGGGTCTCTTGTAGACAGCATTTATATGGGTCTTGGTTTTGTATCTATTCAGCCAGTCTCTTTCTTTTGGTTGGAGCATTTAATCCATCTACATTTAAGTTAATTATCGATATGTATGTTCCTGTTGACATTTTCTTAATTGTTTTGTGGTTTGTTTTTGTAGGTCTTTTTTCTTCCCTTCCTCTTTTGTTCTCTTGTCTTGTGTTTCTTGCTTAGAGAAGTTCCTTTAGTATTTGTTGTAAAGCTGGTTTGTGGTGCTGAATTCTCTTAGCTTTTGCTTATCTGTAAACGTTTTGATTTCTCTGTCGAGTCTGAATGAAAGCCTTGCTGGCTAGAATATTCTTGGATGTAGGTTTTTCACTTTCATCACTTTAAATATATTGTGGCACTTCCTTCTGGCCTCAGAGTTTCTGGTGAAAAATCAGCTGATAACCTTATGGGCATTCCCTTGTATGTTATTTGTTGTTTTTCCCTTGTTGCTTTTAATTTTTTTTTTTTTTGTATTTAATTTTTGTTAGTTTGATTAATATGTGTCTTAGCTTGTTCCTCCTGGGTTTATCCTGTATGGAACTCTCTGCACTTCCTGGACTTGGGTGACTATTTCCTTTCCCATGTTAGGGAAGTTTTTGACTATAATCTTTTCAAATGTTTTCTCATGCCCTTTCTCTTTTTCATCTTCTTCTGGGACCCCTTTATTTGAATGTTGGTGTGTTTAATGTTGTCCCAGAGGTCTCTGAGACTGTCCTCATTTCTTTTCATTCTTTTTTCTTTATTCTGTTACATGGCAGAGATTTCCACCTTTCTCTCTTCCAAGTCACTTATCCATTCTTCTGCCTCAGTTATTCTGCTATTGATTCCTTCTAGTGTATTTTTCATTTCAGTTATTGTCTTGTTCATCTCTGTTTGTTTCTTCTTTAGTTCTTCTATTTCTTGTTAAACATTTTTTGTATCTTCTCAATCTGTGCTTCCATTCTTTTTCTGAGATCTTGGATCATCTTTACTATCATTACTCTGATTTCTTTTTTCGGATGGATTACCTACCTCCCCTTCACTTACTTGTTCTTGTAGGTTTTTATCTTGCTCCTTCATCTGCAACATATTTCTTTGCCATCTCATTTTGTCAGACTTATGGTATTTGTGGTCTCCTTTCTGCAGGCTGCAGGATCATAGTTCCTCTTGCTTCTGCTTTGTGAACCCTGGTGGATGAGGTTTGTCCAGAGGCTTGTGTCATTATCCTCTTGATAGGGGGTTTGATTGGTGTTCATATCAGAACCTGCCCTAGATATTGAGCGGGGCCTCTCCTTTGCTCTGTGCTTGTCACCACACTGTCAGGTGTAGGTTCTGCTCCCTAGTTGTTGGAGTAGAGGCCCCCAGATCTGTTTCTTTACTGTGATTCTGATTTGTAGTGTGAGGTAGGTGGGATTGGAGCACTCCCACTGTGAGAGAAGTCACTGATAATTCTTCCTATGGAGTTGTTCACCTGTGAATGTGCTCTGTTGTGTCCCTTTTCACCTATTGTGCAGGCTCACATAGTATACTGTGGTTGGCACTGCTCTCAGTCTCACATTAACTGTGGGTATGATGGCAATTGGCCCTGGTGATTCTTGGGTGTTGTTTTCACCCAGCCACCAGTGCAGATACACTGAGGTCAGGCCCCAAGACTGTAATAGTCATGTACCTGGACCCACTGGGGGAGCTATGGAGGCAGCTCAGGCTCTGGCTTGGTACAACCCACACATGTACACGCCCACAAGACTCACAGCTGCTAAAGCCAGACCTGTTCCAGCCCATGAGTACTTGTCCTTTCACATGTTTCACAGGTGATGAATTTAGGAAGCTGTCAGCAGATGTGTAACTCCACAGTTCATTCAGCTACGAGGAGAGATTTCAGCTTTTTTTCCTTAGTCACACGACCCCTGGGGCTCAGCTGTGGTTCCAGCCCCTCCTCTGGGCAGATTTCCCATTCGGGGGAGTTATCCATGTACTCCTGGGACAGCAGGACAGGTTCCAGTACCCACTGACAGATTTCCTAGTTACAGAAGCTTTCTGCACCCTCCCAGGACAGCGGGGTGAGTTCCGGTACTCACTGGCAGATTTCCTAGTAGCAAGATGTTACCGCGCCCTCCCAGGACAGCAGGGTGGGTCTCACCACACACTGGTGGATTTCCTAGTCAGGGAAGTTATCCACGTGCTCCTGGGACAGCAGGGCAGGTTCTGGCATCCACTGATGGATTTCCCAGTCATGGAAGCTATCTGTGCCTTCCCAGGGCAGCATGGGCGGGTCCTGGGGCCTGCTTGTGGAATTCCTAGTGGCTGGATCTGTCCACACCATTCCAGGTCATCTGGGGTGGGTCCTATGACCCACTGGCATAATTCCTAGTTTCAGAATCTGTCCACACCCTTCCAGGTGAGAGGGGGTGGGGCCTGGTGTCTGCCTATGGGTCTGGAAGAGGTGGTCAGTGCCTGCCTCTGGAGCCCAAGATGATGGCTGTGACTCATACCCGTCCCACCCAGGGCTCCTGTAGGCAGTGTCCTGGGAGCGCTCACAGGGAAAGAAGCTCTTATGGTGGTCCCACCCCTCTCCTTGTGCACCTCCCACCAAAGATACCTTTCTTCTCTTGTGGGCCCAGCCTTCCTCAGTTTCCACAGCCTGACCTCTTCAGGCTGTTTCTGCACCCAACCCTGGTCCTCTCCCTGGGACTGAACTTCAGCACCTGACCCCCTACCCCCATCGACAGAGGAGTGTCTCAGGTTGGGGAGCGCAGTGTGGCATTGCCAACCCTCTGTGCAGGTTACTCTCTGCTCTGCCTTCCATAAACCAGTTGCTGTTCTCCCCTCTTAGGTTCCGAAGCTCCCTTTCCCCTCTGTCCAGGCTGATTTCCCCACTGATGAGGAGACTTCCTAAGGTGTGGGAAACTTTCCTCCTTCATAGCTCCCTCCCTGGGGTGCAGGCCTCATCCTGATTCCTTCTTTTTCTTTTTGCTTTTGTCCTACCCAGTTACGTGGAGATTTTCTTGTATTTTCGGAAATCTGAGGTCTTCTGTCAGCACGCAGTAGCTGTTTTGTGTGAATTGTTCCACCTGTAGATGTATTTTCAATGTTTCTAGTTGAACTCTGCTTCCTACTCTTCCGCCATCTTGATCCCAACCCCTTAAATTTTAAAAATAGGAATGAACATAAAAAATCAAGTAGCTACACAGCTGTTAAGCTTAGTTACACGGCAAAGAGACCTTCTAGATATGTTTAATTAAGGATCTTGAGATGGAGAGATGATCTGTATTATACTGGTGGGCCCAATGTGATCAAAGTATTCTTATAAGAGGGAGGCAGGAGGGTCAGAATCCAGATGAAGATGTGTCAATGGAAGCAGAGGTTAGAAAGAGAGAGACTTGAAGACACACTTTGACTATGTGCCATGAGCCAAAGAATGCAAGCGACCTTTAGAAGCTAGAAAAGTCTGGTCCCCTAGAGTTCCCAGAAGAAATAAAGCCCTCCCAACATGTTTTTCTTTGTCCAGTGAAAACCATTTCAGACTTCTCACCTCCAGTACTGTGCTGTTTAAGTCATTAGTTTGTGGTAATTTTTTGGATGCAGAGTATAGAGAAAGAGTGAGAGAGAAGGAAACAAGTTTTAACAAACAAAAGGCAAATATTATCATCAATTGAAATGGGGAAGATGATAGAGCAGGTTTTGGAGGGAAAACAGTAGTTCAGCTTTAGACATGTTATGTTTGTGATGTTTCTACTTTATCAAAGTAGAAGTATTCAAACGTCAGTTGGATAAACAAGTCCTGATGGTTCAGGAGAGAGTTCTGGGCTGGATCCATCATTTGGGAGTTCTGAACATACAGATAATGTTTAAGACTTTAATACTGGGCAAGATCACCAAAGGACAGAGGAGAGGTCCAAGGACTGAGACCTTGGACACAACTCAAAGCACTAGAGTTTTCCTGACAGTGGTATTGGTCCATCCAGAAAGAATCTAAAAGTGATCGGCATCAACTGATGATCTTCAGAGATAAAAATGAACATTTTTGGAGCAAGGAGAAATATAAGCAATATACTGTATTTGTTAGTAAAAAGGAAGGGGCAGGTGAGATAATACATTGGAATTTTGGGGATTAGAAAGTAAAGCTGCCAAGACTTTAAGGTTAAACATAAATTGATAAAGGGAGTATGGCTAGATTAGAAAGACTTTTCAAAAGTTTTAACTGTTTTAGAAGCTACTGATGATGGAAAATCATGAAAAAATGACAATTTAAATCATATTAATTCTATTTCCTTATGCTCTAAGTGATAAATATGCACATACCATAATTGATATTTGCCATTCAGTAATGTCCATTAATAAACAGGAAGTAAGTGTTATAGAGCTCTGATAATATGTCTTAAAATCAGTCATGTGGTTTAAGTAACTTGTGAAAAGCTTTATGACACTAACCTTTTTTTTTTTTCTTTTTGAAATCTAGGGATACAGGGAACTGGGAAAAGCAAAACAAGCAAAATTGATTACTTTGCCAGACTCTACAAATACGATTTTGACGTGTTAGTATACACTACAGATGAGAGTACTTAATTAAGTAAGCAAATAAACACAGGATACAATGGATACTTCTAGTGAAATTTGAAACATCATATTAAAACAAATATTATAGTGCTAAATATTTTAAGTATAAATGTTCAGAAAATTAACTCACAAAGTAAATTAGATTTTGTTTACATATAATAAAAGTAAACATGCTTTTTGAGCATCATTTCTGTGACTTTAACATATCAAATTATGTATCAGAATTTTAAGAAAACATATTCAGATAAAACGCACTTTTTTCTTGCTTATCAGAGGGCTTTAACAGCATATCCAAAGGAAATTCACCCACAAGAGAAATGTTCATTAAGCACAGAATACGCTCCAAGCAAAGTTTCCCATGAAAGACACACAATGGAAATATACAAAGATAACATAAAGTCAGTCAATTGGTGATAAATACCACAGGGTCAGGGTGAGGTTGGTGGGGAAAGCAGAGAATGAGGGTTGGGTGAGGATGCTTTCATATAAGAGGTGAGGGCAGGCCTTACTGTAAAGATGACATTTGAGGCTAAAAGGAATGAGTGATCAACCTTTTGGGGTGGATGTCTAGGAGAAAAGTCTCCAGAAGAAGGAATAACAATTCCAAAGGCTTTAAGGTGTGCTTGTGCTCACCATGGTAAAAGAACAAGATATGGTGAGCCTGTGGCAGAGTGTGGGGGAGTGGAGTGGAAGGACATCTCATGTAAAGCTTTGGCTTTTACTGTGAAAGAGAAGAAAAACCACTGAAAATTTTGAATAGAAAAATAAAATAATTTGACTTACATTTTTAAAAGGATGACTCTGCTAGTCACGAGGCCAGAAGGGAAGACTGAACTCTGGAGGGTCTTAGATCAGCAGTTAGAGTCCCAGCCTGGAGGTAGCACATGTCACTTATGTTCAGGCTTCATCTACAGAATTAGAAACCTGGGGTACAACAACTTAACTATGCAATCAAGGTTACTGTCACCATTTACAGACAAATTAACATCATGTGAGCCTCTTGAGAAGCACACAGTATTACTTCTGTGGGTTCCTGACAAAAATGTGAAACCTGAATTTTCTAATCGTGAAGAAACATCATATACATCCAAGTTGTGAGAAAATCTACATATTAGTTGTCATATACTCAACAAACGTGTCAAAGTCACAAAAGACAAAGAAAATCCGTGGAACTATTCCAGATTGAAGAATATTAAACAGACATGGAACCTAAAATGTGTCACTTTTTGTTTCATTTAGCTTTTTGCTATAAAGGATATTGCTGAATTTCAATATTTGGATGGGATCTCTGGGTTATGGCAGTACTGTAGAAACTTTAATTTTTTAAAAGCAATGACTGTTTCAGTGGCGTACTGATAAACTGGCCCTCCTGAGGTGGTAGTAAGGAGCCCAGATTGGTAACATTTACTGATTTCCAGGTTGTATATACTCCCAACAGCTGATTTCAAGCTACTAATGTGAAATCATGGAGAAGAATTGGAAAGAGATGTGCACATTTAGGTCTTCAAGTCCATTCACACTAGTTGCAGTGCCCACTAATGGGACTAGGATTATTTATGCACAAAGTATACTTGGCTTTTAGTTATAATAGACACCATGTCTGCATCTAATTCTCAGCTGGTTCAAAAATAATTATATATGAGTTGAAGTTCTTAAGATGGCAGAGTAGAAGGACCCTGAGCTCACTGCCTTCCACGGGCACACCAAAACTACAATTATTTACAGAACAACTATTGATGAAAAAGACTGGAACCTAATGGAAAGGTCTTTTACAATTAAAGATATAAAGAAGGAACCACAAGGAGACAGGTAGAAGGAGAAGAGTCTCGATATAGTCAAGACCCATACCCTTTGGTGGGTGACCCAAAACAGGAGAATAAATACAACTACAGAGTTTCTCAGCAAGGAGCAAGGGGTCCAAGCCCCACATTGGGGTCACCAGCCCGGGAGTCCTATGCCAGGAAGATGAGCACCCAGAGTGTTTGGCTTTGAAGGGCAGTGGGGCTTACTTACAGGAGACCCAGAGGGCTGACAGAAATAGACTCCATTCTTAAAGGGCACACACAAAATCTCACACACTCTGGGACCCACGGCAGAAGCAGCAACTTGAAAGGAGCCTGAGTCAGACCTACCTGCTAATCTGGAAAGTTTCCTGGAGAGGCTGGAGGCAACTGCAGCTCACCCTGGGGACATAGACATTGTAGGAAGCCATTTCTGGGAGCTCATCCTACCACATGGACATTGCTACTGGCAAGCACCACTTTGGAGTCCTCCCTCTACCTTATTAGACTCAGAACACAGCCCTGCCCTGTCCACCAGCCTGAAGCCACCAGCACTGGGACAACTCAGGCCAAGAAACTAACTGGATAGGAACACAGCCCCACCCACCAACAGACAGGCTGCCTTAAGACCTCCTGAGCACACAGCCACCCCTGGACTCAACCTTGCCCAATAGAGGAATCAGGACCCAGCCACACACACCAGTGTGCAGGCACTAGAACTAAGACCTTCATGGCCCTGTAGCCACAGACCCCAGGATCCAGCTTCACCCACCAATGGGCAGACACAAGCCCCAGAATCCCCTGGGCCCTGACCCTACTCACCAGCTATCCTGCTTTAGCCCTAAGGCTAGCCTCACCCCCCAATAGGCAGACAATAGCCCCAGGAAAACAGCAGCCCTGCAGCTTCCCATGACAGGATCCAGCCTACCCACCATTAGGCCAGACCCAGCCCTGGTATTAGAAGGGCCCCAGCCCTGCCCAGCAGTAGACCAACACAAGCTTAAATACCCTGGACCCCACAGCCAGCCATATCAGGAACTGACCCCACCAGCCATCCAGCATCAGCTCTGGGATCCCTGGACCCTGCAGCCAGACCCCAGGACCTAGGTCTACCCACAGGTGGGCCAGGATTAGTCCCAGGACCTGGCTTCACCATATTAACAAATTGAAGAATAAAACCATATGATCATCTCAATAGATACAGAAAAGGCTTTTGATAAACTTCAACATCAATTTATGATAAAAACCTCTCAAGAAAGTGAGTATAGAGGGAACAAACCTCAACATAATGAAGGCCATATTATGATAGGCTCACAGTTAGCATCATACTCAACAATGAAAAGCTGAAAGCATTTCCTCTAAGATCAGGAATAAGACAAGGAAGCCCTTTCTCCTCACTTTTATTCAGCATACTGTTGTAAATCTTAGCCACAGAAATCAGACAAGAAAAAGAAATAAAAGGCATCCAAATTGGAAAGGAAAAAGTAAATCTGTCACTGCAGATGACATGATAATATACATAGAAAATCCTAAAGATACCAACAAAATATTACTAGAGCTCATCAATGAATTCAGTAAAGTTGTAGGATACAAAATTAATATAGAGAATACTGTTACATTTTGATACATTAACAACAAATTTTCAGATAGAGAAATTAAGGAAACAATTCTATTTATAATTCCTTCAAAAAGATTAAAATACCTAGGAATAAACCTATCTAAGGAGGTAAAAGACCTGTACTCAGAAAACTATAAGACACTGATGAAAGAAATTGAAGATGACAAAAACATATGAAAGGTATATCCTGTTCATAGATTGGAAGGATTAATAAGGTTAAAATGACCATGCTACCAAAGGCAATCTACAGATTCAATTCAATCCCTATCAAAATACCAATGGCATAGAACTAGAATAAATAAAATTTGTATGGAGCACAAAAGACCCCAAATAGCCAAACAATCTTGAGAAAGAAGAACAGAGCTGGAAGTATCACACTCCCTGACCTCAGACAGTACTACAAAGCTATAGAAATCAAAACAGTATGGCACTGGCACAAAAACAGACACATATAACAATGGAACAGAATAGAGAATCCAGAAATAAACTCACACACTTATGATCAATTAGTCTATGACAAGGGAGGCAATAATATACAATGGAGAAATGACAGTCTTTTTAATAAGTGGTGCTGGAAAAACTGGACAGCTACATGTAAAAGAATGATATTAGAACATTCCTCACACCATATAGAAAAAATAAACTCAAAATGGATTAAAACCTAAATGTAAAACTAGAAACCATAAAACTCTTAGAAGAAAACATAGGCAGAACACTCTTTGACATAAATTGTAGCAATATTTTTTTGAATCTGTCTCCTCAGGCAAAGGACACAAAAGCAAAAATAAATAAGTGGGACCTAATTAAACTTAAAATCTTCTGCAAAGAAACTGAAACCATCAACAAAATGAAAACAACTCAACATCAAAAAAAAAAAAAAACCAACTAACAACCTGATTAAAAAATGGGCAGAAGACCTGAATAGACATTTTCCAAAGAAGACATTACAGATGGCCAATAGGCACATGAAAAGATGCTCCATCACTAATCATCAGAGAAATGCAAGTCAAAACCACAATAAGATACCACCTCACTCATGTCAGAACAGCTATCATCAAAAGAACACAAATAACAGATGTCAATGAAGATATGGAGAAAAGGGAACCATCGTACACTGTTGGTGGTAATGTAAATTGGTACAGTCACTATGGAAAACAGTGTGGGGGTTTCTCAAAAAATTAAAAATAAAACTACAAAATGATCCAGTAATTCCACCCCAGGTATAAATTTTTAAAAACCCACAAAAATACTAATTTGAAAAGATACATGCACCCCAATGTTCATAGCAGCATTATTTACAATAGCCAACATATGGAAGCAACCCAAGTGTCCATCAACAGATGAATGGATAAGAAGGAGTGGTATATTTTTAAAATGGATTATATCCAGCCATAAAAGAGAATGAAATTTTGCCACTTGAAACACATGGATGGACCTGGAGTGTATTATGCTTAGTGAAATAAGTTAGAGCAAGACAAATACTGTATGTTATCACTTATATGTGCAATCTGAAAAATAAACTAATGAATATAACAAAATTAAACAGACTCACAGATATAAAGAATAAACTAGTGATTACCAGTGTGAAGAGAGAAGTGGGGAGGGGCATAATAGGAGTAGGGGATTAAGTGGTACAAACTGCTATGTATAAAATAACAAGCTACAAAGATATATTGTACAACACAGATAATATATTCAATATTTTGTAATAACTCTAAATGGAGTATAATCTATAAAAATTTTGAATCACTATATTGTACACTTGAAACTAATATAATATTGTAAATCAAATATTCCTTAATAAAAACCCAAATAATAGTATATATAATATATAAATATATTTATGTAAAATATATAGGTAAATGTAAAATAAATATATTTCTAAATTTAAATATATATACATACATACTGAGAGAGAGAGAAATAAAGCAAATAAAATAAAATGGGAAATCAAAGTGATATCAAAGACATATAATATAAAACACAAATCAACCATTAAATGAACAAAAGAGAGTTATGGCTAATAAGGCAACAAATAAAATTAAAAGAAATCATAAAAGACTATCTAATTAATCCCCAAAAAAGCAAAAAAAAAGAGAGGGAAAAGGGCAAAGAAAATTTAGGACAAATGGATAAAAGAGCATGATGGTAGAATGAAACTCAAAGATATTTATAACACATTAAATGTAAATGTTTAAACACTCCAATTAAAAGACAGAGATTTGTCAGATTGGATGAATAAAAAGTAATGAATTTTATGCTGCCTACAAGAAACCCATTTTAAATAACAACCAAATCATTTTATAATAAAAGAGTAGAAAAAAAATCATGTTAACATTAGTCAAAAAAAGCTGTGGTGGCTATATTAATATATCAGACTAAATAAGTTTCAGAGCAAAGAATTTTATCCAGGATAAAGAGAGTCATTTCTTAATGATAAAAGGGTTCAATTTATCAAGAAGACATAATAACCCTGAAGGTTTATGTCTCTAATAAAATAGCTTCAGGATAAACAAAGCAGCAACTGATAGAACTAGGACACAATAGATCCATTATAGTTGAAGACT
Organism: Balaenoptera physalus; assembly: GCF_965194825.1. Taxonomy (NCBI): domain Eukaryota; kingdom Metazoa; phylum Chordata; class Mammalia; order Artiodactyla; family Balaenopteridae; genus Balaenoptera; species Balaenoptera physalus. The sequence goes on along the minus strand of NC_138896.1, from coordinate 46,048,483 downwards.
TCAACACCTCTCTCTCGGTAATTGATAAAGCAAGTAGACAGAAAATCAGTAAGAATATACAAGTTAGCTTAAACTGCCTTAGTAGAAATCATTGCTGCAAGTTTCTTAAGTTGTGTGTTTGAAATCTAAGAGTGCAATAAAGAGGTTATAGGAGGAAAATTATTTTTTGTGCTAAAGTTCAAATAGGAGAGAGCTAGTAACTTTTATTCTTAGAAATTTAGCTGTAACTACAGTGTTACATATGCTCATATTTGCTCATATTATCAGTTTTAATTTTTCCTAAGTTATATAAATCTATTTATCCTGTGCTGTGTTGAAGAATTAAGTAATATCTATTGATAAAAATTTTCATAAAGTGATTCCTATATACTTACTATTAAGATATAACATAAGCATTGAATATTTTATAGTGAGAAAAAGTACCAAGTATGCTTTCTAGTACCCATCATCAAAAAAAGTGTTTTCAATTAGAAAGAATTTAAATACTGATTACTCCCAGATAAGATTGCTGCTAATCATTAATAATATGTTTAGAATAAAAATCCCAACTTTAATCAGAGCTTTATGGACTAAAAAGACATGATAAAATACAATTAGAAAAAAAATAATTTTAAGGGACTCATTGATAATTCTTTATTATAAGAGTTTGATTTGGTCTTAGCATTTTTTAAATGAAAAACTGAATCATAAGCTTTCAGTATAATGTGTTTATGTCTGATGATAAGGTGAGTAATTCTTCTATTAGATGATACTTCCTTTATAATGGCTAGGCTCCTAAAGATGGTGTGAAGTTACTTTATCACACATTTCTTGGAAGCCCATTTTTCACACAGACAACACATTTTCAAGGTATCACATGCAAGTACAGTGAAGTAGATATATTCAGCTTTCATACCTTGTGACTACTTTTGGCACAAGATCCTATGTATGCATATTTTTTCAGGAGTCATTCTGGGGCACCAACCTGAGTACTTTTATTCTCTTCTCAAATCTCCACACTAAGCAGATTTTTCAAGATGTGAAGAAAAATACTTTCTCTAGCAATTTACCTAAATTTAACTCCTCAAACTTAATTTGAACTTGAATCTCTAGGAATTGGAAAGCTGTCAGCTTTCCTTAAAATCCTATCAGTTAGGGAGGTGAAATTGAGTAGTATGTAGCTGAAGTTCTGTATATGGAAGAACCTATTCAGCCTCCTTAATTTGGGATACTGTTTATGACTTCTTTATACCAATGTTTTCTTTTCTCTGAAAAAGAAATATTACAGCAATTATAAAATAATTAAATATGAAATTAATTTCTATTGAACTTAAATATTGTGTGAATGCAGGTGAACTCTAGCATCATAGAATGAGATGTATATCCATAGGTATTACATGCAGTAAGTTGATGCTTTAGGTAATTATAAAGCTGGCATAGAATATAAAGACCACTTGGAAAAATTCCAGGTGGCTCAAGAAGTTGAAAAACACTTCTGCCCAAAAATATATTAAAAGAGAAAATAAATTAAAAGAGCTAACTAAAAGGTATGATTGGGGTATATAAAAAGATGACTATCTCAAAAGTTTATAATCTGAGCAGAAAGTGCAAAACCCTGAATGGACAGAGGTTGTGGAATGGCTGTATCCCAATGGGAACAGGGAACAGAAGCCAGGGAATAAAATTCTGTGCAGTGACCCAGACTCAAAAAATACTATAAAGCAGAAAGCCAGACTCACTATTAGAAACCAAGGTTAAAGCTTCCACTTAAGAAGAGAAAAGTAACAATTACTAATATAAACAGAAAAGCAAAATAATTATCATTCAATGTTCAAATGCAAAACAAAATTCTAAAACACATGAAAATATTTACTGCAATGAAAGACAGCTACCAAAATGTACAAGTCAATTATGAATTTATTCCATCCACATATGAATAGAGGAGAACTGACAATGATTTAAAAATAAGCATGTTTATATGACTCAGAGATAATATATAACATCATAACATTATTTTAAAATGATAATGCAGATTAAAACCACTATAAGATATCACTGCACATTGATTATAATAGATAAAGTAAAAAGTACTGATGATACTCACATATACTGACAATACATACATACATATGTACATACATACACAGTAAGCTTATTGTTGATAGCAATGCAAAATAGTATAACCTCTCTGGGAAACTATTTTGGTAGTTTCTTATAAAGGTAAACATATACTACTATATGACCTAGAAAACCACTCATGAGTATATACTCTAGAGAAAGGAAGAATTATGTTTACACAAAACCTGATCAAAAATACTTGTAGAAACTCTATTAAAGTCTCCAAAAATGTAAATGACCCAAATGTCCTCCAACAAGTTAATATATTTAAAACAAAACAGAAGGCTATGCCACATCTATACAAAGGAATACTATTGAACAATAAAAAGGAACAAACTATTGATACATGCAACAGCTTGGTTGGGTCACAATAATATTATTTTGAATGAAAATAGCTAGTCTTAAAAGATTATACACTGTGTGGTTCTACATATACTAACCTGCATTGTGAAGATAAAACTTCATGAGGTAAGGGCAAAAAAACAGACAACATAATTTTGAAAGAGAAAAACAAGTTTACTTGACTGACACTATATGATATTAAAAGATCTAGTGAGCCTAAAGAGTGAATTTTTCAAACTGTAAAGACATCTTTTTAATCAAGTTTGAAATAGCAACTAGATGTAAATTTAGAAAAATTAACCATGACCCATACACCATACAGAAAAATCAATTTAAAATGAACCAAATACTAAATAAAAAAACTAAAATTATACAATTTATAGAAGAAAATACATGAAAATATTTGCAACTCTGAAAGTGGATAGGTAAACAAATTGTGGCATATCCATGCAGTGGAATACAACTCTGCAGTAGAAAGACTGAGTTATTGATACATCCATTACAATGTATAGATTTCAAAAGAGTGATGCTGAAGGTACTCAGTTGGATGCAAAAGGTAATATACTGTCTGATTCAATTTACATGAAATTCTATTAAAAAAATGATTCTTTGGTGATTGAAAGCAGAAGAATGGTTTCCAGATGCTGAGGAAAGGAGAAAGAATTAACTGCAATGAGGCATAAGAAAACATTTTGGAATGATGAAAATATTCTATATCCTGATATGGCATTGATTATACTGATTAAACACATTTGTAAAAAGTTAATGAACTATACACTGAAAATGGTGTGTTTTATTTTACATGGTTTATACCTTTATAAAGTTGATGCAAAGGGTATTGTTAGTGATAAACAAAATCAGATGGAAAAAAGAATAAATCTATATATTCATAGACATTTTTAAAAATTGAAAATGAAAAACTGATAGACCCTATAAGATTATGAGTGATCAAATTGTATTAAATAAGGAGAATGTCTGAATAAACCAGCAATCTGTAATTTAATTGAATTGATAATAACAATTTCCTCCCTCCACTCCCCCTCTCAAGCCAAAGGCACCATGCCCAGCTGGTTATATCACTCCCTCAAGTAATATATTATCTTTATTTATACAAACATTCAGAGTAAAGCTAAGGAACAAAGCAAACAAACTTAGTTTGTGAGGCTAGTAAAAACTTGATACCACACTTGACACTGGACTAAGCCAGGAAAGAAAATAAAATTTTAGGTTGTATTGATAAAAGTTGTCCAAACCCAAGCTGTTCAACATGGTAACCACAAGCCACATGCAGCACTGAGCACTTGAAATGTGGTTCATCTAAATTAAGATGTGCTGTAAGTTTAAAGTCCTCAGTATAAGAAATGCATGTAAATATCTCAATAAGAATGTTTATATTAATTATATTGAAATGATAGTTTGGATATATTGGGTTAAATAAAATATACTATTAATATTAATTTACCTATTTCTTTTAAAAATTATTTTAATATAGTAAATTTTAAATTATATAGATTTCTCATTTTAGTGACTTGGATATTATTTTTATTGAATAGTCCAGATTATTCTGCAGTGTGGTGGGCATAATGGTGGGCAAAGATGTCCACATTCTAATCCCTTGAACCTGGGAATATGACTTTGCAGATGTTATGAAGTTTGCAGACCATAAAATGGGAGATTATCCAGTTTTATGCAGGTACTTCATATCTTAAATAAGCCCTTAAAAGTGAGCACTTTCTCCCACTGCAGTCAGTGAAGTGGGCTGAAGGAGAAGCTGGAGTCAGAACTCACACCACCACACCGTGTTAACAAGGCTGTGCTACCCGGGTGAGTAACAGCCTGTGGGCAATAGTAACAGAGCTTCCCTACCTTCTCAGATAGGAGGGTTTCAGCAGAAGCCTGAAAGGGAGTCAGAACTCCCACCCTGGCTGCAATAACAAAAGCCCCCTCCTCTTCCTGTATCAATGGAGCTCAGTTGGGGAATCTGGACTCCATTTCCACATGACAAGAAAGTAACATCCCTCTCCATTCCCCAGTGGAATGGTATCAGAGGAAATCAGTTAAAATAGAATATTTAAAGAAGATTCACACTCTTCCAACATAATGTCCATACTGTCTAGGTTCCAATGAAAAATTCCTTATTATACCAAGAAACAGGAAAATTTAACTTGAATGAGAAAAGACAGGCAACAGATGGCAACAGCAAAATGCCATAGATAATAAGAGTGCTGCTAAACAAAGGAGAAAGAGGGTGGGCCTGAAAAAGTATTTGAATAACTGATAGCTGAAATTATCCTAAATTGGCAAAAGACATAAACCTACAGATTCCAGAAGCTGAGCAAGTCCAAAACAGGATAAACCCAAAGAAATCCAAGCCAAGACACATCATAATCAAACTACTGAAAACTGAAGAAAAAGAAAAGAATCTCAAAACAACCTATAGGGGAAAAACAATGCAGAGGACAGTGAATTTCACATTGGAAACTTTGGAGATCAGAAGGAAGTGGCACATTTTTCAAGTGCTGGAAGAAAAGAACTGTCAACTCTGAATTCTATATCTAGCAAAAATATCCTTCAAAAAAGAAGCAGAAATCAAGACAGAATCAGAGAATTCAGACGAAGGAAAAACTAAGAGAAGTTTTCACCTACTCTAAAAGAATGGCTAAAGTAGGTGCTTTAAGCAGAAAGGAAATAATTTTTAAAAATCTTGGAACAACAGGAAGGAAGAAAGAACAATGGAAAAAATAAAAATATGGGTAAATACAATATCCTTCCCTTCTCCTCCTGCGTTTTCTAAATCATACGTGAATCTTGAAACAAATAAATAAATAAATAAATTCCACATAGATTAAAAACATACATATAAAAAGTAAACATTAAAGCATTTGAGAAGAAAACACAGATTAGGAAAGCAGGTATTTATTTCCTAAGTAAGACCCCAAAAGCAAAGATATCAGAAGAAGAAAATGATAAATGTGAGTACATTTAAATATCTTCATGAAGTGGTGATATAACAAAAATTAAAAGTGAATCTTCTGATTTGTATAACCTATTTGCAAATGTTTAAGCAACAAATAATTAATATCTAGATATTATAAAGATCCCCTACACATCAAGATTTAAAAAACTGAATAACTGAATAAAAAATGACATAGCATAGGAGCAGGCAAATTCTTGAAATGGGATGCCAAATTACCAATAAACAAAATTTGTTCCATCTAGTTATCAGCAAAATGAAAACTAAAACATCATTGCTATTGTTCCCTCCCTTAAGATTGGAAAACATTAAGGAGTAATATAATATCATATGTTGATAATGATGTAAGATAAAATAAAAACTCTAATATACTTTTTGTATTAATGTAAATTGGTATATTTTGGAAAGCATTTGGTAATGCCTGGTAGAGTTGAAGCTGCACTTAACCCATGACCCAGCAATGGTACCCTGAGAAGGTAGAGGAGCATTTACCTAGAGGAGAAACTCTCACACAATTGTCCCCAAAAGAAAGTGTATAATTTTATGGATATAATGGTGAAAACCGTAAAAAAAAAAAAAAGGGGTAAAGAAACTAACAAAACTCTGAACAGCGAAATGGGCAAATCTAGGCAAAGTGTCCACATAAATTCACATAATTAGAAAAGGATTCAAGAACAGAACCCTGCTGGAATTGGCCCTGGGCCTCCTGTGGCACACCAGAGAAACTATGTTTCATGAAATATTCACAAAGAGCTGAATTGCAGATGTAGGGATCATGCCAAGGGATTCCTAAGCTGGAAGGGAATTAATAAGAGCAAATTGTGCAGCTAAAACTCAGTGTCTTACATAGTAAGATTAAACAGCATACACCCTTTTTTGCCTTTCTATTCTGCGCTGGCAACTCATTAATTCAATATGTATTTATTGAATTCCTTGAACACATTAAATGTGCCCAGTTCTCTGGTATCTGTTTCATTTTGTCTAATAAAGAGTTAATCAAATAAACTATTTGTTGGTTCACAACTTTGAGAGCTTCCCAGGTGAAACCGGAAACTAGCCCCCTTACCCGGAGGGTAGGCAGAGACAGAAGAAAGAGGAGACAATCTAAGTTGGCAGGTGGTAGTTTTGATAAGCAAGGGAACTTACACATGAGGTTTGTCTCCAGCAGCTGCAATACAGGTACATCTCAGTAACCACCGGCCAGAATCTCAAAGTTTACAGAGGCCTTAATGGGGCTCAGCACGTGCTCCATCCAGAGAGTCTCAGCAACACATGCTCTCCCAAGACTGCCTCCTTGGAACAGCTCCCGCTGTGGGAACAGTGGGCAGAACCTACATTCCCAGGACAAGGGAGGGGGGAGGAGCCTCAGACTGCCGGGTCCAGCTCAAGGGTCAACCAGTGGCCACGTCCTCTCCATGACCTATTTATGTGTTTCTTCTCAGAAGTAACACATGTAGGTAACTTCTGGAGTGATACTGATAGTGGCACTTCCAGACATCATGCATATGAGTTGGGTGTCCAGGCTAGCGACAGGTGAAATGTTTTCTTCTGGGGAAGCTGTCATCCTTCTTAGATTTTACTTCAGAAGGTACGTTCAGAAGCTGAATTTATATCACATTTGCCTCTAGTAAGCAGTTTGTGAGGGAGTTTTTCTGTTGGCTTGCTTTCTATGGAAAGCAAGGACTCAATAGCAGGACTCTAGTCCGACTGGTAATACATTTTTCTTCTGACATGGTCTTGGTCAGACCATTTATCTATTTATACATATTAATTCATTTTAGGTATACTCTATTCAGGAATGCCTACTCGAAAACTACTCATTTATTAATTTAAAAGTAATAATTGGATTCTTTACATTTCCCACTGTGTTTCTCTCCAACCATATCTGCAGTCAGGACTGGATCAAGAAGTCTGCTACATCTTAATTTATTTTCCCACATAAAAAGGAAAAAAAATTCTCTTTGCCTCTTTGAAATTCTTGAAGTTCATTGCTAGTTCAGAAATATCTAAACTGAGAATGATTTTCCCTTTGTTTAATGTTTTGCTTATAGGAGTTAACAACTTCATGCATATCAGCCCCCAGTGTTATGATACTATTTTAATTTAGAAACAGATGACCATTATTTCACTGTAAGGCATTTTCCAGATTTATAGAGTCATAAACCTGATGGCATTTGGGGATGTTCAGAATGGAGAGCAGTAATGAGCATCAGTATAATTGTAACAAATGGGAATGTTATCTCGCCTCGCAATTGTCTTATGTTTTAGCAGTTTGGGTTTTTTTCTCTCAGTGAATTCACTGAAAGGCAGAATTATCTTGGATATCCTGCACTTAAATGCTAAGTAGCCCTCAATGATTAGATGAGCTCAAATATCTTGAACCACCCAACTCTCAGTCAAAAAGTAAAATAGCAATTTCTTCTTACTTAAGAGTGATTATTGAAAGCCCTACAATGAGTTAATAGGTTCAGCTGTTTAAATTATATTATAAGAGTGATCCTCTTCACATTCAAATAGTTTTCCTCTTTTCCCTGCTTAAATATTGATTCCTAAATTCAATAAGCAATCTCTCAAGTCAGTGCCATTGATTACCAAGTGACAAATTAGTGTAAATGTATAACTCCCTATAGGAAAAAGTATCATACTGGTGATGAATCAGTGACATGATCTTTTAAAAACAAGCGGTTATTATTATACTATTATTATTATTTCAAGCTAAAAACAAATATTTTTACTCCTGCCACCATTTTCATATTTAAATCCTAGAACCAATATGAGCATATCAATGTATCAAGGCATATTATTCCTTTTTCATTTGAAATACAGTCATCTTTCCTTTATTCACAAAAGTAGAAGACAGTAGTATGGGTCATTCAATAGAAAGTCAATAAAATTCTTCTATATATGGAATTACATTTTATAATAACTTGTGTAGCAGATTTTCTTTTCTAGCTTTTTTGATTAAGGTAAAGTGAATGGATTATTTTATTCCCCAAGCACACACATACTCACCAGATTTGGCAAATCAAAAAAACAAACTAAAAAACCAAACAGCAACAACAACAAAAAACAGTGAAGTCACACTTGACAGTTATATTCAAGTCCTGCTTGGAAATTTTACCTTGCACATAACCAGCAAAGAATTAATCTGCACCCTGCCTTTCTTCAGAAAATGTTGAAATATATTCCTTTTCAAATAATATTTTTTAAAATCTTGTATGCATAGCCCTCTGCTGGTCTGGGGGAAAACAGAAAGAGATACAAGCTTCACAACTGAATATGGCCTAGATAAGGAGATAATATCTTCCCATTTTAAAGTTCTCTCTACCAAGGCACCATATCAGCATTCAAGCATATTCACTCTCTCATACTGTTAATGATAACCACTTCCTTGACCCTATATCTCCCTTTATCTATAGCCCCATCTTGCTCCTGACTTGGCAACCAACTTTGTGAGAAGCTATTTACCCACTCTGTCTCCACCTCTGTATTTGGGCTTTATCCCAATGTCCCATTGTCACATTATTAGGTCAAAGGATAGCTTTCACTTGCTTGAACACTCAGAATCTTTTTACACAAACATTTTCTTTAGCTAAAAGTCAGGCCTTGGCTTCCTAATTCCACACTATGGTCCTTTTGTCTGCCTTACCCAGTTTGTGCCCTTGAAAACTGGCTAGCTTTCTTGTGGCCCTCTTCCTAACTGATATATTTAGACAACCCGTCAATTCCCATGGCCTCAATAAATATATTTATGCCAGTGACTCCCAACTCTCCAGCCCAGAGCTTTCTCCTGAGTTTCTGACCCATTTATCCAACTGCCTACTGAAAACATTCCCTTTCACATTTCCCAATGACTTCAAACTTGGAATATCTAAAACTGAACAGATTTTTGACTGACAGATCTACTCCTCTTCTGATGTTTACTTAAATCTGCTGATGGCCCCATCTACCTCTTGTTCAAATATAGCTGATCCTTAACTCCTTACTTTCTTCTACCTCTTATATTGAATTAATTACCAAGTCCCATGGACTCTGACACAAAAACAACTCTTGCATCTGGGTTCTTCCCTTGGACACCACTATGGGATGCCCTAGTTCACACTATGCCCACCATTCCAAAAGCTTGAAACTGGCCTTCCTGCCTGTAATCTTCTCCTTCTTCAATCTATTCTCCACATTTTACCAGAGAGCCCGTATATCATGCTTAAAAATCTTGTAATCCTTTGTCATCATTTTCATGATAAAACCAAAATCTATAACATATTTTGTAGATGGAAAGGAAAGAATTAACCATATGCCTGTGACACATTCTCACTTTACCGTGAAATGCCCTAAAAATAGAAAAGATGACCTGGTCAAATCTTATAAACATGTTATTGACAGACCTGCGCCAAGCATATTACTGATATTTACTAGTAGGAGAGTCATTGCCTATAGACTTCTAACAGAATGTACCAGGTGTGTTTATGGCTAACAAACATGAGCTCAGGGTTTATAGGTCATGGCTCCATGGAAAATGTTATATAAGCAATGGTCAAAGTAATTCCTTTTTCTGTAAATTTTGATTCCATGCGTCATTTAGATAGTTCTTTTTTTTTTAACATCATTATTATTGGAGTATAACTGCTTTACATTGTTGTGTTAATTGCTGCTGTATAACAAAGTAAATCAGCTATACGTACACATACCTCCCCATATCTCCTCCCTCTTGCTTCTCCCTCCCACCCTCCCTATACCACCCCTCTAGGTGGTCACAAAACACCAAGCTGGTCTCCCTGTGCTATGTGGCTGCTTCCCACTAGCTATCTATTTTACATTTGGTAGTGTAAATATGTCCATGCCACTCTCACACTTCATCCCAACTTACCCTTCCCCCTCCCAGTGTCCTCAAGTCCATTCTCTACATCTGCTTCTTTTTTCCTGTCCTGCCCCTAGGTTCTTCAGAACCATTTTTTTTTTTTTTTTAGATTTCATATATATGTGTTAGCATATGGTATTTGTTTTTCTCTTTCTAACTTACTTCACTCTGTATGACAGACTCTAGGTCCATCCACCTCACTACAAATAACTCAATTTCATTTTGTTTTAGGGCTGAGTAATATTCCATTGTATATATGCACCACATCTTCTTTATCCATTTATCTGTTGATGGACACTTAGGTAGCTTCCATGTCCTGGCGACTGTAAATAGAGCTGCAATGAATGTTGTGATACATAACTCTTTTTGAATTATGGTTTTCTCAGGGTATATGCCCAGTAGTGGGATTGCTGGGTCTTATGGTAGTTCTATTTTTAGAGTTTTAAGGAACCTCCATACTGTTCTCCATAGTGTCTGTATCAATTTATATTCCCACCAACAGTACAAGAGGGTTCCATTTTCTCCACACCCTCTCCAGCATTGATTGTTTGTAGATTTTTTGATGATAGCCATTCTGACTGGTGTGAGGTGATACCTCATTGTAGTTTTCATTTGCATTTCTCTAATGATTAGTGATGTTGAGCATCCTTTCATGTGTTTATTGGCAATCTGTATATCTTCTTTGGAGAAATGTCTATGTAGGTCTTCTGCCCATTTTTGGATTGGGTTGTTTGTTTTTTTGATATTGAGCTGCCTGAGCTGTTTGTATATTTTGGAGATTAACCCTTGGTCAGTTGTTTCATTTGCAAATATTTTCTCCCATTCTGAGGGTTGTCTTTTCATCTTGTTTATGGTTTCCTTTGTTGTGCAAAAGCTTTTAAGTTTCATTAGGTTCCATTTGTTTATTTTTGTTTTTATTTCCATTTCTCTAGGAGGTGGGTCAAAAAGGATCTTGCTGTGATTTATGTCATAGAGTGTTCTGCCTATGTTTTCCTCTAAGAGTTTGATAATGTCTGCCCTTACATTTAGGTCTTTAATCCATTTTGAGTTTATTTTTGTGTATGGTGTTAGGGAGTGTTCTAATTTCATACTTTTACATGTACCTGTCCAGTTTTCCCAGCACCACTTATTGAAGAGGCTGTCTTTTCTCCACTGTATATTCTTGCCTCCTTTATCAAAGATAAGGTGACCATATGTGCGTGGGTTTATCTCTGGGCTTTCTATCCTATTCCATTGATCTATATTTCTGTGTTTGTGGCAGTGCCATACTCTCTTGATTACAGTAGCTTTACAGTATAGTCCGAAGTCGAGAGCCTGATTCCTCCAGTTCTGTTTTTCTTTCTCAAAATTGCTTTGGCTATTCAGGGTCTTCTGTGTTTCCGTACAAATCGTGAAATGTTTTGTTCTAGTTCTGTGAAAAATGCCATTGGTAGTTTGATAGGGATTGCATTGAATCTGTAGATTGCTTTGGGTAGGATAGTCATTTTCATGATGTTGATTCTTCCAATCCAAGAACATGGTATCTCTCCATCTGTTTGTATCATCTTTAATTTCTTTCATCAGTGTCTTATAGTTTTCTGCATACAGGTCTTTTGTGTACTTAGGTAGGTTTATTTCTAGGTATTTTATTCTTTTTGTTGCAATGGTAAATGGGAGTGTTTCCTTAATTTCTCTTTCAGATTTTTCATCATTAGTGTATAGGAATACAAGAGATTTCTGTGCATTAATTTTGTATCCTGCAATTTTACCGAATTCATTGATTAGCTCTAGTAGTTTTCTGGTAGCATCTTTAAGATTCTCTATGTATAGTATCATGTTATCTGCACACAGTGAGAGTTTTACTTCTTCTTTTCCAATTTGGATTCCTTTTATTTCTTTTTCTTCTCTGACTGCTGTGGCTGAAACTCCCACAATTACATCCAGCAAAAGTGGTGAGAGTGGGCAACTTTGTCTTGTTCCTGATATTAGTGGAAATGCTTTCTTTTTTTCACCATTGAGAATAATGTTTGCTGTGGGTTTGTCATATGTGGCCTTTATTATGGTGAGGTAAGTTTCCTGTATGCCTACTTTCTGGAGAGTTTTTATCATAAATGGGTGTTGAATTCTGTCAAAAGTTCTTCTGCATATATTGAGATTATCATATGGTTTTTATCCTTCAGTTTGTTAATATGGTGTATCACATTGATTGATTTGCATATATTGAAGAATCCTTGCATTCCTGAGATAAACCCCACTTAATCATGATGTATGGTCCTTTTAATGTGCTGTTGGATTCTGTTTGCTAGTATTTTGTTGAGGATGCTAGCATCTATGTTCATCAGTGATATTGGCCTGTAGTTTTCTTTTTTTGTAACATCTTTGTCTGCTTTTGGTATCAGGGTGATGGTGGCCTTTTAGAATGTGTTTGGGAGTGTTCCTCCCTCTGCTGTATGTTGGAAGAATTTGAGAAGGATAGGTGTTAGCTCTTCTCTAAATGTGTGATAGAATTTGCCTGTGGAGCCATCTAGTCCTGGGCATTTGTTTGTTGGAAGATTTTTAATCACAGTCTCAATTTAATTGCTTGTGATTGGTCTCTTTATAGTTTCTATTTCTCCCTGGTTCAGTCTCGGAAGGTTGTGATTTTCTAGGAATGTGTCCATTTCTTCCAAGTTGTCCATTTTATTGGCATAGAGTTGCTTATAGTCATCTCTCATGATGCTTTGTATTTCTGCAGTGTCAATTGTTACTTCTCCTTTTTCGTTTCTAATTCTATTGATTTGAGTCTTCTCCCTTTTTTTCTTGATGAATCTGGCTAATGGTTTATGAATTTTGTTTATCTTCTCAAAGAAACAGTATTTAGTTTTATTGATCTTTTCATTCGTTTCCTTCATTTCTTTTTCATTTATTTCTGATCTGATCTTTATGATTTCTTTCCTTCTGCTAACTTTGGGGGTTTTTTGTTCTTCTTTCTCTAATTGCTTTAGGTGTAAGGTTAGGTTGTTCATTTGAGATGTTTCTTGTTTCTTGAGGTAGGATTGTATTGCTATAAACTTCCCTCTTAGCACTGCTTTTGCTGCAGACCATAGGTTGTAGGTTGTCGTGTTTTCATTGTCATTTGTTTCTAAGTATTTTTTGATTTCCTCTTTGAGTTCTTCGGTGATCTCTTGGTTAGTTAGTAGCATATTATTTAACCTCCATGTTTTTGTATTTTTACAGTTTTTTTCCCTGTAATTGATATCTAGTCTCATAGCATTGTGGTCAGAAAAGATTCTTGATACGATTTCAATTTTCTTAAATTTACCAAGGCTTGATTTGTGACTCAATATATGATCTATTCTGGAGAATGTTCCATAAGCACTTGAGAAGAAAGTGTATTCTGTTGTTTTAGGATGGAATGTCCTATAAATATCAATTAAGTCCATCTTGTTTAATGTATCATTTAAAGCTTGTGTTTCCTTAATTATTTTCATTTTGGTTGATCTGTCCATTTGTGAAAGTGAGGTGTTAAAGTCCCCTACTATGAATGTGTTACTGTCAATTTTCCCTTTTATGGCTGTTTGCATTTGCCTTATGTATTGAGGTGCTCCTATGTTGGGTGCATAAATATTTAAAATTGTAAAATATAAAAAATTGTTATATATTCTTCTTGGATTGATCCCTTGAGCATTATATAGTGTCCTTTGTCTCTTGCAATAGTCTTTATTTTAAAGTCTATTTTGTCTGATATGAGAATTGTTACTCCAGCTTTCTTTTGATTTCCATTTGCATGGAATTCCTTTTTCCATCTCCTCACTTTCTGTCTGTATGTGTCCCTAGGTCTGAAGTGGGTCTCTTGTAGACAGCATATGTATGGGTCTTGTTTTTGTATCCATTCAGCCAGTCTATGTCTTTTGGTTGCAGCATGTAACCCATTTACATGTAAGGTAATTATTGATATACGTGTTCCTATTACCATTTTTTAATTGTTTTGGGTTTGTTATTGTAGGTCTTTTCCTTCTCTTGTGTTTCCTGCCTAGAGAAGTTCCTTTAGCATTTGTTGTAAAGCTGGTTTGGTGGTGCTGAACTCTCTCTGCTTTTGCTTGTCTGTAAAGGTTTTAATTTCTCCATTAAATCTGAATGAGATGCTTGCTGGAGAGAGTAATCTTGGTTGTAGGTTTTTCCGTTTCATCACTTTAAACATGTCCTTCCACTCCCTTCTTGCTTGCAGAGTGTCTGCTGAAAGATCAGCTGTTAACCTTATGGGAATTCCCTTGTATGTTATTTGTTGGTTTTCCTTTGCTGGTTTTAACATTTTTTCTTTATATTTAATTTTTGATAGTTTGATTATTATGTGTCTTGGCGTGTTTCTCCTTGGATTTATCTGGTATGGGACTCTCTGGACTTCCTGGACTTGATTGACTATTTCCTATCCCATGTTAGGGAAGTTTTCAACTATAATCTCTTCCAATATTTTCTGAGTTCCTTTCTTTTTCTCTTCTTCTTCTGGGACCCATATAATTCAAATGTTGGTGTGTTTAATGTTTTCCCAGAGGTCTCTGAGACTGTTCTCAAGTTTCTTCATTCTTTTTTCTTTATTCTGCTCTGTGGTAGTTATTTCCACTGTTTTATCTCCCAGGTCACTTATCCATTTTTCTGCCTCAGTTATTCTGCTGTTGATTCCTTCTAGAGAAATTTTAATTTCATTTATTGTGCTGTTCATCGTTGTTTGTTTGCTCTTTAGTTTTTCTAGGTCCTTGTTAAACTTTTCTTGTATTTTCTCCATTCTACTTCCAAGATTTTGGATCATCTTTACTATCATTTCTCTGAATTCTTTTTCAGGTTGACGGCCTATTTCCTCTTCATTTGTTTGGTCTGGTGGATTTTTACCTTGCTCCTTTATATGCTGTGTATTTCTCTGTCTTCTCATTTTGCTTAACTTACTGTGTTTGGGGTCTCCTTTTTGTAAGCTGCAGGTTTGTAGTTCCCTTTGTTTTTGGTGTCTGCCCTCAGTGGATGAGGTGGGTTCAGTAGGTTGTGTAGGCTTCCTGGTGGAGGGGACTGGTGCCTGTGTTCTGGTGCATGAGGGTGGATCTTGTCCTTATGGTGGTCAGGACCACATCTGGTGGTGTGTTTTGGGGTGTCTGTGAACTTAGTATGAATTTAGGCAGCCTCTCTGCTAATGGGTGTGGTTGTGTTCCTGTCTTGTTAGTTGTTTGGCATAAGGTTTCCAGCACTGGAGCTTGCTGGTTGTTGAGTGGAGCTGGGTCTTAGTGTTAAGACGGAGATCTCTGGGAGACCTCTCACCAATTGATATTATGTGAGGCCAGGAGGTCTCTGGTTGTCCAATATTCTGAACTCGGCTGTCCCACCTCACAGGCTCAGGCCTGACACCCAGCTGGTGCACAAAGACCTGTCAGCTACATGGCTTTTGGGAAGTCTGAGGTCTTCTGCCAGTGTTCAGTAGATGTTGTGTAGGAGTTGTTCCACATGTAGATGTATGTTTGATGTATTTGTGGGGAGGAAGGTGATCTCCATGTCTTACTCCTCTGCCATCTTGAAGGTTCTCTCCTGGACAGTTCATCTTTAAATTTGGGGCAAAGAATACATTTTAATGTTGTCAGGAAGTTGTATTGGTTATTCCAAACTTTTTTCTGCTAGTTCTTGAGATTACTTCTTTCCTTAGTATTATTAGTAAAGCTTGATATTAGATAAGATTGCTGATTCTTTTTTGTTTTAAATTGAAGTATAGTTGATTTACAATGTTGTGTTAGTTTCTGGTGTACAGAAAAGTGATTCAGATATTCTTCTGTTATGGTTTATCACAGGATATTGAATATCATTCCCTGTGCTATACAGTAGGACCTTGTTGTTTATCTATTTTATATACAGTAATTTGTATCTGCTAATCCCAAACTCCTAATTCATCCCCCGCCCCCTTCTTGTTTGGTAACCATAAGTTTGTTTTCCATGTCTGTGAGTCTGTTTCTGTTTTGTAAATAAGTTCATCTGTGTCATATTTTAAATTCCACATACAAGTGATAACATGATATTTGTCTTTCTCTTACTTCACTTAGTATGATAATCTCTAGGTCCGTCCATGTTGCTGCAAGTGGCATCATTTCATTCTTTTTTATGGCTGAGTAGTATTCCACTGTACATATGTATACCCCATCTTCTTTATCTGTTCATCTGTTTATAGACATTAGGTTGTTTCCATGTCTTGGCTATTGTGAATAGTGCTGCTATGAACATAAGCATGCTTGTGTCTTTTCAAATTAGAGTTTTCTCTGGGTATATGCTCAGAAGCAGGATTGCTGGATCATATGGTAACTCTATTTTTAGTTTTTAAATGAACATCCATACTGTTTTTCATAGTTGCTGTACCAATTTACATTCCCACCAACAATGTATGAGGGTTCCCTTTTCGCCACACCCTCTCTAACATTTATGATTTGTCTACTTTTTAATGATGGCCATTCTGACTGGTGCAAGGTGATACCTCATTGTGGTTTTGATTTGCATTTCTCTAATAATTAGCAAAGTTGAATATGTTTTCATGTACATGTTGGCCATCTGTATGTCTTCTTTGGAGAAATGTCTATTTAGATCTTCTGCCCATTTTTTGATTGGATTGTTTGCTTTTTTGTTGTTGAGTGGTATGAGCTTTTTATATGTTTTGGGAATTAAGCCCTTGTTGGTTGCATCATTCACAAGTATTTTCTTTTAATCTGTAGATTGTCTTTTCTTTTTGTTTATGGTTTCCTCTGGTGTGCAAAATCTTTTACATTTGACTTGGTCCCAGTTGTTTATTTTTGCTTTTGTTTCTTTAGCTTTGAGAGACTGACCTAAGGAAACATTGCTATGATTTATGTCAGAGACTGTTTTGCCTGAGTTCTCTTCTAGTATTTTTATGGTGTCATGTCTTATATTTAAGTCTTTAAGCCATTTTGAGTTTATTTTTGCATATGGTATGAGGGAGTGTTCTAACTTCATTGATTTACATGCAGCTGTCCAGCTTTCCCAACACCACTTAAGATTGCTGTTTCTTATGAGTCTGATTTGACAATATCATACTTTGAGTAAATTCAAATAAGTATTAATGCAAGTTAGTTTCTTTTAAGTCCTTGAGCCTTATCTTTTATTCATCATAAACCCTATACTCCAGGTTTACTGGACTTCTTGGACTTATTTTGGTCCCTTGAGTGTATTCTTGTTTCTCTCTGTTTCACTGAGTTTTTGAATAAGCTGTTTTCTTATCTTGAATGCTATTTTTCTCATTCACCCCTTCCCCTATACTCTCTTCAGCAACCACAGTCACTTACTCCTTTTGTATGTTAATCCCTACTTTTTCTTTAATTTTCAGTTTAATACAATTTCCTCATTGAATAATTTCTGACTCCTTTCTATATGTTATGATAACATGTAGTAAAATGTAATATCTACTACACTTGTAATTACCCATAAGTCTTTGAACTCCATGAAGGAAAGACTCCTGTCTTCCTTAGTTACCATTCTATTCCATAGCTTAATAAAGCTTGTTACATAAAAGGTACAGAAATACATGTTGAACAAAGCTATTTTGGAACAGATCATAATTGTTGGCTTAAAATAGTTCCTAGCTGTGAGTGAATTTCAGAAAGATCTATATTATATACACAGTAGTATGAAAACTTAAACAGGCCTAAAGAAGAAGTTTGAGAACACTTCATTCTATTTTACTTTATTTTCTCATTTCATATTATCTAAGGGCAAACTTTTTTCCTACCCAGTATGTGACCTCCAAAAGTCGCATAATTTTTAAATTCCTCACTATAAAATGAGAGTACTAATAATGCTCTCTTAAAATAATGGCTCTATATATTGCTTAAATTTCTAAAAAGATTGTGGAATAGGGGCTTCCCTGGTGGTGCAGTGGTTGAGAATCCACCTGCCAGTGCAGGGGACACGGGTTCAAGCCCTGGTCTGGGAAGATCCCACATGCCGCGGAGCAACTAGGCCCGTGAGCCACAACTACTGAGCCTGTGCGTCTGGAGCCTATGCCCTGCAACAAGAGGCCACGACAGTGAAAGGCCCGCGCACCGCGATGAAGAGTGGCCCCCGCTTGCCACAACTAGAGAAAGCCCTCGCATAGAAACGAAGACCCAACACAGCCAAAAAAAAAAAAAAAAAAGATTGTGGAATAAAAGTATTAAGGTATTCATTTTAAATATAAGAATTTTAAAATTGAATAGAACCCATTTTCTTAATTTTTTTCATTGTGCTTTTATTTTATTAAAAGTATACATAAAATGCATTCCAACCATCAATTCCTGATAGGAACTACCCTTGATTTTGTATAAACTTCTGTTTACTTTATATTTACTACTCTTCTCCTACTTCTGACACAGTATTTTAGAGGTATGACAGCAAGTTTGATAATCTGTAGGTGTGTTTCTTTATGTTAAGCAATGCTGAAGGACCCCTGAATATATTCTTTTTAATACACAAAAAAACTAGAAAATACATTAGAAATGTAAAATGTTACAGCCAAACTATAATAACAATTTTTCTAACCTCCAAAATGCACATTGCTTCCACTGTAAAAGAGCCCTCATGTATTATAAATTCCTTCCTGCATTACCAAAGTTACTCTGTCATCATCCATACCCTTATCTGATTACCTAAATGTATAGAATGGACATCAGTCAATACTCCTGGAAAAATGCAACGCCTGGTGGGCTTTATGATTTTAGAAACAAGATAAAAGCCTTATGACTCAAAGAATGAAATCAAATGCATTTTTGTAGCCACAAGCATCGTATTTACTTAAACGATTGTGACTATAGAAGCAAATCTCTTTTACTGGAAGCCTGGACAAAAGCTGTCAGAGAACAGGGTAGTAAATGCTCTGAAATTGTTTTCTCTGCTTCATTTCAAAAGCTTAGGGCTACCAATGTTTGACCTTTTACAAATGAAATGGTTTCCTGTAGGTCTTGGTGCTGCACCGCATACTGATGGTGGTGTGGGCTTGATGCAGTCATCAAGAATGGTGAATACGCTCATCACTGGTGCATTCTTCTGCACCAAGAACATTTCTCATTTAGTGACATTTGCAGGTTCCCTCTAAGAAAAGGTGGAGTGATTCTATGATTCTATTTTCCCACAAACATTTTTCCTTTAGTGTCTCTTGACCAAGCAGAGCAAGGAAAATTGAGTAATTGTCCAAAATGACTTCATATGGCTTAGTCAAAAGTCAGGTTGAAAAAGGAGGCATTTTACTGAGAACATCTAGCGTCAACTTGCTATCAGTCTTTGCTAGTTGGTAATAGAAAACATTAAAATATGTTTGAGGATTATGGAGATTTGCTGCCTTTTGTCAATTGCAGATTAACATTAATCTCAGTCTCTGGTTTTAGAATATCTGCCTCAAAGTTTCAAACACATGGATATTGATCTGTTAATGTAGGATAATCTGTGGGCAGTTTTTAAAGTACCCATGGAATATAAACCTTTTTAATATTAAAAAGAAAACACTCTGAGTGACAGAATAAAGGTCTGTCTTACCTCTATTTATGCTCTATAATATTTGAGATCATACTTAACTTCTATAGTGATATTAAAGCATAATATCGCTAACTTCTGAGCCTCTATCATATATTAGACCCTGTCTTATTTTTGATACGTCTGTAAGGTACTGGTCATTATTTCTTTATTTTTATAGTTGAAAAAACTTTGGCACATATAAAATATACAATTGCCCAGGTCACATGAAATGGTTAGTAGAGAAACTGGAGGCCAGTCTTTCTGAATCCAAACCTCATGGCAGGAATGTTTGCCACTATATAAACTTGTGTGTATGTCATTCTAAAAATGGAAGGCACATTCTTGGATTTTATTTTGTCTGTTTTGAAATAAGAGATTTATTAGAAAAGAATTGGTTTCACAAGTTAGGGTCCCTCTGATCAGAGCCTTGGGTAACTTTCAGAGGACACTTTAATACTGAACAAGTATTAAAGGTGTTGAGCTTCATGCTAAACGCTTTGCATCCACTATCTCATTCAGCCCTCATTCACGAGGAGGATATGATTATAATCCCCAATTCACAGAAAGGGAAATTGATGATTCGGGAATATCTCTATTCTCTTCAGATCTGTTCTCTGCACTTTTCTGCCCCAGTCTACACCCTGAGAGTCTGACCTCTCAGGACTTCTTTTCCTGGGCTCCATGGCCCCTTGGCTTCCTGTTGGGTTTGGAAGTTGGAAGAACTAAGAGGGATGAAGTGTGAGAGAAGAAATCAGAATATTTGCTCACCTGGCTAAGGTTCTGGCAGAGGCTGCCTTTCTGGGTGATTACAGCTCAGATCGGTGGTCCCACTTGGGTGCTCCTGTCCCCACCACCGTCTCTGTGAATTGGTAACCCCCCTCCCTCTCCTTTCCTTATCAGGGCTCAGGTGGGAACAGCTTCCTGCTGTTGACAGTTCTGGTAGCTTTGCACACTCTTGTTAGGTGCTCTTCAATGACACCTTTTGGATGGTGCCAATCGTTGACTGCTGAGACCTCGACTGACATGAAAAAGGTTAACTAAAGTGCCTGAGGGTTTCTTGATTAGGACTTGGCAGAATTGGAGTTCAACTCAGGTTTGTTTAATGCCGACACCATTTACTCACAGATTAATCACCACAGGAAAGAGCATGGATTGTGTCTCAGCCCCTGAGGACCTTTGCATTTGTTTTCAGGGTCTATTCAGTATCTGGAAGAGGTGCCTGACACTGATACACTGATGTCCAAGGAACCTGACTACAGGCTGTCAAAAGCAGCTCAAATCCTGAAGATCTAGCCAAGCAGCAGTTTGTTGAGCAGGTAGACCAAACTTCTCAAGGTTAAAAGGTAGCAATATTACTCTGGCCGTTGTTAGAGTGATTGCTGCGAAGAACCGCTCTTGCCAGCCGTACCACAAATCCAGGAGGCTCGGTACAATTATGCCTTGATCTCAGTCCCAGACACTGTCCAATTAATTCATCAAGCCCTATACCACAGAATTTGAGTTATTCTTTATCTCATCAAAAATTATGTATGATATAGAGACACAGATGTAGACAACAAACGTATGGACACCAAAGAGGAATAGGAGGGGTGGTGGTGGTGGTGGGATGAATTGGGAGATTGGGATTGACATATATACACTAAAATGTATAAAATAGATACCTAATGAGAACCTACTGTATAAAAATAAATAAATAAATAAAATAAAATTCAAAATAAAAATAAAAATAAATCACACAAAAAAATTATGTATGAAACTCCTGCTATGGGCTAGACATTGTGCTAACTGTAAGGCATATAAAGATGAATAAGACAAAGCTTTTGCCCACAAAGCAATCACAGAGTAGATATGCAAAGGTATTGTCCAGAAGTCCAATAAAGAGTTACAGTATCTATGATTGAGGCTTGTGTGGGTTGCTGTAGAAGAAAAAAAGAGTGTTTTTTACTCTTACCCTTTTGGCCTAACATCACTCAGCTGCATCACCCAGCCACACACTGCTTTTTCTCGAATGCCTAAAATTCATAACCCACACCCTAAGCTGTAAAACTTCTTTGACCATATCACCTGGGGACTTGTATGGAATAATCAGCACACATAATACGCTGAACTGCTCAACAAACCCTCAAACTTTTCACATTCAAATATCTCTCAAAATGATGACTAGATTTTGGTCATAATTAATAGAAAATTGTCTTGCTTTTTTTTTTCAACCTCTAAGTCTAAACAGCAATTGTTTAGACAATATTTTAAATAATAAATGCCTGATCTAAAATTCAGTCAGATATAAACCCAAGAGAAGTATTTTACAGTCAGTATGATTATACTTTCTTTTAAGATGAGGTAGAAACAACATTCTGCCTTGCCTTCCCATCTTCCCTTCTCTCCCTACCTTCAATTTTCTTCCCATCTTCTTCTGCCTGCCTCTCTCTGCTCTATCCCAAGACATCTTTTTTTCCCCTCTCATCTTCTTCTTCCAGTCACCCATCATGCATAGGGTTGTTTTAGGTGAGATTCAACTACAATAAAACTGATGTGTAAAAGTTTGAAGGTAATCATGAAACACCTCCCACAAATTACTAGTCAATTGAAAGGGAAAAAATAGTGAAGATATGATGGGAAAACCTGGCAAATACCAACATGACAAAGTGAACAAGTGATTGGATGGCAATGTGCTGCAAAGAGTACATGGAGAAAAAACATGAAATAGTACAAGAAAACAGATGGGCCATCCAGCGCCCTACAGAATATAAGGATTGCACTCTTTAAAGTTCTCATGGGCATGAAACACAGGAAAAGACTGTTTCAGATTAATGGACTCGAAGAGAAATGACAACAAATGGTAACACATACAACTGGATCAGATCCTAGACCAGAAATTAAAAGGAAACAGTGTTGGTACAGTTGGAAAAATTTTCATGGGGTCTGTGCATGGAATGGATGTGAACTATCAATGTTGATTTCCTGATTTGGAAGATGTATCAGGGTTGTGTAGAAGAGTGTTTAAGTTTTGGTGAAATATTCATGATGAAATACACTTTGGGGTGTTTGTGATGAAGAGACATCATATCTGCAAGATACTTTCAAAAGATTCAGAAACAGACTAATATGTGTGTGTGTGTGTGTGTGTGTGTGTAGAGAAGGCACAAAAGCTATACATTTCTAACAAATTTCTTTTCCTGGGTGAAAAAATATTGGGGTTCTATGTTCTGTTCTAGTAATTTCTCTGTAAGGTTAAAATAGTTTTAAGGTAAATTACCTAAAAAATACTGCTGGGCTCCACTCCTATTGTCAGACAAGAGGGAACAACAGGAACCAAATTTGCTCTGAATTAAACAACTAAAATAACAGATAAAGTATATTAAATAGTAAATGTAAGTCATTGGGCAATAGGCATAAGTTATAACTGTTGATCACTGAGAGAGGAAGAAATAAAAAATAAAAACTATCCATATATGTTGAAAACTATACATTCACAAATTTAGGAATCACAACAAACTTTAAGCACATGATAATCAAAATACCAGCGATAAAGAGAAAAAATTTAGAGCAATCAGAGAAAAAAAAGAAACCACATATTGAGGAAAAAATTATAAGAATGACAACAGATTCACATTTAAAAAAAAATTAGTAACCCAAAATATACAAGAGCAACATCTCTAAAGTACTGAAAGGAAAAAGCTTTAAACTATAATTCTACATCCATCAAAATATGTTTCAAAAACAAAGGAAATACTTTTCAAACATACAGAAACTGAAAGTATTCTTCATCAGAACCTGTAATTAAAGAAATATTAAAAGATCCTCAGGCGAAAGAAAAATGATATCAGTTGGAAACCTGGATTTACATAAAGGAATAAAAAGTACCAAAAATGGTAAATATGTGAGTAAATATAACTTTTAATATTTTTAAATACCCCCAAATAATAATTAGCTGTTTAAAACAAACAAAAAGATGTTAAGATGTTATTAACAACATATGACAACAACAGCCCCAAAGATGAGGAAGAGAGGAAACAGAGAGCACTGTTGTAAGTTTCCTATCATAGCATGAGGTGTTTTAATTTTACTTCAGGTTAGGCTGCAATCAGTTAACTGTATATACAACACGCTGGAAAGCAACTGCTAAAAAACCCCAGAGTTATGAAGCTAATTAAGTCAAAAAAGCAGATTAATAGAATCATAAAAAAAAATTCAACCCAAAAGAAGGCAGAAGATGAAGAAAAGGGAAATGATTAGATTGGGCAAGCAGAAAATAAACAATAATATGGTAGTTTTAAGCTCACCAATATGAGTAATCATGTTAAATATAAATTGATTGTACTATATTGTAAATCAATTATACTTCAATACAATTTAAAAAATATATTTATATAAATGAACTAAACACCCTGATTTTAAAAGAGTTTTCACATTAGATTAAAAAAGAAAGCCCAACTACATATTACTTAACTTGAATGCAACTAAAAACACTAACTACAAACTTGAATACAGATCTGATTTGGGGATAATTTAAAAAGTTGAATGATTGATAAGTTTGCTAATATTTCAAATGTTTTTTTGTTTTTTTTAAAATAAGGGTGTGTGTGTGTGTGTGTGTGTGTGTGTGTGTGTGTGTGTGTGTGTGTGTATGTGTGTGTACATTCCTAGGGACAAGATACCACAACCTAGGAGTAAGATTTGAATGGAGGCCTTCCCTTTTATTTTATTTTATTGTTACCTATTGGTGACAATAGGTACCTTTTTTCTAGGTGCATGTCAATTGATACAATTCCATGAAGAGTTTCCATTTGGGCTTGGGGAACTCAATTCAACTCATGCCGCTCGGTTCCCTGCAGATGCACCAAAACCCTGCCTTCTAAAAGTTATAGTTTACATCGTTTTGGCAGAGAGGGGGAAAATTGTTTCAAAATCCTTCCAAAAATTGTCTTATTTTGAATGAGAAGCCAGTCAGTTTCTGATGCTTGTTATCACAGTGCTTAGAGCTACAGTGCATTGCTTGCCTACCATGAATGCTGTAATCTGGACTGTAAGTACTCATTTGGTACACATAGTTCTTGTTCACAATTATTGAAGCAACTCTTTTATTTAGAAATGAATAAAATCAAAGAATTTCTTGAGTAAAAAGCCATGTGGCTTTCCAAAATGTCAGTTTAAACAGCCACAGACTATTTACAAATACTGTGTCCAAGTAACAATTTCTACACATTTCTGTTGTGAAATACCAGTCTCTACTGATAGAAGACCTTAGTCTAGGAACCTCGAATAGAAATTTCCCAGTCCTGATCTTAGTTCATTTTGTTGTCCTTATTAAATATTGGCCTGCCATACTCTTCTGGGCATTGTGCCAATTTACACCCACTCATTTGCTCCTGGGACCTGAGTAGGCAGGTTGACTGCCAAGAAACACATTTAGCTTTGTTGTCTGTAATTACGATAGCTACGAATTTAAAGTCACCTTAGAGTTACATTTTAAATGATCATTTTTATAGTTCTAATGATTTCTATTTCTACTGTCATTGCAAAAATCTATAGAAATTCTAGAAATCAGGAGATTTATATTTCATTCTCTAGTACTTGCCTTTAAGATCACCTGTCACTTTGGCATACTGAAAGCAGTTTCTGCTACAACTCTAATGGATGTGACGATATAGAATTCCCTTCTTCCAGTGAGGAAAAACCAAGTTCTGGGCTAGTTTCTGCTTTCAAAATTTCATCTACAGCTATTTTCTTTACCATATAAAAGAATAACCAAATAGTCTCCTCTACACAGCAGTAGTTGTGGGTAAAACCATCCATTTGTCTCTTTCCTGGTTTTATTCTTTTTAAATCCTCTCTACAATGTTTTAATCCCAGCTATACGTGTGATTTATGTTATTGAATTAAAACAAAAATATAGTGTTTCTAAGAGAGTAATAAAAGTCATCATATTAATTCAAAGCTCTCTCTCTCTCTCTCTCTTCAGGTTTTCTTAATCTTGGAACAGAGAAAGGGTGTTCTGTACTGTCTTCTGCATTCCATTTCACTTATGTATTTCTCATATTTACCCTCTAGGCTTGAGATCATAAGAAGGCAAAGGAGAAAGTAGCTCTTGTGTGACTTTCCCAGGGAAGATTGCTACCCTTTTTCTGTTTGTCTTCACCACTGTTCCAGCTCATGGTCTATGATTTAGGGTGCATTGTGAAAGCCCCCCAGGCCCTGTTGATGAGGACTCCACCCCAAGTAGATTCCCTAGGCACTGATGATCCTTTGGAAAAAAAATACCATCTTCTGTTTTCCTTTGTGAGCAACCTTAAGCTGCTTACCTCTGATCCACAAATCTTGACTCCCCATCCTGCTTGAAGCCTGTAATCTAAGGCTGGTCAGAATGGGTGGGATCCACCTTCTGTACTGTCGCAGACCTCGGGACCCTGTGGACCATTCTTATCCACTCTCTGCCTGACCCTATCATTCAGCATCTGTCTCCCATATTCTCCTTCCCCTGCTTCCCATAACCCAATAAGCTTGGAGCCCACTCAGGAACCACATGTCAATCTCTGGCTTGTGCAAAAAAGCTCCTTATCCTAGCTTTGAGGAGGGGGAACCAATCAAGTACAATTTCCCTTACCTTCAACAATAATCTCTCCTTGTGGAGAGATTCTTTTATCTCTTAAAAGAAAGTAGACAGTTCAGCCTCTCTTACTACTTCTAAGAGCATGGTAATTTCATGCCAAGAACAAAGTCATCTTTCAAATTGTCTCTGAAGGCTATATTAAGTTTCTCACTGGAATCCATCTCTATGGTAGTTCCTGCAACAGTTAGTAATCACTTGGGGCAGAAAATGATCTCAATCATTATTTCCACCATGCTACCACATAAGGCAAGAGCATTGCAAGAGCTTGTATAGGAACTCTGAGACAGGAGGGACATCCCCTTGCATATCTTGCTGTTGGATAAAGAATATGTGAGGTTTCCTAAGGGAGAGAGTGACCCTTGAGCAGAGTCTCAAAGGATAAAGAGGCATTACAGAGGCCAGGAAGGAGAAAAGCAGAGGTGTCAGAAGGAGCAAATGAGGAGTAAGAGAATCAGCATGGGCTGGGCATTCATTGTCTATGTAGAGAATATCAGTGATCTCTAAGCAGCAGGACCTGACACACGTTTGGAACAACATGTATGTATTGTGAGACAAGAAGTAATAAGTTCATGAACAGGTCAGAATGATACCTCTAAACCACTTGTTGAGATTTTTATTTTGGTGAGATTTTAAAACTGAGTAAAGTAGTCTTTCCTTTTGAATGGAGGATACAACTTAGATCAACCATAGTTTTTACCTTGAAAATTTAAGTCATATATTTTTAGAAGATTAAGTCACTAGCTGTTGATAGTTTTTAGATTCAGATTAAAAACCTAGGTCCTCAAAATTTTCATACATTCTTTGTAGGTTCATTATTAGAGTTGATAGTCTGTTTCTTTTAACCACAAAACTAAATTTTCTATAGAGAAAAGGTTAACTGTCTATGAGGATGTCTTGGGATTTCTTCAGTAAATAAAGGGAGAGCTCCAACATCAGTAAACCTTAAAGCCAAAAGTCCTATGATGCAATTAAACTGGGAAAGTAAGCTGACCATAGTTTACCTTTTGTGTTAGGGGTTAACATCTGAAAATGCTGTGCCATGTGTTTAAAGAGAAAAAAACAAAGGCAGGAACACGCAAAAGCATCACCAGTTCCAGAAGACCCTCAAAATTTTCTGAAACTAATAAAGTAAAAACAGTCAAACTGTTCATGGAGCAAGATTGAAATGCTCTGTTATTTCCTGCATTATTTGTCTTAAATTTAAAGTCAACTTCACTCCCCTTAAATTAACCAAAAGGTAAACCCCCAAATACAAATGCTTAGAGCTACAAAGCAAGTAGTTTTGAAATGATTTTTATGTCATTCTTCACGATGATATTTCATTTAGATGAAGACCATGTGATGGTTAGTTTTACATGTCCAATTGCCTGGGCCATGGAGTGGCCAGATATTTGGACCAGGTATTTGGTCAAACTTATTCTGAGTGTGTCTGTGAAGATGTTTTTGGAAGAGATTAACATTTGAATCTGTAGACTGAGTAAAACAGATTGCCCACCCTAATGTGGGTAAGCCTCATTCAATAAGTGAAAGGCCTGAGTAGAACAAAAAGGCTGACCCTCCCACAAGTAAAGGGGAACTCTTCCCGTCTGACTGCATCGGCAGGGACATCACTTTTTTTCTACCTTCAAACTCAAATTGAAATGCTGGCTCTTTTGGGTCTCAAGCCTGCCAGTTTTCAGAGCAGACCTATTGCTTCGAAGCCATTGCTTCGTCTGCATTTCTGCCTGCTGACTGCAGGTCCTGGGGTTTCTCAGCCTCCATGACTGTGTGAGTCAATTCCTTATAATAAATTTTATATATATTAATAAATATAGATAAGTGTATATATATAAATAAATATAGATAAGTGTATATATAAATAAATTAGATAAGTGTGTATATATTTAAATAAATATAGACAAGTGTATATATATAAATAAATATAGGTAAGTGTGTATATATATAAATAAATATAGATAAGTGTATATATATATAAATAAATATAGATAGGTGTGTATATAAAAATAAATATAAATAAGTGTATAAGTATAAATAAATATATATAAGTGTATATATATATAAATAAATATAGATAAGTGTATATATAAATATAGGTAAGTGTGTATATATATAAATATAGATAAGTGTATATATATATAAAGATAAGTGTGCATATATATAAATAAATGTAGATAAGTGTATATATATAAATAAATATAGATAAGTGTGTGTATATATAAATATAGATAAATGTATATATATATAAATATAGATAAGTGTGTATATATAAATAAATATAGATAAGTGTATATATAAAAATAAATATAGATAAGTGTATATATATATAAATAAATATAAAGTATATATATATAAAAATATAGATAAGTGTATATGTATATAAATAAATATAGATAAGTATGTATATATATAAATAAATATAGATAAGTATATATAAATAAATATAAATATGTATATATATAAATATAGATAAGTGTGTATATATATTAATGAATATAGATAATATTTCTATATGTATAAATAAATACATATAGTGTATACATATACACATATATATATTTATACTGTTCATCTTCTTTCTCTAGAGAACCCTGACTAATACTAATACAGACCATAAAGAAAGCTTTACTCAACTGCAAAGCATACTTTAATCCATTTCCTCACTCTCTAAAGACCACTCGATAAAAAAAGACAAGAGAAATAATGACACTCTATCCAGCAGACACTGAACAAGCTATTGTTAAATAAAATGAAGAAAACACAATATGGACATATGTTTCTTCTACTCAGTATTTGAACTTAAGACTAACAACCCTTGTCAGAAAACTGTGAACTGTGCATTCTTAATTAGTCTTTTAGCATTGGGAAAATAATGTATGACTTTTTAGTGATACAATTACCTATCACATATATATGATTCAGAATATATGTATCCACATATATACACTATATTTATATATATACACACACACAAGTATATGCATCTATAGACACATTATACACACACACATGTGTATGTGTATGTGTAAGTTCAAATTAGAAAACATTAGTAGTGCGAATTTTTTTAAAAGGTTATTAGAAACCTGATATTTGTCATAACTCTGCAATGTATTGTTCTCAGAGGGAATTCAATAGTACGAGAGTTAGTGTTTGAAGTTATATAAAGGACAAACAAGATATATTACACACAATAGTTAAAATTTATAATGAAAAAAATGCTGACAAAAGAAGATAAATAGCTGAATAGCTGTACATATTATATACCAAATTAGTCAAGAAAATAGTAAAATGGTTTTTGAGGCTATATTTCCTTAAAGGAGGCTTTCAGTATATGATTTAGTTGGATTACATTTGACAATGTCAACCACATATACAATATTGTATAGGTTGGCATTGAAAAAAATGATTAAACACAGATTTTATTTTAGTTATATTGTTAAATCACTCTCTTATTCTACTTATTTGCAGTTTGTCCCAAGAATCCTATTCCTCAAACAGTATTTGAAGATCATAAATATTTTCAACAGTAAAATATTAAACCCTCACATTGAACCACATGGTGATCTTAATAATATATTTGAGTATTTGAATTACAAAAAACTAATAAGGCACTGGGGCAGAAATGAAAAGCCCTTGCAGTTAATGCACTGTGTGAGAAACCAAGAGAAGGGAGAACAGGACTTCACCCTGCGTGGCTGGTATAGAGTGTGGAACTCAGCGTCCCAGGGGAGGCAGTACTCCACCCACTGGGTCAGCCCTCCACACCCTGGACTAACATAACATGACTGATATGCGGGTCTGCCTTAAACAAAATTTCATCAATTACGTGGTCTTTATTCATTTACCATTACTCATTTCAAGTTAGCTTAAGCTGTTTTGCATAGGTGTAGATAACATTAATATTTTAAAGTTTTATGGTTCTTTTGGTGTTTTGAGCTGACAATTATTTTCTGAGATAAAATGATTCAACCTTTATAAAATGTTTTTCCCTCAAATATCATAATATTTAAACAAATTAAGTGAGCCATATAGCTTTAAGGATTAAGCAGTCTTTTTTGTAAATATAATTTTTAACAATTTTTGAAGTCAATTTGTCATATTTATAGTCTCTGTGTCAAGATGAGCCCAAATATTTTTTACTTCACACATTATTTGTTCATTTTGCCTTACAAGAGATTTAGGATCCATTTCATATGACACAATGGGAATTCTTGATTTCATAGCACTCCACATATTTGTACAATTCACATTTTGTCTGAACAAATAAATACAAAATTATAATTATCTTTTAATAAGTACTCTTTGAAATTTACAAGCATAATTATCAGGAACAAATGTTAGATTTATAGTAGATTCTACTCTCATTCTTATCTTCCATAGATTTTTCTTTTATTATATGAAAAAGAATTATGAGAAATCCTAATCTTTTTACAAAAAAAATTTCTTTTCTTCCATATCTTTCAAGTTTTTTTTAGTATATAAAATTTACTTTACTTGAGTGTAAGCATAGCATAGACACACTTTTAAAATTTGCTGTTTTCTCTCAACATCATATGTTCTCACATTATCAGCTTTTTCATACTTATCCTTTTAAGAGCAAATTGAAATATTAAAAGAACAATGTCAAAATTGAAGTTTCAACAAAGCTCACATATTTGGCCCTCTCTATCAATTTTCTTTCCAAAGGACCCACCAGTACAATTCAGAAATTTTAATATGACTGTGGATGTTAGGGAGGGAATCCCCTGCAACTCTAGTAGGGAATGTGTGTGAGGTGAAACTTGACTGTAGTATCAATTCGTTTTCATTCAGCAGTCTTTGCCTGAAATCCTTGAAGAAATAGTGAACAAAGAAAATTCTATTTCTTCTTTGCCTTTCCCCAACCTTGCAGAACTCAATTAGCATCCTCTAATCAGGAATAAATGCTGGAGTTGACTCTACTAAACATCTGACTGAGTTTAGAGTCAATGGTGCAAGAGTAAGCTGCTGCAATTCGTATACTCTGCCAGGATCCTCGTGGATAATACATACAGAGAAACAAGAACACAAAATTTAGTTTCCATTGAGGTGGGTAGGCCACTGAAGAATGGCTCTAACTGTGGCTCTAATGGCTCTAACAAAAACACATGAAAGCGAGACTGTTTCTGGGTAAAGAATTTTATTAAGATCTGCAATCTCTGGTATAGTACTCTTCAATTACCAATAAATATCTTCTTTTGTAAACTATGAAAGTAAAGTCAAAAGAAATACATGAAGACTCATTAGGTCTAAAGAAAGGGACTTAAATAGGACATAAATTTTGTCATTATTTACTAAACAGTACATTTCAAAGACTCATAGACTTTTGTTTTTCCACTGTGACTATGCGTAAAGATGAAAGTGCCAATGATACCCTTCCTATCTGGCAGAGAAAAGTAAGTATTCAAGCAAATTAGCCATTTGAGATGTCAATTTCAATGTTGATAAATAGGTAGAAAAACACAGTCAGATAAGAATCAATCTTCCCAACATTTTTTCACAGGTAGCAAGAATTTCTAAAGTCTTGGGAGACTTAAAAGACCATAATACCTCTTTGTTCAAAGGATATCATCATGGGCACATGTATTTAACAGAGAACAGAAGAAATTAATAATAGTTATGGATATTCACATACTTATACATTTTACACAAAGGAATAAAATTGATATTCTTGAGAAAGTTCTCATTTTAGTGCCTTATCATATGAGATTATTTATACAAGTTTTATGATGCAAAAGATTATCTCTCCACCAATCTGCAAGGATAGAATGTATCTCCTTCATAATTTCTTGGACTCCTTTTGTTAGTTATGTGAACCTGAACTTTTAAGGGAAAGTTCTGGAATTTTATTATTTAGCATTATAAGAAAACAATCTTTCTACTGAGTTCTATTGTACTGGAGGAAATAGAGAAAAGGCTGAATAAAATTTTATGGATTTTATTTAATGAGGAGGTTACTTAATAAAGAAACTGTAGCAATTTTCTTTCAGAAGAATCAATGTAAATATTCATACAACTGGTGAAACAAAGTTCCTAAAAGAAGAAGAATGTATTATGAAACAATCCAAGCAGTATTTCCTGTGAAACCTGAGTATATTGCATTGGTATATCATGCCCATGTTTTCACAGAAAAGGAACAAAGAGTCATTGAGGATGTAAAATATAATTATTAAACTAATAACTTCAATGCAGCAATTGAATATGGCAAAAAGCCAGATTCCAAAACTAAGTGGCAAGAAGAGGATTTTTCCCAGGGAAAAAAGTAAAAAGATAGATGGAAAAAAATATATGAAATAGATAGACATATATATAGATATGACAAGCAAACCGAAGTTCTCGAATCTGTAACAGTACCAAAAGAAAAAAAAT
This sequence comes from Balaenoptera physalus, assembly GCF_965194825.1. Classification (NCBI taxonomy): domain Eukaryota; kingdom Metazoa; phylum Chordata; class Mammalia; order Artiodactyla; family Balaenopteridae; genus Balaenoptera; species Balaenoptera physalus. The sequence continues at coordinate 46,015,738 of NC_138896.1, read as the reverse complement.
TTAAGGCAGAGAAAGCAATTATCAAAAAAATATGCCTTTAGCTTTCACATGTGAAATTGTTCCAGTTTTCCATTGTTGCTAACAGACTACCTTAAAACTAAGTTGCATAAAACAAAACTATTTTGTCATACTCACAATTGTGTGGGTTTGAAATTCAGGCATCAGTTAACCTTTATCCATGATGATGAAGTCCTCAGCTATTGCAGGTTGAAGGCTAGAGATGGTTTTGAAGGCTTGACCGGGACCATACATGTGAGGCCCTCAGTCTGGATGCTGTAAGTTTTCTGCTCTTCTTCACTTTGCATTTGTGCGGGCTGGTGTATGCAATACAGTGTCTTCTTTCAAGTGTCTGGCCTTGGGCTGGGAGGGTGGGGGTGCTCCTTCTCTCTCCATGACCTCTCCTTGTCTTCCTCACAGCATGTGTTCTCAGGGTAGTTTGACTACTTATGTGGAAACTTAGAGTTCCTTAGAGGGAGCTTTTATAAAAGACCTACATGGGGCTTCCCTGGTGGTGCAGTGGTTGAGAATCTGCCTACCAATGCAGGGGACACGGGTTCGAGCCCTGGTCTGGGAAGATCCCACATGCCGCAGAGCAACTGGACCCATGAGCCACAATTACTGAGCCTGCGCGTCTGGAGCCTGTGCTCCGCAACAAGAGAGGCCGCGATAGTGAGAGGCCCATGCACTGTGATGAAGAGTGGCCCCTGCTTACCACAACTAGAGAAAGCCCTCACACAGAAACGAAGACCCAACACAGCCATAAATAAATTAATTAATTAATTAAAAAAAAAAAGACCTACATGGAAGCTACAAGGTTTCTTATGACCTAGCCTCAGAAGTTCCATCATTGTTGCATGTTCTCTTCATCAAATGAATAATTAAGCCAAAATAGATTCAAAGATAATTAGACAAACAATTCTTAATGGAGGGAGTAAGGAATATTCTGTGCTTATTTTTACTCTATCACAGAAGCTTTCATTTTTTCACAGAAAGAATAATGAACTTATTCTAGAAGAAAATCTGAATTTGGAAGATTAAGAGATAATTTTACAAGCATCTGGTAAAAGGAAGAATCAAATATTCAAGGGAAAGAAAATAATTCCAGCTTCAGACATCCTTCCCACAAGAAAAAAGATGATAGAATACAATTTACTATGATAGCTGAGTTTTAAGAAACAATATTTGGAAGCAAAGTTTCTCTACACAGCCAAATTTTTTCAAATGTAAGATCAAAAGAAAGACATTTTTTAATATTCAAAGATTTACAAAAGATGCCAACAAGATAACTTTTCTTAAAGCTGTGATCAATGAAACCCTGATTTCAAAGGTAAATCTAAGTGATTATTAATATGACTATGAGGATTAATATAAATATCAAGAAAGTAATATTTAAAAAGAAGATTAATCATGTTGTAAATAATGGTAGCAATCTGGATTTAAAACTTAGGTTGTTTTAACAAACCTGGGAAGAGGGACAAGGCAAGATATAGATAATTATATTATGGAGATGTTTTTTCAATATCTATACATTACTTCATTTTTAATCTTAGTGACATATAGGATCAAATTTTTCTAGTTTTTCTAGATCAAATTTTTCTATTTTTATTGAGGTAATCTCCACTAGAACAAAAATATGAATCAATTCCAAAAGAACAGAAAATGGAAACAGAAACAACTTGATTAATGTATTAAATAACATAAAACACAAAGATAGCTTAAGGATAAGTAAACACACACAATTTATAAAGCCTTACAGCTTGAAAAAAGAAACCAAAACTTTTGGTTAATTTGATAAATAAGAATGGGTTAGCGGGGAGGGATAAATTGGGCGATTGGGACTGACATATACACACTACTATATATAAAATAGATAATTAATGAGAACATGCTGTATGGCACAGGGAACTCCACTCCATACTCTGTAATGGCCTATGTGGGAAAATATTTTTTTTAAAAAGTGTGAATATATGTATATGTATTTATAACTGATTCACTTTGTTGTACACTTGAAACTAACACAACATTGTAAATCAACTATACTCCAATAAAAATTAAAAAAAAAAATAACTCAATGTTTAAATAAATGGAATGTATGGACAAACAATAAAAAGGAAGAAAAAAAAAAGAATGGGTTAAAGTGCCTAATTATCAGGTATAAATTAGTTACATGAGGGACACTTAAAACAATATGATTCGTAAGATCCAAGGACAAGGAATTAAACAAATTCAATTTGAAAGAAGGCAGGGAAAGTGACAGTAGTATCAGCAGAAAAGAAATGAAGGCAAAAAACATTACAAGAAAAAAAGCAGTTATTTTTCACTGATGATAGAATACAAATGAAAGTGTGAAATCATACATTTACATAGCAAAATACATAAAATAGAAGCTCTTAGAAACCCAAGAAATTGACTGTATAGTTAATGCAGTAGATTTTAACATGTACTTTTTAGAATAAGATATCTTCAAGTATAAAAAATTAAAAACTATACAGTAAATCTAAATAATATAATTCATAAAGTTTCAATGACTAACATTTAAAAATATATGCTTATGTACCATCTACTTAATATCTATAATGAAAAATGTATACCTCTTTTCAAATAACCACAGATTAATCCCCAAAGGTAAATTCACAATCTAAACCCATAACACTTCGTCCCAGCTTCCCCTTCTCTATGTGTGTGTCTTTATTCCTGCCCTGCCACTAGGCTCATCAGTACCATAAATGTGAATAAAAATAAATAAATTGTAAACATTTAGAAATTATTAAAAGCTATTTTAGTTGTGGGTTCCTAATTGGTGATTCAGGTTTCCCATGATTGACAGGCCTCCTGACATCATTTGTAAACATTTGAGTGATTGTGCTTATGTATGGTTTTTTTGAGAAAAGTCTCAATGACTTTCACAAGTTCAATGACAATGATTCCTATACGTAGACAAACATTGCTCTTTCAAATAACCCTCATTTCAAAAAGGAGATAAAAACTGCTAATACCGGGGGCTTCCCAGGTGGCACACTGGTTAAGAATCTGCCTGCCAATGCAGGGAACATGGGTTCGATCCCTAGCCCGGGAGGATCCCACATGCCGTGGAGCAACTAAGCCCGTGCGCCACAATTACTGAGCTTGCGCTCTAGAGCCCGTGAACCACAACTACTGAAGCCCACACACCTAGATCCCATGCTCTGAAACAAGAGAAGCCACGAAAATGAAAAGCCCGCACACCACAATGAAAAGTAGCCCCCACTTGCGGCAACTAGAGAAAGCCCGCACACAGCAATGAAGACCCAACACAGACAAAGAAAATAAAAAACAAACAAATTAATTAATAAATTTATTAAAAAACTGCTAATACAAATGATTGTAAGTTAACAAAACTCTGCTATATATCAAAATTCATAAACTGTGGTCAAACTGTATTTCTGGAAATTTATATTAATAAATGCTTATGTTTATTAAATATTTATTTCATATAGCTTTCTGAGTTGGTTGCAAAGTATATTGATTTCCAAAGAAAAGTAGGCAGAAGTTATTAATAAAAGCAGCTATTTATTAAATTACACAATAAAAAAAGTGAAATCAATAAATAAAAACCTTGAGTTGTTTTTTGAAAGTTCTAATAAATTAAGCAAACCTCTGACAATTCTAATCAAGGGAAAAAATGGATCAAAAGAAAAATGTATGCATAGCATAAGAAATTATTAAGATTATACTTACTGATTAAAAGAGAGTTTTAAAATTAGAATGCTCTATATAACCCATTTTAAATTTTACCATTTTAATAAAATGGACACATTTAAAAATAATAATACAAATTTTGAAGGCTTATTCAAGAAGAAATAACAAATGTGCATAGATGAATAATTAGGGACCAAAATTGTTTCCCAAAGAACTAAACTCCATTAAGTAGTAAACAAATGGTTTAACAGATGAGTAGTAGATAGGTAAAATCTATGTTATCTAATTTGTTCCAGAGTATAAATAAAAATGCATGCTCTTTTTTTTAAGAAACTGACACTAATTCCAACATTTGAAAACAGTAAAAAAAGAGACAAATGTCTTTTATTAGTTATAGGTATGAATATCTTAAATGAATTATTATTTAATTATATCCACCTATGTATTATTTGTACATTATGTCCAAATAAAGTTTATTGAAGAAATGAAATTGGGAATTCCCTGGTGGTCCAGTGTTTAGGACTCCATGCTTCCACTGCAGGGGGCAGGGGTTCAATCCCTGGTCAGGGAACTAAGATCCAGCAAGCCGTGCAACATGGCCAAAAAATGAAAAAAGAAAGATATGCAATTATGACTGCACATGAGATAATTTTTTAGTGGACTTCATTGTATTAATGCAACAAAGGTGATAAAGCATATGATGATTTTATGGATAGTGAAAAAGCATTGTACCAGAAACTTATTGTAACTCTCCTCTCTGCCTATATTTTTACTCCAAATCTGGGAACCAGCTGTGTTTTGGTTAAAACTGGACAGATCTTGCCTCAGCTGCACCATCATCTCTGGATTTCTGACCAGGGTTTCCCTACTGCCAGGATGGGAGGTTGATTCAGACACATGTGCAGAGATGGACACATAATGGAGTTAACTGTCCATAGGTCAAGACTTGACAAAATGGGGTTTATAGAATCTATACTCTTCTGTCTCCCGGAAGAATAATTCTAATGGAAATTCTACACAACTCTTCTAATGGTCTAGGGCAAGACTGAATTTCAATTGCTCAAGGTATTTGACCAGCTCAATTACAAACCTTCTCCTTTTCCCCCTGTTTTGAACATTCCAGAGACCCATGCCTGTGCTTGGGGATCACAATATCTGTAAAGATTTTGCTTTTGAAGAGGGACATTTGACATTTTTGAAAAATTGTATGGTGATTGCCATTTGCAGGTATTAGGAAAATAAAAAATTATGACCCAAAGGACATACCGATTCAAAAATATTGAATTATCTAAGTTAATTACTAAGGAGGGCAAAAAAGAAAAACAGAATGCATGAAGGTAGCGCACAAAGGGTACAAAGCTATAGTGAATTTTCAGCTCTATTTTATGAAATTAAATTAGTTGTGATACATCATCCTACTGATAGTGAACAGTCTGTACTTATTCAGTTTGTATCAGCAGTTACATTGTTTCCTCTGATATCCTGATTTTCATAATTCTTTATCAGTACCTCATACAGTTACCCCTGACAGAGCTTCTACTTGACAATACATATGGTTAGTAATGGTCTTCAGCATTTCTTAGTAAGATTGAATTAGGTTCAGTTTCCCACAAGCATTCTAACTTTTGATACTATTTCTAGTATCAGATTTTCTGTACAATTGGCATTGAAATGTTGCTTTCTTTTTGAGGTGTTCTTAATTTTGCATATATCCAAGAATTTTTAATTTTCTTATATTAAATATAAGAAATTACTGTATTTATTTAAAAATACACATGTATTTCCTATGTATATATAGAATATTATGTTCTTAATTTTCTATATATAAAGTAGTATACAAAAGAAAGCAATGATTAATGTTACAATAGGATGAATTCCAAAATAAAAAGCACATTAGCTTTAAGTTAATAGCTTTTGAATATATTCCAGCGATATATAGTTAAAGCAGATTCTTGGTTAGCTATATGTAAGGCTTCTCCTTTATCATACAAAAGCTTTACAAATGATTGATAAGTTTTAGCAGTTTATTTTTTCCATGTGCTTTGCAATTTGATAGATCTTCCTCGGCTCTTTTTCTTTTCCCCAGTTGATATCTAAAATGTAATTAACATTCGGAACTTTGTAGTCTAAAGCTTTGAGTTGAATTTTTTCCTCATAGCTCAATATATCTCTTAAAATAACCATTATTATATGTTATATTATTCTTAGAGGTTAAACCAGAGCCAGTAGAATCAGTGCTGTCTTTCCACATAATGATTCTAATATAAGACACACATGTCACACCAAGACCATTAACCATTATTAAAGTTTAATTGTGGAATATTTATTATAAGGTACATGTAGAACTGCTCAATTATAAAGAATAGTGTTCAGTTTTTCCCAAATCTTAGAGACAACCCCACCCAGATGACCATTTTTCATATTTCATAATGTCAATGGTAATATTTGAGTTAAAATTATTTAAATCCCCTTAAACGACAGGCACTCATCTAACATATTTGCTGCATATCTGTATAGGAGAAAACTTACACCATTTAGTCAATATTGTTTTTTCTTTTTTTAGGAGTTACAACCTGCACTAACCAAATTTCAACTTTTTAAATTATATTTTGAGCAGCTAATTTACACCATCCTTTATGCTCCATAAATAACACCATGCCTGATACCTAATTGTTCCCATAAATAGGTAAAATTCTTACTGGGTTAGTACTAGCAAATATATCTTTTAGCTGTTGACTATCTATTGTTATATGGATATACATGTAACAATTATTTAGCTATATTTTGTAACAACACAATTTAATTCAAAGCTGTCCAGGTACAAATGTATCCTCAATTACATTCTAACCGTGTAGTTGCCAGGTCTTGAATTAGATTTTGATTCCATCATATTTGTATCTGATTACAGTATTGTTACCTACAGGCTCTATGTTGTACATATATCTCTAGGGCTGTATGTAGGATTAATTAATCTTGTAAAACTGAAACTTTGCACCCTTTGACTAATCCCTCCCTGTTTCCTCTGCTTCCACCAATGACAGTGGATCACCACATACAAGCCTGCCTTTCATTAGATCAATCAAATATTCTTTTACTGATTTGTGAGCTATGCCTTCTAGTTTTAGTCATATATCATTATTCCTGGGACCAGAACTTGCACAAAAGCAGGTTGACACCACCAAATCTGGGACCCTCAGAGCCCTGCAACCAGAGACCCCAGGATTTGGTTCCACCCACCAGTGAATTGACAATAGCCCCAGGACAGCCTGAGTCTCAGCCCTACCCACCAGCAGGTCCACAACAATTCCAGACCCATGGGAACTTTAGCCAGAGACCTCAGGACCTAGCTCAGACTACCAGTGATCTGGAACCAGCCCTGAGATCCCTTGGGCCCCAGCCCTGCCCATCAGTGGGCAGACAACAGCCCCAGAACACCCCTGGGCCCCAAACCTATTTACCAGCCAGCCAGCACCAGCTCTGGGACACACTGGGTCCCTCAACCAGCCTCCCTGGGATCTGGATCCACCCACCAGTGGACTGACACCAGCTTTAGGACACACCAAACTTCACAGACAGCCATATTAGGAAGCACCCCCACCCACCAGTGGGCCAAAACCAGCTCTGTGACACCCAGGGCCCTGAAGTGAGAGACTCAAGCACCTGGCCCCACCCACCAGCAGGACAGCATCAGCACAGGGACACCCCAGCCTCAGCCCTGGCCACCAGCAAGCCCACACCAGATATGAGACACTATGGACCCCTCAGCCAACTGACCTGGGATCCAGCCCCACTTACCAGTGGGCCAACACCAACTTTAGTCAACCCCAATCACAGCAGCCAGTGCTACTAGGAAATGACCCTGCCCTCTAGTCAGCTGACACTAGATCCGAACCCCACCAGGGTACCTCTGGTAGCCATCTCATGACCTGGCCTCATCCACCAGTGGCCAGAGGCCACTGCACAAGGCAGAGCATAGCAACCAACCAGACCAGAGGGCAGCAACACCTATCAGACTACCACAGTAGTCAGCCCACCACAACAGAAGGACCCATACAGCCCAGATAGGGTGCAGTGCAATCCTAAAACACATAGTTCTGATGACTAGATAGGAGTGTGCTGCTGGGACACATAGGACGTGTCCTACAAAAGACCATCTTTCCAAGATCAGGAAGCATAAACAGCTTACCAAATACATAGAAATAAAAACATCAAATTAGGCAAAATGAGACAACAGAGGAACATGTTCCAAACAAAGAAACAAGATAAAACATCAGAAAAAGTAAATAAAGTGGAGATAGGCAATGTACCTGATAAAGAGATGAAGGTAATGATTATAAAGATGCTCAATGAACTCAGGAGAAGAATGGATGAAGAGTAAGAAGTTAGGAGTATTTAACTAAGTGTTAGAAAATATAAATTAGAACCAAACAGAGATGAAGACTATAATAACTGAAGTGAAAATACACTAGAAGAAATCAACAGCAGATTAGATGATACAGAGGAACATATCAGCAAGCTGGAAGACAGAGTAGTGGAAATAACTGAAGCCGAACAACAACAACAACAAAAATTTAAAAATGAGGACCGTTTAAGAGATTCTGGGAGAAAATGTACTAACATTCATGTTGTAAGTGTCCCAGAAGAAGAAGAAGAGAGAAAAAGAAGCAGAGAACATATTTGAAGACATAACAGCTGAAAATTTTCCTAACTTCGGAAAGGAAACAGACATCCAAGTCCAAGAAGCACAAAGAGCCCCAGGCAGGATTAACCTAAAAAAGATCACACCAAGATACATTGTAAATAAAATGGCAACAACTAAAGATAAAATATTAAAAGAAGCCAGGGAAAGCAACAATTTACATACAGAACTCTCATGGGCTATCAGCTGACTTTTCAGCAGAAACTCTGTAGACCAGAAGGGAGTAGCATGATATATTTAAAGTGATGAAAGGGAAAACCCTACAACCAAGAATACTCTACCTGGCAAGGAATTCATTCAGATTTATTAGAGCGATCAAAAATTCTACAGACAAGCAAAAGCTAAAAGAGTTCAGCACCACCAAACCACTTTATAAAAAATGTTTGAAGGACTTCTCTAAGCAAAAATGAAAAGGCCACAACAAGAAACATGAAAATTATGCCAAAAAAAATCTCATTGGTAAAGACAAATATAGAGTTAAGGTAGTAAATCATCCATGTATAAAGCTAGTAGGAAGAAAAAATGGTTAAAAGACAAAAGTAGTAAAACCATCTATATCCACAATAAGTAGTAATGGATACACAAAACAGGAAGATGTAAATTATATTGTCAAAACCAGTAAATGTTGGGAGGAGAGTAAAAATGCAGGGTTGTTAAAATGCATTTGAACTTAAGAGATCAGCAATTTAAAATAAATTAAATTTTAAAAAATATAAATTTTTATATATAAACTTTATGGTAACCACAAACCAAAAATCTATAATAGAAACACACACAGAAGAGAAAGGAATCCAAACATAACACTAAAGATAATGATCAAATCACAAGAGAAGATAGCAAAAGAAGAAGAAAAGAACAAAAGAGAACTATAAAAACAACCCCAAAACAATTTTAAAAAATGGCAATAGGAACATATCTAACAATGATTACTTTAAATATAAATGAACTAAATGCTTCAATCAGAAGACAGAGGAGATGAATGGATTTAAAAAAACAAAACAAAACAAGAACCACATATATGCTGCCTTCAAGAGACTCACTTCAGCTCTATAGACACACAAGGACTGAAAGTGAGAGGTTGAAAAAAGGTATCTCATGCAAATGGAAATGAAAAGAAAGTTGGAGTAGCAATACTTATATCAGACAAAATAGACATTAAAAGAAAGACATTAAAACAAGATACAAAAAAGGCATTATATAATTATCAAGGGATCAATCCAAAAAAAGATATAACAATTGTAAACATATATGCACCCAATATAAGAGCACCTAAATACATAAAGTAAATATGGACAGACATAAGGGAGAAATTGAAAGTAATAAAAAAAAAAATAGTAAGGCACTTTAACACTACACATACATCAATGTCCAGATCATCCAGACAGAAAATCAGAAAGGAAACGATGGCCTTAAGGGACATATTTCATCAAATGGACTTAACAGATATATAGAGAACATTCCATCCAAAAGCAGCAGAATATGCTTTCTTTCCAAGGGCATATGGAACATTCTCCAGGATAGATTACATGCTAGACCACAAAAAAGGTCTCAATAAATTTGAGAAAATTGAAATCATATCTAGTATCTTTTCTGACCACAGTAGTATGGGAAGAGAAATAAACCACAAGAAAAAAACTTCAAAAAGCTAAAAACATGTGGAGGCTAAACAGTATGCTGCTAAACAAACTATGGATAACTGAAGAAACCAAAGAAGAAAAAAAAATACTTGGAGACAAATGAAAATGAAAATTCAATGATCCAAAATGTATGGGACACAGCAAAGCAGTTTTAAGAGGGAAGCATATAGCTATACAAACCTACCTCAGGAAACAAGAAAAATCTCAAAAAATCCCAACTAACTTCACACCTAAACAAACTAGAAAGAGAATAAACAAAACCCAAAGTTAGTAGAAGTATAGAAATATTAGACAGAAATATTAAAGAAATAGAGACTGAAAAAGCAGTAGAAAAGATAAATGAAACTAAAAGCTGACTCTTTGAAAATATAAACAAATTTGATAATTCTTTAGGCAAAATAATCATGAAAAACAGAGGGCCCAAATCAATAAAATCAGAAATGAATAGAAGTAACAAAGAACACCATAAAAATACAAAGGATCATAAGAGATTACTATGAAAAATTACACACCATTAAAATGGACAACCTAGAAAAACTGGAAAAATTCCTAGAAACTTACTATCTCCCAAGTCTGAACCAGGAAGAAATAGAAAATATGAACAATGAACAGACCAAGTACCAGTAATGAAATTGAAAAGTCCAGGGTCAGATGGCTTCACAGGTGACCTCTACCAAACTTTTAGAGAATATTTAACGTCTATACTTCTCAAACTATTCCAAAAAAATCACTGAGGAAGGAATGCATCCAAACTCATTCTATGAGACCAACATCATCCTGATACAAAAAACAGACAAAGATATGACAAAAAAATTATAGGCCAACATCACTAATGAACATAGATGCAAAAATCCTCAACAAAATATTAGCAAACCAAACTGAACAATATATTAAAAGGATCATAAACCATGATCAAGTAGGATTTATCCCATGGATGTAAGGATGGTTCAGTATCTACAAATCAATTAATGTGATACACCACATTAACAAGTTGAAGAATAAAAATTATTTGATCATCTCAGTAAAGGTGGAAAAATCTTTTGACAAAATTCAACTCCTGCTTATGACAAAAACTCTCAATAAAGTAGGTATAGAGGGAGCATACCTGAATGTAGTAAAAGTTATATAGGATAAGCCCACAACTAACATCATACTCAACAGTGAAAAGCTGAAACTTTTCATCTAAAATCAGGGGCAAGACAAGAATGCCCACTCTCACCACTTTTACTCAACATAGTATTGGATATCCTAGCCACAACAGTCAGACAAGAAACAGAAATTAAAAGGCATCCAAATTGGGAGGGATGAAGTAAAACTCACTCTTTGCAGATGACATGATACTATACATAGAAAATCCCAAAGACGTCACCAAAAAAACTACTAGAACTCATCAATGAATTCAGTAAAGTTGCAGGACACAAAATTAATATCCAGATATCTGTTGCATTTCTATACACTAACAATGATCTACCTAAAAGAGAAATTAGAAAACAATACCATTTACAATTGCATCAAAAAAGAATAAAATGCCTAGGAATAAACCTAACTAAAGAGGTCAAAAAGCTGTACTCATAAACACTGACAGAAATACTGATGAAAGAAATTGAAGATGTCACAAATAGATAGAAAAACATAGTGTGTTTATGAATTGGAAGAATTAATGTTGTTAAAATGACCATACTGCCCAAGGCAATCTACAGGTTCAGTGCAATCCCTATATCAAGATACCAATCACATTTTTCACAGAACTAAAAAAATAATTCTAAAATTTGTATGGAAACACAAAAGACCCCAAATAGCCAAAACAATCTTGAGAAAGAAGAACAGAGCTGAGAGTATCATGCTACTCGAATGCAAATTATATTACCAAGCTACAGTAATCAAAACAGTAAGGTACTAGCACAAAATCAGATATGTAGGTCATTGGGACAGAATAGAGGCCTAGAAATGAGCAAACACCTTAGCCTACAACAAAGAAAACAAGAATATACAATGGGGGGACTTCCATGGTGGTCCAGTGGTTAAGAATGCAGGGGATGTGGGTTCAATCCCTGGTCAGGGAACTAAGATCCCACATGCCAGGGGGCAACTAAGCCTGTGCACCACAACTACTGAGCCCACGTGCTCTAGAGCCCACATGCCACAACTAGAAAGCCTGTGTGTTGCAACTACGGAGCCCACATGCCACAACTAGAGAGAAGCCTGTGCACCACAATGAGGAGCCTGCATGCTGCAAAGAAAGATCCTGCATGCCACAATTAGGACCTGACACAGCCAGATAAATAGCTTTAAAAAATTAAAAAAAAGAATATACAATGGAGAAAAGACTCCCTCTTCAAAAAATGGTGTTGGGAAAACTGTACATTTACATGCAAAAGAATTATACTGGACTACTCTCCCACACCATGAACAAAATTAAATTCAAAATGGATTAAAGACTTAAATATAAGTTCTGAAACCATAAAATTCTAGAAAATAACATAGGGAGTGTGCTGTTTTGCCTCAGTCTTTGCAATATATATATATATATATATATATATATATATATATTTTTGGATATATCTCCTCAAACAAGAGAAACAAAAGCAAAAACAAATAGGACTACATCAAACCAAAAAGCTGTGCACAGTGAAGTAACCTATCAACAAAATGAAAAAGCCACCTACTCAATGGGAGAAATATTTGCAAATGATATATTCAAAAAGGGGGTAGTATCCAAAAAATACAAAAACTCATATAACTGAACATCAAAAAAACTAATAACCCAATTAAAAATGGGCATAGGATCTGAATAGTCATTTTTCCAAATAAGACTTATAGATGTCCAAAAAGCAAAAAAAGATGCTCAACATCACTAATCATCAGGGAAATGAAAATCAAAACCACAATGAGATATCACCTCACTCCTGTTAGAATGCCTATTATCAAAAAGATAACAAATAATAAGTGTTGGGGATGATGTGGAGAAAAGGGAACCCCATGCCCTGTTGGTGGGAATGTATATTGGTGCATCCATTATGGAAAACAGGATGGAGATTCCTTAAAAATTAAAAATAGAACTACCCAAAAAATCCACTCCTGGGTATATATCTGAAGATAATGAAAGCACTAATTCAAAAAGATATATGCACCCCTATGTTCATTACAGCGTTATTTACAATAGCCAAGACATGGAAATAACCATAATGTCCATAAATAGATGAATAGATAAAGAGGTTGTGATATATATGTGTGTGTGTATATGCACACATAATGGATTATTACTTAGCCATAAAAAATGAAATCTTGACATTTGTAACAACAAGGATGGATCTAGAGGGTATTATTCTAGTTAAATAAATCAGAGAGGAAGAAAAATACTTTATGATTTCACTTAGATGTGGAATTTTAAAAATAAAACAAATGAAGAAACATAACAAAATAGAAAGTTATAGATACAAAGATCAAACAGGCCAGAAGGGAGGGGGTATGAGAGAGGAGAAAAATAGGTGAGGGAGGTTAAGAGGTATGAACCTCCATTTGCAAAACAAATGAGTCAAGGGTGTGAAATTTACAGTGTGGGGAATATAGTCAATAGCTATGTAATATCTTAGTATGGTGACACATCTTAACTAGACTTATTGTGGTGATCATTTTGAAATATACAGAAATATAGAGTCACTGTGTTGTATACCAAGAACTAACATAGTGTTGTAGGTCAATTATACTTCAAAAACATACAAAAAATAAGTAAACAAACTCATATAAAAAGAGATCATATTTGTGGTTACCAGAGGCAGGTGACTAGAGAAGGAAGAATTGGATGAAGACAGTCAAAAGTCACAAACTTCCAGATATAAGATAGATAAGTATGAGGGATGTAATGTACAACATGATAAGTATAATTAACATTGCTGTATGTTATCGATGAAAGTTGTTAAGTGAGAAAATTCTAAGAGGTCTCATCACAAGGAAAAATTCTTTTCTCTTTCTTTTATTTTGTATCTGTATGAGTTGATGGACGTTCAGTAAACTTGTGATAATCATTTCATGATGTATGTAAGTCAAATTATTATGCTGTACAACTTAAACTTGTACAGTGCAGTATCTCAATTATATGTCAATAAAACTGGAATAAAAAAATATATTTTAGCTACATGTAAAATTCCAAGTTTGAGACTGAAGTTCTCTTTCTTCAACTCTATAACAAAAAAAAAAAAAAAAAAAAAAAAAATCCATTGTCTTCTTATATCCAGTGTTGCTGTTGAAAACTCTGTTGTCATACTACCCCTTCCTTTTTGAGCGATCTATTTTTTCTACCTGGAAATGTTGAGACTTTTCCTTTCACTTTGATGTGCTAAGTTTTTATAAAATGTGTATTGGTTTTGGGGTTTTATTGGTCCTTCCTATCATGTTTGGCATTATTCAATTTAACACTATTCAAATTGACATTAACTTGGAAAATTCTTGATTGTTTTAAAAATTATTTTCTCCACATTGCTTTCTCCTCTTCTAGTGCTTTTATTGTATAGAAATATTACTTCTACTTTTGCCACCCATATCCCTGAAAATTTTATTAACAGAGTTCATTGATTTAATTTTCCAGCTTCTTGCTCTAAAATGGCAATAGTGAAGGCATGATACTCGGAATGTCATATGTGGAAATTCCATCAATGCCTGTCCTTCATCAGTGGCACTCAGGTATTTTCTTTGCCAGTTCTCTCCTTTTTATCAATCATTTCTGTCTCCACAAATCCATCTTATAGTTTTGTTTTACATATTGTACCACATAAAATACCTCCTGATTCTATGGAATCTCTAGATTGTGTTCAGTGAAACAAATCAGAAGCACTTCCTGTTTGCCATCTTGTCTTAAATAAGAACTCTCCAAACATTGATTTTCTTACTCATCAATTTTGTGCTGTGCAGTTTTTCTTGCATGAATAAAAAAATTAAATAGAACATATATAATATTATTAAAGCTATTTAATTTGCAATTGACATATTTCTTGTTTTAATTCCCAACTTCAATTTTGAACTATTTGATTATAATTTTGATATACTTTTCTTCTCTAAAAGTGTAAATTTTTATTAATTTATCTTAAAAATGAATAATTGGAGACAATATATTCTTAACATAGAAAGGAGACACTAAATGTCTATCTGAATCTTTTTTAAAATAATTTGCTTTCAACTCTACTCATAAAATGTGTCAAGATATATTTTTCTTCTGCTACTAGTACCTTGGGAAGCATTAATCTCAGAATAATTGAGAAACACTGACTAAGCTATTAATTTTAAATGACACATTTGTATCTGTCATTTAAATTGATAGAGCTATAATTGAGAGTAATAGTAAAAAGGTAACTTCTTTATCATTGAATAATTAGTGATTATTAAATTACTTACCTAATGCAACCATGAGTGTTATAGTTGCTTATAATAATTAGATATCAGAATCTTACAACAATAAATGTAGATGATTTGTTTAAATGGATTTTCAACTTTTTTTAGGGTAATACTTCATTTTTTTGTGTTAAATATTTGCATTCTAATTTGGAGATCCAACATCTTTCCCAGAAAAACTTTAAGGCAATGTGAGTTGTCCTGAAAACTATAGCTAGTGAGTCAAATATCCTGGGCAATCTGAAGAGAATAAATAAGTAATGAGGATGTTAAAACATATACTGCTCTGCTTAGGTATGTTACACAGTGTCTCTGTTTCTATGCAAAAGCAAATGTCTGAGCAATTTAAGAATTATGGGGAGAAGTGTGTTTAACTTTTATTTATTTCATTAATCTTATAATGTAATTATTTTGTATAAAATGATAAATGAGCTTGTGTGTGTGTGTGTGTGTGTGTGTGTGTGTGTGTGTAGAAGAGAAAGTATGATTGAGAGAGAATTTTCAATTAACTGGAAAAAACTGCATTCATTCATGTTTTCTTACAAAATGACAAGTTTATTTCTAAAAGAGAAAGTGATTGCAATGAAGAGTCTAATGATAATATTTCTAATATTCAAAAGGAAATTTCGAATGAACATAGTTACTTCCCAAAACTGAAACACTGAATATATTTCAAATATATCCTTAAAGTGATATCTCTGATGCAAAATATCTAATGCTTCTGTCCATTTTAATTTAGAGAGATACATTTTAAGTTACACTCATTTTACCCTGTGTAAAAAGAACATCTTTCTCTTTTTAGGAGAGAAAGCAGTAATAATCACACAAGAATATCCTTGCACTTTCAGCAGCTCATGTTAACTTTACATAGCAACAACTTTTTAAATTATGAGTTTTTAAGGATATTCAATCATGTATAAAATTGCATAACTAAAAGGGTCTATGATAATGAGTGGATTGTTTCTTCAATACAAAATGAATTTTATATTTAATTTAATTTTAATTTTAAGATCAAATTTGCCTGGAATGCTCAGGGAGTGGAAAAAACAGTTTTCTTTAAATTTGATTAATTGCTTCTTTCCTCTGCTGCATTGTTTTTATACAAATGTTTATTTTTTTAATTTAAATGCACATTCATGGAATTATTTGTGTAATTTTAAGAATTTCTGAAGTGCAATCTTCTCTCAGAAGATTTCTTCTGTCAGAGTAGAGCTACTGCTTTCCTACAATGCCATGTGAGTATATAACACATCAAAATTATACACTTGCCCATCATCATTGATACACATTTCCTTATTATGGATATAACATAGATAATCCAATTCAAATTAAACATTTGATAATTTGTTATTAAGTGTGAGGCACTATTTGGGCATTACAGAAAGTCCAAGGTGACAGAGCTCCTGATCTCAGGGCCAGTGCTCAGCAGAGGCTCCTGCTCCAGATGGTATCAGCTTGTTTGCTTCCCTCCCCTCCCTCCCTCTCTTCCTTCCTTCTTTCCTTCCTTCCTCTTTCCCTCCCTCCACCCCTTGCTTCCTTTCTCTCTCTCTTTTTCTTTTTTGAAAATGTAAGCCTTTAAATAGGACAAACATTTATGGGGAATTTTTTATTTGTGTAATAAAATATAAAATAAACTTTAAAGCTATTTGTTATGGTGGTCTCAGTACAAGCATGCTGGAGGTGGTATACCTAGTTCCATTTTACAGTTGAGTAAATGAGACCCAAAGAGAGAAGTAACATAATGACTCTCACACAGCAAATGAAGTATTTTAGTACTTTCACTACACCATGTTGAAAGGACCACCCAGTGGAATATCAGGTTAGGCAGTTGACTAATAAATGCTTGTTAGGGAAATAATAAAAGTCCGCACCATTCAGTTTTTCCTTAATGTCTAAATATATATTACAATATTTCCATATTTTGAGAAACATAAACAGTAATGCTCTCAGCTGTATGCATTTTGGATAGCACAGTCCTCTTTACAATGGAGAAAAAGCCTTTGGCTTCAAAAGGATGCCTATTATGAAAGAAAATATAGCTGAGACTAATGGAGACTTAGATTCGATATGAATCTTTCATTCACTTATGCTAAGTAGGAAAAACAGCTTGTAGTCTAACAAAGATTCATGATCCTTTTCCATAGGGTTGTTAGTTGCTGCTGAGTCATCTCTACAGACAAGAACTACAGTTCCCAGATTCCTTTGCAGGTAGATGGAGCCATGTGACTAGTCTTCACCAGAGGAATATGAGAAGGGACATATATCACCTCCCAGTCAAAATGAATAAGAAGCAAATGTGCTTTCTCTGCCATCTCATCCCCTGTGTGTTGACTGGCAGAAAGTGACAGTGTCTCCTGGACTGATCATTTAATGATAGCTTAGAACAGAAAACTTTCCCAACCCCTAATGAAGAACACTTTCACTACACAGTTGTATGAACAAGAAATAAATTTTTATTGTAAAAAGCCTCTGACATTTTCAACTGTGTTAGTTATAAAAGCTATTGGCTTACCTAATTCCAGTTGCTCCCACTGCAAGTCCTGTTGTCACTTTTGACCTTCAATGTATGTTATTAAGATATTAGTTCATTTTTATTGCTTCTTATTGTTTAGAGTTAAACTAAGAGTAAATGAAAATTATTCAATATAAGAGAAGAAGAAAAGGGTAAATAATCCTAGAAAAATCAAAACAAATCCAAAAAGAAAGCTAGGAATTTGAGTACTTCCAATGAGTCAGTGAGAAATGCATGCAAAGAAAGACAGGGACTTCTAAATGACATACCCACTTGACACTAATCGATTTAACACTCTCAAAATGAAAATTTAAAGATTCACAATCAAACAGGGAAAAAAGTACACCTAGTTTATGTTGAAGAAAAGTTGTCAAAATACAAATAGATATTAGACACTATTTCTTTTTCTTGGCACAGCAAAGTAGGTTGAAATCCAATAAAAGAAAATGAATGTAAAGATACAGGGCTCAGAGATGTGAGTGGAATATTTCCAAAGCTCCACAAAGACTATTTGGAAAATCATACATCTGAATCAACACATTGGAATTCAGAAGATACTCTTACAAGGCTAAAAGTGAATATTTAATTTCATCTTGTAAGGAAAAATAGCTGAAATGGCAGGAAGTGCAGTTGGTCTCCAATGAATTACAAAGAAAGACTTCCAGAGGCCTCTTTCTGGAAAGGCAGGAAGATACAATGAGTGACTGGTCTAGCATCCTTTATGTGGGTCAGAAAATTATTTCAGTAGAGCCGCGTTCCTATGTGTGTAAAGTTCAACAGGCTTCTGAAACCAAAGGAGAGATTTGAGTTATTATTGATCTCAGCTATAGAAGGAATCTTTCCCAATATGTATAGAACAATATTTGATTACAAAACATGTGATAATGTAAGTGTCACTCTGATCATTTAGTGCCTGGGCCATTCCGGCTGCTCAGTGTTTTTGAGAGATTCTGCTGTACAGATTGCTGTAACTAGATACAGCATTATTTTCTTTGTCTATAATGCAAGGTGAAATCTAAGGCTCTGAGATGACATAGTGATAAAAAGTATGTGGGAGTTTTTTTTCTTTTTAAATATTTGTGTATTTTTATTTCCAAATCATCCTGTTTATAGCATGTGATGAATTTCAAGTAGATATTTTAACATAAATTTCTTTTTCACAGATTAGGACTAAAAACAAAAATATTTAAAATTTAATATTTAAAAAGAAAAAGTTCCCACATACTTTTTGATCAGTGTTCTCAGATCCAGTGTTGTTAGTTTTTCTCCAGTTTCTCTGAAAAGAAAACCCCTGGCAAGCTGTGCACCTTAAAAAAGAACTTTCACCATTTCCTAACGACTGATCCAAAGTTCAGGTTCCATATTTCTGGAGAAGCAACCAGACCCCAGAACTATAACTCAGACTTATTCTAGATGCAGCAGAATTGAAGGCTCTGTACTATTTAATGACAACACTATTTCTCTTAATATATCTTTACATACATCTTCTTTCTAATGTCTATACATGTAACAGCACAGTAAATTTTAACTTGAGAATAGGAACTGAATATGCCCACATGTGTGATGGAATCCTGACCTTGAACCTGGCATAGTGACAAGCTCATATGCTTCTTTACACCACGTTTCAATAAAATTGTAAAAGCAAAAGACTCAACAGAAGTCATCTAGCTCAATCCCTCATTCTATGATTCAGGAAACTAAAGTCTAGAGAAGTGAGATGATTTACCCAAGGTCGTATGGTCAATTAGTGATGGAGTTAGAATAAAAACTTTAACTGTATTTTCCTTGTATTATGAGACATTGACTTTCATGGTTTGATAACTAGCTGCACATAAAGATTCCTTAAAGCAATGGAGGAATTTCAAAGTGGTCTCCTTATGGCCATTATCCTTAAAGATGATGGTGTATAACCATATCGTTTGGTATACACCAAAGATAAGGGTGTATAACAATCACCAGGGAAGTTTGTTTAAAATACGGTTTTCCTGAATACTGTGGTCAAATATTCTGAGTCAGAAAGTTCAGTCTGGGACAAAGCATCTGTTCTGATGCAGGTGACTGGCAAAGCAACACATGTGAACAAATAATAACTTGCTGTGATGCCTTTCACACCCTTGCTTCAATAAAAATCAGGAAACTCAGGTTCAACATGTTAGTAACAGATTCATTAACAGTAAGTAGTGTAGTCAGGACACACTATACATTTTACCACTGAGATGAAGACTTCTATGATTTTAAATATTTCTCAAATGACGGATCACCATCATCAGATTCATCATGGTTTATGTAGTTATATCTATGAATTACTTAAGACTCTGTATAATTCATATAAGGTTTTTATTGATACCTTTGTATTTATAAGGTATATAAATAATCCTATATTGCCCTTGATGTTTTACTCTGAGGAAGGTAACATCTCCACTTATAGTTATCTTTTCCATAGAAAATTAATTTGCCTAATAAGAAATGGAAATATTTCATAGAGTCACTCAAAGAGATAACTCAAATCCTGTTAAATGTTCAGTTTTTAAAAGTCAGAAACTATAATTACTTTTTTCAAAGACTATATAGAGACTAGTTAGAACTGAAATATTGATACAATCATTCAAGTGTCTCTCCCATGAAAAATCATTATAATTCTCCATTAAAATCTAGAATTACAGGCATCATGTAGAAATCATCTAGAAAAACAAATGTCAGCATGTAGTTATTATTTTTAGTTAAATATTTTGCTCTGTTAGGCGAGCATTTTTTCCCTAAATTATGGTGGCAAAGATTATTTTACTGTACATGTGCTTGTTCTATATTATTCTAAATCATCAACACCCAACAATTTTTACATAATTAAAATATAAATTCCTACATGGAGAATAAGAAAATAATTTGGTTTTGGTCAATGTTCCTTAAGAGATATTTTACAGTTTTTCTGCTGACTTTCATCTCTTAAGTAAAATAAAAACCTCATCCCAGAGTAGCACTGAAAAATGTAATGTATTATAATGAAGCATAGATTTACAGAAAGCATTTTTAACCAGAACAGCTAAGTCATAAAAGAGATAAAGTGCTAATTAACTTACATGAGACTACTGATATTAATGAGAAAAGCAAATACTCTTATCTGAGATTTTCTTTTTGTTCAGGTTTTTTGGTCCAGAAGGATAAATGTTTGAATATCTGATGGAGTAAATAGTTTTGGGACTAGAACCCTATGCACTATTTGACATTCTTGCCATTATTTTAGACAATTTTTCACTTTCTATAATGAATTTTATGGCATAATGTGATAACTCTATTAGTCAGTGCTGAAGTTCTAATGCAGCTTTGTGGCCACATCAAGAGGCTATGTATCTTTTAAAAAGCTTCTGTTCTGGAGAAAATATTAAACCTAAATTACTCTCCTAAATTTTGCACTGTATTTTAGCCTCTGTATTGAAATACAAGTGATATTCTGTATGTTGATCTTATGTACAGCCAACTTATGCTTTTTATTATTTCTAACAAATTCTCTGGGAATTTAGAGTCTTTTTCATGCTGATAATTATATTATCGATAAATGTTACTCTTGTTTTTTCCCCTTTTACTGGAAAATTTCAAATATCTACTTTCTTCAAAAGTAGAAAATAGAATAAAAAACTCCTATGTACCTATAAATCATTTTCAATAATAATTCATAGATGGTCTTCTTTTAAAGCATATAACAATACTATTATCACAACTAAAAATTTTTAAAGTGATTTCTTATTATCATCAACTGTTCAATCAGTGTTTAAATGTCCTCAGCTGTCACAAATACATTTGTATTTTTATAACAGCTTTATTGAGATACAATTCACATGCAATAAAACCCACCATTTTAAAGTGTACAGTTCAATTATTTTTTTATGGAGTTGTGCAAGCATAACCACCATCTAATTTTAGAGTAGTTTCATCAACTCCAAAACAAACCTCATATTTATTGCCCCAGCCCCTAGCAACTGAACTTGTTTATGTCTTTATGGATTTGCCTCTTCTGGACAATTTATATAAATAAAATCATAAAATATGTAAGTCTTTTGTGTCTGGATTCTTTGACTCAGCACATATCTTCAAGGTGCATTCACATTGTAGCATATATCAATGCTTCATTTTGTTTTATAACCAAACATTATTCCATTTTATGGATATACCATATTTTGTTTAACCATTCACCACATGATGGACAGTTAGGTTATTTCCATTTTCTGGCTATTATATGACATTCATGTACAATGGACACATTTAAACTCGCTTGGGTGTACCTAAGAGTGGACTTTCTAGGTCATAAGAGTATTTAATATTTTGAGAAACTGCCAAACTGTTTTCCAAAGTGTCTGCACCATGTTACATCCCCACTACCAGTGTATGAGGCTTTCAATTTCTCTACATCCTCGCCAACATATGCTATCGTCTGTCTTTTTGATTCTAGCTGATATGGTGAGTATGAAGTGGGTATCTTATTGTGGTTTTGATTTGTATTTCCCTAATGACTAGAGATGTTGAGTAGTTTTCATGTGTTTATTGGCCATTTGTATATCTTCATCGGAAAAATGTCTATTCTAAGACTTTCCTAATTTTTAAATTGGTTTTATTCATCTTTTTATTGTTGAGTTGTGAAAGTTCTTTCTATATTTTGAATCTAAGTCTCACATCAGTTATATGATTTGCAAATATTATTTCTCATTTTGTGTGTTTTTTTTTTTTTGCCTGCTTGCTGGGGTCCTTTGAAGCACAAAATTTTTAATTTTAATAATGTCAAATTTATCTGTTTTTTTTCCCTTTTGTTGTTTGTGCTTAAGTTAGTAAAGAACAACTATATAATCTAAGGTGATGAAATTTTTCTCCTAGATTTTCTTCTACCAGTTTTATTGTTTTGTCCTTACTTCAATCCATTTTGAGTTCATTTTTGTGCATAGCATGAAGTACAGGTCCAACTTCATTATTTTTGCGTATGAATATCCAGGTGTTTAGGTACCATTTGTTGGAAAGACTATTGTTTGTTCATTGTCTTGGCACCATAGTGAAAAATCAGTTGACCATAAATGTGAGGGTTTATTTCTGGACTCTCAGTTCTATCCCACTGGTCTATATGTCTAGTCTTGTGCTAATATTATCCAGCCTTGATTGCTGAACTTTGCAGTAAGTTGAAATTGGGATGTGTGAATCTTCCAACTTTGATTTTTAAAGATCGTTTTGTTTATTCTGGTTCTCTTGTATTTCCAAATAAATTTTAGGATCAGCTTATCCATTGCTGCAAAAAGAAATGTCATCTGAGATCTTGATAAGAATTGCCTTGAATCTCTAGATCAATTTTGGGGAGTGTTGTATTTCTGTGCACTAACAATGAAGAAACAAAATGAAAATAAGAAAACAATTTCATTTATAATAACATCAAAAAGGATAATATACTCAGAGATAAACTTTAAAGACTAAATGTAAAACTTATACTCTGAAACCACAAAAAAAGTTGTTAAAAGAAATTAAAGAAAACAAATAAGAAAGCCATTTCATATTCATAGATCAGACAACTTAATATTGTGAAAATGTCAATACTTCTCAAATTGATTGAAAAGACCTATTTTATAGGTAAAGAATTCTAGGTTTACATTTATTTTCTCTAACAAATTTGAAGATATTTCACTCTTTTCAAATATTTTTGGTGCTACTTTGGTGCTACAGAAATCTTCTGTCAGGTTAATACTTATTCCCTTGTAGGTAAACTGTTTTTCTTTTTCTATCTTTTTAATTTCAAACTACTTTTTTGTTTCTATAGATTTATTACAGTATCTCCATTTATTTTTGCTTTAGTTTGCCCTGTTGGGTATAAATTGTGATTTATTACCTATGAATTCTTGTCTTGATTCAGTTCTGAAAAATTCTTAGTGTTATAATTATAAATGTAAGCTCACCTTCATTCTCTGTATTTTATCCTTTGAAGACACTCATTCAAAAAATGTTAGATATTCCCAGTTTTCCTCCATAGCTTTTAACATTAAAAAAATATATTCACAGACACCATCAAACTCTTAGAGGAAAATATAGGCAGAACACTCTATGACATAAATCACAGCAAGATCCTTTTTGACCCAGCTCCTAGAGAAATGGAGATAAAAACAAAAATAAACAAATGCGACCTAATGAAACTTAAAAGCTTTTGCACAGCAAAGGAAACCATAAACAAGACCAAAAGACAACCCTCAGAATGGGAGAAAATATTTGCAAATGAAGCAACTGACAAAGGATTAATCTCCAAAACATACAAGCAACTGATGCAGTTCAATATCAAAAAAACAAACAACCCAATCCAAAAATGGGCAGAAGACCTAAATAGACATTTCCCCAAAGAAGATATACAGATTGCCAACAAACACATGAAAGAATGCTCAACATCATTAATCATTAGAGAAATGCAAATCAAAACTACAATGAGCTATCATCTCACACCAGTCAGAATGGCCATCATCAAAAAATCTACAGACAATAAATGCTGGAGAGGGTGTGGAGAAAACGGAACTCTCTTGCACTGTTGGTGGGAATGTAAATTGATACAGCCACTATGGAGAACAGTATGGAAGTTACTTAAAAAACTACAAATAGAACTACCATACGACCCAGCAATCCCACTACTGGGCATATATCCTGAGAAAACCATAACTCAAAAATAGTCATGTACCAAAATGTTCATTGCAGCTCTATTTACAATAGCCAAGACATGGAAGCAACTTAAGTATCCATCAACAGATGAATGGATAAAGAAGATGTGGCACATATATACAATGGAATATTACTCAGCCATAAAAAGAAACAAAATGGAGTTATTTGTAGTGAGGTGGATGGACATAGAGACTGTCCTACAGAGTGAAGTAAGTCAGAAAGAGAAGAACAAATACCATATGCTAACACATATATATATGGAATCTAAAGAGAAAAAAAAATGGTCAGGAGGACCTAGGGGCAAGATGGGAATAAAGATGCAGACCTACTAGAGAATGGACTTGAGGATACGGGGAGGGGGAAGAGTAAGCTGGGATAAAGTGAGAGAGTGGCATGGACATATATGCACTACCAAACGTAAAATAGGTAACTAGTGGGAAGCAGCCACATAGCACAGGGAGATCAGCTCGGTGCTTTGTGACCACCTGGGGGGGGGGGATAGGGAGGGTGGGAGGGAGGGAGATGCAAGAGGGAAGAGATATGGGGACATATGTATATGTATAACTGATTCACTTTGTTATAAAGCAGAAACTAACACACCATTGTAAAGCAATTATACTCCAATAAAGATGTTAAAAAAATAAAATAAAAAATAAAAAATATATTCAATGCAATCTCTCTAAATGATATATTATAGAAAATTTTTTCAGATCTTCCATTCACTAGTTTTCTTTATGTTGTGACTTCTTACGGTCTATTTAGTTCACCTTTTTTTTTTTTCTTCCAGCTATCTCATTTTTTTACTTCTAAAGGTTTCATTTGGTTCTCTTTCAAATCTGCCTAGTCACTTTTGATAGTCTCTTATTGGTCATTTTTATGATCCCAATGGTCTCTCCATTAAACTTTCATATGTAGTTATTTTATATTCTGCTTCTGACATTTGTAATACCTGAAGTCCTTTGAGAGATTCAAGTCTCTGCCTGATGATTCTCACTGCTGGTGGAAGTTTTCTTCTGTGATTGGTGGTCTTTGGCACTAAACTTAGTTGTCGTTAGTTTTCATCAGTGGCAATCCTGAAGCCCTTACTTCAGAGACACCATCCAATAGCCTTTGTCAGGAGCCTGGGAATGCGGCTGACCTTGGGCACTTTCATCCTTTATAGGACTTCAGACTTAAATCAAGAGTGGCAGATGAGCTCTGGCTCAGACTTAGGGATCCAGCTATAGTGCAGATATTGGCGTTTGCTCACAAATCGAGCTGTTATTAGCAGTCTCTTAGTGCTCAAGACTTTTGCTCCAGCTTTATATGATTATTTGTTTGAACAGGAGGGATCTTGCAGTTTCCTGCCCAGAAATGTCTTTAAAATATCTTTTATCCAAAATCTAGTTGTTTTGCATAAGAGGT
The DNA here is from genome assembly GCF_965194825.1 of Balaenoptera physalus. Taxonomy (NCBI): domain Eukaryota; kingdom Metazoa; phylum Chordata; class Mammalia; order Artiodactyla; family Balaenopteridae; genus Balaenoptera; species Balaenoptera physalus. The sequence continues at coordinate 45,989,754 of NC_138896.1, read as the reverse complement.
CTTTTCATAGTGTTTCACTTGTCAAACTGACAAAAGCATGAGTTGTTATATTTTTAATTATTAATTTTATTTTTTAAATGAACTTAAGATAGATTTATTCACCCATAAAATTAGAATAACAATAGTGTCCTAAATATTATGAAAGTTATCTACTTGACAGATAAAAAGTATTTCATACATGCTAATTACTATCATTACTAGTATCAATATTAATATCACACATTATTCATATTATATGATATCTAAAATTAAAACTCAGAGCCTGTCTGATAATATCCAATGTTTCCAAGAGTTTGTTATTTTTATTGATCAAATGCAATATAGGTGTTTTATGTGTATCCTACTCGAATGTTATAACCTATCTTTTTACATGTAAAAGCTAAGATATATTAATAGAATTTCAAAAATACAAGGTTCTCACAAATTATTACTTGTTATTTTAATAAAATAGTTTATATGATATAAAGAGAGGCTTATATAGAAGTATCAATTGGGAAGAGATAAGAAAAGTTTTGCCTAATGAAGTTTTGTTTGATTAATTAATTCACTCAATAAATAGTTTTTTTTTTTTTTTTTTTTTTTTTTTTACGAGTCTTATCCAATAACTTTATTATCAGGAAGTCACACTATGGGGAAAGTAGCTAAAATGAGATCGTGAAAGAACAAAAGGGGACTATTTTTAGATTCCAGAAAGAAATTTTAAAAAAGGAATATTAGTGATCTATTAAGAAATGGATATAATTTAAACCCCTTGGGTTAATTTCCACCAGCAAATATTTTGTGAGTTTGAAAATTGCATCACTATAATTCAGCTTTCAGAGAAAGTCTGTAATAGACTCTATTTATGAAAGTCATAACCCAAAGGTAGCTGTGAAATCCCAGTGTCTGTGAAGAATTACCTTTCACAGGTGTACTTGGGGCTCCACTGGGTCACAAACACTGTAATTAGAGCTACCAAGATAGTTGTATAGAGGTGGTATTTTTAATTTGAAAGGGAAAATTTTATTTCCTTTTAAGAAACAACAAACTGTACAATACCAAATAAAATTGATTCCTTCTTTTAAACTTCTTCGCTGTTTATTTCTTGGTTGGTATAATCAGGGGACTTCGTGCTGGTTTCTGGTTGGAAGCAGCTGCAGCCATGCCCCATAACTCCTGGCAAGAAACATATGCTCAAAAAGCAGGGCCCTAACAGAATACTCGGCTACTGAGCAGTGCCTGTGACCTGATCACCTGGACAAGCTTCTGGTGACCTGTGTGGGCCTGAGTGTAAGCATAAAGTCTCCTCTCAGTACTGAGTTTTAGGATCCTTATGAGGACCTGTTTGTTGATACTGAGTCTTGGCTTTTCTAACTTGACGAAGGCTTCTCTAAGGACTTGGTCCAATTTTTTTTTTTTTTTTTTAACATCTTTATTGAAGTATAATTGCCTTACAATGGTGTGTTAGCTTCTGCTTTATAACAAAGTGAATCAGTTATACATATACAATATGTTCCCATTTCTCTTCCCTCTTGCATCTCCCTCCCTCCCACCCTCCCCATCCCACCCCTCCAGGTGGTCACAAAGCACCGAGCTGATCTCCCTGTGCTATGCGGCTGCTTCCCACTAGTTATCTATTTTACATTTGGTAGTGTATATATGTCCATGACACTCTCTTACCCTGTCACATCTCACCCCACCCCCTCCCCATATCCTCAAGTCCATTCTCTAGTAGGTCTGTGTCTTTATTCCCGTCTTGCCACTAGGTTCTTCATGGCCTTTTTTTTTTTTTTTCCCTTAGATTCCGAATATATGTGTTAGCATACTGTATTTGTTTTTCTCTTTCTGACTTACTTCACTCTGTATGACAGACTCTAGCTCCATCCACCTCATTACAAATACCTCCATTTCATTTCTTTTTATGGCTGAGTAATATTCCATTGTATATATGTGCCACATCTTCTTTATCCATTCATCTGTCGATGGACATTTAGATTGCTTCCATGTCCTGGCTATTGTAAATAGAGCTGCAATGAACATTTTGGTACATGACTCTTTTTGACCTATGGTTTTCTCAGGGTATATGCCCAGTAGTGGGATTGCTGGGTCGTATGGTAGTTCTATTTGTAGTTTTTTAAGGAACCTCCATACTGTTCTCCATAGTGGCTGTATCAATTCACATTCCCACCAACAGTGCAAGAGTGTTCCCTTTCCTCCACACCCTCTCCAGCATTTATTGTTTCTAGATTTTTTGATGATGGCCATTCTGACCTGTGTGAGATGATATCTCATTGTAGTTTTGATTTGCATTTCTCTAATGATTAATGATGTTGAGCATTCTTTCATGTGTCTGTAGGCCATCTGTATATCTTCTTTGGAGAAATGTCTATTTAGGTCTTCGGCCCATTTTTGGATTGGGTTGTTCGTTTTTTTGTTATTGAGCTGCATGAGCTGCTTGTAAATCTTGGAGATTAATCCTTTGTCAGTTGCTTCATTTGCAAATATTTTCTCCCATTCTGAGGGTTGTCTTTTGGTCTTGTTTATGGTTTCCTTTGCTGTGCAAAAGCTTTTAAGTTTCATTAGGTCCCATTTGTTTATTTGTGTTCTTATTTCCATTTCTCTGGGAGCTGGGTCAAAAAGAATCTTGCTGTGATGTATGTCATAGAGTGTTCTGCCTATGTTTTCCTCTAAGAGTTTTATAGTGTCTGCCCTTACACTTAGGTCTTTAATCCATTTTGAGTTTATTTTTGTGCATGGTGTCAGGGAGTGTTCTAATTTCATACTTTTACATGTACCTGTCCAGTTTTCCCAGCACCACTTATTGAAGAGGCTGTCTTTTCTCCACTGTATATGCTTGCCTCCTTTATCAAAAATAAGGTGCCCATATGTGTGTGGGTTTATCTCTGGGCTTTCTATCCTGTTCCATTGATCTATATTTCTGTTTTTGTGCCAGTACCAAACTGTCTTGATTACTGAAGCTGTGTAATATAGTCTGAAGTCAGGGAGTCTGATTCCCCCAGCTCCATTTTTCGTTCTCAAGATTGCTTTGGCTATTCGAGGTCTTTTGTGTTTCCATACAAATTGTGAAATTTTTTGTTCTAGTTCTGTGAAAAATGCCAGTGGTAGTTTGATAGGGATTGCATTGAATCTGTAGATTGCTTTGGGTAGTAGAGTCATTTTCACAATGTTGATTCTTCCAATCCAGGAACATGGTATATCTCTCCATCTATTTGTATCATCTTTAATTTCTTTCATCAGTGTCCTATAATTTTCTGCATACAGGTCTTTTGTCTCCTTAGGTAGGTTTATTCCTAGATATTTTATTCTTTTTGTTGCAATGGTAAATGGGAGTGTTTTCTTAATTTCACTTTCAGATTTTTCGTCATTAGTGTATAGAAATGCAAGAGATTTCTGTGCATTAATTTTGTATCCTGCTACTTTACCAAATTCATTGATTAGCTCTAGGAGTTTTCTGGTAGCATCTTTAGGATTCTCTATGTATATTATCATGTCATCTGCAAATAGTGACAGCTTTACTTCTTCTTTTCCGATTTGGATTCCTTTTCTTTCTTTGTCTTCTCTGATTGCTGTGGCTAACACTTCCAAAACTATGTTGAATAATAGTCGTGAGAGTGGACACCTTTGTCTTGTTCCTGATCTTAGTGGAAATGGTTTCAGTTTTTCACCATTGAGGACAATGTTGGCTGTGGGTTTGTCATATATGGCCTTTATTATGTTGAGGAAAGTTCCCTCTATGCCTACTTTCTGCAGGGCTTTTATCATAAATGGGTGTTGAATTTTGTCGAAAGCTTTCTCTGCATCTATTGAGATGATCATATGGTTTTTCTCCTTCAGTTTGTTAATATGATGTATCACATTGATTGATTTGCGTATATTGAAGAATCCTTGCATTCCTGGGATAAACCCCACTTGATCATGGTGTATGATCCTTTTAATGTGCTGTTGGATTCTGTTTGCTAGTATTTTGTTGAGGATTTTTGCATCTATGTTCATCAGTGATATTGGCCTGTAGTTTTCTTTCTTTGTGACATCTTTGTCTGGTTTTGGTATCAGGGTGATGGTGGCCTCGTAAAATGAGTTTGGGAGTGTTCCTCCCTCTGCAATATTTTGGAAGACTTTGAGAAGGATAGGTGTTAGCTCTTCTCTAAATGTTTGACAGCATTCACCTGTGAAGCCATCTGGTCCTGGGCTTTTGTTTGTTGGAAGGTTTTTCATCACAGTTTCAATTTCAGTGCTTGTGATTGGTCTGTTCATATTTTCTATTTCTTCCTGGTTCAGTCTCGGCAGTTTGTGCATTTCTAAGAATCTGTCCATTTCTTCCAGGTTGTCCATTTTATTGGCATAGAGTTGCTTGTAGTAATCTCTCATGATCTTTTGTATTTCTGCAGTGTCAGTGGTTACTTCTCCTTTTTCATTTCTAATTCTATTGATCTGAGTCTTCTCCCTTTTTCTCTTGATGAGTCTGGCTAATGGTTTATCAATTTTGTTTATCTTCTCAAAGAACCAGCTTTTAGTTTCATTGATTTTTGCTATTGTTTCCTTCATTTCTTTTTCATTTATTTCTGACCTGATCTTTATAATTTCTTTCCTTCTGCTGGCTTTGGGTTTTTTTTGTTCTTCTTTCTCTAATTGCTTTAGGTGCAAGGTTAGGTTGTTTATTCGAGATGTTTCCTGTTTCTTGAGGTAGGCTTGTATTGCTATAAACTTCCCTCTTAGCACTGCTTTTGCTGCGTCCCATAGGTTTTGGGTCATCGTATCTCCATTGTCATTTGTTTCTAGGTATTTTTTATTTCCCCTTTGATTTCTTCAGTGATCACTTCGTTATTAAGTAATGTATTGTGTAGCCTCCATGTGTTTGTATTTTTTACAGATCTTTTCCTGTAATTGATATCTAGTCTCATAGTGTTGTGGTTGGAAAAAATACTTGATACGATTTCAATTTTCTTAAATTTACCAAGGCTTGATTTGTGACCCAAGATATGATCTATCCTGGAGAATGTTCCATGAGCACTTGAGAAAAATGTGTATTCTGTTGATTTTGGGTGGAATGTCCTATAAATATCAATTAAGTCCATCTTGTTTAATGTATCATTTAAAGCTTGTGTTTCCTTATTTATTTTCATTTTGGATGATCTGTCCATTGGTGAGAGTGGGGTGTTAAAGTCCCCTACTATGATTGTGTTGCTGTCGATTTCCCCTTTTATGGCTGTTAGTATTTGCCTTATGTATTGAGGTGCTCCTATGTTGGGTGCATAAATATTTACAATTGTTATACCTTCCTCTTGGATCGATCCCTTGATCGTTATATAGTGTCCTTCTTTGTCTCTTGTAATAGTCTTTATTTTAAAGTCTATTTTGTCTGATATGAGAATTGCTACTCCAGCTTTCTTTTGATTTCCATTTGCATGGAATATCTTTTTCCATCCCCTCACTTTCAGTCTATATGTGTCTCTAGGTCTGAAGTGGGTCTCTTGTAGACAGCATATATATGGGTCTTGTTTTTGTATCCATTCAGCCAGCCTGTGTCTTTTGGTGGGAGCATTTAATCCATTTACATTCAAGGTAATTATCGATATGTATGTTCCTATTCCCATTTTCTTAAATGTTTTGGGTTTGTTATTGTAGGTGTTTTCCTTCTCTTGTGTTTCTTGCCTAGAGAAGTTCCTTTAGCATTTGTTGTAAAGCTGGTTTGGTGGTGCTGAACTCTCTCAGCTTTTGCTTGTCTGTAAAGGTTTTAATTTCTCCATCGAATCTGAATGAGATCCTTGCTGGGTAGTGTAATCTTGGTTGTAGGTTTTTCTCCTTCATCACTTTCAGTATATCCTGCCACTCCCTTCTGGCTTGCAGAGTTTCTGCTGAACGATCAGATGTTAACCTTATGGGGATTCCCTTGTGTGTTATTTGTTGTTTTTCCCTTGCTGCCTTTAATATGTTTTCCTTATATTTAATTTTTGACAGTTTGATTAATATGTGTCTTGGTGTGTTTCTCCTTGGGTTTATCCTGTATGGGACTCTCTGTACTTCCAGGACTTGATTAACTATTTCCTTTCCCATATTAAGGAAGTTTTCAACTATAATCTCTTCAAATATCTTCTCAGTCCCTTTCTTTTTCTCTTCTTCTTCTGGGACCCCTATAATTCGAATGTTGGTGCGTTTAATGTTGTCCCAGAGGTCTCTGAGACTGTCCTCAGTTCTTTTCATTCTTTTTTCTTTATCCTGCTCTGCAGTAGTTATTTCCACCATTTTATCTTCCAGGTCACTTATCCTTTCCTCTGCCTCAGTTATTCTGCTATTGATCCCATCTAGAGTATTTTTAATTTCATTTATTGTGGTTTTCATCATTGCTTGGTTCCTCTTTAGTTCTTCTACGTCCTTGTTAAATGTTTCTTGCATTTTGTCTATTCTATTTCCAAGATTTTGGATCAACCTTACTATCATTATTCTGAATTCTTTTTCAGGTAGACTACCTATTTCCTCTTCATTTGTTAAGTCTGGTATGTTCTGACCCTGCTCCTTCATCTGCTGTGTGTTTTTCTGTCATCTCATTTTGCTTATCTTACTGTGTTTGGGGTCTCCTTTTCACAGGCTGCAGGTTCGTAGTTCCTGTTGTTTTTGGTATCTGTCCCCAGTGGCTAAGGTTGCTTCAGTGGGTTGTGTAGGCTTCCTGGTGGAGGGAACTAGTGCCTGAGCTCTGGTGGATGAGGTTGGATCTTGTCTTTCTGGTGGGCACGTCCACGTCTGGTGGTGTATTTTGGGGTGTCTGTGGCCTTATTATGATTTTAGGCAGCCTCTCTGCTAATGGATGGGGCTGTGTTCCTGTCTTGCTAGTTGTTTGGCATAGGGTGTCCAGCACTGTAGCTTGCTGGTCGTTGAGTGAAGCTGGGTCTTGATGTTGAGATGGAGATCTCTGAGAGATTTTTGCCGTTTGGTATTACGTGGAGCTGGGAGGTCTCTTGTGGACCAGTGTCCTGAAGTTGGCTCTCCCACCTCAGAGGCACAGCCCTGATGCCTGGCTGGAGCACCAAGAGCCTTTCGTCCACATGGCTCAGAGTAAAAGGGAGAAAAAATAGAAAGAAAGAAAGAAAGAAAGAGGCTATAATATAGTGAAGTAAAATAAAGCTATTGTAAAGCAAAGCTATACAGACAAAATCGCACCCAGAAGCATATACATATACACTCACAAATAAAAGGAAAAGGGGAAAAATTAATATATCCTGCTCCCAAAGTCCACCTCCTGAATTTGGGATGATTCGTTGTCTATTCAGGTATTCAACAGATGCAGGCACATCAAGTTGTTTGTGCAGTTTTAATCCGCTGCTTCTAAGGCTGCTGGGAGAGATTTCCCCTTATCTTCCCTGTTCGCACAGCTCCTGGGGTTCAGCTTTGGATTTGGACCCGCCTCTGCGTGTAGGTCGCCTGAGGGTGTCTATTCCCCAACCAGACAGAACGGGGTTAAAGGAGCAGCTGCTTGGGGGGCTCTGGCTCACTCAGGCTGCGGGGAGGGAGGTGTACAGAGGAGGCGGGGCGAGCCTGTGGCGGCCGAGGCCGGCGTGACGTTGCACCAGCCTGAGGCGGGCAGTGCGTTCTCCCGGGGAACTTGTCCCCGGATCACGGGACCCTGGCAGTGGCGGGCTGCACAGGCTCCCGGGAGGGGCGGTGTGGAGAGTGACCTGTGCTCACACACAGGCTTTTTGGAGGCGGCAGCAGCAGCCCCAGCGTCTCACGCCCGTCTCTGGGGTCCGTGCTGATCGCCGCGGCTCGCGCCTTTCTCTGGAGTTCGTTTAGGCGGCACTCTGAATCCCCTCTCCTTGCGCTCAGCGAAACAAAGAGGCAAGAAAAAGTCTCTTGCCTCTTCGGCAGCTGCAGACCTTTTCCCGGTCTCCCTCCCAGCCAGCTGTGGTGCGCTAACCCCTTCAGGCTGTGTTCACGCCGCCAACCCCAGTCCTCTCCCTGCGATCTGACCGAAGCCTGAGCCTCAGCTCCCAGCCCCGCCCGCCGAGCAGACAAGCCTCTCGGGCTGGTGAGTGCTGCTCGGCGCCGAGCCTCTGTGCGGGAGTCTCTCCGCTTTTTCCTCTGCGCCCCTGTTGCTGTGGGGTCTGCGCTGATCGCCGCGGCTCGCGCCCTTCTCTGGAGTTCGTTTAGGCGGCGCTCTGAATCCCCTCTCCTTGCGCGCCGCGAAACAAAGAAGCAAGAAAAAGTCTCTTGCCTCTTCGGCAGCTGCAGACTTTTTCCCGGTCTCCCTCCCAGCCAGCTGTTGTGAGCTAATCCCTTCAGGCTGTGTTCACGCCGCCAGCCTCAGTCCTCTCCCTGCGATCCGACCGAAGCCGAGCCTCAGCTCCCAGCCCTGCCCGCCCCGGCGGGGGAGCAGACAAGCCTCTCTTGGGCTGCTGAGTGCTGCTGGCGCCGATCCTCTGTGCGGGAATCTCTCCGTTTTTCCCTCTGCGCCCCTGTTGCTGTGGGATCCGCGCTGGTAGCTGCGGCTCGCGCCCGTCTCTGGAGTTCGTTTAGGCGGCGCTCTGAATCCCCTCTCCTCGCGCACCAGGAAACAAAGAGGGAAGAAAAAGTCTCTTGCCTCTTCGGCAGCTGCAGACTTTTTCCCGGACTCCCTCTCGGCTAGCTGTGGTGCACTAACCCCTTCAGGCTGTTTTCACGCCGCCAACCCCAGTCCTCTCCCTGCGATCCGACCGAAGCCCGAGCCTCAGCTCCCAGCCCCGCCCGCCCCGGCGGGTGAGCAGACAAGCCTCTCGGGCTGGAGAGTGCTGGTCGGCACCGCTCCTCCGTGCGGGAACCTCTCCGCTTTGCCCTCCGCACCCCTGTGGCTGCGCTCTCCTCCGTGGCTCCGAAGCTTCCCCCCTCTGCCACCCGCAGTCTCTGCCCGCGAAGGGGCTTCCTAGTGCGTGGAAATCTTTCCTCCTTCACGGCTCCCTCCCACTGGTGCAGGTGTCGTCCCTATTCTTTTGTCTCTGTTATTTCTTTTTTCTTTTGCCCTACCCAAGTACGGGGGGAGTTTCTTGCCTTTTTGGAGGTCGGACGTTTTCTGCCAGCGTTCAGTGGGTGTTCTGTAGGAGCAGTTCCACGTGTAGATGTATTTCTACTGTATCTGTGGGAAGGAAGGTGATCTCCGCGTCTTACTCTTCCGCCATCTTCCCGAGGCCCCCCAATAAATAGTTTTTGAACCAGAATTTGTAAGAGTGTACTTCATGGTACACAGAGTCACTCTGAATGTTGGTTGAGCCAAAAATGCTTATGGTATCATTCAGGATACAGGCATATCAAGGGCTTAGTTTTTTCCTGGAATTATAATAATTTGATAATAATGATAATAATTTTTCTTTACAAATAATTTATTTGTAAAGAAATAAGAATTGATAACATTTGCCAGGAAGTATGCAAAATATTTTAAATGCAAGATCTAAATTAATGCTCAGAATTAAACCAACAAATTAGGTCTTATTATTATCCATGATTTTTCTGATTAGGAAATATGAGCCTAGAGATTAAGTAAATTTCTCAAGGTCATCCTCTTAGGAGCAAACATGAATTAACAATAATTCTCTCAGGCTTCAGAGTTTATGTTTCTAGTGACCTCTCATCATTATTTTCTATCACTAAATTAGATACAATAACTAGAGTGCATGACACATGTTCTTGGAATTCCACAGGAGAGAATTATTCCACCTTGGAAAAAAGATGAAGGTGTTGGGGTGGAAGTGTATTTGAGTTGGACCTGGGAGGATAAGTTGAGTCAGAGCAAGCAAGGACTGGGCAAGGGCATCCACACAGAGGAATTGCCCACATGAGGGTGCCTTAGAGCATGATGACCTGTTACTGAAGGCATGATGCATGGCTGATGCTTCATTGAGAACCCCAGCAGGAGAATAGACAGACTAGGACCAGTTTGTGGAAGGCTCTGAAGCCAAGATAAGAAACCTGTAAAACTTTCACCATATGCACGTTTCCAAGCCAGCGAACCTTTTGTGAGGAGTAGAAATGAGACATGACTTGGATTTTAGTGGAATAGCTATAGCAGCAGCCTAAGGATACAGGGCTAAGATCTTATATGCAGGTAAAGCAGTTAAAATGTTATTGAAATGACATAAAAAAGGAAAGGAAGAGGTCAGAGCTGTGGAAATGGAAGTTTTCAAGGCATAAAAGTATTGTAAATTTTTAAACTCCTAACCCATCTCCAGATTTCTAAATTTTTCTAGATTTTTCCTTTATATCTAATTAAAATACAGCATTGGATAATTGGATAATACTCCATATTTACTTCTGTGACATTTTAATCTTTAAATAGTATAAATATCTGTAGTGAATATATTACATACATTTTGGTTATGTTTTTAGCTCTTTTATAAATTTTAGTTATTCTTTAAAATACCTATATTACTCAGGGGTTAAACCCAATCTAATTGATGGTGAAAATAAATGATTTTTAATTTGGTATCAATAAGTATGCAGAAATAAGAGCCGAACAGAAGATTAGGCCTGGTGCTTAGCAGCCCAGGGCCTTTACAAAGAATAAATGACTTACAAGCAATCATCAGGCCCATGTATGATAAACACTCACAATATAACATTCCTACTCTGTGATGGAACCTACCAGTGAGGCACAAAAAACATCAGTCTTTCATACTCATACATATCTATGTATTCAGAATTTGTATTCTTATTTTATACACAAATAAATTATACATTTAAATTGGAAACCCAAAAATTGATACTTTAATTGGTACTTTGTGTTTGGCAGTCTTTTCTGAGGTCTTTGTAAGATATTGTTGCAATGGTTGTACTGTCAACATTTGAAGAAAATGCTATTATAATTGCCTGCATTAGTAAAGCTAAGAGCATGATTAAAGAAAACATCTGTTAATCACTTTTGTAATTGATAATCTCTGTATTAAATTATAGGATGCATAATTTGGTCTCCACGTATCCTGTAGTATAAAATAAATACATAAATGCAGAAAAGTGTCAAAACCATATAATAGTACCCAAATACAGCCAAGCACCAAATGCAAAACAGAGTGCCAGTGTAATAGGTCATGTTTTCTTTTTTTTAAATTCTTCTCATCGGCATTCTACTCTGTCTCAGGAGGGGTATGAAAACATTCCTGAGACACAGACTGAAGCCATAAAGCATAAAAAGAAAAATCAGTATCTCCCAGAAGATCAATTTAATACATTACCAAATTTCTTATTCATGAAGTTTGATCTAATTGCCTCAGCATAGAAGTATATTATTTTTATGTATCATGATGATGCATGAATGTAATTACATTAGTGGTTTTCACATATTAGCAAAATAATGTCTGTCTTTAGCCATGAAACAGTGTTTGATTTCTTGGAAATGCAACCTACAAATTACATAAATATTAAAATTATCATGTTCATTTCAATAGCTTGTGATACTATGACAAATGTAAATTATAAGCATTTTTATACATAAAGTCTTCATCTTAAACACATGGTTTCAATGCATATAGGTGAATTATAGTTCACATAGTTTACTATCAACATAATTCCTGCTTCCAAATAATTTCCTAGGTTACTATCTCTACTTTATTAAGCCTTTAAAATTTCCTGTCCTTCTGTCCTAGGTCCAGGCATACAAATTAACCAAAAGTCAGTATTGTGTATTGTCAGTCAACCAAATCAGAAAATACCAATCTTTCCAAAAAGTACTTTCCAAAAGTACTTCTACTACTTGCATTATGATGCCATTTTCTTAAAAACACTTGCTTTTTAAAAAAAAATTATTTGACTAGTCTCTTCAGATTTTAAAGGTCTCATTAATGTCCTTGGCCACAGGCAACAACTTATCAAAGCTCAAGATGTCAGGATCAGCTGACTTTTCAGCCAAACTATGGAAGAACTGGTTTATGATATACTTCCTTGGTTGCTTTTTTTTTTTTTTTTTTTTTTGGTAATTTAATTTAAAAAATTCCTGTACACAGCGTACAAGCCAGTTGCACCCTGCTAATGTTAGGGAAGAAGAGACTAACATCATATTACTGGACCTTTAAGAAATAAGTCTGTCTAAAGTATTTTAACTTTTAAGACTAACATGTTTTTAACAGCTTTACTGAGGTGTAATTGTTAAACACAAAGCTGCACATATCTAATGTATACATTTGGATGAGTGTGGACCTGAAACCATGAAATCATCACCACTATCAAATGGCAGACACAGCGGTCACCTCCAAAAGTTCCTCGTGTCCCTTTGGATTTTGTTTGTTTATGTTTTGGTTTGTGTGTATGCGTGTGTATTGAGAACGTTAAATATGAGATTTTAAGCTATTTAAGATAGGAGCAAGTTAAACAAAAACCCCACAGATTTACTGAAGTACTTTTCCAACAAGGCTTTTACTTTCACACTCACTTTTTGATTGACCTCCTCCCACCTCTTGAATCTGCATTTGCCTTTTAATAATATCAAAGTTCTGCATTTTACATAAGTAGGAGTCTTGAGTCCTGAAATAAGAGTACAGAAACCTGTTTTTAAAGGGATACACTGAGGAGCAGTCTCATTAAGAAAATACACATGTGCAGTTGAAAGTTACCTAAGCTGTCACTCAGAGGTTGCAGATTCTGTTACCGCATACAACAGACGCTAAGTCATCTGTCACCGCGTGTCAGCCTCCTCTGCTTACCCAGAGAGTTGTGATGCTACATACAGAGACCTAATCCCTTTGTGTTAAGAATGACATTCGCTGCCTTTTACCTTAACTGATAAATGAGCATTTCTTCAGAACAGCTTAGAAAAACGTGACTAAATTGCTCTGGGATTATTAACCGAGATGAAAGCCGGTTAGATACAAGGGTGTTTATGAACTAAATCAATAATACAACATTCAGAATGTACTTCTTTCTTTTGTTTTTTTTTCAGAAGTTTGGAAGTTAAACAATATAATAGTACTTTTAAATCAGGAACTACTGTTCAATCCTGCGGATCACGAATTAATAATGTATTTATCATAAACTGATAAAGATTTTTCTAAAACACCATTATTATAGTAATTTTAATGATATTAATTTAAGACATTATATCTCCCTGCCTAAAGTAATTTTTAAAATGATAACGGGATCTTTGGCTCAGTTATAAGCCACCAGCGGGAATCCCCTCTGGATTTAAAATGATGAGAAGATCCATCTTCATTTACTCACAGAGCAGAGGAGAGAGGGTTTTTTTTTCTTTCCCCTCCCTCCCTCCTTCCCTTTTATCCTTCCTTCCTTCCTCCCTCCCTCCCTCCCCCTCATCCTCCCTCCCTCTCATGCTTCCTTCATTCCTTCGTTCCTTCCTTCCTCTCCCTTCCTCCCTCACTCCCTTCCTCTGTCCTTCTTTCCTCCTCTCCTTACTGCTCCTCTTCCTCTGCCACTTCCTTATCTTCCTCCTCCTTCTCCTCCTCTTCCTCTCTTTTATTTCCCATCTCTTTCCCCGCTTTCTTGTAACTCTACTGACATCATGACACAATTAATTTTATAATGGAATTAGCACAGAAGTGATATCGCCAAAATACCCATTTTTCTCAAATATAATTATAAAATTATGGTTGACATCACACACTTGAATATCATGAAGTGAGGGTCTATGATTCCATATTTAAAATGTAAATATGAATTTTGAGTATTTTTGGAAAATATAGATATCTCTAGGAGTTGCTTTTAATATTAAGCAAGTTTTAATAAGGGGTAAAAGAGAAAACTGGGAAGGATACTACTATTCTACCCCAGTAAGAACAGGGCTGGGGAAAAATCAGACAATTCTGTAGTGTGTAGATGGATAGACTGAAGTGGTTCTGTCAGCTGGTTAATGACAGCCACATTGGATAATCAGAAAAAACAGAAGAGACTAAGAACCACAGGACTCTTTAGCTGGAAGACATTTCCTTGGCTTTCGGAAATAAAGTAAGAAATTTCTGTACCATGGAATACAATTATTCCCACATATGTATGGTAATTCATTGTAAAAGGAAGATTAATTTATTATTTTAAATCTGAAAACTATTAAGAAACTGCCAACTGCTAAATTCAAGAAACCATCCTCTTAGTAATAAGATATGAGTTTAGAATTGAAATACTAAGCAAATTTTTTAAATTTAATTTTATCATTTTTTTATTTAACATCTTTATTGGAGTATAATTGCTTTACAATGTTGTGTTAGTTTCTGCTGTATAACAAAGTGAATCAGCAATATGTATACATATATCCCCATATCCTCTTCCTCTTGCATCTCTCTCCCACCCTGCTTATCGCACCCCTCTATGTGGTCACAAAGCACCGAGCTGATCTCCCTGTGCTATGCAGCTGCTTCCCACTAGCTATGTATTTTACATTGGTAGTGTATATATGTCAGTGCTACTCTCTCACTTCGTCCCAGCTTACCATATTTCCCATCCCTGTGTCCTCAAGTCCATTCTCTACGTTTGTGTCTTTATTCCTGCCCTGCCCCTAGGTTCATCAGAACCTTTTCTTTTTTCTTTTTCTTTTTTAGATTCCATATATATGTCTTAGCATATGGTATTTGTTTTTCTCTTTCTGACTTACTTCACTCAGTATGACAGACTCTAGATCCATCCACCTCATTACAAAAAACTCAATATTGCTTCTTTCTGTGGCTGAGTAATATTCCATTGTATATATGTGCCACATATTCTTTATCCATTCATCTGTCGATGGACACTTATGTTGCTTCCATATCCTGGCTATTGTAAATAGTGCTGCAATGAATATTGTGGTACACGACTATTTTTGAATTATGGATTTAGCAGGGTGTATGCCCAGTAGTGGGGTTGCTAGGTCATATGGTAGTTCTATTTTTCCTTTAAAAGGAGCCTCCCTACTGTTCTCCATAGTGGCTGTATCAATTTATATTCCTACCAACAGTACTGGATTAAAGGTGGATTCCCTTTTCACCACACCCTTTCCAGCATTTATTGTTTGTAGATTTTTTGATAATGGCCATTCTGACCAGTGTGAGGTGATACCTCATTGTAGTTTTGATTTGCATTTCTCTGGTGATTAGTGATGCTGAGCATCTTTTCATGTGTTTGATGGCAATCTGTATATCTTCTTTGAGGAAAGGTCTATTTAGGTCTTCTGCCCATTTTTGATTTTTTTTTTTGTGTTTTTGATAGTGAGCTGCATGAGTTTTTTGTATATTTTGGAGATTAATCCTTTGTCAGTTGGTTCATTTGCAAATATTTTCTCCCATTCTGAGGGTTGTCTTTTTGTCTTGCTTATGGTTTCCTCTGCTGTGCAAAAGCTTTTAAGTTTCAGTAGGTCCCATTTGTTCATTTTTGCTTTTATTACCATTTATGTAGGAGGTGGGTCAAAAGGGATCTTGCTGTGATTTATGTCAAAGAGTGTTCTTCCTATAAGAGTTTTATAGTGTCTGGCTTAACATTTAGGTCTTTAATACATTTTGAATTTATTTCTGTGCATGGTGTTAGGGAGTGTTCTAATTTCATTCTTTTACATGTAGCTGTCCAGTTTTCCCAGCACCACTTATTGAAGAGGCTGTCTTTTCTCCAATGTATATTCTTGCCTCCATTATCAAAGATAAGCTGACCATATGTGTGTGGGTTTATCTCTGCGCTTTCTATCCTGTTCCATTGATCTATATTTCTGTTTTTGTGCCAATACCATACTGTCTTGATTACTGCAGCTTTGTAGTATAGTCTGAAGTCAGGAAGCCTGATTCCTCCAGCTCTGTCTTTCTTTCTCAAGATTGCTTTGGCTATTTGGAGTCTTTTGTGTTTCCATATAAATTGTGAAATTTTTTGTTCTGTGAAAAATGCCATTGGTAGTTTGATAGAGATTGCATTGAATATGTAGATCGCTTAGGGTAGTATAGTCGTTTTCACAATGTTGATTCTTCCAATCCAAGAACATGGTATATCACTCCACCTGTTTGTATCGTTTTTAATATCTTTCAAGGGTGTCTTATAGTTTTCTGCATACAGGTCTTTTGTCTCCTTAGGTAGGTTTATACCTAAGTATTTTATTCTTTTTATTGCAATGGTAAATGAGAGTGTTTCCTTAATTCCTCTTTCTGATTTTTCATCATTAGTGTATGGGAATGCAAGAGATTTCTGTGCATTAATTTTGTATCTTGCTACTTTACCAAATTCATTGATTAGCTCTAGTCGTTTTCTGGTAACATCTTTAGGATTCTCTACGTATAGTATCATGTCATCTACAAATAGTGACAATTTTACTTCTTTTCCAATTTGGATTCTTTTATTCCTTTTACTTCTCTGATTGCTATGGCTAAAACTCCCAAAACTATGTTGAATAATAGTGGTGAGAGTGGGCAACCTTGTCTTGTTCCTGATTTTAGAGGAAATGCTTTCAGTTTTTCACCATTGAGGACGATGTTTGCTGTGGGTTTAGTCAAATATGACCTTTATTATGCTGAGGTAAGTTCCCTCTATGCCTACTTTGTGGAAAGGTTTTATCATAAATGGGTGTTAAATATTGTCAAAAGCTTTTTCTGCATCTATTGAGATGATCATATGGTTTCTCTCCTTCAATTTGTTAATATGGTGTATCACTGATTGATTTGCATACATTGAAGAATCCTTGCATTCTTGGGATAAATCCCACTTGATCATGGTGTATGATCCTTTTAATGTGCTGTTGGATTCTGTTTGCAAATATTTTGTTGAGGGTGTTTGCATCTCTGTTCATCAGTGATATTGGCCTGTAGTATTCTTTTTTTGTAACTTCTTTGTATGGTTTTGGTATCAGGGTGATGGTGGATTCATAGAATGTGTTTGGGAGTATTCCTCCCTCTGCTATATTTTGGAAGAGTTTGAGAAGGATAGGTGTTAACTCTTCTTTAAATGTTTGATAGAATTCGCCTGTGAAGCTATCTGGTCCTGGGCTTTTGTTTGTTGGAAGGTTTTTAATCACAGTTTCAATTTCAGTGCTTGTGATTGGTCTGTTTATATTTTCTATTTCTTCCTGGTTCAGTGTCAGAAGGTTGTGCTTTTCTAAGAATTTGTCCATTTCTTCCAGGTTGCCCATTTTATTGGCATAGAGTTGCTTGTAGTAATCTCTCATGATCCTTTGTATTTCTGCAATGTCAGTTGTTACTTCTTCTTTTTCATTTCTAATTCTATTGATTTAAATCTTCTCCCTTTTTTTCTTGATGAGTCTGGCTAATGGTTTATGAATTTTGTTTATCTTCTCAAAGAACCAGCTTTTAGTTTTATTGATATTTGCTATTGTTTTCTTTGTTTCTATTTCATCTCTGATCTTTATGATTTCTTTCCTTCTGCTAATTTTGTGGGTTTTTTGTTATTCTTTCTCTGATTGATTTAGGTGTAAGGTCAGCTGTTTATTTGAGATGTTTCTTGTTTCTTGAGGTAGGATTGTATTGCTATAAACTTCCCTCTTAGAACTGCTTTTGCTGCATCCCATAGGTTTTGGTTTTGGGTCGTTGTGTTTTCATTGTCATTTGTTTCTAAGTATTTTTTGATTTCCTCTTTGATTTTTTCAGTGATCTCTTGGTTATTTAGTAGTGTGTTTTTTAGCCTCCATGTGTTTGTATTTTTCACAGATTTTTCCCAGTAATTGATATCTTAAATTTGCCAAGGCTTGATTTGTGACCCAAGGTATCATTTATCCTGAAGAATGTTCCATGAACACTTGAGAAGAAAGTGTATTTTGCTGCTTTTGGATGGAATGTCCTATAAATATCAGTTAGGTCCATCTTGTTTAATGTGTCATTTACAGCTTGTGTTTCCTTATTTATTTTCATTTTGGATGATCTGTCCATTGGTGAAAGTGGGGTGTTAATGTCCCCTACTATGATTGTGTTACTGTCCATTTCCCTTTTTATGGCTGTTAGCATTTTCCTTATGTATTGAGGTGCTCCTATGTTGGGTGAATAAATATTTACAATTGTTATGTCTTCTTCTCGGACTGATGTCTTGATCATTATGTAGTGTCCTCTTTGTCTCATGTAATAGTCTTTATTTTAAAGTCTATTTTGTCTGATATGAGAATTGCTACTCCAGCTTTCTTTTGATTTCCATTTGCATGGAATATCTTTTTCCATCCCCTCATTTTCAGTCTGTATGTGTCCCTAGGTCTGAACTGTGTCTCTTGTAGATAGCATATATACAGGTGTTCTTTTTGTATCCATTCAGCCAGTCTGTGTCTTTTGGTTGGAGCATTTAATCCATTTACATTTAAGGTAATTATTGATATGTATGTTCTTATTGTTATTTTCTTAATTGTTTTGGGTTTGTTATTGTAGATCTTTTCCTTCTCTTGTGTTTACTGCTGAGAGAAGAATGAGATCCTTGCTGGGGAGAGTAATCTTGGTTCTAGGTTTTTCCCTTTCATCACTTTAAATATGTCCTACCAGTCCCTTCTGGCTTGCAGAGTTTCTGCTGAATGATCAGCTGTTAACCTTATGGGGATTCCCTTGTATGTTATTTGTTGCTTTTCCCTTGCTGCTTTTAATATTTTTTCTTCATATTTAATTTTTGATAGTTTGATAAATATGTGTCTTGGCGTGTTTCTCCTTGAATTTATCCTGTATGGGACTCTCTGTGCTTCCTGGACTTGATTGACTATTTTCTTTCCCATATTAGGAAAGTTTTCAACTATAATCTCTTCAAACATTTTCTCAGTCCCTTTATTTTTCTCTCCTTCTTTAGGGACCCCTATAATTCAAATGTTGGTGTGTTTAATGTTGTCCCAGAGGTCTCTGAGACTGCCCTTAATTATTTTCATTCTTTTTTCTTTATTCTGCTCTGTGGTAGTTATTTCCACTATTTTATCATCCAGGTCACTTATCTGTTCTTCTGCCTCAGTATTTCTGGTATTGATTCCTTCAAGAGAATTTTTAATTTCATTTATTGTGTTGTTTATCACTTTGTTTGCTCTTTAGTTCTTCTAGGGCCTTGTTAAACGTTTCTTGTATTTTCTCCATTCTATTTCCAAGATTTTGGATCATCTTTACTATGATTACTTTGAATTCTTTTTTAGGTAGACTTCCTATTTCCTCTTCATTTGTTTGGTCTCATGAGTTTTTACCTTACTCCTTCATCTTCTGCATATTTCTCTGTCTTCTCATTTTGCATAAGTTACTGTGGTTTGGGTCTCCTTTTCTCAGGCTGCAGTTTTTTAGTTCCTGTTGTTTTTGGTGTCTGCCCTCAATGGATGTGGTTGGTTCAATGGCTTGTGTAGGCTCCCTGGTGGAGGGAACTGGTGCCTGTGTTCTGATGGGTGGTGCTGGATCTTGTCTTTCTGGTGGGTAGTGCCACATCTGGTCATGTGTTTTTGGGTGTCTGAAAACTTATTATGATTTTAGGCAGCCTTTCTGCTAATGGGTGTGTTTATGTTCCTGTCCTGCTAGTTGTTTGGCATGGGGCTTCCAGCACTGGAGCTTTTTGGCCATTGGGTGGAGCTGGGTCTTAGGGTTGTGACAGAGATCTCTGGGAGAGCTCTTGCTAATTGAATATTTGGGGCCAGGAGGTCTCTGGTGGTCCAATGTCCTGATCTCAGCTCTCCCACCTCAGAGGCTCAGGCCTGACATGAGGGCAGGACACCAATACCCTGTCAGCCACATGGCTCAGAAGAAAAGGGAGAAAAAAAGAAATAAGAATAAATAAATAAATAAATAAATAACAATGAAATTATTAAAATAAAAAAAATTTTTTAATTATTAAAATAAAAAATTAAAATGTAATAATAATAATAAAAGAAAATAGCAACCAAACCAATAAACAAATCCACCAATGACAACAAGTGCTAAAAACTATACTAAGATAAGCATAAAAATCAGGAACAAGTCAGTCGCAGACAGCAAACCCCAAGTCTACAGTTGCTCCCAAAGTCCACCGCCTCAGTTTTTGGATGATTCATTGTCTATTCAGGTATTCCACAGATGTAGGGTACATCAAGTTGATTGTGGGGATTTAATCCTCTGCTCCTGGGGCTGTTGGGAGAAATTTCCCTTTCTCTTCTTTGTTCGTACAGCTCCTGGTGTTCAGCTTTGGTTTTGGCCCCACCTCTGTGTGTAGGTCACCCTCAGGCATCTGTTCCCTGCCCAGACAGGAGGTGGTTAAAGCAGCAGCTGATTAAGGGGCTCTGGCTCACTCAGGGCAGGGGGAGGGAGGGGTATGGAATTCGGGGCCAGCCTGTGGTGGCAGAGGCCAGCATGATGTTACCACAACCTGAGGCATGCCATGTGTTCTCCATGGGAAGTTGTCCCTGGATCACAGGAACCTGACAGTGGCGGGCTGCACAGGCTCCCGGGTGGGGTGGGGTGGGGTGGTTGTGTGGATAGAGACCTGTGTTTGTGCACAGGATTCTTGGTGGCTGCAGCAACAGCCTTAGCATTTCATGCCTGTCTCTTGGGTCTGAGCTGATAGCCACAGCTCACGCCCATCTCTGGAGCTTGTTTAGTTGGTGCTCTGCCTTCTGTGGGCAGAGAGGGAAATAATCCCCTCTCCTTGCACACCCGAAAACAATGGTCTGTTGTCTCTTAGGCAGATCCAGACTTTTTGCCAGACACCCTCCCAGCTAGCTGTGGTGCACTAACCCCCTTCAGGCTGTGTTCATGCAGCCAACCCAGTCCTCTCCCTGCATCTGACCTCTGAAGCCTGAGCCTCAGCTCCCATACTCCACCCTCCCTGTGGGTGAGCAGACAAGCCTCTCAGGCTAGTGAGTGCTGGTCAGCACCAATCCTCTGTGTGGGAATCTCTCTGCTTTGCCCTCTGCACCCCTGTTGCTGCACTCTCCTTTGTGGCTCCAAAGCTTCCCTCCCTGCCCACCCCCTGTCTCCGCCAGTGAAGAGTCTTCCTAGTGTATGGAAACTTTTCCTCCTTCACAGCTCCCTTCCAGATGTGCATGTCCCATCCCTATTCTTTTGCCTCTGTTTTTTCTTTTTTCTTTTGCCCTACCCAGGTACATGGGGATTTTCTTGCCTTTGGGGAACTCTGAGGTCTTCTGTCAACATTCAGTAGGTGTTCTGTACGAATTGTTCCACATGTAGATGTATATTTGATGTATCTGTGGGGAGGAAGGTGATCTCCACGTCTTACTCATCCACTATCTTGAAGGTCCCTGAAATACTAAGTAAATTTTAAAGTTCTCATCATAAGAAGAAAAATTCTATATATGGTGACAGATGTTAACTAGGCTTATTGTGGTGATCATTTTTCAATACATACAAATATCTATTCTTATGTTGTATGTCTGAAACTGTATGTTGGATGTCAATTATATCTCCAAAAAAGTTGAAATACTTAACTACCATGGTATTCACATAGTAATATGGTGAAATAACCACTATCACCAACTCCTTTTTTCCCCAAAATAAAATTTTGAGTAAAAGATTTACAAAATAAGAGGGCTATTAAAAAATTTTTCAAAATAGGTAAATCATAATTGTCATACACATAAAAATAAACATGTTAAAATTTTTTATTTAAGTCAGTAATGACTAAACTGGTAATGTGTTGCAACCGATCCCAAGGATAATCCGAACAACAGGCATTATAAATCTAGAATATTGAACTGAATGGGTGAATGTCCACAGTTGGTGACAGAAGTCAATTTTACCTCTGCTGGACAGAATTACATGTCTTCAGGCAAGAATTATTTTGCATTGTTAGCAGCCATCTAAAACTTAAAAAGTTGTAAAATAACTCCCATAGAAACAGAAACAGATAATGTGCCAGAAGAGGCATACTTTTCCAATGAAGTACAATTTTTCCCTACACTCTAATACTTTTTTAAGTATAGTTGTTTCATAATATAAGTGACAGGTAAGTAGATTAATGAAAAAATGATGGGTAGAAGCATAAAGGAATGTATGAATGAACTAATAAAAGACTCTGGAAAGGGTTTTTCATAACCTCTTATCACTCCCTCATTTGTCGTCCAATAGGAACACATTTTCATCTTACTTTTCCTCAAAATTTTTTCTCCTTATCATGACTACATTTCCATACATTTTTTTCTGTTAGCCAATCATCTGATTTCACTCTTCTGTTTCCATTTCCTGTTTTTTCTCAACCTTTTTGAATTTCCCCAGTCATACTTTTTCTTCTTGTGCTTCTTTATAACAGCCACTTTTATTCGTGAATAATGATTCAATGGCTGAGAGCAAAAAAAGTGAAATCACCTAAAACTTCAAAATATATATAGTAAAAATGAAAGCTTAAAGGAGATAGAGTTCCCATATTCTTTTCTCCCTATGTTAGTTTTTCTTTTTTAATTAAATATATTTCCCACTTTCTAAATACTTTTAAAATCCTCTTTTTTACTATTGAATGCTAGATCAGGAGACCTAAGTTAAAAATAATTTAATGTTCAAGCAACAAATTGAAGTTGAATTTTATTTAAATGCCTGTGTTGGCTTGCCAAAAAATATGAGGATGGAAGTGTGGGAGAGAATTGCAATTGATGAGAGAAAAGCAAAGGCTATAAACAAAAGTCAAATGTTTATTTTGATTTTCTAAGGGATACAACATGATGATTTAAGGTACATATACACTGTGAAGTGAAGTGATTACCATAATCAACTTAATTAACACATCCATCACCTCACATATTTATCATTTTATTTGTGTTGAGAACACTTTTAAGACCTACCCTCTTGGAAAATTTCAGATATATAATCCAGTATCAGTAACTAAAATCACCATGCTGTACTTAGATCTTCAGAATTTATTCACCTGTAACTGAAAGTTTGTACCCTTGGACCTACATCTTCCCTTACACTCCTCCTCAACTGGCCCTTTGAAACCATCATTCTACTCTTTGGCTCTGTGACCTTGACTTTTTAAGATTCCACGTATAAGTGAGATCATGCAGTATTTTTCTTCCTGGGTCTGGCTTATTTCATTGAGCATAGAATCATCTAGGGTCATCCCTGTTGTCACAAATGGCAGGATTTCCTGCTTTTTATGGTTGAAAAATATTCCATCCTTTACCACGTTTTCTTATTTATTGAAGTGTGTTTGATTTACAATATTATATTTGTTTCAGATATACAACATAGTGATTCTATATTTTTACAGATTATATTCCATTTAAAGTTATTACAAGATAATGGCTATATTTCCCTGGGTTTACTTATCCTTGCTGTTTATCTATTTTACACATAGTAGTTTGTATCTCTTAATCCCATACCCTTATCTTGCCCCTTCCTCTTACCTCTCGCCATTGGTAACAGCTAGTTTGTTTTCTACAACTGTGAGTTTGTTTCTGTTCTGTTATATACATTTGTTTCTTTTATTATTTCTATTTCACATACAAGTTAAAAAGTGGAGTATTTGTCTTTCTTTGTCTGACTTACTTCATTAAGTATAATATCTTCTACATCCACATTATTGCAAATGGCAGAATTTCATTCGTTTTTATGGCTGAGTAATATTCCAGTGTGTGTGTGTGTGTGTGTGTGTGTGTGTGTGCGTGTGTATGTATATATACATATGCCACATCTTCTTTATCCATTCATCTGTCAATGGGCATTTAGGTTTCTGCCATATCTTGGCTATTGTAAATAATGCTGCTATGAACATTGGGGTGCATGTATCTTTTCAAATTATTGTTTTCATTTTCTTTGGATATATGCCCAGGAGTGGAATTGCTGGATCATATGGTAGTTCTATTTTTAGTTTACAAGGAACTTCCATACTGTTTTCCATAGTGGCTGAGCTAATTTACATTCCCACTAACAGTATACAAGGGTTACCTTTTCTCCATATCCTCACCAACATTTGCTATTTGTAGACTTTTTGATGATACCCATTTTGATAGATGTGAGGTGATTTCTCACGTGGTTTTGATTTGCATTTCTTTGATGATTAGTGATGTCAAACATCTTTTCATGTGCTTCTTGGCCATTGTTTTTTTTTTTTTTTATGTTGAGTAGTATGAGTTGTTCATATATTTTGGGTGCTAATCCCTTATCGGTCATATTGTTTGCAAATATTTTCTTCCATTCAGTCTTTTCATTTCATCTGTGATTTCCTTTTTGTGCAAAAGCTTTTAAGTTTAATTATGTCATATTTGTTTACTTTTACTTTTGTTTCTTTTGAATTGGAAAACAGATCCAAAAAATATTACTATGATTTATGTCAAAGAGTGTTCCGCCTATTTCCTCTTCTAAGAGTTTTATGGTTTCAGGTCTTACATTTAGGTCTTTAATCTATTTTGAGTTGATTTTTGTATGCAGTGTGAAGGAATGTCCTAATTTTATTCTTTTACCTGTAACGGTCCAGTTTTCCCAGCACCATTTATTGAAGATACTTTTTCTCCATTGTGTATTCTTTTCTCTTCTGCTGTAGATTAATTGACTGTAAGTGCATGGCTTTATTTCTGGGCTCTCTATTCTGTTCCAATGATCTATGTGTCTGTTTTTGTGCCAGTACCATGCTGTTTTTATTACTGTAGATTTGCAGTATTGTGTGAAGTCAGGGAGCATGATAACTCCAGCTTTGTTCTTCTTCTCTTTTTTATAATAGCCATCTTAACAGGTGTGAGGGGATATCCCACTGTAGTTTTTTTTGTTTGTTTATTTTTCTGTTTGTATTTGCCTGGCTCTCTACCCTGAATTGCAGGCTCATTTAGAGTAAGATCATGTCTCATTTGCCTTTTTCTAAACTAATGTATTACTTTTGTAAAGATTTCTTTTAGACCCACACTGATGAAATACTATCTCTTTAGAAATTACCAGAAATTATATTTTATTCATAATTAAATCAATGTAAATACTTTAAAAAATATAACCTCTTATGAGGTGTGCAAAATGCAACTATCTTTTACAATTTATCCTTCAACTAGTGAGATATTCTGATATTTCCAAGAATGTTTTATTTATCACAAGTTCCTCATAGTTTATTTTTGCTCTTGCTTCGTTAATAAGAACAAGCAGAGTAATTGAGGATGAATAGTAGCTACCAAACATTTATGTTTATTTTCATTATGTTTATCTCAAACTAGAATTGGTAAAGATACCAGCATTACCATGTTATGTGTTATGTCCTTTTTTCATTTAGAGGGACTATATAATGATTATAAAACTTTACTGTTTCTGCCTCCAGAATGTGAGGAGGCTTGGGGGGAAATCCCATACACCCTGTCTGTGTATCAATCTTTCCATTTTTATTTTACATTATTTTTTCCAGTTTTACTGAGGTATAATTGACGTATAACATTATATTAGTTTAAAGTGTACAAATAGTGATTTGATACATGTATATATTGCAAAATGATTGCCACAATAAGTTTAGTTGACATCCATCACCTCACATACTTACAAATATTTTTCTTATAATGAGAACTTTATGATTTATTCCCTTAGCAACTTTCAAGCATACAATACAGTATTATTAAATATAGTCACCATACTTTACATTACATCTCCAGAGCTTATTTATCTTATAACTGAAAGTTTGCACCTTTTGACCACCTGGTATACCATTTGTTGGTCATTTGTATATCTTTGGAAAAATGTCTATTCAGGTCATTTGCCCATTTTTAATCAATCAGGCCAGTAGTAGTAGCAGTAGTATTTTTTGCCATTGAGTTACAGGCATTTCTTAAATATTTTGGACATTAACCACTTATCAGATGTGTGGTTTGGAAATATTTTCTCCCATTACGGAGGTTGCTTTTTCATTTTTTGATTGTTACCTTTGCTGTACAGAAGCTTTTTAGTCTCATGTAGTCCCACTTGTTCATTTTGCTTATGTTGCCTGTGCTTAGGTGTATCCAAAACCTAGGAATTTAATGATTTCAGCTCTTATGTTTAAGTCTTTAATCCCTATTGTTTTGATTTTTTGCATATGGTATAAGAGTCCAGTTTTACTCTTTTGTATGTGGATATCCAGTTTTCCCAACACATTTATTGAGGAGATTATCCTTTCCAAATTGTGATTATGCTCCATTGGTCTTTGTTTTTATGCCAGTATCATACTGTGTTGATTACTATAGCTTTCATAGTTTGAAATCAGGCAGTGTAATGCCTCCAGCTTTGATCTTCCTGCTCAAAAATGCTTTGCATTTTTGGGGTCTTTTGTGGCTTCCTATGAATTTTAATTTAGTTTTCCTATTACTTTGAAAAACGCCATTGTAATTTTGATAGGGATTGTATTCATTCTGTAGATCGCTTTGGGTAGTATAGACATTTTGAAAATGTCATCAAATACTTTTTCTACATCTATTGAGATGGCCATATGGTTTTTATATGTCATTCTGTTAATGTGATATGACATTTATTGATGTGGGTATGTTGAGCCATTTTGTATCACAGGGATAAATTGCAAGTGATCATGGTGTACTATCCTTTCAATGTACTGTTGAATTTGATTTGCTAGTGTTTTGTTCATGATATTTGAATCTATGTTCATCAGGGATATTGGCTTGTAACCTTCTTTTCTCATAGTGTCCTTATCTGGCCTTGCTATGAGGGTCATATTTGTTTTATAAAATGAATTTGGAAGTGTTCTCTCCTCTTCAATTTTTTGGAAGAGTTTAAGAAGGATTGGCATTAATTCTTCTTTAAATATTTGGTAAAATTCATCTATGAAGTCATCTGGTATTGGGCTTTCTTTGTTGAGAGGATTTTGTTTACTGATTCAATTCCCTTACACACTATTGGTCTGTTCACATTTTCTTTTTCTTCATAATTGTCTTGGGAGACTGTATGTTACCAGGGAATTATCCCTTCTACAATAGATTTTCCAAATTGTTGGCATAATTGTTGATAGTGGTCTCTTATGATTCTTTGTATTTCTGTGGTATCTGTTCATTCCTAATTTCATTCCTAATTTCATTTATCTGAATCTCCTCTCTTTTTCTCTTGGTTAGTCTTGTTAAAGGTTTGCTAATTTTATTTTTTCCAAAAACAGTGCTGTTTATTTGTTCCTGTTCTTATTACTGTTCATCTTTTTTTAAAATTGTTTTTTCTATTTCATTTATTCTTGCTCTAAGATTTATTTCTTTCCTTCTGCTAATTTTATGCTTAGTTTCTTCTTCTTTTTTTCTGGTTTCTTGAGGTGTAAAGTTAGGTTATATATTTCAAATCTTTCTTTTTTCTTAAAAATTATTTTCCATGCTCCCAGCTCTCCAGACTATTCAGCCATGCTGATCTCCACAGTGTTCTGGGTGGAAAAGGAAAGAATTTGCCTCTTGGGCTGCATCTATGTGGGTAGGAAAGTTGGGTGCTCACTACATGCTTATTTTCTCCTGTGGAAGAAATCACAGGCCAAGGGCATCTCTCTTGATATTGAAATTTGCTGCCTTAGAGAAGGGGCAATGCTGGTACAGTGAAACTGTTCTTCTTACCCTCTTTAATACACCTGTTCTTGGAGTTTTTTGCTCTAATGGCATGCTAGAACCTCTGCTGGATCCCCAGGTTCCTACAAAGTTATTCTAATCTGTGAGTGGTTGCAAAAATTAGTGTTTCTCTGAGTGGGATGAAGCCTGAAAACTCCTATTCTGACATCTCATCGATGTAACACAAGTGTGGAATTTTTAAAAGTTGAAATACTTGGAAAACTAAGTACTTCCATATGAATTAATTGAATCCTCTATTTCTCTTTAGAGGCACACATATAACCACAGTAATTATTTTTGTTATTTGCCTGTTAAGTGGTAACATAGCTTTAATTATTGAGATCAATTTTCTAGACAGTATTTAGATACAAACTTGTGGAACATCTTCTTTCCATAAAAAATCCATTTTTGTATACATATTAGTGAAAGATAATTTTTCCCAACCTACCTGGAGTCAATTCTGTTATTCACAGTTAAAAAAAAAAATCAACACTGTGTTTTGTTAGGAACAATTTTTGGTTGGTGTTGACTTATGCTGACACCCTCCATTCAGAATAAGACAGTAATTAAAAAAAAAAAAACACAGATACTTAATACATGGTTCATTCTGCTCTGTTGGAATAATTATTTTTAAATTCTTATTTTTAGAATTTGTTATTATACTTCATTTAAAATTGTTTAATTTATTTTGAATGAAAGCATATAATATTATTTCCTTATTTTCTTCTCTGAGGGACAGATTGTCATGTATTTGTTATAAAGGGAAGCATACAAAGACTATTTGGGGGAATACATGTATACTGGAGAAAATGAAGACAGAATCTTCCACAAGAGAGTCTATATATTTTTTAGAACAGCCCATTTTTATAAACTTAGGGAAAAAAAGTTTTGTAGAGTGTCATCTGGGATTAGATTTTCAGAACGTGAAGTCTCTTTTCACTTCTTGATATTTTTAGTGTTGTTCAGTCTTAACCAATTTAATGATTTTGGCTGTGATGAAAATGCACAAATTAAGGGTACAGTTTTCCCTCATACTTAGTGAAAGACACTGAGTTATAAAACTCACATGAGAAATCAGAGTTACTTAAAAAATTATAACTGAAGAAATGCCCTTGTGTATTTGAGAAGTCTCTCATCTTCTCTCTTAACCATTCCACATTTTCTGAAGGAATTAAAATGCAGTGGTAGGAGGAAATTTTTTATATTTATTCAAAAAAGAACATTAACCTTGGTATTCAGTGATATGCATGTACAATAGCCAGATGATATACATTCCAGTACTAAGTAATATGTGCAACACAGGTTTCTGTTAATTTATAAAAATTTTCAGTTAACTGCATTATTGGTAGGTGGCTTTCAGGTAATATGTAGGCTAAAAGGGAAAGACAAATCATTAAGATGCATAAAATCTTAGTGACATATCTACTGGCGGAGAGTTGGTATTGATTGTTATCTTACTATAGGTACACAGTAGATCAGATAACCTAAAATGTATGCCCAAATCAGTAAGACTAGGGTTAGTTTAATGTCAGACAGGATGGGAATATTAAGAAAAGTTAGCATCTCTTTTGGGATATAGCAGAGAATCAGGCTAATTATAATTACATGATTTATCATGAATATTATGTAAATGGTGACTGTAACACTTAATATAGAAGACAAAAGTAGTTTCCTGCTTAGAGAATATATGCGTTGCTAACTTTTCAAGTTCTAGAGAATAAAGAGGTGAAATTCGGATTTAAATACTAACTTTGAAACTTGTTAGATATATGGTTATTGTTAATTTGCAAAAATTCTCTGAACCTGTGTCTCCATTTGTGAAATGTATATAACAATACTGAATTTTTAAGGTTATCATGAGACCAAATAATATATCCTATGTAAAAACGTTCAGTACATGCTAAAACTCTGTCCAAATGATACTCTTTAAAAGATGGTACACAAAAGTACCATCTTTTCATAAATTAGCTGATTAAAACACTATGGCCCCTGTCTGGCAATCTTGAAAATCTGTTCTACAGCATGGTCAGGGTCATATCCATATTTTATTCTCCCTCTCCCTACCTATAAAGCTATAAAGTCTATAATAAGGCTAAGTAATTTTCATAATTCCAACATTTCCTTTTGTTGTCTATATATTTTTATAACTCATAATCTGAAAAGATAGAAAACAAAAGGAATCAGGGATTCTTCTGACAGAATTGTCACTGTAATGTTTTATGAAAAACTCACCTCTTTAATGATTGCTTGCATTATTTACTTTGGTTAGGATTCCTTAGAAAGATGTCTTACCTTTCATTCCTCTTTGGTATCCCTAATTTAAAACCTAATTTTTTAGTTTACTGTGATCTTCCTCTTTTCTGCATGTTATTACATACACAGAGTATGTTAGTGAGCACTATCTCCTCTTTTTTGATATACTCAAAGGGCTGAAAGAAAAAAAAAAAAAAAACTGGCAAACAAAATTATACTCAGCAAAGCTGCCCTTCAAAAATGAAAGGGAGAAAAAGACTTTCCCAGACAAACAAAAATTGAGGGATTTCATCACCACTAGACTTATCTTACAAGAAATACTAATGGTAGTCCTTCAAGTTAAAATGAAAGCAACAACATGAAAACATGTAAAAGTATCAAACTCACTGGTAAATGTAAATATACAGTCAAATTTGGAATACTTTAATACTCTGATGTGGTGTATAAATTACTTTTAACTTTAATACAATAACTAAAGACAAAAGTATTAAAAATAACTATAGCTATAATAATTTGTTAAAGTTTACAGAATATGAAAAGTTGTAAGTTGTGACATCAATAGCCTAAAAATGTTTGGAGGGAGAAGTAAACTGTAGAGTTTTTTAATGTGATTGAAGTTAAGTTGCTGTCAGTTTAAAATGGACTATTATAAGATGTTTTGTGTAAACCTCATGGTAACCACAAAGAAGAAATCTCTAGTTGATACAAAAAAGAGAAGGAGAAAGGGATACAAATATACCACTTCAAAAATATCAACAAATCATAAAGGAAGATAGCAAGGGAGGAAGAAAGGAACAAGAAGCTACAAAGCATCAGAAAACAACAAAATGGCAATAGTAAATCCTTACCTATAATTACCTGTCTTACTTAACATCACTTTAAATGTAAATGGATTGAATTCTCCAATCAGATATGCAGAGTGGCTTAATGGATAAAAAAGCAGGATCCAACAATATGCTGCCTACAAGAGACTCTCTTCTACTTTAAGGACACAAAGACTGAAAGTGAAGGGATGGAAAAATATATTTCATGTAAATGGTAACCAAAAGGTAGCAAGGGTCACTATACTTATATCACACAAAATAGACTTTCAGTCAAAATTTGTTACAAGAGACAAAGAAGGTCCCTATAAAATGATAAAGGGGTCAATTCACTGAGTGAGTATTTTAACAGCTATAAATGTATATGTACCCAATATTGCAGCACCTATAAAACAAATGTTAACAGAACTAAAAGAAGAAATAGGCAGCAATACAATAATAGCAGGGAACTTCAACACCCATTTTCAATAATGGATAGATCATCCAGAGAGAAAATCAACAAGGAAAGTGTAGACTTGAATAACACCATAGACCATATGTACCTAACAGATGTACATAGAACATTCCACCCAAGAGCAGCAGAATATACATTCTTCTAAAGTGCCTGCAAAGCATTCTCAAGGATAGGTCATATGTTAAGCTACAAAATAAGTCTTAACAAATTTAAGAATATTGAAATCATACCACAATAGTATGAAAGTAGAAATCAATAATAGGAGGAAAATTGAAAAATTGACAAATATGTGGAAATTAAATTGCACACTTCTACACAATCAATGGATCAGAGAAGAAATCAAAAGGGAAATCAAAAGTATCTTGAGAGAAACAAAAATGGAAATATAACATACTGAAATTTATGGGGTTCAGCAAGAGCAGTTCTAAGAGGGAAGTTTATAGTTATAAATGCCTATGTTATGAAAAAAGAAAGATATGAACTATATAATCTAACTTTACACAGCAGGGAACTTAGAAAAAGAAGAACAAACTAAGTACAAAGTTAGCAGGAGGAAAGAAATAATAAATATTAAAGCAGAAATAAATGAAGTGAAGACTAAAAAACAATAGAAAAGATCTATGACAATTGGTCGGATTTTTGCAAAGATAAACAAAATTGGCAAAACTTTAGCTAGACTAACCAAGAGAAAGAGCGAGAAGATTCAGATAAATGACATCAGAAATGAAAAAGGAGACATCACAACTGCTACCACAGAAATACAAAGGATCATAAGAGACAACTACCAACAATTATATGCCCACAAATTGGAAAATCTACAAGAAATAAGTTCCTGGAAACATACAATATCCCAAGACTGAATTATGAAGGAACAGAAAATGTGAATAGATCAATAATGAGTAAGGAGATTGAATCAGTGATCACAAATGACCCAACAGAGAAAATCCCTGGACAGATGGCTTCACCTGTGAATTCTTCCAAAACATATGTACACTCCCATGTTTAATGCAGTATTATTCACTATAGCTAAAATATGGAAACAACCTACTTGTCTGTCAATGGACAAATGGGTAAAGAAAATGTGGTATATCTATATACAATGGATATTATTTAGCTTTTAAAAATAAGGAAATCCTGCCATTAGTAACAACTTGGATGAAACTGGAGGGCATTATTCTAAGTGAAATAAGCCAGGAACAGAAATACAAAAGCTGCACAAACTCACTTATATGTGGAATCTTAAATTTTCAAACATATAGAAAATGATAGTAGAATGGTGATTGCCAGGGGCTGGGAGATTGGATGAATGAGGAGATTTTGGTCAGATGTTACAGAGTTTCAATTACACAGAATTAATGAGTTCTAAATATCTAATGCACAGCATGGTAGCTATAGTTAATAATACAGTGTTGTATACCTGAAATTTACTAAGAAAGTAGATCTTAAGTGTTCTAACTACCAAAAAAAAAAAAAAAAAGGCAACTATGTGAGGTGTTGTATATGATAATTAGCTTGATTGTGGTAATCATTTCACAACATATAAGTATATCAAAACATCACATTTTACACTTGAATATATATGATTTTTATTTGTCACTTATACTTAAATAAAGCTGGGGAAAAACAATACAATGAAACTTATAATAACAGTATAATACTTGGGCAATATAATCAAATAAAAAGATTTATTTAATTAAAAAATCTATTCTTAGTTGTGTATGCACTTCAGTTCTCACTTTACTTGTGAGAGTAAACAAAACATATTTTAAGAAAAAGAAACTGTTTTTCTTGCTATGAATGTGAATGACATCTTATTTTCACTCTTGAGTCCCAGATAATTATTCATGAATTAAATTGAAGGATGATCTTCTGCTTGGAAGGCTTTATAAGATATAATTTTGTGATTTACTGGTAGCTAGAGACTTATGTAATCACTATAGCTTGTAATTTTAATAGGTAATTAAACTCATACATTTAATCTAACAAAAGATATTGAGATTAAACAATGCTCCACCCTTTTATTTTTTTTTCTCCCTGGTTGCTTTAACATTCCAAGAATGACTTTTAAATTATATATTTCCTTTTAGTGAAATAATGCATGCCTGGCAAGGGCTAAATTAGATTTTCCCATAATTATAATAATACAGTTTCAATAGAGTTCAATTTAAATATTTCTTACAAATCTATTTTTGGTTAAAACATAGCATCTCTTTTGTTGAAACTGAGTCATATTCACGTGTGAAATTAGTCCAGGTTCTCTCCCATTCGTCATAATGATGGTAGCACTGTAGACTGAGGATATAGCCCTCTATCCACTTCTTTACTGCTGGATGAAAAGAACTGGATAGAAGCAGTGCTGCAGGAGCCCATGGGGTGACTGACAGATGGACTCTCTTGTACAGGCTTTACAGGTGTTAGGTCTGAGCCCCAACTCAGAGAGTCAAGAGAATTCTGTGGGTGACAGAAAAACAACTTTACAGGGATGTGGTGCCTGCTCACACACTTTTTGGTGCTATGTGTTGGTAGCAAAGAAAAAGCACCAGACCTGTCTATACAGCATCCCTAAAGTGTTTCTCCACAGTGGGAGGAAGGGGAAAAGTTAGATGATAGAATACAAAGGTAGGGATGGGGGCAGGGAGGGTGAGGTATCTTCTTTTCCTCTGTAAAAATGTCGAATGTATCCCTAAGTGGCTTTCTACCTGCCAACTCTCCCCTCTTTCACAGATGTTGTAAATAATGGTAGCAAAGGACATTCTTTTCTTTCTTTGCAGCTCCACGTTAATGACTTTGCTCTGGCAGAAAATACACACGTGGCTGACTTTCTGCTAACAGTCATCCTAAGCCCACTTTTATTAGAGCTTGCTTTAATATTTTTCATTGAATATCTGAATTGGATGTAATACTCTCTTGCATAGTGCCTCTTTCCAGAAATATTTCATTTATGCAACCGCAAAATGGTACTTTGAGGGACTTTCTCTTTTAGATGAAATGGTAACCATGAAGCAACAAAAGAAAAATCAGGATAATTGCCCAATTTTGTGTGCATTTAGTATTTGATATAAACTAGCAGTCCCTTTTATTTTGGATCCTGAGCAATATAGATAAAACATTTAATTGATTTCATTTTCACTATCAGTATCATTGATGCAAATATATTCATGACATTTTATAGCTCCCCCCCCACACCCAGTGTTTAATTTAACACCTGAAAACTCCTAATAATTGATCAAAAACAAGTAGGCAAATAGGTAAGTAAATAAAGTTGTCTCAGGTGCAGCACAGCTGAGGCGAGATGAATCGGGATCGCTTTTCCACTGAAAAGTCTTTCATAATTGGACAATATTAAGGAGTGTATTATTGAAAATCCCTGTCTTTCCCAGAAACCACTACAAGGCTCTGAGCTTGCACTGGGCACTTTGTTACCAGTTGTGCAAAGGTGAGTGAACTATTCAGTCAGCTACTGTGAGCTGCAATCAAATTAATGCCACAGTGATCCAGTCCAACCTCTGCAGTGTCCTAACTACACATAAACAGAAGATAAAACAGTTGGGAAGATGGAAAATCATAGAAGAGAAAAGGGAAACTCTAAAACGGATTTAAGAAGAGGTATAAAAGGCTTTTATATGGTAATTTTTTCTTTTTTTCTCTTCATAGTTCTTTCACAAATGAAGTACTGTCACACAAGTCGTAATGTTCATTTTGTGTTTATTGAAATGTTCACATGGTCAGTGTGTTTATTTTTGTTACTTTAAGACATATTTAAGATCAATTTTATACTCTCTACATTCTATGCTAAATATTACTTCATTTAACCCATCTATCAGTTTTATTTATCAGTTAAATATTAATACAACTTTACAGATGAAGAAACCAAGTCTCACATAGGTTGTATAATTTTCCCAGGACACACAGCTAGTAAATTAAGATTGGAGCCTAAATCAGTTTGAAGCCAGAGCCCATGTTTTCCCACCATACAACACTTCCTCTTTCAAGTCTCAGGATTTATACATGAATATTCCTTTAAAATTATGCAATGGTTGCTAGGAGTTTTTTCCCCACCACTCCCTTATTTATTTTAAACACCAGATATATTCAGTGATAAAACTGCTAATTTTTGTTGGTATTTTAGATATTTTATTCTACTTTTTCATTCTGTTAATGTGAACTGTTTCAACTTGTAACACAATTTAGAATATCAGGGCCCACAATGTTTCCAATGTATTTCTTATATAATTGAATGCAATACAAAAAGAAGAATGATTACCTTGTAGGAAGCTGATCATGCAAAGGCCTTGAGAGGTAGCAAATGAAGAGGTTAAGATCACATGCTTTGCCCCAGCCTAGTTGCTTGAGTTGAAATTCCTACTTTTCCACTAATAATTAGGAGACACCCACAACTTACTTGCAACTTCAGAGTTTGAGTTACCTGGTCTGTAAAGTTAGCATAATGACACTACTGAAATTTTAGTATAGTAAATTAAATGACTTAATTGAGATTAAAGTGTTTAAACAATACCTGGAAACATGAGAAATCCACACTAAGTATTCATATTAGAAATAGAGAAATAGTCATAAAATAAGTCACCAAGGGTACAGAGCCGAATAAATGGCAAAGCCTGGATTCGGAAAAAAGGATGCTGGCTCTAGGCTGTGAAGCTGAATTATTGCTCAGGGCACTTAGCAGAAACAATGATCATTTTGGAGTCTCTCTGCCTTAGTTAAACATAAACAATTTTTATGGTTTTATTTTCTTTCACTGAAGTTCACTCATGTTCAGAATGGCTGGAATAGAATCCAAGTTGAAATACGGAAATTTCGAGGTCACTTGAAAGAGTAGTTGAGCTCTTTGAACAATGTCCCTCCCCATTCACACAAGCAATCAATAGTTGAGGTAAATACATGATGAAGGTTTAGCTAATCTTTAGGACACATTCAGAATAAATCTGTATTTAAAGCAGATTTCAGAAATGCTTCAGAATAGCAAGAACTTTTGAACAAATGTACACAGTGATGTTTCACGTCTCTGGCTATACCCTTAGTCCTGCCCTCATCAGCCCCTCGTAGCTGAGATTTGAGAAACGTAATGGGGGGAAGGGAAACCCTGAGAATTACTTAAGACTGTTTTTCTTTCTACTAAACAGAAAGTGTATGTATATTTGTGTATAAAAAATGAAGAAATGTATAAAAATGAAAAAAGAATTCCTCTTACTGCATCTGTTGGTCTCCAGGTCATTATTATGAAGTTCATCTTCAGTACCTTCTTTTCAATATCTCATCAATAGGGAACTGCTGAATGCTTGTAAGGTGGAGGAACTTGGCACCTGAAGGCAGATTTTAAGGTTTATATGGTTTAGGCATACTGCCAAAGGTACCGCAAGCCCATTTTTGTAGCCTCAAGTTAAACTCAGTAAGGTCTTGAGAAATGTGAAGATTCAGGGAAAGGAATTCTTGCACTTATGAAAAATACATTTCTTCCAATGCGGAGGAAAAAGGATAAACCTGACTCAAGGTATCTGATGTTTTCTTTGAAGAAGGGTTTCTAAAATGATGTGGAAGAACGTCATCTCCCTTTCTGCTATCTTCCCCATCTTTAACATGGAGGACAAGAAACATAGTAGAAAAATATGTAAGCCAAGATAGGGTGATCTTCTCACATTGATGCCTCATTAAGGGGGAGTTTAAGTTAAGATACCCTGTTTGAGATAAAAATGTTTAAGAGGAATTCCCATTTTATGATCCAAAGAATAATTCAAGAAACAGATTTGTAAGATTGCCCCAGTGTCTTTGTGGCAGTGTTGCAATGGATATAATCATGTTTGAATTAAATGTTTTCTGATAGAAATCTGATTCATTAAATCACCTGTAGACAGTTAGCTAGAGTTCATCAACTTACATAACTACAGTAAGTCCCCTTCATACCAACCTTCAAGTTGTGAACTTTCAAAGATGTGAACATGCATTTGCATGTCCAATCATGTAAGTTAGTTCACATGTCTGGAGTACATTGTCACATGTGTGCATCCTCTACAAGTGGTTGCACTTTTGTGTACTTTACCAGAGAAAGGATGAAGAGAGGCAAGAGGAGGAAGAAGTAACTGAAGAACCGAGGACAGTCATAATGAAGGAAATGGGAAGGGGATTTTCTTTATTTGAGGAGGCACTGTTAGTTTCAGAGGCACAGGACCCAAACATAGAATGGTACGTGAAGGTTGCAGCAGCCGTTCAGAGTGCAATCCAGTGCTACTGTGTCTTCTATGATGAGAAAAAAAAAGAGCTACTACACAGACATCACTGGATCATTTCTTCAGGTAGATAGAATTGAATCCAGCAAGGAACCAGAACCTGTGCCATCAACATCAGGCAGGCATGAGTGTAATTGCAGCTTGCCCTCCATCTCCTGTAGCCGATGATCCTTCAGCTCTACCATCTCCCACCTCCTCTCCCTCCTCCAGTCAGTAACTATTCTTGCCTGTTCACTTGATGCCAGCCCCTGTATGCCAGCTGTTGTACTGTACTACTGTACTTTTCAAGGTGTTGTACTGTAAGAGTAACAATGTTTTCTTTATTTTTTGTGTTTGTTTTTTATGTATTATTTGTGTGAAAAGTATTATAAACCTATTGCAGTACAGTACTATATAGCCAATTGTGTTAGTTGGGTACCTAGGCTAACTTTGGTGGACATAGGAACAAATTGGACTTACAAATGCACTCTCAGAACAGAACTTGCTCATATGTAGGGGACTTACTGTAATTCAGCTAAAAATCATGTAAAGAATGAGGAACATCCACAGTTTTATATTATATTGAAAAAGAAATCTTTTTTGAGATATTTTCGCCAAACATTTAAAGAAATAATTGATCCATGAAAAAATCTTCATTATTTCTGTGCACACAAATAATACTGTCACTCTAAGCATGGCTTTTTGTAGTATAATATTAATAATACAGGCTAGGACTTCTGCATTGGGCTCATGTTTTTAAAAACAAATGTTTTAAAACAAAAATAAATTTTAAATCCTGATATTACTAATGTCTTTGTATTAGAATGTCTTTTTATAGCTTTTTCCCATTCATATTTTTTATTTGAGACAGAAACACGGAGCACACTTTCATGTGGATGTTTTTAGGTTAATGGATTTGAAGTTTGGAGTAAGCACCTTGAAGCTTAGTTCCTGACCCACATGCATACCTACTCTTCAGGGACAGAGCAAACACATGATTCTAAAAGAGTTTCAGTATAATTTGGTTTAATCAAATTAAAGAGAAGTAATTTCTAAACAGTGAAAGTCCTTGTACGAGGTTAAGTAAGTAATTTAGTTCTGCCACCTATTCAGCATTATTTACTCTGAATTTATCCAATATTTGATTTATGTATGTACTATAATGTCATAATTTTATGGTCCAATCCTCAGCCTCCTAATAAACTTCTAAAGGACTATTACAAGCTACACAAAGCAAGTATTTCATGATTTTTTGTTGTGCAGAGAGCAATGGGAATAAAGAAGTCTATTGAACATGGGATGACAATTAAATGGGAAAAAGCCTCTAAAATGCAGATTTCCATATAGGTAATCAGAAAGGTTTCATAAATGGTTTAAGATTTACGCAACTTTGGATTTCCTGTGGTGCCAGTTTCAGTCCCTGATTTTACTAAATATTTATCTGTTACGTGCCCTGTATGTTCTCTGGGTTGAGAACACAAAGAAAAAGATGTTAAGTGTCTGGTTCTGGAGGGCTACCTGGTGAGCAAGTGTGGACTGTACAATACACTGTGTATTAATAATTTGATTTAATTTTATTGATTTTCATTAAATGGTATTTTCCTAGTATTTTGAATTAGACATTGACATTATTAATGATTAGGAAAAAGTCAACAAAATTTATAGTATTCATCACTTCTTTAAGTACATTTATAGGTACTTTCAAAACAGAACCCTCACTGCAGAGATCCTTGGTCGGAGCAAATCTTATAAGAGCTAAACCATTTCTACCTTGGAAAGCATTTGTTTTATATTTAACCAAGTTTAGATAGCTTTTTCTGGAATATATTGTGGAGATCTCTGTTCAAATTTGTTTTTGATATGTATCTATATTTCCTGTAATAATTCTTTTTCTGACCTCCCACTGACCCATTTCATCTAAAGTTAGATTTGATATCAAGAAGAACCATACAGTACTTTCATTTTCATTTTATTTGAGATTATTTAATGTTTCCTTTCCTTAATTTATACTGTTTGAGTTCACAAAAAAATGCATCGGTTAAATGAAATCCACACAATCATAGAAAAATTATTTGAGGAAAAAAAATTCTCCTACAGAAACATGTTATATTTGAATTATTCTCAAAAACTTAAAAAAATTGATATCTGAATACCATGCAGACTCACACTCACCTTTCCTAATGTGTTGATCAACATTTTCAAAATAAATTCTTTAAACTGAAAAGTCAAGCTGTAATAAAAAAAGGATAAGTTTTAAGTAAATCCAGCATCTGAAATTGTTGGATTGCCATGCAGCCATAAAAATTACAATCGCTATGGAAAAATGTGTGTTATTTAAATAAAAATCACAGAGCACAATGTTATTGTGATCTCCACTCTAATTCCCAGGGCAGCTCAGGACTTTTGTACTTTATTAATTTCCACAGGAAGGAAACTCTGATAGGTTTTCAGACAAAATATCTTCCTCAAGTAACACACATAGAATACTACTTACCATAGTAAAGAAGTAAATGTTTATCCGATAGACGGTTATTTAAAAAAAAAAACTAGAGAGGGTAACCTCATGTTTTAAAATTATTCTTGGAGCTGAAACTTCTCTTTCTACCAAGGTAACTTATGTTATAGAATTAATATCTAGAATGTTTTCTTGTTTGGTTTCACGTCCCATCCTTGGAAAGTTGAGTGAGGTCCAGGTTTAAGGTTCTATGGTGGGTGTGAACATGAAACCACAAGCTCAGATGTGCAAGAAATATCACATTCCTTTATTTTTTAGCCAATACATATCCTACTCCAAGTCCACAACCTTCCACACAGATGAGAAATTAGTTATCAGTCGCTATTCCCAGGACGTCCTCTGAATACACCTACCCAACTGCCTTTCATTTACACTTTCATTCTCCCCCAAATACCAAGATAATAAACTAAAACAGGAGTAATTTTTTTTATCTTGTAACTTCAGTATCATGTTTATTTATTTTTTTAATTTTTCTTTTATACTGGAGTATAGTTGATTAACAATGTGGTGTTAGTTTCAGGTGTACAGCAAAGTGATTCGGTTATACATATACATGTATCTATTCTTTTTCAAATTCTTTTTCCATTTAGTTTGTTACAGAATACTGAGCAGTGTTTCCTGTGCTATACATCAGGTCCTTGTTGGTTATCTGACCCTTCCTCCCTGGTCACCATATGTTCATTCTCTAAGTCTGTTTCTGTTTTGTGAATAAGTTTATCTGTACCATTTTTTAGATTCTGCATATAAGTGATATCATATGATTGTTGCCTTTAATGGGAGGAGGGAAAATATCGGGAGAATAAAGACAAACTAAATTTCTCTAACTTATCCAAACATACTGGCATGGAGTGAGAACTCAGACACAAGTGATAGAGGACAAGAGTGCTCTAAAGCTCTCTGAGCAGCACACCTCTTTCCTCTGTAACTAGTGTGGGTTGACTTTTGAAAGCCAAACCAAACCTTGGAAATGGAAACATTACAAGAAACTTGCATATGTTATTGCAGGAACTAGATCTCTTAAGATGTATGTGATGCTTACCATAAAAAATACTGCTATATAAAATATCTGTTCATTCATTAATCCATTCATCAAGTAAATATCATGCTATGAGCATGGTAAGTTAAGTACCGAAACATCCAAAGTTGAAAGTATCTGTAGGATAAGCTCCTTAAAGGAAGGCAGCCTCTAGAATGAGCGCTCCTGAATGATCCCCACCTCCTGGTAGCCGTGCCCTGTGTAATCCCTGGTCCTTACTTGGGCTGGGTGGACTGACTTGCTTCTAATGAACAGAATATAGCAGAGGGGATGGGAAGGCACTTACAGGTGAGGTTGGAAGTGGACTGTGGCCTCTGTTTGGGTCACTCTCCCATTTTCTCTTCATTCTCCTTGGAGTAATCCAGCTGCCTTGTCAGGAGAGACCTGGGCCAGGAATGTGGTGAGCTTGGAGGTGGATCCTCCCTGAAGTTGACCTTCAGAAGGAACCATGGCCCCATCTACAGCTTGACTGCACCATG
This sequence comes from Balaenoptera physalus, assembly GCF_965194825.1. Lineage (NCBI taxonomy): Eukaryota > Metazoa > Chordata > Mammalia > Artiodactyla > Balaenopteridae > Balaenoptera > Balaenoptera physalus. The sequence continues at coordinate 45,948,662 of NC_138896.1, read as the reverse complement.
TGAGAACTGGGACAGACACGCTCAGCTTAGCTGTGCCTGGATTCCTGACCCACAGAGGTGAGATGATAAATGTTTGTTAACCTGCTATGTTTGGGAGAAACATATTACACAGCAATTTTACCTAAGGCACCATGGCTTTATACCAACAGTGTTCTAGGCTCTCAAAGTGTTCTGTTAAATGAAAGAAATGAGGAGAAAAAGCTTAAAGGTTAATAAGGTAAAAATACACAAAGGATTGCAATGCATGATGTCTCAATATTGACACTGATTTTTTTCAGGTAATCAATTCTTCTCTTTTTTGGCCATATTTTCTTATCATTAGACATATGCCAAGAATCATTTTATAAACAAGAATTAGGGAGAAATGTTATAATTCTATGTTGATATGGAATAATTTACTCTAACTTTAAATCTTTACATCTCAAATAGAAAATTCTACATGAACTTGATTTGGTATTAGCTTGAGAACAAATGGCCTGCTTTGTTACAGGGAATTAGATGGTGCTGTGGTCATACTTTGACAGCAAACAACTAGTCCTTCTGGCACCATTGTTACCCTGACGTTCTTGGGGTAGCTGTGATTGTTGGAAGGAAACCACTTGAATGGTTTATGTTACATGTATTTGTATAGATTTCCTTCCAGGTAAAAAAATGATGCAGTTAGTATGTTAAATGCCATTTCATTTAAGTATGTAAAAGCTTCTGTATGAAAAGCTCTATGTTTTGCTTAAATCAAGAATGGAATAAAGGTGAAAGAATACAAACAGACCCAGGAACAAGGTAAAATGATACCAGAAATTGAATGTTAAAAATGTTCATCTTTCTTTTTGAACTGTTTACTGAGTGTGCATTAAAAGTTCAAATTGATGATCACAAAATCAGTAGTAGTACCCAATATATATCTATAGGTATATATTTGCCTGTACTGAGACATCTGTCACTTAGATAATATTATATTTTTTATGATGACTTCAATTTTTTGAAATAATATTGGCTGGAGATTACAATTAAAAATTACATTTTTTGTTTATTATTTTTGAGTTACTGTTGTTCTTGGGTATCAAAATAACTCCTAAAGATGACAGTTAAAACACATATTGGAGAACTGTCAAGACTATTTTGTAGATCTTATCCCATATATGGTGTATCTCATCCATTCTGTATATGCCATGTCTTACCCAGGAGTGCAATCACATAGGATGTCAGGATTGGCCAGTTCTTCCAGTCTGCTGGCCTCTCACAGGCATAGCTTCTCTCATATTTTACCTATTATTAGTAAACCAATTAGATCCAGGGACAGAACCTTTTAGACTATACTTACATAGCTTTATAGCAGAGATCAGGTGACAACCACATGATACCTGCTGAAATTAAGTAATTTTTGAGGGGGAAATTTAATCATTCCTTTCAGTTCAAGTATTTTACTTAATTACTTTTGTCTTATGAGGTATAACACAAACTGATTCTACAATATTCATGGACACTGGAATATTTCCAATCTTTTATAGTGCTTTGCTTAAAATGATGGGATAGATAGTAATGAAGAGACATTAAACTACAATTTATTTTTTAGCTATGACTTCCTTCATAGTTGCAAAAAGAAATGAATTAGGCAAGACCAGTCCCCTGGTAAGAAATAGACTAACGGCTTAAATATGTAACCTGGAGCAGTTGTCTAACCTCAAGTGAGATTCAAGTCTTATATTGTTCCTTAATCTATTTAATCATTTCATTTTATTGAAGTTTAAATTCCTTTAATAATGAAAGTCAGTTATACTGGATTAAACCTGGCACTTATAGCCTCTCTCTGCTAAGAAAAGGAATGAAAAACTGATTTCTCCTGAATGTATGGAATCAGATCACACTAGTTTAGTAATATCCATTTTACATGTAATATTTCATAAGAAAATAACCTAAATAAGTTTCAATATAGCACGCTTTCATTTTTCTAGCACTTATTTAGTAGAAGTTTAATTCTAAGTGATATATAATATAAAGAAGTTTTCTGACATCAGCAGAGACAACTATAAGCTACAAGAAATCTCTCTTATTTTGTTGTCTGTAGCTTAACATAGTATTTAAAATATCCACCAAATATTCTTTCAGCTTGATGTTAGTTCAGATTTATTAATTTTGTCAATCAGTGGCCCACCAAGTAATTCTATATTAATAAAAGTCAGTTTAAAAGATCATAGAAATAAATTAAAAATGGATCCAAGCAGACATCAGTCTCAGTAACACAGACCTACCCTTGGGGCTCAGAGCTACCCTGTCATGTGTCCTGTTTTCCACATTGTTTAAAACCATCTCAAGGACCCACATTATTGAAGCATAAGAAGTCCGTCTCTTCTCCATTTGTCTGCTCTGTAAATATACTTTCTAAGACCTGTGGGGGAGTCCGGTTGCACAGGGAAAAGGGAGGCTTTCTGATTTTTGCTGTAGACACAGGAAATCAACAGTGCAGTGGTTGATGACCTTTTGCTGTCACTCAGGGTCGTTGCCCTGAATTGCCCTTCATGGTCCTTCAGACGCTGCTGGCTTCCTCACCATCACTGCCTCCTTGGCTCAGGTGAGCAGCCCTGTATGCTGACCACCTGGGAAATGAAGACAGTACTGACTGTAGAAATGATAGATCATTTTGCTGAGCACCTTTTATGCACCAGGCATGGTCATAAGCATATTACGTATTTTACCTCACCTTGGCCAGTGTCAGATGATTTAGGGCCAGCGTGTTCTTCCTTTGGACTATATCAATACTATATTCAGTCAGGCTCCCTGTACTAGTTTGCTAGGGTTGCCATAACAAAACATCACTTGCTGGGTGGCTTAAATAAGGAAATTTATTTTCTAACAATTTTGGAGGCTGGAAGTCCAAGATCAAGGTACTTGCAGGCTTGGTTTCTTCTGAGGCATCTCTCCTTGGTTTGCAGACGGCAGCCCTCTGTGTCTTCACGTGGCGGGTCGTCTGTCGGTGCATGAACTTGCCTGGTGTCTGTGTCCTAATCTCCCCTTCTTCAGTCAAACTGGACTAGGGCCCACTCTAGTGCATCATGGTAATTTGACCACCTCTTTATAGGCCCTGTCTCCAAATACATGTCACATTCTGGATTTCACATGAGCATTTCAACATATGAATTTGGGGGGGAACATAATTCAGCCCCTAATATTACCCAAGTCTATACATATGTCAGAATTTTTTATGGTCTCCTATAGGCACAGAAGACAGTGACTATCCTGTGTTCCACATTCCAGGATAAGACCTTTCAACCCTGGAAACAAATAAGATTTATCTGTTAAATATTTATGTTCTAACAATAAAACTTACTTTCTCTAATGGAGCCCATACTTGAGAAACACATCTCCTGGAAGGAACAGGGGGCAGGGAGGAGTCTGTGGATGTCCCACTGACAAAGTCAATGACCATGATGTATCAACAGCATCTCATCTCTCTTCACTTGTTTATGTAAAACCTTATACACAATTAACAAAACATTACAGATGTGGGAGGATGGTGAGATTTATAAGATTAATGGTGCTGGAGCAGTTAAAAACTATTGGGGTAAAAGTTAGATTCTGTCTTTATATATTAAACCAAAATAAGTTCCAGAAAAACTAAAGGGTTAAATATTTTAAAATCAAGAATAAAAATTTAGAATAGACTTAAGCTTAAATATCAAATCTCTTTTGGAGGGAAAAATTCTAAGCCAAAGGACAAATGAGAAAAAGATGCATGTGTTTATATCTATATTTTTAAACAGTATAAGGTAATTTAAAATAAAAATAATAAAGTTGGCCAATTATCTGGAAATAAATTACATTAAACTTCACTCAAAATGTCAAAATCACCCAAATAGCAATTAAGAAGTATGCACAAAATATGATCAGATAAATTAGAAAATAAGAACTACAAATAACCACTACTTACCAGTAATCACAGAATTATAAAATAAAAGAGATATCTGAGATATCCTTTTCCTATTATCCTTATCCTCTGAAATATCTTTTTTCACTTTAGGGAAAGAGAATAAAAAAAGAGAAAATATCAGCCCTGGTGATGCTACAATGAAATTAATATTCACATACAGCTTAACAAAAGATTATTTTGTTTCAAACTTTTGGAAAAGTTATTACAAATATGTAATAACATTTATGTTTAATTACAGATAAAATAACAAATACTTAATAGTCTATAAAAGCCACTCATAACCTTTGACCAAGTAAAAGTCTTGTCCATAATAACAAACTCCCGAAATCTCTGAGAAACAAGTTTTTCCTTAAATCATTTGCCACCAATCCAGATCTGCTTAGTGTAATTATTTATGTAATCTACTGCAGAAATAAAAATGTGTTTGATAAGAGGATGCTGTCTCAGACTTTACTGGGAGTCATTAATACAGAATATAAGCAAAAATACAAAATTCCTCAATTCTGAACACACCTGGCCCAAGAATCTCAGATAAGGATTGTTGACCTGTGATTCCATTTCGGTCTATCTTAGGAAATTATTATGAAATTCAGACAAAATCGTACATACTTTCATCTTAATTCCAGCAATATTTATATCATATTTATATCATTTAGTAATGGATAGGAGAAAACATCTAATAAGAAGTTTTAAAAAGGTTATACAACTGATAAAATATACACCTGTGGAATGTTTAAAGGACACCTAATATGGGCTTACAAAAGTGAATAACAATATGATATATTAGAAAAGTTTCAGCTACATTTTAAAAAGTGACTTAAACATGATTTTTAAAATTCTCACATATAGAATTGCAAAGTAGGCAATTTAGACCTGGTCTTGTGGCCACATGATTATCAGTTCTTAGGTTCTTCTTTCTGCTCCACTGTCTTTGGTATGCTGCTTCAGGTCCAAGGTGGCTGCCTAAGCACCAACCACTACATTCATATTCCAATGAACAGGAACTGAAAGGAAGAAGTGTTGCCTCTATTCACTGTTAAGAGATTTCCTGGAAATTCCACATATGGCAAGAACACACTCTCTTACACAATTAGTTAGGAACACCTAACTGTGAGACAGGCCAGGAGAGCCAGTGCCTAGCTTTAAAAATGTTCATTCAGAAAGAAGGGGGGATGAATACAGTTTGTGTTGGGAAGGGGGGAGACTGCAAAGGGATAGCAGTCTTTGCACACCTGGAAAGTAATTGCACTGTAATATTAAACAAAATAAAACAGGTTGAATAATTTAATTGACAGGATATTACATAAATACTGCTTGGAGGAAAGACTGAAAGTAAATGCCACAAAATTTTAATAATATTTCCTCTAAATGGCAGCAGCATAAGTTTTTTTTTTTTTTTTTGGCTTCATTATAGTTTTCCTGTATTTTCCAAGTTGCCTTTTTTCATGAGTTTTATTGTTTCTATAACTTAAAAAGCCCAAATTCCTGCCACACTCCCCCAAAATGTTATGAAACTAGGTTGTCAGTTGGAAACATAAACATGAAAAGGAGGGCAAACTTCAAGTTGGCTCATTCAAAATATCCAAAGGATGGAAGGGATTTAATTGTAGCTATTGGATTAAGGAGAGAACCAGAGTAGAGGGGAATGGATGTGAGCATTGCCTCCTCATGTCAGAGATGACTGTGGTGAATCCAAATACCACAGAGTAGGAGGAAGAGCAGGCACCTAAGGCTGGTGCAATCAGAACATCAGAGCACAGCTTCCTTTCACCTTCCAGATAAACATTAGTGGGAGAGCTGCAAGAGACACATACTCTCTGAGAGGCAACAAAGGAATATGTAAAACTGTGGGTGGGTCTGACACTGAGAAAAACCCTCTGACCAGCAGCCCTTACATTGGACCCAATGTGCACTGTGGGTAACCATGGCAACAGAAAAAAACTCAAACCATGCCCAAGTCAAGATTTGATTAATGCAAACCCCCACACCCAGAAGAAAGAATGTCCATTTCCAATCATAAAACTATTTATCCTAGTCTTTATAGTCCTATATGATAAGTATATCTTGGAGTAAAATGTATGTCAAGTGGCTAGAAAAATAAAACCCTAAGGACAAGACAATCAGTACAAATATACCCAGATATGACACAGATGTGGAAAATATTTGACAGAGAATTTTAAACAAGTTTAATTGTTGAATTGGTTATATTAAAATCACTAATGGAAAAAGTATATGACATGGAAGAACAGATAGGTAATTTTAACAGAAAAATATAAAATATAAGAAAAAAATCAAACAGAAATGTTAGAGGTAAAAAACACAATAAGGGAAACTAATAATGTCTTGGCATTCTTACAAGCAGATCACATGGTTGAGGAAAGTATCAGTAAAAATAAATAGCTCAATAGGAATTATCCAAACTGAAACATAAAGGGAAAAAAAGAGAGTGGAGAAAAAAAAAAATAGAGCATCCAACCTCCGTGGGACCGGAGACAAGACAAAAAGAACAAAGAATGTGACAAAAGAAATATTTGAAGAAATACTGACTTAAGGATTTTCCTAAAATAAAGGCAGCAAATACGTCAAAGATCTAACACTGAACAGGGTAAATACAAATGTACAAATGCACACATACACATACATTCACACACCCACGCATAACTACTCCTACATATATCATATTTAAACTATTGGAAAAAAAAGATGAAGATAAAATCCTTAATTTATCCAGAGGAAAATAACACATTATAGTCATAGGGAGAAAGATAAGCAGTAGAATAGACTGCTTGTAAGAAATCATACATACAAGAAGAAAAAGGAGTAAAATTTTTAAAATACTGAGAAAAAAACATGTGTCAAAGCAGAATTACATACCCAGCAAAAACAATTTTCCTCAAAAATACAGGAGAAATAAAGAATTTCTCAAACAAATAAAAATAGAGAATTCGTTTCCAGTAGACATACACTTCAACAAGTGTGAAATGAAATTCTTCAGGCAAAATGCAGACACCAGACAGGAACCCAGTCAACACAAGGAAATGGGGAGGGTTGGAGATATAATAAATGAAGGCAAAAGAAAATTATAGTTTTATTTTTAATTGTTCTTAACAAAAATTGCCTATGTAAAACAAAAATGGTAGCACTTATCCTGTGTTTATAGCATATATGAAGTAAAAATGTATGACAATAATACAAATGATGGCAGGGTGGACTGGGAATATAATTTTATTATATCTTTACATTAGTGTGTGAAGAAATATAATACTTGAAAGTAGATTCTGATTAAAGATATATATTATAAATCTTAGAGTATACAAAATGTGGTATAACTGTTAAGTTGAATGAACATAAATCTGAGTCATAATAAGTGCCCAATTAAATCCAGAGAATACTGACCAAGAAGAAGAACAAAAAACAGAGAGAACATATACAATACAACTATCAAGTAATAGATATAATTCAAATATATCAATAATCACTCAAATGTGAATCATCCAAACATGATAAATAGATGATAGATGATCAATAGATACATAGACAGATAGATGGATAGACAGATAGATAGATAGATATAGGTATCCCCCACACCCACACATTACATAGCTGTGTGTGTCTATACATGGACTGGCATATGTGCATACATTTCCTCTGCGTTCTGCTCACTGACAGAGAACTGAAAGCAATAATATCCCAGTGGCACATCTAGCACCCAGACCTTGATTTCCAAATACTACTCCACAATTAAAGGAACCCAGGTGTTGGTGTCTAAATACTATTCTATAATAAAAAGAAACCTTATGAAGTGTTTGATTCCAGGCCTGGGTGAGGGAAAATACAAGATAAACTTGGAACACCTTGTGGTGTCAGAACATCAAGGCAGCTGCACAGAAAAGGATAGTAGCAAATAGAAAAGGCAGAGTAGTCATCCAGAAAGAGCACCTATTAGCTAAAGCTGGAATAATTTCAACAACAAAATCAATAACAATAGTATTGGATTATAATTTATAAAATAAGACCATAATGATATAAATTTTGAATAAATAAATAAATATGAGAGAAGGAGCAGTTCATGCTTATAGAAGAATTCCAATTGTGACATTTAGAATGAATGATGTCAATAAGAAAGCACCATTAGAAAACAACCGTATTAATTTTTGCAGGCAAGACCACTTATAATTGTTAAAATTAGTGAATGAAAATTTGAAGAGAAGCAAGATTAGATATTGGTAGTCTCAAAGTATCTCCCCCAAGATGGTTAGGAATTACAGTGGGAAAACTAGTAGTTTTACAGTGGAGAAACTCAGCAGATTTTTTTTTAACAAACTGGACAGTGTTAAGACATATTACCATTGTGTGTCCTGGAAAAAATACACTAAGAATGGTGTAACGCTTCTGTGGCATTCATGTCAAAAATGCATGATCTCAATCCAATCACAAGAAGACATCAGACAACACATGCTGAGGGACAGCCTACAGAATAACTGGCCAATCCTCTTTAAAGTATGAAAAGCAAGGGAAGATGAAGGACTTTCACAGACTGGAGGAGACCAAGGTGACCTAACCTCTATAGACAATGTGAGACACTGGGTCAGATTCCAGAACAGAAGGACTTTGGTGGAAAGACTGCTGAGATCTGCAAAAGGCCTGTAGTTTATTTAGTGTTATTGTACCAATATTAATTTTTTGTTAAAAAAATTTACTACAGTTATGTAGGATGTTGACATTGGGGGAGGCTGGGTAGAGGGTGTAGGCAGCCCTCTGTCAAATCTTTGTAATCACTCTATACATCTAAAATTATTTCAATAAGAAAAGTTTAAATAAATCACTAAAAAAAGGTAATGAGGAACTTTCCTGGTGGTCCAGCTGTTAAGTCTCAGTGCTTTCACTGTTGTGGCCCCAGTTTCAATCCCTGGTCAGGGAACTAAGATCCCACAAGCCATGAGGCACAGCCAAATAAATAAACAAAAAATAAATAAATCATTCTCACTTACTAAAAAAAACCTCGTCTAAAAAAAAAGTAATGAAAACTTATGTGAGACTGAAAAGTATAAGGAAATAGCATTTAGTAAAACTGTTTAACCTGAGAATTTTGCAAAGCTTCTCAGAGACTCTGACCTACAGGGAACTGAGAACAGACAAGTTAAACTATCTGTACCACAAGCATCCACACCAATATTAAACTTCAGCTTCTATTGAAGACCTTGGAGAGTCAAGGGCAATCCAAGACCAAGTGGAATCTCCTGATAGGCCTGACCCTGCCTGCAACAGCACGTTCACCTTCACAACCCCACCCTGTTCTTTAAGCTCCCCAGACTCATTATTATTCTCATTATTTTCTGCTGGCCATTCCACCTTCTTGGCTGGGTTTTATTGGTACATTGTGCACACTTTTTCCATCTGACAGTTTATGCTTCACTTCCCACCCCAAACACATGAGCATTGCCTTCAATTTGGCCTCTCACTCCACTACTTTTTCTCTACTACAGGTCACCACAAAATGTGGGGCCCTTGAACTGAGAACGGAGCATGAGTTCTTCCCACCACAACTCAGAGCTGTTACCATACACTATAGAGACTCAGAAAGATTAGAGGAATTGATAAGTAATAAGTAAGATTTAAGCAGAAGACATTTCAATCTAAGAGAAGAACAAGAGCAAAAGTAAAAACAAAAAAAGGCCCTAAATAGGCAAAATAATCTTGATTATAAAAAAACAAAGCTGGAGGTATCACATTCCCTGACTTTATACTACACAGCTATAGTCATCAAAACAGCATTGTACTGGCACAAAAGCAGATACATAGATCAATGGAACAGAATACAGAGCCCAGAAATAAACCCAGGCACTGATGGTCAATTAATCTATGACAAAGGGAGCAAGAATATACAAAGGAGAAAAGACAGTCTCTTCAAAAAGTTGTGCTGGGAAAACTGGCCAGCTACATATAAAAGAATGAGATTAGAACATTCCCTCACACCATATACAAAAATAAACTGAAAATGGATTAAAGATCCAAATGTAAGGCCTGAAACCATAAAAATCTTAGAAGAGAACATAGGCAGAGGGACTTCCCTGGTGGTGCAGTGGTTAAGAATCTGCCTGCCAATGCAGGGGACATGGGTTTGAGCCTTTGTCCGGGAAGATCCCACATGCTGAGGAGCAACTAAGCCCATGCACCACAACTACTGAGCCCACGTGCCACAACTACTGAAGTCCACACACCTGAATCCCATGCTCCACAACAAGAGAAGCCACCGCAATGAGAAGACTGCACACTGCAGTGAAGAGTAGCCCCTGCTCGTTGCAACTACAGAAAGCCCAGGCGCAGCAACGAGGACCCAACACAGCCAAAATAAATAAATAAAGTTATATATATATAAAAAAGAACATAGGCAGAACACTCTTTGACATAAATCATAGCAATATTTTTTTGGATCTGTTTTCTAAGGCAAAAGAAACAAAAGCAAAAATAAATGAATGGGACCTAATTAAAATGAAAAGCTTTTGCACAGAAAAGGAAACCATTAACAAAGTAAAGACAATGGGAGAAATTCTTGAATTTCTGAGCTATGTCAGACTTGGGATGCCACTAGCCATTTTCAAAACAATGTCTGCAGAATGGTAGAAAATATTTGTAAATGATATGACTGATAAGGGTTTAACACCCAAAATATATAAACAGCTCATATAACTCAACACCAAAAAAACAAACAACTCAATTAAAAAATGTGCAGAAGACCAGAGTAGACATTTTTCCAACAGATGGCTAACAGGCACATGAAAAAATGTTCGACATTGCTAATCATCAAAGAAATGCAAATCAAAACTGCAATGATATATCACCTCACACCTGTCAAAATGGCTATTATCAAAATGTTTACAAATAACAAATGTTGGCAAGGATGTGGAGAAAAGGAAACCCTAGTATGCTGTGTGATTGTTAATTAGTGCAGCCACTGTGGAAAACAGTATGGAGATTCCTCAGAAAAACTAAAAATAGAGCTACTGTATGATCCAGCAATTCCACTCTTGGGTATATATCTAAAGAAAATGAAAACACTAATGTGAAAAGATATATGCACCCCAATGTTCATTGCAGCACTATGTACCATAGCCAAGACATGGAAGCAACCTAAGTGTCCATCAACAGATTAATGTATAAAGATGTGGCATAGAGATATAGATATATAAAATGGAATATTATTCAGCCATAAAGAAGAAAGAAATGTTGCCATTTTTAACAATGTGGATGGACCTAGAAGGTATTATGCTTAGTGAAGTAAGTCAGAGCAATTCAAATACTCTGTGTTATTAATTATATGGAATCTAAAAAATAAAACAAATAGATGTGTATAACAAAACAGAAACAGACTCACAGATAAAGAGAACAAATAGTGGTTACCAGCAGGGAGAGGGAGGGGGAAGGAGCAAGATAAGAGTATGGAATTAATAGATATAAACTACTATGTATAAAATAAATAAGCAACAAGGATATATTATAGAGCAAAGGGAAATATAGCCATTATTTTGTAATAACTTTAAATGGAGTATAATCTGTAAAAATACTGAATTACTATGTTGTACACCTGAAACTAGAATAATATTGTAAAGCAACTACACTTCAATTTTTTAAAATGTAAATAAAAGAGATCTTGAGCAGTATAACCATTATTATGAAATTTGAAGTTAAAGCAATTTTTCCTAAGGAGTTACATATCAACCAGGAAAAAGGGGTAACAATAAAAATAAACTAAAATATCTTTGTGACTAAATTTAAAATAAATTGCTGTTGCAGTCATGGAAAACTTTATAATCATTGAGCAATTTCATTCTTCATTCATTAGCACACTAGACATATTTAAAGTATAAACAGGGAAATGCACTGTAAAATTGCTGATTTAAAGGTTAGGCTAACAAATCTTTCAGTTTACTAGGTTTGAATGTCAAATTTTATGTTTATTAATCTAGTAGTGACTAAAAATAGACTTGCTTTCAAGTAAATTGTTTTTCTAGGAACAGAAAAATCAATTCTTAACAATAGCAGTGAATCTTTACTTCCTTATTTATAAATACACTGACAGGAAACTGTTTTTCATCACCAAAGAATTACTAAATTAACAAAAAGTGATTCTAGAAAATTTCAGATGAAAACAAAATAAACACACTTGACAGGTAAAGCAAAAAAAAAAAAAATCTATTCATTAACACTAATTTCATTTAAAGAAAATGAAATTCTTCTTATGAGAAAATCAATGCTCACAGTCTTTAATCGAGACAAAAATTGATTATTTTTTTCCTTTGAGATTCATTAGATAGGAAGTTTTCTAGATTGAAACCCCTTTTATAGATTAACTCTTTAAACTCCCCAGCAATTAATAAATATTTGTTGATACACCTTGGAAATTACTTTCTACAAGGTATTGAACTTAAGCATTTCATTAAAATGAGTATAGGAATAGCTGACTGTGGGCCATATCTGAGTCAATATTACTACCGATGGCTTTAAATTTATTAAAAGAGAACAATGAGGCTCTTATGCATGCAGAATCAGACTCTCACGTGTGACTCCCTGTTAGCATCTTCTTCTGTTTGATCCTGTCCTTACAAGCCTGCAATCATCAAGTCTCAAAAATTGAAATAGGCTGAAAAGATTATTTCCAAAAGCAGATAACACAGGATTGTGCCCTGCAGTGTTGTATGATACAATTCAGAGAGAGTTGTATTGCCACTTAGATTGTGGACATATGGAATGGGATCAAAACAGGCCAGCAGGCATTGTGGGATGGCTGCCAAGAAGGTCTTACAGAAAAGTGTTTCATTGTCACCTTCATTTCATGGAGATAAAAGCTTAACAAGGAACAAGTGATTCATTTTGGTGATGATTACAGAAAGTAAGATGAGCTTCTGTAGCGAAGCTATGAAAAGAGTAGGCTGGAAGTTTTAAGTGACACATTGCTAATTTGGAGACTTTCATCCTTCCTAAATTTCATTAGTGATGACACCACTGTGAGAAATGTGTTTGTGCAAGAAGTTGTAGGTGGCTGAATACAGAACACTAGACACTCAGTTACCCTTGGCGCTAACATGGGCGGATCCACTCACGGCCTTCAACAGAGATGCACCGGCCCTGGTTATTTATAATAACACTTGGATATTTGCACACTGCCTTGAAAACAGTGAAGGGCCATGCTTCCAGGAGCAAGGAAATATTTTCAGCAGCAATTTTCTTTAAAACAATTGTTTCCTTATAAATGTCAGCACCTACACCCAGTCTCTATTTGGATTTCTTGTGAACAGGCTATTTAGACCTTTGAAAACTTTTAAATACATATCTAAGTATTAATTTTTTTCTTATTTGAGGAGATGGTATGGATATTAAATCTGTTGACCTAAAACAGACTGCCATTTATTTCTCCAGCAAAAATGGGTTTATTTGGGATCAACAAAGAATTGCAGTTTGGAGTCTGCAACCATGGTGAGCTACCTGCAAGTACTCAGCACAAAAAGGAGAGGAAAACTCTTTTAAAGAGGGGAAGAGGGAGTGGGGGGCTGTGACTCTTCATTGGCTGAGCTATAACTGTCTCCCATCAGCTGAGCTTTTCCCAGGCAAGGGAAGCAGTCTTTCTTCTTCCTGTTGGGCTCTGCTGTCCTCTTAGGGCATGAGAGTTCCCCCTTCTGGTTGTCTGACTCTATTTTAATTGCAGTTTCTGTTTATTATTAATTTTAAAAATTGTTATTATGAAAGACAATTTAATACGTTAAATACATAGAGAGCATACAAAAATAGAAAAAATTTAGCTTGACATTTCTAGGTAAAATGGCAAAGTGAAGATGGATCACAGAGCTTCCCTTCCCCAATGCCAAAAACAAAAAGCAATAAAGAAATATTAATAATAATTTTAATAATGACTAAACAATTTATAAACAACACATTAGGAATGGAGAATAATCTCATACATAAACTCTGATATGGGTTAACCTGACTTCTAATCCTACCTCTGTCTCTCAGAAGCAACAGAAGAGTAGGGAATAATCCCACCTTATCACTCAAGCACTATTTGGAAAGAAACAAATTGAAAGTTGAGCAATAATAATTATATTATTGGTGATTTCAAGGATCTCCTTGAAAACATAATGGTTCGGAGTCCTTGATTTAACCTCTGGAATGTAAATTCATCTCCCCAGGGCCCCAATTTTATGATACAGAGGTATTTCCAAAGTTATGGATCTCATCATTCCTAGAAATATAATAACATACCTCCAGAATTAATTTAGGAGTCTACCTCCTGAAATAATCATTTGACTGTCAAGGAGATAAGTTTTACGGCTCTTTCATTTGGTTTATTATATAAAGAGTGTAAAACTTTGCCCTGATTTTTTTAGTCTCTTGCAGGCTCCTTACCCACACATACATGATGAGTTTATTCAATAATAAGTCAATTTTCTTTCCGTCCATATTGATTGTGGAGAGGTTGTTGACAAGATTTTTATTCTTCCAACTGATGAAACAGCTAACTCTCACTAAGTTCTTACTATATTGACACAATCAATTTCCCCATGAACAGCAAGCAACTACTATTACTATTCCAATTTTACAGATGAAGAAACTGAGTTAGGGAAAGATATAAACAATTGGCCCAAATCAAATCATACTGTTAAGGAATGAAGGATTAGGGATTAAAAACAAATATACTGACCTCTACTACCATAGCATCTCAGAAGATGTTACCATAGCATCTTAAAAAACAAAACAAAACAAAAACCCACAAGCCAAAAATCTGACCATACTTCAGAGCTACCTCTCAATTGGGAGGCAACATGAAATTTGAGGGGAATCCCCCAGAATTATATTACCTAAATAAGAAAGCAGAATGACTTTTTAAATATCCTAAAACAGCAGATTCTCCAACAAAGAACCTAAAAGACTCTGCTGAGATTTCTGTTGCCACTATTTTTGCAGTCAGTTTACCAAAAAATAGTGAGAATGCAATACCCCATCCTCAAGCCTAGTGTTGGATAGGAAGACAATAAGACTAGAAAGAAGAGTGTCACTGAGACTTCGTCATGATTGAATCAGACAAACAGGTGGGTGGATGAATCTTTCTCATGAAGCCTGAGAAAGATGTAAGAAATAGTGTGGAAGCTATGCAAGGAAGTCATGCACACTGAAACAGTGTGAGGAAGCAGTGCAATGTGCAGAAGGCTGATGGGGAAGCCTGTCTAGACGCATCCCACATGTCCTCCCTTCCTCTTTATCAGTATTATTACTCTTCGTGGTGCTATGGGCTGAAGATTTGTGTCCCCTCCCAAAGTCATCTGTAGAAACCCTAACCCCCAGGGTGATGGTATCAAGAGGTGGAGCCCTTGGGGTGATTAAGTCATGAGGGTGGAGCCCTTATGAATTGGACACAGGGAGAAGATGCCAGATGCCATCTGCAGCCAGGAAGAGGGCCTTACCAGAACCTCACCATGCTGGCACCTGGATCTTGGACTTTCAGCCTCCAAAACAGTGAGAAATAAATTTCTGTTGTTTACAAGCTACCCAGTCTCTGGAAATTTTTAATAGCAGCCTGAACAGACAAAGACATGTGGTAAGAACATTTAACACAAATCTGACCTGTTTAAAAAATTTAACTATATGGTACAGTGTCACTAGCTCTAGGCAGTATTCAGTGGTGATGATTTCACAAGGGTATACTTTTTTGTTTAATTGTTTTTTTTTTATTTTAAATTTTTATTGGAGTATAGTTGATTTACAATGTTGTGTTAGTTTCAGGTGTACAGCAAAGTCAATCAACTATACATATACATATACATATATCCACTCTTTTTTAGATTCTTTTCCCATATAGGTCATTATAGAGTATTGAGAAGAGTTCCCTGTGCTATACAGTAGGTCTTTATTAGTTATCTATTTTATATATATTAGTGTGTATATGTCAATCTCAATCTCCCAATTTGTCCCTCCCCCACTGTTTTCCTATTCCCAAACTCACCAAGTTGTACACATTCAATGGGTGCAGCTTTTTACATGTCAAAGACATGTCTTTTTTTGCATGATAGAACTCAAAGAAAATTGAAGCCACTGAGCTAATCAGTGCACACATACAAAATTAGTAAAGAGAAAATAAAATAGTAATAAAAATTTTAAAATAAATAGTAAAAATAAATTAATTTTCTAAGCTTTTGAATTTCAGAATTATGGGTAAAGGCAACAAATACATATGTCAACCTGATAATTAAAAGCCTGTAAACTGTTGTTTAAAACATTATTGATGGCAAAATATAACCAATCAAAGATGAATTAAAATACAGAATTCATGAAAGAAAAGAGCAGCCATGGTAAAAGGACTAAAGGAGAACATAGAATATACTTGACTATAGAACAAATCTTACTTGGAAGCACAGAATATTCTAATTGAAATGTGATAAAATATCGTCATATTTGATCTAGCTGCACTGTGTATATTGAAGGAAGAGTACACCTTGACAGGTTTGGGTTTTATCCCAGAAAAGCAAAAATTATTGAACAACAAGAAACTGTGAACATAATTAACAAGACTTACCAATAAAAGGAGAAAAACATTTCAAAAAGACTAATACAATTAAACATACATTTTAAAAAATAAAAACGTTCACTAAGGGTTAAGGAAAATCCTCTAAATTAATAAATGGTACATAACAGAAACATCAGCAGACATCAGAATTAATGGTAAAACTGTAGAATCCTTACCATTGCATTCAGAAAGACTTTTTTTTTATCATTTGATTTTTTATAATGAAGGTATATTAGTTGTGTAATTTAAAATAAATGTTTAGAAATACGACTTTAAAATCATTTCAGAGTAGAAATACCAAAAATATACTGACATTAACATTGGTTGGTTTTATTTATGCATAGTTATGCACAGGTGGACGGCTGATTATTCTCTTGTTTACTAAAAATTTTCTAACTGTAAGAAAACACTTTTCACTTTTTAAGACAAACAATATCAAATAATTTAATTTTAAAATAGGCATATTAAATTTTATATTTTAGAAAAGCAGAAAATTGGTAATAAATGAATTCATATTTATCAATTAATAATAGATATTTTTATGCACCCTTCTGTGCTAATCTGTAGAGGAGAGAAGAAACTGGGGAATATAAAATACAGATTAGAAAGACATAGAGAGATTACACAGCATGCACGAAGACATAGAGCCAATAAATACCAACTACACTGTGGGTTCCACAGCTCATGCATTTGCAAAGGTAAGAATTTTGTGCTTGTTATCAACTATTTGTGACCTTAAAGAAGTCATTTAACCATTCCGTGTGAAATTTCTTAAATTATAGCATGAAAAAAAAAGTTTGGATTTATGGTAGCTAATTCCTCTAGGTACTTATTTTAAAAGTTAATTGCACAAGAAAAGATACTCATACTGGTAGTTTTGTTCTTTTTTTTTTTTTTTTTTTTTAATTTTTTTTTATTTATTTATGGCTGTGTTGGGTCTTCGTTTCTGTGCGAGGGCTTTCTCTAGTTGCGGCGAGCGGGGGCCACTCTTCATCGCGGTGCGCGGGCCTCTCACTGTCGCGGCCTCTCTTGTTGCGGAGCACAGGCTCCAGACGTGCAGGCTCAGTAATTGTGGCTCACGGGCCCAGTTGCTCCGCGGCATGTGGGATCTTCCCAGACCAGGGCTCGAACCCGTGTCCCCTGCATTGGCAGGCAGATTCTCAACCACTGCGCCACCAGGGAAGCCCCTTGTAGTTTTGTTCTTAATACAGAGGAATAGATGGATTTTTTTCCATCTAACTAAAATGGCAGTTAATTTTTTAGTCCTAGAAACAAGTCTGAAATGGAAACACACACACACCCACCCACCCACACACACACACACACACACACACACACACACACACACACACACACACAGGCATGCACAGAGTAAATTACAGTCATTTTAATGTTAGTGTGCTTTTTTTCCAAGGGGTATGTATTAACAAATAGATTAGACATATATATTTTTTGAACATAAAGACAATGATCCTCACTTATTTTCTAAATACTGTACTAAGAATGTCCTTCAACCAATGTGAATTTCTTACACTTTTGTGTAGTTTATGCTACCTTTTTCCTCATCCAACTAGTTTCATCTTGACTGGTTATTTTTAATATTGAAAACCATCATAACTAATGTATAACTTCCTTCTTTTTAGTCTGAAGTAATTTTAGTTCTTATAAAGTATTTATCCTGAAGTTTGAAAGTTTCCATTTTCTGGGCTAGAGAATATAACTTTTTAATAGGAACACAGAAACCTAATGAGTCTTAGTCTCCTGGGCTCCATGCCTACTCTGAAAACACAAGGTTATAACCATGTCCCGGCAAGCCTTTCATTGTACAAATGGGGAGTTCTTTCTTTTCCATAGATGAGCACTAAGACACTAGGTGAATGTTCTAGGCCCTATGAACCCTACGGGGGAGGGAAAGCAGGAGGAGGCGTCTCCTAACCCACAAACACTAGGCTCTACAAGGGTCCTCTGCTCCAGTTCACAACAGGAGAGGGAGGTTACAAGCCAGCCCCAGTCACCATGTCCAGGCAACTTCACGGTCACTGCTGATCTCGCAGACATAGAAAGACTGTATGAGGAAATTAGAATGAGGCCCTTGAAGAGGGATGCTGGCTCCCTTCATTTCTCTGTTCATGAATGCATTGGTGTCAATAGTCTAATGTTCTTTTGGTATGGTTGCCACAGAATATATTCAACGTTTTTTCACCTGACCTAGGGGATAAGTTATAAAAGCTGATGGATTGGAAACCTCACTAATTTCTTTCCTTATTACCATTTTCTCCTTAAGAACTGGCAATAGTTAAAATTCATAACCCACGATTGATTGTTTCTTTCATACATAATGCTGTTCTCGATGGTTCAGAGCAGTTAAAAAGTAACTCCAACCCTTTCGTCATTGTTTCTTCCCATCACTGTTCTGATTTCTCAGCCAGACAAGGCAACTAAAAGCCAGAATGGTTTACAAGCACAGATTTGCTCTAAATTTTCTTTCTACCTCCGTATGCAGAGAGAAATGATGTATAATTGTCTAGGTAAGAGTGAAAGAATCAAGCTCCTTTCCAACTACTCTGTTCCTGTGGTCAGAGGACACATGCATCACCCCCCTTCCATTTATGGTGGCTGCTTTGGAGATGGCGCCCCTTAGATGTCAAATCTGGAATCAACACTTTACTCTTAAGTGCATGCTGCCTTGGAATCTTCATCTGTTTTCTCTCCCACAGTAGTATTTCCTCATCTCACGGAACACTTTTTGGTGCCTACCTACACTATCAAGCATGAAAAGCAACTTAGTCTTAACTGGCTGATAAAAAGAAGGCCAGTCTAGTATATAATTCATTCAAAAGTCTTCAAATATTCAGGATCTCCTTATTGTCTAGAAAATTCCATGCTTCTGTTGCACGACACAGAAACCTCTCTATTTATGTTAAGTTGATTTAATAAAAGGAAAAAAATGGTTGCATAGGTCAGAGGAAGGGCCTTGAGAAATGACCTCCATATCAACACTGGCACACTGGCTTCCCAGGGGAGTCTGCTTAGTCGGATGGTGGAGAATTGGGCACACATGGAACACACTACTGTACTGTCTTCTGCTTGGCATCCATGAAGCCAGAGACTGGAGGGTTGGACATTATCACAGAAAAATCCATAGTTCCAAATTTTACACAAGTGCATCAAATTGATAGAACCTAATTTTCAATCAGAATCCCAGCTATGTGATAGGACAGGAAACATAACTTTAACTTTGCAGCCTCTGTAGTTCAGGAAGGCAGAGTAGAAAGAGATTATTGCAGATGCACTGAGACATATTCATCTCCTGTAACTGCATCATCCAAACTCCTCCAAGTCTGGTCCTCAAGACCTTCTGAGACCTTCCCTGAACCTTTATTTCCAAATTTATCTCCTACCCACTATACCTTTATATGACATTTTTAAAGATCAACAGTCTCCAGTTTATGAATAGAAAGAAATTTCCAGGATTTATGAATACTTTGTTCATTCCAAAGAAAGCTTTTGATTTGAAGGGGTTACCCAGGTCTTCTTCTCTTTACAATATATACAATGGAAGACTCTGATTTCCTTTTCTTGTAATTTTGTTTCCACTCAATTACCAATTTTAAGCTGACACTTGAAAATACCTAGTAGAATATTTTCTTCTTCAGTTTAATTAATGTGGCCTATTGCCTTACAGGGAAAATACAAAATTAAGATTATTATAAGGATCGTAGCTTAACATCAGGGCTATGTTACAAGAAACAATATCAGCAAATATAACTATACAATTGAGAACCACCTATGGCACTATAATTCTTATTATATTATTTTTCTGAATTACAATCTTACAACAAGAATCGCACCCTATTCTACTCTTTTTAGCCTTGTTTTAAACATTTGCTCCACACTTTACAACAGAACATTGTATATCTCACTTGCACATCCAAAAATATATGTGCGGTAAGGAAAGTTCCACTTTAATTTTTTAATTTTTTAAATTTCACATATAAATCCAAACCTGTGTTAAATATTTAATACTTTCTCCACCCACTGTGAACAGTTTCTTGTGAAATAATTTACAATGATGCTTTGTCGTAAACAGTTTCAGCAGCAGATGAAATGTGTCTCATAAATGTAATGAGGGGGAACCCATTTTCTCCTGGCACAGACGGGGACCATCAACTCTTGGGGCCAGGTAAGTCCTTAAGGTTAAAGATGAAGTTTATACAGATTCACTGCTCTGGTGTCACTATGCTTTTTTCGTGGCACGATACAGTCAACAAACTCCTGAGGATTGTGTAAAGTAAACAAACTGAAATGATGCATCACACCATCTACTGAGGAGGAAGATGTGAGGTCCTGCTTGTGAATCATAAAATATTTAGAGTCTGGGTATCCAGGGGTTAAAGGAAGGGTGGCTGAGGTCATTAGGTCTTCATTCTGCTGTGATAGCCGCTGGAGCTACTGGAGATCCTCTATCAGGAAAACTGGTTTCCTGAATGTCCTGCAAATTTCCTATCTCTGTGCCTTTGATTACCATTTTTCCTTTTCTTCTGTCCAAAACCTACTCTTTCCTTAGTGCCAAGTCTCTTCGTCATTGCTATGTGATAGTCTTATCTCCAGTAGAAGATTATTGACCTTTGAAATCAAAGTCTCTTTTTGATCATCTCGGTCTCCCTCACTTAAAATGTTAACACAGTGTCATGAACACAGGAGCTCAGTAAACATCTAAAAAATATAATAAAAACAGTTTTATAATTGTATACCACTAATTTCCTTCCCACATACTTTATGTGGTATGAACTTTACTATTAAGAAACAAATGTAACTCCTAGGGAATTAATTTTCAAAGTTTCTTCAAAGTTCAGAACATTTTACTGAAGCCAAAAATGTACATAGATGAGTACTAGGTTTAAAGTGTTTTCTGACTTGAGGTGGGATTCACAACATCCCAGTGTGTACCCGTGGAGCTCCCCTAGACCCACTCAAAACACAGTTTTGAAAATTGCTTCTTTAGGTGCACTCGTTTCCAGTGTGTGTGTGTGTGTGTGTGTGTGGTGTGTGTGTGTGTACTCTTGTAAGCACAGCAACACCCAGGAGCATTGTGGAGTTATTACCTAATTGGATTCACAAGATGATATACAAAAAGTTTAGAACTAGATATTTTAATTCCATAGATTCTCATCTACACTGTCTCAAAAGTTAGGTAGAAGGTGGATAGGTAGAAAATAGACCAGACAGAAAGGAAGGGAAAAAAGAAAGGATGAAGAGAAAGAAGAAAAAGAAATGCATGTGGGGATTTATTGGATGATAGGATGTGACTTTCTATATGTGAAAAAGGAAAAGAAAAAGAAGGCAAATATATGTGCCAGGTCATCATTACCTCATCAAGGAAGCTTCCAGAGTCTCCCTAATCCGTCCCCTGGGCTGGGTTAATCACTTCCCTATGTTTCTCTGGTACTGTTCTCAATATTCCTATTAATTAGAACCATTAATTAAGTCTCAATATTCCTATTAATTAGAACCATTAATTTAGAAACTAAATATGTTCTCTGTTATGTATATACAGAGAGAACATACCTCTCGCAGTGTAGACCATTATTTCGAGTCCCCGTCGTACTCAAAAGGTGGCTACTGCTCCAAGTGTGACACCTTCCTTCTCTCATCTAAAACATCTGTCTACTGGACTCTGCTTAAGAATTGTATGTAAGAAAACACTACTACAGGTAGATGTTATTAGGATTTAGTAAATAAGATAAAATACAATGGTTATTACCTAGACCACTAGATTTCACAGGTTCTTTTAATTAAGAAAAATACTGTTAATTTTATATTCCAGTCATGTAGTCAAATTTTATTTTTTATATTTCTTATTCCATGCACAGAGTACAATATGTTTCTATATAGCCACAGGATTCTTCACAAACTGCCTTAACTCATGCTATATTGGGGACATCCTTATTGTATTTCTTTTTTAAAACAAAATATGTGTTCCATCGAATTGAAATTGCTTCCTTCTGAAACTTTACATTGGTTGAGGTTTGCAGCAAGAAGACATGAAGATAATCCTGTTTGCAGGATTTCACAGACATACAATAATTGCTATTTACTATTATTTTATTTGGATGCAAAAGTAGAAAACTAATAACTGTGGCCCTATAGTCTTGTCAACTGTGTTTGGGTTATCAGGTGGTTACAGTAGAGGATTTACAACTTCAAAGTGCCTTCTTTTTCATTTCCTGACCAACTACTGTTTCATCATTTGATCTTAGTCAATGGCTTCCTCATACCTCAGTTCAACTGGGGAATTATGTAAAAATTAGAATTTTGCTGAGAGCTAGGTGTTGCATCTCATCTGAATATATTACATAGAAATTATACATAGTTTTCTTTTGCCATTCAAAAACTTGACAATGAATAAAAAATACTTCTGCTTCACTATTCATTGTCCTATTATTAAAATATTTCTCACAACTAAATTAAAAAAAAACCTTGAATAATAACTATATTTAAATTTAAATGAGTGATTTACTTACTTAGAATATTTATCTTTATAAACAAGTGTGCATTCATATACTATTTATATAAAATATACTTTATATTTATCTTATTATATATACTTCCTAGTTGGAAAAAAATTGCATACATGTACACACAGGGAGGGCATGACTGAGCTGTGACTTTCTCCACTGCTGTGATCTTTCATTCCCCTCTGTACTCACCAAACATCGTTCAGCACCTGTTACTTAGTGGCTACTTAATATATGTTTGTCAAATGAATGAATGAGCAAAGTGTCCTGACAACTGCAATTATGTAAATAATGTCATACTTGAATATGAAAAGGAAAGACACCTTAGTTCATGTAACAAAAAGTCCTCAGCACATCTTCATTCTGAAGTGCCATGGAGTGATACTGAAACCAAGCAGGACCCTGGGTGTCCTCCCAGGGTCCCCTCTGTGACCTTCCTTTCTTGTTTGTAGAAAAAGATTTTAGTCTCCTAGGCCCTCTGCGAGTTGCAAAGAGCAGACTTTAGAAGTTACTAATTTGGGAAGTAAGGGAACCAGAAACAAAGGAAACAAAATGGCCTTGAAGATAACAGTGGGGCCAACCGGGAATTGAAATTCTTAACCCATCACATAGGCTCTGAGTAAATAATAAAATGTCTCAAAATTGCTTTTGTTCTCACCTAGAAAGAAGTTAAGGGATCACAGGACCATGATTTACTAGTTTGCTTTACAGGAACACATAGATCAATCACAATCATCAGTGACACATCAAGTTACAAGATGGTGACATGAAATCTGCAAGGGAGGTCTTATTTGGAAGTTGAAATCACAAAGACCTCCCTCCTTGAAAAGGGACCCCTCTTGCACTGTTGGTGGGAATGTAAGTTGGTGCAACCACTTTGGAAAACAGTATGGAAGTTCCTCAGAAAACTAAAAATAGAGCTACCATATGATCCAGCAATCTCACTCCTGGGCATATATGCAGACAAAACTGTAATTCAAAGGACACATTCACCTCTATGTTCAAGCAGCACTATTTACAATAGCCAAGACATGGAAGCAACCTAAATGTCCATTGATAGATAAAAGATAAAGAAGATGTGCTACATATATACAATGGAACACTACTCAGCCTTAAATAGAATGAAATAATGCCATTTGCAGCACCATGGATGCAACTGGAGATGATCATACTAAGTGAAGTAAGTCAAAAAGAGAAAGACAAATATCATCTGATATCACTTATATGTAGAATCTAAAATATGGCAGAAATGAACTTATATATGAAACAGAAACAGACACACAGACATAGAGAACAGACTTGTGGTTGGCATGGGGGAGGAGAGGAGGGAGAGGGATGGACTGGGAGTTTGGGGTTAGTAGGTGAAAACTATTATATAAAGATGGATAAACAACAAGGTCCTACTGTACAACATGGTGAACTATATACAGTATCCTATGATAAACCATAATAAAAAGAATATGAAAAAGAATGTGTATATATATAAATAACTGAATCACTTTCCTGTACAGCAGAAATTAACACAACCTTGTAAGTTGACTATACTTCAATAAAATAAAAACAAACAAAGATCCCCTCCCTTTTGCTCTTTTTGCCGTTAAAACTCTTGTGCTCCAGCCAGCTGGCCAGCCAGCAAGGTGGATTTGAGACAAACCGAGTCTCTCATCTTTGGGGTTGGTGTCCTCTTGATCACTAAACCTTTCTCTGCTCCAAACTTGAGGGGCACACGAATTTGGATTTGATAAGAACATCTGGAGGAGAAGGCAGTGGAGGGAGAGAGGGTGGCAAGAAAGGTACTATTTCAACACAGTAACAACTGACCCCACATAAACTTCTGTTACTCTCTCAGAACCCCTCTGTTCCCCCTTTGAAATATGCTGTTCTTTATTCACTTAAACAATTAACAAAGACTTTTGTGTAAAATTATTCTCAGGACTTGAGTTTGTATTAATGTTTATGGGTAGATCTGGCTAATCAACATATCCTAATCACTCTCTGTGTGAGATACAGGTGCAAACTTAACACATTTAGGGAAAGAGCAAGCATGTTATACAGAATTTACATATCCCTGAAATCAACTAAGGAAATTTAAAGACAAATTAAATATGCACTGAATCAGTGACTGATCCATGTCAAAATATCTGAAAAAATTGATCTATTTATTAGGATTCAGTAAGGGAAAAGTTCATTCCCACCATTTATTTTACTAAACAACAGAATAAATAGTCCAACTCAATAACCCATGTCTGTGCATCTTCATTATTTGATGGCCTCTGACTCCACTGAGACTATAACTAAAGCTCTGGACTCTCAGAAAAATGCACTCTTTCATGTACACACACGTGCACACACAAATCATTTTCAGGGTATTCTTGAGCATATTGAAGTTGGACTCCAATGTAAGAATCCCTCCCCTGAGCAGGAGATACAGACTATGTCTTACTCGCTCCTCATTTTTCCATGTCAAGCAGCATCCGCTAGAGTAACACTACTAGACGCTTCACTCACTCCTTTATTTATCATGGACCCATGGGGAAAACCGATAGTTATCTGATTGTTTGGTGACATCCATTGAACCATGTTTCTTACTTGGATGGAAGGGTCACCCAATCAAACTCTGCAGAAACTGAGTAATTACTTTCTTTGCTGTTTTCTCTCCCCAAGCCTCTGTGAGGTAAAAATCCAGGATACATGTATTTGGTCTACAAACTCATTTTTAATCTCAGATGTACTATGCCAATTAATAACTTAGGAAGGGTAAGGGATGAGTGTGCTGGGGTAAACAAGATACAGTGGAAAGCCGGTTTGGGCATAGATCAAAGCCTTTTCCTTTAAGCAGCTGTAACAATAATAGGGCTCAATCACTTCCAAACTTAGGAATAGACAAACATATGTTATTTATCAACCTCCTATAACCTTAACACTGGGCCTGCATAGATACATCTACATGGCAGAATAAAAGGAAAAACTTGAAGTATATTATAACTAATTTTATGATATTTGATGGGAGAGTCTGTTCAAAATTTGTGAAACTCAAGTCAACACATTCTGTTGTACCCAAGAATTTAAAAAAAAAAAAAACTTATTCATTTTCTATCAGTATTACCAATAAATACTTTTAAAGTTACTTTAAAGCTTATATAGCAAAAATCTTTATTTACGGGTAAGTAAAATGAAAATATAAAAATAATTATATTACATGGATAGGGCTTCCCTGGTGGCACAGTGGTTGAGAATCTGCCTGTCAATGCAGGGGACACGGGTTCGAGCCCTGGTCTGGGAGGATTCCACATGCCGTGGAGCAACTAGGTCCATGAGCCACAACTACTGAGCCTGCGTGTCTGGAGCCTGTGCTCCGCAGCAAGATAGGCCGCGATAGTGAGAGACCCGTGCACCGCGATGAAGAGTGGCCCCCACTTGCCGCAACTAGAGAAAGCCCTCACACAGAAACGAAGACCCAAAACAGCCAAAAATAAATAAATAAATTAATTAATTAAAAAATAATAATAGTAATTATATTGCATGGATAGATAAATACAACTAGAATTCAGACCTAATGCATTTCAGTTGTTTCTTTCAACTGCCTTTAAAAACTCCTTTAGGGGGCTTCCCTGGTTGTGCAGTGGTTGAGAATCTGCGTGCCAATGCAGGGGACACGGGTTCGAGCCCTGGTCTCGAAGATCCCACATGCCACGGAACAACTAGGCCCGTGAGCCACAACTACTGAGCCTGCGCGTCTGGTGCCTGTGCTCCGCAACAGGAGAGGCCGTGATAGTGAGAGACCCACGCACTGCGATGAAGAGTGGTTCCCACTTGCCACAACTAGAGAAAGCCCTCGCACAGAAACGAAGACCCAACACAGCCATAAATAAATAAATAAATAAATAAATAAATAAAATAAAACAAAAACAACAACAACAAAAAACTCCTTTAGAAAGCAAGCATTTCCTCTAAGATCAGGAACAAGACAAGGGTGCTCACTCTCACCACTATTATTCAACAGAGTTTTGGAAGTTTTAGTCACAGCAATCAGAGAAGAAAAAGAAATAAAAGGAGTCCAAATTGGAAAAGAAGTAAAACTGTCACTGTTTGCAGATGACATGATAATATACATAGAAAATGCTAAATATCCTACTGGAAAACTACTGTTGCTAATCAATGAATTTGGTAAAGTTTCCCAATACAAAATTAATATACAGAAATCTCTTGCATTCCTATACACTAACAACAAAAGATCAGAAAGAGAGATTAAGGAAACAATCCTATTTACCATTGCAACAAAAAGAATAAAATACCTAGGAATAAACCTACCTAAGGAGGAAAAACCTGTATGCAGAAAACTATAAGACACTGATGAAAGAAATCAAAGATGATACAAACAGATGGAAAGATATACCATGTTCCTGGACTGGAAGAATCAACATTGTGAAAATGACTATACTACCCAAAGCAATCTACAGATTGAATGCAATCCCTATCAAACAACCAATTACATTTTTCACAGAACTAGAACAAAAAATTTTATGATATGTATGGAAACACAAAAGACGCCAAATCGCCAAAGCAATCTTGAGAAAGAAAAATGGAGCTGGAGGAATCGGACTCCCTGACTTCAGACTATATTACAAAGCTACAGTATGGTACTGGCACATAAACAGAGATATAGATCAATGGAACAGGATAGAAAGCCCAGAGATAAACCCATGCACATATGGTCACCTTATCTTTGACAAAGAAGGCAAGAATATACAATGGAGGAAATATATCCTCTTCCATATATCCAGTGGTGCTGGGAAAGCTGGACAGCTACGTGTAAAAGAATGAAATTAGAACACTCCCTAACACCATACACAAAAATAAACTCAAAATGGATGAAAGACCTAAATGTAAGGCAAGACACTATAAAACTCATAGAGGAAAACCTAGGAAGAACACTCTTTGACATAAATCACAGGAAGATCCTTATTGACCCACCTTCTGGAGTAATGGAAATAAAATCAAAAATAGCAAATGGGACTTAATGAAACTTAAAAGCTTTTGTACAGCAAAGGAAACCATAAACAAGACAAAAAGAAAACCCACAGAATGGGAGAAAATATTTGCAAACAAGGTAACTGACAAAGGATTAATCTCCAAAATATACAAGCAGCTCATGCAGCTCAATATCAATAAAACAAACAACTCAGTCCAAAAATAGGTGGAAGACCTAAATAGACATTTCTCCAAAGTAGACATACAGATTGCCAACAAACACATGAAAAGATGCTCAACATCACTAATCATGAGAGAAATGCAAATCAAAACCACAATGAAGTATCACCTCACAACAGTCAGAATGGCCATCATCAAAAAACTATAAACAATAAATGCTGGAGAGGGTGTGGAGAAAAGAGAACCCTCTTGCACTGTTGGTGGGAATGTAAATTGATACAGCCACTATGGAAAACAGTATGGAGGTTCCTTAAAAAACTAAAAATAGAACTACCATATGACCCAGCAATCCCACTACTGGGTATATACCCTGAGAAAACCATAATTCAAAAAGATACATGTACCACAATGTTCATTGCAGTGCTATTTACAACAGCCAGGACATGGAAACAACCTAAATGTCCATCGACAGAAGAATGGATAAAGAAGACATGGCACATATATACAATGGAATATTACTCAGCCATAAAAGGGAACAAAATTGAGTTATTTGTAATGAGGTGGATGGACCTAGAGACTGTCATACAGAGTGAAGTAAGTCAGAAAGAGAAAAACAAATACCGTATGCTAATGCACATATATGGAATCTAAAAAACCGGTACTTATAAACCTAGTGGCAGGGCAGAAATAAAGACGCAGACATAGAGAATGGACTTGAAGACACGGGTGGAGGAAGGGGAAGCTGGGGTGAAGTGAGAGAGTAGCATTGACATATATACAGTACCAAATGTAAAAATGGATGGCTAGTGGGAAGCTGCTGCATAGCACAGGGAGATCAGCTCAATGCTTTGTGACTACCTAGATGGGTAAGAAATGGAGGGTGGGAGGGAGGCTCAAGAGGGAGGGGATATGGGTATATATGTATACATATAGCTGGTTCACTTTGTTGTACAGCAGAAACTAACACAACATTGTAAAACAATTATACTCCAATAAAGATATAAAAAATAATAATAAATAAAGACTCCTTTAGTTCCATACAAACAAGTAACGTGGAATAGACACTCAAGTTGTATAAGCACTGCTCTCTTATTCAGCTTGGACCACTATAACAAAATACTGTGTGCCTTAAACAAAAGGCGTTTATTTCTCTCAGTTTTAGAGGCTGGAGAGTCCAAGATGGAGGGACTGGGTTCAAGGTGAGAATTCTCCTCCTGGTTTCTACTGTAGCCAGCTGCCCTCCTGTGGACCTTTGTTGCATGATGCATACTGAGAGAGGGAGAGCTTTGTAAGGGCACTCACTCCCTTATGGGGGTCCCACTCTGCTTACTCATCTAAACCTAATTAACTCCCCAGGACCTCACCTCCTAACAGCATCACATTGAGGGTTGAGATTTCAACATATGCATTTGGGCAGGGACAGAAATACTCAGTTCATAACGATTACCACTTCCGTTTTAGATTATGTATATATTTATATGTCCACACACACATGTATATCTACATATTTGTGAATATACATAAGTTCCTATATTCACACACACATATGCATGTTTCTGTAAATATGAGTGTATATATGTTCCTATATTCACAGACATATATATATATGTATATATGCATATGTATGTATATGTTCCTATATTCACATTCATATATGCACAAGTATATGTACACATGTGGATGTATATATGTACACACACAAAGACTCCTTTCAATTCTCTTTATTGTTGATGTGTTGTGACTAAGATTCTTATCGACACTAGAGAATAAACAATTAAATAAAATTGTGACACATAGAGGTTTGGCAGATAAAAGAATAATGTCCTAAACATCTACCTTTGAATTCTTCTCCTTGTTTTCTCTTTACACCTAGCCTTTAGGACTGACCATTTAAATAAATATTTCACTCTGCCTTCTGGGCATCACACTTAAATTGTTCAATAAAATGAGTTGTGTATGAACACTGCATTGGAATCATGTTCTAAAAGTGCTTTTGTTGCTTCTATTTTATTAGCCCTCATGCAGCAGTACAGTGAAAGAAGTTAGTTTACATTCCCCATGTGTTCTGAAATACTAGTTCTTTTTGAAGTTACTAAAACTTTCAAGCCACATAGTCATTTTTATTACAGTTGCTCTGTCAGTTTCAAGGTCTAAATTATTTGCAAAATTTTAATTGCCAGTGTTCACATTTCAATAGACACTCATGACTCTTTTCCAATTTGCAGATATACCTAATCATATATTTGTTGTCCATGTTTTAAATTCTAAATTATATTTTACCTGTCAGGAAGATCAATTCTCTAGGTACACTGACCGAGGTGCAGCATTATTTTTCTTAAGTGTCGCTAATGTATTTCCACTTGAAATTAATTATTTAGGACTAATTCACATAGATGAAAAATGAAATAGAAAGTGATGTGATCAGTTCAATGTTTTGACCAAAACAATAACCCATTCCTTCATTTGTCAATCAAACTGCAATGGTAATCAAAGTGTTCCTTAAGTTGGTCAGACTTTCCAGCCTCCAGCTACGAAATAATCCAGACTCATTTACACCTTACACTTAAATGGGACATATCATTCAGTTCCCTATAAGACAGCAGAGTATGGTTTCCTGCATGAAGGGAGCTGGCCAAATTAATCCCTTTGGCATTCAGATTGCCCTTTTTAGAAATAGTCAAAAATATTTAATTAGTCTATCTAGCTGAGAGGCATCTTCTTTGCTATATAGAATAGTCTTTTCTTCCCAAAAGTTCTAGTTAATTGTGCAATTTTCAATACCTCAAATTATTTAACACTAATAGGTTTAAATGAAAAAAAATGTATTTTTCAAACTTGAGTGATTTTTGTATGATTATTTTAAATATTCAGCAAATAAATAGCATACACAATGTCACTAGGTAAGATCATCTCTTCTACTCCACCCGCTCCTTTCTGAGTTCTGTGAATGTTGATGTGAACAGTCAAGAATTTGGGGCCAGCTGAGAGGCAGGATGGTAATGAGCTGGGTGGTATTCGGGTGGGGAATGCTCTCGAATGCTTCTGCTCTCTCCGTTCAAATTTCTAAATAATCTTCTAGTGTCAACAAATTTTTAAAATGAGAATGAGAACTATGAAATCATTTTAAAAGGACATAGATTGAATGAAAACATATTCTCACCTATTTAAACTATTCTTGCTGAATCACAAGGTAAATATTCTAAAATCTCTGTTCTTTTTTTCTAATATTCAACGTTGTGGTGTTTAGATGCATCACTTCTGAATTGCCCATCTCTTTCCATCACATACCGTGTCTCCTGATGGTGGGTTCATTATTATGAGCAATTGTACACTGTGTTACAGGGCTATGAACTTGATATTTATGACTAGCCATTTAGAAGTTGCTGAAGATTAAAAATATTTATCTTAAAGTTTAAAAGTATATTTTCATTGTCCCCTTAACACAATCAATATGGAAATCTCTGGACAGTGAAACTAAATGACAAACTTTTTTAACCTTCTTTATCCTAAAATTGATTTTCCACTCAGACCATATCATCCTGCAACTTTTGCAGGCTTCCTAAAAGTGATTTTACAAGTGAAAAAGCTTTCCTGTTGAAATGCAAGACTTAAACTAGAACTTGAATGGCATGAAAAAGAGTCACTTTCTATGAGAAAGATATCAATCTGGGTTACTTTATAATTAAACACTGATTATAAGGACCTGAGAAAATGATGTAGTTAAATTTGTAGTTATTTGTCTTCTCTCCTTTATCTTGCTGGTCTACCTTCTCCGCCTTATGTTTTCTTTTTTCCCCTCTTGATGGATATTTACTTTGTACCTTTCCCAATGTATCCCATCTTCCTTGTAGGTCCAAGATAGATTTTTTCATAGCTTAATTTTGCTTTAAGAAATCTTCCTGTATGCTTTAACTTAACAAGGCTCAGGATGATTGCACAGCTTACTGCCTAAATTAGCTTTAGAAGTTACATTGTAATACATGCTTCAAAAGAACTTCTTTGGAAATGAATGTGTTTGGTGGCTTTTGGTCACTAGAGACATTGCTTTTATTATTTAACAAACTCTCTTATCCAATATTTATATTTTCAGGTTAACACTATTATCCATTATCCAAACGTAGGCTGCATGTATGGAGGTGACTCCTATGTATGATTCCTTCTTTGAAAGAAGATGACCAGCAGATGGGCTATATAAATGTTCTGTCATAAATGGTTTGTGTTTGTAATTTTCTTTCAAATTAGAACTGGTTTCACTATTTTTTCTTGTTTTGCTTCATACATCTTCCCTGTTATATATCAAATATATTATGTTTAACTTTATTTTTTACAACTTTACTTTTTACTTTTTTACCACTCAGTCCATTTACTTTCCCCTTTCCTCATGACTTTTCCCAGGCATCCTCCAAAGAATAGAAAATGTTTTTAATTATGCTAAAAAAAATTGGTATCAGAAAGTATTTGGCTGTCAGACATATCTGACTAGTACCCATACAATAAAGAGTCTAGTAGCTCAAGTAACAAAATGTTATGAGTATTCAGGACAACTTTAGGTTAAACTCCATACTTCTATCTAGTAACTATTTTGATTTTTTCTTCTACAATGATTTACTCATAATCTCATAGTTCTCAAATTAACGGGAGAAAAGCATACAAATTTATTTAAGTTTTATGTGACATGGAAGCCTTCATAAGGAAATGAAAACCCCAAGAAACAGGTAGCCCTGCATATCTTATGCTAGGTTTGATGAAGTGTGGACAGCCATGTGGAAATATGATAATTTGGGGAGTAGGAGGTGATTGGAGTAAAAGGGGGGAAACTTAGTGAGGCCTGTTGTTTGGATTCTTCTCAGCATCCCTTCGTTTTCAGAGATAAGGATGCTCCTTTCCTCCAGGAGTAGGGGGGCCCCTCTCACGTGAGGGTTTCAGGGAAGAAGGGCTGGGGGAGGGGGTAAGAGTTGCCTTCCTGCATCTGCTCTTTTCTCAAAGTCCTTCAGCTTAAAATATTTAATATGCCAAGGTGCCATGCTTTGGGGTACTGTGTCTTGAACTCCATCATTGACACCAGTCCAGAAGCAGAAAGAGACTCCTTTACTCTCACTGACCTCTTTTTAAAACCTGGGTGTCCTTCCCAGAAGTCCGTCCCTGGACTTCCCCTCAGAGCTCGTGGCCATGGTGATTGACATGCCCATTCTTTAACCAGTCTTCGGCTAGAGAAATGGCATTACCATAACGGGCTATGACCCTGCAACATTCTCTTCTTGTGATTTGGAAGGAGTACAACACAAAGCTGCCTGAGTCTGAGAAAAAGAAGTGTCTATGTGAGGATGAAGGCGTGTGGATAGACAACAAATGCGTAACCTCTCCACAGACAATAAAGCAAATCCTGTGCATCCTGGTCCAGTGCAGCAACTCAAAGGCTCAACACAGGGCCCATGTACAGTAGGTGCTATCTAGTATTTGTGAAACAAATTCATGAATAATGCAAATACTAATATTGATAAGAATATGACGTCTAGTCCTTGAAAGGCAAGATAGGAGGCACATAACCCAACCTCAAATCCGCTATAAGAACAGAACACACAGTCTTTGTTACAATGGTGTGCAGTATCTGGATATTCTGGAACTTTATTTTAAAGTCACCAATGACTTCCAGGTGGCTGAATCCAAGGGTCAGTTCTCAATTATGTTACTTGAAAAATGAGCAGTATTTGACACTGATCATTTCCTCCTCTTTATACAAGTTCTTCTTTGTATTTTCAGGGTATCACACTCTTGTTTTCTTCCTCTCTCACAGGCTGTTCATTTCAAACTACTTTAATTGTCCTCCCCTCTGCCGTATTAATTCTGGAGTGCCCCAGGGCTCAGTCCTCATTTCTCTTCTCTTCCCTATTTACATTCATTACTTTGATGGTCATTCTGTCTCTCAACTTTGTATATTATCCTACTTGCTAAAGAATACCAAAAAACAAAAATTTGCTGTTATGGTTCTATAATTTTTTCTTTCTTTCATTTTATTGTTTCTTTCTACTTCTTCTTTATTTTTATAGACCACGATAGCAACCAACAAGAAAATGAAATAAATTTGCTGCTGTGATTGCAGAATTACTCACAGCAAGCTTTGAAGAAATATGCCCACTGGGAGAAATGACACTATTCAATTCAGCAAATACCTGTGTTGTGCCTATTATGTGAATGACACAGTGCTAAGAAGCCAAGTGGGAATGAGTCCTGCTCTCAAGATGCTTAAACAGAACCCAGAGAATGTCAGCACACAAATAACTACAACCATAAAAGAAGGCAGAATAATCCCTAGCAACTTCTCCTTCACTATAAATGTGTTTCTTATCTCCTCTGCCTAAGAACAAGCAAAACAAAACCAAAATAAACCACAAGAGCAATTTTTTTTTCTTAGAACTGCTTCCTTCCCTGCTTTTTAATTCCAAAACCTTGCAGGAATTTCTCCTATTTGCTCTGCTCACTCAATCCCTTGTGATGTGCATTGCATCACCTCTTTTGTACTGAAGTCAGCATCTTAGGGGTGAGAGCACTGCCCTGCCAGGTCAGATCTTTCCTCTAGGCCTCAGCTCCCCTGCTGCAGCTAGTGCTTGAG
Organism: Balaenoptera physalus; assembly: GCF_965194825.1. Lineage (NCBI taxonomy): Eukaryota > Metazoa > Chordata > Mammalia > Artiodactyla > Balaenopteridae > Balaenoptera > Balaenoptera physalus. Next base: position 45,913,902 of record NC_138896.1, on the reverse strand, counting down.
CCACTCTTCTTTCTCAAATTCCATTGCACTGTTCTTTGTTCTCTCTTCCTTGTTCACTTCTCATCTCTTAACTACCAAATGAGAAGATCTTGGCTTAACATAAATTTATGTGAAAGGATTTTATCTGGCACAAAGCATACTAAGAATCAGCAGTATAAAATATTCATGAAAAACCCAATGCAAGTACAAGTACCGAAAATGGGAAGTCATAGTTGCTATGTAATCTGAAGCCATATTCTGCCAGAACCAAAGCATTGGGTTCAGTTACAAGTTCCATGTTAAAGAGATATTAACCAGTTGAAATGTACCCCTAAGAAGGCAACTCAGTAAGACATTGGGGGGATCTGTAAAGCAAGTCACACAAGGAATGGTTAATGATACAGGACATATTTAGACATAGAAGGGAACACAATTATTGACTTTAAGCATTTGAAGATTATGTGTGGTGGTAGGATTAGGACAAATGAGCAGAAATTTTAGGAAAGATCCTAAAGAATTCCTAACAATTTGAGATATCTATTATTGGAAAAGATTTTCTTGTGAGGCAGTTAGTTCAAGCAGAAGTTAAAGGACTATATACATTAAATGTTCTGAAAAGGATTCTTGCTTTGGATGGGAGCTTGGACTAGATTAAAAGCCTCTTCTAATGTGAAAATATTATAATTAATAAAACCATTAGAAGTATATCATTAGTTTAAGCTTTCAATTTATGACCTGGACACCTTTCAGTGTATGTTTCCACACCTGTTCCTGGGATTTAGGGAGGAGGTGATGAAATCTAATGTGCTATGAGTGACTAATGTGTTCTGAGTCTGATGGGAAGTTTTGTATAAGAAATGTTAGTACTCAATGTGCAAAGTATAAGATTTACACAACAAAACTATTTTGGAGACCATTTAGCAAAAGAGAAAGTACTACAATGATAAAAATATTTTTCTGTGTATTTTTGGTTAAAAATATTTTCATGAAATTTCTAATTAAAGTATTTCATTCGTGTTTTCAGTGGAGAAATAAAAGATATGAAAATGTGAAGACTATTAGCAGTTAACAGTTGTGTTATTATAACCTTGGCATGGCACTCTCTTTCAAAGTATAGTACATTAAAAACAAACAAACACAAATAAAAAAAACACCTTGTTCCATTTACTTTAGATTAAAAAGGTTTTCAGTACCTTGAACTGTTGAACATTTGTTGAAGAGGAAGAAATTTTCCCTCTACCCTTCTAGGTTCTTCTGGCTGGTCTAAGAGTTAAATTGACGTGAGACAGATTTACAGGAGAAAATCAAACAAAAGTTCAATAGCAAGTATACCTGGGAAAGACCCAGGAAAATTAAGTAACTCACCAAAAAGACTGACACCCTCCCCTTAAATACCTTAAATACCATCTTTAGCTAAAGACAGAAGAGGATGTTGGAGGTAGTGGTTTAGAACTTCAAAGGAGAGGAAGGCAATTCATGTGGAGACAGAAAAGCAAAGGTTTGGTAAACAAATGTCTGCTGGGCCAGGCAGAGACAATGTGATACAGAGAGGAATTTTAATGAATGGACTTTGCTAGGCTCCTTCTTGTCCACACACCTAGTTCATCTATGGTGATAGCTCCCTTCCTGGTACAGGACCTCTATCTACATTCTTTAGGCAGGTAGGGGGAGGTAAAAAGAAAGAGTTCCTGAATTTTTTGGGCCTCAATTGTTTTCAGCCCAAAATAATTCACATGCCAAAAAGACATTTTGGCGTGGCAAATTTTGCTCCCCTACAACATATATGTACATACATACATGGATGTATGTATGTACATATACATGTGCACACATATGTGCTTTCATATGTATATTTATCATATGTAAGTTTCACATACTTTCATATATAAATTCATATATGTGTCAAAAAGTACACAACCTAAAATTTGAGAATTATGACTTACTTGGTGGACATACTGAGGACTCAAGCCCAGGAGGCAGCCTCTCAGATAGCTCTGAGGGACGACTCCCAAGAGGTAAGGGAGGAGCCAGCATATACAGGAGTTTTTGCAAAAACCAAGTATTCAGAACATCAAAAGATTACTGATAATTAAAGGAAACCAGACATCTCAAATTAATGAGTCTAGCGTTTTTCTATATAAGGGAAGATGCAAGAGTCTGGGCTTGTTGAAAGCGTTCCGTTGATATATTCCTTAACTATCTAAGGCCAGTATCCTGTTTATTTCCATCCTGAATTCCCCTGAGGGTGCACCATTGGGGGTGGCTGCAATGGCTGATGGTTTGATGGCCAAAACATCCTTTGTTTACTGATACTGTTAGGGGAACCACTGACCAAAACCACCCTCCCTGGCCAGGCATGATGGTCATCACTTGCATGAGTTATCTTACAACAGGAGGTCCCGGTAAGGAACGCAGAACTAACAAGCCACCACCAACTGGAAGAATTCGGGAAAAGTCAAAAGAAGAGAGGAGATGTCAGTCCATATGTCCTACCAACCTCTCAGAATCCTTCTCGCTAGAATCCATCTTGGCTGAGTGATGAGCGTGCCACCAGGAAGGACCCTGAGTCAGAGTGATTGGCCAGAGACAACCCGGAAACTAACCCCATTCCCATAAAACCTGAGACTGTGAGCCACATGGCAGAGCAGTTCTGCTGGGTTCCCTTACCCTGCTGCTCTCTGCCCAGGCTCCCGTTCCCAATAAAGTCTCTTGCTTTGTCAGCACATGTGTCTCCTCATACAATTCATTCCCAAGTGCTAGGCAAGATCCCACTCTTGGGCCCTGGAAGGGACACCCCCTTCCTGCAACAATATGGCAGGTGACATTCTTTGTCCATATATATATTTATCTTTCCAATGAAAGTATAAATTCCAACTGGTAAGTATTTTCTTCTGACCTCTTCCTACACTCAGACCCTCTTACTTGATATAGTTCTGAGTTTAAAGTCAATTTTCAATAATAACTTGAGTTTAATTGATTTTTATTTGAGGTATCTTCAGCATGAAGAATACTGTGCATGAATTTTGCTTATAGAATAATTTAACATGTTTACTGCATGCAGTGTGAAGAGGGAAGGTGGGGCATTAAGGACAGAAACTGCATTCAAGGCTGTTAATAGAGCAGTCCTAATGAATCAGATACAGCATGTAATCCATGAAATAATAGATTATCATGGAATAAATGAGTCATCTACTAATTAAAAAGTGAGTAACAACAATTCAGGGAAACCTAATTTCATAGTAACAATTATTCCTGCCAAGAAGCATTCTCATCTTTAAGGAAACAAATGATTGTCATTAACTTGATGTAGGTGTCTATTAAATGTTGTTACTATCAAATGATGTATTTTGGCAATGGGAGGTTATCTTTCATGTACAGATCCTCTTGCTTAAGATATGGTTTAATTTAGAAATGACAAATTATCAATATTGCACAAGCCCCGCAAGGTCATGGTTCAATTTAAACATTCATTAAGTCTTGTTTATTTTTCCAACATATATGTCAATGTTCACTACTAAGCTACAAATTAATAAGAACAATTGATGGCTAATACCAGACACACACCATTAAAATGAGAGTTGGGCTGAGTCATTGCAAGCAAAATGAACTACAGCCAGTGGAGCCAAGGTAAGAGTCTAAAAATGGAAACAGAGAGCAGAATTCTCACAGCTCTTTAGAGACTCAAGTTATCTTCCTCTCCTCTGCCAGGGACTGGTGCTGGATTGCAAGTTCCCTGAAGGCAGGGGTGGAGTGATTTGAAAACTTACATGTTACCCAGTGCCTAATACATTACTTAGGACAGAGCATAGTATGGAGGAATCATTAATCTGATTTCCAAAGTTGTGGGTGGAGTGTTTTTTATATTTTCCTGATAATAAGCTATTTCTCTTTTTTAAGTCCATATCCACAAAGTATGTGAAAATATATATTAATTGCACAGTAAAAATACAGAGAGAGAGAGAGAGTTTCCATTATTAGTACAATACTCCACAAAACTCCTGTGGCTCCAAAAATCTTGTGAGAAGGTCTTGGAGCCTCCTCCCATGAGAGAACATCAAGACCACTCCCTTTCAGGGTTCTTATTCTCTGATCCACTGGAGAACAGCACATGGAATTTCAATGATTGAGATAAAATTCTCAATTCTCTCCCCACACTCATTTCACCTGATAATCAAATATTTAGAATTCATGAAACCATTATTGAAAGCCCTTTAAGTCAGAGAGACATATACTGAGTTTTCCACAAATTGTAATGTAATCACTACCATGTGTTTTGAAAACAATAATAAAGTATTCATTATATCTAAGAATTATGAATTTTGCCCTTTTGTGCTGTTTTTTAAGTTGGATAAATCCTTCCATTATACTTAGTTATTCACTATTAAGTCTGTTGTGAAGATTAAATGTGTTAATATTTATAAGGTATGCAGCATTGTGCCTGACACAGAATATTCATACAGCTATACTGACAGGGATAATTATGATAATAATAATAATCCTTATTTTCAGTTGCTTTTCCATAACTGTCTGATCCTAACCATGTCAGTGAAGGGTGCACTTGAGTGTGCACTGCAATCTGTCCAGGACCTTCATCATTTGTCTCTTCCATATACACTCTTTCTTCATCTACTTTGACATTTGTTTATTTTTAATTACATGATGTAATAGATTAGACCCTCATGCAATTGATATCTTAAAACATCCTTTGACAATCTCATAACTACCTCTTTCTTTAATATGGATTTAATTATCTTTGTTGAAAATGCATTAAAAATGTGTTAAACATTATCAGAAGTGGGGGCAGATGTGCTCTGCAGTCTATTCAGTGTAATTTTCAAAGTGAGCCTCTGTTTCTCTCCCATCTCATCCTTTGAAGATCAATGTAGTAAAAATAAAGTTAAGAATAGGCATGTGTTGTAGAAATAATTGATGAGTCTTCATCAAATAAGAAAGATTAAGGCACTATGCTCTAGGCTAAAGTGGAGTAATATGCAAGTTTGGGCATCTAAACACTGGCACTGACACTTCCACTGTGTTACTGTGTCACCTACAAGTATGATGACTCAATCTGTAAAAGCTTCTGTTTCATGACCATACATGGACATGACACCTATCACATAGGCTTTTGTAAGAATTAAATTAGCAATATATGTAAAGCATTTATAGAATGCCTAGAGGGTAGTAATTTGTGAATGAGTATTATTTCCCTTTGGTACTCTGCCCCTCCCCCCTGAAATATTCCTCTAACAGTTTTCACCTTAGTGTTTTGAAACACTTAAGGTTCTTCCTAACAGTTTCAATGACTTATTGGCTTTGTTATAGATAATATGCATACCCAGAAGCTTTTTTTATTTTCTGACTTTCTTGCACACTAGTCCTCCATTCAAATATTTAATGTTTTTTTGTTTTCTTGACTTAGAATTGTTTTCACTTCTAGAATTTCAACAACAACCAGAGATGGAGAAGGACAGAAATACCTGAGACGAAAGAAAGTTTTCAATATCTACCAAATTTCATATACACTAAGACATATTTTTTTTAATGTTTAACTTGTTGAAATTGGGCTGTATCTTTTAATCAACATCTTACAATTAATGCAGAAAGGTAACAATTTCTTTAGGTTTCATTCCTGGAGAATGTTCAGGTATCAGGTATTCTGACATCAAATCTTGCTTGTTGGGTTTAAACTTATAAAACTATCCAGGAAATCATAGTGAAGTAATCTGTCAACCTTCAGAAACCAAATGGTGGCAAGGAGGGGATGAGAAATGTGGTGATTAAGATGTTTATTAACATTGCTTAAGCAGTAATTGAAAGTAGACCAGCTCTACATAACTGCAAATCTTGCTTTGGGCACACACTGCTAAAAAGTTTAATTTTTTATGGAATTTTTAAAGAACTGATGACAGAGCAGATCATACAGTGTGAAAAATCATAAACATTGTTCATGAATTGAAGAATAACTTAGACTCTTAAAAATTTAGTGATACTTTGAACAGTTTATTTGCTTACTTTTCCTTTTTATGTATGCAGAAAAGTATATAATAAAATTTATGTTAAATTAAGCTTAAAAGCTTACTATATATAAAGCTCAAATAAATGTCAAATTTCCATGTGAAAAGAAAGCATGTTTCATAGTTTAACTGAAGAGTGTTTATTCTTAAAAACGATGAGTCTTACAATTGAGTCTGCCTTAAATTTTAAAATACATGATATCCAATTTTCTCTTCTCAATATAAAAGAAACTTTTGTTGTTATTTGTCTGTTTATTAGTTTTCATCACTTCTCCTTTCTCAGTACCCTATTTTATATAACCTTAGCTACTTCTAAGCCAATAAATGAGCAAATGTATTACAGTACATTCCAATTAGATTTCCTTAGGTGGATCTTCTGTTTCCTAAAATATTAAAAAATGTAGTTCAAGAGCCCAAGCTATTCTGACTTTATTACTAGCATGTCTCTTTTGCAAAGAAACACAATATCTAATCTGCTCTGTGTCACACTTCATCTCCATTTTTCTCTTCTTAACAACTAGTTCCTATTTTAAATAATTATCTTCAGTGGAAGTGGTTTAAGATTAACTCACTCTGAAATGCAATTTGAAAATACAGAAAATTTACAAAGATCAAATATGCATATGCTAGAATTTCTCATGATGAGAAATTAAAATTCAGGAAATATCACTATGGTCATTTTCTTAGTTGTCTCCGGCTGACATACAAATACCATAGATGGGTTGTCTTAAATAACAGAAATTTATTTTCTCACAGTTCTGGAGGCTGAGACGCCCAAGATCAAAGACTTAGAATGGCTGACCAATTTGGTTCCTGCTGAGAGCTCTCTCCTTAGGTTGCAAAAGGACAACTTCTTGTTATGTCCTCACATGATCCTTTCTCGGTCCTTTCACTTGGAAAGAGAGAGAGAGAGAGCGATTTCTCCCTTTTATAAGGCCACCAATTCCATGAAGAGTGCCCCATTCTCATGACTTAATCTAACCTTAATTACCTCCCAAAGCCCCTTCTCCAAATACCATTACATTGGGGGAATATGAATTTGGAGGGGGGGTACACAAACATTCCATAACAGTCAGAAAAGAATGTTATATAGGTAAGGATACTTGAGAAAATCAGGAAGCAAGACTTTTGAGCTTTTTGCAGAGTGGAGTAAAATGGTAAAAGTAGAACTTTAGGAGGATAACTTTTAGAATACAGTACCTAATAAATCAGACAGAAGACTTGAAATAAATCCCATTAGAAAAACATTTTCATGACCTAGGCATAAGGTAATGAGGAATTCACATCTGTATGGTGACATCTCAACAACCACAACAACTACAATAGCAGGAATCATCTATGGAACATTCACTGTGTGCCAAGCACTATTAAAAATGTTATGAATGCATTATTTTATTTGATTTTCAAACCAATCATATGATACAGGTACTATTATTCTTTTCATTTTATAAATGAGAAACCTGGCTTAGAAAGACTAGTAATACCCTGCTTCTCCAAGGGAAGGGATAGATAAAGGATCATACAAAAGAAGGTAGGCTGTGGTAATTAGAAATGCACACTTAGTATGGGACAAATTATCAGAAGATGATAATATGAACTACTTGGTTATAAATGAAAATTGAATTCTTGAGTTTATTTGAGAAAAAATAGAAAAATAGAGCTTTAGGGTAAGAGAATGGTGGAGGCAGGAAAATATGAGGAAGGAGGGTAAGAAACCAAAAATGAGATTGAAAGTCTTTCAAATTAGGTAGAAATGAACAAGCAGTGTGTTGTATATTGAAAATTAATAAATAAAGAGAGTTTAAAAATGGTAGATTAATTCCCTATATCATAAAAACATCAAGGAAGATAAAGACAAAATAGTTGTTCAGAAAGGAGTTATTCATGATATAAATGTTTTCTTCCAATCTTTTTATCACGGGGTATATTTCAGTTAAAAAAATAGTTGCCTTCAAAGAGACTAGAGTCTTTTTGTAAAGTTATTCGAAGTCTAACCAAAGATATAAAAGAAGAAAAGGTAGAAACTAAAGGGAAAGAAGAGAATGAGGAAAGAAGTCCAGTGACAGAAGGAATAAAGTATATACAAAAGGATGAATGGGAGGGAGGGAGAGAACGCAGGTTGGTTGGTTAGAAAGTAGGAAGAGAGGAAGGAAGAAAGATTGTACAGGAAGCAGGGAGGGAGAGACGGAGGGAGAAAGATTATTTATTTTTCAGTCCCGTGTACATTACTTTCTATTAAAGGTTACCGCATATTTTACGCATAGAAATAGCATCAAAAGATTAATATCAGAATCACATAATATTATAACCAATTGACACAATAGCAAAATTATGAGTGATTCCATTCAACATAGAATCTAGTCTGACAATGTTATTATGATGGCAATAGTTTAATTTTTTTATTAACTGCATTCTTTATCTAATGAAAAAATGGAGAGTTAAAAATGTAATATGTTTGTCTTTCTTGCCCAAATGAGGGAAGGAGAGTTTAATTTATATTTTCTTAAACTGAAGTAAAATAGATACCAAGACTGGAGTACTGGTCTAATAAGTTTTACTCTCGACTGAGCATAAATCTTGTTAGTCGCTCTCAACTGAACACAGTTCAAAAAGCAGCAACATTTAACTCCAAAGGCTGATTTTGTAAAGAAGATAACCCACAATATCCAATTAAGAGATATGGATTAGGTTAGTAAAAGTGAGTAAAAAACAATCAAAAGCGTACTTCGGGCAAGTAAAGTTTAAAAAGAAATCTCCAAAATGTTTATAAATTCAGAAATAAGTTATGAAGGAAGACTAAAAATGTTAAATACTTCTTTTTTAAAAAAGCTTTAGTTTATTATTACCTACTTTAATTGTGGTAAAATGCACACCACACAAAATGTTCCATCTTCATGTTTTTAAGTGGACTGTAGTCCAGTAGCATTAGGTACATTCACATTGCTGCTTCACTGTCACCACTCCCCACCCACACAACTCTTCATCCTACAAAACTGAACCCATTAAATAGTAACTCCCCACTTCCTCCTACTCCCAATCCGTGCAATCACATCCATCTTCTATCTACTTTATCATGAATCTTCTCATTACTTTTTTTTTAATCATAAACCTAAGTTTATTTTTATTTTATTTTTTAGAAAAGAACCATAAAATCCAGCAATCCTACTTCTGGGTGTATACATATACATATACATATATATATATAAATATATATATATATATATATGTATATATATACACACATATACATATATATATATACATATATATATACATATACATACATATATATATATATATATATGTATATATATATATATATATATATCCCAAGGAAATTAAATCAGTTTCTCAAAGAGTTATCTGCACCCCATGTTCATTGCAGCATTATTCACAACAGCCAAGATGTGGAAACAACCTAACAATCTAAGTGTCAATTGATGTCCAAGAAATAAAGACAATGAGGTATATATACACAACTGAATGATATTCAACCTTAAAAAAGTAGGAAATCCTGCCATTTGCAGTAACATGGATGAACCAATAAGACATGTGGTAAGTGAAATAAGCCAGACATAGAAAGGCAAATACTGCATGATATCACTTACACATGGAATCTGAAAAAGTTGAACTCATACATAAGGTATCTGGTGAGTCACTTCCCTAGAGCCTTTCTTCAAACTCATGCTGAGAGTTTGACAGAGATACTTGTGTGTTATGGGAACTGCCCTGTCTTGCTCTTGAGAAAGAGAAAGCTGATGACAGTAGATTTATCAGGGAAAATATGAAGTATGTATTAAATGCCCCAGGTAATGAATATATTCAATGGCCCATTTCAGTTTTCTTTCACAGCGCCATTAAGTGTACTCAGTTTTGTTTTTGAAGATGACTGATTCGGACACATTTACAATGTTGTATCAAAGACAGAACTATGCTAGATATCCCCAAAGGCTTAAGGGTTGACTTAGCAGTCTATAATATTTTAATACATTTTAAATTGAAGTTTCTCGCTTAGAGTGAGCCTAAATGACCACCATTTAACGTCCTGTTTCTATATGTATGAAGCACAATGGACCACAGCCTATAACGCTCCCAGTGTTTGAAGACAGCCTGAAGGCTTCCTCATGACCACTTCCATGGCCCTCTGCAACCTCACCATACCTTCTAGAACAGTGTTTCTCAATCTCAGTTGCACATTAGAATTACTGGGGTACTTTTTGAAAATCTCAGACCCAGACGCCCCACCCCTGAATCAGGTAAATCAGAATCTCTGGGGATGGAATAAATTCATCAGCATTTTAAAATCTCACAGGTGATTCCAAGGCACAGCCAAGATTGAAAACTGCTGCTCTAGACGGGCTCTGGTTTGCAAATTTTACTTGTAAAATCTGACAATTCAAATTGCTATAACAATGTGTTCTATGGGTTTCTGCTCCAGAAATGTTAATCTGAATTGAGAAGTGAAAATTACATTTCTTTTAGTAGGATTCAAGTGGGGAAAAAATGTTTGATATAAGGGAATCCTTCCAAAAATTCACTTCTTAAATTATAGCCTTCTTCAAGATTCTTTATCCATCCCTCTTTCCCTCTATACCCACTTTTCTTGGGAGATCTCATCCACTCCCATGAATTCAGGTGCTGTCTACCAACAAACGGCTGAGGTCCAAACTCTCATATCCAACCCAAAGATAATTGTTAAAGATAATTTTCAAAAAAATGGTAAAATGGTGACTCTTGTAAAGATATAAAAATGAACCTGTGTTAAAGGTTTTATTACACTCATGAGGGAACCAGAACTGGTAGGCATGATATATATTATCCACTTCACAAAAGTTTAAAAAAAAAATGATAGAGCATAAAGATATGTTGAGAAAAATGTGCAAATAGAGGCAAAACTAGTTTTGCCACGGAGGTGGGAGGAGTTGGGAGCAGAAGTCATTTGAACCTTTACTGTACAGGACAGAATCTGCACGTCAATCAGTTACTTACAACTTAGAATCCCCAGATAGTTCAAGACAGTGTACGGAGCTAGAATTCCATGACCTAAAGGTGTGTTCAAAGGAGATGATGCATAGCATCTCATTGACAGATTTTTTACAACTGCAACACCTGCTTTTGAAGAAGTGAACTCATCATTGTCTCTCTCTCTCTTAAATCCTTTGCCAACACATCTCTTAAAGACAGTCACTGCCAAAGGAATAATCTTCAAAATTTACAAGCAGCTCAATATCAAAAAAACAAAAAACCCAATCCAAAAATGGGCAGAAGACCTAAATAGACATTCCTCCAAAGAAGATACACAGATTGCCAACAAACACATGAAAGAATGCTCAACATCACTAATCATTAGAGAAATGCAAATCAAAACTACAATGAGGTATCACCTCACACCAGTCAGAATGGCCATCATTAAAAAATCTACAAACAATAAATCCTGGAGAGGGTGTGGAGAAAAGGGAACCCTCTGTTGGTAGGAATGTAAATTGATACAGCCACTATGGAGAACAGTATGGATGTTCCTTAAAAAACTAAAAATAGAATTACCATATGACCCAGCAATCCCACTACTGGGCATATACCCTGAGAAGACCATAATTCAAAAAGAGTCATGTACCACAATGTTCATTGCAGCTCTATTTACAATAGGACATGGAAGCAACCTAAGTGTCCATCGACAGATGAATGGATAAAGAAGATGTGGCACATATATACAATGGAATATTACTCAGCCATAAAAAGAAATGAAATTGAGTTATTTGTAGTGAGGTGGATGGACCTAGAATCTGTCATACAGAGTGAAGTAATTCAGAAAGAGAAAAACAAATACTGTATGCTAACACATATATAAGGAATCTAAAAAAAAAAAACAGGTTCTGAAGAACCTAGGGGCAGGACAGGAATAAAGACACTGACGTAGAGAATAGACTTGAGGACACATGGTGGGGGAAGGGTAAGCTGGGAAGAAGTGAGAGAGTGGCATGGACTTATAGATACTACCAAATGTAAAATAGATAGCTAGTGGGAAGCAACCACATAGTACAGGGCAATCAGTTCCGTGTTTTGTGACCACCTAGAGGGGTGGGATAGGGCAGGTGGGAGGGAGACGCATGAGGGAGGAGATATGGGGATATATGTATATGTATAGCTGATTCACTTTTTTATAAAGCAGAAACTAACACACCATTGTAAACAATTATACTCCAATAAAAATGTTTAAAAAAAAATACACTGAGAACTACCCTATGATCCAACAGTGGCCCTCCTGGATGTATATGCATAGAACACCATACTTGGAAGAGACACATGCACCCCTACGTTCCTTGCAGAGCTATGTATGATAGCCAAGACATGGATGCAACCAAAACGCCCATCAACAGATGAATGAAAAAAGAAGATGTGGTACATATATACAATGGAGTATTACACAGCCATAAAAAGGAATGAAAAATGCCAAGTATAGCAACATGGAAGTACCTGGAGATGATCATATTCAGTGTAGTAAGTCAGACAGAGAAAGACACATATAATATGATATCACTTAAGGGTGGGGTCTAAAACTTGATACAAATAAACTCTACTTCACAAAACAGAAACAGAGTAACAGACATAGAAACCAAAGTATGGTTACCAAAGGGAGAAGGTTGGGGGGAGGGATAAATTAGGAGGTTGGTATTAACATATGCACACTAATATATATAAAACAGACTACCAACTAGGACCTAATTTGAACTCAGGCAACTGTTCCCTACACTCTGGAATAATCTACATGGGAACAGAATCCGAAAGAGAATAGATATATGTAGATGTATAATTGAATCAAGTGGCTGTGTAGCTAAAAAACCACAACATTGTAAATTAACTATGCTCCAAAATAAAATAAAAATTCAATAAAAATAATAAAGACAGTCACTGCGTCTTCTTTTCCATTATATCTACAATATGAGATGAACATACATTTACACCCCCTCAAATTATTATAACTGCTTGTTGGAATAAGCAAGTGGCTTTTTCTTACACCTATTTAAAGGAAAGCCAATAGTTTCATACAGAACAGGAATGAGAGAGTAAGATTTGAATGGAAGGAGTTTAAGTTTCAAATTCTATATAGTGGAATTTTCTGGGTATCTTACAGATTCTCAATAAGTCATTGCTTTTTAAAAATTAATTAGTTTATTTATAATTTATTTTTGGCTTTGTTGGGTCTTCATTGTTGCACACTGGCTTTCTCTAGTTGCGGCGAGCGAAGGGCTGCTTTTCATTGTGGTGTACGGACTTCTCATTGTGGTGGCTTTTCTTGTTGTGGAGCATGGGCTACAGGCATGCGGGCTTCTTTAGTTGCAGCACATGGGCTCGGTAGTTGTGGCTCACAGGCTTAGTTGCTCTGTGGCATGTGGGTTCTTCCTGGAGCAGAGCTCGAACCCTGGTGTCCCCTACATTGGCAGGCTGATTCTTAACCACCGCACCACCAGGGAAGTCCCTAAGTCCTTGCTTTTTGATTGATTAAAAATTGAAACTTGCAAGGCCATGTTAATCCAATACCTACAGTTACAGCAACATTGGAAAGATTAAGAAATCGAAAGCGTTATCAGCCTGGTGATTTACAGAGGACTTTATAACCGATTTGTCATTTGAAAGAGATAGAGGCTTTTAAGTTTTTAAGAGATTAGCAATGTGAGGGGTACTTTCTCTTGATCTAAGCCTTAGATTTGTTTTCTACTTATTATCTTAAGATGGATCTTTCAAGCAATGCAATTATCTACACTTTAGACTGTGAATATCTGCTGCTATTTGCGTTAATTTTTCAGTACACTGTGACAATCTTTTATTAAAACCACAGAAACAATAACATCAATTTTAAATAACATGAATAAATAAACTAATATTTCAGCTGGGTTGTTACAAAAAAACATAAAAACACATAGTTTTTCTGATAGATTTAAAAATAGAAAAACAAATGAAAGCTGAAAATCAACCTTTTTAAACATAGGGGATATTTTTAACTCTAGGAGTTATAAATAGTAACACTTAATGTATGTCTTTATGGTGAGAGAGTATTTAATTCCTGTAATTATCCAATGATATTAAAAAAAAAGAATCAGGATTTTAATATACTAATGGAACTAGAGGAATCTAGGGCCTCATGAATAGACTGCAGGAAAAATACATTTCATTTTTCTTATACAGTCTTATCTCAATAAAACCCCTAAGTTATTTTTATCCATTTGAATTAGTGCTTTTACTGTAACAATTACTTAAATCTAATCCACTAATTTCAATTAAGCAAATTCTTTTCTTTAATATTCAGAAGATAATGCATTAACTCTTGCTAGGACAATAGTGTGGATTTTAGTTGTTGATTTAAATAAAGTGAAGCATTCTAAATTTCCTGATTTCATAAAGGGCATTTTCTAACCAAATGTCCTGCCCAAATTATGGAGGTAAATATGATGGAAATATAACATTGTATTTTTACTCAAATGTTTAACCTTTAGACTTAAAAATAAATTATTTTGAGACAAATATTTGTCAGACAGACACATTTACAATTTAGACAGTGTTTTAATTTTTACATTAAATGTGGGTAGTGCCCCCTGGTGGAAATATGCCAAAATAAATAAAAACTTTAATAGTTAATGCTGCATAATTTTTAAAAATCAGACTCAAGGGTTTGAGTTGGCATTATGGAAACAGCAAACCCTATGTCAATTATTAAAACTAATTAGTATTTTATATAAGCTGTACAAGGTGATGCCTTAGAATGCTTATGCAAAAGCAGCCAGTTCTCAACAATCCACCAGTTTGGATTCATTTACATTGTTTTATACACTTTTTAAAATTAAATTTGTAAAGTAGCCATCCAATATTTTAACTATCGCCTGGTCATATTCGAATTCCTTGAACATTCTGTATATTTCAGCATTGTGAAGGCAGAGATTTTGAATGCCAATGATTTATTCTCAGTGAGTTTGTTCATATGGCAACAGCTCAGTAGAAGTTTGTTGTGGCTCATTTCACAGATTTTATCAAGGTACTGAAGGTAGGACTTACACTACTTTGCATGCAGAATCTGCCTTGCAAACTGGAATCTATATACTAAATACTGAATAAATATGAATTGACTCACTAATATTGGGATATTTGCTATTATGCCATGTTGGAAATAAAAAAAATCTAGTGAACATTCTGTAGTCTTCAGCAACATCCAAAAATAGTCAATATTCACATAGAGTATGTAGCAATTTGCACTATAACCCTGTCAAAATATGAATAAGTGGCATGAAACTCAATTTAAAGGATTAAAGGTAAAGTGTTTGACCTGGTTCAAGGGAGTTAAATTATTCTGAAGCAGTAGCACCAAGTTAACTCTATAGCAAAATATTTCATTATTTCAAAGGCTTATTTATACTTGTCAATGGCTATGGAAGGCATGTGTGACCAAACACTAAACAATTTAAAATATGTACTAAAAGTTTGAAATGTCACCACATTGAATGAAAGAATGAGAAGTCATGGTTGTTAATGTTAAATTACAATGATCCTTTTTGCTTTTAAATTATGGAATAACTGAAAACCTTCAGGAGTTAAGTGTTTTGCTTCTCTGCCATCACTTAGTGCTGCTATGGAATATTGGGATTGTTCATTATTTTTATCATGTTGTCTACTCTTCCCATGATATATCTGCATCAAAATTTAGACATTTTGTTGAAATATCTAGAGCCATGGACATTTTTCATACATAAAAAAGGAATGCTCTAAGGTCTTAGACTTGGACTATAAAATATTTGAGATAGAAACAAATTTTCAGAAGATGTGAAGTATCTATTGTGAGGAATCATTATGTCATACTATCAGTCACAGATTATATTCAAGAAAGAAGTATTTAATAAGCAAATTTTTGCCTCTTCATAAGGAAAGGTTTGAATATGTATGTATAAGAAAATGTTTATACAGTGTGACTTTAACGCTTTTATTTCAGTCTTCTATTTTGATTATACTTATAAGCACTTGAAAGTCAATGATAAATTCAGCTACTGTATTTTTAAGTGTTTATTTCATATTAAACAATGTGAAAAATTGAAAATAATACAGTGATTTTAGAGCTGAATTCCTTGGAGTAAATTAAGAGGCATGGAAAAATTAATACCATCATACCAAAGTGAATATTTAAAAACAAAGTAAAAATTAAACATAGTCATAAACCCTCAGGTTTTTAAGTTGTATATTAGAGTGTATCACTTTTCAAACTTAGGAATAACTTCTTCATATTATTATTAAAAAGTATTTCTATGATGATGAAAAATAATACTAGAGAATATAGTTATCTGTGCTATACATTCTCTGTGTGTGTGTGTGTGTGTGTCTCATGCAGTACAATCTTTCATTGAATTCTTTCCATGAGGTCAAAATAAAGTTAGAACATATAAAAGATTATTAAGGAAAATGAGGCTCATATATACTCTTACTTTTAAAATGACATGAAAAATATTTTTGACTGTGTAGATATTTTTTTTATGAGAATGATCCATTTGAAATGGATAGGGCTTTAGCCAAACTCAATTTGCTGTTACAAAAGAGCTGTCTTGAAGTACTCTAAATATTTACTTTTCTGCACTGCCAAGCAAAAGTGTCATGTACAATTGGAGTTCTTGGTAGAACCTTATGCGCTGGAGATACTCTTGTTAGTGTGACTTAAAGCAAAGAAATTAAATTGTAACAATGCCTTTTTGAAATAACATTTACTCTGGGTGCAATGACATTATTTTCTCATCTTTTGAAGCAGGTCAGTTGGCAGCTATAACATTTTTATTTGGCACATAAGTTGATAAAAAAATATTAACTTTCCCAATATAGCCAGCTCCTGGTTTTCATCCATTCTGAGAATTTTGATTCCATCAAAGAAAAGTTCTTATTTGACAGAATCATTTTATAAACTGCAATGTGGTTCAAAAAGTTGAAATTCAACAAGCAAAATTTAGATCAGAAAGAAAATATCCATGTTCTACGCACAGCTAAGCAGGACAGGGCTTGGAAACACAACCAGTTTTGTTTAACTTGATTTAGGAAAAGCACCATCTGATATTTTGCCTCACTGCTTTAGTTTCAGAGATTCTGCTAATAATCTACTTGGACTCTTGTCCATCACCTCAAAAGTCAAAAACATCAGATCTGGCAACTTGACTTATTTTTCCATGTTTTTCAATAAATGGCAGACACATATAATATTCCTTTCAACACCACAGTTTTATTTTTGCCTTCAAGAGGATAAAACTGGAAGCCCTTGATGACCATTTGAGCAGAGATTTCACATTTTTGGAAAGCAAAGCAAACTCAACTCCCAGACTGGTATGATAAAGAGAAGTTATTCATAACATGATTGAATTTGTGAGTATTTTTGGTCATAAACTGAGGAATAGCCTGTAATTTAGGGTTAATAATTCACTATTATTGTTAATGCTAAAAATATTTAGACAAGCTACAACTCTGGAAGGCAAAATTGGAGCTTAACAACTATGAAATCGTTCCAAATCTAAAGGGAGTGCAAAATGCAGAGGAATATGAAAAAATAAGTAAAGCTTACTGTTTTATCCCCAAACTGATATCTTCAGAGGTTTCTGGAAATCTTGAAAATGTCTTCTTTTTTAAAAAAAGGCGGCTGAACAAATTCAGGCAACTATGAATGTAGAGAAAAAAATGAAACAAACAGCACAAATTTATCACCAAGAGTAAGAAAGAAGGATTACAAGGACAAATAAAAGCACCTAGGTATTTCAACCTGATTGTTTCCACTACTTTCTGGGATGTCAACCACTATCTTGAAGCTGAGTTTCCCAACTTCTAGTATTTCTTTGTTTTATTAAATAGGAATACAGCTTTACTAAACAACATAGAGCACCAGCTCTCTTTATATCATTCTCTACATATTCTATTACAATTATTCATAATCATTGCCGAGAGATTTGTTCATGCTTGGATGTATAATTCTAGTTCATTAATTTTTCATAGCTGTGTAGTATCCCATTATATTAGTGTTCTACAATTTATTTACTAATTCTCCTGTTTATGACATTTAAGTTGTATATCAGTTAGGAGAGGCTAAATTTATGCCGTGATAGGAAACAACCAGAAAATATCAGAAAAAAAAATGTATTTCTTGCTCAGGCAGGCTGCTATAGTGGAACAAGATATTTAGTTCCACAGAGTACTCAGAGATCCAGGTGATAAAGGCTTCCCACCTGTAAATCACAGTCATCACGGTGTGGGGAGGGAATTTGCTGGCCAGAACCAGCCACCACGTGGTTCATCTCAGAGCAGTAGTTTCCAGAAACCTCAAAAGGAAATGAGGTGTTGGTGAGCTGGGGTAATGCTTACCACCACTTGTTTCTAGTTTTCACTATTGCAAACCTTACTGATGTCTCCTTGTATTCATGTGAGAGAAAACTTAAGAGTGAAATTGTTGGCCTCGAGGAATACCACCTTTTCAGCTTTCATAAGCAATAACCAAATTTCATTTTAAAAGAGTTCTGCTGTACTCACATCACGAGAGAATAAGAGTTCCTGTTTCTTATAGTATTTGCCAATAATAGGTACTATAAATCTACCCCCTACCCCGTGATCTGATTGGTAGTCATATCATTTTATTGTGATTTTAATCCACGTCTGCCTGGTTACTTGTAAGATTATCTTTTTATTTGTTTTTTAGCCACTCAGTTTATCTTTATGAATTTCCTATTCATATCCTTTGCTCATTTTTCAATTAAGTCGTTTGTCTTATTGTTGAAGATTTTATGTATAATGGCAGATATAGGCTCCAAATCTATGGATTATCTTTCTAATTTTTATCATGCCTTAAAGGTGAATAAAAATTCTTTCTTGTAGATGCAAATGATTTTTTATAGATGAAAAAAATTCTAATGAAATCAAATTATCAGCCTTTTTTTTTTTTACAATTGGTATGTTTTATAAACAATCCTTACCCAAGAATTAAAAAAAAAGTATTTATCTTCTAAAATTGCAATATTTTGCTTTTCAAATTTAGTTTATTCTTATGTAATTCTTTCTTATGTTATTCCTGAAGGAGTAAATAAAATTTTTAAATATAGATAATCAGTTTTTCCAAATTTCTGAATAATACATTCTTTTTTTCTGATCTAAATACCACTCTTCCCATATATATATAAGATTCTACACAAATTGAGGTATTTTTCTTGATGCTCTATTACTTAGTTGATCAGTATGTTCATCCAGACAACTCTCTACAGCATTAGAGTAAATATTGATATCTGTTAGGACAGGCATCCTCACTTTGCTTTAATTTTTAAAATTTTGGCAGTTTTTGGTCCTTTACTCTTCCATACAAATGTCAAATCACCTTAACAATGTCTATGAAAACTCTGTCAGGATGTTCAATGGAGTTTCTTTAAATGTTTAAGTTATTTGGGGAGGAAATTGATCATTTTATGATAGTAAGTCAAAATAAACAGAGTTTATCTGTTCATTTATTGAGAATTTTTAACTATCTAGTAACAAATGATATAATCATCTCCATTAAAGTAATACACATATTTTGTTAGGTTTATTCATGATAGCTTTCATTTCTTTAGTTTTGTTGCTATAATAAAGGATACTTTTTTAAAAATTACATTTTTAATTATTTTGTGGTTGTATAAACATGCAATTGATTATTGTATTGATATATATTGGTATATAAAATTAATTCCAGTGTTATCCTTGCATTTTCTCTTATGTTTCCTACATAGAGAATTATATCACCTGTAAATAATGATAGTTTTACTTCTTCTTTACATATTTATTAATTTTTCTTGTATTATTGTACTTACTAGGGAATTCTGGAATAAAAGTGAATATAATCAAGGGTAGCAAACATTCTTATCTATTTTCACATTTTAAACAGAGTGCCTCTAATGTTTTCCTATTAATTGTAACATTTCATAAACGTTTAGTAGCTAACCTTCAACTGAGTTAATACCCTTAAATATGTTGAGTGTTTTCCTTTGCTTTTATTTTTAATTAGCAATGGCTTTTATCATGAGTAGGTATTGATTTTATCAAATGGTAATTTTTGTCTCTATTTATGTGACCAGATAGTTTTTCTTTTTATTCTTCTTTCATCTAATTTAATCCTTTTGTTTCTGAGATTATCCTAGCTTTTATTATACCACCACAGTTTTTCTGCATTAGAGCTTTTGCATCTGTATTTATAAGTGTAATTGGTCCGCAACTTTTTATTCTTATCCTGTCCTTGTCTGATTTAAGTTCAATGGTTATTCCAGCTACATAAAAATAGTTGAGAGATTTTTTTACCTCTTTTTCTAACTCTGAAAGAGTTTCTGTAAGATTGGAACTATCTGAATCTTAAATGTTTAGGGAGCACGCCTCTAAATCTGGTATATTATTATCTAGTAATTTATATAAACTTCACTATTTTGTCTACAAAAGAGACTATTATTTTTACTGATTATACTGATATAGCCAAGTTGAACCTAATATAGTTTTAAAAATTCTTACTGACTGATTTTTGAATCCTTATATATCTTGATGTGGTTAACTAACATTTTGTGAATATGGTAAAGTGTTAGATTCTTAATATTGAAACATTTTCTAAATAAATAAGAAAAAGATGAAGACCTGAAAAATGAACAAACAATTCACAAAATAAATACAAATAAAAAACACGTGTGAAAAAACCTCTCTAAATTGAGATTTCTCTCTCTCTCTGAGGAAAGGTTATATAATGGTCATAGAGTGAAGGAAAGTGAAGTCAAATAATCACTTTTTGTATACAACTGGGGGCAATATAAATTGGTACCAGCCTATTTATCATAGTTATTGATAAATTTTTGAATATCTAAGATCTTAGAGGAAAGGTAATTATCACTATAATGAAGCTAGAGTATTAGCATCAATACTGTCTTTGTTATTCTCATAACACCTATTCTAGTGTTTTGGAATAGAGTAGGATCTCAGAGTTGTTATTCCCTAATAACTGTATAATTATATCTGAATCTCTAAAGTACACCAGCATTTCACATATTGGAAAATTATATTTGCACACCTATGCTTCTAGTTAAGTCATCAATATTCCTCATTTTAAATTATTTCTTTTAGAATATAATGTAAACCAAAAATCGACTTATCCTCCATGAATGCTAAGTTATAATAGTAACTGAATTCAGGTGTATATTTTATGGAGATTAGTCATTTGTCCAATAGTCTATAATAACCTTTACCTTTTCCCCTTTTCCTAAAGTCAAAACAACCTGCAGTCTATCGAATACATTTCTGGAGAGTTAACATAATGAATGTATCTCCAGCTTGTTAAAAATAGTAATTTGACCTTGTTTAAGGAAGCATGGTACCTACTCTTGTTATTAAGGGTAGAACTTTATGGTAGATTAGCTTGGCTCAATGTAAAATATAGATTTATTTGGTGAAGCCTCAGTAAGAAAATTTGAAAACAGCTTACCATCAATTTTTTTTTTTCACTTGACCTGATGAGACAAATCAAGCCTGTGATGGTGATTTAATGATGCAATCAGCAGTGAGTCACACCTGACTGATGGGTCCCTTCAGAGTCTGGCAGGCAAACTTGACCACCAAATTCTCAGACAAATTTTTCCCAAAGACCCTCTGACTAACCAGCCTCCAGCCAATTGTCTTCTATCTTGTCCTTGAAGCACAGTGATTTTTTGTTGTTGTTGTTGTTCAGCCCCTCTGCTTTGAATTGAACTGCACATAGTGACCACCAGATGTAATTTATAATAGAGTTACACTTACCCTTCAAAATGTCAAGTGTGTAGTCAGGTGGCAAACACTGAATTCTCTGTGGAGATTTCGGTAAGAAAATAATAAATGTAATTTGCACAGAACACCAGTGTTAATAGCTATCAGTATAAACACAATGAAATGTACAATTGCACTGAGTCAGCACCCAGTCACCCTCGCTCCTTAACTCTCACGTCCCTGGGTGTGGACGTGCCACTGAGGCGGCGATGTCCTCATCTGATACACACGTCAGCTCACTGTCACTGCAATTCAAAGGTGAATCAGATGATACAGTCTCAAAATTAATGTGCTTTTTTTCCTTGTCATCTGTACACATTGGGAAGTTTTACTAAAAGTTTTATCAAGTTCAAGGACATTTGTGCGATTTCATAGGTGCGTCCTGCTCTGCATCTAAGGGCCTCTGCATGTGGAAGAGTAGCAGGGGGCAGTGTAGACTGTGGTGATGGAGAAGATGCAGGAAAAGACGTGTGGTTTATCATAAGTCTTGTAGCTCCACGGATCAGGGCCTGGCCATTACCTGAGAGCTTGTTAGGAACGGAGACTCTCAGGCCCATCCCATGACTACTGATTCAGAATCTTCTTTTAATAAGACCCACGAAGTGAATTGCATGAGCATTAAAGTTGTAAGAACACTCATTTTAAATATTGCTCTACTGTATTTGAGTATAGGAAACCGATGGCTACTTCACTCATCAGCCACACACCCAGTGCTGATCCTTAACCCCACTGAGCCTTGCATTCCATGTCAATTACCCTTAACACCTCATCTGTGCTGACACCAGAGTGGACTTGTTATCAGAGCAAGTCATGAGACAGTCAGGTGTCTGACAACCTCAGATAAGGTTATCAATCATGGTTATCATTATTAATTTTTATAATAGGGAGCTCTCCTTTCACCAGTTCAGGAATATTGACATTTTCCAATACCTTATAATTTAAATGTGCTTTTATCTATAGCAGCATAGTGAATTTTTCTTCTGATGCTTGTCATCTCATCTATATCTGCTCCGTCTTCGCTGCCAGGCATGTGAAGGGATTTTACTTCACTGCCCCCAACGTCTTCTGTTGGTCAGAGCCACGTGACCAGTCTGGCCAGTGGTCCTGGGCCACAGTGACACTTTTAGGTAAGAACATTTATTTATCAGTGTAAGACTCTGCAAGGGTCTCTTCTGTCTTCAGAGTGGCCCTTTTAGATGGTGGAGTTTCCATCAATCTGAGTCCCTGAGTGGGGAAGATGTTGGAGGGACCTGCTGTTGGCATTTGGTGAACACAGATCGTGAATGAGAAATAAACATTTCCTGCTTTAAGTCCCTGAGATTTTGGAGTGGGTTGTTAATACACTATGAAGAAGTAGATCTTGACTACAGACACATCTGCTTTGCAATGCTAACCTTCAAGACTGCACATTGCTTTTAGACACTTTGGTGGAAATATAAGTCTTCTAGGGGTACTTCACAAAGTAAATACCCTAGAAAAACAAAAAAGATGTTGTGAAGAATGTCTGATTTATTTTAACAACCACTTAGTCTCTGATTCAGCCTTGCCATTTCAGTCTGCCCTACACAGCTTACCCAAACCAATCTTCCCTCAAGACTCTAGAATGAGATTTCTCTAGAAATTCTCCCTGTTTCTGACCACACAGTCTAGCTCAGTATTGCAGACACAGCTCACATGTCCTTCCATATTTCAAGGCAGACATTGATAATTGATGGCAATAAGTTTTCTTGAAGAGACAAGACATGCTCTTACAATCATTTTTAACTCAGAAATTTTTAAAGCCTCTAGTAATCCATCAGAGTAAACCAGAAAGATATAATAAATTTGCTATCATTGGTCTAAATTCTTCAGCTTGATGTCCTAAATAAACACTCCCTAAAATCTGGTCTTACTCATTTAATTTTAATTTTCACTTCCTACAACTCCTCAAAAGAATAACCTTTTCTCAAACCAGAACACCCTCCACACTTTTTCCAACAAGTAAAATACAATAATGTGAGGTCTGATTGAGAACTTTTATTTCCCTAGAGTTTATTAAGTAGATTACAATGCAGATAGTAACCTATTGAAAACTAATTTGAAAAACTGTCCAGCTCTTGTCATGAGACACTTGTGTTTCAGGTATGAAAAGACTAGCTGGTTTATCCATCCTTATTAATGAGAAGTTTAAGAAAGGTTAAGAATGGACAAACCAGCTCAGTTTCTCATAGATCACTACACTCATCAAAGAACCTAAAATACAGGGTCAGCATGACTCTGAGGATGTGAGATTGTGGCTGTACACTTGTTATATTAAAGGGCTAGAAGAAACAGAAATAACATCAATAGCAATGGTAGTAATAATAACCATTACATATTGAGTACTTACTATGTGACAAGTACTGTGAGAAAGGCTTTTCTTGCATTTAGTTTTCCCACATGCCTTTAAGATAGGTTTTATTATTATTCCTACTTTATGGATGGGGAAACTGAAACTCAGAGGTTTTAATAAACTTCCCCAAGGTCACATAGCTAATAGATTTTGAAAATAGGACTTTCTATCTTCAGAACTTACATGCCTAACACCTTTCTCTAGACTGCTCCAGACAGTGAGAGAGTTGTGGTCACACTCCTTGGAGTAATGGGGGAAAAATCAATAACTGAGGAAGAGTTACACCTCAGCTCTGGCTCCAATTCAGTTTCAAGTGTCCATTTTACCTTGGGTAAGATCACTAATATGCTTTTATAACCAAGATCCGGTGACTGTTACATAGTTCGCCATCTTTTACGCAGATACTCCACTGAAGAGCAACTTATGAACTACTTTTCTGGGTCCATAATTATTTTATATGTTTAAAATGTATGTCATTGACTGAATCTCTGTATACATATATTTTCTAAAACAAAGAATCCTTTTTTTCATGAAAGCAATAACTTGCGGTCCATCTGGTTTGTTATTTGCAATTTTATGTATTGATATTTCTCAACAGCCAATCTTTAGAAGAACTGGATTTCTCATTTTTCTCAACTGGTTATGTTTTTTAAACCTTGTAAAAACTACTTCCAAGTTGTTCATCAATTATTCAATATTAAGTACCAATTAATTTAAAAGTTTTCCAATGTCCAGCTTTCAATATCTATGCATCTGTGAAGCTGAGAACCTGAAGAAGGTACTGAAGGAGTTTTGAAAGTGACATAAAGATTAGAACCAAGGAATACTGAGCCATTGTTCACTGAAGACATTGGGAGTATATTTTATGCTCGTGAGCAGAAAGAATCTGTTTATTATCATAATTTTTTGTGGTATATTTTGTGATATGCCAAGGTAAATTCAGAAAGTATCTAGAATATTGAGAAAACATTGATTTGGTTATGAAAAGGTTCTAGCTACAATTTACACTTACCAGTCTGTATGACTTTGAACTGTTCCTTTAATTTCTCAGTGTCATTTACTCATCTATAGAACTGCCCTGACAAGTGCATGAGATTGTTATAAGGATACAACCAGACCAGACATATGAAAGAGCTTTATACGCTGTAAATTTTTATAAAAACAAAGTTCTGCTGTTACTATGAATACTGGTTTGCCTTTTGAATATCTGTTGTTAAATCTGCAAAGGCTAAAATTATGTATAGTCCAGAGTAGTTGTCTTATCAATAAAAAATGACTAGATTAAAGCCTGTTCATTACTTGTCTACTTTGCCTTTATGAACACAATATTTATTGCATATCCTTTGCCTGTCTCTGCACTTTACTCCTGTCTATAAGATCTGCTGAGACACAAAGAGGAAATAGAAGATGTGTGTGTGTGTGTGTGTGTATAAGGCGATTAGGGATAAGAAGAGGTGATAAGATTACTAACTTTTAACATCTTCGTTGTAAATCTTTTCAATGTTAGCTAGTGAGTATCCAAATGGAGCTCATTATTACAATCAAATGTATAAAATATAATTATTAATTGTATTTTTCTGTGATAAATTGTTGGTAAACTAACCGTGGTGAAGTAGCCCAATACAATGAACATTATAAAGTTATGAGTATTCCTTTGATCCTTTGGTTAGTGACAATTTTAAGCACTATAATATTTTGGTGAGAAATTTCCATGTCTTACTAACAGGGTAGCAATATTTTGAAGTCTCATAATTAGATTCATTTGATCCTTCAGCATCCAAACCATGGGATAGTGTCCAAAACAGAGAAGTATTATCACTAATTTTATCCTACAGAGGCAACTTCAATATTTTATTTTCTTTTTGTCCATAGTAAACAAACTTCTAACCTAAGAGCTATTTCAGAAAGTAATTATTTAAAATGCCTTTACATTAATATGGATTTCATTACTGAGAGTGTATGGAAATGACTAGATAAGAGAAGACTTTTTCAGGTAATTCATAGTTATAATTAACAATATGCAAAATTAGGGTTAGCTAGTTTTGAAAAGTGACAGAAAATTCATTCTACTTTATTAAAACATACTCAGTCTGATTCCCAAACCAAAATCAACTCTAGCAGTCCATTTCTATAATAACATTTAAATTTTTAATTATAAAATTAATTTTCCAGACTAGCAGGCTGTAATTAGATATTATAATATTTATGTTGACTTTTCTGCTGGATTACTTATCTAAATAACTAACCTTTTGCCATTTTGTAAGTCCAAATAATGAATTTTAGATATTCTAACAGCAAAGCAGAGCCCCAGAAGGGTGATTTCTAAAGTTTCTTTTCTAAAATTGCTATATAGTCTCAGATTGTGTCATTGTTTTTGAATAATTTAAATCATGCTTTAGTATTTAAAAGTTATTTAAAATTTTTCATTGAATTACAACATAGTTACAGAAGAGTAAACAAAACAGTTCAATCAGTCGCCACAAAGCCAAGTCCCCAGTGGAGCAAACTCACAGGTCAAGAAATAGGACAGTGTGAGCCACGGTGCCAGCCTTTGTGTTCCCTCCCAATTCAACTCTAACTTATCTCCAAACTTCAAATACCTTAGCATGGTTTTACTGTTTCTCATTTTTTTAATACTTATGCAATAAGTATGCTTTTTTTTTCAAGCTTCTTTCACTCATTATTTTTGTGAGATTACTCTGTATGGTTTACAAGTAACAGTTCATTCTTTCTCATTGTTTTGTATCATATGCCATCATGAATGGTCTCTACTTTATCCATCTATCTAGTCTATTTATCCACTTATTTATCTTTTGATGTATATTGGAGTTTTTATAAACAAAACTGCTAGTGGAATTCTATTTTATGTCTCCTAGTTGTGTGTACCTAGGACCTGAATTGCACAACTATATTACAGTATACAAGATGCAGCCAGACAGCTTCCCAAAGGGACCGAACATAATTTACACTCCCAAGAGCAACTAGTAAATTCTCCATTACTACAATATTGCTAATACATGGTATTAGCAGTACAGTCTTAGTCATCTTATATCTGGTGGAGGGTATATAATGGTGGCTTACGATGGTTTTCTTTAGCCTTGCCCTAATGACTAATGAAGCTAAGAATCTTTTCATGTTCTTATTGGCCTTCTATTATCTTCGCCTATGAAGTGCTTATTCAAAATTCTTGCCAATTTTGCTACTGAATTTTTTCTATTGTTCTCAGTATTTGAAAGATTTCTTTTTATTTTATTTTATTTATTTTTCTATACAGCAGGTTCTTATTAGTTATCTATTTTATAGAAAGATTTCTTAATATATTCTGGATATGTTCATTTTCAGATTCTCAAAATCTTCTGTAACTCCTTGTGTTGCCTTTTCACTTTCATAATGGTGTCTATAGTGAAATGAAGTTCTTCCTTTAAAATAGTTCAACATACCAATCTTTTCCTTAAATTATAGTTACAGCTCTTCGTATTTTGTTTAAGAAATATTTGCCTACCCCAAGGTAATGTAAGAATTCTTCTATATTATCTAGAAGTTTTATCCATATGGCATTGATGGTTTTAAGGCAGGAGTCAGCTTTATTTCCATATGTATATCTATTAACCTAGCACAAGTTATTGAAGTCGTCATCTTTCTCAACTCCTCTGTACTGACACTATTTTCATAAATCAAGTGCTCATATCATTGTGAGTCAGTTTATAGACTCCATTCCATTTTCATGAAAACCATTGACCTGTATTTCTTTTTTGTTGTTAGGGTCATAAAATGAGTTAGGAAGTACTCTGCCTTTGTCTAATAATATCCAGAACAATACATGTGTGTATTTGTGTGTGTGTGTGGTGTGTGTGTGTGTATCTGTTATTTTTTCCTACATTGTTTGGAAGAATTCAGCAGTGAAGACAACTAGAACAAGGGTGTTCTTTATAGAAAGGCTTTAAATTATAGATTCAATTTCTTTACTAAACATAGAAAAATTGTTTAAATGTTCCATTTTTCTTCTTGATAAATTGTATTTCTCTAGGATATTTTTATTTCATCTACTATTTCCTAATTATTGTTATAAAATTATTCACTGCTATTAAAAAGTTTGTCAAAACTTATGAACAATGTAATGTCTATAGGGTCTAATGTGATACCACTTTTTCATTCCTGATATTAATTAATTCTGCCTTCCCTCCATTTTTTTCTCACCAAATTAGTAAAACTCATCAAAACTCTATCAGTTTGATTGGTCCTTTCAAGAAAAACAAATGATTCTCTTTTAAATGATTTATCGTGTATTTGATCAATTACTTACTTTAGCTATTATCTTTACCACATCTTTTCTTTCATTCTTCCTTTCTAATCTATGCCTCGAAATGCACTTGATTTTCCTCTAAGTTCTGATTTAGCTTCATCCTACACGTTTTGATGTGCTTTTTGCCTACTATTATGATGTTAAAATTATTATTTGATTTCCATTGTGATTTCTTTTTAACCCATTGTGTTTTCAGAAGTACATAGCTTAATTACCATATTTATGAATATTTTCTAGTTACAGTCTATCCTCATTATTTATGGATTCTGTATTTGAGAATTTGCCTACTCACTAAAATTTATTTGTAACCCCAAACTCAATACCCCTGTCACTTTACTGCTCATCAGCAGACTTGCACCAAGTGCTGAAAAATTTGAGTCACCTGATGCATAGTTCTACCCAGCTAAGGCAGAACAGGGGAGAACACTGCTTCTTGTTTCAGCTTTCACATAGAAGCAACCAGAGGATGGACAGGGAAAGGAATGATGAAGTACAGCACAAGAAGCTCTGGCTCTGGGACCTGTTGGATGAGGTCTGAATCCCAAATCTGGCACCTGTTAGTGGGGCAGCACCAGGCAAGTCACTAAAGACATCTGAACCTCCTTTTTCTCTTTTGCAAAATAAAGAAAATAGACTCTACCAGGATAAGTATTTTTAGTATTTAAGAGTATAATTTATGTGAGATATGTATAAATATGAACATACTTCCCTAAAAGCAATGTTTCATGTTCACTTAGTCAGTGTTCACTCTAAAGAACATAACTACTGAAAATAAGGAGAATTAATCTGTTTCTTTTTCTTAAAGAAATTTCTAGCTTAATTGACTTGTGTTCCTAATTCTTTTAATTTGTAGAGGCTAGTTTTATTGCCCTTACCTGTCAAGCTCGGTGAATATTCCAACTGCACAGCTGGGTCGGTGATATGTTGGTACTGAATGATGTCCCCCTCCAAGCTCATGTGTTAAAGCCCTGCACATCCTCACTCCCTGGGGGCCTACATGGTACCTTAACACTGATTTTTTAATGTTCAGCTTTTCTAGTTGTTCTCAGTAGTAGAGCTGGTCTTTAGTCCACTATTGCTGGAAGCGGAATTCTTTTTTTGTTGTTGTTGTTGGATTTTCTTATAATTCCATCTAACTTGTCTGACTGTCATATTTATATGTAATTTTGCAAAACAGAACAAAAGAATTGTATATGCTCCCTCTGCATGTGACTAAATCTAAATTTATACCATGAAACTGGCTGCTGGGTTATTATTAAGGCCAGAACACTGGGAGAGCTTTTGTCTCTTTTATTTTGATCAGTGTATCAGTCAGGATAGACAAGGTTGGCTGAACTATGGAAATGAACAAATTATAAACTTAGTGGCTTCAAGCAAACAAGATTTATTTTCTTCTCAGTTACATTTCATGTGTCTCTGGTTAGTGGAGGGCTCTGCTTTTGCTTGATTTCATCAGAGATCCAGACAGATCTGGAACATCTTTAGTCACAGTGAAAGACAGAAAAAGTCATAGCAAATAAAGCTCTGGATATAACACGTCTCTTCTCACATGCGATTGGTCAAGTGGCATAGCTAGGCCTGACTTCAAGGAGGCAGAGACATTAAATCATATTTTGTAGAAGGAGAAACAGACTATCTCTGAACAGCACTAATAGCTAACACAACCAGTTTTTTAAGTGACCAATGGCCACCATTTCCTAGTAACTGAAAGACAAATTCTCAAGAGTGGAGAATCTATTCTGCTCTTAAATGTTTTTGTAGTCTCTAACATAGTTGTATTAGTTTTGTATTGCTGACATAACAAATTTCCACCAACTTAATGGCTTAAGACAACACAAATTGATGGTTTGACAGCTCTGTAGGGAGAAATTCAGAACGTTGTTGCTGAGTTAAAATCAGGGTGTCAGCAGGCTGTGCTCCTCTCTGGAAGCATGAAGGGGGACCCAAGTCTTGGTTATTTGAGTTGGCAAAAGTAAGTTCTCTGTGGTTCTAAGATGGAGGTCTCTGGTTTGTTGCTGGCTGTAAACTGAGGGCCACTACCAGCTGCTGGAGGCTGCCTCAGTCTTTGGCCATGGCCCCTTTCTTCGTCTTCAAGGCCAGCAAAGGTGGTAGAGTCTCTCTCTCAAATATATTATGTATATAAATTTTAATTTAAAAATACTGAAATAGACTTTTTAAAAATGCTATTTGTGCTTGATCAATCTCAATTAGCTAAGCCAGGACCATCTGTTCCTATATATGGAGAAGTATAACCATAAAGGACTTCATTCTTTTTCTTTGTAACTGATTAATCCTGATCCTTTAAAGGATAAATTAAATTAATATTTTATGAAGCATAAAATAGAATAGTCTATGTTAGTGAAAGAAAGAGAGTTTCAACAATCTATTTTTTTACATGATTCAAGGAGTTTTGCTGAATAATCAACTCAAATATTGAGGAACGACTTCTATACATGGTGAAAATAGTGGATATATTTCTAAGGCATAAGTGGTTTCCACATAGGTATCATCTGTATTATCCCATCACATTTTCACAATTGCTCTGTGATATAGGCAGGACAGGAATAATTAACCCAATTTAACAAATGAGGAAACTGAGACTTGAGAGTAAGTGACATACTCAGTGTAGAGTGAGTTGTGGAAAGGTGAGAAATCCCTTAATATAGGTCTCCTTCTACTTCCTTTGTTTCGTTTTTTTAAATTTTAATTTTATTTTTGTTTATAACATCTTTATTGGAGTATAATTGCTTTACAATGGTGTGTTAGTTTCTGCTTTGTAACAAAGTGAATCAGTTATACATATACATATGTTCCCATATCTCTTCCCTCTTGCGTCTCCCTCTCTCCCACCCTCCCTATCCCACCCCTCTAGGTGGTCACAAAGCATCGAGCTGATCTCCCTGTGCTATGCGGCTGCTTCCCACTAGCTATCCATTTTACATTTGGTAGTGTATACATGTCCATGCCACTCTCTCACTTTGTCACAGCTTACCCTTCCCCCTCCCCATATCCTCAAGTCCATTCTCTAGTAGGTCTGTGTCTTTATTCCCGTCTTGCCCCTAGGTTCTTCATGACCTTTTTTTTTTTTTTCATAGATTCCATATGTATGTGTTAGCATACGGTATTTGTTTTTCTCTTTCTGACTGACTTCACTCTGTATGACAGACTCTAGGTCCATCCACCTCACTACAAATAACTCAATTTCATTTCTTTTTATGGCTGAGTAATATTCCATTGTATATATGTGCCACATCTTCTTCTTTTTTTTTTTTTTTTTTTTATGGCTGTGTTGGGTCTTCGTTTCTGTGCAAGGGCTTTCTCTAGTTGTGGCAAGCGGGGGCCACTCTTCATCACAGTGCGCGGGCCTCTCACTATCGCGGCCTCTGTTATTGTGGAGCACAGGCTCCAGACGCGCAGGCTCAGTAATTGTGGCTCACGGGCCCAGTTGCTCCGCGGCATGTGGGATCTTCCCAGACCAGGGCTCGAACCCGTGTCCCCTGCATTGGCAGGCAGATTCTCAACCACTGCACCACCAGGGAAACCCACCACATCTTCTTTATCCATTCATCTGTTGATAGACACTTAGGTTGCTTCCATGTCCTGGCTATTGTAAATAGAGCTGCAAAGAACATTTTGGTACATGAATCTTTTTGAATTATGGATTTCTCAGGATATATGCCTAGTAGTAGGATTGCTGGGTTGTATGGTAGTTCTATTTTTAGTTTTTTAAGGAACCTCCATACTGTTCTCCATAGTGACTGTATCAATTTACATTCCCACCAACAGTGCAAGAGGGTTCCCTTTCCTCCACACCCTCTCCAGCATTTATTGTTTCTAGATTTTTTGATGATGGCCATTCTGACCGGTGTGAGATGATATCTCATTGTAGTTTTGATTTGCATTTCTCTAATGATTAATGATGTTGAGCATTCTTTCACGTGTTTGTTGGCAATCTGCATATCTTCTTTGGAGAAACGTCTATTTAGGTCTTCTGTCCGTTTTTGGATTGGGTTGGTTTGTTTTTTTGATATTGAGCTGCATGAGCTGCTTGTAAATTTTGGAGATTAATCCTTTGTCAGTTGCTTCATTTGCAAATATTTTCTCCCATTCTGAGGTTTTTCTTGGATCTTTTTAGAAGACACTTTCCTAGGCATTAAGGGCTAACAAATGGCTTGACACTTTTCCTGAAGATTCTGTGGCCTTCATTTCAGAGAATCATCCAGCAGTACAGAAATAATAAAAGGTGCTTCCTCACCTCATGGGAAGGGTGGGGGTAGGCTGTTGCATTGGCTGATTATCACGTGGTCAGTTCAATGGAGAGCTGGGTTCTGCTTTACCATTTACTAGCCATATAATTGTGGGGGAAAAAAATCACTCTGAAAAATACATGTATTGCTGTCTTATCTGATTTATCGTTTTATGACTATCAAAATATCTATGTGGAAGTGAGTTTCTATAAGCAGAGATGAGATGCAGTGTGAAACCCTAGAACATGCCATTGCCAAAGCTCTTTCTGCATTCTCTATTAATAAAATCAATCCTTCATTTGAGGATAAATCATTTCATAGACTGTATGAGATCACCATGATGGATGACTCTACCAGCGCTCTACCAGTTCTAGATAGCTCACATATCTTCCTCTAATTAGAGGGACTTGTGCGTTATGATGATATACTACATTCCATGGGTTATCAAAACATGCCACCATCTCTGAAAGCCTTGTCACCAGTAGAAGTGGCCAAATATTTGCCCTCTTTCAGTGAGGAGTAATGGATATGTATAAATCCAGCCATGTCACTCTTCACAGCAAGTGTGTATCAGACTCTTTGTACTTAGTTTAGGCTTTTAGCATATATTATCTTCCTTTAGTCTAACCACCTGCTACGTGGGTTTTGAAGTTTATTTCACATCATAGATCAGACACCATGAAACCATAATCATTCATATTGTGTCAGAACTAAAGAAATAGGTAACTATTTTTCTTTCTCTTTTCATTTTAATTCATCTTATTTCTTTTCAGAGTAACTGTAAAATTTAGATGTCATTCTCATCAAGATCAAGTCACTTCTTTAAACTAGCATATTCACATCCAACTATCATTTTAAAAAAATTATCCTTTAAGATGAAACCTTGTTTCTTCTCCCTGAATTTTACTGCTTTCCCAATTTCTGTTATCTGCCCTTTTGTAAGAATTCTATTCCCCCCTCCTTTCTTTTTAATGCAGGGAACTCTGAGATATTAATGAATAGTTCAAGTACAATAAGAATCCATAAAATTGTGCTGATAAACATACCAAATGACATTACAGCATCTGATTGAATATTAATTTATTATTTCATGTATTCAAATTCATACATTGAGTGTTTGCTTAGACATGAAGTCTCCTCTCAAGGAAGTCATTTATGACAGAGAGAAACAGACGTGTAAAAACAAATTCCAATATGGCATGATTAGTATCAACAAGGATACATAGAGAATACTCTGAAAAGACAAGAGCAGGTATGATTCACCCATGGTAGTAAATAAGAAAATGATTCATGGAAGAGGTGAAATTTATGTTGATTCTTAAAGGACTATTTTAGTGGGCTATAGAACTGAGTAGAGAGTAGGGTGCAAACATATTGCAGGCAAAGACAATAGTGGGATTTATTAGTCAACTACTGCTGCATTACAAAGTACTACCTTCTTAGTGGTTTAAAGCACACGTTTATTATCTCATAGCTTCCATGTCAGATTCTGGGTTTGCTTAGCTGAGTCGTCTACCCAGAGTCTCCCGTGGCTGCAGTCAAGGGGTTGTCCTGGTCTATATTCTCCTCTGGAGACTCAATTAGGGAAGAATTGGCTTGAAGCTCATTCAGTTTGTTTGCAGGATTAATATTCTTGTGGCTGGATGGCTGATGTCATGACTCGTCACTGGCTGGTGGCTGGAGGTGTCCATATGATCCTCAAGGTCATGTCCAGCTCCCTTCCACGTGGCTCCCTCCATGGGCCTTTCAAACATGGATGTTTGCTGCTACAAGGCCACCAAGGGGGTATCTAACTTTTAAGGGTTTTCAGCTGATTAGGCCAGGCCCACCTTAGATAAGTCTCTCTCTTAACTAACTCAAAATCAACTAACATGAGACTTTAACAACATTTGCAGAATCCTTTTACCTTTACTATATAATGTAATTTTATCACAAAAGTGATATCTCACCACCTGTGTCATATTCTATTGATTGGAAGCAAATAAAACTTTCTAACCACACTCCAGGGACAGGAATTATGCAAAGGTGTGGCCACTAGAGGTTGGGAATTATTGGGGGTTTACCCTAGGGTCTGACTGCCATATGGGCAAAGTCTTCATGAAATAATATAGTATTGCAAAACTGCAAGTACTAGGTAGTTCCATGTGGCAGAAAGATAGAATGTAAAAGACAGAGGAGGGTAAAAGCTAGAACCTATGAGCTTTGAGTATCTTGTGAAAAAGTTTGGATTTTGTGCTACAGGTGGTAAGAAACCATTGCAGAAGTTTCACAGAGTAGAGTTTGGGTGCAATCAGTCTGGAAGCAGTCAGTAAGGTGGAATACAGTAGACTGATCTGGAAGAAGGGAGACCAGTTAGAACACCCTGGCAATAATCCAAACAATGGAGGGTGGGGACTTTTATAAGACCAAGGCGATGAAGAGAAATGATACATAAAAATATATTTAAGAAAATGATTACCATGAGCATTGGAGATGGGAAAGAGGAAGGGGTGTGTGGTGACTTATTTTTGTCTAAACTGGTTATAATCTCTGGCACAGGGCCTCCCAACCTGAGTATGAACATTGACAAACGGTCTTGACCATTGTGTCAAAAAATACTGATTGAGGATATATTTTATACAAAGCACTCTATTAGGTATTTCATGGATTTAAAATATTTATTAAATGTATTTTCCAACTCAAGGAATATATAGGACACATAATCTAAAAGGCTGGATACATAAGGGAGTGTGTAGTATCATATGTGATAGAATGTAATGGCAAGATATCTAGAGAAGTTTATATTAGCTGTAATGTAGTTTATACAAGATAGTAGATAAAGGCAAGATTTAGAAAAGGAAATTGGGGCTAATATAGGACTTTTTGAGTGAGGTTAAAGAACTTGAACTTTAGTCTATAGGTAATGGAGAAATCAATGATGGTTTTGGAGCCAAAGAGTGACACTATGAAAACAGTGCCTTCTGAAAATTAATCTGCAAATCGATGTGCAAATAACAGATTTGATGGACAAAGTCTGGAATAGGACACTATGTTAAAGAATATATTTATATACTCAGCCATAAAAAGGAATGAAACTGGGTCATTTGTAGAGATGTGGATGGACCTAGAGGCTGTCATATAGAGTGAAGTAAGTCAGAATGAGAAAAACAAACATCGTATATTAACGCATATATGTGGAATCTAGAAAAATAATACAGATGAACCGGTTTGCAAGGCAGAAGTAGAGACACAGATGTAGAGGACAAATGTATGGACACTAAGGGGGGAAAGTGGGGTGGGGGGTGGGGGGATGAATTGGGAGATTGGGATTGACATATATACACTAATATGTATAAAATAGATAACTAATAAGAACCTGCTGTATAAAAAAAGAAAAAAATAAAATTCAAAAAATATAAATAAAAATAAACCTACATTAACACATAAAAAAAGAATATATTTATAATCTAGGGTTGAAGACATATGGATTTGGGCCAGTGGGATTGGAAAATCATATAAGTTGGAAATGATTGTCAACAACCTTCACCAAAACTGCACTAAGTCTGTAGTTGCAGGAAATAGCTGCAGCGGGTCCTTCCTTATTTGAGATTTTCACTTTCTAACCAGCATTTTAAATGTATCCCCATCCTACAGATCAAAGTCACCGTTAGTGCACATTCTACTTTTCATGTGATTTTGTCTTTACCCTTGGTCATAGCATAGCAATCAATCATTGTTGTTTTGTTAGATATAAGTAGTTTTTTCCACCCGAAGCCTAGAGATTTCTATTCTAATGAATAATCATTATTTTATTAATACTACTAAAATTGCTATTGAGTGTGCATTACATGTAGATAGTATTCTGAATACTCAAAACTTAGTGTAGTTTTGGTGAAGGTTCTTGACAATCATTTCCAACTTGTATGATTATCCCTTAGAATAAACCATTTGGTTATAAACCCAGTGACAGGAGAAGAAGCTGAGGATAGATATCTTGCTCAAATTCAAAGAACTCTAGTGTGGAACATGGACAGACATCTATTGCAGAGCTTATGGCCTTGACCAATATGTGATACTCTTAAATTTAACACTGTAAACAAAACAAACACACAAACAGAAACCTTGAATACTTTGTAATACTTTAATTGGTTCTCACTATTTTCTTCCTTTTGGATTCTTATCCCACTAACTTTCTGCAGATGAATTATATGGATTTTCCACCTTACATTATTTCCCCCAAGTGGGGAAAAATTAAAAGTTAATAAAAATTGCTTAATATTTTTGTATAGTAAATTGGAAAGGAGAAGAAGGAATCTGTCATCTGAAAATAAATGTTTTCAAAAATATATTTGTGTGTTGATGAGGTTTGAAACATAATAATAATATAGCTTTGAGTATTATAGTTGTCATGGGCAAAACTAGCATATAGACTATTCAGTGAAATGCTCCCTATGGTATAATCTAAAGTCACTAAGAAGTCATGTATTCAGTAATAAAATTCTCCATTGTTTAGTAAGTTGTTATAGCCCCCATTTTCCAGTTAAGAGTTTTTCTCTAAACACATGTGAGTATAACATCAAACCACATCATACAATTCAGTACATTGGCAGCGTCAAAGTTATAGAATGAATCACTCTTTTTTACCCATTCATTCAATCATTTTTTCTTTCAATGTAGATATCTTGAGTGATAGATGTGATCAATATATTGGCAATGGAGAAATGAAAATAGGATAGTCACTTTTTTGTCTTTCTGGGGGCAGACTTTGAATTACCTTTGTGATTGGAAAAGAAGTATATAGAGAGAAGTGATTCCAATTTCTGGACAGATTTCTTCCCTCATTTGATAAAGAGATCTGTCAAGAGAGATGGCCAATGTTAGGGGCTGTGGCAGGAAACAAATTTCATAGTAGGACTCGCCGAGTGCAAAAACTCATTAGGGAGTGTAGGGCAGAGGATGAAAAGGTGTGAAAGCTAAAGGCTGGGAAATGCTGAGCACATTGATATTCATCCACTGATTTTGTTTGTACAGGGAAGAATGTTCCCTACCTCAGTTATGAAGCTAGAACAGACTTAAAACAATATAATACTTGTTATAAAAAACAAAGAAAAAATTTAGACAATGGAACAATTAGGATGAAAGAGATGTCTGTTGCCCATATTAACTCAATGACCAAAATTTAAAAAAACAAAAGTGAATTAATGTAATTAGCCAGGATATTTTGACAAGACTATGCCAAAACAGCTTCATTAAAACGAACTGTTTCAAGAATCATAGATATAGAGAACAGACTTGTGGTTGCCAAGTGGGAGAAGGGTAGGGGAGCATGGACTGGGAGTTTGGGATTAGCAGATGCAAACTATTATATATAGGATGGATAAACAAGTTTTTACTATATAGCACAGGGAACTATATTCAATATCCTATGATAAACCATAATGGAAAAGAATATTAAAAAAGAATGTATTTGGGGGCTTCCCTGGTGGCACAGTGGTTAAGAATCCACCTGCCAATGCAGGGAACACGGGTTCAAACCCTAGTCCGGGAAGATCCCACATGCCGTGGAGCAACTATGCCCATGTGCCACAACTGCTGAGCCTGTGCTCTAGAGCCCGTGAGCCACAACTACTGAGCCCATGTGCCACAACTACTGAAGCCCGTGTGCCTAGAGCCCATGCTCTGCAACAAGAGAAGCCACCGCAATGAGAAGCCCACGCACCACAACGAAGAGTAGCCCCCGCTTGCCGCAACTAGAGAAAGCCCACGCAGAGCAACGAAGACCCAATGCAGCCAAAGATAAATGAAAAAATAAATATTTTAAAAAAAATTTATTGAAAAAAGAATGTATTTATACGTATAACTG
Source organism: Balaenoptera physalus (assembly GCF_965194825.1). NCBI lineage: Eukaryota > Metazoa > Chordata > Mammalia > Artiodactyla > Balaenopteridae > Balaenoptera > Balaenoptera physalus. The sequence goes on along the minus strand of NC_138896.1, from coordinate 45,875,345 downwards.
AATCACTTTGCTATACAGCAGAAATTAACACAACATTGTAAATCAACTATACTTCAATAAAAAAAAATCATCTACATTGAAAGACTCAATAAAAGGGACAATTTCTTTGCTCGAAAAAAAAAACTGTTTCATATGTTTGTAATATGCAAAATACCTTGTTGAGGTAGATCAAAGTGTTCTACCCTCCTTTCAGTTTACAGACAGGGAACGTGAGTTTATTACTACACTTTTGTGGATGGATAGCAATGCTTAACTTTTCAGTCACTGGTTCATTTAAACTCTTTTCTGTTTGAAGAATGAGATAGTTTTATCACTGGTCTAAATAACAAAACTATTGTTTTATATCATATGTAATCTGGAAAATATGCAGATACAAAAAATACAAAGAGATTGGCAAATTAACTTTTCAATTAGTAAGCAGGGCAATTTTTGACTACTGGGAGTTTGTTTTCCTAAAAGTGTGAAAGTGCCTAATGCACCCTCCCTAAACCACCATGGAGCAGTCTTAATCCACTCTCAGGAAAATCAAAACTTCTCCATAATGTGGAGAAATTTATTCTTTTTTTTATTTATGTATAGTTGATTTACAATGTGTTCATTTCTGCAGTACAGCAAAGTGATTTAGTTATACATATATATACATTCTTTTTCATGTTTTTTTCCATTATGGTTTATCACAGGGTGTTGAATAGAGTTCCTTGTGCTATACAGTAGGACCTTGCTGTTTGTCCATCCTATATATAAAAGTTTGCATCTGCTAATCCCAAACTCCCAGTTCATCCTTCCCCCACCTGTCTCCCCCTTGGCAACCACAAGCCTGTTTGTATGTCTGTGAGTCTATTTCTGTTTCATAGATAGGTTCATTTGTGTCATATTTTAGATTCCCCATATAAGTGACATTATATGGTATTTGTCTTTCTTTTTCTGACTTACTTCACTCAGTATGATAATCTCTAGTTGCATCCATGTTGTTGCAAATGGCATTATTTCATTCTTTTTTATGGCTGAGTAGTATTCCATTGTATATATGTACCACATCTTCTTTATCCATTCATCTGTCGATGGACATTTAGGTTGTTTCCATGTCTTGGCTATTGTGAACAGTGCTGCTATGAACATAAAGGTGCATGTATCTTCTTGAATTATGGTTTTCTCTGGATATATGCTCAGGAGTGGGATTGCAGGATCAAATGGTAGCTCTATTTTTAGTTTTTTGGGGAACCTTCACACTGTTTTCCATAGAGGTTGCACCAATTTACATTCCCACAAACACTGTTGGGGGAGGGCATCCCTTTTCTTAACGTAGGGAATTTTAAAGGGCTTCTAGTCACCATCAGCAGCATGAACATTAAGAAATAGCCACTGAAATTCACTCATTTATTAAAATATATTTTTTGAGCTGCTGCTGTGAACCAGACTCTTCTAGGCTCAGGGAATATAGTGGTAAACAATATTTTTGAGAAAAATAAGCAGACTTTGAACACATAAACAAATACATGTGATTGTTTGTGGAGGGGTTATGAGGTGATTGGTAGACTATAAAAGAAAATTCAGGTGGGATAAGGGGATGGGTGGGGCCCTTTGGTATACTGGTGGTGAGTAATTGTGTGTAAACCCCATGGGTATCTGGTGAAACAGTGTCCAAGGCAGAAGAAACAGCATGGGCAGAGAAGCATTAGGCTTGGCAGGTTCAAGGAATCGTCAGGAGGATAAAGTGCCAGGAATGAGCCTGCAGCTGTAGGACATAGGGCTGATTTAAAATATTAGAGTACAAAATTAGTTGGCTGGGACTGATCAGCCGTGATAAACAGACATGAGTAATTATCTGCACTTACCAATGTTATTGAGTCAAACTATGTGTAGACTACTTATACTGTTTATTACTAAATGAGGCATTCTCTGTGTTACTATCCTAAAACCATTCAGTACATCCTGTTTCCTCTTGTTGATTCTACAAGAGATTCTTCAGGTTATGGACCCATAGCCTATAATGTATAAAACATGAATTCTAATTTGTACTTCAAAGGATTTCTATGAGGAAAAATGGTGAAAATTACACCAAATATGTAAATGTAGGGTACTTGTTAATCCATCCTTCCTTTGGCAAAAAATTTATACTAGGTGGAGTAGACAACATTTGTCTGAGTACTTTTCATGTCAGTCTATCTACTATCATTATTGGAAGATATATTGATATTTTAATTCATTTGATCCAAACCCACAATTTTGTAGTAACAATGCTCTTTATAAAATGAAAGTTATTATTAAAGGGGCTCTCGTGTACATTATTTGAGCTTATTAATAACGCACTGAAACTGTTTTTTATGTATAATAAACAGTCAATTCCTCATCAGTAAATCACATCTCAATACAAAAGCTCTTAGAAGGTCCAGGATGTGGACTGTACCTCAAAGCATTAAGATTTGGCATCATTTTATACTTATATTATTGGAACATTCATCATGATACACCATAAACAAATGAAAGATAGTCTACCAGTTTTGTGAAAAATATAAATAAAAGGAATAAACATGAAAACAACAGAGCAGTCACCTTGGCTCTTTTTCTTCAATCTAGTTGGCAGGAACATTAAACATTTACACATCTGGTCTTTAGATGTACACAGTACATTTGTCTAAAATCTAAAGAAACAGTTTAGTCCTACTGATATTTAAAGAGATATGTGTTGTATTTCTCCATCTGGGGCAATTTTTCAAGTCAGTTTTCATGCAGCCATCCCAAAGTGAGCACAATGGACTAAGTTTCAGTGACTGTGACTCTGAGGAAAGATTGTGACTTTATATTATTTCAGGCCAGTTTTTTCTAATTAGTCTATGCTGCCAACTCATCTCTAGAGTTTGGTTGTGCAGTAAAGGGCACTATGTGCTTAAAACTTTATTTTTACCACCTCCAGTTTTTAAGAGCTTTTTGTTTGGTAGCATTTCATACATATGCACTAACAGCTTTTTTCTTGCCTGCAGTGCTTACATAAAGATTATTCTAACTTTTTTTTTTAGATCCTATAGTTGCCTTGATGGCATTGCTCTGCCTCTTAGGGAGATGCTTTGAAAAATAAAACACTGTAATTTTTAAAGATCCACTGACAATTATTTACCTTCTGTAGATGTGCTATAATACTTCACAGAAACTGAAAAGTTTCCTAATGGCTAGGAGCATTTCTTGTAAGGATACACAGTAAATTTTATGTTTGAATGAATTTTCTTTTCTGAGATGCTGTGTACAGATTCTGGACATAATTTTCCAAGGTAGAATATTACGTCCCATTTTCTTGTCTCCACTTTTCCACCACTAATTTCCTCTGTGATACACTATACATGTCTGAGGACACACACACAATAGGAGAGGATGACAATGAAAGGCACTTAGGAAGTTAATCCTCACAGCATTCCACGTTGCTCTGGTATCCTAAACGCCAAGAATGAGGCCTTTTCTTTCCGACTCTTTCATTTTTCATGTTTTCTTCTTCACTAAATGCCTCATTAGCTTTATTTTAAGTGGGCTTTGTCTACCGAGAAATTTGTGTTCATTGTTAAATAAGACTATTTTTCAAAGTGACAAAAGCACTGCATTGCCATTGTGATGCTTTGAAGTCTGTTGCTAAAAATGTTCTGTTTACAAATCAAAACACAAATTGTATGCTTACTCTAAATGCTGTATGATTAGATTTCTCTGTGGCATCCTATGAGCTCACCCTGGTTTGTATTAGACCCAGACTCCCATCTCCCACACCGTGATTGATTCTCTGCTCTAGGGCACACAACACACATCCCTGACCCAGCCATCAAGTGTTTATCTGACCTTCTGTGTCTGTGTTGTGACAGTCCTCACTTTGGGAGTGTCTGCCATCTAATTTGTATGCTAGGTGTTAACCAGATGTCCAATACTAGGAGACAGGATGGCTCAAAGTTTACCTAGAGGTTGGATGCCTGTGGTGACCATTTTTCTAAACCAAAAATTGAGACAAAATGGTTGACAAGTATGAATAAACTTGGGGCAAAGAGCGAGATACTATTTTAAAATAGAACCATCCTGGAAAAGTCCATAACAGGAAGTTTAGACACACAAACAAATCCAAGAACACACACATGCACACACACACACACACACACACACACACACACATCCTTGGTTAAAAGCATAGCCATCCCATTCCCCTCAACAGAAATTACCACTGATCAATCAATTTCTGATCAGAAATTACCGCTGATCAGAAATTATCACTTATCAACAGTAATTTTCCAAGTTTACTCTTTATGGAGATATCTATACATTGTGTGCAACTTCCATTTTAGCCCATTTAATTTACACAGGTTTTTGGATTTATCTCAAGAATGCAGTTAAATATTAAATATTTCCTATTAATCCAGTGAGTCCAAATATTTTAATTTTATGTTTAAATATAGCAGCTTATTAATTTAATAGTAAATAAAAATGTGAAGCCCATAACCATTGGGATTGCGTATTTATTTCCTGAGTTCCAAACACTCAAACTATATAGAGTATTGAATTTGGTTCAATAAGAGAAGAAAGAAAATATTATTTTGATCATGTAAGTTATATAATAGTCGCACAACATATTAAATATTAAAGTAATAATCAATCCCTGGCATCATCCTGACATTATATTTTCTGTAAACACATACCACACATATACACATTTACTTACTTCTATTTAAAGTTATAGATCAGTTTTTGAGTTTTATACTGCTTTTAAGGAATAAGTATTTCCAAGTAGCTTAAAAAGTAATTGCTGCAATTAAGGCAAGGATTTTACAGTATAATTGCCAATAAAAGTATTTTAAATAATTTATATTCAGTTGTACAGAGTTTCTAAAGGTCCACACAGACAGCTGCAAGTCATCTTGAAGAATCTATAATGAAGGTAACTCTTAGGAGACTTCTCTTCAATATGGAAAAAAAATAATACAGCCTTGATATTGATGTATGCAATGTATTTTTAAGATGACATTTACACAATACTGCTCTTGCCAGTTAAAAAGTAACAATTCAAAGAAGAGAGTTTTTCTATAGTGTGGTACAATATGACTGAAAAGGCCTAATGTTCCAATTTCTACACTTTTTCTACTCAATCTCTGAACAAATCAATCCTATCCTAATGGAAATATTTTTAAGACAATCCAATATGTATAGAACTAAAATATTTATTTATCTAAGGAAATTTAGAAGGAGAGCAAATGTGATTTTAAAAAAGACATAAAAAGATAAATATTATACAATGCTGTAAACTTGTATAATTAAACTTTATATTATATATATATAATGCTGTAATATAATGCTGTAAACTTGTATAATTAAACTTTAAATTAAACTGTAAATTAAACTTTATTAATTGTAAGAAATGAGTGCACTGCTGCATGTTTGTAACCTGGGTCTGAATGCAGACGAGGAGCTGTTTAAATAACCTGGTTGTCAACAACACACCATGTGTCGCAGCCTGGACTTTGGATCATGGGATCAAATGAAAAGCACCTTGAAAAGCCAATGAGGGGAAAAGGAAGAGAATTAAGTTCAAGAGCAGGCTGATTCTCAAGGTCAAAACTATTAACTCCACAAATACAATACAGAAAATAATTAATAGGCATAAGACATGTGAAGCTCAGCTCAAAAATTCAAGTATTAAAGAAGTATATTTTCTATAACTTAATTTTAGAGTCGAAGCCTCTATTCTGTTGGGCAGGTAAAAAATAAATTAACATTTACTGTTCATGACCAGCTCCTTCTCCTACCATTGGCTTCTGTGACATGACCCTGAGATCTGCACCATGCTGTGCCCAGGCTGGGTTTCCTGGTACCTCCATGTCACCCAGCACCGAGACTTCAAAACCAGAGCTTGGTCTCTGCAGATGTAGACAATCCCTGCTGCTCTTGAGACCCAAGGCCCTTTGTTTCCATCAGCTTAGATCTTCACATAGGCATTTTCTCTGGGTCATGTTACATTCCTGGTGAGCTGACCTGACTGTAAGCCTAGAACCTACCAATTTCTCTCCCTCTCTCTCTCCCCCTCTCCCCCTTTTCCTCTTTCACCTCTTCTCTTCCCTGAGAAAAATATCTTCTTAGTCTTATGTGGCAAGGGCCACTGAATGACAATTTCAGGTAGGCCTGGCGATGTAGTAAGAAAAGACCTTGGAAGTACATGACTGTGGCCAAGACAAAATCCACTTACATGACAATGTCATGTGGAGCCTGGTGGGGCCACCAGCCTCCCACCATCCTACAGCCTGGAGTACAGTTGAGGGAGGGACCCCACAGTTCTGGGTTCCTCATATCTGGGAAATTCTTCATTTCACACAGGCTCCTAAGACCTGTGGAATCAGAAGCACCTTTGTGTGGAAGCAGGCCTTCTCCTAATCTTGTGTTTGTCCTGTGCACCAAATTTAGATTCTGGTTTGGTAGTAAATCAAACTGAAAGCAGACTGATAAATCTGAGTCACCTTTCTCCCCAGATTTGGAACCCGTGCCAGGCTTGGTGATTTAACACAGCTCATTTTGCTGATCCTGTTCCATCCTCTTCCCACTCTGGGCTACACGTTTTGGAAACAGAAGGAAACAGAGGCAGAAAATATGCTGTCTTGAGCAGAAAAAGAAATATGATGAGTGCAAGTAAGAAAATAAAAGGTACTATCTTAAACTATTACCCCACCAGTACAAGTATAAGTGTAAGAGAAAAACACCTCTGTGTCAAAGAACATGAGAATAAGTAATCGAGCTATTATTTTTCAAATTTATAAGAGATAGAGACATATGTATAAAATTATGAAAGAATTCTTATATTTAGCAAGAAAAAAGATGCAAGAACTTACTTTTTAAAAAAAACATGATTCACCGAATCTGCCTTGTTTCTGAATGATCTTAATTGATAGTTCAATTGCTACCAAAGATTTGGGACCTCTCTAGGCTGGATCTGGTAGAAACTGCAAAACATGTAGGTTTCTTTAACAAACCTGTGATGTTCCACTACTTTTAAGAGTGATATGCCTGGTTTCTTCATGTTTTCTTCCATTCTTTCTTCCAGAAACCTACCCTGGAAAGGACGTAACACATTTACAGCACACTTAGAAAACAACTCAGTAAGCAAGCAAGTTATATTTGGAGGTGAGCAAATGTTTCTGGAGTCTCAAGCCTCCGATCAGGGGTCACCTCTGTGCCTCTTTTCTAAGGAACACAGAGGATTTCCAATTTCAGAACAGCAATTTTTCCAGTGAGAAATTCTCTGATAGATTTTTCTCCCTCCACAAATTAAATATTTAAGACTCTTAATTTAGTCCCTCACCAATATATTTTACTAAACATTAAACAGAATTCTACAAGATTAATTTAATACTTTGCTTTGAGGGAAATTCCAAGCAAGTAAAAAGAACTTATAGCTTACAGAGCCAAAAACACGTGCTACAGATATCGGGGCCTCTGGACATCAGTACACAATTGGAACCTCTTCTCTCTCCCAAGCTCCACTGTCCTGCCCATAAATAGAAGTTGACAAGTTCATTTTCATGCCAAGACTACAAAGATACAGGAAAATATAGTTAAATGAAGTTCTCAATTTTGGATAACAACAAATCCATGAAATTCAGGGATTGGAGGGAAGAGAAGCTTTCTTTTCCTAAAATATAAGATAGATGATGAGAATAATTTTTAACTTAAAGATTATTTTCAACCTTTTACTTAATTAAATGGTAATAACCTTATATATGGATAAGAAGATAGTGTGGTGAAAAATATAGTGACTTAGGTTTGATCCTCTCAACTTTCTGTGGCGATACTGCCCTATTTGTCCAAGCCCCTCTCAGAGGAGATCACACCAAGTCACATACAAAGTAAATCACAGATGTGTTAGTCATGAATATTCAGATATAGGAATAAGTTTCAATACCTGAGTTATATAACCTAATGGGGTTATCGTTTTTTAAAAAATGGATCTTCTCATTAAGCTTTCTTGAAATTTTTGTATCAAATGTGTATTTGGAAACCATCTAACACTTAGAATCAATTGCATTCTAAGGGTTTTAATCTGAGGTGATGCTCATGGTTCACATTCACCTGAATTGGGACAGAAATTTTGTTATGGTTACAGTAATTGGCATATTTTTATGGATTCATTTTCTAATTTGGCCCCCATTCCACTTCACTACTTACACTTACAGTAGTGGCATGGTTTATTACTGTAGGTTCTTTTCATTATTATTAAATTTAATTACTTTTTGCTCCTGTACCCAGATGTGAATAGCATCAGGCTTCTAATCTAACAACACAGATTGTTTGGAAAATATGTACTGTCAGTTAGAGACATTTTGTAATAGAAACAATAAAAAGAACCATTAATGAAACGTAGTTTGCCTGTCAATGTACTTGATGCTAGTTAATCAACAGTACCTTGAAACTGAAGTCATTAATAAACTTTTCTTGCCTTTATACCAGTGAAGTACTCTGAGATTTATTTTTGAAATTAGAAATGTATACCAAAAAAATGGATAGGTGCATTTTGCATATTTCCAAATATGGTTTTCTTCACCACCTACATATGGCAAAACTATATGAAAAACAACAAAGAAAATAACATTTTGAATTTTCAACCAAAACAGGAAAAAAATCCCTGTAAATTTAATTAGTACTTTCATAGAGATGGATGTGATGAAGAAACTCTTGACTTATTCTGCTGGTTATTCTCCATTTGCTCCCACATCAATCGTTCCTAAATCACAGGTGGTATTACCTGAACACCCTTGTCCTCTGACTTTGAGTGATTTTGGCCAACAAGAGGCAACAGTGGGAGATTGAAAGTGGAGAGATCTCTCTCGGTTGGAATATTTCTGTCTGCTTTCCTTCCGTCATCAGAACTCCTATTGTGATAGCAACTGCATCTCTCTCTTTCCAGCTCTTTTACTGGCTCTGGTAAAATGTCCACCTCTCTCCTGGGTGGTGTTGTTTCCCTACTATTGCGAGTCCCTGGATGCTACACCTTCCCTTATCTGGTCCTGTCCTCCTATCTGTACATATACCTTAACTAAAGGCTCTCCATTTAAGCCATCTCAAAGGATTCTGAGACACGGACTCATATATTGTCAATACATAAAATTAGTCTGTTTTTGGAATCATAGACTAAGAGTTTCTATACTTTTTCATGTATCATTCCATGAAAAATATAAGGATAAAGTTCAGTGTATTATAAATATAAGGATAAAATTCAGCATATCAAGAATTTTACATGCTGTGAAATTTTTCTGGAGGAAAAACCTCCTATTCTACATACCTTTAAGGAGAACATCCTTTCTTCACTAGGTGTTTCTCATGACCTGAAGCAATAATGCATAAGAATTTAAAAGTCTTTATTTCATTTGGAAATAATGTGGCATTAAGAAAATGATATCACCCCTGAATTTTTCAGTAAGTAAGGTCAATCTTATTACTTATGTGTGTTATAATCATGAAACTCTTAGTATTTGCACCAAAGTGTTCGAATGATTGTAATTTCAGAAATAATTATTTGCTACCTAAAATCCTGCAAGGGTTCATTGAACCTATCTCGGTGTTTCTATTTTAATATACTCTCAAATGTGCATTACTTATAGTGATTTTAATGTTAATAAAATATTCCATGTTGATTTTGAAGTTGATTAAAAATCAATAAAATGTAGAGAAAATCTTTATGATCTTCCCTTTGAGGGTACCATTATTATTAAAGAAATACTTCTTTGTAACATTTATCATAAAAGAAATGAGTCAGTCACTGAATACAGTAATATTTTCTGATAGATTCATGGGCACCTATCAACACATCACTTCCAATGTTAATGTGTACTTAACATTGGAATTTTAATTAAATGTCAGCAATATATGATATGCTCCTAATATGAAAAACTATAAGCAATTGTTTTAAATATCTAGTATACTTTACATGTGAGTTCAAGAAGGGCAGTGATCATTTCTGACAGATTTGTGTCCATTCTGTCTGATTTATAGCGTAAGGGTCTAATGTAACCCCTGCAACATAATAGGTGCTAACCAAATGCTTAAATAAATGAATGAGTTTCTGGCTTGAAATATCTTCAAAGCATTGGTTAATCTAGAAAAGATTAAAAATTTTAAAAAATCTTTTTAACTGAAATTATTTACTTTTCATTTAATGTATTCTCTTCTTTGCTTTAGCATCCATTAACTCTCCCCAAATGTCCATTTAACTGATTATCAGTTACATTACTAGAGTTTATTTACATGGGTTTATATGGTTATAGAAAAAATACTTTGACTTCAAGCTTTTGGAATGTGTTTTCTATGAAATGGTTTTCTTTGCATGATAAACTTATTTAGTCACCTTAAATGTTATGACACCCTCTTATATAATTACACAGAACAACTTCAGAATCATGGAGCACCAGTGAAAACTGCAAGACAATGTTTATACCTTCATGTTTCATTTCACCTCTATCTCTCTGAGCTACTTGTGAGTATGTGCTAAATACTGTGCCTCTGACCTTCCAGAAGTTTTCTTTACACCTTCCACTCTGTTCAGAGCTCCAACACTGAACTTGATGGGCGGCATCTCCCAGGCTCTTCTGAGGTCTGACTTCTGAGGGGTGTTTGGACCATGGGAGACCCGAGGAGGAGGAGCTCTGAGGCAGGTGGAGAATGAGGTGGGACACGGACCCCAGCTCTCTGCCTGCTGGGCTGCGCCCCTTGCAGAAGGGTGTGGGGCAGTTCTCTCCCAGAACCAGAGCCCCCCCAGTTCCCACAACTGTTCTCTTCCTGGCTCTTTCAACCCAGGGATGGACGCAGCTCCCCACTGTGCTAGCTTTGCATACCACAGCATCCCGTACCAGTGTCCCGTATCCTGTCTGTAGCTCTGCAAACAGTCCCTTCCTTAAATCTCTTTAATTAACTCATTGAAATGTGTCATTTTTCTCCTGCAAAGACATTGATTTATGCAACACATTTTATTAAATAACGTGTATTTCTAAGCTTTTTTACTTCTTTCAGATGATTCATTTGGAAATTCTATTTATTTGCTTTCTCTTTTAAAAAGATTCCCACTGACATAGATTTGTTCATTGAAAAATAAATAGTTGACATGGAGAACTTAATATTATTATACATCTTAATTCAATAAACTTTTCTTGGTCACGTTTCTAAGTAGTTGTGGAAAGAAAAGTTCCAAATATATTTGAGCCTGTATCATTCTTTATTCGTTAAAAATACAAATACAGTATTTTCATACATAAAGATAAGATGATAACCTACTTCTTTTTCTACAGTTAGATTAACCTGAATATATATATATATATATATATATATATATATATATGAAGTGACATGAATAGCTCTGATATCCTACAGCAAAAATCCATTAACAATTATGAAGGTAATCATTAATCATATTTGCCATGATATTATAATCCAGTTTCACCATCATTTTTTCAGGCTTTGCCTATTAAAATACCTTGTTGACTTGAACTGTGTCAGTACATTACCAGCTGACTGATTTTGATAAGTCAAAAGGCAGAGTAGGACAGGGAGGTCCTTTCCAAATGACCCCTTTGGATTTATTATTTTTAACAGTACTTCCTACATATGAGCAATTGTTTGTATATCACTACATTATAAAAGCAGTAAATTTGCAAATATTTTATTTACACAAATATTTCAGTGATTCAACAAGTATAGTATGGGGGCACATACCATTCTGGTTGCTGGTGTCAGGTGTCACCAACAGAATAAATAAAATAGCTCATTCTTTTGGAGCTTATGTTCAAGAAGAGCTAGAGAGACAATAAATATGATTAACTATACACATTGAACATAATACACATAGACAGTCAGATGCTGATAATGCTATGCAGAAAAATAAAGCTGGGAAAGAGATAAGGTGTTGGGGTGGGGTCAGTTTAGTTGCTATATTTACTCTGTTATCTGACAATGCAGGGTGTTAGAACAATTAACTCCTTTGGAGTATTGTCAACATGTCTTTCATTCTACATATGCTTTAAGCCCTAGAAATGGGTATTATCGCTCTTTTATGAAGATAATTATACTTTTTCCAGATAATTATAATTTTACTGTTTTTTATTCCCTTCTGCATCATTGGCCTTCCACTTGGGATTTGTATCCTTTCATCAAAAAACAATCTCATTATTTTCTTTATCTCATGTTCAGTGATAAAGTCAGGATTATTTTGTTGTTCAAAAATTGTCTTCATCTTCAGTCCTAAAGAAAAATCTCTTGGGTTTAGCTTTCTTGCTGGCAGTTCTTTTATTTTGACATCTTAAAGGTCCCATTCCTTCCAGCCTCCATTGGTTCAGTAATAAAGTCATAGCTCTATTAATTAATTCTCTCTTCAGCTATGTCCAATCTGCTGTTAAACCCAACCACCAATTCCTCAACCTTAAATATTGTATTTTTTCAGTTCTAGAACGGTCATTTGATTTTTATACCTTCCACTATTCTGCTAAAATCCCCAATCTCATCTGTTATCCTCTTCAACATATTAACCATCATTGTTGTAAAGTCTACATCTAATTAGTCCTCTATCAGGAGCACTGTGGGTATGTTTCTATCATCTATTGCTTTTCCTTTATTTTTTTCCATATTTTCTTTATTTGTGTGCCTATTATTTTCAAAGGACTGTCAAGCACTGCAAATCTAAAATTGTAGAAATAATAACAGGCTTTAGTTGAAGATGATATAATCCCCAAAAGAGGATTTACATTTACCTGTGACAGACTGGGAGAATTTTGGGAGCACCTTCCTCCAAAGTTAGGGCTGAAAATGGTTCAAAGTTGAGCTTCAACCTGTACAAGGCTGACCTGTTTTGACTGCATCCTTACTCCTAGAGTGCAAGGCTTCAAGATCCCCATGAAATATGGGAGATGTAAAGTACCCTCTTTTGGAGAGCCTAGACCTGGATTTTCCTTTCTCTGAAGTCCTAACATTTTCAAAGGCCCCTTTCAGTTTCTCAGCCACTCATCCACCTCACCTGAAATCTACAGAAACCCGTGGGGCTGAAACAGCCCTAAATGACTGAGTAATCCTTCTTATTCTTCACTGCCTTATTGTTTTTTCATGCCTTCAAGTAAGTATTCCTCAACTTCTCTCATTTTTCTCAGCAGGCAAGTTGGCCAAAATTTCCCAATCTGCCATGACTGAAAGCATAAATCTACCCATAAATTTATTACTGAAGCCACAGGAAAACAAGTTCTAATCAATAGATCCACAAGGATCAGAGAAACAGCAACACTAGTTAGTTGTTTGCTAGTTTTCAAAACTCAACCTTAAGATTTTATCTCCCAGCTCCAATAACTGAACCAAATTTTAATCATGTAAGCTGCATAGTATATAAGATGTTTGTTCTATTTATGCTTTTGTTGCAAATATCACTTGTACTTAGAAATGCAATAGTGCAAGAAACAGGAAAATTTTTTTCAATTGACTTCTCTGCATGTTCTCCACACCAACAACATACAATGTACAAATGTGACATTTCAATCATTATTGCAATAGTAGAATGCCCCATAAAGAGAAATGAATAGTTTGTTGGTCTCAGTGATTTCAAAGCTATTTTAATACTTGGATAAGAAAAAGGGATATTTTCCCTGCATTTAAGGAAGATAATAAAATGATGCCATTACGTAGTAAATTGCCACCTTTCAGAAAACTGTTTTTCTCCCTAGGTTCATATCAATCAAATCTAAGGAGTGTCAGTTCCTAAGCACAAAGGACACATACTTTTTATCAGATAGTGAAGAAAACAAGTTATGCATATTTGTCCTTTATTTTTTATTTTTTCATGCTTTGTCATTTAAAAAGAAGGAACATATTTTCACAGAATTTTAACCTTCAACTCCTTCCTTATAAGTAAGAGATATCCCTCAGAATCTCTGTCTTTTATCATGTCAGTGAAGGGTTTGGAGTTCAAGTGTTTGAAAGACCAAGATTCAAAAGTGGGTGGAGGCAGTGAGAGGAACAGATTGAAGGAAGGTAAAGGAAAAGAAGCACAAGGAAAGACACAACTGGAAGAATTTTCCCAAGAGGACAGGTTTCTAGGAATGTCTTAGTTGAGTCTACTATAAGAAAATGTTTACAAACAGCTGGAATTTATTGCTCATAGTTCTGGAGGCTGGGGAGTCTTAGATCAGGTGCCAACATGGTTGGGTTATGGCGAAGCCCCTCTTCCAGGTTGCAGACTGCCCACTTCTCACTGTGTCCTCACCTGGCTGAAGGGGCTAAGCATCTCTCTGTAGCCTCTCTAATAAGGGTACTAATCCCATTCATGAGGGCATCACCCTCATGACCTAACCGCTTCCCAAAGGCCCTACCTCCTCATACAATCACCTTGGGAGTTAAATTCAACATATGAATTTAGGGGGACACATTCAGACCACAGCAAAAAACAAGAACAAAATACACATAAATATGTGTACATAGAGTTAAAATATATCCCGACTCTTACAAAATGTACTTATTTTTATTCATCTAATTCATTCATTCAAAGTTAATTCAGAGTCTTTAATAAAAGTTGTATTTAAGAAAATCTTGATAGATTAGAACAGTCAAAAATGACCAAGATAAAATTTAATAGAAATTCATAAAACTTTCTACACTTAGATTCAAAATACCATTTAAAATTATGAGTAAGGGACAATTGTTTATAAGAAACTCTACATTTTTTTTATATATGCAAGATTAATGTGGGTATCAGAAGCATAAGCATCACAATATTAGGTTAAATTGAGAAAGAGTTATGATTTTCTCTGCAAACTGCATGGGTCAGGCCACATCAGCACATTCATATCAACATCAAAAAACTAAAGTACAATCTGCAAAGGGCCTTCACAATACTGAAATACACTGCAGTTTAAATCTACTGTATTAGAAAAAATTACAAAGGAACAGAACTAGGTAGCCTCAGGACAGAGGATGCAAGTTAAGGAAAGTGCAGTTTTGTTCAAACTAAGGTAAATGTTCTTAGCAACTGGAGCTATCAGAAAAGAAAAAAAAGCAAAAGCTTCCTTTGACAGTTTGTGAATTGGTGATTACTGGGCATTTTCACAAAATTGTGAAGGAGGACCCATCATCATTTCATTGTTTCGGATGTATTTTATTTACATTCAATGTAATCCCCATCCTTCCAAGATCTCCTCTCTGGCCAGTTTCCGGTTAGATGGTGATGCTGAGTTGTTCATGCTGGATTTGGAAAGAGAGAGGGGAGGGTGGGTTAGTCTCTAACGACGTGGAGTTTTGCCTGTGCTCTCACTGCAGGTAGCTGAGATCACTGGCAGCCCCTTCCTGCTGGTATTGGATGATCTAAGTGTCCTCTGGAGAATCCTTACTCTGTGCAAAAGATGCTTTGCAGTCGTATTCCCTGGACTAAGCCTCTTCCTACTCAGAATTCCTAGAATGGCCTGCATTTCCCCCCTAATCCATGATTGAATGGGCACTACATCACTTGAGTTCCACAAAGCACACTGTGAGATACACATATAACTGTAAATAAAATAACTGGTGGAATAAGAAGTTAGTTTCTCTTTCATATATTTATTTATTTGACTCAAGGACAACTATGTTGTCATATACTGTTTCCAAAAAATGTTACCCTTTTAAAACTGATGCAATTGATACACTGGTTCAAGAAGCAAATTTTATATATATTTGCTGATTACTCTTAAAAAGTGAAACACTGGCTACTTTTGAACTCTTCCATTAGTAAAACTGGAACATGAGTAAAATCATCTGTCACTAGTTTTCTACTCCCATCTTTAATTGTCTGAAAAATTAAACCTGTCAGATTATATTCAAAGTACTGTTTTCCATTTGAAGTTTTATTTCATTTGTGAGTTTTGCTTTCAGTCTGAACATAGGAAGAAGCATAAAGCCAAGTATATAACTGAGATATGGGAACAGCCTGTCCAAATGTGCAATCAATGGGAGGAAGCCACTAGTCTGGGCTAATTTTGGAAGGTAACCTGTAGGTGTTGAACTCAGAATTATTCCTACACTTAAGGGAAAACTTGTCAATCAGAGATCAGAGCTCTGAGAAGACCTGAAGGCCTGAGCTGGGGGAGTAAGTAACATGCAGGTGTTGGACCTCAGACTCACAAGGACATTGGGCTGGAAAATGTAGACAAGCAAGAGGAATGGTCCAGAAACTCAGGGAGGCAAGGAGAGTGCAAAGCAAGGATGGGACTCATGGAGCGTTGAGAAATTATTGAAGATTTTTCTTACGAGATGTAAAGATCAAAGTAAAAGGTGAAAAAAAAAAAAAAAAAACACCGGGCAAAGTAAAGATCAGTGAGAGAAGTAAAGTTGCAGCTTGAGGCTGGGAATAAACATCAAAATTTTCCCACTACATAAATACACACACACACACACTCCATACAATAAGAATGTGCCATTGTGTGAAATACTGTAATGTCAAATATAATGTTAATTGATAATAATGTCAAATAAATGTACAGGCTCATTTTTCAGGACCCAGTCTGAATTTTAATAATGCTTTGTTTCCTTTTCATAATCCTAATTAACTTCATCTTTTTTGTACATGTCTTAGCCACCTTACTTTTGGAGGATGGGACACACTTTTGTGCAAAATTAGGAAATTATTGAAAGAAACTACAGTCCTTTATTTGTCTCTATCCCCTGCATAATAACTAAAACAATTTGCCCTTCACTAATTCTTTATCTTTGCTTTAGCACTTTGGATTTAGTTCATGATATCGTTAAAAAGTCTTTCCTGTAAAAGCCTTTTTTTCCTTGCCCTCATCACATTGAACATTCACAGATTTATTTAGTAGTATTTGTCGGGTTTTTTTGTTGATTTTTTTTTTTTTTTTTTTTGGCCACACCACATGTCATGCAGGATCTTAGTTGGAACCCATGCCCCCTGCAGTGGAATTTCGGAGTCTTAACCACTGGACCACCAGGGAAGTCCCCCTTGTGACTTTTTTTAAGTTATAAAATGTTTAATGGACTATAGTGAAAAGCAGAATCTCATTAGACTTTGATGCTGTCAACGAAAATAATCAATAAACAATCTATAATAAGAATAGAAAAGAGCCAAACTGAGGACTATCCAGAAGACAGCCTCTTGGATAACTGTACAAAGCTGCTCCAGAGAAGCAAGGTTTTCAGCACAGTTTCAAATCTTGTCAGAACAAAGAACATTAAACAAGTCAGGCCTACATTTCTTCAACGTTTTAAAAAAAAGAATGGACCAGCATGTACACCGTGAGTCAGCATGGCCTTGGCACCTGGGAAGGGAGTTATCATCGAAGGAGGACAAGGAAGAGAGGCATTTAATCTTTCTTTTTAACATAGACATTCTTTACTTCTGGTCAGTGTGCCCTTTTCTTAAATAATTAAAGCAGATGTACAATGTATGTATGATAGGCCACAAACAGGCTATTTTAGTTAGCAAAAAATTCAAGTTAACTCCTGTGTAAGCCAGAATGACTCCCCTATATCTCAATATGTGTACATTTCTTTTATCAATGCTAAAAAACTACATTTAATTTCCAGTTTTGCTACTTAATGAATTATGATTCTAAAATTGTAATAATAGTCTTCAGCCCTTGGAAGGCATTGGGAATATTGAGACATCACGGGTAAACCTTCTAGCACGTTGAGTTAGCCCCTGCTCAACTAATACTCATCCTTTCCTCTTTCCCTTGAGACAAGTTTTTAAGTTTCTCAGAAATAGCAGATCCAAAATTCCTCTCACCTGTGTTCACACATATCCAGTTCAGAGTTTCTCAGTGTATCCAGAGATCACCTGCTTCAGAATGACTGTGCTAGTAAAAAAGAAAAAAAACAAATTCATGAGTTCCAATTCTGGATGTATCTTCGGGACTAGGAGACCAAAATCTATGTTTTTACAAGCTCCCACATGCTATTGATGCATCTGATGTTTGAGAGCAATTAAACCACACTTTCCATAACAGTTGACTACTGAAATTGTCCACTTCAATTCTATCTAGAAGAAAATCATGAAAAATAAAAGTTTTTTAAAGTTTTAAAAATGGACATGAGGATTGATTGTAGAAAATAACACTGGGTGGACAAATAGGGCGTGCTGACTGATAAGGAGGTGAAACATGGGACCTGGCTGACTTTAGAATTTAAGGAAGGGGCTGAAATCCGTTCTTGAAAGTGCATATTAATTGGAGAGGCTTCACGGTTTCTGTATAGCTTAAGCAATGCAATAACTGCATAATGTGCAGTGAGGGGGTCGGTTTCTTTTTCGTCATCTTAACAGCCTAAGATTCCTGCTATCAAACTGACTCAGTTTCCAACCATGCTCTTCAGTGTCCTTCATCCTCAAGTGTCCACCTTACAAATGCACCAGACTGAAGAGGTGTAGGAAAAGAGAATCTTGATTTTCTTTATCCAAAGTTTCCAAATTGTATCGTCTCTCCAAAAAAGATTCAAAGCTTTCCATAAATGATTCTAAGTGAGACCAATCTCAGGTTTGGCAAATCAGTTATATTTTAAATCCTCTGGGACACAAATGGAGAAAAGTTGTCTTCAGGGAAGTTAACAGGCATATTTTTAGATTTTTTAAAATGTGGACAGAATGCATATATGAAAATACTCAATTTATTTTTCTTAATCCCCTTATATTGCATTTGCCTTCCCTCAAGTTTGATAACTGGTTTCCCTACTTTCTCTTCCAAATTAATTATTTACTGTTTCATTATAATATTTATCAAGATCAAAATGAATCACAGCAGTTCAGCACTGAGTTAGTTTTCTCTTCTCAAATCATCCAAAAAATTGATGATCATTCCCTTTATTCCTCTAGGCCACAGTCAACTCTCATATTTTCCTAATAGCAAACTATTATTTGGTTCTTTGAAAACTGTGCTTACTAAGTGACATACTATTTGGTAAGTTCCTGCTTCAAATGTCTAAATTCAGTCATAATGGACTATAGGCCCATTAGTAAAATATACTGTTTAATAATAACACCTTCCATTTAAAAGCATGTTATAAAGTACATCATTCCATTTATTTTTGCAGAGTTGAGAGGCAGACAAAATTATTGTTACTGTTTTACATACAAACAAAAATTAAAAGGTTAAAAATGGATTAACCTAAGATCATATGGATACTGAGTGGTAGACCCAGAACCTAAGAGAACCCAGGCCTTCTCACTCAGATTCACTGGTCTCTGCCTTGTACCAGCCTCTGGTTGGTACCACTGTATCATCTCTAGGTGAAAACTGGGAACAGTACGGTCCAATCTGTTTAACTCCCAGTTGTAACTTTAGTAAACATATAAAGATATGAAGTAACTACAACACTGTAGACATAGTTGGACTATAGTGAGGGGCAATCAGATATTTGACCCAAGAAGTAGAGCTAATCTGAATTGTTTGCAGCTTTTATGAGGGACCACATTTTACAAATAGCTACTGAATTTGAACTTGATTTTTCCCCTAATCCAATATTTTATTGGTAGGGAAACACAGAACAAAAGTTCATATAAAGCAAATGAGCAAGTAATCCAGTGGCCTGACATGGTCCCTAGGATCCTGGCCACAGAGCTTGCACAGTGGTCCACAGCTAAGGATTGATCTACCTGAACAAGTTGTGGTTGTAGACCTTGAATAAATCCAGCTTATCCTGATTGTCCAATAGTCTGTTTAGAATCTAAACTCGGTGGTCAGTATCTCTTTTATCTCAGAGATTAAAAACAATACTGCATTGTAGACATAGAAAACAAATTTATGGTTATCAAAGGGGAAAGGGGGTGAGGGAGGGATAAATTAGGGGTTTGGGATTAGCAGATACAAACTACTATATATATAATAAATAAACTACAAGGTTAAAAACAACAACAACAAACCCAAAACCCCCACAAAAACAAAAACAATACTGCATTGTAAAGAACACAGAGACAGCATCCAAAACCCTGCAAAGTCCCTTTCCACTTGGCGATCTGGAACAACCTAAATGTCACCAAGGCTCAGATTCCTTGACATTGACACAGATTCAATGACAACTCTGTAGGCAAGCCAAACATCTAATACACATGCGATCTGTCATATTTACCACTTGTGAGTATTTTATGTTAATTAAATATTTGATTATTTATGTGTGAAAAGAGCACTGCTGTAGTACATAAAGAGAAAACTTCCATCCTGGTCTTGCTGTGAACTGGCCATTTAACCTTAAATAGGTCACTTCCTCTCTCTGGGTCTCATTGTAATGAAATGGCAAATCAACACCACAATGAGATACTGCCTCACGTGTGTCAGACTGGCTATAATCAAAAGACAGCAAATAACAAATGTTGGAGAGGGTGTGGAGAAAAGAGAACCCTCCTGCACTGCTGGTGGGAAACTAAATTGGTACAACCACTATGGAGAACAGTATGAAGGTTCTTCAAAAACTTAAAAACAGAACTACCATGTGATATGGCAATTCCACTTCTAGGTATTTATCTGAAGAAAATAAAAATATGAATTTGAAAAGATATATGCACTCCGTGTTCACTGCAGAATTATTACAATAGCCAATGTATGGAAGCAACCTAACTATCCATCAACAGATGAATGGATAAAGATGTGGTGTAGGGGGGGTCTGGGCAAGGTGGCGGAAGAGTAAGACGTGGAGATCAACTTCCTCCCCAAAGATACATCAGAAATACATCTACACGTGGAACTGCTCCTATAGAACACCCACTGAACGCTGGCAGAAGACCTCAGACCTCCCAAAAGGCAAGAAACTCCCCATGTACCTGGGTACGGCAAAAGAAAAAAGAAATAACAGAGACAAAAGAATAGGGACAGGACCTGCACCAGTAGGAGGGAGCTGTGAAGGAGGAAAGGTTTCCACACACTAGGAAGCCCCTTCTTGGGCAGACACTGCAGGTGGCAGAGGGGGGAAGCTTCAGAGCCACGGAGGAGAGCACAGCCACAGGGGTGTGGAGGGCAAAGCGGAGAGATTCCCGCACAGAGGATCGGTGCCGACCAGCCCTCACCAGCCCGAGAGGCTTTTCTGCTCACACGCCGGGGTGGGTGGGGGCTGGGAGCTGAGGCTCGGGCTTCAGTCGGATCACAGGGAGAGGACTGGGGTTGGCGGCATGAACACAGCCTGAAGGGATTAGCGCACCACAGCTAGCCGGGAGGGAGTCCTGGAAAAGGTCTGGAGCTGCCGAAGAGGTAAGAGACTTTTTCTTGCCTCTTTGTTTCCTGGTGCGCGAGGAGAGGGGATTCAGAGTGCCGCCTAAACGAGCTCCAGAGACGGGCGTGAGCTGCGGCTATCAGCGCGGACCCCAGAGATGGGCATGAGACACTAAGGCTGCTGCTGCCGCCACCAAGAAGCCTGTGTGCAAATACAGGTCACTATCCACAACTCCCCTCCCAGGAGCCTGTGCAGCCCGCCACTGCCAGGGTCCCGTGATCCAGGGACAACTTCCTCGGCAGAACGCACGGCACGCCACAGGCTTGTGCAACATGATGCCAGCCTCTGCCGCCGCAGGCTCACCCTGCATCTGTACCCTTCCCTCCCCCCAGCCTGAGTGAGCCAGAGCCCTTGAAGCAGCTGCTCCTTTAACCCCGTCCTGTGTGAGTGAAGAACAGATGCCCTCAGGCGACCTACATGCAGAGGCGGGTCCAAATCCAAAGCTGAACCCTGGGAGCTGTACAAACAAGGAAGAGAAAGGGAAATTTCTCCCAGCAGCCTCAGAAGCAGCGGATTAAAGCTCCACAAACAACTTGATGTACCTGCATCTGTGGAATACCTGAATAGACAACGAATCATCCCAAATTGAGGAGGTGGACTTTGGGAACAGGATATAGTAATTATTCCCCTCTTCCACTTTTTGTGAGTGTATATGTGTATGCTTCTGTGTGATATGTGATAGCTTTGCTTTCACCATTTGTCCTAGGGTTCGATCCATCCATTGTTTTTTGTTTGTTTTTACTTAAAAATTTTTTTCTTAACAAATTTTTTCTTAATAATTTTTCCATATTTTTATTTAAAAAAATTTTTTTCCTAATAAATTCTTTCTTAATAATTTTTTTCTTATTTTTTATCATAAAAAAATTTTTTCTTAATTAATTTTTTTCTTAATATTTTTTTAATTTTTATTACAAAAAATTGAAAAAATTATTTTAAAAAATTAAAATAATTTTTTTCTTAAATTTTTTCTTAATAATTTTTTATTTTTTATTATAATAGCTTTATTTTATTTTATCTTACTTTATTTTATATTTTTATTTTATACTCTTTCTTTCTTTCTTTTTATTTTTTCTCCCTTTTATTCTGAGCCGTGGGGATGAAAGGCTCTTGGTGCTCCAGCCAGGCACCAGGGCTGTGCCTCTGAGGTGGGAGAGCCAACTTCAGGACATTGGTCCACAAGAGACCACCCAGCTACACATAATACCAAATGGCGAAAATCTCTCAGAGATCTCCATCTCAACATCAAGACCCAGCTTCACTCAACGACCAGCAAGCTACAGTGCTGGACACCCTATGCCAAACAACTAGCAAGACAGGAACACAGCCCCATCCATTAGCAGAGAGGCTGCCTAAAACCAAAATAAGGCCACAGACACCCCAAAACACACCACCAGGCGTTGATGTGCCCACCAGAAAGAAAAGATCCAGCCTCATCCACCAGAACACAGGCACTAGTCCCTTCCATCAGGAAGCCTACACAACCCACTGAACCAACCTTAGCCACTGGGGACAGATACCAAAAACAACAGGAACTACGAACCTGCAGCCTGTGAAAAGGAGACCCCAAACACAGTAAGATAAGCAAAATGAGAAGACAGAAAAACACACACCAGATGAAGGAGCAAGGTAAAAACACACCAGACCTAACAAATGAAGAGGAAATAGGGAGTCTACCTGAAAAAGAATACAGAATAATGATAGTAAACATGATACAAAATCCTGGAAATAGAATAGACAAAATGCAAGAAACATTTAACAAGGATGTAGAAGAACTAAAGAGGAACTAAGCAATGATGAAAAACACAATAAATGAAATTAAAAATACTCTAGAAGGGATCAATAGCAGAATAACTGAGGCAGAAGAATGGGTAAGTGACCTGGAAGATAAAATAGTGGAAATAACTACTGCAGAGCAAAATAAAGAAAAAAGAATGAAAAGAACTGAGGACAGTCTCAGAGACCTCTGGGACAAATTTAAATGCACCAACATTCAAATTATAGAGGTCCCAGAACAAGAAGAGAAAAAGAAAGGGACTGAGAAAATATTTGAAGAGATTATAGTTGAAAATTCCCTAATATGGGAAAGGAAATAGTTAATCAAGTCCAGGAAGCACAGAGAGTCCCATACAGGATAAATCCAAGGAGAAACACGCCAAGACACATATTAATCAAACTATCAAAAATTAAATATAAAGAAAACATATTAAAAGCAGCAAGGGAAAAACAACAAATAACACATAAGGGAATCCCCATAAGGTTAACAGCTGATCTTTCTGCAGAAACTCTGCAAGTCAGAAGGGAGTGATAGGATATACTTAAAGTGATGAAGGAGAAAAACCTACAACCAAGATTACTCTACCCAGCAAGGATTTCATTCAGATTTGATGGAGAAATTAAAACCTTTACAGACAAGCAAAAGCTGAGAGAGTTCAGCACCACCAAACCAGCTTTACAACAAATGCTAAAGGAACTTCTCTAGGCAAGAAACACAAGAGAAGGAAAACACCTACAATAACAAACCCAAAACATTTAAGAAAATGGGAATAGGAACATACATATCGATAATTACCTTAACTGTAAATGGATTAAATGCTCCCACCAAAAGACACAGACTGGCTGAATGAATACTAAAACAAGACCCTTACATATGCTGTCTACAAGAGACCCACTTCAGACCTAAGGACACTTACAGACTGAAAGTGAGGGGATGGAAAAAGACATTCCATGCAAATAGAAATCAAAAGAAAGCTGGAGTAGCAATTCTCATATCAGACAAAATAGACTTTAAAATAAAGACAATTACAAGAGACAAAGAAGGGCACTATATAATGATCAAGGGATCGATCCAAGAAGAAGGTATAACAATTGTAAATATTTATGCACCCAACATAGGAGTACCTCAATGCATAAGGCAAATACTAACAGACATAAAAGGCAAAAGCAACAGTAACACAATCATAGTAGAGGACTTTAACACCCCACTTTCACCAATGGACAG
Organism: Balaenoptera physalus; assembly: GCF_965194825.1. Classification (NCBI taxonomy): domain Eukaryota; kingdom Metazoa; phylum Chordata; class Mammalia; order Artiodactyla; family Balaenopteridae; genus Balaenoptera; species Balaenoptera physalus. The sequence continues at coordinate 45,851,134 of NC_138896.1, read as the reverse complement.
ATCATCCAAAATGAAAATAAATAAGGAAACACAAGCTTTAAATGACACATTAAACAAGATGGACTTAATTGATATTTATAGGACATTCCACCCAAAAACAACACAATACACATTTTTCTCAAGTGCTCATGGAACATTATCCAAGGTAGATCATATCTTGTGTCACAAATCAAGCCTTGGTAAATTTAAGAAAATTGAAATCGTATCAAGTATCTTTTCCGACCACAACGCTACGAGACTAGATATCAATTACAGGAAAAGATCTGTAAAAAATACAAACACATGGAGGCTACACAATACACTACTTAATAACCGAGTGATCACTGAAGAAATCAAAGGGGGAATCAAAAAATACCTAGAAACAAATGACAGTGGAGGCACAACGACCCAAAACCTATGGGATGCAACAAAAGCAGTTCTAAGAGGGAAGTTTATAACAATACAAGCCTACATCAAGAAACAGGAAACATCTCGAATAAACAACCTAACCTTGAACCTAAAGCAATTAGAGAAAAAAGAACAAAAATACCTCAAAGATAGCAGAAGGAAAGAAATCATAAAGATCAGAGCAGAAATAAATGAAAAAGAAATGAAGGAAACAATAGCAAAAATCAATGAAACTAAAAGCTGATTCCTTGAGAAGATAAACGAAATTGATAAACCATTAGCCAGACTCATCAAGAGAAAAAGGGAGAAGACTCAAATCAATAAAATTAGAAATGAAAAAGGAGAAGTAACAACTGACACTGCAGAAATACAAAGGATCATGAAAGATTACTACAAGCAACTTTATGCCAATAAAATGGACAACCTGGAAGAAATGGACAAATTCTTGGAAATGCACAACCTGCCAAGACTGAACCAGGAAGAAATAGAAAATATGAACAGACAAATCACAAGCACTGAAATTGAAACTGTGATTAACAATCTTCCAACAAACAAAAGCCCAGGACCAGATGGTTTCACAGGTGAATTCTATCAAACATTTAGAGAAGAGCTAACACCTATCCTTCTCAAACTCTTCCAAAATATTGCAGAGGGAGGAACACTCCCAAACTCATTCTACGAGGCCACCATCACCCTGATACCAAAATCAGACAAACATGTCACAAAGAAAGAAAACTACAGGCCAATATCACTGATGAACATAGATGCAAAAATCCTCAACAAAATGCTAGCAAACAGAATCCAACAGCACAGTAAAACGATCGTACACCATGATCAAGTGGGGTTTATTCCAGGAATGCAAGGATTCTTCAATATACGCAAATCAATCAACGTGATCCACCATATTAACAAATTGAAGGAGAAAAACCATATGATCATCTCAATAGATGCAGAGAAAGCTTTCGACAAAATTCAACACCCATTTATGATAAAAGCCCTGCAGAAAGTAGGCATAGAGGGAACTTTCCTCAACATAATAAAAGCCGTACATGACAAACCCACAGCCAACATTGTCCTCAATGGTGAAAAACTGAAACCATTTCCACTAAGATCAGGAACAAGACAAGGTTGCCCACTCTCACCACTGTTATTCAACATAGTTTTGGAAGTATTAGCCACAACAATCAGAGAAGAAAAAGAAATAAAAGGAATCCAAATCAGAAAAGAAGAAGTAAAGCTGTCACTGTTTGCAGATGACATGATACTATACGTAGAGAATCCTAAGGATGCTACCAGAAAACTACTAGAGCTAATCAATGAATTTGGTAAAGTTGCAGGATACAAAATTAATGCGCAGAAATCTCTTGCATTCCTATACAACAATGATGAAAAATGTGAAAGAGAAATTAAGGAAACACTACCATTTACCACTGAAACAAAAAGAATAAAATAGCTAGGAATAAACCTACCTAAGGAGACAAAAGACCTGTATGTAGAAAATTATGAGACACTGATGAAAGAAATTAAAGATGATACTAATAGATATACCATGTTCTTGGACTGGAAGAATCAACATTGTGAAAATGACTCTACTACCCAAAGCAATCTACAGATTCAATGCAATCCCTATCAAACTACCACTGGCATTTTTCACAGAACTGGAACAAAAATTTTCACAATTTGTATGGAAACACAAAAGACCCCGAATAGCCAAAGCAATCTTGAGAAAGAAAAATGGAGCTTTAGGAACCAGGCTCCCTGACTTCAGACTATACTACAAAGCTACAATAATCAAGACAGTTTGGTACTGGCACAAAAACAGAAACATAGATCAATGGAACAGGATAGAAAGGCCAGAGATAAACCCACACACATATGGTCACCTTATCTTTGATGCAGGAGGCAAGTATATACAGTGGAGAAAAGACAGCCTCTTCAATAAATGGTGCTGGGAAAACTGGACAGGTACATGTAAAAGTATGAAATTAGAACACTCTCTAACACCATACACAAAAGTAAACTCAAAATGGATTAAAGACCTAAATGTAAGGCCAGACACCATCAAACTCTTAGAGGAAAACATAGGCAGAACACTCTATGACATAAATCACAGCAAGATCCTTTTTGACCCACCTCCAAGAGAAATGAAAACAAAAAACAAATATAGACAAATGGGACCTAATGAAACTTAAAATCTTTTGCACAGCAAAGGAAACCATAACCAAGACCAAAAGACAACCCTCAGAATGGGAGAAAATATTTACAAATGAAGCAACTGACAAAGGATTAATCTCCAAGATTTACAAGCAGCTCATGCAGCTCAATAATAAAAAACCAAACAACCCAATCCAAAAATGGGCAGAAGACCTAAATAGACATTTCTCCAAAGAAGATATACAGATTGACAATAGACACATGAAAGAATGCTCAACATCATTAATCATTAGAGAAATGCAAATCAAAACTACAATGAGATATCATCTCACACCAGTCAGAATGGCCATCATCAAAAAATCTAGAAACAATAAATGCTGGAGAGGGTGTGGAGAAAAGGGAATACTCTTGCACTGTTGGTGGGAATGTAAATTGATACAGCCACTATGGAGAACAGTATGGAGGCTCCTTAAAAAACTAAAAATAGAACTACCATATGACCCAGCAATCCCACTACTGGGCATATACCCTGAGAAAACCATAATTCAAAAAGAGTCATGTACCAAAATGTTCATTGCAGCTCTATTTACAATAGCCAGGACATGGAAGCAACGTAAGTGTCCATCATCGGATGAATGGATAAAGAAGATGTGGCACATATATACAATGGAATATTACTCAGCCATAAAAAGAAACGAAATGGAGGTATTTGTAGTGAGATGGATGGACTTAGAGTCTGTCATACAGAGTGAAGTAAGTCAGAAAGAGAAAAACAAATACAGTATGCTAAAACATATATATGTAATCTAAGGAAGAAAAAAAAAAGGTCATGAAGAACCTAGTGGCAAGATGGGAATAAAGACACAGACCTACTAGAGAATGGACTTGAGGATATGGGGAGGGGGAAGGGTAAGCTGTGACAAAGAGAGAGAGTGGCATGGACATATATACACTACCAAACATAAAATGGATAGCTAGTGGGAGGCAACTGCATAGCACAGGGAGATCAGCTCTATGCTTTGTGACCACCTAGAGGTGTGGGATAGAGAGGGCAGGAGGGAGGGAGATGCAAGAGGGAAGAGATATGGGAACATATGTATATGTATAACTGATTCACTTTGTTATAAAGCAGAATCTAACACACCATTGTAAAGCAATTATACTCCAATAAAGATGTTAAAAAAAAAATGATGTGGTGTATATATGATAGAATATTATTCAACCATAAAAAAAGAAATCTTGCCATTTACGTCAACATGGATGGACCTCGAGGATGTTTTGTTAAGTGAAATAAGTCAGACAGAGAAACATAAATACCGTATGATCTCACTTATATGTGGAATCTGAAAGCAGAACAAACAGACCAAAGAAAAAGGAAACAGATTCATAGATACAGAGAACAAACTGGTGGTTGCCAGAAGAAAGGGGGCTGGGGGCAGGATGAAATAGGTAAAGGGGGCCAAACCTACAGTTATAAAATAAATAAGCCACAAGTGATGTAACATACAACATAAGTAATATGGTCAATAATATTTTAATAACTTTGTATGGGGACAGGTAGTTACTAGACTTCTTTCATAATGTATGCAAATGTCAAAGCACCATGTAATACACCTGAAACTAATATAATAGTGTATGGCAACCATATTTCAGTTTAAAAAAGAAAGAGAAAAAAATAAAATTACCTTTCAAGATTTTAGATTTAAAAATAAAATAAAATAGTTTCTTTTCCAAATATGCAACTACTATTCTTTAATAATTTACTTCTAAGTTGCTAGAATTTAGTTTTACAATCTTTTATTCCCCTCACACAAAGATTTTCAAGCACTAGCTCTCAGTGTATTCGTAAATAAATGCTCTATAAGATTAGTTATATTCCTAGCTACCAGCTCTATATAGATTTTTTACATCTGAATAGCATAATCTCTTATATCAACTCAGCTGGGAACTGACCAAACACTTACAGCCTAAACTATATGGAAAAATCACTTAATATGAGAATTAATTTATGGAAAAGTAAGATATCCTCTATGTTCATCAGAGTAAGGGCTGCCTGTCTTTTCTTAAAAGATTCTGCTGCATTATTTAGTTGAATACAGCTCAAAACACTGAAATGGGGGAGCTTTTAACAAAAGATATGGCTGCTGTACTATCTGGTAAACTTAAAGTCAGTAATGTTTTAAGGGAAATATCTGTTAATCAGAATAAATTATAACTTGGTTTATTTTTTGCAAACTTTTCCCAAGTTATCAGTTAGTGGTATAATACAGAAATATTTTTAAGAACTGTATTTTAAAGGTGGAATAAAGCCCAAGCACAGGAAATGCTTGTTTGCCAAGAACAGAAATAAGTTATTTTATGTCCACCACAAGCACAGCTTGCTCTATTACTCACAAGTTTCACATTCAGCCAAGGTCAAAACACATATTCCCACATCACCTTTGGAAACTTTGTAGTAAGGTTTGGTATAAATTCACCTTTATTTTATGAGCAGGTAATTTGTCATTCCTCTTAGAAAAAAGAAAATGGCTTTTGGAGGTTGATTCCATGCTACCATAAATTTTTAACCTTTACTGAGACCTCACCAAGCGCAGAGTCATTTGTGAAGAAGTAAATGTTTCTGTAGTTTGCATAACACAACCATCATTGGTGAGCATCAGATGATCACCCCACTTCTGCTTCCACATTTTAAGAAGGAAGCATAGAAACTGAAGACAATTTACAGTACAATGAAAGGAAGAAAAGAAGGAAGGAAGGAGCGAGGAAGGGAAGGAGTTATAAAAATAGAACCTAAAATGGTAGATCAGGAGATTAAAGTTACCTGGGTGTTATGGACAGAAGTGTGTGCCCCCAAGATTCGTATATTGAGATTCTAACCCCTAGTACCTTAGAATGTAACTTTTTTGTAGATTGGGTCTTTAAAAGTTAATTAAATTAAATTAGGTCATTAGGGTGGGCGCTAATCAAATATAACATGTCTTTATAAAAAGGAGGTTAGGACAGAGACACACAGGGAAGGAATACCATGTGAAGACACAGGGAGAAGATGGCTGTATATAAGCCAAGGAGAGAGGCCTCAGAAGAAACCAACCTTGCCCACACCTTGATCTCAGACTTCTAGCCTCTAAATCTGTGAGAAAATACATTTTTGTTGTTTAAGTCACACCCAGTCTCAGATACATTGTTGTAGCAGCCCACCAAACTGAAACAGTTGGTGATGGAAAGAATACTGTGTGTCAATTTAATATATGTGTTTAATTAGAAGATTCACTTAATGGATAGCTTTCATTAAATGTATTGGATACACAATTAAGTGAAAGGAAAAGGGCAAATAATTGGACTTTTCCATCATTTTGTTAAGTCAACTGTTAGGTTATTGCAATACATTAGATTAAAATATTCATTATAATTTTTCTTTAATGAAAGTGTTGATATCAACTTCATAGACAAAAACAAACAAAAATACAGCCTCCATTCAAAAATCAATCAATCAAGTGACATCACTGAACAAATTTATGGACAATGTATTCAGTCCTGATTTTGTAAACCACCCTTAAAGACATAACAGCCTGTCTTGAGAGAGGGCTTTACCATATTGAAGAACTGATGGATCTCACTTCCTACTTGAACCTCACCTGAAAAACCCAAAGATCTTTTACACTTAAAAGATTTCTTAAATATGTAATGAAAAATAACGCAGAACTAGTAAAATGAGGGGAAATTTTACACAACAGTGAATCAAGCCTTTTATGAGATTGAATTTTTGATGTTGAAAATATCAAGATCTAACTGATAATTGCTTTAAATTCATGAGGACTTATTGGTTTATATAACCAAAAAGTGTAGGGAAGGAACTTAAGTATGGTTTGATTCTGAGGGTCCCTAAATTGCCAGATTTTATCTCAAGTTCACAATAATTCTCTCAGCCATGTTTTCCTTCACATGCCAAATACATCCTCTTATGTCTCTCTACATCGTAACAAAATAGATGCCTCTGTTACAGGCTTTGTTTTCAGATGACACATAGTCTTTACCTTGAGATAATGACTCCAGTTGTGGCCCACAGACCAGCATCATCGGCATCACCTACTAGCTTGTGAAAAATTTAAATTCTAGGTCATTTGTCAGGTAATTAGAACAGGAAACTTTACAATTTATCAGATCTCTGAATAAGAATTTCTGGGATTGGGCCCCAAAATCTGTCTTAACAAAACCTCCAAATGATTTTAATAAACACTAAATTTTGAGAAGCACTGTTCCAGAGCAGTGGTTTCAAATCTGGTTGTATGTAAACATCATCTGGGAGAGACTTTAAAATAATATCATGGCCTAAGTCCCATCTCAGAGATTCTAATTTTGTTGGTCTGAAGCAGGGACCAGGGAGTCTTTGCTTTGTATGCAGATTTCAGTTACACAATTTAGTCAAATAACACCAGTGCCCAACGACATGGCTGAAATTTCAGTTGCAATGGCGTATTAGCTGCCAGTAATCGCATAAGAGGCAAATTTCACAGCTGCTTCTTCAGCCCACAAATCCCTGCGTGAACAACAAATGTGAATTGGGATTGGTGACCCTACTTTTTCTAAAGCAGGTCTGAGATTGGTCACGGCATGTCCATTATTCAGTTCTCACACAGAGCAAATGCATCTCACAGTGATATACCCACGTGGTATTATAAAAATGGATTATCAAAAAAGGAAATTGGCCAACAAAGCTAAAGGGAAGCAAATAAAGTAAAAGTGATAATGCTGCAAGTGAAATGCAAGTTAAATATAAAAGAATTTTTAAAGAAATAGCTGACAGTGGGAACATGGTCTCTGCTGCTGTTGCACAGACTCTAGAGGTGAAGCCAGAGGACCTCAGTGAAGGCAAAGTTACAGCATAGACAAGGAGAGTGGTGTGAAAGGAGGGACAAAGTCTTCCTTGAGGAAGTGACATCTGCAAAAAGTTTCACGTTGAAGAAACTCTTGGAGATATTTCACAACTTTGGACACCCAAAAGGTAAAATGTTGGAAGCTGATCTAAACTCAGAAAAGAGCATGAAGGGACTTCCCTGGTGGTGCAGTGGTTAAGAATCTCCCTGCCAGTGCAGGGGATGTGGGTTCGAGCCCTGGTCCAGGAAGATCCTACATGCTGAGGAGCAACTAAGCCTGTGCACCACAACTACTGAGCCTGCACTCTAGAGCCCATGAGGCACAACTACTGAAGCCTGTGCACCTAGAGCCTGTGCTCCGCAACAAGAGAAGCCACCGCAATGAGAAGCCTGCGCACCACAACGAAGAGTAGCCCCCGCTTGCCGCAGCTAGAGAAAGCATGCACGCAGCAACAAAGACCCAACGCAGCCAAACTAAATTAAAAAAAAGAAAAAAAAAACAGAAAAGATCATGAAAATTTGCCAAAGCATAGGAAAAAAATGCACACTGCGTATCATGTTTTATAACAAGAAGGCAAGCACTATTCAAATTACTTTTGATAAATTTTCTACAAGGAAAGTAAACATTATTCTTAATATTTATAATGCTTTAAATTGTAGTGTCATAAATATTAGTTTTACTAAAAAAAATTTGAGCCAACATTAAAGAGACAGTAAGAGAGTTTTCTAATATTTTGACAAAAATCTATAAAGATCAGGGAGCAATTGTAAGTTTTCTAATGATTGTTAAGATCACATTGTACAGGGCCAGCTTGCATGGCAATTTCTGCAGTGCTATTCTACTACCTGAATCCATCAGCCCCCCATGTGTCTCTAAAGTGCTGACAGGATGAGGACCACCCATCTGAGCAGCATCTCTCAAATTGTGCTCCTTGGACATGGACATCAATATCAATAGCTTATAATTTACTAGAAATGTAATGTCTTGGGTTCTACCCCACTGGGGGCAGGACCTAGAAATTTACATTTTATTTAACAAGCTCTCCAGATGATGGTGACTCACATGCATGCTAAAGATTAAGAATCCCTGATCTAGAGGATAGAGCGCTTCCCTTACCAAGACTTCAGTGTGTGGAAGCAAGTGTTCTCAGGACTCTGCTAGTCATCCTGTGTTTTCAGAAAGTGCCTGCTGGGAGGAATCCAAAATGTGTACTCTACCTCTTTTTAAATGTTTTACAAAACATTAAAAAAGGAGCAAGGTTTAAAATTAAAAGGGAAGAAAAACTAGGAAAGGCATGGCTTCTAAGTAGGAATGCACTTATTGAAATTCGATAACTATGTTTCATAAAAAAAGTTTCCTGATTCAACTGAAAGTTTAATGTAGACACTGTTAAAATTATCCACAGACAATTTAGTGATATAGTAAGCTTTTATTCAACAATCCATAAATCAGGCAGCATCCAATCTAACATATAGATGGGAGATCTGAAGAGCTGTACAAGGTGAGAGATTTTTATAGGCCAAATTGAGCAGGAACAAGGAAGTTACACTGCGCCTTTGCTGATAGGCTAAGCAGGGTTACTTTATGGAGAGCGAACGTCTCAGAGCAGCTCAGGAAACCTGTGCCAAGGAGGCAATGCTGATTGATTGATCTGGAACTTCATTTTCTGGAAGAGCCAAATGTAAAAAGATAGTTAAGTTTTGGATCACTGATGTGGGGCTTAGCACAAGTGACTCCATCTACTTAGCCTACATAGTAGGCTACATAGTAGCCTACTATGGCTACTTTAACAATACACAAAAAAAATACACTTTTCCAACCAATGAAATGTAATATTGAAATTTGTTTTCTTAAACATAAATAAATGAAAGATATTTCCTTGATATTAAGACACCAATATATACAAAAAGAAAAGTTTGATAGGTTTTGTGTATGATTCATATTATATCCACTGAAAACAGTGTAATTATTACTATAACTTTGACCAGAATTTGCAAATAGAATTTCTTTTAAGAACATTAGCCCAGGCTTTTCAAGGTTGCTACTTCAGCCATGATCACAAAACTTGTATAAGCTTAAGGACTGTGTTTGAATATTCAAGTAGGGAACTCTTTATGCAAAGTGGGGAATTTTTCTCTCACATTCCTTGACCCTTCAGTTTTTACACCTCTTAGTCAGTATGGCTTGCTTAGAAATAGAACAGCACTTTCTGAAGTATCTATTGGTCCTCTATATTCAGTAGCTCATGTCAAGGTGAAGAAGAACCAAAGAAAGAGTAATTGGCAAGATAATAACCACTTTTATTGGAAAAAATTACTTAAAATTATATTTTAGCTACTCTTAACTTCTTCATAGTCACATAATATAATACCTGTCGAGTATATTTTTCTGCCTTGAAATAGAAGTCTCATAAAGTGATGCAGGTAGAAAGTGTACTTAAATACTGGCACAGAATACTGCTCATTAGCTTCAGTTGTTTTAAACTAGCATTAAAAATAGAAGCATCATTCAATTTTAAGATACAGTGCAATTTTCTTTTTCAATATCAACATATAATGAACATTATATATACTAGTGTATAAGGACTTAAACTCCCATTCAAGATGTAGTAGTAGGACAAGATCCACCCCTGTAATCAAACAGCTGAAAAATAGGACACAAAATACAAAATGATGGTTTTCTGCTTTGGACATCTGGCAGCACATCGATGTTTCTTAAGAGTGGGAAAGCAAAGAAGTGAGCCCAATGAATTCCCAGCCCACTGCTTAGAGAGAGTCTCCAGACTACAGTACAGATATGAGAACCCAAGTAAGCCCAGCAACCTCAATAATTTGAGAAAATGGAGCTGGGAATCCAGGCAATCAAAGGCAGCTAGAGCTCACAGAACAGAGTATCAAGAGAAGGGAATGCTGTATAGGGAGCCAGACTTGGAGACCTGCAGGGGCACCCCTGAGTCACCAGTTTCATCCATCAACACATGCATGTGACGGGACTGCCAAAGCCTGGGGAAGAGCCACCTGAAAAGTATCCTTGAAGCTCACACAGGCCAGGAAGTAGTTCATGTTCCTACAAGCAAGACTAGGAAGGCTGGTAAACTTAAGGGCATCAGTTAGAGTACCTGGAAAGGTGTTGTCTCATCACTGATGAAAAGGACTAAAACACACAACAAACAAAGACATCAAAGAAGTTATAATCTTTGAAAACACTCCATTAATATAAAACAGAAAAAGAGGAAAAAGGTAACAAAGAACTGATGAAAGAAATATAAATATAAAAACAAGTACCACTATAGTAGCTTTAACCACATCCAAATCAATAACAAATTAAATTTAAATAATCTAACTACCTTAATTTTTTTAAAGGAGCATCTATACTGGGTAAAAAACTATATACTGAATACAGGAAGACCATTTGGAATATAAAGATATAAATAGCTTAAAGCAGAAGTATGGATTAAAAAAATAACATACTAACACTAATGAAAAGAAAGCTAAAGGAGGTATGTAACACCAGAAAAAGTACATTTCAGAGCAACAAATATTATCAGATATAAACAGAATCACTACATTGATGATAAAGTGTTGATTTATCAAGAAGACATCACAATCTTAAACTCTACATCTAATTACAGAGCTTCAAAATATGAGAAGGGAAAATTTATAGAACATCAAGAAGAAACAGACAAATCCAAAAACTTTAGTTGGAAATTTCAACACCTCTCTCTCAATAATTGATAGGACAGGTAGAGGACATATCCATAAGAATATAGAAAACTTGAAAAATGCTATAACCCAAATGACTTAATTAACATTTATAAAACATTTCACACCATGGCAGAATACATATTGTTTTCAAATGCATATAGAACATTTACCAAGATCAACCATATTCTGGGCTATAAAACATGCCTTAATATATTTACCAAGATTAAATTAATAAATTTTTCTCATGACAGTGGAATTAAATTAGAAAAAAAATCAATAAGAGACTATATCTGGAAAATCCTAAATATTTGGAAATTAAGTAGCCTATGTTTCGAAGAATAAACAAAAGAGAAATTAGAAACTGCATTGAACAAAATTAAATACACACTAGCAAATTTGGTGAGATGAAGACAAAGCAGTATTTAGAGGGAAAGTGTTAGTATTACAAGCTGATTTTAGAAGAGAAAATGTCTCAATTTAAAAAGCTCAGCTTCCAACACAGAAAACTAGAAAATAAGGAGCAAACAAAACCCATAGTTAGCAGAAGATGGGAAATAATAATTATGAAGGCAGGTATCAATGAAATAGAAAGCCAAAAATAATATATAAAGCAATGAAATAAAAAGGCATATTTCCAAGAAATTTTAAAAAATTACAGGCTCTAGGCAAACTGCTCAAGAATAAGAGAAGAAACAAATTACCAATATCAGAAATGAGAGCAATAACATTACTACAGATTCTACAAATATTAAAAGAGAAATAAAGGAATATTAATAACTCTATGATAATATATTCAACTTAGATTATATAGATAATCTTTTTGAAAGAGTAAACTATTAAAAAACCTCCTAAAATGGATAATATAAATAATTCTATTCTATTAAAGGAAGTAAATTTGAAGTTTACCAAAAAATAAATAAATAAAAACTTCAGGCATGGATAGCTTCGATGGCAAAATTTATCCAATATTTATGGAAGAAATAATACCAGATTTTCATAAACTCTTACAGAAAAATTAAAGAAGACTCTCCTCAGATGATTTTATGAGGCTATGATTAAACTAACAGCAAAACTATACAGACATTACAAAAAAAGAAAACTATAGACCAATATCCCTTATAAACATATTTAACAAATTTTTAGCAAACCAATTCAAAGGGTAATACCTCATGACCATGAGGGGGATTATCAACATTGATATAACATTTGAAAAACAATGTAGCACCATTTAACAGATTCAAGAACAACAACAATAAATGATCATCTCAATAGGCAGAAAAAGCATTTCACAAATTTCAACATCCATTCCTGATAAACACACTTAGCAAATGAGAAATAGAACAGAATATTCTCAGCTTTATAAAAGGCATCTTGAAAAAACCTACATTCAATATCATATTTAATAATGAAAGACTGAATACTTTTACTCTGACATCAGGATCAGGATCAAGTCTAAGATGCCTGCTTTCAGCACTATTATTCAACATTATACTGGAAGTTCTAGCCATGGAAAAAGGGGGAAAAAGCAATAGAAAATAATAAAATGAACCCAGATGAGAAAAAAGGAAACAAAATTGACTTTGTTCACAGATTCATGATCATCAATTAAAAAAAAAAACACTATGGAATCTGCAAAAATGGTCCTAGAAATGAGTTTAGCAAATTTGTAATAGACAAACTTAATATCAAAATTTAATTATATTTCCATGTATTAATTGTGACAAATGGAGATTGAAATTTAAAAACAATGATATTAATAACAGCACTTAAGTATATAAAATGTGCAGTTGTACATTTTACAAAGTTATACATTTTACAAAAGTATATGCAAGTTTTGTAAACTGAAAACTAAAAACAATTGCTGAGAGAAATTTAAAAATTAACTAAATGTATAGATATACTATGGTCATGGGGTCAACTCTTCGCAGGTTGATCAATAAACTCAACACAATCCTGTGAAAATCTCAGCAGACTTTTGGTAGCAATTGACAATCTCTTTCTAAAATTTGTATGGAAATACAAAGAACCTAGAATAGCCAAAACAGCTCTTTAAAAGAATAAAAAAGTTGGAGGACTGAAACTACCTCATTTCAAGGATTACTATAAACCAATAATTAAGACAGTGGTGTATTCTGTAAATATACAAAATAAGATATTTTTATCTTATTAAACCCACATGTATATGGACAACTGATTTAAAATGGTGCTAGAACAATTGGATAGCTATATGAAAAAGAAAATATAAAGCTTGACCATGACTTTATACCACATTTTAAAAATTAAGTCAAAATATATCCAGTCCTAAATGTAAAACCCAGAATTATGACTTCTTAAAGGAAACAAAGGAGAAATGCTCAGGATCCCTTGATTTGCCAAAGATTTCTTAGCTGCAATATAAAAAGTGCATTCATTTAAAAAAATTGATAAATTTGACTTTTTCAAAGTTAAGAATTAAGCTCTTTGAAAGACATTGTTAAAAGAATGAAAAGACAAGCTTCAAATCTTTCCAAATTGTACACTTTAAATATGTATAATTTACTGTGTGGCAATTATACCTCAATAAAATTGTTTAAGGAAAAACACAAGCCAGAACCTTGAGAACATATCTAATAATCATTTGTCTATCAAAAGATTTGTATCTAGAACAAGCAACTTCAATAACAAGAATATGAACACCCTTCCAAAAAAAAAACCAAAAAGGTAAGAAAATAGCCAAAAAATATGAACAGACATTTCACCAGTAATAGTATATGGATAGCATGTAAGCATATGAAAAGATGATCAACATAGCATGTAAGCATATGAAAAGATGATCAACATAATTAGTCATTAGGGAAGTGAAAATTAAATCCACAAAGTCTAAAATTTAAAAAGTCAATCATATCAAATATTGGCTTTATAAGATTGAAACCCACATGGATGGCAAATGAGAATGTAAAATGGTATATCCTCTTTAGAAAAAAGTTTGGTTGTTTCTTGAAAGTTAACCATAAAGCAATTATACTTCAATAAAGATGTTAAAAAAAAAAAAAGTTAACCAGATATACATCATATGACCCAGCCATTTCACTACAGGATATTACCCAATAGAAAAAAAAGGCATATATTCACACAGAATTTTTTCTGAATATTCATAGCATTTTTATTTGCAATAGCCCCAAACTAAAAACAACCCAATATCCATGAATATGTGAATGGTAAAGGAATCATGGTATGGAATGGAATATTACTTAGCCATAAAAAATAATAAATTATTGATATACCCAACAACATAGATACAGCTCAAAACAATTATGCTGAGAGAAAGAAACCAGGGAAAATATTACATAATACATTATTTCATTTATATTAAATTCTATAATATGCAAGCTAATGTATAGTGGCATAAAGCAGGTCAGTGGTTGCCTGGAGATAGAGGTGGTTGCAGGGAAGAGCATGAGAAAGGTTTCAAAGGTGCCCCAGGAAACTTTTGGGAGTGAAGGATATATTTATCTTGATTGTGGTGATTCTCTCATAAGTGTGTACACATATGCCGAGACTTATCAAAGTTTACACTTTATTTGCAGTTTGCTGTATGTCAATTTCACCTGAGTTAAGGTGACACTAACCAGAGAGAGACAGACAAACAGAGAGAAATTAATTTTGTCTCATAAATTGACACATCTTTAATGCTATATTAACTCTCAATTTTCTGTTATTCTTTGCTGTATATTCTCAATCAGCAACTGAACTGACATCTTAGGACTAATTTTTATGAAGATTATTTCCTATACACCCTTGAGTTTTGTGATGTTTTCTGTAAGTTGCTAGTAAACTACTGAAGTATAAAATAGTACTAATATCAAAAATAATTTCCAAATGCTTTAGTGACAAATGTTCTTGGTTTATTTCTTAGATCTCCTGACTTATTTAGAATAATTAGCAAATTAAGCATGGAATTCTGAAGTAAAGGATTAACGTTTTAGTAGACATCAGCCTTCATACAGTTTCACAAAAATATATGAAAACAATGATAATTATATATTTAGGTGAAGGTAAGTTAAATAAGATGGTATTATATGCAGTTTGTTATATGTCAATTTTACCTCAGTTGAGGTGAGAGAAAATCCACAGATAATTAAAATATTAACCAAAATATACTAGTATATTCAATATTTTTTCTTAAAAATCACCTAATAGACATGCAATATATTATACTATTCTCTTTCAGGTAAACAAATGACTGAATTTCAAAAAATTATACAAAAACCTCAATATTTAATAATTTGCAAAATAAGAAGAAATGTAAAGATGAGAAGGAAGAAAATTAACCAATATTGAGCACTCATTATCTGCCAGGGACCATGCTAGGTTCTTATTCGATGTTTCATTTAACCAACAGAATCAATCAATCAACCATTTCAAATTTAATAACAAAGCTCCAGTCTGGAACTTGGATCATGTTTCAAAACCCAATGACAAAAGAGTAACTCTTGTTTCTTTTTTTCTACCATATTTCAATGCCTAATATAGTGTCAGACTTATTGTAGAAGCTCAATAATTTTTTTTCTTGATGAATGCATGAATTATCCATTTACCCCCAAATTTTTTATTTCCCACGATGAACATTAGAGTGAGACATAATTTGAGTCTAGAGACTATTACATTTAAGAGAAGAGAGAAGCCTAAGTAGATTGCTGTTTGGCTACAAAAGCGAAGACTCCCAAAGCTGGAAGCACTGTGAAAAGAGTCTATGTTCCAGGTCCAAATCAAAGAGAAATCTGATTTTTTCAGGACACCCACAATGTATCAGCCTCGGTGACAAGCTCAATTTAATCAAGCTCGTGAAAGACTAACCTATAAAACAGATTGCTGATGTATTCATTCAAATGAAATAGAACTTTCAAAGGTCAAGAATATTCTTGTCAGCTGGTCAGTACATCCTGATCACAGTAATAAAGCCTTTATGGAGAGCAGGTATCATCAGAATATTGCTGGTGAGCAGGGCAATTAGGAAGATGATCATAATGGTCAGGGCCATCAGGCTGTGATTGTCTGAGGTAGCCATCAGAGATACATGTCCCTCTCCTTGGACGGTCCTGAAATCACTCTGATGTATTCTTGCTCTTTTATTATCTTTTTTGTGGACTCTATACAGAACTACCTTCACTTAACATAGTCTCATTTCTCTTTCAAAATGTTCCAATAACCCAGATTAGATTATTTCTTCTTTGTAATATCAATTGCATTTCAGTAATGTCTTCTGAAGTTTATACCCTAAATTCCTTGACTAAAGTTCAACAATGCCTTTCTCATTTTGATTTCACTTAGGGAAGTATTTTCCCATGGCTATGAACTGTGTCTTAGCACGGGATTGCTGGTTATTGTTTTTGCAGATAAATGATGTCATATATTATAGGTTTAATTTCAATTACCTTAAATTATCATGAAGTTATAATATACAATTTACCATAACCAAGTATGTGTGGTACATTTTTTAAATAAAGCAAATAGTTTAAATGTTTAAACAAAGGAGTTCACTGGAGATATGGTTATTAAAAAAAATAACAGCCCAAAAGTAATCCAGTACATCATATTCCAAAATATGAAATATCATGAAACTATTTTAAAAGCATGAGCTCTAAGTAAAATATGTAAAATGTAAGTTACTGTGCATTGATTCTATTTTGTTAAAAAGTGAGAGGGAATGTGAATAAATATACACAAATATATCTAAATATATATGTTTACATACAAATGTATCATGGAATTAGTGAAAGGTAAAATATACATCAACATGTTAATATAATCATTCAGAGGAGTAGATTGATGGGCAAATGAGGTGAAACTATTCACTGTCTTAATTAACTGTCGTTCATATTGATCAATTTGTTGCAATAAGCCAGTATTTTGATTTTTTAAGTTAAAAAGAGTAAAGGACTAATAAATTCAAATGTTGCATCCTTTGGGTCTTCATTTCCACTTTGATTACATTCATGTTCATTTTCCATTCATATTTTCTAGGACTTAGTCTTCTTTGGTACCATGTTTTATGGCAGCTCAGAACGATTGATCATCTTGAAGCCACTCACAATATATACGTCATTTTATAAGATTTTGTTGTTTTATTGATTTGGGAGTAGATGTTGTTCCTCTGATTAGTCAGTATTATTTTCTACTTATTCTATCTCTGTTCATCACTGTATACTTACTGACAGGGAGAGGAGGAAGGCAAGAGTGAATATTTTGTGTGTTGGACAGGGAGTGAGTATTGGTTTTGGTACAAAGAGCTACATGGAGGAGGATTTATTGACATGAAGGCACTCACCCCTGACTTACAATTCAAAGTTCTGAGAAGGACGTCTAAATCTAGTCCCTATTTGAGGTTTTTATGGACTGAATTGTGTCCCCCAAAATTCATCTATTGAAGCCCTAACTCCCGATGTGATGCTGTTTGGAGACTGCCTCCCTTTAGGGAGGCAATTAAGGTTCAATGAGGTCATAAATGTGGGGCCCTAACCCAATAGCAGTCCCTCATTTTAAGAAGAGAAAAGAGACACCAGAGCTCTCTTTTTCCCTCTTTCTGTCTCTCTGTCTCTATCCCTCTCTTGCTCTTCCTCTCTCCCTCTCTCCGCACCCACCCCCCACTCTCTCTCTTCTATACACACACAGAGGAAAGCCATAAGAGGGCACAGTGAGAAGGCAGCTTCTCACTTCCACAAGCCAGTAAGTGAGCTCTCACCAGAACCCAGTCCCTTCCAACTCCTTGAGCTTGGACTTACAGCCCCCAGAAGTGTGAGCAGAAAAAAGCTTCTGCTGTTTAAGCCACCCAGTCTGTTAGAGCAGCCTGAGTAGACCAGCACAAGGGTGACATGGCTTCTTAAGACACGGCCTGCAATAAATGATTGGTTTATACTGGAACTTCATTAGCCTGTTATTGAGGAAAACTGGAGGGTCCAATAAGTGGGAAATTAGCACTGATTATCACATGAGATCAGAGAAACTCACCATGTATGTTTTCCAGAAAAAATCGAATAGGACAATTCCTTAACTAATGCTACATTGAATACACTAAGGAAAGGAGCCCCAGTATCTTTAGGAAGCTATCCTGTTTTGTGACTATCCTTCATAAACCAGGTTGACCGAGGAAAATATCACCACAGAATATGCTCCCCAGTATCAAGAGGAATTACGGAATTCTGCAAGGGCAGGAGTCACATGGCAGTACCTTACCTTCAAAGACAGTGTGAATATGAGCTATTTTTACTCACAACAGTCCTATATGTAGGTATTTTCCCACACCAACAACAAATTTTCTAACTCTCTGGACACCAACTTGGTGTCCTACAACTGAATTCTGACACTAACTACCCAGAGAGTTAGCTTCAGACTCCAGAGTTTTAAGGCTCAGACCCACAGGACTGTCCTTACTTAAACACCAGTCACAAGTACTGGGTACCCAAGGTACCCACACTCCTGTCCCACAAACCTGTCAGGCTCAATAATTTGCTATAATGTCTCACAGAACCAAGAAAAGCACTTACTTGCTCTTACTGGTTCATTATAAAGGACATAACTTGGGAGCAGCCAAATGGAAGAGATGCACAGGGAAAGTATGGGGCGTGTGCACACCTTCCAGCCCTCTCTGGGTGCGCCCCCTCCCTGTACCTCACTGTGATCACCAACCCAGAAGCACCCTGAGTCCCTTTCTTTAGGGCTTTTTATGGAGGATTCATTAGATAGGCATAATTGATTAAATTATTGGTCATTGGTGACTGACTCAATCTCTAGCCTCTCTCCTCACCACAGGTCAGGGGGTGGGAGTGAAAGTTCCAACTTTCTAATCACTCCTCAGTCTTTCTGGTATCCAGCCCCCAATCTGAAGCTACCTAAGGAGCCCCAGCCATTTTCCTAACATACAAAGACATTCTTGTCACTTCAGCGATTCCCAGAGGTTTTAGGAGCTGTTTGCCAGGAACCAGGGACAAACACCAAATATTTATGTTTTATAATATCACAGAATATAATTACCACAAGGTGTAATACACTCCTACTTTTCCCCTATGATGAGCTCATTGGACATATGCCTAAGCTGTGGCTCAAGTCCTGGACTTAGAAGTGGAAAGTTGGTGAGCAGAAGGCAGATATTAGCTGCCCCATTGAAAAACTACAGTTAATCACTCAGTTTCTGATGTCAGTCATTCACCAAAAACTAATGATTGAAAGAGAGACCTGGTCCCCTTGGCTGATGTATATATTGTACGTACAATGTGTATACATATATACAGCAAATAAAATTGTGATCATTTCTCCAAGAGGCCTAAATCCATTTTCTTCCACAATCGTGCACTGGAGAAAGGAGAATACTCAAGATTTGTTGAAGCCTGTTAGATATGGGGCCTAAAGTGATATTAATAACAGAAAACTCAAAATGCCATCCTGTTTCTCAAGTTAGAAGGGTTCTTAAGGAACAGACAGTGAGATACATATGTTCCAGAAGGTTGGAGATAAACTCCCTGACAATTCAGAGCAATGCCACATCTGTGGAGGTTGTAGGTGTTCAGTGATCTGGAGAATGCCAGGGCACACACACAAAGGAAAGGACAAATTGCTTCACCTTGCATCCCCTACAATTAATAAAGTGTTGTTGCACTTTGGGGGCCTCTTTTGATATTGGTGACTGCATATATTGTACTTGGAAATAAACCTTTGAGTCACAGGACAGACTCCTGAGATTCTGGAACAAGACCTTAATTACTTTCCATACGCAAGACATTTCCTGGAATGTTACTAAGCATCTGATCTACAAGATACCATAAACTACATGATTAGAGCTTTGCAACATGAACCATAAAATCATAAAAGTAGTCACAGAAGGCATCTATTTTGTAAAAGAAAAGGTACATTTAGGATTGGACCTCAACCTATCCAGAAGGCACAAATTGATTACCTGAAAAGGTGGCCCACATTTCCATGAAGACAGGTCACAAGGAAATCTTGGGAAGAGACATGAGGATGGATGCATGAGAGTGGACACAGAGCATACAGATATTTTTGTTCCATGTTAACACTCATCAGAGAGCATCCTTCACACACAAAAACATTACTGAACAATGAGATGGACAGGAATACAGCCAGCCTTTCTCTTCAGTCATCCCAGAGCTGATGCAATAGCCAAATGATGGAGAAGGCATAGGAATAGGAATCAACTTATGGACCCAACAACTGTGCTCCTTCTCACCTGCCACTACTGAAGCCCAGTCTGCTAGTAGCAAAGACTGATTGTGAGCCCTCAGAACGATGAATTCCTGAAGAAGTCCAGAGTCACATTATGGCATGTGGATTATTTCAGAACCCTTTACTCTGTATGCGGTGGCTATTTATCCACAGTAGAGATCAATCTAATTATGGTTTGTCTTTTCTTCCTCTAATGCCCCCGCCAGTATCCTCATCTGAGGGTTTACAGAATATCTGATTTATTATCATTGTATTTCCCACCATATTGCCTCAGATTAAGGGACTCATTTTAAAACAAAGGAGTTATAACATTCGGTGCCTGCCCTGAGGTCTATTTATCTTACTCCTGCTTGATAGAACAATGAATGCTTTGTTAAAAGCTCAGCTGAAGTGACAATTTAGAAACAACTCTCAGCAGGGTTGAGCCCTCTCCTCCATTGTTGGTTGTATATTCTTCACCAACCAGTGATACATAGTACTGGGTTCCAAGCAGCTAGAATTTATGGTCCAAAGCCAAGGGGAAGAAGTTGGATTGGAACTGAAGCCAAATCCAGCCTCTGTACCCCGACACTGGAGTTAAGTCTCAGAGACAGAGTTTTGGATGAAGCAGAAAAGAATAGCTTTATTGCTTTGCCAGGCAAAGGGGACCACAGCAAGCTAATGCCCTCAAAACCATGTGTCCTGCCCTGGAGGGGGTAGTGAGGCATTTTATATTATTCAAGGAGCAGGGTGTGGTCAGCTCGTGGGCATTCTTCTGATTGGTTGGTGGTGAGGTAATCAGGAGTCAGCATCATCAATCTTCTGGTTCCAAGCATCTAGGGTCTTTGTGCTTGTGGGCAGAGTAGTTAACTTCTCTCACCTGGTGGGGATTTCAGTATGTGCAAAACAGCTCAAAGATATTGTTATGTGTATACCTTGAGGGGGAACCAGGACCCTGCCCCAAGGCTGTGTTGTTTCTTGGCTACTCCTGCCTTGTCTCCTCTTCCCTCTCCCTTCCCTGATTAACAACTGTTTGAATCTGCCCTTTGGATCTCAGGTAAGGTCATGGAGGCTGAATGAAGCCTATTTCCTTCAACAAGAAAACAGAAGACACAGAACAGCTTTTGTGCCCAGGATCCCCACAGGGTCCTGCTCACTTTCATGAACTTTCACCATCACTTCCTGTGTCCCAAATTCTGAATTTTCCTCTTTGTCCTTGCAACCTTATATTCTACCTGTCTTGGTTCTCAGACTCTGGATCAACTGGATCCCTGACTGAATCAACAGGCAAAGAGAATAATTATTAAACTGAATGACTAATCAATTTCCATAAGGACCCACAGTTGCTGCTAAAAATGGGGGAGTATATATGGTATCCAGAGTCTTTATCAGAGTGACTCTTGATGCATCTATGCCCAGAGATAATGGTTAAAGGGCTATAAAGAAACCTGGCACAACAAAGGTGCATCAACTAAGAGCTCATCACTTAGGGATGGGGGTCTGGATCTCCACACAAGGGCAGCAACACTTAATGGCTCAAGAGCTATGTGAAGGTAAGGGCTATCCAGCATTAGCGGAGGAAGAGGCAGATTTTGATTAAAAGCAGTTATCCTCAGGACCAGTCACAACAATGGAGACTGCAGCTTTTTAACTTATATTCTTTCATTAAGTATTTGTAAATATGGCTGCTGGTACCACCAAGAGTGAGACCCTAGGAGCTAACAAAGGGTACAAATGAATCTTAATGGTGTTGCATTTGGACTGTATTGCACATCTTTTAAGAATCACTTCAAAATCAAATCCTGTTGCCCTACCTATTCATCTAGCTGGTGCTAGAGCAACAGATTTCCTGCAGGCTTCCATCAGCTCCACACAGGAACAGCCTGACAGTGCCTGCATCAGGCCTGCTCGTCTCCATTCTTATTTACTGCTCAGGGTCTTCTATGATGCTGAAGTGTGGCCACCCACCAGAACCTGCTTGGAAATTCCCTAGAATCCAAATGTGTGGAGCAGATAATGCCCTGTGGGGGAAAGGCTTGGTCCCAGGTGGCCTCTAGAAGCTAGAAAACACAAGGAAATAGACTCTCTCCTGGAGCCACTAGAAAGGAATGCAGCCCTGCCAACACCTTGGTTTTAGCCCTGAGACTCTTGTCAAACTCCTGACCTACACAACTAAAAGACAATAAATCTGTGTTGTTTTAAGCCACTAATTTTATGGTAATTTCCTACAGCAGCACAAAACTAACATGCCACTTGACCCACTTTAATTAATGATTATTTCCTTGACCATTTCCCCTTTACAAGACTGCAATTATCTTCAGAGGGTCTTAATTTCTCCACCTCATTGTCAGGGCAGTATTTCAAAGTGTTACAACCTGAATTCCAGACCCTTCACCATCTAACTCCTACCCATTTTTCTGTCTTTACCCCTTCAGTTTCTTAATTTGAACTCTAACCCAACTGATCTGGCAACGTATTTATCAATTAGATCTTTAGAAAGTAAGCTTTTTATGGCAGATATTTTTCTCTCTTTCACAATCATCATCTATGTGCATTTCCCACCATGACTGGTATCTGGATGTAGGAGTGTTAAAAAACAAAATTCAACTGAGTAAATCTGAAGATCTAATTGGCTTTATTGAACAACTCATGAATCCATAACATCCCACCTAGTAAATAGAACAGAGCTCCGAGGAGCCGGACAAAATGGAAGGTTTTTAAAGAAAAAGGTGGTGGGACGAGGAAGGGATAAACAAAAGAAAGGATTGTTTCAGACAAGGTTACCTTCTTTTGGGGGAAGGCAGGGGTCTATGTGGCAAGTTAACCTCACTGCTGCTGGCCAGGAAATTTCAGACTGACTGATTAAATTTCACATTGTTACCAAACCAGGTTTCGAGGTGCAGCAAGCCCGAGGTTTGCAGCAGAGAAAGGGAAAGGTGATTGGAGGTAGGGAAAAGGTGAGGTAATCAGTGTTCTGCACAGGTGTATCTGAGTTATATGCTTCTTCATGGGATGTATGTTCAGAAAACGGTGGCATCAGTATGATCTGAAGGTGGGGTTTCGGCCCTCTGACATCAAGATGTCATTCACTGGACATTTGCACAGGCTCAGTTTTAGGGTCAGTGGTCCCAACCGGTTCAACCTAGACAAGAGCTGAGTCCAAGTTCCTGAAAAACTTAAACCCCAGTTACTATAGTGACCTATACGTCAGAGATGTCAGAGGTGTTATCCGTGGGGTGGGGTGGGGAGTTGGGGGGGAGGGCAAGGGGTTAAGGAGACTTGTGATATACTATCTAGGCTTCATGAAGCTTGGAGGGTATGGAATTTGCAAAAATGATTAAGGCAAGCTTGATTAGTGAAAGCAAGTTACAAGTGAATAGCGTTTTTATTAAGCTGTTAGACAAGCCTAAGAGTTTCTGGACATGACATCATAAAACTCTTAGAAGAGAACATAGGCAAAACATTCCTTGGCATAAATTGTAGCAATATTAGATGTCTCCCAAGGAAAAAGAAATAAAAGCAAAAATAAACAAAAGGACCTAATCAACCTTAAAAGCTTTTGCACCTCAAAGGAAACCATCAACAAAACAAAAAGACAATCTACTGAATGGGAGAAAATATTTGCAAATGGTACAACCAACATAGGGTTAATATTCAAAATACACAAACAGCTCATATAACTCAATATCCAACAAACAAAAGAACAATCTAAAAATGGGCAGTAGACCTAAAGAGACATTTTTCCAAAGAAGACATACAGATGGCCAACAGGCACATGAAAACTCAACATCACTAATTATTAGAGAAATGCAAATCAAAACCACAATGAGGTATCACCTCACACTGGTCAGAATCAAGATGTCTAAAAACAATAAATGCTAGAGAAGATGAGAAAAGGGAACCTTCCTACACTGTTGGTGGGAATGTAAATTGGTACAGCCACTATGGAAAACAGTTCCTTAAAAAACTAAAAATAGAACTGCCAGCAATTCCACTTCTGGGTATAAATCCAGAAAAAATGAAAACACTAATTCAAAAAGATACATGTACGCCAATGTTCATAGCAGCACTATTTAAAATAGCCAAGACCTGGAAGCAACACAAGTGCCCATCACAGACAATTGGCTTAAGAAGATGTGATATACACATATACACCCCCAAAAGGGAGAGGGTCGGGGGAGGGGCAAATTAGGAGTATGAGATTAACAGATACAAGCTACTATACATAAGATAGATAAACAGCAAGGATTTAGTGTATAGCACAGGGAATTATACCCAATATCTTGTAATAACCCATAATAGAATATAATCTGCCAAAAAAAAATCAGTATATTGTACACCTGAAACTAATACAATAATGTAAATCAACTATACTTCAATTAAAAAAAAAAAAGAATTTCAGTTAGTCATCTCTTTCTGTTAACCCTGTGGGGCACAGGTTTAACACTCCTGGGAGGGGCTGAAACTGCAGTTAGGTATTGTCTTGATTTGCTGATGTAGGCTTAGCACAAGTGACTTCACTTTGGGCCTATTGTTTGTTTGTTTGTTTAACATTATATTAGTTTCAGGAGTACAACATAATGATTTGATATTTTAATTGATTAGACCCCATATAAAGTTATTATAAAATATTGGCTATATTCCCTGGCTGTACGTTATATCCTTGTTACTTATTTACTTTATACTTAACTGTTTGTACCTCTGAATTCCCTTAATCTATTTAGTCCCTGCTCCAACCCCTCTCCCCAGTGGTAGCCACTATTATGTTTTCTATATCTGTGAGTCTGTTTCTGTATTGTTATATTCATTTGTTTGTTTTGTATTTTAGACTCCAATATAAGTGAAAACATACAGTGTTTGTCTATCTCTGGTTGACTTATTTCATTAGTTTAATATCCTAGAAGTCCCACCATATTGTTACAAATGGCAAAATTCCATCCTTTGTTGTGGCTGATATATAACAACTTCTTTAGCCATTCATCTCTTGATGGACGCTTAGGTTGCTTCTATATCTTGGCTATCATAAATAATGCTACAGTGAACATAGGGGTGCATGTATCTTTTTAACTTAGTGTTTCCATTTTCTTTGGATGAATACCCAGGAGTGGGAGTGCTGGGTCATATGGTAGCTCTATTTTTAGTTTTTTGACATACATCCATACTGTTCTCCACAGTGGCTGCACCAACTTACATTGCCACCAGCAGTGTTCTAGGGTTACTTTCCTCAACATCCTTGCCAATATTGGTTACTTGTAGGTTTTTTTTGATGATAGCCATTTTGACAGGAATGAGGTAATATCTCATTGTGTTTTTGATTTGCATATTTCCCTGGTGATTAATGATGTTGAACATCTTGTCATATACCTGTTGGCCATTTGTGCATCTTCTTTGGAGAAAGGTCTATTCAAGTCCTTTACCAATTTTTTAAACAAGTTATTTGAGTTTTGTTGTTGTTGTAGTTATTGTGTTGTAAGAATTATTTATATATGTTGGATAGTAATTCCTTGTCCAATATACAGTTTTCAAGTATATTGAAATGGGGAAGTATTTTCTCCCATTCCATAGGTTGCCTTTTCACTCTGTTGATTCTTCCCTTTGCTGTGAAGAAACTTTTTAGCTTGATGTAGTCTTACTTGTTTACTTTTGCTTCTGTTGCCTGTGCTTTTGGTGTCATATCCAAGAAAGTATTGGTAAGACCAATGTCATGAAGACTTCCCCTATGTAGTGCTCTAGGAGTTTTATAGTATCAGGTCTTATGTTTAAGACTTTAATATATTTTGAGTTGATTTTTATATATTATGGGTTCAATTTAATTCTTTTCCATGTGAATATCCAATTTTCCCAGCACCTTTTATTGAAGAGACTATCCTTTCCCCATTGTGTATTCTTGGCACATTTGTTCACAATCAGTTGACTATCATGCATTGGCTTATTTCTCACTATTCTGTTCCATAGGTCTATATGCCCATTTTATGTCAGTCCAATACTGTCTTGATTACTGTAGCTTGGCAATATATTTTGAAATCAGAGAGTGTGATGTCTCCAGCTTTGTTCTTTCTCAAGATTGTTTTAGCTATTTGGGGTCCTTTGTGGTTCCATATGAAATTTAGGATAGTTTTTTATTTCTGTAAAAAAAAATACCATTGGGATTTCAATAAGGATTGAAAATAAATTAATATGGAAAACATCCTCAATGCATATAAGATAATTTTCCAATTTGGTATGTTGAACCCTGGTATGGAATATTTTACAAAATTCCAGGGAAAATAAACCAAAGCTACTCAACAAAGATTTCACACACCTCCAGTGGGGAATATTTACCCAAATTAAGGGGGAGATGAAATCTGAGTACTGTAAGGGTACACTATGTTCTAGGACAAATAATGTTGATCATATTGTATCAAAAACATTTTCTCATTCTGTTACTGATTTTCAAGGATAAACAAAGAATACTTTAGGATGAAAAAAACAAATCGCCTTGAATACAAAAGCTGTGATAAAAGAACTAGTATCATGCTTGATGACAGGTGATAATGGAAAAATATCTTCAAAATCTGAAGGGCAAGTATAAATCAAAAATTTTACAAATAACCAATTCAGAATGCACTAGGAGTTAGGATAATAAAAAGTAATCCTCAAACAAAATATAACTCACAAAAGACTGAACTTTTGAATGTTTAAAAAAGGTAACTTGACTATTTTAATGGATAAGTATAAGTTTGGATTTCTAGCACTTGAACCCACTACCTATTTTGAAGGAATCCCACACAGGTGAGCTCTGTCTCAGGTGTCCTATACAGAATATAGAGGATATTAGCTGTTCTCTTTTCTCATGTTCTGACAGCTGGTCTGTGGACATGTGCAATAAGTGTGGCCAAGATGCTCCCATTCAATATTGAGTGTGGTGTCCCGTTTAAGGATATTTAGATATTTTTATGGATACTGGAATCAAAGAAGTATACTGTTGAAAAGCAATAAACATCCAAAAGCCTAGAAAGAAATAAGCAAGGGCAACAAAGTTCATCATTGTAATGTGTATCCAGTCTTTTCAATGATCAATTCAGTAGCAAGTGCCCAGCTGTCAAATGGTTAAATACTGAGAATGCTGGTCATGCAGTAGCATCTTGTTCATGACTTGCTTCCCTGATCCCTGCCTGAGCCTAGTTCTTTAACAATCTTATAAATCCTTTGAGCTACTCAATAGCATTAGAATAAACTTATTTTTTCTCTCCTCATGTTACACAGTCAGTTTCTACTGTTGGTAACCAAGAACCCTCAACAATGCAATAATGAAATTCACTTAGCCAAAACATAAATCAAAATTAAGAACTCAAGTTTTGAGTAGCTGGCTATAATTCAACAATTTTTAAAATTTCAAATTAGTTGAATTTTCAAGTTAAATTCAAATTAATTTAAAATATATTTAATTTAATTTAAAAATATATACTAACATATAGAAATACTATAGTGTTTTTATAAAACCATTTCTATGTGTCTTACTATTTGGTTTTGCATCTGTGTTTATCCTTAGAAAGATACATGGAAGAACATTTATCTTCTATTAGTGTTTCTTATTTTGGAGTGTTGGGTTTAAGTTCATTATAGAAACTTTTTTTATACTTTTCTACATTGCTTAAAATACTATAAAGTATATTTGTAATTTTTATATAAATAACAAAATTATTATTTTAAAAAGTTAGAAAGTAAGATTTATATGGCTTAAAACAAATAATATTTGCAAGTTCTGTTTTTCTCTGAAAGGGCTACATGTTAGTCAAGAAAAAGGATTTGTGATTGAATGACAGCATGCTGTAATGAAAAAGGCATTAAGACCTAGAAGTATTCCAGGGTTGTGGCTGTGTTTCATTGAAATATTGATTACTTTCACTGAGTCTCTTTTCTTATCTGGAAAATGAAAGAATCTAACTAAGAGTCTTTTGGTTCTTACATTTATAAAATTCAATTACTAATGTTTAGAATCAATTATAAAGTCAAACAACTTCCATACATTATACATATCTTCTATATATAACTTGTACACACATTTGATGAGAGTATCTTTAAGTCAATGGCACATGATCATTTTGTTCTCTTGTACAAGAAGTTTGAGGAATAATATCCCTCAATTTTCTATGAATTAGGTCCCGTATTTGATCAGTAAGCTTCTTTGAGAAGTCCAGTTTCAATCATCACTTTATCAAATACTGTAAGCAAAAGAAAATAGATCAATTTCCTATTTTCTTTGCCAACTTCCTTAGTTTTATAGAAACTGCTCCTAACTTGCAAGAAAAATAATGCCATATTAAACTTAATATAACACTTAACATGCTGGCACAGTTTAAAGCACTTGACATATATTTATTCATGTCATTGTGACAATGTTATCATTTCCTTTCTATAAAGGAGGTAATTACCCAAGGCCATACAGTAAGTGGTGGAAGTTAAATTTAAACCCAGGCACCAGTCTCCTGAATCTTCAATCTAGCACAGTACGCAGCACCTTCTAAGAAGTTAATAATTTGATTCTGATCATCAATATGGAGCATTCACCATGTCAAACACTGTTAGGCACTAGAGATTCAAAAATGCATAATCTCCAATTCCTTCCTCAAACACATTGTTTATTTCTTTTTTGGAAGCTTTTCCCCCTTTCCTTTTAGTAAAATAACCATAAAAATGGTAATATTGTATTCTATACTAAGTCACTGTCACCTCATTAACTTTCTTTACAACTTCTCAAAAACACAGGTTTTCCACTTGTATCAATGCAGTTTGATTTGCTTCCCTCATACACAAGTTGTTTGTTTCTCTTCAACAATCCTAGTACCACATTTGAAAGTCCTTCATTGTTTCCCATCTGTCTGCCATCTCCTCCAAACTCAAGGAAAGCTCAGGGACTAATGTATTCACCTGCATCCTCTCTCTGGGAATGGGATCATTTGGATAGACAATGGTTTTCAAGTTTTCAATTAGCTGTAGGTCTCAGTAAAGCATCCTCTACATTGTTTCAAATGCAAGGGTTTATGTGCTTGTGTTTGAAGGTGTGTTTGTGTTGTGGAGGTCGAGAGGATGCAGAGGGAGAGAGGGGAGGGAGAGAGCTAGTGGTCAGAAATATTATAAATTCCTTCATTCTTGAAATGATTTTATTCCACTCAATAGCACTTAACTAGAATTAAATACTAATATTAAAATCATCCACTCATGTAACAAACATTCCATGAAGTGCCTACTAAGCCCTTTATAAATTTCATATTATGAAATCAAATTTGATTGAACTATTAAGAACTTTGAGCTCTCTAAATTAAAGATATGTATATCTTTATAATATCTTTATGTATCTATATCTTCATAATATCCATTTTTAAAGGCCTGAGGCTTTTATCCTTAAATATCAGTTTAACCATAAAATGCTGATTAACTAGTTAAACATTTAATAACTAATTAAAAAATATATGCCTCTGCTTTTATTATAAACCATTATTGTATTCATTGTTTTGTATTGGTTAATAGTCACACACCGTAAGATGCCAACCAAAAGTCCTTACTAATGTGGTCGGAGAAATAAACATCAACCCACCTCTGTGAAACCCCTCACTGCATTGTATCAGCTGTTGAATTATCACTTCACTTGTATCACTCCTATTCTTTATCTAAAAATAAAATATAAACCTACCTTTATAAGATTAAGTAGTCAATATTCCTCATATCATTTTCCAGATTCTGGAGAGTACTTTCGAATGTTGACTTTTTAAAAAAATTTATAGATTAATTAATGGAAATATTTCCAGATACAGTTTTTCTCTAAGCAGCATTAGTTATGGTATCATTTATCATCCGAAATTATCCCTTGAACTGCTGAAAAGCAGTTGATCCCTAACTAGCCAAAAAAGAAGGTAATTTGGTTTTCAAATGTAGTTTAAATTGACATGTTTTTTAATCATGTACTAGAGGACAAAATTTAGGAGTTTTGAAGTATAGGATGTGTCTACGTAATAGCAACAGCCCCACCCTCCCTCAGCTAACCTAATATTTTAAATAGCAAGGAGTGCCATTTGGTGAGGCTACCTCTAAAGGCTAGTTTGTGTAAAACTAGCAAGTGCCTTGGTGTCAATAAACATTAGCTATCTGAGAATCCTGTTTTGCCTTCTGAATGTGAGACTTAAGGATTTGGATGGAAAAAAACTGTGCCATTTTATTCTAAAGGATATAGTTTTGTTGCATGTTTACAAAAATTCTGAAGACAACGAATTAAATGCAGATATTATGTTAGAGAATTAGAGGTTCTCTCCTTGAATGTGAAAAGATAGTCTTTGGACAACGAAAGAGAAAATGTTAAGTTTTAAAGGAATGATAAATGGAATTTATACTTATAACCCTCTCCAAAGAAGAAAGAATGTGAACTCCACAGCTCTATTTTGTCCAGTGTTATTCCATGTGGTTTTAGGAGGGATTTTGTGGGAAAAACTTTGCGTTAAAATAAATTAGGAAATACTGAGTTGAACAAAGTGAAACAAATGTCTTTACTACTGAACTGCTCAGATCCGTGGAGGTCCTACCTTATGAGTTTCTAAGAGGAGCACATTGACTGCAGTAGGTCAGCACACACAAGACAAGGCAAGGCTGGGTCTGAACGATTTGACTGGTAAAGATGTGACAAGACACTTTTAGACTCAGACAGTTGATTATTTATACACTGAAAGGAAGATCTGCCAAAGGTGCCAGGTCCCTGCCTTCCTGTCCACACACCTAAAAGGACGACACTGAAGTGAAAGGGGCCGATGACTCTGATGCGTTTTGGTGTGTTCTAATGGGTTCTAGACTGCAGCTAGGTGGTTCAAGATTCTGCAGCTCTGTTCCAAGGAGGGCAGGGCAGAGAACCCCACAACTCATCAGAACCCAGGGGTGATAGGAAAGAGTTTCATGCCAGCCCCTCAGGGGAGCCAGACAAGCAAATGGAAGATGACCTCGTGGTAGCTCCTTATGAGTTCGCCATGCTTGATGAAGGACCCACAAACCCTTGCCTCTGTGGCTGATGTGGATGTGTCCAAACTCGGCGGGGCTCCCGCCAGAGCCGTCCCCTTCACAGCACTTTCCTGATGCACTTGACCATGGAACTCGTATTTCTCATAAGAAATTAACGTTCTTCAGACAGATGTGGGAATTTCTGGTCTAGTCTAACTCTGATTCATATCTGTGTCCAAGATAGTCTTCAGGGGAGAAGTTAACAAATGATCAGAGAGGCCTGGAGGAGACACAATGCTAGAAAGCATTAGGGGACAGTGTCCAGCTGTGATGATTAATAGTATATGTCGACTTGATTGTGCTAAGTGATGCCCAGATTGCTGGTAAAACCTTATTTCTGGGTGTGTCTGTGAAGATGTTTCTGGAAGATTAACATTTGAGTCAGGCCTTTGGACTTGAACTGGGACTTACACCTTTGGCTCCCCTGGTCCTCTGGGTTGGGGCTGGGACTCCACTACTGACTTTCCTGGGCCTCCAGCCCAGACCTGTGACAGCAGGTCACAGAACTTCTCAGCCTCCATGATCACATGAACCAATCCTTAAAAATAAATCTCTTTCCGTCTCTCTCTCTTTCTCTCTCTCTATCTTTCTCTATCTATCTATCTGTCTATCTATCTATCTGTCTGTCTTATTGGTTCTGTTTCTCTGGATAACTCTGACTAATGCACCAACCAAGTGTAGAGAAATGTGCAAAGAAGGGGACAGGAATTTGAGGGGAGCAGAAGCTTCTATCCCAGAGGAGCAGAAGAGTAGAAACCAGGATGTAAGCGAAAAGCTACAGGCAGATGGGTTACATATGTAATGGATTAGGTTCATACGGACAGCAGAATTCTTCCAAGCTCCGTTTCTTAGGATGAATGAGGAAGTTCCAACTATACAGCTATATTATAGTCTGGTTTGAAAATATCCTTAAACAGGCTTATTCATGAAGCTCATCTTTCTACACACCACTCTCTGCCTATCTCCTTACTCTATCTTTCAACATTACTGAAATATTCATCTATAACTAAATAGACCAGGAACCTTAATGCTAGGAGGAATTAGCACATACTGTTCCTTGCCCTTGAGATGATCTTCCAGTCCAACACCTCCCTCTCATCTGGCCCAGTCCTGAAGCATAGGTAGGGGCAGCCATGCCACCCAGGCCCACACTCTTGGGCCTGTGATGGGAGTGGCAACCCTGATGATCTCTGAATTACCTTCAAGGTAAATCTTCCACTATCTGGAATAATAGCACCTGGTTTCTGATGAGATGGCTGATCCATATAATCTTATCAAACAATCACTTGGCCACATCCTAACTGTTCTTATTTTTTTGAAATATAGATAGCTCTGCTTCCTTTTTGCTTAACAATTCCATCTTCAGGTCATTTCTCTCTTCTTGCATTTTACTATAAGCAGTCGAGGAACGAAGCTGCACTTCCAACACTTTGCTTAGAAATCTCTTCAGCTAAATGTTCAATTTCATTGCTCACAAGTTCTATCTTCCATAAACAACAGAACATGAACACGACTCAGCCAAGTTCTTTGCCCCTGTATAATGAGGATCACCTGTCCTCTAGCTTCCAATATCACAGCCCTCATTTCTGTCTGAGACCTTATCAGAGTGACGTTTACCACACATGCTATTCGTGAGTATTTATGTATTCTTTGAAAGGATTGAGGTTTCTCTACAGCTCTCCTCTTCTCTTTCTAAGTTCTCACCAGATCACCTTTAACTTTCGTATTTCCAGCAGGCACCTCCAAACTCTTCCAGTCTCTGCCTATTACCCAGTTCCAAAGCCACTTCCATCTTTTTAGGTATCAATTTCTGTCTTGGTCAATCCGGGCTGCTACAACAAAGTACCATAGACTGGGTGGCTTATAAATAACATACATTTATTTCTCACAGTTGGAGAGACTGGAAGTCTGAGACCAGAGTGCCAGCATGTCAGGTTCTGGAGAAGCCCTCTGCTGGGTTACAGGCTTCTCACAGGGTGTAGAGCAGATAAAGTAAGTAAGCTCTCCTGTGACTCTTGAAAAAGCACTAATCACACTCCACCCTCATGTCCTCATCTAATCCTAATTACCTCCCAAAGGGCCCACCTCCCAATATCATCACATGGGGGGGTAGCATTTCAACATATGAATTTTCAAAGGGTACAACATTCAGTTCATAACAAAGTCATAGATCAGACTGGGGAAAGGACCATCAGAGGCAAAAGAGGACAGACCAGGAATTTCACCCACTTGTGCATCAACATCAAATGTCTTCTGGGAAATAAAAGGATCCATATTCTAGATGTGAGGTGAGAAAGACAAGTGGAGAAGAAGTCTATTAGCTAAATCCTCTTTTTTCATGCAGCATAAAATTAATGTCTCCCCTCAATAAAAACCACTATGTTTGCAAAATATTTCACTTCAGCTAGATCAGTCAAGCTTTTGGGAGTTGCCAACTAGCTGAATTACATTAAATTTTTAAACCAGAGTGATTCAGTATTTTTACTCTGCAAAAGCAGATTCATGTAGGATCAGAGCAAGGAAAGATTTAGTGAGAAAAAAGAAGAAATGTATTTCAGGTAGAAAATTTATATTTCCTTGTGCTGTTCCTGAAATTTTTATGTTAACTATTTAGGTACACTGCCAATAGAGAAAAAGTGAATATTTTACTTTATTGTTTTTTCCTTGAACACCTACAAATTCAATTTAAGTTAAATTTATTCTGATTTCACTATATTTTTATAAAAAGAACAGAGAAATGACTTAATAAAATATGACCAGATGGCTTATAGACAAAGAAGCATCATCAATTTTTGCATACAGTTTAAAAATTACACAAAACATCTGTAGACTAGTAATGAGTTTTGCTATTTTTCCATTTTGTGCACATTCTTGTTCAAGATACATAATTAGATGTGCATTTTGTTACTGAAATCTTCTGACTCAGTCATTAAAATAAACTTTTTATTTTCAAAACTGTTGCACTCACATTTGCTAATCTGTTGTTTTATTTGTCTCAGTTTTCAAAATATAATTAATCTGTATTGATCTGCTTGACAAACAAAATGACCTCTTTTGGGAGCTATCATCCTATAGTTGGCATTGCCTTCTTCCCACTAAAACTCTACTTTGGATTTAATCTTTTTTAAAAAGCTTACAGACAAATAAAAAGAACATAGCTCTTGAATAATAAAAGCATAAAAAGAATACTCAAGGCTCCCCAAATCTTGGCTCATTATGACACTGGAAAAACTAGAGCATTAGGCCCCAAAGGCTATATATTTGTAAACATAATAAACTCTATGGTAAAGAGAAGAGTTAAAAAATATTTCCACCCAGTAACCACTCCCAGTAACAAATTTCTTTCCCAAATTTTCAATTAATTATATCATTAGTTCACATTTCAGATATGACTTATCGCTATTAAACCTAGTTCAGGGCTTACCTGGTGGCCAGGTGGTTAAGTGTTCACCTGCCAGTGCAGGGGACGTGGGTTTGAGCCCTGGTCCAGGAAGATCCTACATGCTATGGAGCAACTAGGTCCATGCACCACAACTACTGAGCATGAGCTCTAGAGCCCACAAGCCTCAACTACGGAGCCCACATGCCACAACTACTGAAGCCCGTGTGCCTAGAGGCCATACTCCACAACAATAGAAGCCACCACAATGAGAAACCTGCACACCACAACGAAGAGTACCCCCCACTTGCCACAACCAGAGAAAAGCCTGTGTGCAGCAACGAAGACCCAATGCAGCCAAAAATAAAATAAAATAAATAAATGTATTTAAAAACCTAGCTCAAATCAAGAATAAAATAGCAATAAAATTTCTCAAGGCAGTGCTTAAAATTTCCTATTATATGCCATGTGTATATGTCAATTAATTTATGACAAAGGAATTAAGAATATACAATGGAGAAAGGATAATCTCTTTAATAAATGATATTGAGAAAACTGGACAGCCACATGCAAAAGAAAAAAACTGGACCCCTATCTTATATCATAAACAAAAGTCAACTCAAAATGGATTAAAGATTTGAAGGTAAGATCTGAAACCATAAAACTCCTAGGAAAAAACATAGTAGATAAGCTCCTTGATATCAGTCTTCGTGATTATTTTTTTCAGTTCTGACACCAAAAGCAAAGGTAACAAGAGCAAAAATAAACAAGTGGGTCTACATCAAACGAAAAAGCTTCTGCACAGCAAAGAAAGCCATCAACAAAATGAAAGACAACATATGGAATGGAAGAAAATATTTGCAAACCACATGCCCAATAAAGGGTTAACATTCAAAATATTCAAGGAATTCATACAACTCAATAGGAAGAGAAAAAAAATTTTTATTGGCAAAGGACCTGAATAGACATTTTTCCAAAGACATACAAATAGCCAACAAGTGCAGGAAAAGATGCTCAACATCTCTAATCAAAGAAATGCAAATCAAAAAAACAATGAGGTATCACCTCACACCTTTAGTATGACTAGAATCAAAAAGATAATAGGTAAATGCTAACAAGAATGCAGAGAAAAGGGAATTTTTGTGCACTGTCGGTGGGAATATAAACTAGTACATACATTAAGGAAAACAGGATGAAGGGTCCACAAGAAATTAAAAATAGATTTACCTTAAGATCTAGCAATCAAACTTGTGGATATATATCCAAAGGAAAGGAAATCTCAAAGAGATATGTGCACTCACATAATCATTTCAGCATTATTCACAATAGCTAAGGTATGGAAACAACCTAAGTGTCCACTGATGGATTAATGGATAAAGAAGATGTGGAATATATATATAAGGAAATATTATTCAGCCATGAGAAAGAGGGAAATCCTGCCATTTGTGACAACATAGTTGAATCTGAAGGGGATTATGCTAAGTGAAATAAGCCAGATAGAAAAAGACAAAAACTGCATAGTATCAATTTTATGTAGAATTCAAAAAATAAAAAATAAAAAAGTAAAACTCATAGAGACAAAGAGTAGAAAAGTGATTGCAAGGGGGCTGGGGGCTAGGGGAAATAGGGAGGAGTTGGTAAAAGGGTACAAACTTTCAGTTATAAAATGAATAAAATCTGAGGGTCTAATGTATAACATGGTGACTACTGTTGATAACACTATTGTATAATTGAAATTTGCTAAGGGAAGAGAAATTAAGTGTTCTCACCAAAAAAATAAATAAAAGGTAAATATGTGAGATGATATGATGGGTAATTAACTTAGTAGAGGAATATTTTCACAATGTATACATATATTAAATCACATTGCACACTTTAATATCTTACAGTTTTCTCAGTTATACCTCAGTTAAAAAATCTTATGTTATATGCAAATTGTATTTGAGAATTTTGTGAGAAGTGCATGCTACATCAAAATGAATAATTATTGAAATTTAGTATTGTGTAGTAGAATAGTAAAACTGTACTTTTAGTATAAATAGTATTTTTGATACATACTGGTATGTTTTTGCCTATTTTCTCACTCTACTTTGAATATTTATGTGTTAGGATTATCCAAAATATCATCTAAAATATTGTAGAAGTATAGAGATTTTTACTGTTTGTTTTTATATAAAGAGAACAACCTATGTGGCTATGGTCTTCCTAAATTGTCAAAGAAAATTACTTGATTTTAATACTATGATTATAATTTAGATGACAACATTTCACAAGCCAATGATTTGGAAGTACATCGCCTTATTTTATGTATTTTAACACATGTTTATGGAGTATCTTAAAATCATAAAATGTGGGAAACTTACAAGAAACAAAGACCGTACAATCAATTTAATGTATAGGATTTAACCTTGGTTTTCACAAATAATAAAAGTGCTTCAATATTCTTTTATTTTTATTTTTCTAAACATCTTTATGGGAGTATAATTGCTTTACAATGGTGTGTTACTTTCTGCTTTATAACAAAGTGGATCAGCTATACATATATATCTCCCCATATCTCCTCCCTCTTGCATCTCCCTCCTACCCTCCCTATCCCTTCCCTCTAGGTGGTCACAGAGCACTGGGCTGATCTCCCTGTGCTATGTGGCTGCTTCCCACTAGCTATCTGTTTTACATTTGGTAGTGTATATATGTCCATGCCACTCTCTCACTTCATCCCAGCTTACCCTTCCCACTCCCTGTGTCCTCAAGTCCATTCTCTATGTCTGCGTCTTTATTCCTGTCCTGCCCCAAAGTTTTTCGTAACCTTTTTTTTTTTTTTAGATTCCATATATATGT
Source organism: Balaenoptera physalus (assembly GCF_965194825.1). Taxonomy (NCBI): domain Eukaryota; kingdom Metazoa; phylum Chordata; class Mammalia; order Artiodactyla; family Balaenopteridae; genus Balaenoptera; species Balaenoptera physalus. The sequence continues at coordinate 45,813,580 of NC_138896.1, read as the reverse complement.
GTTAGCATATGGTTTTTGTTTTTCTCTTTCTGACTTATTTCACTCTGTATGACAGATTCTAGGTCCAGCCACCTCACTACAAATAACTCAATTTCGTTTCTTTTTATGGCTGAGTAGTATCCCATTGTATATATGTGCCACATCTTATTTATCCATTCATCTGTTGTTGGACATTTAGGTTGCTTCCATGTCATGGCTACTGTAAATAGAACTGCAATGAACATTATGGTACATGACTCTTTTTGAATGGTTTTCTCAGGGTATATGCCCAGTAGTGGGATTGCTGGGTCATATGGTAGTACTATTTTTAGTTTTTTAAGGAACCTCCATACTGTTCTCCATAGAGACTGTATCAATTTACGTTACCACCAACAGTGCAATAGGGTTCCCTTTCCTCTACACCCTCTCTAGCATTTATTGTTTGTAGATTTTTTTGATGATGGCCATTCTGACTCGTGTCAGGTGATACCTGATTGTAGTTTTGATTTGCATTTCTCTAATGATTAGTGATGTTGAGCATCCTTTCATGTGTTTGTTGGCAATCTGTATATCTTCTCTGGAGAAATGTCTATTTAGGTCTTCTACCCATTTTTAGATTGGGTTGTTTGTTTTTAGATATTGAGGAGCATGAGCTGCTTGGAAATTTTGAAGATTAATCTTTGTCAGTTGCTTCATTTGCAAATATTTTCTCCCATTCTGAGGGTTGTCTTTTCATCTTGTTTATGGCTTCCTTTGCTGTGCAAAAGTTTTTAAGTTTCATTAGGTCCCATTTGTTTATTTTTGGTTTTATTTCCATTTCTCTAAGAGGTGGGTCAAAAAGGATCTTGCTGTGATTTCTGTCATAGAGTGTTTTGCCTATGTTTTCCTCTAAGCGTTTTATAGTGTCTAGCCTTACATTTAGGTCTTTAATCCATTTTAAGTTTATTTTTCTGTATGGTTTTAGGGAGTGTTCTAATTTCATTCTTTTACATGTAGCTGTCCAGTTTTCCCAGCACCACTTATTGAAGAGGCTGTCCTTTCTCCCTTGTGTTCTTGCCTCCTTTATCGAAAATAAGGTGACCATATATACGTGGGTTTATCTCTGGGCTTTCTATCCTGTTCCATTGATCTATATTTCTGTTTTTGTGCCAGTACCATACTGTCTTGATTACTGTAGCTTTGAGGTATAGTCTGAAGTCCAGGAGCCTGATTCCTCCAGCTCTGTTTTTCTTTCTCAAGATTGATTTTGCTATTCAGGGTTTTTGTGTTTCCATACAAATTGTGAAATTTTTTGTTCTAGTTCTGTGAAAAATGCCATTGGTAGTTTGATAGAGATTGCATTGACTCTGTATATTGCTTTGGGTAGTAGAGTCATTTTCACAATGTTGATTCTTCCAATCTAAGAACATGGCATACCTCTCCATCTGTTTGTATCATCTTTAATTTCTTTCATCAGTGTCTTATAGTTTTCTGCATACAGGTCTTTTGTCTCCTTAGGTAGGTTTATTCCTAGGTATGTTATTCTTTTTGTTGCAATGATAAATGGCAGTGTTTCCTTAAATTCTCTTCCAGATTTTTCATCATTAGTGTATAGGAATGCAAGAGATTTCTGTGCATTAATTTTGTATCCTGCTACTTTACGAAATTCATTGATTAGCTCTAGTAGTTTTCTGGTAGCGTCTTTAGGATTCTCTATGTATAGTATCATGTCATCTGCAAACAGTGACAGCTTTACCTCTTCTTTTCTAATTTGGACTCCTTTTATTTATTTTTCTTCTCTGATGGCTGTGGCTAAAAGTTCCAAAACTCTGTTGAATAATAGTGCTGAGAGTGGACAATCTTGTATCGTTCCTGATCTTAGAGGACATGGTTTCAGTTCTTCACCATTGAGAACGATGTTGGCTGTGGGTTTGTCATATATAACCTTTATTATGTTGAGGTAAGTTCCCTCTATGCCTACTTTCTGGAGGGTTTTTTACCATAAATCAGTGTTGAATTTTGTCAAAAGCTTTCTCTGCATCTATTGAGATGATCATATGGTTTTTCCCCTTCAATTTGCTAATATGGTGTATCACATTGATTGATTTGCATATTTGGAAGAATCCTTGCATTCCAAGGGTAAACCCCACTTGATCATGGTATATGATCCTTTTAATGTGCTGTTGGATTTTGTTTGCTAGTATTTTGTTGAGAATTTTTGCATCTTTTTTCATCAGTGATATTGGCCTGTAGTTTTCTTTCTTAATGACGTCTTTGTCTGGTTTTGGTGTCACAGTGATGGTGACATCGTAAGATGAGTTTGGCCTCGTAGAATATCGCTCTGCTATATTTTGGAAGAGTTTGAGAAGGATAGGTGTTAGCTCTTCTCTAAATGTTTGACAGAATTCGCCTGAGAAGGCATCTGGTCCAGGGCTTTTGTTTATTGGAAGATTTTTAATCACAGTCTCAATTTCAGGGCTTGTGATTGGTCTTTTTATATTTTCTATTTTTTCCTGGTTCAGTCTCTGAAGGTTGTGCTTTTCTAAGAATATGTCCATTTCTTCCAGATTGCCCATTTTATTGGCATATATTTGCTTGTAGTCATCTCTCATGATCCTTTGTATTTCTGCAGTGTCAATTGTTACTTCTCCTTTTTAATTTCTAATTCTATTGACTTGAGTCTTCACCCTTTTTTTCTTGATAAGTCTGGCTAATGTTTATCAATTTTGTTTATCTTCTCAAAGAACCAGCTTTTAATTTTATTGATCTTTGCTTTGTTTCTTTCATTTCTTTTTCATTTATTTCTGATGTGATCTTTATGATTTCTTTCCTTCTGCTAACTTTGGGGATATTTTATTCTTCTTTCTCTAATTGCTTTAAGTGTAATGTTAGGTTGTTTATTCGAGATGTTTCCTCTTTCTTGAGGTAGGCTTGTATTGCTATAAACTTCCTTCTTAGAACTGCTTTTGCTGCATCCCATAGGTTTTGGATTGTCGTGTTTTCATTGCCTTTTGTTTCTAGGTATTATTTGATTTCCTCTTTGATTTCTTCAGTAATTTCTTGGTTATTAAATAGTGTATTGTTTAGCATCCATGTGTTTGTATTTTTTAAAGATTTTTTCCTGTAATTGATATCTAGTCTCATAGTGTTGTAGTTGGAACAGATACTTGATATGATTTCAATTTTCATAAATTTACCAAGGTTTGATTTGTGACCCAAGATATGATCTATCCTGGAGAATGTTCCATGAGCACTTGAGAAGAAAATGTATTCTGTTTTTTTGGGAGGAATGTCCTATAAACATCAGTTAAGTCCATCTTGTTTAATGTATCATTTAAAGCTTGTGTTTCCTTATTTATTTTCATTTTGGATGATCTGTCCATTGTGAAAATGTGGTGTTAATGTCCCCTACTATGATTTTGTTACTGTTGATTTCCCCTTTTCTGGCTCTTAGCATTTGCCTTATGTATTGAGGTGTTCTTATGTTGGGTGCATAAATATTTACAATTGTTATATCTTCTTCCTGGATTGATCCCTTGATCATTATGTAGTGTCCTCTTTGTCTCATGTAATAGTCTTTATTTTAAAGTCTATTTTGTCTGATATGAGAATTGCTACTCCAGCTTTCTTTTGATTTCCATTTGCATGGAATATCTTTCTCCATCCCCTCATTTTCAGTGTGTATGTGTCCCTAGGTCTGAAGTGGGTCTCTTGTAGACAGCATATATACATGTCTTGTTTTTATATCCATTCAACCAGTCTATGTCTTTTGGTTGGAGCATGTAATCCATTCACATTTAAGGTAATTATCGATATGTATGTTCCTATTACCATTTTCCTAATTGTTTTGGGTTTGTTATTGTAGGTCTTTTCCTTCTCTTGTGTTTCCTGCCTAGAGAAGTTCCTTTAGCATTTGTTGTAAAGCTGGTTTGGTGGTGCTGAATTCTCTTAAATTTTGCTTGAGGTTTTAATTTCTCTGTCGAATCTGAATGAGATCCTTGCTGGGTAATCTTGGTTGTAGGTTTTTCCCTTTCATCTCTTTAAATATGTCCTGCCACTCCCTTCTGGCCTGCTGAGTTTTTGCTGAAAGACCAGCTGTTAACCTTATGGGGCTTCCCTTGTATGTTATTTCTTGTTTTTCCCTTGCTGCTTTTAATATTTTTTCTTTATATTTAATTTTTGATAGTTTGATTAATATGTGTCTTGGCATGTTTCTCCTTGGATATATCCTGTATGGGACTCTCTGAGCTTCCTGGACTTGATAAACTATCTGTTTTCCCATATTAGGGAAGATTTCAACTATAATATCTTCAAATATTTTCTCAGTCCCTTTCTTTTTGTCTTATTCTTCTGGGACCCCTATAATTCGAATGTTGGTGCATTTAATGTTGCCCCAGAAGTCTCTGAGACTGTCCTCAATTCTTTTCATTCTTTTTTCTTCATTCTGCTCTGTGGTAGTTATTTCCACTATTTTATCTTCCAGGCCACTTATCCGTTCTTCTGCCTCAGTTATTCTGTTATTAATTCCTTCTAGGGAATTTTAAATTTCATTCATTTTGTTGGTCATCATTGTTTGTTTGCTCTTTAGTTCTTCCAGGTCCTTGTTAAACGTTTCTTGGATTTTCTCCATTCTATTTCCAAGATTTTGGGTCATCTTTACTATCATTACTCTGAATTCTTTTTCAGGTAGACTGCCTATTTCCTCTTCATTTGTTAGGTCTGGTGGGTTTTTACCTTGTTCCTTCTTCTGCTCTGTGTTTCTCTGTCTTCTCATTTTGCTTCACTTTCTGTGTTTGGGATCTCCTTTTCGCAGGCTGCAGGTTTGTAGTTCCTGTTGTTTCTGGTGTCTGCCCCCAGTGGCTAAGGTTGGTTCTGTGGGTTGTGTAGGCTTCCTGGTGAGGGGACTGGTGCCTGTGTTCTGGTGGATGAGGCTGTATCTTGTCTTTCTGGTGGGCAAGACCGTGTCCAGTGGTGTGTTTAGGCATATCTGTGACCTGATTATGATTTTAGGCAGCCTCTCTGCTAATGGATGGGGTTGTGTTCCTGTCTTGCTAGTTGTTTTCATAGCATGTCCAGCACTGTAGCTTGCTGGTTCTTGAATGGAGCTGGGTTTTAGCATTGAGATGGAGATCTCTGGGAGAGCTTTCACTGTTTAATATTATGTGGAGCTGGGAGGTTTCTGGTTGACAAGTGTCCTGAATTTGGCTCTCCCATCTCAGGGGCACAGGCCTGACACCAGGCTGTAGCACCAAGATCTTGTCAGCCACACAGAAAAAGAGAAAAAAGAAAAAAGTATATATATTGTTGCTCCCAAACTCCACTGCATCAATTTGGGGATCATTCGTTGTCTATTCAGGTATTCCACAGATGCAGGATACATCAAGTTTATTGTGGAGATTTAATCAGCTTCTCCTGAGCCTGCTGGGAGAGATTTCCCTTTCTCTTCTTTGTTCGCACAGCTCCTGGGGTTCAGCTTTGGATTTGGCCCCGCCTCTGCTTGTAGGTCCCCTGAGGGCATCTGTTCTTCGCTCAGACAGGACAGGGTTAAAGTAGCAGCTGATTAGGGGGCTCTGACTCACTCAGGCCCGGGGGAGAGAGAGTTACGGAATGTGTGGTGAGCCTGCAGCGGCAGAGGCCATCATGACGTTGCAACAGACTGAGGCCTGCTATGTGTTATCCAGGGGAAGTTATCCCTGGATCACGGGACCCTGGCAGTGGTGGGCTGCACAGGCTTCCAGGAGAGGAGGTATGGATAGTGACCTGTGCTTGCACACAGGGTTCTTGGTGACTGCAGCAGCAGCCTTAGCGTTTCATGCCCATTTCTGGTGTCTGCACTGATAGCCGCGGCTTGCCCCCGTCTCTGGAGCTTGTTTAGGCGGTGGTCTGAATCCCCTCTCCTCGTCACCCTGAAACAATGGTCTCTTGTCTCTTAGGCAGGTCTTGACTTTTTCCCGGACTCCCTCCCGGCTACCTGTGGTGCACTAGCCCCCTTCAGGCTGTGTTCACGCAGCCAACCCCAGTCCTCTCCCTGGGATCTGAACTCTGAAGCCCGAGCCTCAGTTCCCAACCCCCACTCCCCACAGTGGATGAGTAGACAAGCCTCTCAGTTTGGTGAGTGCTGGTCAGCCCCAGTCCTCTGTGAGGGAATCTCTCCACTTTGCCCTCTGCACCCCTGTTGCTGCACTCTCCTCCGTGGCTCCAAAGCTTCCCCTCGCCACCCCCCATCTCCACCAGTGAAGGGGCTTCCTAGTGTGGAAACTATTCCTCCTTCACAGTTCCCTCCCAGTGGTGCAGGTCCCATCCCTATTCTTTTGTCTCTGTTTTTTCTTTTTTCTTTTGCCCTACCCAGGTACATGGGGAGTTTCTCGCCTTTGGGGAAGTCTGAGGTCTTCTGCCAGTGTTCAGTAGTGGTTCCGTAGGAGTTGTTCCACTCGTAGATATATTTGTGATGTATTTGTGGGGACGAAGGCAATCTCCACATCTCACTCCTCCACCATCTTGAAGGTCTCCATAAGGTATAATTGATGTGACACTTTACAGTGACAGCAGTGTCTATTCTCAGACCAGCTGTGCTTTAGTTGTTGTGGTATGTGTAAGATGTGGTCTGTTCCCTCAGAACTATTAGTGCACAATAATCACCCCTGCTGTCCCATCCCCTCATCCTTGTTGTAACTCAAGCCCTCAGACCTGTGTACTCCCAGCTCTGCTCCTCCTCATGTAGAAGCCTCCACATCCTGCATCTAAGCTCTGATTGGAGCTCCTCTGCTAGAGAATCCCTTGCCAGGGAGAACTTGCATAGGCAGCTAAGTCTCTGGTGTGCAGGGCTCCACTTCCAGGGCTTCAGTAAACAAGGGAAGTGGAATCGGCAAACCCAGGACGCAATGGGCTCTGGCCATCTCTGAGACCTATAACTTCTAAGTCTATTTATCTCTCTGGCTTTTCACTCCCAATTCATCTCCTACAGCCTCAGAAGGAGCCGTCCTCTTCCCTGCATGCCAGGCAACTTCCCTGAGGTCATTTTCTGCATTCTCTTTACTCTGGCTCAGAGGACCACAAATCTTTATTCTTTCAAAATTCTGGTTTCTGCAAAAGAAATCTGCACTTTCAAGACTACTATTTTTTTCCTCTGTGGGTATTAAAAATTATGTTTGAAAATCAAAACTACCCATAATTTCTTTTTTCCTTTTCTCTGGTTGTATCTCCCTTTCCCTAAACAAAGAAGGGTCCATTCCATGAACAGAAAGCCGAAGAGTAATATGAGTTCTTCGGATTGTTTTAAAGGTGATGTTTCAAAAGTATAATCCCACCATTACACATAAAACGGCATGCTAACTGACCCATGTGTTTTAATTTGTTACCAAAGTATTTTGTACCATGTTGAGCGCTCTGATGCAAACTCTTTGCCTATTATTTGTATATTGATTTACATGTTTTACTGAGATGAAGTGGGGTTATTGTCATGACTTAGAAATGTTTGGGGGGGATAAATGCTTCTGCTATCTAATTATTATCAGAAACCAGTCCTGTGTATACATTACTGAGCAAATAGTTGATTAATTATTACCAAAGCCATTTTAGCAAACATCTTTAAAATTTGATTTTTTTAAAATTTGGCATGTAAAACTAAAATGGTACTCCACTATATTCTCCAAGCCACTTCAATTCGTTATCTATATACAGCTTGTTTCTAGTTTATCTTAGAAGGTACATAAACAGCATACATAGCTCCAACCTCAATATTCTCTGGGTGTTTTATATGTGTATGTGTGTGTGTGTGTGTGTGTGTATTTGCCTTGGCTTTTCTTACAACTAAAACAACCATCTCTTCAAATACTGCATGATATCACTTACATGTGGAAACTAAAAGAGGTGAACTCATGGAACCAGAGAGTCGAATGATGGTTACCAGGAACAGAGGGTAGGGGAATTAGGTAGATGTTGTTTCAAGTATGAATTTGTGATGAGTAGATAAATCCTGGAGATCTAATGCACAGCACAGTGATTAGAGTCAACAATACTATATTTTAAACTTCAAAGTTGCTGAGACTAGGTCTTCATTGTTCTCACTTCAAAAAAAGGGACAATTATATGACGATATGGGGCTGTTAGTAACACCACGGTGGTAATCATATGGTAACACATGTGCATGAAATAAACACAGTTTTTACACCTGAAATTTATACAACTTTATATGTAAATTATACTTCAATAAAAGACTAAATAAATAAATAAAATAAAGCAAAATTGTCTTTTTATCTGCTTTGGAAGTTTATTAAGCCCCAAATCATCTAAAACAGAAACGGGGCTTCAATTGTCTCTTTTTGCTCACTTCCACGAAGACTAAGAATGGCATTCCATATCAACTCTCTCCCCCTTTACTGGGTTTTAAAATTTCTGCCCTACCCCCAGCTCAGCTATTAACAACACACAGCTGTACACTTATTCCATAAAGCATATACAAGTGCTCCAGCCACCTGTCAAGGAGTATAATTTCAAAAGCTTTTTCTCAAAACAGAAAGCTTTCGAAAGCTCAGTAGAGAGAAACGGAGTTAATGGGTATTCAATTCTTTATCCCAGTAATATAGCAGGAAGGATACCGACTCATTTATTCTTAAGATAATTTAAAATCTCTCCCCAAAATAAGCTAGATTATCAGACAGTCACACACCTGAGTCCCATTACTTTTGTTGTTCTCTCCTTCTGTAAGCGTGTTTTGTGCTTTGGTATTATGCCACCAACTTATATTAGGAAATTGCCCTATGAAATATGTCACCAGGTTTATGGTATAAATTGAACTTCAGTATCAAGAATAATCATGTTTCTCTTTATAAAAGTGTTATCCAATAAACTCTAAATTTCAGGACTTGCATTTCCCCTCCACCCACCCACACACACAGCTGCTAAAAAGTTTAATGTCCCATTTGCGCCACATTCCTGGCAAGCATACTATATCCTAACCCAAATAACTTAAATAAGCTGTCTACAACATTTTTTCCACCTTATTTTCCCTTTACGTTTCATTTACCAGGGTTTTTATCTTTGTTTTTTTAATTTAATTTTTATTTTATATTAAAGTATAGATGATTTACAATGTTGTGTTAGTTTCAGGTATACAGCAAAGTGATTTAGTTATACATATACATATATCCATTCATTTTCAGATTCTTTTCCCATATAGGTTATTACAGAATATTGAGCAGAGTTCCCTGTGCTATGCAGTAGGTCCTTATTGATTATCTATTTTATATATAGTACTGTGTATATGTTAATCCCAAACTCCTAATTTATCCCTCCCCCCACCTTTCCCCTTTGGTAACCATAAGTTTGTTTTCTATGTCTGTGAGTCTGTTTCTGTTTTATAAATAAGTTCATTCGCATCATTTTTTTTAGATTCCACATGAAGTGATATCAGACGATATTTGTCTTTCTCTGTATGACTTACTTTGATTTGATTTATCTTTGTAAGTTGTCTTGCTTTTTCTTTTTTTTTAGGAGGAGGGGGGAACAAGAAATAAGTGTAAGTATATTCTGTTTTGAGTTTTTAATCCCATGTCATCAAAATTATAATTTAGTGTTACGTATTTTCTCCTTGCTCAAGTACATGCCCTTGCTGTTGGGCACCAGAATCAAAACATAGGATAAAACACCTTCCAAGAAACTTCAGACCATGTGATATTTAACATGAAACTTTAAAAAAAATAATAAATTATATGGGCTTTTTGTATATCCAGACATTTGTGTTTCACATCTGTGGAGAAATTTTTTATTTATCCTATAGAAAATGATAGCAGTCTGAGTGTACTACATTACATTTATGAAATGCCAATGCTCTGCACCAGATTTCATTCTAGTATTTTCATTCTGTTTCTTTCATTATATATGTTGGAGGTGTTTTAAATGTTCAGCATTATTTTGATTTTCTATTTGTCATGGCTATGATTTTAGGTGGAACTAGTCCAGAGCAATTTTGCAGCTGTAAAAGCTGGCTTGTGGAATCCTTGTTTGTTATTTGCTTATTAAAGAACCTCTTACAAGTTATTGTAATGGATAATGAATTGTTTGCATGCCTGTTTCCTTCATTAGACTCCAAGTTTCTGCAAGGAATATTGTCTTACTCATTTTGAGATCTCTAGTACCTGTACAGGATACAGAATACAGTAGGTATTTCATGACTATTATTGAATCAATTTTTTAATGAGTAAAGTAAATCAGAGTTTTTATAATATCCAACCAAGACCTTGTAAAATGACATAATATGTGGTGCCTTTTTTATTCAGTGCTTTAAATTTCCAACTTCTTCCATCTCCTGGGTGTATTGCTATCCAGTAAGATTTCCCTCCAAATAATACCTAAAATTTTAACCAAGCAACAGCATAATTTCCCCTCAAGATTACCACCTTTACAGATTATACATTTATGATCCACAACATTTTTGGAACTCTACCATTTGAAATATCTTGAAAATGAATATATGTACATACATGCATATATTTATGTCCAGTAATTATATAACCTTAGCATTCGGGGATTGTAACGTTAAATGAGAAAAAAATTCCTGCACAAATATTCACAATTCAGTGGAAGAAACAAACAAAGATGTTATTCTAATATAATATGATTACCATTAAATATTAGATATTTCATTGTCTTGAACATTTCCTCATTCTTAAGCCATTATCAAGTTCAAGCCATATCAGTTAATTTATTTTTCTAGTGCACAAAATGTGTGCCTTCTCAGCTTCTTTCCCTTGACTCCTTCTTTCTAAAGAAGGTTCCCTTTGCCAAGCTCACCTACCTGGCTGATATGCTAAATCACTGAGCTCCTCACCTGCCTGCCTTTTCTTATTCAGACAAGATGCCACCCTTGGTCGAGCATGGACTGTAGCCTCCTGAGTGGTTGCCAAGTGAAGGGATGATGCAGCTTAGAAAGGCAGGAAATGTTCTTGCATAGAAGCCTCCTTGACCAGTGAGAAATGGTCAGGAAAGGGAAACACACAGACCCATCCCTCCTCCCTTTTCCTCTCATCCTCTTCTCTCAGGTGTGATTTCTCCTCTTGACCCTCCCAAGGAAATTCTCACGTGTACAGAGAACGTGTCTCTTGCTAAACAAGGTCCTATGTTACTTTGCTGGTTGTGCCGTGGTGGCCAGTTTCATCCTTTTCTTTGTCTTGTGTCCTTTGTCCTTCATCCTCAATGCCTTGGGCTTGAACTTCCCAGAGAAAGTGTCAGCACTTCAATCCTCCCTCGGGCTTTGATTTCTAAAGGACCAAGTCTAATACTATACTTAAAAAATTAAACGTGGCAGAATTTGGAACTGACTCACTGTATTTGTTTAGGACATAATCTCTGTTACATAAATCTTATATTAAGACCTTCATTGAAGGTAACTTTTCCTTCTACAGAAAAGGTAAAGATGCTAAGTGATGTAATTAGTTTCCTATATTAAGACAATATTTATAAATGAGTTTTTCTGTTGGTTTTTTTTTTTTGGTATATATACACACATACATTAAGTGTGTTGTCTGGAGAAGTTAAGCATGAGAATGTATTTGGCTGGAAACTATTTTGAAGGATACAATAAAAACTGGTTATGCTCTGAACTCGAATTTCATGATATGAAATTATGAAAAATATGGAAAATTAAAGTGAAGTAAATTTGAAGTCAATAAAAAGAAGTAGCTTTAAAAATAAGATAGGAGAGAGGAACCAAGATGGCAGAGTAGAAGGACATGCTCTTACTCCCTCTTGCGAGAACACCAGAATCACAACTAACTACTGGACAGTCATCGACAGGAAGACACTGGAACTCACCAAAAAAAGATACCCCACATCCAAAGACAAAGGAGAAGCCACAATGAGACGGGAGGAGGGGTGCAATCAGAGTAAAATCAAATCCCATAACTGCTGGGTGGGTGACTCACAGACTGGCAAACACTTATACCACAGAAGTCCACCCACTGGAGTGAAGGTTCTGAGCCCCATGTCAGGCTTCCCAACCTGGGGTTCCGGCAATGGGAGGAGGAATTCATACAGAATCAGATTTTGAAACCTAGTGGGAATTGATTGCAGAACTTTGACAGGACTGGGGGAAACAGAGACCCCACTATTGGAGGGTGCACACAAAATAGTGTGTGCATTAGGACCCAGGGGAAGGAGCAGTGACCCTGGGGGAGACTGAACGAGACCTACCTGCTAGTGTTGGAGGGTCTCCTGCAGAGGCGAGGCATGGCTCTGTTTCACCGTGGGGACAAGGACATTGGTGGCAGAAGTTCTGGAAAGAGTTCCTTGGTGTGAGCCCTCCCAGAGTCTGTCATTAGCCCCACCAAAGAGCCCAGGTAGGCTCCAGTGTTGGGTTGCCTCAAGCAAAACAACCAACAGAGAGGGAACCCAGCCCCACCCATCAACAGTCAAGTGGATTAAAGTTTTACTGAGCTCTGACCACCACAGCAGCAGCCAGTTCTACCCACCACCAGAGGCTCCCATCAAGCCTCTTAGAGAGCCTCAACCACCAGAGGGCAGACAGCAGAAGCAAGAAAAACTATAATCCTGCAGCCTGTGGAACAAAAACCACATTCACAGAGAGATAGACAAGATGAAAAGGCAGAGGGCTATATACCAGATGAAGGAACAAGGTAAAACCCCAGAAAAACAACTAAATGAAGTGGAGATAGGCAACCTTCCAGAAAAAGAATTCAGAATAATGATAGTGAAGATAATCCAGGACCTCAGAATAAGAATGGAGGCAAAGATCGAGAAGATGCAAGAAATGTTTAACAAAGACCTAGAAGAATTAAAGAAAAAACAAACAGAAATGAACAATACAATAACTGAAATGAAAACTACACTAGAAGGAATCAATAGCAGAATAATTGAGGCAGAAGAACGGATAAGTGACCTGGAAGACAGAACGGTGGAATTCACTGCTGCAGAACAGACTAAAGAAAAAAGAATGAAAAGAAATGAAGACAACCTAAGAGACCTTGGGAACAACATTAAAGGCAACAACATTCGCATTATAGGGGTCCCAGAAGGAAAAGAGAGAGAGAAAGGACCCGAGAAAAAATTTGAAGAGATTATAGTCGAAAACTTCCCTAACATGGGAAAGGAAATAGCCACCCAAGTCCAGGAAATGCAGTGAGTCCCATACAGGATAAATCCAAGGAGAAACACAACGAGACACATAGTAATCAAATTGGCAAAAAGTAAAGACAAAGAAAAATTATTCAAAGCAGCAAGGGAAAAATGACAACATACAAGGGAACTCCCGTAAGGTTAACAGCTGATTTTTCAGCAGAAACTCTACAAGCCAGAAGGGAGTGGCATGATATACTTAAAGGGATGAAAGGGAAGAACCTACAACCAAGATTACTCTACCCAGCAAGGATCTCATTTAGATTCGATGGAGAAATCAAAAACTTTACAGACAAGCAAAAGCTAAGAGAATTCAGCACCACCAAACCAGCTTTACAAAAAACGCTAAAGGAACTTCTCCAGGCAGGAAACACAAGAGAAGGAAAAGACCTACAATAACAAACCCAAAACAATTAAGAAAATGGTAATAGGAACATACATATCGATAATTACCTTAAACGTGAATGGATTAAATGCTCCAACCAAAAGACACAGACTGGCTGAATGGATACAAAAACAAGACCCTTATATATGCTGTCTACAAGAGACCCACTTCAGACCTAGGGACACATATCGACTGAAAGTGAGGGGATGGAAAAAGATATTCCATGCAAATGGAAATCAAAAGAAAGCTGTAGTAACTATACTCATATCAGATAAAATAGACTTTAAAATAAAGAATGTTACAAGAGACAAGGAAGAACACTACATAATGATCAAGGGATCAATCCAAGAAGAAGATATAGCAATTATAAATATATATGCACCCAACATAGGAGCACCTCAATACATAAGGCAACTGCTAACAGCTATAAAACACGATATCAAGAGTAACACAATAATAGTGTGGGACTTTAACGCCTCACTTACACCAATGGACAGATCATCCAAAATGAAAATAAATAAGGAAATAGAAGCTTTAAATGACACAATAAACCAGATAGATTTAATTGATATTTATAGGACATTCCATCCAAAAACAGCAGATTACACATTCTTCTCAAGTGTGCACAGAACATTCTCCAAGATAGTTCACATCTTGGGTCACAAATCACGCCTCAGTAAATTTAAGAAAATTGAAATCATATCAACCATCTTTTCTGACCACAATGCTATGAGATTAGAAATGAATTACAGGGAAACAAACGTAAAAAGCACAAACACATGGAGGCTAAACAATACGTTACTAAATAACCAAGAGATCACTGAAGAAATCAAAGAGGAAATCAGAAAGTACCTAGAGACAAATGACAATGAAAACACCACGGTCCAAAACCTGTGGGATGCAGCAAAAGCAGTTCTAAGAGGGAAGTTTATAGCTATACAAGCCTACCTCAAGAAACAAGAAAAATCTCAAGTAAACAATCTAACCTTACACCTAAAGGAACTAGAGAAAGAACAAACAAAACCCAAAGTTAGCAGAAGGAAAGAAATCATAAAGATCAGAGCAGAAATAAATGAAATAGAAACAAAGAAAACAATAGCAAAGATCAATAAAACTAAAAGCTGGTTCTGTGAGAAGATAAACAAAATTGATAAGCCATTAGCCAGACTCATCAAGAAAAAGAGGGAGAGGACTCAAATCAATAAAATTAGAAATGAAAAAGGAGAAGGTACAACAGACACTGCAGAAATACAAAGCATCCTAAGAGACTATTACAAGCAACTCTATGCCAATAAAATGGACAACCTGGAAGAAATGGACAAATTCTTAGAAAGGTATAACCTTCCAAGACTGAACCAGGAAGAAACAGAAAATATGAACAGACCAAATACAAATAATGAAATTGAAACTGTGATTAAAAATCTCCCAACAAACAAAAGTCCAGGACCAGATGGCTTCATAGGTGAATTCTATCAAACATTTAGAGAAGAGCTAACACCCGTCTTTCTCAAACTCTTCCAAAAAATTGCAGAGGAAGGAACACTCCCAAACTCATTCTATGAGGCCACCATCACCCTGATACCAAAACCAGACAAAGATACTACAGAAAAAGAAAATTACAGACCAATATCACTCAGGAATATAGATGCAAAAATCCTCAACAAAATACTAGCAAACAGAATCCAACAACACATTAAAAGGATCATACACCACGATCAAGTGGGATTTATCCCAGGGATGCAAGGATTCTTCAATATGCGCAAATCAATCAATGTGATAAACCATATTAACAAATTGAAGAATAAAAACCATATGATCATCTCAATAGATGCAGAAAAAGCTTTTGACAAAATTCAACACCCATTTCTGATAAAAACTCTCCAGAAAGTGGGCATAGAGGGAACCTACCTCAACATAATAAAGGCCATATACAAGAAACCCACAGCAAACATCATTCTCAATGGTGAAAAACTGAAAGCATTTCCTCTAAGATCAGGAACGAGACAAGGATGTCCACACTCACCACTATTATTCAACATAGTTTTGGAAGTCCTAGCCATGGCAATCATAGAAGAAAAAGAAATAAAAGGAACACAAATTGGAAAAGAAGAAGTAAAACTGTCACTGTTTGCAGATGACATGATACTATACATAGAGAATCCTAAAAATGCCACCAGAAAACTACTAGAGCTAATCAATGAATTTGGTAAAGTTGCAGGATACAAAATTAATGCACAGAAATCTCTTGCATTCCTATACACTAATGATGAAAAATCTGAAAGAGAAATTATGGAAACACTCCCATTTACCACTGCAACAAAAAAATAAAATACCCAGGAATAAACCTACCTAAGGAGACAAAAGACCTGTATGCAGAAAACTATAAGACACTGATGAAAGAAATTAATGATGATGCCAACAGGTGGAGAGATATACCATGTTGTTGGATTGAAAGAATCAATATTGTGAAAATGACTATACTACCCAAAGCAATCTACAGATTCAATGCAATCCCTATCAAATTACCAATGGCATTTTTTACGGAACTAGAACAAATCCTCTTAAAATTTGTATGGAGAAACAAAAGACCCCGAATAGCCAAAGCAGTCTTGAGGGAAAAAAACGGAGCTGGAGCAATCAGACTCCCTGACTTCAGACTATACTACAAAGCTACAGTAATCAAGACAATATGGTACTGGCACAAAAACAGAAATATAGATCAATGGAACAAGATAGAAAGCCCAGAGATAATCCCACGCACCTATGGTCAACTAATCTATGACAAAGGAGGCAAAGATATACAATGGAGAAAAGACAATCTCTTCAATAAGTGGAGCTCGGAAAACTGGACAGCTACATGTAAAAGAATGAAATTAGAATACTCCCTAACACCATACACAAAAATAAACTCAAAATGGATTTGAGACCTAAATGTAAGACCAGACACTATAAAACTCTTAGAGGAAAACATAGGAAGAACACTCTTTGACATCAATCACAGCAAGATCTTTTTTGATCCACCTCCTAGGGTAATGGAAATAAAAACCAAAATAAACAAATGGGACCTAATGAAACTTCAAAGCTTTTGCACAGCAAAGGAAACCATAAACAAGACGAAAAGACAACTCTCAGAATGGGAGAAAATATTTGCAAACGAATCAATGGACAAAGGATCAACCTCCAAAATATATAAACAGTTCTTTCAGCTCAATACTAAAGAAACGAACAACCCAATCCAAAAATGGGCAGAAGACCTAAATAGACATTTCTCCAAAGAAGACATACATATGGCCAAGAAGCACATGAAAAGATGCTCAACATCACTAATTATTAGAGAAATGCAAATCAAAACTACAATGAGGTATCACCTCACACCAGTTAGAATGGGCATCAACAGAAAATCTACAAACAACAAATGCTGGAGAGGGTGTGGAGAAAAGGGAACCCTCTTGCACTTTTGGTGGGAATGTAAACTGATACAGCCACTATGGAGAACAGTATGGAGGTTCCTTAAAAAACTAAAAATAGATTTACCATATGATCCAGTAATCCCACAACTGGACATATACCCAGAGAAAACCATAATTCAAAAAGACACATGCACCCCAATGTTCATTGCAGCACTATTTACAATAGCCAGGCCATGGAAGCAACCTAAATGCCCATCGACAGATGAATAGATAAAGAAGTGTGGTACATATATACAATGGAATATTACTCAGCCATAAAAAGGAATGAAATTGAGTCATTTGTTGAGACGTGGATGGATCTAGAGACTGTCATACAGAGTGAAGTAAGTCAGAAAGAGAAAAACAAATATCGTATATTAACTCATGTATGTGGAACCTAGAAAATTGGTATGGATGAGCCGGTCTGCAGGGCAGAAGTTGAGACACAGACATAGAGAACAGACATATGGACACCAAGGGGGGAAAACTGCGGTGGGGTGGGGATGGTGGTGTGCTGAATTGGGCAATTGGGATTGACATGTTTACACTGATGTGTATAAAACTGATGACTAATAAGAACCTGCAGTATATAAAAACAAACAAACAAAATAACTAATACTAAAGTTTCATTGGGTTATTTGTATGGAAATATGTTAATATAAATGTTTCAGACATTACATGAAATTTCTAAAAATCTTACATGTTCTGGTATAATGTTATAAGTCATAATTCTAGTTATTACTTTAAAATGTGTATCTCAGAAATAACTAAATTTCCTTGTCAATTGCATTATTATGAACTTTCATCAAATCTTTAACCGTGGTCATTTCTAAGTCTTTTGTCCTTTACAGACAGTTCTTCGTGTATTCTGATGCTTTTGCAAATATGTTCCTATAAAAGGGTTTCACCTTCAAGAAATTCATGGAAAAGACTCTGGCAAGTACAGGTTTCTGGTAACTGACTGTACTGCTGAACTGAATGAATAAGCATTTTCAGAACTCTAATGAAAAGCTGATGAACTCATAAAAGTGCTAACAAAAGATCGAGATAAAAAAAATTAATTACATGGGACTGAGTGAAAAAAAAAAAAAAAGAGAGATTATTTTGTATAGTCAACCAGGACAGTACCTTCCACTGGAGGTCAGTAACATATATACTGCAAGTTGAATATTGGAAGAGAGAAATCTAATTTTATGACCACTCATAAATATTTTCAAACTAGGACAATGATATGGGTAATAAAACATTACATTCAGGATGCAAACAAGTCACCTACATGGGTCAGGAACAATTTCCTTTTGCCTATGTATTCAACATTTGATTTGTGTGTGTGTGATGTGATGGTAGAAAAATAAACTTGTAGATAACACAAAGGGTACGTTCCAGAATATGGAAAAATATTTCCTCACATTTAGGATTACTTTTAAAAAGCAACATAAAATAAACTAAATTAGTTATAAAGGCCACTCTTATCAGCATGATGGGGCTGAACTCCAACTTATGACTACATTCTCTACTTGGTTGATGTCACTCAAGATTGTAACGTTTTTGTCTTGATAAGAGTGATGGGGGAAAATAGAGGTTGGCCTGGTTTTCTAAAGAAAAGCATATTTGTTCCCACTGTATCTTACAAGATCGATATAAGTGTAAAAGACAATAGTGACCAGAATATAACATTCAATAAAGTATTTTTAAACTTAAGTTTTCAAATTAAACTCATGACAAAATCTCAGAAGAAAAGGAAAAGAACATAGCACACTGGAGAGATCTCCATTTCCCCTCCAAATTTGTCCTCTACACTTACCCACCTGTTCTCTGTCTCTGATCTGGATGGACTGGATCATCACACAGAAAAAGGGTTTCCCTGCCCTCTGGATTCTGGGCATATTGATCGATAGGGAGTCCTACAACAGATCAGAGGAAAGGACATGAATATGAGCAGTTTATTATTTACTCCTCTAGGCTAGATGTTTCCCTGACAAAGGAAGGCGGCGCCCTAACTTGATGCTGAATATGGACGCACATCACCTGTGTCTTCTGCCTGGTCACTCAGTTAGTCTGGGCATCAGCCTCTTAGGCTCTATCTGAAGTAAAATGGCTAAACTAGAGGAACAATGCATTGGCATCCAGAGCCCATATTCTAGCAAATATCTATTTTCTAATATAAACCATTCACTTTAATGTATTTTATTACTATTTTCTTTGACTTATGCCCACACCTGAATATTCCCCCAATGTTTACTTCAACACCATGGTGCCCATGCATTTCCAAGTGTTAGAAACAACAAAGCAAATTTTTTAAAGAAGTAATGAGGGCAATGGAAGATTGCAACTAACACTTCCAAAAGTATTCCCCTTCCCATCAACTATCGAATGGCTTCTCACCTGCTCTCCTTTTAAAATTTCTCCTCCATAAACCACATAGTAATAAGCTCACAAAGTATGAAGGACCTCCTCGTGGCAAGCTACACTTTTTAGAGTCAAAATTTGGAGAAATATGGTTGTTATGTAGTGGGATAATACTTAAAGATTTTAACTTGAAAGTCCCTCTTTTCCATCTTCCATTTTCTTACTGGCAGAAAAGCTCTTCCTCGTTTTTTGACCCTGAAAAGAGCATAATCACACCCTAGAATACTGAAAGGTGGATACATTTCTTTGACTAGAGCACACATAAGAGTCTGAAGCCAAATCATTTTATCTTTGCCATATTTCTAAAGTTGGAAAAAAAAATGTTTTTGTTATGGTTTTTGAGTTTCCAAAGGACTTAGCTTTAGAATCTGAGGCCAAATGTGGAGGACAAGAAAAACAATTTACAAAAATTAATGAGAAAGTTTAGAAGATCGCATATTGGCATAAATTCAACTGCTTTGCGTGTATGAAGATTATCAAAGCCTTCCTTGAGTAAGGAAGGAGCAGACGTGGAGAAGATCAAAGGGAAGATGAACTGGGTTGAGGTGCTGCCTGGGCCCTGGACAAGGTGCCCACTGTCTTCCCTGCAGGGACAGAGTCCCTGTGGTGTGGTCACAGCCCTTCACTTCATTGAGGAAATGAAGGCCTCTAGCTCTACCAGTAAAGTAAACCTTGGAGCCACTACAAAGTTTTTATGGAAGAGAACTTACTTTCAGTAATTCCAAACGTTACCCGTAAAAGTATGGTCACAGTTTTAGACTTAGCTGTGTTTGAGTGACTCCCCAGTAGATTGTAAACTCAGGACACGATGCCCACAGGCACATGGCAGGCACTCTGTAGGTATGATCCTTAAATGTTTATTGAATGAATAACTGAACCTTGTAATGTAGCTTTTCTTCACTTTTGTGGTGATGCAATTGGTAGAGCTAAAACACAGCAAGATTTTCAGGGAGTTACAAAAGTCTACATTTGCCAATAATGTAATACTTTATGTTCATTTTACATGTAAGGCTACCATCCACAGAATGTTTTTAAACATACTTTTTAGCTTCAGAATTATTTATATTGTGTGATTTTACCAATAAAACCCAAAACACAATTTTCAAATTAAATCAGATTTTCCATTCTGATAGACTTTCTCAGTAAGTTTAAAGGAATTAGCAGATCGGCAATCCTGGCAAATATGGGAATCATTCAATTCAATTTGGTTAGAAGGCAATTCCTTTATACCCTCTTAGAGTGAAGTTGTTCTCTCTGATATCTTATATACTCCAGGGTTGTTGAGGGCTATGTCAATGGTTTTGCATTGGTGTGGAAGTAGAGAAAACACTTGTAAAAATGTCTTAATAGTTGTAGAGATTGGTGCTTCCTTGTTTATCCATACTTTAACCCAGTATGGATTCTAGCTGATAATGAAAGAATGGACTGTGTGGGTCCTTTTAGCTCTACAACTGTGTATAGATTCACCCTACGTTATTGATTCACCCACTCAGCTACCGTCCTTCCCTTCACAAAGGCTTTACAAATGCTGCCCACGACTGGTGCTGAAGAACCCCAAAGGTCAACTGAAAAACACACAGCATTTTTTTTCTGAATGTCTGCTGATACAGTCATGACATTTTTTCCTTTTTAATATAAAGTCATCAATACTCCCAGAAGCTATGAATATCTTATTCACCAGCGTCCATTAACTACTACATACTTAATACAGTGAAACAGAGTTAGCATTGCACTTGCTTTGAAAAAAAATGTGGCTAAAATTTTATTTAAGAAACATATAGTTATTGTCTAATGTAATCCTAAATATAATTTCAAGGAAAAAATATTGAATACAAATATGTTTTGAAAGCACAAATTCCAAATATTCATATCTGTTTTTATATCATAGGAAATAGCAGTTACAGATTCAGAAACAGAATCTTACTTTTCCAAATTAATGCTTTCAAAAAATATTTGGGTTTTATGCCACTTCTTGTGCAAATTACAGTTGGATTATCACTGGTTGTTTTATTTCATAATCTAGTAGCAAACCTCTGAAACTTAAAAAAAATTATAGTAGTTCACTTTGAAGAACAATTTTTAAATCTACATTAAGTATTTAATATATTACTAAAACTGTATATTAATATACTACTTAATATATTAAAATTATATATTAAATATACATATATATAGTCATTCTCAGTTAAAATTGTAACATGGAAAAAAGTCTATTGACTATGCCTAATTCTTTTCTAATAAGTTTCATGAGAGAGACTTACAAATTAATTATTCTACAAGGATTGTTGTTTGTTTGCTGTTGGGTTTGATTGAGGTTTCAACTTTCTCATTTACTTAAAAAAATCTAATTATTTGTCTTACTAATTTATAAACCAAAAAGATAAAGCTTTGTAGGATATTTGATAAATTCTTCCTTGAAATAACAAAGAAGACTAATATAATAGTAGTTAATGGCTATTTAACAGAGTATGCTTTCCCCCAAAGAATTAAAATGTTTACCATTTTATCTCTAATTATCAGAATTATATTTAATTTAATTTTACTTATTCAATAAATGCTATGTCTATATAATATGGGAGAATCAGTCATTTTGATCTTGGATGTCCTCGGCCTGTAGTGGCTTGAAGCAGGGTTTTGGTTCCCGGCCAGGGATTGAGGTCGGGTTGCGGCAGTGAGAGCACCGAATCCTAGCCATTAGACCAGTGGTCAGTGACAAGGCCCTGGCCCTTCGGCTTTGCAGAAAAGAATTCCCACAAAGACAGAAAGTAGTGAAACAAGTAAAGTGTTCATTGGGAGGAAAAGAGTACAGTGCATGTGGATAGACACACAGGCAAACTCAGAGGGAGAGTCGCACCCTCGTGGTAGAATAGATCACTTATATGGGGAATTTCTTCTGGGTTTCCTTTGGCCAATCATTTTGATTTGCCTGGTTCTGAGTCTGTATTTGGTTTATCGCAGGATCCTCCCATGTGTGCACGAGCGTCTCTCAGCCAAGATGGATTCCACGGAAGAGGCCTATGAGTGGATCTGACATCACTCCCCTTTTGACCTCCAAGGAGCTTTCTAGTTGGTAAGGTCTCTTTGACTTCAAAAATGAGAAATATGTGGTCGCTTATCTTTTTTCTGGGCAGCGCTCAGCCTACTCTCTCGATTGTCCTGCTATTCTCATCTTGGAGTATATCCACAGGGAATGAATCTCCAATTGCTTACCCTGGGGGGCTCATCTACTTCCTACCTCAATTTGGTTAAAAACTGATGTAATTGGTTTAAAGGCCCTGCATATGTCTACTAATAGGTGATAGGACTTATTTTTACTACTATAAACTGAGTAGTACCAATGAAGACAATGTACTTCACTGACATTAATGTAAATTTAACTGGCCTCATTTGTTACCCATCTTCCACATGTTTCGTGTTTATCAGATATTTTCTATGGAGCTCCCAGTACAAAATAATGTTTCCAACTTTAATTCCCTAATAATATATGTCCCTATAAAAGAAACAATAGCCCTTGCTTTACTTTTAACTACTTTAGTTCAGTTTTAAAATTCCTTGATATTTAAGTTAAATAATTTTTCTGACATGTTTATGGGTAAACTTTATTAGCATCCTTTCTAAAAGTCTTATGTATGTGATCCTAAAAAGACATATCTTTTCAGGTTGCCTATTATTCGTTATCTATTTCTATTCAACTAATTTCACTTTGAGTAGTAAGAGTTATGGGAGTTTTAGAGGATATTAAGAAGTTGACATTGTTGTAGAATCAGTTCTACAGATTTGGTGCATATGAACTTTCTAAGCAGAAGTCAGATGAATGTAGATTATAAAATGAGGTACCTATTCACTTCATGATGCAGTTTCTGCCTCCAGCTTTCTAATGACTATAAGTTATTACCATTAGACTGTGGTTTGGAATTTAGAGAGAAAGCAAAATTCCTAGTCTGTGAAAGAATTAAGCACCAAATCAGGTCACTTTTACTTTAAAGAAGATTTCTTTTACCTACACTTTTCCTAAGGTAAGCCTTAGTCCTTACTTCCTCCTGGCTGCCAGGGGGATTTGTGCACAGTAGGAGAAATGCCCCACAGCCAAGGGGCAGAGGGGCGGGGGGACAAGGGCTTAGACTGAAGAAACATTTAGGGGAGTCAGTAACAACTTCTGAAAGAGCACTAAGACTGGTTAAACATGTTATGTCAGATTTATACCTAATGTTTCAAAATTTTGACCTTTCACGGTACACAAAAAATTTGGACAAAGGAGCCAATTCAGGTTAAGTATTTTATAGTATTTTAGTCATAAATAGACACTTAAAGTTTAAGACCCTCTGCTAATTATAAAAAATTCCAGTAGATATTTTTCCATCCCAGAGGAAGCTCTATTATGATTTGAGTCCTCAAGGTAAGCCACTTACAACAGCCTCATTAAAAAAGTCACTTGAAATATTTCAACCTTCTTAGGTAAGTTATATATTTGACTTATTATAGCTTATTGCAAATTGTGTAAATCTGGAGATAGGCATTATGAGTTTTAAAAGAATAACAATAGGAAAACTTTCAGAATAGGATCGTCAAACTTTTAGGCTCTCTTGAAGACATTAAGATTACCCGATGTGTTTTCAAGGTGCTTTCTCACATATTTTTAAAAGAATGGTGATTAATACCTGTGGCATTTTTAAAAAGTCATTTATTCTTTGAACGTATTTTTTTGTTTACTTGAATAACTGAACTTTTTAAAATTTTTATCATTTTTTCTTACTGGTATTGTTGAAGAGCAGATACCTGAATATATGAATTAATGAAAATATTGGCATTATTATTTTTAACTAATTTTAAATTAATATATAGAAACTTTTAAATGTAATTTTTATCATCTCAAACTAAGCATTGAAGAAAATCTTCAAATAATTTTAACATAAGCTAAGACTTTGCAGTTTTCCTATAAGACTCAGAAAAAGAATACTAATTGTAACCTTCAGATTTTCTCACAATTTGAAGAAATCTCCAGAATTCATGATCTTAACTTTCTCAGTTTTGATGGGTAAATACAGTCAGTAACAAGAAATAAGGTGGTATTTCAATGGATAAAAATAGAATAAAATGATTTATTTATTTTGTTTTTTGTCTTTCACATCTCTACTTCTATGCTTATTATATTACCAATAACATCTTTCCATAAATGCTGAGGTGGTCTAACCAGCATCCATTCCTTCTTTCCTCCTTTAAAAAAAAATTAGTCTGTGTTCTGAGTATTCTAAGCCAATCATATTAACCTTTGACAATGGTTGTTTTTTGTTTGTTTGTTTCAGAAAGTCAGAGTTAAGCCAAAGGTACTTTGCATTCTCCTGGAGATTGTTACTGTCCTAGGAGAGGATATATAGATCAATCAGACTGAAGAAGAGGGCTTACTAAATTCCAAAATTAGAAGAGAGTTTCTTTTTCTCACCATAGGCGAATAGGATAATGTTGCCCAGTAGGTGAACTAGAGCAAAACCAAAACTAGACCAAAAAGAAAGAAATGCTGAGTGGCAAAGAGATGGAAGCAGAGCCCTGATGGTGTGAGGCCAGGGTCCTCTCCTACCTCCAGACCTCCTGCTCTGTGAGATGAGAAACAATATTATATTCAAGATTTATTTTACATGTAGCCAAAAGCATCCTAAATGATACACCTTCTTAAGCATATCTTTAAGTATATTGTAGCAAATTTTTACTGTTGAAAATTTATGTTTATTGTTCATCCATTCATTTTAATACCTCAGATGACTTCCACATTAATCAGATAAAACAAAAACAACCTATTTTATTCTTCCAGTGACCTGACTAGTCTGAGAACTTAAGACTGGTTCCTACAAAAAGTACAAATGGTACTACATCCTCACTGCCTCTATCATAGGGCAGTACACTGTCACAGTGGGTAATTACCTGCTGAGGATGGATGCCTGTTGTGGTATCAATAGCTCCTTTTGGATCTGCTAGCTGACTTCTAGGTCCCCTCCAAGTTTCTTGTTAAGAAAGCCTAAGAATTATGGTTTTCTCTGGATATATGCCTAGGAGTGGGATTGCTGGATCATATGGTAACTCTGTTTTTAGTTATATCCTGAGAAAATCATAATTCGAAAAGATACATGCACCCCAATGTTCATTGCAGCACTATTTACAATAGCCAAGACATAGAAGCAACCTAAATATCCATCAACAGATGAATGAATAAAGATGTGGTACATATATACAGTGGAATGTTACTCAGCCATAAAAAAGAATGAAATAATGCCATTTGCAGCAACATGGATGGACCTAGAGATTATCATACTAAGTGAACTAAGTCAGACAGAGAAGGACAAATATCATATAATATCACTTATATGTGGAATCAAAAAAAGTGATACAAATGAACTTATTTACAAAACAGAAACAGACTCATAGACTTTGAAAACAAACTTATGGTTACCAAAGGGGAAAAGTGGGGGGGATAAATTCAGAATTTGAGTGTAACATATACACACTACTATGTATAAAACAGACAATCAACAAGGACCTACTGTATAGCACAGGGAAGTCTACTCAATATTCAGTAATAACCTGTATGGGAAAAGAATCTGAAGAAGAATGGATATATGTGTATGTAAAACGGAATCTCTTTGCCATACACCTGAAACTAACACAAGATTTTAAATCAACTATATTCCAATATAAAATAAAAATTAAAGAAAAAAGAAGAGTGAAAGAATGTAAGGAGAGTTCTTGAATCCAAACTCCTTTCAATTAAAGGGGGAACACCAAATTGGACCAATCTCACCCTCTGCTTAAAAATAAATAAATAAATAGCTGCAACAACAACAACAACAAAAAGAAATCCTAAGATGATGCCTTTGTTCTCAGGAAAACATGCAGGCAAGAATTGCCCCTCAGCCTCAAGCCTTCATAGTGTCCTCCACTTCTGCCCTGGTTCATCTTTCAATCAAACACATACCTAACCCTCACTGACTCATAATCCAAACTCTTATCAATTTTACATCAGATATGTGAGTTTATTTTTCAGTAGCTTATTTCCTTCTAAGGCCTACTTCTATTAGCAAGAGTTTATCAGCTCCTACTTGATTTTGCTTCAGATAGAAATGAATAATGTATTAAAATTAAAATTAGAATATCTTCATGACCAAGTCTCGCTAAATTGCACAAAATGAGCTCTAATTCACTTTCTCATAAATATACATTGATGCCCAAACATACAAAATAGCTAAATTTAAACACCTTCAACATGAATATTACCGTCCTATTTTACCAAGAATGGATCATAATATCTTTCAGTAATTCCTCAGTACAAACAGGCTGGCAACTTGTTCTTTCCTCATAAGAAAAAAAAATCACAAAAGGAGTTTTAAGCAGTCTCTTATACATCAAAAATATTCACTGAATACTCTACATTCATGGAAATTTTAAGTGTTTAAGTGGATATGTAGATGCACAGATGATGTGAATGCAAGATGTGACTCTTGCATTCAAGTGAGTCAAAAAGGCTAGAGAAAGAGAAATAAAGCAAATGAAGAAATAATTTAATGTTAAGTAAAAATTTACAGCACCAAAGGAGAAGAACAGAAATGGTAGAAAAGAAACGAGGAAGGAGAAAGCATTTCCAGTTGAGAAAGACATTCAACTGATTAGGTGACACTTTGACTAATTTTATTTCATCATTTACAAAAAGGTGAAGTTACTCTACATGTGTAAGTTAAGGCAAAAAAAAAAAAAAATTAAGATTTATCATTAAAAAATGGGTGAATACTATTTGCTAAAGGAGTGTGTCTGAAATTGACTTTTTAAATTACTGTTTAAATTAAGGACATATGAAAGCATTATTTTCTACTTCTTTTTCGAAGAATGTCTTTCATTCCAAAATTTCTGTTAAAAATAGGAAACTGCAGTTGAAATTGTCTACCTTAGAATGTTAGCCATTATTTAACCTAGATCTCCCAGAAACTGTGCTTTAGAATATATTCTAGTTTGTAAAAATTGAGACCAGAAGACATCTTTAAACAGAATTCTGTACCCCACATAACCAACCTTCAAGAATAAATAAAAATAGGAATTTTTCAGATTTAAAAAAAAAAAAACTATGAAATTTTCACCAGTAGACCTGCACTACAAGAAAGGCTAAGTAGACTAAAAGAGTATGATACCAGATCAAAACTCAAATCTTCAAGAAAATCTGAAGAAAATTGAAAATGATATACATATGGGTAAATTTAAAAGACTGTTTTTCCTCTTAATTTAATTAAACATATATTACAGTTTAAAATATAATATTGTCTTGTGACAGATAGGACTCATGTAGCTCTAATATGACAACTATTATGTATGCAATGGGAGGTGGGATAAATAGACCTAGGCAGTAGCAAGATTTCTACATTCAGTGTGAAGTGGTACAATATTGACTCTATATATACTGCAAGATTTGAAGGATACATATTGTAATTCCTAGAACTACCACTAAAAAAAATGCAAAGTGAGATAGGTAAAAAACAATCAATAAATTAAGACTTTATTTGAATTCGTATTTAATAATTCTAAACAAGGCAGAACAAATGAAAAGGCAAAATAACAGCAACAAAAACAAAGACAAAAAAAAAAAAACCAAAAGTAAAATTGTAGACCTAAATACAACCGTATAATAATTAAGTGCTCACTAACTAAGGGCTCGGAATAAAAGCCAGCCATTGATTATCAACATGGATTTAGAACAAACAAATGAAAACTAACCCTGTGCTACTGACAAAACCTACTTTAAAAACAAGTTGGTTAAAAGTAAGGGAAGGAAAAATAGATGTCCCATGCAAACAGGAAATATAGAAAGGTGACATGGCTGCTTTAATGTCCTATAAAGTAGACTTCAACACACAGAGGACAACCAGAAATAGAAGCTGCATTTCATATGATAAAGCTTCAATAAATTGAAGAATCTGTATTGTAAATACATAACTTACAATAAGAGAGCTTTAACTAAGTGAAGAATCAAATCAAATGCTTTTGTTGTTTTGGGGATGAAAACTTTTATCCCTTTCAAGAGAAAGCTTTGAGCTATTTGTGTAAATATATTGAAATCATGTGGGTGAGATTTTAGAATTCCTTCATATTAAAGATCAGCCAAGGAAATTAAATAATTTTGCAAATAATCTAACTAAGCCCCCAGCCACAAAGACATTTTAAAGAAAGGAGTAGGTAACCGCCAAATACTTTTTCACTTTGAAAATGTGTCTAGGACACTTTTTTGCATTTCAAACTCTCCACCTATTCCTGAAAGAGGCTGGAGTCAAGGCATAGATTTACTTTCCTGTCTATATCTTCTCAGGTGGGTTTTTGAATAGTTGGTATCTTTTGCTGCAACCAAATCTAAAAGATCGCCCTCCCTTAGATATAGAAACAGCCTTAGGATGGAAAATAGACCCTTATCGAAACGCTTATCAAAAATAGTATTTGGAATTCAACAGTATGACAGTTTTGGGGTAAGGGAAAGAACACTTGGTTAGCAGGACTGTGAGCTTTCCTGGCTCATGCACCTATAACATACGGGGCTGTGACAAAGGAGCTGAAGGCTTTCTGAGCCTAATTTTTCTCATCTGTAAAATGCAGGTTACAAAGTATGTGGCTCAAGGTTTACCCCACCTCTGACCTTAGGGACTTTGTCTTACAGATATGGTGGAGAAGGACGACAAGCATCTTCAAGCAAGTAGTACACTTAGTGCACAGCATTTAAAAAAATTGTGTTGTTATAAAACATTTGAGGTGCCACCAGATATAATTCTCAGCCATTGTACCAGGCAATTGTTTAAATAGACCACTTAGAAACATTATTGTGAGTTCATTTACTTAATCAATATAAGGGACCATAAAAAGATACACTTCAGCCTACCCCTGTC
The DNA here is from genome assembly GCF_965194825.1 of Balaenoptera physalus. NCBI lineage: Eukaryota > Metazoa > Chordata > Mammalia > Artiodactyla > Balaenopteridae > Balaenoptera > Balaenoptera physalus. The sequence goes on along the minus strand of NC_138896.1, from coordinate 45,784,343 downwards.
TCATTGGGAATGAAATTCTCAATTTTAGTGCAATGCTTCAGACAAGAAATTCTATTTAAGGAAGACATACTTAGAATAGGGCTCAATTCCAACAAGAATTCAGCTCATCTAGATTAATTGCTTTTGTGGAGGCATATTAAAAATCTGGTCTCTGTGTATATGTGTACACACATTGGCAGGAGCATCAGCTTATTGTTGACAAATGCAGAGCAACATATATTGATAAATATTTCTAATTATTTAGTTTTTACTATATATTTTATTTCAAGCAGTGTAGGATCCCCATATTCTAGTTTCTTATCCTGAGATATTGTATTGGGTGTGTTAGTAGAACTTTAATTGGTTTAAACATTTGCAAGAAAAACTAAATCAATCTGTGTGAGAACACGTAACTGGAAATAAAAAACAAAGACTAAGACATAGCCATCTCTGTAATAAAAAAAAGTCAGTTTCTTCGTGCTTGCTGTAGAACAAAAAAGAAATAAAAATAACAGCATTTTGGTTTCTGAACTACAATTGCCACTAATTGCCCTGGAATGTTCTAATGATGTCTAAAGAACTATTTTGGGTATTTTTCCCAGTGGATTTTCCCATGCCTTGGATTTTGTGATGTTACTAAGCCCACAACTTCAGCATGTTGAGTGTGACAGACACTGAGAATTCCCTACTCAATGGCCATCCTCCCCCTCTTCTTTACTAACAAACTTGAGCATGGTGTCCACCTGAAAAACTGTATTTCCTGGCTGCCCTTGCAAAGAAGGATGGCTAATAAATGGAAAGGAAATTTGTTGGATGGAGCTTCCTTCTTGCCTTCCCTCTTGTTTCTGTTCTCTGCCTTGAACTCAGTTGTGATGGCTGGATTTCCAGAAACCATTTGGATTATGAGACATAATTATGTGCTCACTATAAAAGGTCAGAAATCTTGAGGAGGTAGAGCCAGTGATGAGAGTTAACCTGCCTCATCAACCTTGGACTCCCTAGATCTGAATTTGCTCTATGTTAGAAACTTGTAAACTTCATTCAAGCCATTGTTATCTCTGGTATCTACCTCTAAAATCCAAATGAAATTTCTAACATATTCAGTTTTACAAAACCCTGACAACCAAATCACAAAGATCAAATAAAACAATGATGAAAGGTAGCATGAGAATTATATATATTGTGCACATTTAAAATTTTTTAACTGATGAAACTGAATTATATTTACTAAATTATAAATTTTTTAAAAACAACAAAATAATTTTAAATAAAATCTAAAATATCTAAATCATCTCAAGGAGAAGTTGAAAATGAAACAACAAAAACTCTTAAAATGGCAAAATTTTTCAAAGAATTCACTCCAAGGAGAATGTAGGGCTCAGAAATATTTATAGAGAAGTTTCCTCAAATTTTCAAGAAACAGATTATCCCCATTCTGTATGAATAGTTCACAACATGTAGAAAAAGACGAAATGCTACCAAATTTGTTTTTCAAAGCTATTACTATGCTGTACCAAAACCTAAAAAGTGAACATTTAAAAATATATATATTAGTATATTTTATATATATTATATATTAGTATATTTTGAATAAATCAATGAATAAATGGCCCATATATTATTATGCTGGGGCTCAGAGCTTTAGCTACCAAACTTAAAGGACCAGCAGCCAGGCTGAGCCCATCAAAGTAGGAGAACAAGTTCAGATGACCTTTCCTGAAAAAAAGCCATTTTCAAATTCACTCACTACTGGTTTCCCATAGTATGTATCTTTTAGAAAACAAGTTTCATTGACTGGTTGAAGAAGGTATTGTGAAAATAATAACTCAGACACTACTATAAATTGTATTAGGAAAAAAAAATTCTACTGCAAAAAACAAACAATCTAAAAGAGGCTTAAATCCACTAAAAGGTTTTCATTTGTTTGTTTCATCCCATTTTTCTCACTTAAGAAATTCAGAAAGTAAGTGGTCCCAAACCGGTACCATTAAGGTACTCCAACTCATTATCGTTTTGATACAGATTTTGTCCTTATGGCTAAAAACATTCACCTCTCTGCATTTTGTAGCATATTATAGGCAGACAGAAGATAAAAGGACAAAGCCCAAAAGGTGATGCTAACTGAGTTTGCCCAGTTTGCAAAACTTTCCCTGTGCAGTGACTTCTGCCTATTTCAGTGAATTTCTCTGTGGCTGGCATCAGTACATAGTCACCACCCTTAGACCAAGGTGGAAGGAGTAGAGAATGGAGGTTGGGTCCCAACCAAGAGTGCCCACTATGCTAGTCTGTGACCAGTCACTGGTCAAATGAAATTGATAGTTCAGGGCTTCAATTGTGTTAGATGATTTTATTCCAAACTGTTCATCCACACAGAAAATAAAAGCATCTCAATGTCAGAAGAGAAAGATGTGTTAACTGCCAAACACAATAGGGTCTCTTGCCATTGCTTTCCCAGAGGTGGTAAATGAATTACACGTATTAATGACATAGGAAGGAAAATTTATTAGAAGCTCAATGACAAATATGAGTGGTGAGGACACATATGTTCAGTTATTAAATGTTGTCCTTGTAGCAGTATTATAAGTTCAGAAAAGAAAATAATATCTGACTCAGGAATAGTAACAAAGCACCATGAAAACGAATACTGTTATAATTGTCCTTGTAGCAGTATTATAAGTTCAGAAAAGAAAATAATATCTGACTCAGGAATAGTAACAAAGCACCATGAAAACGAATACTGTTATAATTGTCCTTGTAGCAGTATTATAAGTTCAGAAAAGAAAATAGTATCTGACTCAGGAATAGTAACAAAGCACCATGAAAACGAATACTGTTATAATTGTCCTTGTAGCAGTATTATAAATTCAGAAAAGAAAATAGTATCTGACTCAGGAATAGTAACAAAGCAGCATGAAAACCGATACCAGTATAATATGTAAATGTGTATTATTTTATTATTTTAAAAATTACTTCCTGATATACTACATTTTATCAAAAAGATACTGTGAATATTCAAACCTCACTGTTCAGTAGTATCAACTGGCACAAAAGGAAAATCTGTTATAAAAATAGATAACGTTTTTGAGTGTTCATATATTCTATTCTGTAGGCTAATCATTTTACATATGTTAATTTATTTAATCTTCAGGGCAACAGTAAAAGATACTGTGATGATTAAGTTTATGTATCAACCTGACTGGGTCATGGGATGCCCAAATCAAACATTCTCTCTCAGTTTGTCTGTAAGGATGTTTCTGGGTGAGACTGGCATTTGGAATCAAGGACTCTGTTAACAGGCTTCCCTCCTGATGCAGGTGGACATCATTCAGTCTGTTGAGGCCTCGATAGAGCGGAAGGTGGGGGAGGGAGTAATGTGCCCCTTTTTTTCTGCATCACTACTTGAGCAGGACATCTCACCTCATCTTCTGCCCTTGAACTGGGATTTACATCAGCGGCTGCCCTGGCTCTCAGGCCTTCAGACTCAGACTCAGACTGAGTTACTCCACCAGCTCCCCTAGGTCTTCAGCTTGTAGATGGCAGAACTGGAACTTCCCAGCCTCCAAATGCTATGAGACAATTCCTCATATCTCTCTCTCTCTCCCTCTGTGCGTGTATGTGTGTGTGTGCATATATATGTGCGTGTGTGTATATATATATATATATATATATATATATATATATATATTCTATTAGTTCCATTTCTCTGAAGAGCACTGATTAATGTAGATATTATTTTTGCTGTAGTTGTTATTATTATTATTACTTCTCAGTTATGTCCAGTTTTCAGTTCAGAAAAAGAGAGGTTGAGTTATTTCCTCCAGGTCATACCTACAGTAAGTAACTGGACAAAGGCCCAGTCACTCTGCTGTCATTTGGATAATCTAAAAGATCGTGAAATGATCAGATGATAGACAGAAAACACAAAATTGTCAGTTCAGTAAGTATGGGCAGAAGTAGATCTGACACCAACTCCTCCTTTGACATGGAAGTCAAATTATATAGAAAACCCTTTCTCCAGAGATTTTGAAAGATGTCATTTTTGTAATAAGAAAATTACTCCTCCTCCTAAGAAAAAGAGTGGAAGCAAAAGGAAAAATGTAACTGATGTGGTATTTTGATTTTCACATTTATTGACACCAACAACATCTAGATGTAGTTTTAGGCTTGTATGCTTCCATTGACTTTCACTTTGGGATGTACAGGACTCTCTGTCTTTAGTTTGGGTGCAGTGGTCCACAACAAGTTCATAATTACTTGCCAGTGGTCCTTTTTCATTTGCTGGACTGTATACTCACTGGGCCTTAAGTCCAGAATTTCTTACACTGCACTTCTGGGAAATTTGTTTAAAATCTTGAATTTTTTCTTTGATAAATTTCTCCCATCCATTTCTATCTGTTTGGAAAGCCTATCATTGGGTGTTGAACCTCCCACATTAATTCTATAATTTTCTAATCCTTTCCCTCCCTATTTGCCATTTCTTTGTCCTTTTTCTTTCCACTTTCTGGGAAATAGTTTTCAACAGAACTTCTATTAAATATTATATTCTTACTCTTAGATTTATAATTTCCAAGCATTTTACTTCTAAAACAAAATAGTTTTTGTTGACTAAATATTTTTAGTAGTATCTTGTTCTCATTTCTTGTAAACAATATATTCTCTTTTCACTCAGAGGATGTTAATTATAGGTGTCTTTGAATTTTTCTACTCATGCCTGTATTCAACTTGTATTCTCTGAGTTCTTTTTGTTGTTTGTTTTGGTCCCTAGTTTTATTGTTTGTTATTATTGTTAGACACTTGCCCCAAATGTAAGGTAATCTTTTGTCATCCTGTGATATTTAAGAGTGAATTATTGTTAATGCTTATTGGAAGCAACATGTGATTATATGGTTTGTTTCTGGTACACTACACAGTAGAGAGATCAAAAAGGAAATGTTTTGCTTTTTTATAGGTGCAGCCCCAATATATTAATTTCTACAGATCTTGTCAGTTCCATTAATAATGAATCCTCTCATTTCTCCCCTGGATAGGAAGGTGATGGTGGTAGGGTTATCACACATGGAGTCAAGTAAGAGAAAAATGGCTGAATATATCCATGTTAAATACACACAACTGTATTTGAATCACCTATTTTCAGCACAGTACGCAATCTCTAAAATACTCATTATCTTCAATTATATACCTTTTTTTTTCTATAGGCTTCACCTAAGAACAAATACAATTCTGCAAATGCCTTCACTAGTCTCCCAATTACCCAAGCTTCAAAATACATCACTATCATCAGTTGCTTTTCCTTTTAGAATGCACATAATCTCTTGTCACATACTTCCTCAGAAATAACACGTCTAAGTACTGGTTCAGCTCTGAACCAGTCCCCCAGTGATTCTCTTGCTTTTATCCTCATGATCACAGGATGGCTGCAGAAGCTTCAAGTGTTAGGTCCCCTTTGACATTACCCAATGCCAGAAGAAAGGGAGCTACCTCTCCTTAGTCATTTTAATTTATTTTGAGTAAGAGAATCCGTCCTAGAAAACTCCCAGAAAGTTTCATCTCAGATCCCATAACCAAGATTACCTTCTATGCCCAGGCATTTCCTGCAAGCAGGATAGGAAACTGTGTCTGACTTTTTTGGGTTTTGTGATGAGAGGTTTCTTCTACCAGCCAGGAACTGGGAGTTTGGAGAATGGTGAGGCATCACCTCATTTGCCAAATATCCCATTAAATTATTAGTGGAAAAGCTGTCTTTCAATTTGTAGCAGCACTTTTATGTTTGTCACTTGTTCAGTTTCTTGTTGGTGTTGCCATCTGTTTCTTTTTGTTCCTGTAATGAGAAGACTTGTCAGAGGGAGAAGAGAAGGTCTTTTAAATAAAACACATAAGTGGTTGCTCAGACCTCAGTATGAGCTACTAAGAAAACATAGAGAACCCTGATCACAGAACAGCACCATGTACCTGGGAAGAGTAGTTCTCTTCCTGAGATGCAGAACAGGGGATCAAGGAGTTGATAGTGATTTTTGGTAGTACTTTGACTTAATATCTATTTAATCAGTAAGGTTTCATCCAATAATACACTTGTATCGATGACACTTAATACCATCACTTCCTTAGGAAGGAGAAAAAGTGGGCATGGAAAATGGGATGCCACTGATCTGGGAAACTGAATGCAGCTTCATTGATGGGACTTTGCAGGAAGAAAAGAGAAAAAAATTCCTCCCTGCTATACCCATAGAAATCTCTCTTCTCTGAACTCTTGTTAGAGTGAATAGTAATTTAAAAATAAGTAGATTTGTGATTATTCTCCAATAACTGTCAATACTGTTTCCTTAGAAAAGTTTTGTTAAAACAATTTCTGAACCAATCACATAGCCCCTCTGACTGCATCTCCATAAGCCGATCATGAAAAGAAGAGCTCTAGGGTGAGACAAAGCAAACAGAATGCTCCTCGGTCCTTTACCTTGGGAAGGGTGTTCTCAGTACTTGTTCACCTAGAAGAAAATTAAACATTTAAATATCTTTGACATTTAAAAGCTATTTAAAAAGAATTAAATTATACTGTTGATAACTTATGTTCATGCAGCACTTTCTGTTTTTCAAAATCCTTTTAACTACGTTATCTCTCATTTAGTAGAAGAATCATCAATATTTAAAGTTACTTGCAGAAAGGGTACAGCTAATGAGCATAGGTCCCTCCAAAAAAGGCTCCAGGACTCACACATACCTCCCTTCTCTGTAAAGCTGACCTCACCAGAGGAAACCATGGCCACAAGCAGACCAATCCTGCATGAGCCATGACTGCATGGACTCCCACTGTGGGTCTCACTGTCATTTTGCCAGCGGGGTGGCCCCATAACTAGAACCCTCACCTGCCACAAGACGCCTCCCATCCCCTGAGACCAGAGGCTAGAGCATGTCCTCTCCACTGATGGTTCTGCTACTTTGCTGTGACCTCACCAGCATGGTAGTAGTCACCCTAAGGTTGGAAAATAACTCCATCACCACTTAGACACATAAATTATAAAGAGTTTATGTGTATAAACCATTACAAATGTATGTGGTCCATGTAAAAATGAGAAATTCTCACTTATGATTACTATCAGGTCATTTATTTTTCATGCCACACACAATCGCAGAAGAGTTTTGGGAATGAGAAGATAAAGATACATAAATCTCTGTTGCTCCAAGCTAATGCGTTTCTATACATTTCACAGTGGCTCTTTGGCATGAAGTCATGTCTTAGTCTTTAGTTCAGATCTGTTACTACAGTGACCATATCATCAAAGGGCATCAGGGTCATACCTGATGGATTTGGTATTGCATTTAGGTGCATTTTCTAGAAACAATGTTTTAAGAAATATCTTAGAATTCCCAAAGTAGGTAGACCACTGAAAAGAAACCTATTTTTTTCTTCTGGAAACTTGGAAGTGAACTGAGCCCCACTCTTGGTCTGTGCCAAGGCATTTAGTCTGGATCCAATTTAGTTATGTTCAAGTTAGTTTTTCCATAGGCTGTGAAAACTTGAAGAAAGTATTTGTTGCTGGAAAGTCAGGAAAAAAAGTATAAATTACATTTCTCAAAGTTTTATCTAACTAGAAGATATACTCAATAATTTTTCTATTTTAATTATACTAAGTTTAACTACTCGATATATAAATACAGACATAGCTCCACTTATCTGTGACTGGGTTAGAACATTTTTTAGAACAGTTTGCTTTCCTTGTAAATGGGTAAAAATTGCAAGGCTTGTACTATTAACTTAAAGCATGTTGATAATTTTAGTAATAGAACAAAATGATTACTTAGTTCAATGAATATCCTGGTGCATTTGTGAATAATAAAGTTTTATTTAAGGGAAGTACTCATTAACAACTATAAAAAGATAATTTTTGTCCAGTGTTTTGTGATTTAAAATGCTGTCAGTGCAAAAAAAAAATCAATAACCAAACTATAATAGGAATAGAAAAGAGGTTTATTTGAGTCAAACTGAGAACTATAGCCGGGGAGAGACAGATACAAGAAGCACTTGAATTGTGTTCCTCCAGACCACAAAATGGGGGAAACTTACAAAGGCAAAACCCACAAAATTACATAAGTTGTTTGTCAAGAATTAGGATGGGAGCTGGCAAGAAGTAAGGGTGCTTGTTAAGCCATGATTCGTTGGGCTCTGAAATGGTTGCATCGTTACAAGGAGAGACCTTGAGACCATAAGGTTGCAGGTGGCAGCCGCCAGCAGACATTGTTTTGAGAATGGCTGGTGGAGTTTGATATAATTCAAAAATTCAAGTTCTCAGTGATGTAGGATGTGTCTGAAACCACAGCTGCAATGGCCACGTGGCTCCATTTTGGATGCATGAACCACAGTTACTCCATTTTGGTTTTTAAGTGCATTCTTTTTTTAATGGTTAAAGCAGATGTACAATGTATGTCTGATAGGCCACAAACAGGCTGTTTTGGTTAGCCTAAAGTTCAAGTCAAATCATGTATAAACCATATTGACTTCCCTACACCTCAATACGTGAAAAATTCTTCCATCAATGCTTATACATATATCAACTCATTTCTTCCTCACAAGCTTGAATTAGTTGGTCTAGATGAGAGTTTTCTGCTTTGTGACAGAAATGCTTACTTTTGGAAATCTGAATTCCCATGTATTAGGAATTCAGTCCCAAGTCTTTTCACAAAAAAACCTATGTTCGTTCTCATTTTACCCTGCTCCCTCTGATTTTAGAGCATAAACAAATCCCCATTCAGAAAAACACACTTTCAAATCAAATGAAATAGGAGAAAAAAATGCAATGAAGAGCTTGAGAATAAAATCCTACATAACTTGAGAATAAACTCATAATTCACAAAACAAGTTTGCATCTCTTATCCTAATGTACTGCCTGTGTTATAAAAGCATATTTTCATAATTTATTCATGCTGCTATATTATTTCTCTCAATATAAATCCAATGTACACTTCTTTGACTTAGGAAACGTTTTCCAGTAAACCTGACAAAGTTCCCCGCTAGCTGACACTGATTGGTAATAGACAATCAGAAAATCCTGCTGCTGCTGAGCCTTAGAATGCTTTGCCCTGTTTAAGAGAAGAGACTCATTCCAGTTAGAGACACAGTAAAAGAAGCTCTGAAAAAGACACTCAGTGCTTGATATGTAGCATGTCCCCAATGAATAGAAAGCAGGTGTTGAATGCAGGAAGGATTAACACTAGTAACTAACATTTCAGGAGGGCCAGTGGGGAGAAATTTCAGCCTTCCTCAAGTGACATTGCCACGGACTTGGTGCCCTGGACACAGAGTCTGAAGCAGATTTGCTTCAAGGAAGTTTCCTGGGACGACTCTCAGAGGCAGCTCTTGTGAGGAGTGAAGGAAGAGGGATAGGGCAGAGGGAGAAATTGACCTGCCGTGCAGAAGCGGCCCTTCAGGGGTGTCCACCCTGAGGCAATGACACCCGTCCTCTGGACTCCTCATCAGTCAGTTTAGCTCACTCATCAGTGAGTTTAGCTGTGATCTGTCAGCAGCCTAAAGTCCTAGCAGCTGGCAGAATGAGGACCTCAGTCACAAAAGAGGAATCCACACAGCACACAGCACCCACTACACACAGCCGCTTTTCTTATGGGTAGAAGTAGGGAGGAGTTCTTTTCAACAATTTGCACACAATGGGAGTTTCCATTTAAAAAGCCTACTATATGCCTTGCAACATACATAAATTATTGCTTTAGTTAATCACCAAAACAATCTCAAATGTTATATTCTCCTCAAGTCTGTTTTACAGATGAGGAAAGCGAGATTCAGAGATGTTAAATGACAGCCCACAAACAGACGACCCCAAGATTCCTCCCTGTGTAGCAGCTGCCATCCTTCTGAGTTTGCTAAAGAGATGGGGGTTTATGGAAGGTCGACTCTCTCTCTCTTGCTGATCCTTAAAATGTGATGAATTCCAAGAAGTGTCTCTCTTTTAATTTCCTGTCTTGCATTGTAACCCCGTCCTGGATGTAGTGCCTGAGGAACATACAGGACACTTGATTTAGGTTAATTTACTGATATTTTTCTTTTCAACTAAAGAGGAAAAAAATGAGATTTTTTCCCCCAAGGTTAATTTTCTTTTACAACTTAAGTAAATTAAATTCTAAGGAATAGTATATCAGTACCTATTTTTCTGAAGTATCTTTTTTTCCATTTATTGTGACTAGGAACGCAATATCTTATAGATACAATATTTAATTCAAAACCACATAAATGTCACCAGCAGCGGTGCTTTTGGTTTCTTCTACAAGGAAAATGTGGATATTAAAAGTTAGATTTACTATTAACCTTATAAAGATAACCAAGAAAAATATTATGTAATGGAAGAAAATAAAATTTGTTTTGCATATGAATAAGAGGAGAAATTAACAGAGCACTTCGTTTTAAAATCATAATCATTTCTTCATCATCAAGAAAAGAGCTAGGAAGAGATGTTAATTCTAAGAAGTGTTTTGAGCAAATTGGACATTAGATTATTTGAGATGAACAATTCGAGTAAACATATTTACCATTTGCATCAGAATGTTACCCTTCCCTTCCTGGAAAGCACACAAAGTAACATGGAAAATAAAAAGAGCACACACACAAATTCCATTTTCAGTGAAATTAAGAGAAGGAACTATCCACCAAATCCAAAATACACATAAGGCTCCAGAAAGATCTGAGAACCAGCAAAAGCCATGCACAGAATGCCATGAGGACTGTCAAGGGGCTTGAGTCATAGCAGGTTTCCCAAAGTGGCAGCTCTACCCTGAAGATGACACACAAGGCTGTAGTCCTTGCTACTACAACTCCAGTGAGATCTGCTGTGAGCAAGGCTGAGCTCAAACAGAGCTGAGATGCACCAGGGCACAGACTCTGGAGGTGGGGGAAAACCCCAGCAACAAATCTCATAATTCACTAGCAATTAGTTTCTTGTTGAAAGTGAGGGGCCCACCTTGGAACTCAGAGACCATGTGTCTTGATTGTAAGAGGCAACGAGAAGATGGGGAGAGATCCTTCTGGATGTGGTTTGGTTTGGGGACACAGAGGAGACCAGCTGTCCCAGAGGAGCGCAGAGAGAAACCATATCAAGAAAAGAGTCTATCTCTATAGCAACAGAAGACGAGACTTGTAATTACAAGGTCTGGAAGCTACATTTCTTCCTCAGCTGAAAGAACATCCTGAAAATGGTTCTTCTAAGAAAATTCAACTTTCCTATCATAAGAAATAAAAGAGATAGCACAGAACCAATATAACATAAGAATTTTTTTTTATAGAAGCATAAAATATACCCTCAGGCAAAAAACAAAACCTAGAAAGAGGAATACTATTACAATTAACAGGAAATTGTTGCATGTTATTCCACCATGAATACACATGCATATGATTAACATATAATATTCAATTGTAACAAATATGAAGGAAGAACATAAAGTGGAAATACAAAACACAGGGAAGAGATATTTTCTTTTACTAAGAAAATGGTGGAAGCTTATTTTGAATCACCCTATTGGAAAATACAGAGGACAAACCAAAGAGAAAGATAAAAACCTGAAGTACATACTTACAAAAGCATAGAGACAGAGAAAACTCACAAACTTCAAATTACATGTGAGCACAGCAATTGGGAATTGAGACTAATGGGTCCCGCAGAGAACATGCTCAGAAGGCTGTAATGATGCTGCCTGTAGTAAAAAAGACAACCATGGAGACATCGGGTCTTGGCAGATCTTGTTACCACCATCAAAATGCCCAATACTCCACTAGTAGATGCCTTATCCTGAGAAGGTTGCCTTGGAATTTGCAGGCATAGAAAGGAGGGTGTAGAGAGAGGTGACAGGTCTAGGAAGCACCAGCAAGATACCCTTTGAAATGCAAGTGCATCTCTATGGAAAACAAGACCCAGGTTCCAGGTGAAAAAACTGGAGAAACTCAGTTATGGAAGCAGAAATCATGCAGAAACATGTTAATTTCTGGGAATCGAAGGAGGTATGCTGACCCGGAAGCACTCCCTCAGTATGGATGGAGGTACCATTTGAACAGTGATGTCTGGGAAGCTTCTCTGACCCCATTGTACATGTGAGGTGAGTGCCAGCATAGTCCAGAAAAAAACCAAGTCATTCCATTGTGAGTAACAACAAAAGAAATAAACACGGCATCCATACAAGAAGGAAAAAATATGAAAAAGTGACCAAGCTTTCCTATAGGTGAAGAAAACTCACCAGAAAAAAAAAAAAATCATGTTTCCACAAAGCATATGAACATTGTAAACTCTTAATGAAAAATCATAGCTATTAAGGAAGATTGTAGAGTAAATACAAAAGAATTGTAGAAAGACGGCCAAAGGTCAGAGGATGATCATCACAGAAAGAGGACATGAAGCAAGAACTGGTGCAATTCAGGAGAACATAAACAGACACCAAAATCATTTCAGAAAGGAAGACAAAAAATATGAGGAACTCTAGAGTCTGTCATACAGAGTGAAGTAAGTCAGAAAGAGAAAAAAATATACCGTATGCTAACACATATATATGGAATCTAAAAAAAAAAAACATAAAGGTTCTGAAGAACCTAGGGGCAGGACAGGAATAAAGACTCAGACATAGAGAATGGACTTGAGGACACGGGGAGGGGGAAGGGTAAGCTGGGATGAAGTGAGAGAGTGGCATAGACATATATACACACTACCAAATGTAAAATGAATAGCTAGTGGGAAGCAACTGCATAGCACAGAGATCACCTCGGTGCTTTGTGACCACCTAGAAGGGTGGGATAGGGAGGACGGGAAGGAGACGCAAGAGGGAGGCAATACGGGGATATATGTATATGTGTAGCTGATTCACTTTATTATAAATCAGAAACTAACACACCATTGTAAAGCAATTATACCCCCATAAAAATTTTAAAGAATAAAAAATATGAGGAACTCAACAGAGAATAGATCCCATAGAGAGCCCAGTAAGAGACATGTGGAAAGAAGGGAGAAAGAACAAAGTGCAATGTAAATGAAGGTAGAGAGGGAGTAAGAGGATTGGGCCACAACAAAAATATAAATGATAGGCAGAGGGAATCCAATATAGCAGAAGTGGAGACTTCTGAGAACAAAATCAAAGCAATAAGATAGAAATTAAAAATATAGTTCCAGAGAAGTTTCCTGAAATAAAAGAAGGCTCCATTCTACATATTGAAATGTCTCCTTGTCTATTAATCTGAAAGGTTTAACACTAACACATATTCTGCAAACACACTGAATTTTTTTTAAATTAATTAATTAATTTATTTATTTATTTTTGGCTGTGTTGGGTCTTTGTTTCTGTGCGAGGGCTTTCTCTAGTTGGGGCAAGTGGGGGCCACTCTTCATCGCGGTGCACGGGCCTCTCACTATTACAGCCTCTCTTGTTGCGGAGCACAGGCTCCAGATGCGCAGGCTCAGTAATTGTGGCTCATGGGCCTAGTTGCTCCGCTGCATGTGGGATCTTCCCAGACCAGGGCTCGAATCCATGTCCCCTGCATTGGCAGGCAGATTCGCAACTGCTGCACCACCAGGGAAGCCCGAAAACACATTGAATTTTGAAGTTAATTTTTAAAATATGTTGGTCAAATATGCAAAGAGATTAATTCATTTGAAAAAGAAGAAAAATCAGTTTCACATCACATTTCTTCACAGGAACAATCAGTGTCAGAAGAAAGTGAAGCAACACATAAGACATTCAAGGAAACAAAGTGAGGGCCAACCTACCCTTTAAATAGAACTGTTTATAGCTATAAACAGTCTTGAACAGCAGAGATTAGAAAATGTTTGCATAAGCCTTTTTGAGAAAACTACTAGAAAACTCTGGCCATGCAAGAGATGACTAATGAAAATTTAGCTCCCTTCTGCCAAAATTGTCACTTGATACATTTAGAAGATTTTATAATCAAAAAGTAAAATACTGTAGTGGATGAACCAGAATATAAACCAACTGTTAATGCACCAGAGTTAACTAGTTGTTCTTCTGGTTTATGGCTCTAAGTAGAGGAGTGTAGGGGGCACACTGGTGATCCCTGTGAAGTGGGGTCAGCCGTTTTACTACTAACCAGCTATGAAATGTTGCTAGAAAATTGACTGTCCTGTATTTTAGAATTTTTATTTCTTATGTGGACACATTTATAATCTGATGTGTAACTGAGATGAAAATTAAAGATCAATTGCTTAGTTTTGGAAAGAGAAAAGGCATATACACAATGTAGTCTTGTCCCATCTGTGTGACTCTGGGATGTTAGAGCATCACTCTAAATCTTTGTCTCTGTTTTCTTTTTGTAAATTGTGATGGCATAAACAACAAGATAATTTTTTAATGCTTTTCTGTGTATTTTATTTTGCTGTTGTTCTTGCTGTGAAGGCTGAATAATTTATATTTGTTTGTTCAGAAAATATTTATTTAGCACCCATTATATGCCATAGACTGTTCTAGTGAATAATAAGACAAAATCCCTACTCTCCTGACCTTACATTTTAGTTGCTGCTGGAGAAGAGAAAATAAACAATAAATATGATAAATACATTGTATAATATGTTACAAGGTGAGGAGTACTATGAAAACAAATAGGGAAGAATAAGAAGGTATAAGAAGTGCCTGGGGAATGATCCTGCTCTTAAAAGGGAATTTATAGTAGGCCTCATTATTGGCCATGATTAGGCAAAAATTAGTTAATCATTTTTAAAATGAAAAGTTTTGCCTTTTGAGATTCTCTAGAACAATTTCCAAAGCCTGGAAATTAACTCCCCTTTTTAAAAAATTGGACTAATTATTGATTTCATAACTTACTTTGCTCTCCAAAGAATCAACCCAGCATTTTCACCAAGTCTATTTTATTATTCCAACATACTGATTCTGATTTTAAGTATATTTGTTCCTTTTATTTTCTCTCCTTAGGTAAGTTTTGTTTTTCATTTTCTAGCCTCTTGTGCTAAAAATTTTGTTGCTTTATTTTCATTCTATCTCATTTAAGAAAACAAGCTTTTAGGACTATGAATTTTTATCTGAGTAATTTTTGTTACATCTAATGAATTATGATAAAGAATGTACTAATTACTGTTATTCTCTATTTTGTAATTGTAATTTAAATTTTTATTATACCCGAGTCATTTAGAGAGAGTTGTTTTTTTTTTAATTTCCAAGACTTTTTGTTTATACTCTAGTTATTATTTTTTGGTTTATTGTATTATGGTCAGCAAAAGGGGTCTGGATTATTTTATATTTTGTTCTTATTAAACTATTCCTCATCATCTAATATGTAGTAAACCTCAGTAAATGATACCTGGAAACTTGAAAATAAAGGATATTCTTGTCAGTAGGAAATAAATTTCTATGTATGGATGGATATATCACTACTGTATATATGATTATGCTTTTGTGAGTTTATATCTCCAATGTTTGGTATAGTATTCATTAAATACAAAGATGTTTATTTTAATGTGTATTCTATTTTGATCAATAAAAGACTTCTTTAATAAAAAAAAATTCTTCTTGTTTCTAGAAAAATAATTTAGCAAAAAAATGACAAAGTAACAAGTAGATTAAAATGTGTTGGCCGAATTCACACATGCAAAGAAAGTAGACCAATATACACACACACACACACACACACACACACACACAGAGTAAAGACAAAGTTGGAGAAGTAAGTAAAAAGAGACTAAACACTGGGAAATACAATAAGGGATAGTGAGAAGTAAATAAAATACTTTAAATTTTTAAATTACTGGAGATAAAATAATTGAAATATGTACAATCAAAAGAGAACAAACATTCACATAATTTGGGTTCTCTAAGAAAAACAAAATCAGCTATTCATAACTGAAAACACTCTAATAAGTGTAAAGTGTCCATGCATACCGACTTGATGAAGAGAGTCCTGGTTTGCACCTGTTTACCCAGTGTCTGTGCAGTTATTACTCTATTCCCTATCAAAAGAGATTTGTTCTTGAAGATATATTATAAAATCACTCTATGTACAAAGGGAAAATAGAGGGTAACTTCTTTCTCTGTAGTACCATTCAGTATCAGAAGGTAATTGAATAATATTTACAAAGAATTCAAGTGAAGAAGTTTGAACCTAGAAATTTACATTCAGCAAAGCTCTATCTTTGTTATAAACACTACAGATAAACAGTTTTGAACATGCAAGAACTTTGGTAATACTGTTCTTGAAGTAGTAGCTTACTATTACTTCAAAAGTTAGTAATAACTTGTTAGCTTACTAAGTTAGCAATAACTTTGGTAATAGTTTTTCTTGAAGAAACTGTTAGATGCCAACTTTAGCTAACTAAAATATGGCTAGAGAAATTCAGCAAAAAGATGAAAAATGAGCATTTAGTATTTAACCATATAAGACAAATAATAGAGAAAAGGGGATAAAAATATTTAATAAAAATTTTATATAGAAATAATAAGGCTTTTAAAATTTTGAAAGCAGAAGGGGAAAAGTTTCAAAATAGAATAAGATTGTTGTTTAATACATTTTAAGAGCTAAGAGGCAACAAAAATATCATTTAAAATAAGTAATAAAGGTGATAGCATATTTAAGACTAAAAATGTAAACACTAAGAAAATTTACACTGTTTACTAGAATAATGGAAGAAAAGGAACTTCCTAACTGTGATAAGAAACACAAAAACAAACAATAAGCAAAAACAGACAATAAAGTAAGAGACCTTTAAGAAAAAAACCTAAAAAGACAAAATATCACATATGGCAGAATTAAAACCCCACATATCTTTCATAACATTAAATGTAAATGAATTTAACTCACCTATTAAAGAAAAAATATGCAGATTAGATCATAAGCTAAATAGCAATGCTAGGATGTTTATAAGAGACGCTCACAAAGTGATTCTTTAAAGTTAAAAATAAAAGAATAGGCAACTGTATACAAACAAGCAAAAATTAATGTTGCAATCATAATATAAAACCACATGAATTTCAACCCAAAAGTATTAAATTTGGCAAAAAGGAAATTTCATACTACCAAAAGCTACAACTAATGATAAACATAGTACAGTTATGAATGTCATAACTGAATATCAAACAAGAGCAAAAATGTTATGTCAGAAATGATAGGAGATAAAAAGAGCAGCAGCAGCAAGATTTTATTCCACTTCTTTTACTTTATTACATGTTGAATTAGAGAAAAAAAATGTCCATTGAAAACTTGAATAAATAATTAATAAGGTCAATCTAATTTATGTATATGAATTTGGTCACTGAAAATAAACAACATGCCTTATTTTTAAATGCCTGTAAGATACTGACAGTCAAAAGACAGCCTCTTCAATAAGTGGTGCTGGGAAAACTGGACAGCTACAAGTAAAAGAATGAAATTAGAACACTCCCTAACACCATACACAAAAATAAACTCAAAATGGATGAAAGACCTAAGTGTAAGGCCAGACACTATCAAACTCTTATAGGAAAACATAGGCAGAACATTCTATGACAGAAATCACAGCAGGATTCTTTTTGACCCACCTCCTAGAGAAATGGAAATAAAAACAAAAATAAACAAATGGGACCTAATGAAACTTAAAAGCTTTTGCACAGCAAAGGAAACCATAAACAAGATGAAAAGACAGCCTTCAGAATGGGAGAAAATACGTCCTGATGAAGCAACTGACAAAGGATTAATCTCCAAAGTATACAAACAGCTCATGCAGTTCAATATCAAAAAAACAAACAACCCAATCCAAAAATGGGCAGAAGACCTAAATAGACATTTCTCCAAAGAAGATATACAGATTGCCAACAAACACCTGAAAGGATGCTCAACATCACTAATCATTAGAGAAATCAAATCAAAACTACAATGAGGAATCACCTCACACTGGTCAGAATGGCCATCATCAAAAAATCTCCAAACAATAAATGCTGGAGAGGGTGTGGAGAAAAGGGAACCCTCTTGCACTGTTGGAGGGAATGTAAATTGATACAGCCACTATGGAGAACAGTTTGGAGGTTCCTTAAAAAACTAGAAATAGAACTACCATAGGACCCAGCAATCCCACAACTGGGCATATACCCTGAGAAAACCATAGTTCAAAAAGAGTCATGTACCACACTGTTCATTGCAGCACTATTTACAATATGCAGGACATGGAAGCAACCTAGGTGTCCATCGACAGATGAATGGATAAAGAAAATGTGGCACATATATACAATGGAATATTACTCAGCCATAAAAAGAAATGAAATTGAGTTATTTGTAGTGAGGTGGATGGACCTAGAGTCTGTCATACAGAGTGAAATAAATCAGAAAGAGAAAAACAAATACTATATGCTAGCACATATATATGGAATCTAAACAACAAAAAAAAAGGTTCTGAAGAACCTAGGGGCAGGATAGGAGTAAAGATGCAGACGCAGAGAATGGACTTGAGGACACGGGGAGGGGGAAGGATAAGCTGGGACGAAGTGAGAGAGTGGCATTGACATATATACACTACCAAATGTAAAATAGATAGCTAGTGGGAAGCAGCTGCATAGCACAGGGAGTTCGGGTCGGTGCTCTGTGACCACCTAGAGGGATGGGATAGGGAGGGTGGGAGGGAGGCACAAGAGGGAGGGGATATGGTGATATATGTATACATATAGTTGATTCACTTTGTTATACAGCAGAAACTAACACAACATTGTAAAGCAATTATACTCCAATAAAGATGTTAAAAAAAAAAAATACTGACAGTCATTAACTATTGAGAAGGCTACAGAATATTATCAATAAGGTAGGTCTGACTGATATATACTAACTCTGGCCAAAGGGAGAAAACATTAATCAATGCTTCTATGATTTAACATGCCTAATATCTAGAATTGAATCAAAAATTACCAGACATGCTAAGGTACAGAACCAAATAACTTGAAACAAAAGCAAAAAAAAAAAAAAAAAAAAAAGAACAGTGACAGACCCAAAGAGGACTGAAATCTTGGAGTTATTAGACATGGACTTTAAATAACTATGATTAATATATTTGAACATAGGTGAAAAATGAAGAATTGTACCACATAATTGTAATCTACATAGAAAATCAAGTAAAAATGATAGAAGTTAAAAATAGTATTGCTGAAAATAATTCAGCAGATAGATTTTAAAGCAAGTTAGACATGGCAGAAACTAGGATTAGTATAGCTTTAAGATAGAAAATATGTAAAAGACAGATAAAAAATTCAGAAAGTTTTTGGAGTCCAAGAAGTAGAAATGATGAGGAAGAAGCAATAAAGGGTATTAGCCAAGAATTTTTCAAAACTGGTGAAAGACATCAAGACAAAGTTTCAAGAAACTTTTCGTACTTCAGGCAGGGAAAAACAAACAACAACAAAAAATAAAGGAAGAAAGAAAAAAGAAAAGAAAACCACACCTGGTCACTAGCGCAGAGGGACGATGAGTGATGTTTGGGAGAGAGCAGGAGGGAAGTGTCTGGCTGCTGTTCATATTCTACCTCTTGACCCAGATGATGGTTAAAGGTATTTTCACTGCGTGAAAAGTCATAGAGTTTAAGATGTGTGCATATTACTGTTTGTATATTACACTTCAAATTACAAGTTTAAAAATGACTCTAAATGTTTGTTTCTTGTTTAGTAAGCTACTAACTTCCTTCCCCTGCCCCATGGCCACTGAGTCTCATAGAAGGAGGGAAGATAGATAACACTTTAGAAAAATGGGATATAACATAATATAGGAAGTGAAAAGTAAAATCTGTCCCTTCCTGCTCAGCAGATTTCGGAAAAAATAAAGACAGGAATAAGGGGGAGTGAATACAGTACACATCTTTGTTTCACTGTTTCGTAGTGGAGCTCCAGAGGGGAATGTCCAGTAAAATATATTAAACCATGTTTAGGGAGACCAGGATCACTAGGAAGATTGTATTGGGTTGGGCAAAAAGCTTGTTTGGTTTTTTTCCGTAAGGTGGCTCTAGTAGCACTAAGCTAAGCACTTGTCTTTAACTTCATTCAAAACAATTTTGTTAGATTGTACTGTGACAGCTGTCATATCAGTATGCATTTTAAAAAAACATTAAAATTGGTAAATGCATAGCCATTTTAATATTGAAGATGGAAGAAAAAAAGTAACATTTTCAGGATATTATGCTTTATTATTTCAAGAAAGGTAGAAACACAACTGAAGGGCTTCCCTGGTGGTGCAGTGGTTGAGAATCTGCCTGCCAATGCAGGGGATACGGGTTCGAGCCCTGGTTTGGGAAGATCCCACATGCCACGGAGCAACTAGGCCCGTGAGCCACAACTACTGAGCCTGTGCGTCTGGAGGCTGCGCTCTGCAACAAGAGAGGCCGACGCACCGCGATGAAGAGTGGACCCCGCTTGCCACAACTAGAGAAAGCCCTTGCACAGAAACAAAGACCCAACACAGCCATAAATAAATAAATAAATTTAAAAAAAAAACACAACTGAAATGCAAAAAAAGATTTATGCAGTGTATAGAGAAGGTGCTGCGACTGGTCAAACGTGTCAAAAGTGGTTTGTGAAGTTTCATGCTGGAGATTTCTCCCTGGATGGTGCTCCATGGTGGGGTAGACCAGTTGAAGTTGATAGTGATCAGATTGAGACATTAATTGAGAATACTCAAGGTTATACCACACAGGAGATAGCCGACATATGCAAAATATCCAAATCAAGTATTGAAAATCATTTGTACCAGCTTGGTTATGTTAATCACTTTGATGTTTGGGTTCCACATAAGTTAAGCGAAAAAAACCTTCCTGACCGTATTTCCGCTTGCAATTCTCTACCGAAATGTAATTAAAATGTTCCGTTTTTAAAACAAATTGTGACAGGCAATGAAAAGTGGATACTGTACAATAATATGGAATGGAAGAGATCATGGGGCAAGCAAAATGAACCAGCACCAACCACACCAAAGGCTGGTCTTCATCCAAAGGAGATGTTGTGTATATGGTGGGATTGGAAGGGAGTCCTCTATTGTGAGCTCTTTCCAGAAAACCAAAGGATTAATTCCAATCCCAATTAGACCAACTGAAAGCAGCACTCAGCGAAAAGCATCCAGAATTAGTCAACAGAAAACACATAATCTTCTATCAGGATAACACAAGACAGCATGTTTATTTAATGATCAGGCAAAAACTGTCACAGCTTGGCTGGGAAGTTCTGATTCATCCGCCGTATTCACCAGACATTGCACCTTCAGATTTCCATTTATTTAGGTCTTTACAAAATTCTCTTAATGGAAAAAATTTCTATTCCCTGGAAGACTGTAAAAGGCACCTGGACCAGTTCTTTGCTCAAAAAAGATAAGAAGTTTTGGGAAGATGGAATTATGAAGGGAATTATGAAGTTGCCTGAAAAACGGCAAAACGTAGTGGAACAAAATGGTGAATATGTTGTTCAATAAAATGGTGAAAATAAAAAATGTGCCTTTTATTTTTACTTAAAAACTGAAGTCACTTTTTGGCCAACCCAATAGGTACTGCTGACATTCTCCCCCTGTCATGTGCAGGAAGCTTACATCCTCTAGGAGAGAATCCTTTCACAGGATTAATGTCAACGTGGGAGGGGGTGCAGTGCCGCGCTGGGGCGGATGTCCAGGTGAATGAGGCAAGGGAAGTGGCAGCCCTCTGGTTTCTGTGCTGTTTGTGCAGGGGACCCACGAGCTGCCCCATGCACAAGCGAGAGGTGAGGGGAGAGGGGGAGGGGGTGTTGCAGGAGAAGCAGAGCCTCACGTCAGGACAGAGGGGCTGCTGTGCATGGGGTTTGCTGTTCAAGGCACGAGCTCCTGGAGGGGCGCCAGGAATCATCCCAAAAGCCGGAAGGCATCAGTGGCATCACTCACACCTCAGTGTTCACTGATACAAAGGGCAGAACCGAATCAGCACCGGACCACAGAAATCACTGAGCTTCTATGAGTGTCTAGAGGACAAGCAAGAATGCAAGGCCCCCCTGTCCTTCCACAACTGGGACAAAATAGCCCCTTAGATCTCCAGCATGCAAAGTGGGGGGGGGGGTGGGGTGGGTGCAACTGTAGAACAGGAAGCAGTTCCCTAGAGAGACTGAGCAGTTTTAATGAGCTCAGTCACTTCCAATAAAGAATTTACTTTTGAATAGACTAGTTATTTAAACAGAAACAACACTGTACGAACTGGCACATAAAAAACATCAATTACAAAAGGAAATGAAAATCCCACATATTTTTTAGCATATCAGAGGATAGGGTATCAATTTATGACCCCACTACATCAAAGAAACCAATTAAATAACATATACCATTTCATACCTTCTAAACTAACCAAAACTAAAATAATAATTCCAAATGCTATTAAAATTATGGTAACAGTATTACACTTATATGCTGATGACAGAATAAACTAGAACATAATTTGGCAATAAAATTCATGAATTATAAGTAGATCCATGATAATATACTTCCCTAAGGAAATAGTTCATGAAAATCCATTACAGCATTATTTATAAAATGAAGTAATCAAGAACAACTTAAATGGCCAGTAGCAGGAAATAATTTAATAAATTCTAGTACATCAACTCTGTGGCATATTAGACATCCATTAAAATGTAAAATTATTAAAAACTGCATTGGTATATAGAATTATTTAATGGAAAAATAAAATAAATAGAATATAAAATTATATATTCTATAAACCTACAACTATATAAAAATTCTGTATGCATTTGAAAAAATCTGGAATAACAATGAAAAAGTAAACATAGTTTAACCATAGAGAGTAAGAGAAAAGATGGATTCCTTTTAAAAATATATTTTTGTCATTGTAATAGTATTTCAAAATTTTAAATACAAAATAAGAGCCAATCTCCATTACTGGAAATCAGATTCTGACTTTATGCTTAGATTCCGCCAATTTGCTGCCCTCTTTCCAAGAAAGCAGAGTAGAAGCCTTCAGACCCTATAATCCCGTTAATCTGGGTTTGATTCTTGATTTAACCACCCATTAACCGTGAGACTGCAGGCAAGTCACTTACCCTCTCTCTGGCCCATTGTCTTCCTCTGTAAAACAGGATTAGTAGTACCTACCTAACAGTGTGATGGAGAGGATTAAATAACTTTTCATATTAAAGCACTTTTTCTAAGTCCTAATAATTAGTAAGCATTCTGAAAGTTAACTGTTGTTGTTTTCTTATTGTCGTTTTTGTTGTTTTCCTTTGTTGGGTGATGGGGACAATACATCATGGTTCATGAACAAAGCATGTGGCAAACACTGAGTGATTCTTGAATTAGCTTCAGAATCTAATGGAAGAGTCTGAGTGCACCTGTCTTTTTGTTTTGATTCTTTTTATTTGTTCCCAGCATAGTTAATGTATACAATCTCTTCTGTTGGTATTGAATGGGTAATTTTAGTAGCAAACAAATTGACTTATTTAGAATTGGAATTTTCTTCCTTCTTAGTGGTGTCTTAAAGCAAAATAAATAATGAGTCCATGCAGCTGACTGATGATGTTCAGAAAAAAATGTTTGAGGATCTGAACTTCCCACTTTTCAACATATGTTGTAATTGTTGTCATCAGGCAAGCAGAAGTGGTATCTTTACCTTCGTGTACATCAACTACATTTGCTAACAATCACCATCAGTGATCTTTGAATGTTCCACAGAGACATTAAGACCACAATCAGTCTTTTCATGCTGGAACATGAATTTTATAGGCTCATTTACTCTCCAATCATCCTACATGTGTACTGAAATGAAGTTATATGGGAATTTACTTAAAATATGCTTTCCTTCCCAAGTTCTTTTCTTCATAATATACTCTTTAAGTGAGAAAAATGAACACCCCAGATAACAATTATTTGAATGAAAAATAATCAAAATATGTTCTGGTCTTCCTCTTCCCTTCTCTAAATGTTTCTTCCCTCCCATAACTAACCTCTCTCTTTCCCTATCTCTCCTGCCTTTTCCCCACATGTATTCCCTTTTAGACTCTGAGCAAGTAGATGAGTGTGAGCCATTATATGTCTCTGCTGACTCTTGCCATAGAGAGTGGATGACATGGGACACCATTAGTGAAGACTCAGTAATACAAACACCCTAATCTCAGTACCTTTAAACAACAAGACGTATTTATCATGGATGCTCCTGGTCCCTCCTGGTCTGGCTACAGCTCTGCCCTGGGTGTCCTCATTCTGGGAACCAAGCTAACACATCAGCTATTGTCTAGAGTCACCATATTATAGAGAAAGGCTGAGGCAAGTCATACTTCAGCTCTGAACCCTTCTTTCCAGAAACCACCTGGATCGCTTCTTACATTTCGCTGGCAAGGCAAGTCACCTGGCCACAATTAACTTCGAAGAGCAGGAAATTTCCATTCTACAGACCTCAAGAAGGAGAATCACAAATATCTGTGATAGCATTAATGACTATTGCAAAGTACAACCCTAAACTAGAGATGGCATGATTCCTTATGGCTGCATGATCAGTACCAAAAAGCGTGATCCCTTCCGGTAATTACCATTTTAAGCTAATAGTCATTCCTTCATTGAAAACTAATTTTTTATAATTATTCTTTCTTTTGTATTCTTTCTTAATCAAGGAAAACAGTTTTAAAAGATGACAAATCTATACCTCCTTCAGACATCTAAAAGAACATATTTTCTGCTCTTCATGGCAAAAGAGTTCAGAACCAAATTGTGTGTACATGTTGGTTGTTTGGTTTGTGTGGTGGGTTGGTTGGTAGGTTGATTATGTTCAGTGTAGGACTTACCCAAAGCTTAGGAAACCAATCAATAATGAAAGCTGTGGGAAGAATCTCCCTGAGAAGCCAGAGGTGTTTACCTAACAGAGCTAAGTGAAGTCTAGAGAAAAATTTAGAACTTTTATTCCATTACGTGGACATTTGGGATTAGAGTAATAGAAATTACCCAGCGTGTTTGTTATGATTTATGCTATGTAATAATTTTCCAGTAAGTGGTGAAAGTGTTATGATCAGCATGGAAAAGCACTGAAACCTATTTTACATTCAGGTGGTTTCCTTCAATAGTCTGATTTTGAGCACTTCCATGTTTGTTTTGTTTCTGAGATGAAAAGACATTTTGACTCCACATATAAATAAAAGAAACAGTTATTATCTGACAAATTATTAATTATTTGTTTATATGGTCTCCATTGGAGCCTTCTAAACCTGGGGAATCCTGTTTAAGCACTAGCATTTATTTTTTTCTACTTTCACCTCACTTTTACAACTTTTTCTATGCCTGTTAGAACACTTTTCCCCAGAGATCTCAAATAAATACTTGAATAAAACTACAATATAAGCATAGTTATAAAGAATGCATTTAATTTCAAGGGCTGCTATAAAGAATTTTACAAATGGCATGACAGGGTCCTTTTATTGTCCCCAATTTCATTCCATAGCCTTCCTAAGAGCCCTCCTGAGAGCAGAGATGGGCCAGTGTCAATCCTTTTTATCAATTCACCCTGTTACAAAAGAAGAACATTATCCTGACATTATGGGCATTGTTCTAGTTATTTGCAGGGTCCCTATTGTAACTTTCTCTCAAATATAGTGCTGAACACAGATGTAATTTCTGAAAAACCTGCAAGTATTGTTGGCATTAATGTGATAAGCTCAAATTTTGTCCAGGTAAGCTGAAAAGAAAACAACCCATTAGCTAAAAACAAATGTCTCCTAGAATCAGCACCAGCCCCCAGACTAGTTGCAAATTGGGAAAAGAAACTTTTTGTTTCTCCTCCTCTGAAAGAGCTTCCCAATGAAAGCCCATCTGGACCGGCTGTTACTCAAATATCTGTCAGTTTCTATGGTTAGTTATCAGATAATTACCCCTTCTGAATCAGGATATACCAACTTTGGGTCCACAGGTTTCAGAGTTCTACAAATGATCTGTTAAATTTCTAAATTTTGTACTTTTGTGATGGTTATAATAACAATAAAAAAAAAACCTAGGCAAAAATGGTGGAAGGGTTGCCCAATCGCAGGACGCATGCTAGTCTGGGAGTTCCAAACGCCCCACAGCACTGGCCTTGGTCATCATCTTGGACTCATCTCTGCAGTAGCATCTTTGTATCTTAGCAAGAAGCATTTTTTATTATATTAAAGGTAGCCCTGTTTTGGAGAATGTCAAAGACGATATAGAAGGGAAAGAAGTCAGACATGAAAGTGGGCACACTGTATGATTCCATTTTTATGAATTTCAGGAAGAAGCAAAACTAGCCTCAAAACCGTGCTTCCATCTGTGGCAAGGGGGGTGGCTGGCGGACAGCATTGACTGCAAAAGGCCATGAGTGAGTCCTGTGGGTTGCTGTAAATATTTCATCTGGACCCATGAGGTCATTACTCAGGTAAATATAAATATTAAATAATATATATAAAATTCATATTCTTTACACTTGATTCATGTTCTTTATTGTAGGTATGTCTGTTGCACTTCAAGAAGACATTTTTAATATTAAAATTGTTAGTTTGAAATGGTTTTATATATTTTATTATATTGTTTATATACTCGCTATAACTATTTTTGTTTTATAGGTGTGTAAGAACTATAAACACGAGGAATATATACCTACTGCTAAGTTTGCACACTTTTAAGGTACACTATAATTAAAGCAGTTCACTGCAGCTAAGTGGTCAATGAGAAAATTCTCCCTTTAAAGAGGGCTTGGACATACATAGATTTGATATTTACTGCCTTGAGCTGTGGCACTTGTCACAAATAATTCCCCCACAGCAGGAGGGAGCTGGGGATACAAGCCTGCTGTCTCTGGGGCATTGCCCCTGAGTCACAAACAGATCCCATTTGGGTCTAAGAAATGGTTCCTGCTTCCTGCTGCGACCTCACAGGGCCTCCATGGGAGAGCCTGAGTCTCAGAGAGATTGGATACAGCACTTCTCAACCCTCCAGACCCCCATCTACCCTCTTCCCTCCTGTGTTAGCATCAGACAACCATCCAATTCTCGTCTCTGCTTTCGACCTGCTGGGAAACCAGACAAAGTGCTCTCAGTGACAGAAGACCAAGAGCAAAGATAGGCTCTGGTGTGACGCCAGCTTGCTAAGAAATGGATTGACCTTGAGCAGCTATTTAATCTAAGCCTCAGTTTTCCTACGTTCTAAATGGGAAAAAACTACAGGGATTTTTGAGGCTTTTATGTAAAAATATGTAAAGCACCCAATACAGTAACCAGCATGGTAGGTGCTCAAAAGAATAACTATTACACAATAATTAAATTAGAGACACTAAAACTGTTTAAAGACCTAAAGTATAAGATACATGGCTTTACCAAAGGCATTTTAGGGCTGCGTGTTAAGTTCTCAGAGGCTGAATTCCACCCTACCCTGAATTCCAGGCTGTTTCCAGCTCTGAGAAGCCAAGACTTCAATGAAGGTGGGCTGCTCTGTAGGCCATTCCTTGTAGTTTACGGGGCACTTAGTCTAAACACATAATGGAGGCAGCCTGCCTCGTGTGATTTCCAGCAATTAAAGATGACAGTAATATAACAATGTGTTTTGAAATTTTGTTTTAAAAAAATAGGAATTCTCTAAGTTAGTGGGTAGAACTTATCAATTTCTTAATTGAAATTATATCTCAAATAATTACATTTCCTATCATTTTTTGTGAGTGTCCCACATTTATTTAGAAAAATAATTATAGGAAACTAGAATTGTGCTAGAAGAAGCCAAAGATGATTGCACAAATCCAGGCAAAAAAAAAAAGCTACTGAATAGTGAATAGGTTTATTAAGCATCTCAATTTCCAGATAGCTTCACAAGCATCTGGCAGGTGCTGGATCCTAGGCCATATGAAAGGATATGGAAGAGAGGGTTTACTAGTTATTTAAGTCAAGAATAGCACCAAACATCCAGACAAGTTGTTTGGTTTTGCTTTCCTTTAATGGGTTTTCAAATGTAGACCAGTATAGCAAACTTCCAGTAAGTTGCATTTGTAATTTTTATATCAACAGTCTTTAAATTTATTCCATTGATTTTAAAACAAATCTGTAGATACAGAGAAGTCACTTATGACTTAAGCTAATTTGTAAAGATTCAGCACTTTCTCTTTGTATGTCAATCCTAGCATCTATCTCCACCAGTACCCCCATCCCCAACAGACCGAGATTCTTGGCAGCAAATATTACCGACTTGGCAACTTTGATATCAATAGTTTCTACACAATAAATATTGAAAGAATAAATAAATGAATAACTATAAGAATGACAAAATACAAAGTAACTAAAATTTTGTGCAAGTAGACTGAAATGATACTAATACAACCTAAGTCAAAAGATAAGGTATACCAAAATTAAGCAGCTTTATTATTAAAAACTATGTTGCAAGGTAAAGAGGAAAAACTACTCCTGCCAAGAAAATGAAGGTGATTCTCAATTGTGAGTTAAAGATGTATAGAAGTGCAGACACAATGTTCTGTTACTGGAGAGTGTTGGCAAAAGATCTCAATTAAGGAAGATTTCTAAGATGAATAGAAGAAATTAAAAAAAAAAAAAAAAACAGTCTTGATGCTTGTCCTCTCATTCTTAATTTATTTTTACCTTATACCTATAGGATCAGCTTTATCATAGAAAGGATACTTTAAAATTCATATGGTTTTCTTATAAAATGTTTTCAGATGACAATTTTATTCATTCTTAGAATGCATATTTATAATCTATTGTAAAACTTATGCAAAATATTCACACATACCTAGCAAACATTAGTATTTTGTTTTGTATCTGAAAAGAGCTAATGTTACACGGAATCCAATAGTCAAATAATCAGACATATCATTGGTGGATAGCAAGCTGAACACCATTGGCTCTAAAGGCTGGAGAGCCTAACCTTGGTTTAAGATGAATTTTATCCTGAATTTGGAAGAATTTTACAGAGGTTAGAAAAACTTTCATAAGAACAATGTTGAGAATCTAGTCTATGATGCAACAATTCCACCCTATTTATTCAAAAAAAAGGAAATCACTACCTTGAAAAGGCATCTGCACTCCCATGTTCACTGCAGCATAATTTACAATAGTTAAGATAGGGAAGCAACCTAAGTGTCCATTGATGGATGAATGAATAAAGAAAATATGGTATATACATAGATTGGAATATTATTCAGCCTTACAAAGAAGGAAATTCTGTCATCTGCAACAACATGGATGGACCTTGAGGGCATTATGCTTAGTGAAATAAGTCAAACAGAGAAAGACATATGCTGTATGATCTGATGTGTATGTGGAATCTAAAAAACAACAACAAAATCTCAGAGATACAGAGAACAGATTGGTGGTGGCCAGAGGCAGTGGTTAGGAGGTGGGCAAAATGGGTGAAGGTGGTCAAAAGGTACAAATTTCCAGCTATAAGATAACTGAGTCCTGGGGGTGTAATGGTGACTATAGTGAAAAAAACTATGCTGTATATTTGAAAGTCGGTAAGAGAGTAAATCTTAAAAGTTCTCATCAAAAGAAAAAAAAAAACTTTGTAATTCTGTGTGGTTGATAGATGTTAATTAAACTTATGGTGGTAATGATTTTTTCAGTGCATACATATACCAGATCGTTAGACTGTACACCTAAAACTAATTCAATATTTAAGTTTGAATAAGATTTAGAGCAAATATCATGAACCTGTCATCTCCCTTTGAGTTACTTTTTTTACATTTGTGAAATAAAATTATTAATTATAACAAAATTTTTATAATGGTACTGTGACAATTAAATTAGACAATAGTAACATATGACATTTAGATTTCTTTAGAAGGTAAGTGAAAACATATGAAGCAAAAAGAGATTCCCATTAGAAGTCTGATACTTCTGCTTTAATCAGTTCCTTTCTTCAGCATATATTTATTGAGCACTATTATACACCAGTCATTGTGATAGATGCTGAAAATCACCAAATTATAATCCTCACAATGACCTAATGAAGTAGGTATTATCCTTTAAACTAGACATCAGGGACTTACCTCGTGGTCCAGTGGTTAGGACTCTGCATTTCCACTGCAGGGGACAAGGGTTCAATCCCTAGTTGGGGATCTAAGATCCCGCATGCTGCATGATGTGGCAAAAAAAAAAGAAGAAGAAAAAAAATCAAAGACTTAGCATGAAAAAAAAAAATCTCAAAAATAAAATAGAATACACACCAAAGTCTTGGGATATAGTTGACACACATTATATATTTATCAAGTGAATGAACAAATGAAAAAATGGTTCTGATAAAGAATATTAGGTAACTGACCCCAAAACACTCACGACTTAAATCCAGTTTGTTCTGGCTCCAGAAGTGATATCATTAATCAAGAGAGGGTGGGGAGAAATATATAGATACGTAGATGCATGTACCAGAGTCACAAAAACCCTCCCTCCTTCTAGGACCTGGAACTCCAGTGCCCACACTCCCATCATGATCTATAGAATTGCTGAAACTTCTGCTCAGATGCTCAGCCTCTCAGAACTGAGAGAGCAAAGCAATGCCAAATATGTCTCATCTTATTGTTCTTCTTTTAAGATCTGAACTCCTCCTGTCCTTATTACCTGGGTAGTAATCCAAGGTGTTCAAACTGCTATTTTATGTTTTAATCAGGTTTCTAGTTGTTTTCAAGCTACATTTCATGATTATCAGGGTCAGAAATCAGGGCTGGGATTTCGAAAGCAAAGCAGGTTGCAATACTAAACACAAATTTTTAAATTTAAATAACAAATTTCCTGGTTGGTCTTTCCCCCATTAGTAAAAGTCTAAAAATTTTGGCAAAAAATGTTATCAGTATATCGCCAAGTATGATCTCCAGAGTTACTGCATTCGACATATTGAAATATTTAGTAAACATATAGTTTCTGAGTCCCATTCCAAAGGTAATGAATTAGAACACTGGAGATAGAACAGGGAATTTTTATTTTTAATTAACTCCCTGACCTATTCTTATATTCATTGAAATTTCAGACTTCAGATCGTGTTGTGTGCAAAGAAATAGTTTGACTACATAAGATATTTGCTTATCATTTGGTGAAGAAAAATCCCAGGCTTTATAAATATATTTTCACAACACAAACGTCTTATAATCTGATATGCTTAACAGTAATATAGAGTTAAATAAAAGCTCAAATTTGTTAACTTTGTTTTAGACAGCTATCTGCAAAACACACTGTCATTTTTATGTTCAAATAAAGATTTTAATCCTCAAAAAGAAATGAAATCTATGCATTTATGATAAGCCAGAATTTTCATATTCTCATATTGTTATTTTGTTTTGGTTTTTTTCTGAGGTAAAGTTAAAACAAAATTCTAAGCAATTAGAATTTTTAGTAAAAGTTTCAGAGAATAAAGCCTGGGGGCTTATGACATGGTTTCATGCATTCCTATTGCCAAACTGCAATTTTTTTCCTCAAAGTAAAAGCTATTGAGTTTAAACATTACAGTGACTGACGATAATTAGAGCTTTGGTTTCCAGATATTTTCTAAATAGAAAATTTCAGAAGATATTTTACAATATCTATTAAGAAGCTCATAGGTACAGGTTTATTGACAGTTTTCAAGATATAGAAAAAGCTGTTTTATCATCTATTCCTTTAGTGGATAGGTTTTGTTTTGGAGGAAAGTGTTTGTTGTTTGTTTATTTCTTGGTAAGGCCAAGCTAATTCCAGCCACCAAGGATATTGATAGCAATAATAAATTTAAATCAGAAGGACTTTAGCATGAAATACAAACTTACTTCAGACAAGTGGTGGTATTAGCCTTATAGAGAAGATATTGGAGCATCCAGTCATGAAATAAGCTATGATAAAGTTTTAGAAATTAACTTAGAGTGAAACTAGAGCCTAGTAGTAAAGTATGCGATAAAATCAGATGAATTATATTACCTTAGTGTGCTCTCAAGCACAAAGCCTAAACTTGTCTATTGTCTCAGTTTCCATGAGAATATCATTCATCTGCAGTAGTATCATGAGGTGGCGAAGAGCCCAAACTTTGGAGTTAAAGCCCAAGATCTGCTCCTAACCAGTTCTGAGATCTTGAGAAAGTGACTTACTCTCTTTTAACCTCAAATTCTTTATTTGTAAAATGGGAATAATAAGAGCTCTAATGCACAGACATGTTGAGCAACAAATAAAATAAAATATTTGCCAGAAAGCCTAGCATATACGAAATGCTCAATAAAAGTTAGTTTAACATTTTCCCTTGATTCTTTTATTTTCTCTAGTTTTTCATGGCATATTAAGTATTTTTGAGTCACTCCACAAATAGTCAAAGCAGAAAAAAATGTCAATAACTTAAAATTTGTTTTTAGCAACCCATTGTGTTTTTTGTCATTTCCGTTTATTTGTATTTTCCCCACAAAATATCTGCTCTCTCTGATGCTTTCTAATTATCTATGCCCAATATTATATCCTCCACCCAAATTTACCTCCCTTTCTAAGCATAGAAAAATGTTCTTTCTATTTTTGTCAGTATCTTCCCAATGTGTCATTCCCAAACAACTTAATCATGAAATATTAAAAGGTGATAATGTTAACACATGTAACACTTGTATAAGCATGTATTCAAAGTGCATCCTTAGAAAAAATGTCCCCTTCACTACTCAAATATCTCCCTCTCACCTCCTTTTATCCCTGGGTCTTCACCCTCTTGCTGCCACATATTCTTTCATCTCTGAGTACCCAAGTCCTCTCCATCCTTCGATACACATTACCAAACCTGCTATCATGAATTTTTCTGTCACCATTTTCCTCAAAAGGAAAATTTACTCTTTGAAGTATTATCTGAATTTTTCAAATATGTATTTAGTCTTTAAATTATTTCTAACCTTGTTACATAACAATTCACTTTTTTCCTCTTTCTCTAGATATAGTTTATTGAATACAAAAACTCTTAGTTTTTGCTTGCAGAATCTATTCACAGTGTTCACTGTACTAGAAGGACATTACTTTGACTCCTAACTTGTCTGCCTCTTAACTGTTTGATTTCACACAAGTTACTTAAGCAATCTGAGTCTATTCCCTTACCTATAATATAGGGACCCCCATACTTACCTGGCAGGGTGATGATAAAGACAATTAAGTGAGATAATGTCTGTAAAGTACCTCACACATAAGAGGCACACAAAAAAATGGTAGCTTTTACTGTAATGATCATAGATAATGCTCATTTACAGTTGTTCATTTGATTTTTTGGCTTAGATCAAAGCAGTAACTTTAATATTCAGAATCCTAGGGTAGGACATTAGAAGAGTTATCTTTGGATAGGCAAGTTCATTAGAGGAATTGTGTTAAATAAAACCATAACATGACTACCCAGTCTGAGTTACACGTGTCAATCTAGGATTAACTTGACTGCTCTAAAATGACAGCATATTTGTATCATTTTTGAGATGATGACAGTGAATGATACACGATGTTGCAGAAAACTATATGTCACTAACACTGACTTCAATAAAAATGTTGAGTCAATTGTCTCTCAACAAATTTAGTAGCCTATTCTTTAAGGTCTTTTTAAATTTAAAATTATAATTTTCAATATTTCTATAAATCTTTTCTTTTGATGAAAACATATGGCTCAAGTTTTCTTTTACCTCTAAGCCAGCCTAACCATTTAAAATTATTTTATATTTCTTTGGCATCAGTTAATATTATGAACTATCAAAAAGAATAATTCTTCTGAAACCTCTAAAACCAAGACAAAGTTTTATTTTGTATATTATATTTTGGGAATATACAAGGTGCTTTGAAGAACTTGTGGTGTAAATAAAAGTGTCTTTTCAATCCGCCTGCCAATTCAGGGGACACGGGTTCGAGCCCTGGTCTGGGAAGATCCCACGTGCCACGGAGCGGCTGGGCCCGTGAGCCACAATTACTGAGCCTGCGCGTCTGGAGCCTGTGCTCCGCAACAAGAGAGGCCGCGATACTGAGAGGCCCGCGCACTGCGATGAAGAGTGGCTCCCACTTGCCACAACTGGAGAAAGACCTCGCACAGAAACGAAGACCCAAACACAGCCATAAAAAAAAAAAAAAAAAGTGTCTTTTCAAAGATCATCATTTGCTCAGTTTAAATGATATGTCATTTCAATCTGTCATGAGTGGAGAGTGTTCTTACTTTATACTAAATTTAAAAACAACTTTTTCATATTACAAAACAAAACTTCACTGTAAAAAATATATATATATTGATTTCTGGTTTCCAGTTCCACAAGTAGGAAACTTGAAAGTTGTCACTCTGCCCTAACAAGTAAAAAGCTGAACAGACTGAAAAATCAACAACTCTTCTTGGCTCCATAATAGAGGGGAGGACATGGGGCAAACTGCTGCCCAAGATTGGAGAGAAAGACAGGTGAGTACAGGAAGTCAGGTGAATACTGGAGCAGAGGCTTAAGAGCAGAAACCATGGGAACCAGGGCCAGGAGAGGAAAACATGACTGTAACTGACAGATTGCTGGAGGTTCAGTGTAGATAAGTCTGAGAGTTAAAAACTGCAGGGGGAATCCAGTCATGAGGCGGTCCCCACAGTATTGTATTGCATACAGGAGCATAACCTGGTTCCCACAGTAAATATCTGAGAAAAATCCACTTGCAATTCCAGCAGGGGCAGGGAAAAGGGAACTAGTTTGAAATGTACCACAGTACTCTGTAATAACCAGAAGTTACAGACCAATATTTCTCATGAACACAGATGCAAAAAACTTCAACAAAATATTAGCAAATCATATTCAACAATCTATAAAAAGAATTATACACTACAGCCAAGAAGGATTTATCCCAGGTATGCAAGGCTGGTTCAACATTTGAAAATCAATTAATGGAATCTATTACTAAATAGCTAAAAAAGAGAAATACAGGATCATATCAATAATACATAAAAAAGCATTTAACAAAATCCAATACCCATTCAAGATAAAAATTATAAAAGGGAACTTCCTCACCTTGATAAAAATATACCTGCAAAAAACCAACAGCTAACATACTTAGCAACTCGAAGCTTTCCCACTAAGATAAGGAAGAATGCAAGGCTGTCTCTTCTCCCCACTCCTTATCAACATTGTACTACTGGAAGTACTACTTAATGAAATAAGACAAGAAAAGGAAATAAAAAGTATATAGATTGGGAAGTAAGAAATAAACTGTTTACAGATGGCATGAGCATCTATGTGAGAAATCTGAAAAAATTAACAAAACAAAAAATCCTGCAATTAATAAGCATTTATAACCTGCCCTTTCCCTGTCTACACTATCCCCCAGTCGTAATTATTATTCTGATGTCTATTCCCATAGATGAGTTGTACCTGTTCTTAACTTCATATAAATGAAAGCATATTATGTATTCATTTGCACCTGGTTTCTTTCACTCAGCAAAACATATTAAAAATGTATTCATGTTTTTGCATATATCAGTATTTTTGTTCTCTTTATTGCTGTGTAATAATAGCCCAGAGTATGAATATACCATCGTTTATTAATTCATTTTCATACTGATTAACATTGATTGTTTCCAGTTTAGGAATTTGCCCTTTAAATTGCTTGGCACTTCTGCTAAAAATCAAGTGACATTATCTGTCTCTTTCCAGGCTTTCTGTTCTATTTCATTGAATTATTTACCTATCCTATGCCAAAAACACTCTTGTCTTAATTACTCTAAGTTCATAGTAAATCTTGAAATGTGTTAGTGTGTGTTTTTCAGTTTTCTTCATGATCACCTTGCTGTTCTGGGTCCTTCACATTTTCATATTTATTTAGGAGTCATCTTGTCAATTTCTACCAGAAAAACTGCTGGGTTTTTATTGTGATATTGAATATGCAAATCAACTTGGAGTGAATTAAGATCATAACAGTACTAAGTCTCCAATCTCTGAATATGGTATATCCTTCTGTTTGTTCAGGTCTTCTTTAATTTCTCTCAGCAGTGTTTTCATTTCAAGTGTCCTCACCTTGCACTAGCTTCCTGCATTTTTACCATGTGTGGTGGTTTTAAAACATGTCCATAAATTCTTCGCTACTCCTCACTTCAAGAGTTGAGATTAATTCCCCTCCCTGGAGTGAAGCCTGGGTTTAGTGAGTTGCTGTTAATGAACAGAATATTACAGAAGTGATGGTGTGTAACAAAAGGACTTTGCAGCTTTCTTCTTGGATCTCTTAGATCACTTGCTCTGGGGAAGGCCTATTTACAAGTCCTGAAGACACCCAAGCAGACCTACAAAGAGGTCTCATGGAAAAGACCAGAGGCCTGCCAACAGCCCTGCAAGTGAGCCATCCTGGAAATGGATCCTGCAGCTCCAGTCAAGCCCAGATGATGTCGGTCTGGCTGACAGACTGACTGCAGCCTTGGGAGGGGAGGACCCTGATCCAGAGACATCCAGCTAGGCCACTCTTGAGTTCCTGACCCACAGAAACTGGGAAATGATAAATGTCTGTGCTTTAATCTGCTAACCTGTCAAAGAGTAATTCGTTATAAAATAATAGATAACAAATACATGTATAAAAATGAAATTTCATGTGTGTGTGGCAGGGGGGCTGGATGTATTTAAATATTAATAGTATTAAGTTACCTGGTTGGTGGGAACATGAACTATTTAAATATTACATTTTACATTTCTATGTGTGAAAAATACATAATAAGTAAAATGGAAAAATAAACCTTGACACATAGTCCTAAGAATTCTATCACCAAAATCAAGGAAGTTATTTTGCAAGTCAAAAAAATTATAAACTACTTCCTGGTCTTTATCACACTGTTCTCTCAGTGATGAGATATTATTATTAGGTCAAATTTGCAATAATAATAAACAGAATAGTTGCATAATTTAAATTGTCCTTAGTGAACAATCCTTTCTCAAATGTTATTTCAGGTTTTATATTACGCAGGTTTTTCTTGGTTTAGGGAGCAAGAAATTTTATTTGTCTTTACAGTTGCTCTAAGATCCATGGTAATAGAGTAGGCAAGATACAAAATATATACATACTAGGATGTGTGAAGTGAGACAATCTATAAAAATAGCATGCAGTCATCTGCCTTGTGGCTCTGTACACTTTATCTTATTTTAAGGGCATACACACTTGTGTATAGTCTGAAATTGACATTCTATATCTTATTATATATATATACATATATATTCATATACATAATTTTAAACTATTTTTAAAAACTCATCCAAGCTTTGTAACATAGGAGGTACTAGAGGAAGGTGGAAGAAAGATTTGAATGACTTTGATCAAGTAGTCCCAGATTTAGTAGAAATTCTGTAAACAGGGTGATCATATAATTATCACCCACTCCAAGACACTTTTGAGAGTGAAGGGGGATGATTAATTAAGCTAAAACAACAGGAATAAACTGGGACTGTGCTTTGTGAAATAGGACATATATCACCATATCTTTGAACAATATTTACCCAGAAAGTAAGAAAATTTTACTTTTATCGCCTCTCCTCTAAAAACTCCAAGGAGCTCATATCTAAGATCACTTCTACAAATTTGATGATAGAATTTAACCCATCATATTTAGATTTGCCAATTGTAACACAATTTTAATGAGATGATCTTTTTAGTATGGTTATAAACAAAATAACTGTCATCAAAATTAAGTACAGCCCATCTTTACAAATGAAACCTCTAAGAGCTTTTCGGCATTTTTGAAAGCTAATATCCCTACCAGGGAATATTACAGGGAATGTAATACTGAAGATTGGTACAGCACTTGAAAAGTATAATTATAGTTGTTAAATACCATGAAATCTGAGCCAGGAAAGTGAGTAATCTTGTGAATGAAGATGTTATAAATGTGTTAGAACTGAAATGAAGAGTAAGAAAAATGGATGGGACATCAGAAGAAAGCCAAATAGGAAGACAGATGTGATGCTTGTTAATAAACGTGCACTCACACACACACACACTCATCACTGAGTTTCCTGTGGAAAATATTACTTAAAATGCCACCTGGTAAGTGTAAAGTACAATTTCACTTCCACCATCCACCACTTTTTCTTCTAACACAGATATCTGAACTATTTAAATGAATTTACTGTCTACCATTTTGGGTGAGTCTATCTAGTATAATTCTATTATGAAAAGTCATAGTTCTTTTTTATATTTAGCAATAAAGCATTTTGAAACTATTTAAAAGCTATTCTTGAAGGGTTGTGATAGCTTCCAGTTGGCAAGTGCATTGAAATGCTTTTTAGCTATCATTCGGGTTACTATATGGATTAAGGCCAGCTCCCACTGAGACGGTGGAATTTGAAAATGCAGACTAAATCTGAGAAGATTATTGTGGTGCACTCTTCTTTCCAGGAAAGCAACGCTAATCTCCCTCACCAATAGGAGATTGATATGGGTTAAAATGGTGACTATGGTAGGCAAGAAATATACATTAAATTGAGAATATGAGTTGATAAACATTTCTGGAAACCAATCTGTACATAGATTCAAATTTTCACATATAGATAACTTTAGATGTAGAATTG
This sequence comes from Balaenoptera physalus, assembly GCF_965194825.1. Taxonomy (NCBI): domain Eukaryota; kingdom Metazoa; phylum Chordata; class Mammalia; order Artiodactyla; family Balaenopteridae; genus Balaenoptera; species Balaenoptera physalus. The sequence goes on along the minus strand of NC_138896.1, from coordinate 45,745,941 downwards.
CATTTTTAAGGAAATTGTTATAAGGTAAATAATAGGTAAATTGCAAAAACACAAACAAATCAGGACATATTGTAGCACTTTTGACAATAGTGAATAATTGGAAAGACCCAAAAATCTAGCAATAAAGGTATGGTTCAGTTACAAATGATAATGTATTACACTGAGAGATGTCTACAAAGTATTGTTAAGGAAGAATTCAGGTTCAAGTTTGTATGCTGGTGTGTGAATGCATGTGAACACCATTATTTCTCTCAGTAATAAACTGACACATTTACTTCCTGTTCTATCAACTATAAACACATCACCCAGCTTCCTATCTTACTCTGATGACATGAGCTGCCGTTCCCTGGCCTTTTGCCCACTTTTCACCTCCCCACTGTCATCTGTATTTCTACTTTATCAAGGATGACAATATTTATGTTCTGTTTTATAAGTACATCTAATTGTTTTGCATTTGTCTTCACTGAAAAACAATAGTGCTTGTACTATTATGCCTTTGTAATTACAGGCTCTGCTTGAACAATAATTTAAAATCATAAAAACTGCAAACACTATATTATTGTTTTCCCTGGCATGTCTGATGTTTTGTAAAATGCCTCTTTTTCCCCTTACACCCTTTTCATATCCTCAGTACCTTTGTACTTTACTACAACTCTCTTCTAAACTCCCTCCCTTCCCTCCCCTCGTAGAACTCCCTGCAGGCATCTTGGGTTCTTGCCTCCATCCTGGAGGGCTGCTCTCTAGAAGTATCAAACAGTGCTCTTCCTGGAACTTCAGGTCTCTGCTCTTCTGGATTGTATCATCTCTTTCTGAATGTCATGTCTTTCCCTTTTTATGCTAAGTTTTTGGAAAATGTCTTCAATTAACTTTCTAAGGAAAGGCGCTTAGGAAGTAAAGTTTATGAATCCTTGAATATGTATTTTGTATTCAGGTCTCAGATTTTATTTATTCCTAGGGGATTTTTTTTTTCTTTTTACTTTTATTAAGTAAAGGGAAAAGGAAATTCACCTGCATAATACAAAGGTTCCAGTTTGATCAAATTCCACAAAAACCTTTCCCTCCTATGTGATAAGTGCTGCTGCCTCTATCAGAGCAAACATACTCTGCTTCCCGAAGCCACAGGGGACACGTGTGAAACACCGCCTCACAGAGCTGGCTCGCACTGTGGCGCACACGCTCAATCCCTGCTCCGTCCCAAAAGGTGAGGGCAGAGGGCGTGATGGTTCTCACAGAACTACTTTACAAATAAACTTGGGTTGACTCTTCAGAGGAGTCTCTTACGACACTTTTTTAAGAGATCTGGTGGGAATGTAAATTGATACAGCTACTATGGAGAACAGTATGGAGGTTCCTTAAAACACTAAAAATAGAACTACCGTATGACCCAGCAATCCCACTACTGGGCATATACCCTGAGAAAACCATAATTCAGAAAGAGTCATGTACCACAATGTTCATTGCAGCTCTATTTACAATAGCCAGGACATAGAAGCAACCTAAGTGTCCATCGACAGATGAATGGATAAAGAAGATGTGGCACATATATACCATGGAGTATTACTCAGCCATAAAAAGAAATGAAATTGAGTTATTTGTAGTGAGGTGGATGGACCTAGAGTCTGTCATACAGAAAGAGAAACATAAATACTGTATACTAACACATATATATGGAATCTAAAAAAGAAAAACATTCTGATGAACCTAGGGGCAAGACAGGAATAAAGATGCAGACATAGAGAATGGACTTGAGGACATGGGGAGAGGGAAGTGTAAGGTGGGATGAAGTGAGAGAGTGGCATGGACATACATACACTACCAAATGTAAAATAGATAACTAGTGGGAAGCAGCTGCATAGCACAGGGAGATCAGCTCAGTGCTTTGTGACCACCTAGAGGGGTGGGATAGGAAGGGTGGGAGGGAGACACAAGAGGGAGGGGATATGGTGATATATGTATGCAATAGCCGATTCACTTTGTTATACAGCAGAAACTAACACAACATTGTAAAGCAATTATACTCCAATAAAGATGTTATAAATAAATAAATAAATAAAACTACTAGTAAATTAAAAAAAGAGAGAGATCTGAGCAGAAAGTAGGTCAAAGGGCCATGGAAGCACTGCTGTGTGGCAAATGGAATGTACCTGTTTGCGGAGTCGTGGCGCCTAACAGAATTTGATCAGGCATTGTATGAAGACAAGGACACACTGGCACTGTGGCCTGTCCAGTTAGTGTGGAGAAACAGTCCTGGCTTGGCCAAGAGTTCATAGGTGTGGACCCAAAAGTAATCTCGCTGAGCCTGGATTAGGTTGGCTGGCAGCATCTTGTGTCTGTATCCATCACAGAAGGAAAGAGCAGTGGTGAAGCAGAGCATGGGAATGCCTGTCTGGACACCAGTACTGATTGCCCGCTGTCGGGAATCCTGGCAGTTTCCACAGCCGACTTAAAGAAGTCATCTAGTAGTAGATTCGGAAGTCCTGGGTTTCGATCAAATGCGTCTTTTATCTTTCCTAGAAATACACTCCTGCTGATGCAGCACCCCCTCCACATCAGGGCAATGCCACCATAGTTGAGCGTCCAGCCAAATTCAGTGGCTGCCTGTCTTAGCAACATAAAGCCCTGATCATAAGTGATGATCTTGGAAGCATAGAGGGCCTTTTGAATGCCCTCCAGGAATGATTCCTTATCTCCTTCAAACTGGATCTTTTGAGATCCCTTCAGCTTTCTGCTGGCTTGGATCCTCTCGTCCTTCAGAGATGATAAGCATCGAGCAAAGACCACTTCTCTGATGAGGGTGACAGGGACACCGTACTCCAGGGCCAAGATGGCGGTCCACTTCCCGGTGCCCTTCTGCCCCCACACTGTCCCTGATCTTTGGCAGCAGGTATTTGCCATCGGTATCTTGGAACTTTAAAATATTGGCTGTGATTTCAATCAGGAATGATTCTAGCCCTATCCTATTCCATTCCTCAAAAGCCTTTGCCATCTCCTCGTGCTCCACGCCCAGGACGTTTTTCATCAGGTGGTAGGCCTCGCAGATCAGCTGCATGTCTCCATACTCTATCCTGTTGTGCACCATCTTCACAATGTGTCCTGCCCACTCATCTCCCACCCAGTCACAGCAGGGTCCTCCAGTCCCCACTTTCACAGTGATGCCTTGGAAGATTGCCTTGATGTGGGGCCAAGCCTCCTTATTCCCTCCCTGCATAAATGATGGGCCATACCACGCCCCTTCCTCTCCACCACTAACTCCACTCCCCACAAACAAGATTCTCTTGGCCTTGGGGTCTCAACACTGTCTTGTGGTATCCCTGTATTTAGAATTTCCTCCATTGATGATGATGTCACCAGTGTCCAACAAGGGTACCAGTTTTTCAATAAAATCGACAGCCAGGAGAGTCTTCACAAGCAGGATGATTTGCCAAGGCTTCTTCAGCTTGGAGACCATCTCCTCCAAGGAGTGAGCACCAACCACCTTGGTGCCCTTCACCTCATTGGCCAAGAAGTCATCAACTTTGGAGACTATGCTATTAAAAGCACAGACCACAAGGCCATGGTCGTTCATATTCAAAATTAAGTTCTGGCCCATGACAGCCAGTCCAATCAGGGCAATATCAGCTTGGGCCATTGTGGTGGCAGCAGAGTGGGCTGGAACAGGGAGAGGTGAGGTGCAGATGACTCCCCATAGGTATATTTTTAATATATTTTTTTCATTCCTTCATAATTTTTAAAGCATTTTTATTGAGAGACTGAATATGCAAGTGGACAATGCCCAGACCATATATAAAAATAAAACTCTGACATATAGAACAGACTTGTGGTTGCCAATGGGGAGATGGGGCGGGGGAGGGTGATTCAGAGTTTGGGATTAGCAGATGCAAACTATTATATATAGAATGAATAAACAATAAGGTCCTACCATATAGCACAGGGAACTATACTGAATATCTTGTGATAAACCATAACAGAAAAGAATATAAGAAAAGAATGCATATATGTGTATAAATGAGTCACTTTGCTTTACAGCAGAAATTAACACAACATTGTAAATCAACTACACTTCAATAAAATAAATAAATAAATAAATAAAACAAAACTCTGACCCAAAATCTGTGGCAACCAGCCTAGGAAATGAAGCCATTATCTACAGAGCCAGGAAACCAGCCTACTATCTACAAGTCAGACTTGTAGGTCAGATCACTGTCTCTAACAAAAACTCCAGGAAGATCAGACAATAAACCCTTAAAAAAAATTGACCCAAAATGACCAGAATTTGATTAACAACTGACAGCTTCTCTAAGTCTTGTTCCCACTTTCAATTTAGTGCCAACCAGAGAAAGCCAAATACACACCTAACCAATCACATGGGATGCCCTGCCTCTAGCAAGCCCGCCTACAGATTTCCAACACCCCAGTCTCCAATTAGAGCACACCTGAAACCTTCCCTTTTTTTCAGTAAAAAGCTTTCCCACTCCTCTGCCTGCCTTTGAGTTTCTGGCAAAACCAAGTGATGGTGGCTGACTCCCTTGCTATAGAAACATGTGAATAAATAGCATTTTCTTATTCTCATCTGTGTGGTCTTTGTTTATTTACACATTATATATAGACTTCTAGAATCCAGGGCTACTCAGAAGCCTGATAACAGTGTGACTTTTTTTAAAAAAATAGCTTTGTTGGGGTGTAATTCACACATATCATACAAGTCACCCATTTATAATGTACAATTCAATGGCTTTTAGTATAAACACAGAGCTGTGCAACCATCCCCACAAAAATTTTAGAATATTTTCTTCCCCCCAAAAGAAATCTGTACCCATTAAAGTCACTGCCCCTTTTCCCCCAACCTCCACTTCCCTAGGCAACCACTAATCTCCTCTCTGTCTCTATAAATTTGCCTAATCTCATCATTTCATATAAAGGGAATCTTAAATATGTGGTCTTTTGTGACTGACTTCTTTCATTTAGGAAAATATCTCCAAGGCTCATCCCTGTTGAAACACATGTCAGTACTTCATTCCTTTCTATGACCAGATAATATTTCATTGTATGGATGCACTACATTTTATTTATTCCTTCATGAGTTGGGGTGTTTCCACTTTGGGGCTATTAGTAATACCACTATGAACTTTATTTACAGCTTTTTGTGTGAATATTTGTTTTCATTTCTCTTGGCTAGATACCTAGGAGTGGAATTGTTGGGTCATATGTATGGTAACAACGTTTAATCTTCAGAGAAGCTATCAGACTGTTTTCCAAGGCAGTACACCACTCTCCATCCCAACAGTAATGTATGAGGGTTTCAATCCATCCACATTCTCACCAACATTTTTTTATCAACTGTCTCTTTGATCATAGCCATCCTAGTGGCTGTTAGGTGGTATCCCATTGCTGTTTTGGTTTGGATTTCCCTGATGGCTAATGATTATTGAGCATCTTTTCATGTGCTTATTGGTCATTTGTTTACTTTCTTGTTCATTAAAATCCTTTGTCCATTTTGTAAATTGAGTTATTTGTCTTTTTATTGTTGAATTGTAAGGTGACCTGTTTTTTAACTTTGTTCTTTTCTTTCTGAAAACTTCAGCATTCTGAATTTTCACAATAACATGTCCAGGCAAACATCTTTTCTTCCCTTTGCTGGGCACCTGGTAGGCCCTTCCAACCTAGAGACTCATGCTTTGGTTCAGCGTTGCCTCCTTTATCAATTCTCTGATGGTTTATTACTCTCTTCTTTCTCTTTCAGGAACTCCCATTTTTAAGTAGCAAATCTTGAATTTATCCATATGTCTTTAATCTTTATTCTCATATTTTCCTTTCTTGTTTTTGGTCCTTTTTATTCTTTTTCTAGATTTGTTTAATTTCTTTCTGTACTCTTCGACTGAGTTTTTCCATTGGTTACATTTTTATGTGTTCCTTTTTTACAGCATATTGCTCTTATTTAATAAATGTAATATCTCTCTAAAAGATCTCTAAAGATACCAGGTATAGAGAGAATTTTAAAGTTCTCCTCTGTTTTCTGGATTAATCATTCCCTCTTTGGACATTGTTGCTAATTATTAACATTGCTCTTTCTTTTTGACATTCCTCATTTGTTTGGTCATCCTTTAATGCCTGTTTGACTTTAAGGTTAAGACAGTAGAAAATCTAGCAGAGACCTTTGTACTGATGGACAAAAGTTTACCAACTTGCAGGTTTCATCTTCTGTTGAATCAGTGACAAGTCAGCTGCTGTGAAAGGCTGAGATGTTGAAGGCTTCACTCTAGAAGGCCAGTTCCCACATAAAACACCTGGTTTTACCAGACAGTCCTTTACATTCCTGTAGATATGAAGTCTCCATTCTTGTTTTTATTGTGGTAAGTAAACATAACATAAAATTTACCACTTTACCCATTTTTAAGTGTACAGTTCAGTGGCATTAAGTACATTTATATTGTTGTGCAACTATCACCACCAACCATCTCCAGAACAATTTCATCTTCCCAAATTGAAACTCTGTGCCCATTAAACACTAACTTCCCATTCCCACATCTCCCTAGACACTGTTCTACTTTCTGTGTGCATTGTTATTTACTTAAGTTCTTTTTTTTCTTTTTTGAATTTTATTTTTTATACAGCAGGTTCTTATTAGTTATCTATTTTATACATATTACTGTATATATGTCAATCCCAATCTCCCAATTCATCCCCCAACCACCACCCCACCACCACTTTCCACCCTTGGTGTCCATACATTTGTTCTCTATATCTATGTCTCTATTTCTGCCTGGCAAACTGGTTCATCTCTACCATTTTTCTAGATTTCACATATATGTGTTAATATGTGATACTTAACTCTGTATGACAGTCTCTAGGTCCATCCACGTCTCTGCAAATGACCCAATTTCATTCCTTTTTATGGCTGAGTAATATTCCATTGTATATATGTACCACTTCTTCTTTATCCATTCGTCTGTCGATGGGCATTTAGGTTGCTTCCATGACCTGGCTATTGTAAATAGTGCTGCAATGAACATTGGGGTGCATGTGTCTTTTTGACTTATGGTTTTCTCTGTGTATATGCCCAGGAGTAGAATTGCTGGGTCATATGGTAATTCTATTTTTAGCTTTTTAAGGAACCTCCATACTGTTCTCCATAGCGGCTGTGTCAATTTACATTCCTGTCAACAGTGCAAGAGGGTTCCCTTTTCTCCACACTCTCTCCAACATTTGTTGTTTGTAGATTTTCTGATGATGCCCATTCTAACATGTGTGAGGTGATAGCTCATTGTAGTTTTGATTTGCATTTCTCTAATAATTAGTGATGTTGTGCATCTTTTCATGTGCCTTTTGGCAATCTGTATGTTTTCTTTGGAGAGATGTCTATTTAGGTCTTCTGCCCATTTTTGGATTGGGTTGTTTGTTTTTTTTAATATTGAGCTGCATGAGCTGTTTATATATTTTGGAGATTAATCCTTTGTCTGTTGATTCGTTTGCAAATGTTATCTCCCATTCTGAGGGTTAATTTTTCATCTTGTTTACAGTTTCCTTTGCTGTGCAAAAGCTTTGAAGTTTCATTAGGTTCCATTTGTTTATTTTTGTTTTTACTTCCATTACTCTAGGAGGTAGGTCAAAAAAGATCTTGTTGTGATTTATGTCAGAGAGTGTTCTTCCTATATTTCTTCTAAGAGTTTTATAGTGTCCAGTGTTACATTTAGGTCTTTAATCCTTTTTGAGTTTATTTTTATGTATGGTGTTAGGGAGTGTTCTAATTTCATTCTTTTACATGTAGCTGTCCAGTTTTTCCAGCACTGCTTATTGAACAGACTGTCTTTTCTCCATTGTATATTGTTGCCTCCTTTGTCATAGATTAGTTGACCATAGGTGTGTGGGTTTACCTCTGGACTTTCTATTCTGTTCCATTGATCTATATTTCTGTTTTTGTGCCTGTATCATGTTGTCTTGATGACTGTAGCTTTGTAGTATAGTTTGAAGTCAGGAAGCCTGATTTCTCCAGCTGTGTTTTCCTCCCTCAAGATTGCTTTGGCTATTTGGGGTCTTTTGTGTCTCCATACACATTTTAAGATTTTTTGTTCTAGTTCTGTAAAAAATGCCATTGGTAATCTGATAGGGATTCCATTGAAACTGTGGATTGCTTTGGGTAGTATAGTCATTTTCACAATATTGATTCTTCCAATCCAAGAACATAGTATATCTCTCCATCTGTTTGTGTCATCTTTGATTACTTTCATCAGTGTCTTATAGTTTTCTGAGTACAGGTCTTTCACCTCCTTAGGTAGGTTTATTCTGAGGTACTTTATTCTTTTTGTTGCAATGGTGAATGAGATTGTTTCCTTAATTTCTCTTTCTGATCTTTCATTGTTAGTGTATAGGAATGCAAGAGATTTCTGTGCTTTAATTTTGTATCTTGCTACTTTACCAGATTCATTGATTAGCTCTAGTAGTTTTCTGGTGGCATCTTTAGGATTCTCAATGTATAGTATCATGTCATCTGCAAACAGTGACAGTTTTACTTCCTTTCCAATTTGGATTCCTTTTATTTCTTTTTCTTCTCTGATTGTCATGGCTGGGACTTCCAAATCTATGTTGAATAATAGTGGCAAGAGTGGACATCTTTGTCTTGTTCCTAATCTTAGAGGAAATGCTTTCAGTTTTTCACCATTGAGAATGATGTTTGCTGTGGGCTTGTCATATATGTTTTTTATTATTTTGAGGTAGGTTCCCTCTGTGCCCACTTTCTGGGGAGTTTTTATCATAAATGGGTGTTGAATTTTGTTAAAAGCTCTTTCTGCATCTATTGAGATGATCATATTGTTTTTATTCTTCAATTTGTTAATATGGTGTATCACATTGGTTGATTTACGTATATTGAAGAATCCTTACATCTCTGGGATAAATTCCACTTGATCATGATGTATGGCCCTTTTAATGTGTTGTTGGACTCTGTTTGCTAGTATTTTATTGAGGATTTTTGCATCTATCTTCATCAGTGATATTGGTCTGTAATTTTCTTTCTTTATAGTATCTTTGTCTGGTTTTGGTATCAGGGTGACGGTGGCCTTGTAGAATGAGATTGGGAGTATTCCTTCCTTTGCAATTTCTTGGAAGACTTTGAGAAGGGTGGGTGTTAGTTCTTCTCTACATGTTTCATAGAATTCACCTGTGAAGCCATCTAGTCCTGGACTTTTGTTTGTTGGAAGATTTTTAATCACAGTTTCAATTTCAGTGCTTGTGATTGGTCTGTTCATAGTTTCTATTTCTTCATGGTTCAGTGTTAGAAGGTTATACCTCTCTAAGAATTTGTCCATTTCTTACAGGTTGTCCATTTTATTGGCATAAAGTTGCTTGTAGTTGTCCCTTATGATGCTTTGTATTTCTTCAGTGTCTGTTGTAACTTCTTCTTTTTCATTGCTAATTTTATTGATTTGAGTCCTCTCCCTTTTTTTCTTTATGAGTCTGGCTAAAGGTTTATCAATTTTGTTTATCTTCTCAAAGAACCAGCTTTTAGTTTTATTTATCTTTTCTATTGTTTTCTTTGTTTCTATTTCATTTATTTCTGCTCTGATCTTTATGATTTCTTTCCTTTTACTAACTTTGGTTTTTGTCTGTTTTTCTTTCCTTTAGGTGTAAGGTTAGATTGTTTATTTGAGATTTTTCTTGTTTCTTGAGGTAAGATTGTATTGCTATAATCTTCCTTTTTAGAACTGCTTTTGCTGCATTCCATAAGTTTTGGATCAACGTGTTTTCGTTGTCATTTGTCTCTAGTTAATTTTTGATTACCTCTTTGATTTCTTCAGTGATCTCTTGGTTATTTAGTAACGTATTGTTTAGCCTCCCTGTGTTTGTGTTTTTTACAGGGTTTTTTCCCCTGTAATTAATTTCTAATCTCATAGTTTTGTCATCAGAAAAGATGCTTGATATGATTTCAATTTTATTAATTTTGCAGAGGCTTGATTTGTGGCCCAAGATATAATCTATCCTGGAGAATGTTTCATGTGCACTTGAGAAGAAAGTATAATCTGCTGTTTTCAGATGGAATGTCCTATAAATATCAGTTAAATCTATCTGGTCTATTGTGACATTTAAAGCTTGTGTTTCCTTATTAATTTTCTGTCTGGAGAATCTGTCCATTGGTGTAAGTAAGATGTTAAAGTCCCCCACTATTATTGTGTTACTATTGATTTCCTCTTTTATAGCTGTTCGCATTTGCCTTATGTATTGAGGTGCTCCTATGTTGGGTGCATGTATATTTATAATTGTTATATCTTCTTCTTGGATTGATCCCTTGATTATTATGTAGTGTCCTTCCTTGTCTCTTCTAACATTCTTTATTTTAAAGTCTATTCTATCTGATACGAGTATTGCTACTCCAGCTTCCTTTTGATTTCCATTTCCATGGAATATCTTTTTCCATCCCCTCACTTTCAGTCTGTATGTGTCCCTAGGTCTGAAGTGGGTCTCTTGTAGACAGCATATATATGGGTCTTTTTTTTTTTTTTTTTTGTATCCATTCAGCAAGCCTGTGTCTTTTGGTTGGAGCATTTAATCCATTCACATTTAAGGTAATTATTGATATGTATGTTCCTATTACAATTTTCTTAATTCTTCTGGGTTTGTTTTTGTAGGTCCTTTTCTTCTCTTGTGTTTTCCACTTAGAGAAGTTCCTTTAGCATTTGTTGTAGAGCTGGTTTGGTGGTGCTGAATTCTCTTAGCTTTTGCTTGTCTGTAAAGCTTTTGATTTCTCTGTCGAATCTGAAAGAGATCCTTGCCAAGTAGAGTAATCTTGGTTGTAAGTTCTTCCCTTTCATCACTTTAAATATATCATGCCACTCCTTTCTGGTGTGTAGAGTTTCTGCTGAGAAATCAGCTGTTAACCTTATGGGAGTTGCCCTGTATGTTATTTGTCATTTTTCCCTTGTTGCTTTTAATAATTTTTCTTTGTCTTTAACTTTTGTCAATTTTATTACTATGTGTCTTGGCGTGTTTCTCCTTAGGTTTAACCTGCCTGGGATTCTCTGCACTTCCTGGACCTGGGTGGCTATTTCCTTTCCCATGTTTGGGAATTTTTAGACTATAATCTCTTCAAATACAGTCTCAGTCTTTTTTCTCTCTCTTCTCTTTCTGTGACCCCTATAATGCAAATGTTGGTGCATTTAGTGTTGTTCCAGAGGTCTCTTAGGCTGTCTTCATTTCTTCTAGGTCTTTGTTAAACATTTCTTTCATCTCTTTGATCTTTGCCTCCATTCTTTTTCCAAGGTCCTGGATCATCTTCACTATCATTATTCTGAATTCTTTTTCTGGAAGGTTGCCTATGTCCACTTCATTTAGTTGTTTTTCTGGGGTTTTATCTTGTTCCTTCATCTGGTATGTAGTCCACTGCCTTTTCATTTTGACTATCTTTCTGTGAATGTGGTTTTCCACAGGCTGCAGAATTGTAGTTCTTCTTGCTTCTGCTGTCTGCCCTCTGGTGAATGAATCTATCTAAGAGGCTTGTGCAAGCTTCCTGATGAGAGGGACTGGTAGTGGGTAGAGCTGAGTGTTGCTCTGGTGGGCAGTGCTCAGTAAACCATGCTCAGTAAACCTTCAATTCACTTGTCTGCTGATGGTGGGGCTGAGTTCCCTCCCTGTTGGTTGTTTTGCCTAAGGTGACCCAGCACTGGAGCCTACAGGCTCTTTGGTGGGGCTAATGGTGGACTCTGGGAGGGCTCATTCCAAGGAATACTTCCCAGAATTTCTGCTGCCAGTGTCCTTGTCTCAGTGGTGAGCCACAGCCACCCCCAGCCTCTGCAGGAGGCCCTCCAACCCTAGCAGGTAGGTCTGGGTCAGTCTCCTATGGGGTCACTGCTCCTTCCCCTGGGTCCTGATGCACACACTAATTTGTGTGTGCTCTCTAAGAATGGAGTCTCTGTTTCCTTCAGTCCTGTCAAAGTCCTGCAGTCAAATCCCACTAGCCTTCAACGTTTGATTCCCTAGGAATTCCTCCTCCTGTTGCCGCACCCCCAGGTTGGGAAGCCTGACATGGGGCTCAGAACCTTCACTCCAGTGGGTGGACTTCTGTGGTATAATTGTTCTTCAGTTTGTGAGTCACCCACCCAGATGTTATGGGATTTGATTTTATTGTGATTGAGCCCCTCCTACCATCTCATTGTGGCTTCTCCTTTGTCTTTGGATGTGGGGTATCTTTTATGGTGAGATCCAGTGTCCTCCTGTCTTCCTTCCTTCAGCAGTTAGTTGTGATTCTGGTGCTCTCACAAGAGGGAGTTTATTTATTATGTTCTATTTCATGCATTTTTGCTTTGAGTTCTGTGCTGGAGGAAAAGATGTGTGGGAAATGAACATTATCCAGCTACAACCTTTCCATTTACCTCCACACCCCTGTTTTCAAGGCTACACTCACTTGGACCCCTCCCCCACCCCACAGGGTTTGTAAGGTGAGGCTTTTCTGATTTGTGCCCCTCTTTGGACGTTTTCTAAGTTGTGGTTTCCTCTCCCTTTCTGAACCAGGCCCTATTCCTTCACTCACTCTCTACATCCTGTATTTTCATAAAATCTTTCACACACCATTGACCCTCCCTTCACATACTATTTCTACATTTTTATTCCTAGTATGATGAGTTTTTGAACTCAGTAGTAGATATCATTATATGTTCAACCTGCCATGTTAAAACATAAGCCTGTGCTAAAAATTTTAACCTCTTAAATATTACCAAGTCTACTTAAACAGACATCTAATAGTTTTATATCTAAAATCAGTAACAAAATTCAAAGAGGTATTTTTCAAATAAGAAAAATTCAAAGAGGTATTAAGAATCAGTATATGAGACATGTACTTTTTCATAAATAAATTTAAATCCTAGACTCCTATACATAGCTCAGATATAGGTTTAAAATCAACTACTTTTGTGACTACCATATTTAAGTTCTTTAGTAATTCTTTACTATTAAGGTCTCAGCAGAGTAGCATCTTGTCATTAAATAGGCATTTGCTGTGTATTCATGAAAGATAATGAGGAACTGGATTCCCCTTGTTCATTATGACCATACAGGAAAGAGATCAACATAGAAGCTGACTTTTAAGTCCAGGTATGGGCATTTATTAACTTTCCTTGAACAATTTTCTCAACATCTCAAGTCATTCTTCATCTGTGAAATAGGTTTAAAATAACACCTATTCACAGGACATCTGTGAAAAATAGATAAAGCACGTGTAAGTCTGGGCTCAGAGTAGATGCTAAATGGCTACTAGCCATTATTATCCAAAGTTGGACTCCACTGTCACCCCCTGTGAGTCAGGGCCCTGGGTCTAACATTGGCTGTGCTACTCAACCTCATTGCTGAAGTGGAGATGACACTGAGCCTACAATAAAGGGTCATTTTGAGGCTGAAAGATAATAGAGATACAGCATTTAAAACAATGCTCTTATTATCCTCATCTACACCATCACTACATGATTATTTGGTCTCTCTAAAGCAGACCATATTATTGAACCTCACGCCTACAGAGTCATGGTGAAAAGCTGAATCCAAACATTATTTTGTGATCATGCCACCTCCCCACTCAGTCTTTTCCTTTGCTCCTCTGCCCTCCACCCCACCTCAAAATATTTAAAGTCACTTTTATCTTTACATGTTGAACTGATATCATATTTATAATATTCCACATTTGAATCATCACCAATGGCCTATGGAATAAATAGCTGTCTTTATCATCTTTAAAAATAACTGAAATCTACAGAAAACTGCTTCACTTTTAACTTCTATTGCTTCTACACTTCACTGAATTTTAAGTGTGCCTTTCCTGAATTTCTGCCATATTATTTTTTCCTTCAGTAAGAAGGAAAATTGTTAAACTTCATTGCAATTGCCTTTAAGAGTTTTCTAACATTTTATCTTAACAACCTGATCTAAAAAATAATCATTATTTCCACTATAGAGTTTTCTTACAGGTGGAAATGCAGTTCCATTTAATAGAGATTGAGTTATCTAGAGTAAGTTGCACTGGCTTTCAGCCAAAATGGACAAGAAACTCAAATTTTACCAAGTCATGATTTTTTCAACCTGCTTGCTTGTAAAGCCTATTTTGATTAACTAGGTGTCATCTAAGGAGATGATATTCTTACTTATTTTCTTTTTTACAGCATGTGTCTTTATACCTGCCGGTCCCTTTTCCTGGGCTCCCCTTCCCATTGTGTCCACTTTACAGCCCCCACCCATTCTCCAGATCCAGCTCACTGTCACCTCTGATGTTTTCTTCTTAAATTACTGAGTCCTTCTTAGTTACATGCTCCTCTTCGTTCCCTCAGAATTTCATCCCTACCTCCACTATAGCCCTTACCACTATACATAGCAATTGCTAAAGACCAGTCCCACCCACTGGACTGAATCTAAGGAGTGGAAGTCAGTGTGGGTTCTTCTCTAACTTTCCAATATTTTATGATCAATAAATGTCTGTTGAAAGAAGGAAGGACTTAATAAGTCATCCCATTGGAGGACATCAGCTACTTTCTTTTGCTCAAATCTCCTCCTTTAGGAGAACAATGCCCAGACTCACATATCCTCAGAGACCCATGAGGTGATACAGACTTTGGTTCCAAAGATGGATGTGTGGCCTAGGAATGGACAATCAGAGAACTCAAGCACTTCATCCCACTGACCACTAGGACTAAGTCAAGAATGGGCATGTGACTTTTGTGGGCCAAGGAAGGTCATTGCAAGGAGAATTTGGAAAGATGCACTTTCTTTTCTTTGGGACGACCACAAGAGTGATCAATGTAAGACTAGAGTTGATGATGGCTGTCTTTGCCACCACACGGGAACACTTTACCAGAATGAAGTTAATCCAGAAAAAATCAGAGCTAAGGAATGGCTCAGGACAGACTTCTGCTGACATCATTTGATTCTCAACTCTAGACATGCCTAAAATCCATTCTTACCTTCTCCCATTACATAAGTTTTTTGTTTTCTTAAGCTAGTTTACGTGTCATTTCTGTCACTGGCAATAAAAAAAAGTCCTGGATAAACACAGTTACTCTCTCAAACAAGGTTGTGAATGTTTAAACCATGGAGTGAAACACACTATTATTGGCCGCACAGGTACCTGACTTATACCTTTGGATGCAGTGGCATACTGCTGTAAACAATAAGCTAACCCATCACCAACTATTTTTACAGGAATAAATAAAAGATAAAAAATGTTTCCTTCCTCTTTCAAAATCCCCTGACACAGTTCTGCTATGAGATTGAAAGTATATGCTCATATGCAAAAACAAATATATTGTGATTTTTCTTATTGTCAAGTTGATAAACGAAAGCAAGGAAATGAAAAAACTACATCAATAAAAATATTTTTAAAGTTAACTATTTCTTCCTTCCACAAGAAAGAGTGGGTTTTTGGAGATTTGATAACATGAGAATAAACCATGCTGACATACTGAAACCCCAGTTGTGAAGATCCATTGCACACATTCTTGAACTTTAATATGCATAGGAGTCATCGGAAGGTATGCGTTAAACATTAGGATTCAAAGGCACCGTCCCAAAGATTCTGGTTCATTTGCTAGAGTGGGACCAGGAATCTAACTTTTAAATAAGTACCCCAGGTCAGTCTGAATTAAACTGTGCCTTGCTCTCTGAGGTAAAGGGAATCATAAAATTATGAAACTCAGAGCTGAATCTTTCCTTACAAGGTGAGAAATGAAACTAGCTTTCACAAAAGGAAATATTAAACAGAGAAAGTGTTAGATTTTAGAGTATTATTTTCTTAGAAAGCGTAGGAGAAAAGATATGGAAGGCCTCTTTTGACCAGAAAAATATAAAGCCCCAGTTCTATTTCTTTCTCATTTAGAAACTAGTTTATTTCTTTATTTTTTATTAAATGGGACACAGAAAATTGCTTAGAAATAATATGGCTTCCTGAACCTTACATCCAAGGCATAAAATTGGGTACATTCTTGGAACATAAACTGTTAGATTTCAGAGGAATCTTACAGGCCATTTAACCCAACCATTATCAGATGTTGGACTCTTTTCTGCACTATTCCTGAAAAGTGGTCATTCAATCTCTGCTTGAACATATCCAATGACCCAGAACTCATTACTTCATGAGAAAGCAATTATTTTCTCTTATGGTCAAAGTTTGTGTTTGTTTGTTGGTTTGTTGGTGACAGATTTATTTTTCCCTTCCTTTAGGCTATAAAATCTACCTCCCAGTATAGGATTTTCATCAGTCTTAGGCCTGCTTGCTCTGTTGACACACAAAAAATATAGCTGTCCTATTTGAAAAGTTATCAGGAGGACACCCTCTCAATTCTCTCTTTTCCAGATTAAACAACCAGTTTCTTCAGCTCTTTCTTTCCTGCCTCAGTTTCTAGAGATTTTCCCCCATCTGATCACCCCCTGCCCTTTCTTCTCCTGCTTGTTCGATATCTCTCTTGATTTAGAGGATTTAAGGAACGGGGTAAATATGTTATTCTGGTTTTCCAAAAGTAATTCACGAGGATTAAAGCTATTCTTAACAAGTCCTCTTGCTGCATCATACTCTCAGCAAAGAATAAAGAAAGCTCCTTTTAACTGAGAGCAATAAACATCAGGAAAGTGGCGATGCTAGTTTTTCTTCCCCGAACCTGCAGAACCCCAGGTGTCTCTCATTTGAGGTGATGGTATATGTGCTTTGTGACTCCCTGGACTCAGAGAATGTCTCCTCTTGGATCCCCATTTCCAGGTGCTTGTTTAAAAGGCAGGAACAAAGGGTGTTGACAGATCGGTCATCCTGTCCTAGGGCCAGCCATTCCTCCTGCAGTATTGGTGCCCTTGCTACCAAGATGGTGACGCCAGAGTGGACGCCTGGCTTGTTTAATTTCTCATTTGAAGTGAGTCACTAATTTTTACTAGATCAACATGTAACTTTCCTGGTGAATCATTTTTTAATGCTAGAAAGAGAGCATTTTAGGGATCCATCTTTGCTGTCTGGAACCAGGATGTTATTTTTGTTTTAGGTTATTTTTTTAATATTAGTACTTGTCATGTGAAAAAAAAATTTGACATTTTCTTGTCCTTTATTCATCCCCCAAGGCACAAGAATGATAAAGAAGCCCCTGATTTACTTGTATTAACAATTCAAGCCTTAGATTTGCTTCACGGGCTGGTAAGAACTTCCCTGAGCCTCAGAGGAGGCCCTCAGACTGGCCAAGTCCAGGGCATCTGGACCTAAGTGTAGAGTGTGACCTTTACCACCAAGAATATTTACATGATATAAAGTGGTAGGCCCTGCAAGAGAGGTACAGATAAAGTATTTTGAGAATATGAAAAAGAAGATATTGTTTCAGGATAAAGTAAATAAAGTTTGAGTTTTCAGAGAAAGAAGGGCCAGAGACTCCAGGAGAGGGGGCTCCTGTGGGAGGAAACTGGGGGAAGGAGCACAGGGTGGTGGCTTCATCCATAACCTAACACCAGAGACCAGAAAATAAAGTATTACAGCAGAGATAAAATAGCTCATGAATCCTGCATATTCTTTTCTAAAGTGATTTACTGCTAATGGTATTAAAAGATGTAATCAGTTATTTCTATTCTTTCTGATAAAATCAATTAAACAAATTCATAATGCAAATGAACTATTCTTTACCAACTAGAGGGGCCTAAAAAGTAAAACACTACTGCACTAATTTTAGGAGCCATATACTGCTACCAGTAATTTGCTCTTAACTAAAGTAGTCTGATTCTGACTAGACATATATGATAAAGTACAATGCAGAAGAAATTTAAAACACCAAGTACATATTATATGACTCCTGTAAAATTTACAAGCACAAGCTTGTGGTTTAATTACTAATATTTCTCAAATTTAATTTTATTTATTTATTTATTTATTTATTTATTTATTTATTTATTCTCGTCATCATTTTTTTTCCCAAATATTATTAACCTGCCATTTATTTATTTATTTTCAACATCTTTATTGGAGTATAGTTGCTTTACAGTGGTGTGTTTGTTTCTGCTTTATAACAAAGGGAATAAGTTATACATGTACCTATGCTCCTATATCACTTCCCTCTTGTGTCTCCCTCCCTCCTACCCTCCCTATCCCACCCCTCTAGGTGGTCACAAAGCACCGAGCTGATCTCCCTGTGCTATGTGGCTGCTTCCCACTAGCTATCTATTTTACGTTTGGAAGTGCATATATGTCCATGCCACTCCCTCACTTTATCACAGCTTACCCTTCCCCCTCCCCATATCCTCCAGTCCATTCTCTAGTAGGTCTGTGTCTTTATTCCCGTCTTCATGACCATTTTTTTTTTCTCAGATTCCATATATATGTGTTAGCATATGGTATTTGTTTTTCTCTTTCTGACTTACTTCACTCTGTATAACAGACTCTAGGTCCATCCACCTCACTACAAATAACTCAATTTCGTTTCTTTTTATGGCTGAGTAATATTCCATTGCATATGTGTACCACATCTTCTTTATCCATTCATCTGTTGATGGACACTTAGGTTGCTTCCATGTCCTGGCTATTGTAAGTATAGCTTCAATGAACATTTTTGTAAATGAATCTTTTTGAATTATGGTTTTCTCAGGGTATATGCCCAGTAGTGGGATTGCTGGGTCATATGGTAGTTCTACTTTTAGTTTTTTAAGGAACGTCCATACTTTTCTCCATAGTGGCTGTATCAATTTACATTCCTACCAACAGTGCAATAGGGTTCCCTTTTCTCCACACCCTCTGCAGCATTTATTGTGTGTAGATTTTTTGAGGATAGCCATTCTGACCAATGGGAGATGATATCTCATTGTAGTTTTGATTTGCATTTCTTTAATGATTAATGATGTTGAGCATTCTTTCATGTGTTTGTTGGCAATCTGTATATCTTCTTTGGAGAAATGTCTATTTAGGTCTTCTGCCCATTTTTGGATTGGGTTGTTTGTTTTTTTGATGTTGAGCTGCATGGGCTGCTTGTAAATTTTGGAGCTTAATCCTTTCTCAATTGCTTCATTTGCAAATATTTTCTCCCATTCTGAGGGTTGTCTTTTGGTCTTGTTTATGGTTTCCTTTGCTGTGCAAAAGCTTTTAAGTTTCATTAGGTCCCATTTGTTTCTTTTTGTTTTTATTTCCATTTCTCTACGAACTGCATCAAAAAGGATCTAGCTGTGATTTATGTCATACAGTGTTCTGCCTATGTTTTCCTCTAAGAGTTTGATAGTGTCTGGCCTTACATTCAGGTCTTTAATCCATTTTGAGTTTATTTTTGTGTATGGTGTTAGGGAGTGTTCTAATTTCATACTTTTACATGTACCTGTCCAATTTTCCCAGGACCACTTATTGAAGAGGCTGTCTTTTCTCCACTGTATATTCTTGCCTACTTTATCAAAGATAAGGTGACCATATGTGCGTGGGTTTATCTCTGGGCTTTCTACCCTGTTCCATTGATACATATTTCTGTTTTTGTGCCAGTACCACACTGTCTTGATTACTGTAGCTTTGTAGTATAGTCTGAAGTCAGGGAGCCTAATTCCTCCTGCTCCATTTTTCTTTCTCAAGATTGCTTTGGCTATTCAGGGTCTTTTGTGTTTCCATACAAATTGTGAAATTTTTTGTTCTAGGTCTGTGAAAAATGCCACTGGTAGTTTGATAAGGATTGCATTGAATCTGTAGATCGCTTTGGGTAGTAGAGTCATTTTCACAATATTGATTCTTTCAATCCAAGAACATGGTATATCTCTCCATCTATTTGTATCATCTTTAATTTCCTTCATCAGTGTCTTATAATGTTCTGCATACTGGTCTTTTGTCTCCTTACGTAGGTTTAATCCTAGATATTTGATTCTTTTTGTTGCAATCGTAAATGGGGGTGTTTCCTTAATTTAAATTTCAGATTTTTCATCATTAGTGTACAGGAATGCAAGAGATTTCTATGCATTAATTTTGTATCCTGCTACTTTACCAAATTTATTGATTAGCCCTAGTAGTTTTCTGGTTACATCCTTAGGATTCTCTATGTATAGTATCATGTCATCTGCGAACAGTGACACCTTTACTTCTGCTTTTCCTATTTGGATTCCTTTTATTTCTTTTTCTTCTCTGATTGCTGTGGCTAAAACTTCCAAGACTATGTTGAATAATAGTGGTGAGAGTGGGCAACCTTGTCTTGTTCCTGATCTTAGTGGAAATGGTTTCAGTTTTTCACCATTGAGGATGATGTTGGCTGTGGGTTTGTCATATATGGCCTTTATTATGTTGAGGAAAGTTCCCTCTATGCCTACCTTCTGGAGGCTTTTTATCATAAATAGGTGTTGAATTTTGTCAAAAGCTTTCTCTGCATCTATTGAGATGATCATATGGTTTTTCTCCTTCAATATGTTAATATGGTGTAACACGTTGACTGATTTGCGTATATTGAAGAATCCTTGCATTCCTGGGATAAATCTCACTTGATCATGGTGTATGATCCTTTTAATGTGCTGTTGGATTCTGTTTGCTAGTATTTTGTTGAGGATTTTTGCATCTATGTTCATCAGTGATATTTGCCTGTAGTTTTCTTTCTTTGTGACATCTTTGCCTGGTTTTGGTATCAGGGTGATGCTGGCCTCGTAGAATGAGTTTGGGAGTGTTCCTCCCTCTGCTATATTTTGGAAGAGTTTGAGAAAGATAGGTGTTAGCTCTTCTCTAAATGTTTGATAGAATTTTCCTGTGAAGCCATCTGGTCCTCGGCTTTTGTTTGCTGGAAGATTTTTAATCACTGTTTCAATTTCAGTGCTTGTGATTGGTCTGTTCATAGTTTCTATTTCTTCCTGGTTCAGTCTTGGAAGGTTGTGCATTTCTAAGAATGTGTCCATTTCTTCCAGGTTGTCTATTTTATTGGCATAGAGTTGCTTGTAGTAATCTCTCATGATCCTTTGTATTTCTGCAGTGTTAATTGTTACTTCTTCTTTTTCATTTGTAATTCTATGGATTTGAGTCTTCTCCCCTTTTTTTTTTTTGATGAGTCTGGTAATGGTTTATCAATTTTGTTTATCTTCTCAAAGAACCAGCTTTTAGTTTTATTGATCTTTGCTATCATTTCCTTCATTTCTTTTTCATTTATTTCTGATTTGATCTTTATGATTTCTTTCCTTCTGCTAACATTGGGGTTTTTTTGTTCTTGTTTCTCTAATTGCTTTAGGTGTAAGGTTAGGTTGTTTATTTGAGATGTTTCTTGTTTCTTAAGGTAGGATTGTATTGCTATGAACTTCCCTCTTAGAACTGCTTCTGCCGCATCCCATAGATTTTAGGTCATCGTGTTTTCTTTGTCATTTGTTTCTAGGTATTTTTTGATTTCCTCTTCAATTTCTTCAGTGATCTCTTGGTTATTAAGTAGTGTATTGTTTGCCCTCCATGTGTTTGTATTTTTTACAGATTTTTTTCCTGTAATTGATATCTAGTCTCATTGCGTTGTGGTCAGAAAAGATACTTGATATGATTTCACTTTTCTTAAATTTACCAAGGCTTGAATTGTGACCCAAGGTATGATCTATCCTGGAGAATGTTCCATGAGCACTTGAGAAGAATGTGTGTTCTGTTGTTTTTGGATGGAATGTCCTATAAATATCAATTCAGTCCATCTTGTTTAATGTATCATTTAAAGCTTGTGTTTACTTATTTGTTTTCAGTTTGGATGATCTGTCCATTGGTGAAAGTGGGGTGTTAAAGTCCCCTACTATGATTGTGTTACTGTCAATTTCCCCTTTTATGGCTGTTAGTATTTGCCTTATGTATTGAGGTGCTCCTATGTTGGGTGCATAAATATTTACAGTTGTTATATCTTCCTGGATTGATCCCTTGATCACTATGTAGTGTCCTTGTTTGTCTCTTGTAATAGTCTTTATTTTAAAGTCTGTTTTGTCTGATATGAAAATTGCTACTCCAACTTTCTTTTGATTTCCATTTGCATGGAATATCTTTCTCCATCCCCTCACTTTCAGTGTGTATGTGTCCCTAGGTCTGAAGTGGGTCTCTTGTAGACAGCATGTATACAGGTCTGGTTTTTATATCCATTTAGCCAGTCTATGTCTTTTGGCAGGAGCATTTATTCCATTTACATTTAAGATAATTATCTATATGTATGTTCCTATTACTACTTTCTTAACTGTTTTGGTTTGTTTTTGTAGGTCTTTTCCTTCTCTTGTGTTTTCTGCCTAGAGAAGTTCCTGTAGCATTTGTTGTAAAGCTGGTTTGTTGGTGCTGAATTCTCTTAGGTTTTGCTTGTCTGTAAAGGTTTTAATATCTCTGTCAAATATGAATGAGATCCTTGCTGGGTAGAGTAACCTTCATTATAGGTTTTTCCCTTTCATCACTTTAAATATGTCTTGCCACTCCTTTTTGGCCTGCAGAGTTTCTGCTGGATGATCAGCTGTTAACCTTATGGGGATTCCCTTGTGTGTTATTTGTTGTTTTTCACCTGCTGCTTTTTATATTTTTTCTTTGTATTTAATTTTTTTTAAACTAATTAATTAATTTATTTATTTTTGGCTGTGTTGGGTCTTCGTTTCTGTGCAAGGGCTTTCTCCAGTTGCGGCAAGCGGGGTCCACTCTTCATCGCGGTGCGCGGGCCTCTCACCATCACGGCATCTCTTGTTGCGGAGCACAGGCTCCAGACGCGCAGGCTCAGTAGTTGTGGCTCATGGGCCCAGTTGCTCCACGGCATGTGGGATCTTCCCAGACCAGGGCTCGAACCTGTGTCCCCTGCATTGGCAGGCAGATTTTCAACCACTGCGCCACCAGGGAAGCCCTAATTTTTGATAGTTTGGTTAATATGTGTCTTGTCGTGTTTGTCCTTGGCTTTATCCTGTATCGGACTCTCTGAGCTTCCTGGACTTGATTGACTACTTCTTTTCCCATATTAGGGAAGTTTTCAACTATAATCTCTTCAAATATTTTCTCAGTCCCTTTGTTTTTCTCTTCTTCTTCTGGGACCCCTATAATTCGAATGTTGGTGAGTTTAACGTTGCCCCAGGGGTCTCTGAGACTGTCCTCAATTCTTTTCATTCTTTTTTCTTTATTCTGCGCTGCAGTAGTTATTTCGACTCTTTTATCTTCCAGGTCACTTATCCGTTCTTCTGCCTCAGTTTTTCTTCTATTGATTCCTTCTAGTGTATTTTTCATTTCAGTTATTTTATTGTTCATCTCTGTTTGTTTGTTCTTTAATTCTTCTAGATCTTTGTTAAACCTTTCTTGCATCTTCTCGATGTTTGCCTCCATTCTTTTTCCGAGGTTCTGGTTCATCTTCACTATCATTATTCTGATTTCTTTTTCTGGAAGATTGCCTATCTCCATTTCATTTAGTTGTTTTTCTGGGGTTTTATCTTCTTCCTTCATCTGGTACGGAGCCCTCTGCCTTTTGATCTTATCTATCTTTCAGTGAATGTGGTTTTTGTTCCCCAGGCTGCAGGATTATAGTTCTTCTTGATTCTGCTGTCTGCCCTCTGGTGGATGAAGCTACTCAAATTTTATTTTATGTGAAAAACTCTTGAGAATACTGTGGATGGTCACATTATCACCACTTACTACACTGCTGACTTACCATCCAATCTCTGCCTGCACTTATACATATGTGTGTGTGAGCACATAAAATATACATGTATAATATTATTTGACTAACTGGTAAAGCATGATAATGCCTAGTGGAATAATTACTAACAAACTAGACACTGGTTGTTTAGGATTTACTTGTCTAAAAATAGCAATTTATTTTTTCTTACCACTGCTCCATTAAAAATTTCTTGTATTATATATTAGTTCTGATAATGCATAAAAGTAACAAAATTGTTTTATCCTTGTGCCTTTCCATCTACTCTTTTCTTTATATTGTCCATAAAATTTACCAACTTGAAATCTAAGGCTTATCTAAAATAAGGTTGTGGAACAGAAATAATGGTAAGACCTCATGTTTATTGAGTATTGAACTAGGCACTGTTCAACTCTAACCCTAACCTTAATTCACTAGTCCTCTTAATGGCCCTTCAAGGCAGGCACCTTTACCGTCCCCAATTCTTGAGAAACTGAGGTGTGGGAAGGTTAGTCAATTTGCCCACAGTCATGTAGCTAATAAGGGGTAAAGAGTTTGGCTGTATGATGGTAACCCCTGGCCTGTGCTGCCCCCATATATATATGTACATGCATAAAGTAACAAAATATGTCAGGATTAGGAACTATGATCAGTGATGCATACCTGCCACATAGTTTTCCATAGTTTCACTTATGGGCTTATGGTCCATACGTGAAATTGTCCCAAAGAGAGGAAGTTTTAGAAAGAATTATATTTTTGAGGGTTACCGCTATTGAGTTCTTCATTACATACTAATTGCTAAAATAATCTCTTTCATCTTTTTATCATCAGCATTGAGCACAGAGCCTGGGCACATAGTTGGCACTCAGTGAGTACACATTAAATGAATAAATGATAAGAAATCAGATCCAGAGAACAGCCACTTAAATGGCTATATCTCAAACCAGGAACATCACTAGTTTATCTTCTTGGTGGAAGGAGACCAAGGGGAAAGGCCAGTAGAGAGAGTATAGGTTGTAGAATCAGACTTAAATTTGAAATCAGATACAAATACCATTCGTTAGATCTATGACCTTAGGCAACTCACTTAGACTCTTTAAACCACCGTTGCTTTATCTTAAAAATCACAATAATTACAATTGACACCAATGTGTTGTTTTGAGCATTAACTTTTAGTAAAGTATCTGAGAGAGTCTGATGTACAGAGAACAGCTTAACGAGTACTAGTTCTCATTCCCCATGGTCACTCTGGCTCAGTACCTAAATTGCCTTATAATTTCCTTTTCTAACTCTATTCCCTCTATCGAACCAATACTGCCATTGACACAGTCTATTTCTGAAGTTTTCCCATTGGTCCCTTTCCTGGAATTTTCCCTGCCACCACTCAGCTTCTCCCCATTACTTTGTACAAAGAGTATTTTAATTGTTCATTAGACAGTCTCTCTGTATCCACACCATGTCCTGAAAGGCAAATCTTCTTAAAGATGATGAGCCACATGCAGAGCAGACCTGATGGGTGTGTGACGTACACAATCACACCGGACCCTGTGCTAAGGGCCATGTTTTGTGTAATGTTCTGCTGTCACCTCTCGAAATTCTTAATTTATTTACAAGGAGTCCCACATTTTTTTCCCACTGAGCTCCAAAAATTATGTAGACAGTCCTGGACATACATTACCTTGTTTGGAAAATGAACAGCACATTTTCCTTGTACATTAAACCAATGACATGCATTCAGGGTCTTTCACAACATGGTCCCACGTGCTCCTCCAGACTTGCCAACTATACACAGTTCAGCAGGGCTTTATTCTTCCATTTCTTCATCCATTCAGCAAATCTTATAAAATATGATCCTGGCTACATAGGAATGCACAGTATACTTCTGCCTGCCTCTCCATCTGTAGCTCCTAAGTTTCTCCCACAACTGCTCCAGCCAAACAGGCCAATATTCACTTCCTATAATCTCCCTTAAAATGTTCTGCCTGTGACATTTGCTCCTCTGTTCTGTCTGCTCAATCACTCTTTCCCAACTTATTTGCACGGCTTGGCTTCTTCTCTTATTTCAAGCTCATAAATACCAGCTTAACAGACTTTTCTTAAACCTTGTCCATAGAGTGTGTTGTAATACACTGTTTGTTTACTTACTTCCTAATAATATTAAAAGATGATCACGAAAATAATAATGGTATGGGTCATACTGTATGTAATCCATACAACAACCCACTGAGATCAGCATTGTTCCTTCACAGCACCTGGTCAAATGCGTACTCATTTTGTGAGTTTACTCTTTTATTAGGTCTCCTTCATGTGATGGTAAGTTCAAGAAGAGCATGTCACCTCTGCTCATTGCTGCATCCCTATTTTTTGTACCTAGTAAGTATTCAATAATTTTCTATCGAATGATTGCTTACTCTGTGTAAGGCTCTGATGTTGATGTTGTGCATTTCCCAAATGATCTAGACACCTGCATATTCCTCTTTCCTGAATATGTTCATGGTTTAACACTGCTTTTATTCTTCCCTCAGATTGGAATGCACTCTCTTTTATTAAAATTCTATCCACCTAACAAAACTCATTTCAATTAGCATCTTTCCCATGAAACCTTTAATTCTTCTATTCTCTCTCTTATCCCTTTCTGACCCTTGCCTACGTCTCTCTTCCTTAATTTCCATAGCATATTATACTTCTCTTATGGTGCTTATATCTTGCTTTCCATTGTAACTATTTTTGTGTTTATCTTTCTTTAAAAAAAATAACAAAAGTTATATCTTGCTCATCTTTGCATTTAGTGCAGCAGCTGGTATAATGTTCCACCCATATTAAGGACTTGATACATATTGATTAATTGGGATTCCACGAATATTCACATTTTTGTGGGGACCTGGGTAATCATCTCCAAACCTCAAATAATCCTAAACGATCCTGATGCAACAATGTATCCAACGAGGTTCTAACCATTCTCTAATCTACATGAGGAATGGAGATTTGGGTGAAGGTGATTAAGAATTTTTGCTTTTCTTTCTCTTTTCCCCTTTGAGAAATCTGTGCTTATACAACATATATTTCCCAAGCATTCCCAGAGATAAATTTAGCTAACAATAAAAGAATAGCATAAGAACCAGCAGGGCAGAGTGAATGAGCATGGTATTTAGAATCAGATACATCTAGATTTGTAAACATCACCCACCAATACCAAAGAGAAAAGTTTGACAAATTACATAACCTATAGTTCTCCAGTTTCCACATATGACATCTAAGGAAGATACCTCAGAGAGTTGTTATGAGGGTTAAAGGCAAAAAATAAACCAGTATGTCAGTCATTAATGTTAATATTA
Organism: Balaenoptera physalus; assembly: GCF_965194825.1. NCBI lineage: Eukaryota > Metazoa > Chordata > Mammalia > Artiodactyla > Balaenopteridae > Balaenoptera > Balaenoptera physalus. The sequence continues at coordinate 45,719,072 of NC_138896.1, read as the reverse complement.
AAATATTAAAATTTAAATGTTTGAAAATCTTGATACAGATTTCTGGTTCAAGATGGATGACTGAGTATATATGTTTATTTCTTCTCTTCCTCCCAAAAATGATAGTAAATCATTTTTAAGGCTGAAACACCCAAGAGCAAATAGAATGAGTGGAGCCACCAGCAGACTTGAGATTTCAAAATAAAGAAAGTAAAGGAAGAGGATTGACAGAAGCTGAAGAGAGGAAACCATGGGATATAATAATCAAAATTTGCACAGAAGAAGATAAGGTCAAGGTGGGATTCAGCTAAACCTACAGATCCTTGGAGAAGATCTAGATTCAGAGGAAAGAAATGATACACAGCAAGTGGGTGGGGGTGTGCAATGGGGAAATGCCACCTGTGCTCTGAAGGAGGATGCTGCTGACCCTCAAATCCCTTTAGCTACAGAATCATCAATTCAGTGCAAGCTCAGACTAAAGATATTCTCAGACACATATGACTCCAGAATTCCTTTTTAGGAAGATCCTTTTGAATGCCCTCCAGCAAAACAAAGAAGTGAAATATGAGAGGAAAATATGGGATTCAGAAAACAGGAGGCAAGCTAGAAGAGCAGTGAAGGAAAAAAATGAAGAGGACAGGTGACAGAAATAAGACAAGACAAGAGCATGAAAACTACTGATGCTGGAGTAAGATGTACAGAAAGGGGACAACACAGGTTGTATTTTATGAATGATGACCTGGACACAGAAGTGCTAGGCAAAATCTCAGTTATGAGAAAACCAAACACTAAAATACAACTATATTTGAAATATGAAACAACAGTTAATCCAGATTCAAAGAGGAGACCAATGGGTTTAAGAAGAAAAATGCAAGGGGATTTTAAGCAAGAGTCAAAATGAACAAGAAGCTGAAGGCATTAGGTTTTGGTGAAAAGAACTTATGATTCTCTTCCCAAGAAGAAAACAGCAGGATAAACCAGTATGGGGTTCTGAGGTGGGAACCACAGTCCATATGTGGAGGAATGTCTAATGTGGAATGACTGAAGGAGAATGGGAAAGAGCCCATATGAACAATCCTCCTTGAGTGAAACAGAAGTGGTGATATTGGAAACATAGAGAAAGAAAAAAAAATCCTAGCAGACAACTTGCCTTTGCAATGAGGAATATTCCCACAGTCATAATAATATCATAGTCATAATAATATAAATGTCAATTACTAGCTTTCAACTTTGAAGATCAGCCAATTAAAAAATATGGATATATTAATTATGGTTACAAAACAGCAAATGTTTTCAAACTTGCCAATTTAAAAGTAAAACTAGACTGCCAGAAATGGGAAGTGTTAGTGTTACAGAACAAAACTTGGGTTTACTCACCTACATGCAGTAAAGCCAGTCTACTGACACCGGGTCGTGGTGAGGGAAAGTGCAGCATTTACCGCAGGCACCAAGCAAGGAGTACAGGCCGCTAATGCTCAAAAGACCCAAACACCCCAATGGGTTTCAGGGAAGCATTTTTAAAAGCCAGGTGAGGGAGAGGGTCTGTGATCAGCTCATGCACAATTCTCTGATTGGTTGATGGTGAGGTTACAGGGCCGTGTCACTGAGGTTAACATCATTAGGCTCCAGCTAGTCTGGGGGCTACGTGCTCATGGTCATTATGCAGTTAACTTCTTCTATCTGGTGAGGGTTTTAGTGTCTATAAAACAACTCAAGAATGTGCACATATCCTTCAGAGAAGAACTAAGGATTCTGTGACTCTGCTATATGGTGATTTACTTTTTAAATTGTCACCAGTTCTCCTGGCCCAACTACTATTTCTTATTACTACATGTTCACCTTCTTTCAATCATTAATTCTTGAGCCAGCCTTTTGTGAGTCAGGGGAGGCCTGGGAGACTACAGCTTTTCTACAAACAAGAGGTAGGCAGAGGGCATGAGGGGGGCAGTCTTTCCCAGGAAGGCCCCATAGGGCCCTGCTTGGTTACAGAAGGAGGAAAAGGAGGGAAAAGGACAGGCAGGGGCACTAATTTTCTTCTCTGACAAACTGAGGAGTCAAGACATACTGACTCTAGTTAATGGAAAGAGATCAAGGTTAAGTATGGTATATATATTACATATATTACTGATTGCATAGGTAAACAACTGAGGAAATAAAACAGCAATATTAGGCAAAGTAGGTAAAAATTTGGGGGGTTGGAAAGTGGAAGTTGGCAATAAAGTCCACAGTTGATAAGAAAAGAAAGAGTGGCAGAAGTCAACTGCAACAGAGGAAACCACTGAGAGGCTTTGCCCCTGGGATCAGGCCTGGGTGGAAATGGATACACTTGGGAACTGCTGGTTTTCATAACCAGCCCTTTCATGCTATTTTATTTTCCATTTATATGTTTGTATAATTTATATTTTTAAGTTAATATAAATAATGAAAACACAAACTTTCTATGTAGAGCCAATGTTTCTTAGTAACAAAACTGAAATGATTTATAAAATGTTTTATATTGTTAAGAATAGCAACAAACACAGAAGCCAATTTTTTGCATATTTCTAATTTATTTTGAAAAGCATTCTTCAAGTGTGACTCTTTCTGCCCTGGGAGGTTGAATCTGAATAAAATGTAAAATGAATTTAATAGTTATAGTTCAGATAAGGAGGTTATGTCTCAGGGGTTCTGGTTTCTTGATTTTTTTTTTTTTTTTTTTTTTTTTTTAACCATTCACTGTTGACTTAACATTGCTCCTTTTTCTGATGGGTTGTCACTGCAATAGACTCACAGAATAGCTATGCTTATAAAATCACCTAAGGGAAGTTACCTGGTTACAAAAAAGAAAGATAACTGTTCCAAACAAGTAATGTACTGGAAAAAAATGCACAAAAGCGAGATTAAGGGACTCCAAAGGGAAATTCCTGTTAGGTGTCTGGCATAGCAAAAGCAAAGATGATTTCTGTTATCAAGTGGAACAGAGAACCATACCTAAGATTATTTGAGCATAAAAATGGGGTCTTATTGCTTTTTACCTCAAGTCTTTATTCTTCTTTTTGGCTAAAGCTACAAAAGCAAACAGACTTTAAAAGCTTAAAATCTGTTTCACCTTAGTTACTTCACACACACTTTGTTTGGAACACTGAACTTTTAACCAAGAGCCCCTTTTCAATTCTTTCCATATTAAACCATTTTTTAGATAAAGCCATTATACTTTATAATACTCTATACATATACAACTTAAGCCCTGAAGCAAGTATGCAGTAAACTGTCACTAAACTCAGTAATTTAAACAAAAGCACTTGGGGTCCCAATTTTCAGGATATTTGAATCAACTTTTCATTTTACATACTGCAGGCAATTATGCAACTAAAGTCAAAATTGTAGTTGAATTTTAAAATCTATAATGATTTTCCTCATTGGACAAAACTGTCTCATTTTATCAGAAATAATTTAGCTATCTCTAAGGATTTAGATTTTCTTCCGAGTCTTTCTTAACAGAAATCTCATTATAAATAAGGGATGAGCCATTGAGTTGGTATAACTAGCAGGTAAGGTTAAGCAGGCTGAAGAGGATACTTCCTGCTGCCCAGACCCAAGATGAGTAACTTGTCAAATGCAACCAAATATATTTGTCCTTAGTTACTTACTGCTCATAAAATCTTCTAATTCTCAGCATGCTCAACTAGTCCCCTTAAGATTTTTGTTAGGTATCTTCTTTTTTTGTTAGGGTACAGTTTTTTTGTTGACTGTGTGTTTATGAGAAATAGGAATACATTGAATGATATAATAGTATCAATTGTTAGAGAAATACCCCAAAGTAAATGTAAGAGAAATTACTGAGAAGTGACACCTGTGATAATAAATAGAAAAGTGGACTGGCAGAGTCTGAGCAATTATTTTCATAAAACAATGCCAGACTCTTATTCTTAAATGAGAAACATCACTTTAATATTTTATAGATATCATGTTATTCAAAATTATATTCTCTATGTCAGCACAATATGGGATTCTAAATTTTCATCTTAAGAAATTTTTCATTATAGTATAGAGTAGCATAGTAACTAGTTGGAAAATAATATCCATTTTATTTTGAAGTTGTTTATTCTTTTAATTTAGTAATACAAGCATCTCTACCTTAAATTACATATCCTTGGCAAAGACACTTTTAGCTCAACTCGGTTTAGCAAGTATTTATCCTGTAGCTACTGCAAATTAGTGCTGTATTAAGCATAGAAGTTTCAAACATAAAGCAAAGAAATGCAAGAAAGTTGAGAAATATTTTTCTCGTTTACTGATGTGAATTTAACAGCGAAATCTTTCAGGAGAACAATTATGAGATTATGTATTAAAAACTTTAGTACCTTTGATCCAGCAATTCCATAAGTTTAGCTTAAGATAAGCTTAATAGGAGGAACAATGCATGCACAATGTATTCACAATATGGCACATTTATAATTCCCCCTTTAAATGCAAATGTCGGTATATACTTTTTTATTTTGATATTCTCCTCACTTTGGGGTCATATATGTACCTTGACTATAAAACAGAAATTTACTGAGGGACAGAGTAGTTTAGAGAACTATTCGAGAGAGACCCTCAGAGAATTATCAGGGAGAAATTCTAAAAGTCTTTGTAAAGAAAAGGAAAAGGTCATAGAAAAAAAAGAGGAAATTATCACTATCATTAGAAAATAGAAAAAAAATTCTTCTCCCCATTACCCACTGACAGATGAACTGTAGGATTCACAGTTTATAAAGACTGCATGCATCTGAGGCAGCTCACAGGTCACTAAATCACATAGAATACAACAGGACCAGGGATTACCGTGAAAACATTAATAAGAAATTCTGTAGTTTCCAGCAAATCCAAAAGAAAAGAGTCTTTCACACATATTCAGAACTAATAATCAAGTTTAAGGAAGCAGTTGGCATCTGTATTTATCTACGAGAAAACACTTTTTTTTCATATTAACTGTAATATTATTAAACTTGTAAGAGCATCTATCGGTTTATTTCAAATATTCTCTAGAGTTGGGTGGGTTAGGGAAGGGTAATAGGAGAATGGTAATAGGAGGGGCAACAGGAGGATGAAAGGGCAGGAATAGGGCAATTCGAGAAGCCAATTATGTTTGTCAGAACTCATAGAATTATATACTTAAAAGGGTAAATTTTACAGTATGTAAATTATACTTCGATCAACTTGGCTTATAGAATAAAAGAAGTCAATTATCTGGGAGAAATTTGGTTGGGAATCCATCAGTTTCCTTAAAATTGCAGTTATTCAGTTGACTTAGATTAAAGTTAAATTCTTAGTAACTGTGAAGAGATAATTTTAAACCTTGATTTTGAAGTTCAAATTTTCTAACCAAAGTGTTCTGGTTTGGATGGTGGGGTATTGTTCTTACCAAACTAAAGCTTAACTAGGTTATAAATGTCATTTGCTAAATGTTTCTAAGGCAAACTCGGTCCCTAGAGCCTGTTAGTTAACTAATCAAGTAAGCATTGCATACAATTAATTTAAACAAGCTTCTAGACTGAAAGGCAACACTAAGAAAGATTTGTGATACAAAAGTAAAGTGAAAAAATTGTGTCACAATTAGGAGAAATTTTAGGCATGGTAGTTTGTTGTTGGTTTTTCACTCTCATAGAAGCAACATGGAGTCTCATTTACTTTTCTTTCCTTCCCATGGGAAGAAAGTTGGAGGCCCACCTGGTTGAATGGAACTGAAATAATAGACAATACCTTTATAAACTAAGGAAGAGGGGACTGCAAGAATGATTTCTCAGCTTAAAAATCCCACTGTCACAGTTGAGAGATAATACCAGCTGGTACTGAATCGTGGAAGTCTAGGCACAAAAAGTTTACAGAAGAAAATTTTACTAACATGTTTTATTAAATTTAGGATTAAAATAAACCTTTAAAGTAAAAGTTAAAAGTTTGTAAGAATGATACCTAAAGTTGCTTTCTATTAAAAACTTTCATTAAGTACCAATTTCTTGAAAGACAAAACTACCAAAACTCATTCAAGAAGAAATAGATAACATAAATAATCCTATTCTTTTTTTTTAATTGAAGTATAGTTGATTTACAATGCTGTGCCAATCTCTGCTGTACAGCAAAGAGACTCAGTTATACACATATAGACAATTTTTTATATTCTTTTCCATTATGATTTATTACAAGACATTGAATATAGCTCCCTGTATTATACATCAAAACCTTGTTGTTTATCTGAATAGTCTTATTCTATTAAAAAAACTAAATATGTCATTAAAAATCTTTTATCAAGTAAAACTCCAGGCCCAGATGGTTTCACTGGTGAATTCCACCAAATATTTAAGGAAGTAATGGTTTCACTTCTGCACATTCTTTTCCAGAAAAATAGAAGTGGAGGGAACACTTCCCGACTCATTTTCTGAGGCCAGTATTACCTTAATACCAAAAGCAGACACATTACAAGAAAAGAAAAATATAGACTCAAGAGCATATTCCTCGAAATTATAAACACACATCATGAACATATTCCAGATTCATTAAACATTCTTCGAAATAGTTTTAGTGGCTTCATAATAATACACAGTATTAGGTATACCTTAATCACTTTTCCTACTGTTGGAGGGTGTCCTAAAAGAGCCAGTCATTTCCCTTCTTTTCCACTCAAAAGTCTGTGCCCTTATTCCTTGTTCAGTAAGGCAGATTCTCATTGGAATCTGTCTCTGAGGAATTTGTAATTGAGAGACCAAGAAAACTGAACACTTAGCATAGGTTCTAGGCCATTTGGGGGTCTGGGGAGCAGCCATGGTTGAGCTTTATGTGCTGCTGAGCAAAGTTGCAGAAGAAGCTGGAGAATGGATCAAAAAAGCTGTTAAGTTTTTTGTTTCCTTATTTATTAATATTATCCTGAATGCACACACAGAGTTCTGGAGTGGAACAGTTTAATTATGATTTACTTTACAACAGATAATCTTATGAGTACCCTGTGTCTCACTCACTTAGGGGAAGGCCGTGAAAGCTAGATGTTATCCTACACAAATGTAGGGTCTGTAGTATAGGAAAGAAAGCCAAAACCTAATGAATCTAAGTGTCCTCTCCCTTCCAGATAAAGAGAAAAAAGCCTTTGTTCCCTGGGAATGATGCTAGGTTCCCACACCAACCTTTTGAAAGGCAAATAAATTTACCCAGGAAAGATAAAAACCAATGTCCAACTTTACAATCCGGGATGTCTCCACATCCCCGATCTCACCGGACTCCTTGAAATCAAAATACATACCTCCACAAATAAGTGATATCATAGGGTATTTGTGTTTCTCTTCTGACTTCTCTTAGTATGATAATCTCTAACTGCATCCATATCACTTATATATGGAATCTAAAATATGACACAAATGAACCTATCTACGAAGTAGAAACAGACTCACAGACACAAGAAACAGACTTGTGGTTGCCAAGAGGGAGGGAGGGCGGGGGAGGGTTGGACAGGGGGTTTGGGGTTAGCAGATGCAAACTATAGCATATAGAATGGATAAACAACAAGGTCCTACTGTAAAGCGCAGAGAACTATATTCACTATCCTGTGCTAAACCATAATGGAGAAGAATATTTAAAAATGTATATATATGTACAACTGAGTCACTTTGTTGTACAGCAGAAATTAACACAACATTGTAAATCACCTATACTTCAATTAAAAAAAAAAGAAATACATACCTCTGGAGTTATGTAAATTTCTCTGGAGTTATCACTGTTTTAACTCACCTCCCACAGCTTACTCTTTTAGCCAGGTCCCAGGTTTCAGTAAAATTTGCTCAGAAAAATCCCTAACTGCAGAAACACAAAAATATTTTCTTTACCACCCCTCAAACCCAGGAAAGACAAGAGGTCATGGAGCACTAGAGACTGATGTGAAGAGCACAGCTGTCCTGGATACAGATGACTTTTTCTTAGTTTTCTGTCTGGGTTAACAGAAAACCAAACTAGTTGTACTTCCTGCTCTTGAATTCCATGAACTATTTGGGAATGCCTGTACAAATCACTTTCCCCCATTCCTTCAGCTAGCTACCATGGGTTTCAGATGCATGAAGCAAAATAACTCCAGATGAGGAGAGATATTAAAGTTGTTCACAATTTTTCACTAAAGCAAAAATATATTTAAATATATATTTTAAAAGAGGATAGACTGTGTATTAAATGGCATAGACTCTTTAAAGTTAATATCTATTTAATATCTTTAAAATTAATATTTATTAATAAAATGATTTCCAGGAAGTTTGCAAAAAAAGTTACAATCCTACAGAACATACAAGTGCTCACTTTACCACATCATCTCTTACACTGAGTATCAACACTTAAAACTTGGCTCATTTGTTAGGGCATATGAAAGTGGTACCTCACTGTGTGAATTTGCATTGCTACAACTAAAAGTAAAGCTGGATATTATCACACAATGGTTTTCTACATATACTAGAATCTATTGTGAGCTATGGATCTGTTGTTTTTGTACCGATAGCAAATTGCTTTTTTTTTTTTCATGGTGCAAAAAGGAATTACGTGGTTTATTTCTTGAATGTTAAAAGATAGTCTCTCTTCATACAAAAATAGGAAGAAGAAAGAAGCAAGTATAAATGTATCATGATAAACAATTATTTTTAATTTTCATAAATATTTTATGAAATTTCAGGGGAAAGTATATTTATGCACAGGAATCAATTATCTACAATGCAATGTGTGACTAGAATATTTGTACTCAAAAATCCTGAAACTCCTAAAATAACATCTAAAATGAGAAGCTGTATTAAATTATCTCTACTCCTTTAACCTATGCTATGTCTTATCAAACAACATATAGAAAACCAGATGTCTTTCATTTCTATTACCTTATGACACAGCAAGTTCTCTAAACTATATCTGAGCATTACTTATTTTGCTATTTTACCGCCAAGCAATTGTACCAATTCAGAATGAAATGCTACTTCTGATACATCTACATGGGAACAGCTGTACAACCCAGGTGCTAAGTTGTTGCATTTATTTTTAGCCATGTAGTAAAATGAATAGCTTGTATGTATTTTTAAGATTTTTTTCCCTTGACCTTATCTAAGAATAACTTTATACAAAATAAAAGTGTGGGTCAAACTTTATAAAAGTAAGTCAGTATAAATATATTTACGTTTAAATCACAGGGGAGGTTTAATTAAGATAGATAATAAAAATTTTATATAAAATAGCAAAATAACGCTCTTCTTTTCCATCTAAAAGCCTATCTGCCATTAATGTTGCCAATACCAAATATATTATAAAAGGATTAAAAGACTGGCATTTTATTTTTTTAAATAAATGATTTTATATTCTAAATCTCAGAAAATATTAGTGATCATAAAACTTGTTAAAAGATTCTGATCATTTAATAAACACAATAACAATAACATCTATAACAATTAGTTTCACTGTTACTTTTACATTATATAAACATACATATAGATATAGACATTCCTATTTATTTTGATATATAATGCAGACATTCGTGGTAAAATTAATACATCCTCTACATTCAAGCACTGTGATGGATACTGAGCTTGCAATTTTATTCAAAAATGAACTTTAAAACATGAATATTGAGACCCAGAGGCCCGTGTAGTTTCCTTAGGTGTTTTATGAATTATAGTTCCCTGGTTTTCTATACCTCTCTGAGTCTCGTAGCCTTTGCATTTAAAGATGATGTATGCTAGGTAATCTGTAAGTATCAGAATTTTAACTATGACACAGAGATCCTGTTTACAGAGATATTTGTACCTCCTCATGACATAGCAATGTGTTCATTCATTAATTTATTTAACAAATATAAACAAAATAAAAACCTCCAGACACACAGTCTGAGCCCCGCCAAAAGAACATTGTTTTTTACTCCTGCCCTCAAATAATTAAGTCTGTGGCCTGTGGTTTAGTGGATGTATTAGAGCAACAAAAAACCTAGTCCCAGTTTAAAATACAGACTAGCTTGACACAAGAAGCAGCATGCCTTTTACTGGAGTAGTAGTTACTTCTGTTGCTATAGTCTTTATACACCATAGTTTCTTTACATACAGTTGCTGATATTTAGTTTTGAAAAACTTTCAAGACATGGAAGAGACAAGACGATTTGACACATTGTCAAGAGACTAAAATATTCAAAAGAACCAGACTCAGAGATCTTGCATATGTTAGAATGATCAGACAAGGATTTTTTAGTGTCAAGATTTTGTTAACTGACATAGTTGAAAAAGCATGCAAAATCTGTGAACAAGTGGGAAATTTCAGAAGAAAGATAGAAACTATTAAAAGAAGCTCAATAAAAGTGGAGAAGTGGTAACAGAAATAAAGGTATCATGGTGGCCTTATCAGAAGACTGAAATAAGCAGAGAAAATAATTAGTTTGAAGACATGTCAATGGAATTTATCAACACTGATGCATGAAGGAAAAAGTATTTTTTAAAGAAGAAAGAAAACGGTACACGCCATCTGTAAATCAAGGTCAAATGGTCAAACATATATGTAATTGGAGAAGAGAGGACAAAAAGAGAAAATATAAGGGAGAAAGAATGGTGCCACATAAATATTTAAAGAGATGATGTTTTCTCAATAGTTGAAGAAGTTCCTTTTATACTGACTCTCTGACACGTAGCAACTATAAACTGGTTAGAAATACCATCAATAAATCAATAAAATAAATTTTAAAAATCAACCTTATAATAATCAGAAATTCTTAATGTTAATATAGTCATATTTACCAACATTTACCTTTAAGTCATTGCATTTGTGTGTTGTTTATGAAATTTTTCTCACATCTAAGTTATAAAAACATTTTTATATAATATCTCTCAATGCTTTATTAATTTTCAGGCATGTTGTGAAAATGGAGTCTATATTTTTATATCTGGAGGTCTATTTGTTTCAACTACATTTATTGAAATATGCATATTTTGCCAACTGTTCTGTTGTGCCATTTTACCATAAATATTATGCTTATACATTCATGAAAATTTTCAGATTTTCAGTTTGGTTCCATTGGTTGACTGCCTGGTATTTTGTGCCAATACTGCACTATTTTAAATATTGTGCTTATGTTATATTTATCTTTGCAGTTCCATATGAATTATATAAGTAATTCAATACTGTCAATTATAACAAAAAAAAAAACTCATGGAATTTTTATTTGGATTTCATTGCATCTAAAAATCGATATAGAGGAGAACTGCTACCTCTACAACACTGAGTTGTAACTCTGAATAGGTTAATAAGGGGAAAAAAGCATATGGAATTACTGAGCTAGAATGATGATAAATTGTAGAAAAAAGAAAGAGATGTTTACATTTTAGACCACAGATTTGGAACAACTATCAGTGATGACACATCCTGGATACGGCTGTTGGAATGAGTGGATAAGATGAAATTCAGGTAAAGGTAGTTAAAATTCAGGACTAGCAAAAAGAGGGAAGGAGGGAGAGGGAGAGAGAATTTGAGGCACTAAGTGGAATATACATTACAAATACCTTCACAAAGGAATATAGAAAATGGAAGACCTGGTTTGGAAGCACGTGAGCCAATTTCAAAATCTTCAGCAAATGCGAGGCTAGATTGGGATATTTATCCTTTGTGATTACAAAAAGTGTTAGAAAGAGGATGTAGTTGGTCTCAAAGCAAAATGATGTTTCAGAGAAGGGGAAAGAAGTATTTAGATGTAAGCAGGACAATGAGTATCAGCTGAAAGTAGAGTGGGGGGAAAATGTAACAATTCCTTCAAAACCTGATTCCTTGTTCATTGAGGCAAAAAGATTAAGGGACTGTTCAGTCAAACATTCTAACAGGTAGAATAGATTTACTATGAAATAAAGGGCACAATGAAAGTTTTTTTAGAGGGTAGAGTAGTGTGAGAGTGGGTCAGAAGACTAGAAGCAGTTGATAATAAGAGTATGAGATAAGGGAGAAGGTAACTTGGATTGGAGAACAGAATACTACCAGGAAAGTTAGATATCTAGGGTTGAGTTGGCCTGAACTTTCTAGGCCGTGTGGGTTTTGTTGCAGTTGGGTTTGTGTGTGGTTCTGAGAAAGCTCTACTTTTAGGTGACAGATGAGAAACTAGATAAGTTGCGTCCCAGGAATAATATCAAATTAAAAGAAAACCTGAAGCCGTTGTGCAAAATTTGTTATAAGCCTTGCAACGTTATTTTTTTAAAGGAAGATTGCTATGTTTATACATTTTTCTAAAGGTGAAATACTAAACAAAAATTTGCTTCTATTTCTAAAGAAATATACTTAAGTATGTGTGAATTTTAAATCAAAAACCTAGATTCCAAGCTGAGGTTTCATAAGGTAAAATGGTATGTTCAAACTACATATTGCTCATCATAATTGAAAATTATAAAAAGTGTTCTTCCAGTGAGTGCTGGGCTGTTAACAGATCTTAGTAGAACTAGCAAAGCAAATTGCTTTTTACTGTAGTTTTATAACATGATTTCGTATATAGTAGTACATGCCCTGCTCACTATTTTTGTGAAATTGTGCTGACTATTGTCGATTTTACTTTCCAAAATGAACATGAGATGAATTTTAAAATTACTCTGTCTAGCTTCAAAAAACATAGTAATGAGGCTTAGAATGTAATTACATTAAACATACAAATTACATTGGGAATAATTCAGTTGTTCTGGAGCCAGCTCTTAGCAACTCAGAAAAGCCAACTGTTAAATAATTCAGGAATTTTACCAGGTGGTTTTAAATTCCTGGTATCTTGAAATCAGCCATGGTGGAAATGTTTACACTATGGAAATCAGCAAATGCAACAAATCATGGCTCCCTGGTTTACCAGTACACCACTGGAATAATTTATGATATTATGTATTTATGTTTCTTTTAGATATCCCAACAAAGTTTTTTAGCTGGATTTATTTTGATCCTATACATCATTTCTAGGCAGTTTATGATTTATTAGCTATTGTGAATGCACGCTTTTCCTTCCATTGAAATTCCCAAATAACAAAAAAATAGTTGACTTTTTTTGCATTTTTTTCCATCTGGTTAATTTATTGATCTCTCTTATTACTTCTAATAGGTTTTCCAGTAATTCTCTTAGGTTTCCAAGATAAGCCATATCATATGCAAATTATGGTAATTAAATATTTTCTTTTCCAAAAGATATACTTTGTAATTATTTCATTTTTTATTCAGTAGTCAAGAATTTCTGGAAATGTATAAAATAATATGAGGGTTTTAGTGTTTCATTGTGTACTATTATGTTCACTTTTAGGTTGAAATAGGCCCTCCTTATTATGTTATATCACCACTCATAATTTTATGCTGTGGTGGTAGCAATAGTGAGTGGTGGCAGATTCACTGGTGGTGGTGATGGTGGTTTTGTGGTTTTCATAGCTGTTTTTAACCAGAAATAGGTTCTGTGGATTGTGTGCCAGTGAATAAGAGCACAGCGCTGCAGTCACATTTCCTGGGTTCATGTCCTGAACATGACTTTGCTATTTCCTAGTTGTATTTAAGCTATCTGTGCCTTGGTTTTCTTTTCTGTAAAATTGGTAAAATAATAATAATAGTACTTATTTTTTGATGGCTTTGTGAGAATTCAGTGAGCTAAGTTTATAGAGTACTTGGAACAGTGCCTGGCACAGTCTAAGCATTCAAGGAAAGTTAGTAATTATTATTAATTAATACCCTCAGAGAAACTTTTTAAATTATATTTTTTTCCTTTAGTATATTGAAGTGTTATTTTAGTGCTGTTCTTGCATTCTTGGGATAAAACATACTAAGTTGTATCAATTTCTCTTTTTTTTAATTTTTAAAAATTTTATTAATGTATAGTTGATTTACAGTGTTCTGTTAATTTCTGCTGAACAGCAAAGTGACTCAGTTATACATATATATATTCTTTTTCATATTCTTTTCCATTATGGTTTATCACAGGATATTGAATATAGTTCCTGGTGTTATATAGTAGGACCTTGTTGTTTTATCAATTTCTCTTAATAACCAGTTGAAGTCAATTTGCTACCAAACTTTTAAAAAAAATTTTTTCCAAAAATAAATAAGATTATTCTATAGTTGGGGAAGTGTCTATGTCAGATATTGAGATTAGTATTCTTTTGACTTTATAAAATTTACCTGGGAAGTTTATAGCTCTTTCTATACTCCGAAACCGTTTACCTGGCGTATAATATATCTTCTTTTTTGTTCTAATGATATGTACTTGAAGGATTTTGTCCTTTTTTCTAGATCAAACATGCTAAAATTGTGCATATGTTACAGGATTTATTGCAAGTAAAAACCTCTTGAAATTATTTATCATTTCTACTATTTTGTATCTTCCAATTTATTAATGTCTGTGTTTTGTTTTTCTCATCCCCTTTCATTTCCAATGGCTTGTTTCTCTGTTTCTAATTTCTTTACCTGAATGCTCAGTTCATTTATTTACATTCTTCCTTGCTTAGTAACAAAGCATAATTTATTGCATCTTTAAAATGCATATTGAATAACCTGAGTCATTTTTCATTTGTAATTTGGAAAATTACATACACCAGTGATAGATGGTATATTACAAGTCCTGTCATACCTTCTGCTAGCACCTATGAATGTGAATATTCACTGTTAATCTTTAAAAATCAGGATACACCCTGAAACTGGAAGCAACCAAGATGGCCTTCAATGAACAAATTAATAAACAAACTATGGTACATCCATACTATGGAATATTATTTGATGAACAAAAAGAATAAGCTGATAGTCTATGCAACAATGTGGATAAATGTTATATGAGATTGCTTAAATGCGTATGCTTAAGTGAAGAAAGAAGTTTCAGAAGGACATATACTGTATAATACTATATATATGAAATTCTGACAAAGACTAAAGTACAGAGATAGAAAACTTATGCATGGTTGTCAGGGGCTTGAGGAGGCGGGGGGGTTAACCAGGTGAAGCACAGAGAAATTTTAGGGCTATGAAACTTTTCTGTCTGGTATTGTATGGTGGACACATGACATTGTGTATTTGTCAAAGCTTCTAGAACTTTACAAAGAATAACTGTGATGAAAACATCTAGCTATATGAGCACTTGATTGAGTTGAAAGTTTAACGTATAAATCATTTAAATCAAACAATCATCATTCATGATCTCTATGCTTTGAGTTTTGTTTATTTCATCTGTGGAAGGGAGAGAGGAAAGGCAGAATTGCAAAACCCCTGACTCTAGAGTCAGATAAACTTGGGTTTGAAATCCAATTCTAGCTCTTCCTAGTTATTTAAACCTTGGCACATTACTTAAAATTCCCATTGCTAAATTTTCTTCCCTATAAAGTGAGAAAATAATATCTGCCTCAGCATTGTTGGAGGATTAAATATTAATGCATATAAAACTCTTAGCCTGGACTGTAGTTTCATGTTCAATAAACTACATGCTGTCTTCCACAATAACTGTGTTTATTATTTCTCCTTTTTTATCTAATAGTTTGGATTTTTAGATTATATATCTTTTTCTGTGCATTAAGTACATGATCCATAACTTTATTGCACATCATACTCTTCATAAATATTTATATTTTAGTTCTATTTTGTTTGAAATTAATAATATCACATTTGCTTTATGTTTGTTTTCCTAATAAACATTTGTCTATTTTATTTTTAATCTTAAAATTTTTTTTACTATTTTATTTTGAGTTTTTCTTTAGGCATGATTTAACTTTTAACCAATAGGTATCCAGAAATAGGAAATGGAGAGAACAAAAAGAAGTGAAAAAAGGGGGGAAAGACTAAAGGAAAAGATAATAAAAGAGTTAACAACATGCTGCATACAGGTCTTTTTTCTTTTTTTAATAAATTTATTTGTTTTTGGCTGCATTGGGTCTTCGTTGCTGTGCGCGAGCTTTCTCCAGTTGTAGCGACAGGGGCTAATCTTCATTGTGGTGCTTGTGCTTCTCACTGTGGTGGCTTCTCTTGTTGTGGAGCACAGGCTCTAGGCACATGGGCTTCAGTAGTTGCAGCATGGGGGCTCAGTAGTTGTGGCACATGGGCTCAGTAGTTGTGGCTCACAGGCTCTAGAGCACAGGCTCAGTAGTTGTGGTGCACAGATTTAGTTGCTCCTTGGCATGTGGGATCTTCCCGGGCCAGGGCTCGAACCTGTGTCTCCTGCATTGGCAGGTGGACTCTTAACCACTGCGCCACCAGGGAAGCCCTGAATACAGGTCTTTAGACTGAAAACTCTCCAGAGCAATGAATGACTAAAGGCCTACATCTAGAAATGTCCATATAACATTGTAAAGCCTCAAAGATAAAGTCCTAAATGTTTTTAAGGAGGAAAAGAAAAGCTACTACAAAGAAATAGGTATCATTTTAACATAGTATGTCCCATCAATAAGCTGGATTCCAGAAAACAGCAGAGCAATAGTTTTCAAGTTTTGAGAGATAAATTGGGGCCTAAAATCC
Source organism: Balaenoptera physalus (assembly GCF_965194825.1). Classification (NCBI taxonomy): domain Eukaryota; kingdom Metazoa; phylum Chordata; class Mammalia; order Artiodactyla; family Balaenopteridae; genus Balaenoptera; species Balaenoptera physalus. Next base: position 45,702,653 of record NC_138896.1, on the reverse strand, counting down.
AAAATGCTGGTTTATCCATAAAACTAAGTGAAAAAGAAAAACATTTTAAGTATTCAAGAGTGTTGACTTTCCACACCCATCTCTCACCCCCATCCTCTCTTAGGAAGTTACTTGAAGTCATTTAGAAACAAAAGGGAGGAGTAGATCAGGAGCAGTCAGAAGTGAAATTCAGGGAAGAGTGGACTCCACCCTGGGAGCAGGGAGGGGAGTTCTAGATGCCTGGCAGCCACATAGAGAGGGCCAAGGAATTAAAGGGCTCTGCAGTGCCTGCAGGAAACAAAGTGCTGGTATGACTGAAGTGGTTAAAAATAACAGAACTGTGGTTAATAATACAGTATTGTATACTGGAAAGTTGTCAAGAGTAGATCTTGAGCATTCTCACCACAAAAAAGAAAGTGTTGACTATGTTAGCTATGTAAGGTGATGGATATTATCTTGATCTTGGTACTTATTCTACAATGGATATGTGTAACAAATCATTACACTGTATCCTTTACATTTATACAATTATATGTCAATTATTCCTCAGTAAAGTTAATAAAATAAAAATAAATAAAATAAAAGACTTTGAGGATGTGACAAAGGCTCATTTCACCTCCCTACTAGCAATATTATTCTTAAAGAGTTAGGACATGAGTCATTTTAGGAAAGAAATGGTTCTCCAATGAACAATATTTACAGTCTAAATAATGTAGTCACTGTTTACTGGTTATCAGCTTTCAGGAATAGATGTATGAATAAAATCTAGTGGACTTATTTTCTCCATTACCTCTTTCTGAATCCCTATTGGTTAGAGAAAAGATCACCTGGGTATTTTCTCTGTGATCTGTTTTATTTCGCTTTTACTGTTTTAGTCTTTTTTTATTTTTTTTGCTTTACTTTTGGAGATAATTCTTCCAACTTGATTTTCCAGCCCTTCAACTGAATTATTTCACTCGATTATATTTTTTCTATTTCTAAAAGAGAGAAGATAGCTCACTGACAAAGTAAAAGTATAGGACTGAGATCCCAGCTCCCAGAGGCCCCCACATTCCTAGACTCATGGCCTCCTTCCTCCAACTTCAAACCCAGCTTTCATGAGCTGAATCACTCTCATGCTTCAGACTCTACTTCTATCTCATCCTTCTCACCTAGCCAGAGAAGCTGTCTGCTTTTAAGTACTGATGTAATTAGACTGGGTATACCCAAATAATTCAGGATAACTCCCCATCTCAAATTCCATACCCTTAACCACATCTGCAAAGTCCATTTTGCAATGTAAGGGACTTACTTATACTCACAAGTTCCGAGAATTTGAGTTGGATATCATGGGGCATGAAGGGTACAATTCTGTCTACCACATGGACTGTACTATATTTATAGACACGACTGTATTATAGACCTATAGGCTCAAACCGTGCAGTTCTTCACACAGGGTCTTACATGTTGTACATAAACTATACAATATACTTATACATTGTATATAGACAATACTATCCCATATTATAGACTCTTTGAGATTCATGCAGTTGTTAACACAGGATCACACACATTGTATATGTTCAGTTAACATTTATGGATTATTTAGAATGTTATCATGGTTATTCTTCACATCTTTTTTATTTTAAGTATTCTCCCTATTGTTTTCCTCATTGTCTCTGGCGAAAATACTACTACCTACTTTAGAGAAAATATAAATAGTCCTGCCATTTTAGAGCCTTCATCAACCTGACGCTATTACAACTCCTCTATCCCTCTATAGTTTGTCATTTAAAAATCACTTCTTATTTGCTATTTTTCCTTCTTTGAGCAATATTTACAGTCTCTTCACTTTCTTTTTCTAATAAAATGGTTATCCTTGTCATCCATCCCTCCCTGTTACCCTTTGAAACTTACCCTTGATAAGAGATTTCAATTTTTTGTAGAGAGCCCAATACGGATACCAAGGAGTTAATGATGGAGTGCCATTTGCTGTATCAATTTCATCTGAAACACAACGATAATGTTTCCAGCTGTGGCATCTGGCTCCTTGGCAATTTCATCAGACAGTGCCAGCCACTATTGTAGAGTTTTGGGCTTGTCACAAGGATTAAGCTGTAGTACAGATGTTTCTGCCACCTCAGTGCTGTATAGTACAAGTTGGTTTCAATTTTTTTCTCTAATTCTTGTTTTTCTCTCTATTCCTATTTTGTTAAAGTACCTAGGAGATCTGTGTCTAGGTAAAATCTGCATTCTGACACATGCTTTCTGGGGCAGGGGAGAGGGGAGAACATGCACCATAGCCACTTTCAATAGAATTTTAGTATGATTTGAATATAATTTCCTTTGCAAATAAAACTAAAATGAAAAGTTTTTATTGCTTTTGTTATAAGCGTTGTTGTTTATGTGTAAGTAACAGCTTTTTTAAAATAGTAAGCAAAAAAAATCTAAAAAGAGTACATTCCTCTGTTAAATATTTTTTAAATACACAAGTTACTTGTTTAACTAACTTTTCTAATCTACTTTTACTGTCAGCACATAAAACAGAAAATGTTTCTTAATAGAGTGTATTTAGTGAATGTTCTCCTTATCTTTCTCATGAATTCATTTGCTAAGTATGGTTGTTAAATTGCTAACTAACCATCAGTGTCAAAAAGAGTGATCTAGGATGTTCATTTTCAACTTAATTCTAATGTTCTCTAAGCAGCCTCATTCCTTTTGACAGTATGATGGCTCCAAATAAGACATACCATAGAACCACAGATCTTAAAACTGTAATGGAACTTAGTGCTTTCATTCATTTTATAGATGACAAAACTAAGAATCAGTAAAGTTTAAAGAATATGCCTAGGACTTCCCTAGTGTCCGCCTGCCAATGCAGGGGACACAAGTTCGAGCCCTGCTCCGGGAAGATCCCACATGACGCGGAGCAGCTAAGCCCGTGCGCCACAACTACTGAGCCTGCACTCTAGAGGCTGCAAGCCACAACTACTGAAGCCCGCACACCTAGAGCCCGTGCTCCGCAACAAGGGAAGCCACCGCAGTGAGAAGCCCGTGCACCACAACGAAGAGTAGTCCCCACTCGACGCAACTAGAGAAAGCCCATGCGCAGCAACAAAGACCCTATGCAGCCAAAAATAAATAAATAATTAATTATTTTTTAAAAAAAGAATATGCCTAAAGTCACACAAATGACACACACACTAGTGACAGGACCAAGCCCAGAACTCAGTCCTTCAGCCCCAGTCCTGCTCTCTGCAATCCTCCACTGGCCACCCTAGTCCAAATCCATGGTCTGTGATCCTTAGTTCTACTCTTCTGTCTGAAACTGACCTTGTACCAGAGACCCACCTCCACCTCCTATCCACTACCTTCTCCACACACCTTCCTCACCAGGCTTCATTCTCCCTCTATTCTGTTTCTGCCTCTGAGCCTTCAGTACCCCTTCCTCATTCTGAGAGAGCTCTCCAGACACAATGGGCTGTCCTGAACATTCTGCAGGGAGTGCTCCCCTGTCATGAGGGGGCTGAAACGACAACAGATGTCCAACTACTATGGATGGGAAAAAAGTACTTATGAGACTCAGAAAGTTCAGGAATTATGATAAAACTCAGTGCTTTAGACCATAAGCAACTTGAGATACAGGCTCTCTTAAAATAAAGAAAGAAAGAATGTTATATACAATGAGTTTCTCATCCCATTTTGCATCCCATCCTGGGAAGGCTGTACATGAAGAATTTCTCACTCTCTTCTTCATCCCATCCTGAGGATTCCAGTCCAGGCTTTACTCTGAATGCCAGCTGGATTCTTCTCTTTGAAATAGATTGTTATTACAAATTCCCATGCAATGGGTTTGACTAGTTCCATGCCTCAATCACTTTCTTACTCAGGATAGAGCACCTATAATTCCCTTTTCTTTAGTCTTGTTAATTGAAAGTTTTGCATTTGATTTGGAAGGTGATTAATTCTTTCATTAGGTGGCTGTTCTAAGGGAAAAAGACTAAAATATTTCTCTGCAGGTTGGGTGTCGCTGAAGAAAATCTGTCCAAGTCCATCAAAGTGTGGCCCAGCCCCACAAACAGAGGACGTGCTCACTGATAAATTTATCACCTCGAGAATCTTCAGAGCAATGGCATTCACACTCTTCAACTCCCTCAGGTACTGAGATGTAAAGTAAGGGCTGCATTTCTGAACAGGAGAGGAATGATGTTTCTTGAGATGATTATAAATGGAGTAGTTAATAACAAAAAGGCAACCTGAAACAGAATCCTGCTGGAAATAATGGAGTAATATCTTTGTTAATGGAGAAAATATTTGTCTCTTAGAATGAAAAAGGAGATGGCAAATAATGATACTAATCATAATTCTCCAAAAAATAAGTACAAGAAAAAATGTTTTTCTGTTGACTCCTACACCTACTCCTCCTGCTGCCTATTGTATATAATAAGTACATTAAGGAAATAAGTAGGAAAATAATGCATTGAAATAAACATATTATGTTAATGGGCAAAAATAGTCAATATATATTAAGATTTAATCACATGGCATTGGACAAAATTAATCAAATCTTGCATCACCCTTGCTTGCAAAGAGTTTATGATCTAAAATGATAGTGCCAAAGGCATACACTTTAAAAAGTCAGTTTGATTTATGCAAGAGAGATTTTTTTATAATAGTTTTGTTTATTTTACTATTGGGGAACATTTTCAAGTCACACTACAGTGCTGTTGAATTCCCTCCGGGAAAGAGAGTATGAAGGAAAACAGGACAGTTGAGAGTTATGCATGGGTAAGACTGCAAAAAAAGAAAAGGACAGAATGTCAGTGCATGGTGTTGTGTCTTTCTGAGAGTTAAGGCCTAACAAAATAAAGAAAGTACCTCCAAAAGTGCAGGTCCTGAGACCAGTTCAAACCTCCCTCTCTCTTGAGTCGGTGTCACTATCCCAGAACTGGAGTTAATTTGCGGCCAGTACAGTGGAGTGCCTGTGTGTCCAGAAGAGACCTGACAGCCCAAGTTAGTCCACAGGCTTTCAGACAAACAACTATCTTCCAAACATGGACACTTTCTGGGCCAAATCTGTACTCTGTAATTTAAACCAGAATCAGTCTAATTTTCTGGAGTCTGAGGATGGAGTGATTTTTACCTTACAACAAGGTTTCTCTGTAGAGTAAGTTTCTACCAACAGACCTGTTTCATCCTTTTATTTATTTATTTTTTTCTGGTGTCAAGAAAAAAATGGTAATGAAATACTGTAGCCTAAATATAAATAAATATGGGTCAACTGTCTATTATTGAATCAAACTTTACTAGGGGTTTGAAAATCGTGATGAACCTCTCATTCCAATCAATACATTTGGGCAGAACTAAAGTGTGATGATCAGACAGCTGGGTCCTCACCTGTCGGCAGGAAGAGTGCATTTCATGAGTCTACTTTTACATGAAAACAAATGAGAAAATGATGCAGGGAAGGCTGGCCTAGAAATTGTTAAATAAATGCAAGAAAACTAGAACAGAAAAGAAAGTGGGAAAAAATGGAAAATTCTGTAACTCAAAGGACAGAAGTTAAGCCAGGATAAATCACTGTCATGTTTTTTCCTCCTATGTAAAAAGTAAGTGTTAAATAAAATATCACTTCTGTTTTGTTTCTTACTGTTGCAGACTGACCTTTTTAAAAAAAATATTCAAGCCACCCTTAGGTTTTGTTTTTTTTTTCTCTTTCTAGCAAACACAATTCTCTTTTTTTTTTATGAATAAAGTTGTAAAGTATTTAAAGTGTACATTGTGGTGATCTGATACACACATACATTATGAAAGAATTCCCACATCTAGTAAATTACCACGTCCATGATGTCACATATTTATCTTTTGGGTTTTTTGGTGAAAGCATTTATGTTCTCTCCTAGCAAATTTCAATCATACAATACAGTGCTATCAACTACAGTCACCATATTTTACATTAAATCCTCAGACCTTATTCATCTTATAGCTGAAAATTTTTATCCTTTTACCAACCTGTCCATATTTCCCCCACCCACCAGCCCCTGGAAACCACTTTTCTACTGTTTCTACAAGTTTGACTTTTTTTTAAGTGTCCACACATTAGTAACACCATGTAGTATTTGTCTTTCTCTTTCTGACTTATTTCACTTAGCATCATGACCTCAAGGTCCATCTATTTGTCACTAATGGCAGGAATTCCTTCTTTCTCGTGGTTTAATAATATTCCATCATATATGTATACCACATCTTTATTCATCCATCCACTGATAGACACTTAAGTTATTTCCATATTTTAGCTATTGTGAATAATGCTGCAATGAACATGTACAGAATTTCTTTGATATCCTGTTTTCATTTCCTTTAGACATATACCCAGAAGTAGGACTGCTAGGTCATATGGTAGTTCTATTTTTAATTTTCTGAGGCCTAATGTTTCCCATAATGGATGCACCAATTTACATTCCCACCAACAGTGCACAAGGACTCCCTTTTCTCTACATATTCACCAACACGTGTTATCTCTTGTCTTTTTGATGATAGTCATTCTGACAGGTGTGAGGCGATATCTCATTGTGGTTTTGATTTCAATATCCCTGATGATCAGTGATGTTAAATACCTTTTCATGTACCTATTGGCCATCAGTATAACTTCCTTGGAAAATGTCTATTCAGATCCTCTGCCCATGTTTCAATCAGATTGCTTGTTTTTTTGTGGTTTTTGTGTGGTTTGGGGTTTTTTTCTTTCTTTTCTTTTTTTTTTTTTTTTTGCTATTGACTTTTATGAGTTATTTATACATTTTGGATATTAACCCCTTATTAGATGTATGATTTGAAAATATTTCTCCCGTTCAGTAAGTTGCCTTTTCATTTTGTTGATGGATTCCCTTGCCATGCACAAGTTTTTTAGTTTGATGTAACCCCACTTGTCAATTTTTGCTTTTGTTGCTTTTGGTTTTGGTATCATATCCAAAGGATCACCAATAAGACTGATGTCAAGGAGCTTATGTTTTCTTCTAGGAGTTTTATGGTTTCAAGTCTTATATTAAAGTCTTTAATCCATTTGGAGCTAATTTTTGTGTGATGCAAGATAGGGGTCCAGGTTCATTCTATTGCATGTGGTTACCCAGTTTTCCCAACATCCTTTATTGAAGACACTATCTCTTCCCCATTGTATAGTCTTGGCTATTTTGTCATAAATTGACTATATATGCTTAGGTTTATTTCTGGCCACTTTATTCTGTTCCCTTTATCTATGTGTCTGTTTTGGGGCCAGTTTTGAATACTATAGCTTTATAATATAATTTGAAATGAGGAAGCATAATGCTTCTACTTTATTGTTTTTTCTGAAGATTTCTTTGGCTATTCAGGGTCTTTTGTTGTTCTGTACAAATTTTAGGATTGTTTGTTCTAGTTCTGTGAAAAATGCTATTGGAATTTTGAAAGTGATTACACTGAACCTATAGATTGCTTTGGGTAGTACGGACATTTTAACAATATTCATTCTTCCAGTACATGAACACAAAATATCCTTCCATTTATTTTTGTCTTTCTCAATTTCTTTCATCAATGTCTTATAGTTTTCAGTGTACAGACCTTTCATCTCCTTAGTTATTTGTTCCTATTTATTCAATTTATTTTGATGTGGTTATAAATGGGATTGGTTTCTTAATTTCTGTACTATAGTTTGGTACTAGTGTTTAGAAACACAAATGATTTTGGTATATTAATTTTGTATCCTTCAACTTTACTGAATTCATTTACTACTTCTAACATTTTTTGTAAAGCCTAGGGTTTTCTATATGTAATATTGTGCCATCTGTGAATAGAGACAGTTTTACTCCTTCCTTTACAATTTGGATGCCTTTTATTTATTTGTATTGCCTAATTGCTCTGGCTAGGACTTCCAGTACTATGTTGAATAAAAGTGATGAGAGTGGGCATCCTTGTCTGGTAAACCCAATCCTTCTTAAACTGAACATCCATCCCACTTTATTTCAACTAACAGTCAGGCTTACTCCCTGAATATGAAACACTCTATAGTATGAAATACACATAAGGTATGAGTAATGGATACTTTAGACAGCAACTAATAACAGATCCTCTGAGTAACATAATGCCTACCAGGCCAAAACAGAAATACAACATAACTGGTAGTGGGTCCTAGGGAATTATGTAACATTCCCTAGACAGTGTGTTTTTCATGAGTCACAAGACTACAAAAATACTTTCTTGCAATATGAACTGCATAAAATGAATTTTTTGGTCTGAGAGTCAAAAACATTTGCTTAGGTTGAGCAAAACTATTTCATGAGCCAAGGCTACAGTTTGTCCAAACATTTTCAGAAGCACATTTAAATGCTCTAATGTCTCTATGGATTTTTTCCCCTCCAGTGAACTAGATCCAAGTTAATGGGAACAATTAAATCTACTTTCGTCAGATCTCTTAACTGAGTTTTTCCAAGTTTTTTTTTTAGATGCCTTTTGAGATTTCTTATTTGTTCCATCATAGTCTCTTGTAATTAAAACCTATTCTGACCTGTGAAATGCGTGATAAAACAAAAACACCTAACAATATTTAGAGGTTGAGTGGATGTGATTTGTGGGATGACCATGTACAGCATTGTATGAAAATACAGCTCAATGCAATGTCTAATCTGCTGTGACATTCAAGTTTTAAGTGATGATCAAGGAGATGGAAGGATTGGCTCCACATACATCCCAACCTACACTGGTCTTCTGTCTGTTAACTTGCTAATGAACCATGATTGAGTAAAGTAATGAAGAGTTTACAGAGAGCTCCAGGAAACCAATTTCAAATTTTGCAACCAGCAGGCTTTAACCTCACTGCAGCCTTAGCTAATTTTGTCTGGAAGCGGACTTGGATACTAAATGTCATCCCTGCCTTCTGATTCAGACAGACTTTTCTAATCCCCGTATACTTGCCCATTAATGAATGTCTCTTCATAAGATCCATTTTGTTTCTCTCTTTGGTTGTTATAAATAGGCTGAATATCTAAAAATTTTTACAATGAAACATAAAATTTTAACCACTTTGAAAATTAGAAACATTGAAAAGCACCTATCTTATGTCTGACCTATGTAAGGCAGGAAACTATATGTAAGAGAATCGTTTGAAATTAATTTATGATAAAATTAAGCAAAAATTGTAATAATTATGTAGTGTGTATATCTATGGTTTAAAAGAGTTTTTTTAAATGTCTTTCAGTGTGTATCCAATCATTCATTATAATTTTTGACTGTAAGTAAAGATGTAAGTCAGGCTTCATTGATAATCACCAGGCAAGTGAATGAAGCAGGTTTCCTTCAGACAAGGCCAAAAATCTTTTAACTTTAAAGCACAGTAAAGAGTAAGAATAATTTCTCCTTTTATTCTCACTTCCATTAACTCCCTCATTTAAAACTGTCTGTAAATGATCACTCATCATCATAAGCCCCTTCTGGTTTAATAAATCAAAGAAATGGGAGTAAACTGCAATCTGTCTAATATTCTTAAAAATAAACTTTATATACTCAACAAAACTTTTGAAAAATAAGCATGGAAATGTGTACAAATTGGAACTGCTGGCAGCAAACGTGTAGCTGGCGGCAATGCCTTCACCTGGTGACAACACAGGAGTCCCCAGCCATAACTTCAGACACACTGGGCTAGGCTGGTATGTCACTAACTAGTCTTAATCTGTTTAAGAAACATTTGGTTCCATATAAATATTTGATGAATGTGAGCATGTCTGTCTCTAATTCCAAGGAAATAACCTATTTTTTTTCTTTGATTATTAGAGAAGCACCAAAGTACAATTTATTTCTACATACGCTCCTTAAAATTGACTGTTCTAGCATTTGAAGTCGATTGGGAGAAAACCGTCTTAGAGCTGATTCTAATGACTCAAGGAAGGAAGTATCCTCAAAGACAAAGAAAAACCAGGACCCTTTAATGCTGGTGTGTAAAGATGTAAGTCAGGCTTCATCAGTAATCACCAGGCAGGTGAATCAGGCAGGTTTCCTCCAGAAAAGGCCAAAAATCTTTTCACTGGGAGGCACAGTAAAAAGTAAGAATAATTTCTCCTTTTATTCTCACTTCCATTAACTCCCACATTTAAAAGTGTCTGTCAATGATCACTCATCATCACGAGCCACTTCTGGTTAAATATATCAAAGAAATAGGAGTCTGTCGATAGCTTTTCAAGATGTGAGCTGTGCTACTCAATTGGGGGGTGGGGGAGAAACAAGACTCTTTTATTCCTTTCCATTTAAAAAGTATAGAAAGTAAAATGCATCATCCAGATGAAAATGACTCTAGACATTCGGGCTATGATATTGTTATCTCTGAGATCCTTTTCCACTGGTTTCAGCTGAGTGCAGAATGCAGGCCTCTTGGGGATAAAAATCTAAATGCTCCAATGGCACTGAAAGACCCACATGCCGGTCAGTATTAGTAAAGCTGGACATTTCTTTTGCATATGCCTTGTTTGAGTAGAATGCCTATTTTAAATTGTAATATACAAGAAGGCAAGATATGTAAACCTCAAAGCCTACATATTTTCAATAACCTTGCACAAATGTGAAATTCTTTTTTGCTTTCATATTTCCATGCTTGTCCAAGTCCGGTCTAATAAATGCTGACACTCTTGGCTCAGTTTAATTAACAAAGAGCAAGCTGTGTGGAACACAGCACTGAAGCAGGACCATGGAGGGCTCCAAGCATGCTACTGCCAATCATGGATCAGAGTGTACTTCCAAAGGAGCCCTGGGTGAGACATCCTGGCAAGGTCTCTGCTGCTAGGCAGGACGTTCTCATGGAAAATGCTTTTCATTTGCTCCTTAATGGTAACTGCCTACACATTTCATAATAATTCCAATATTTAAAATCTGGGAACCTCTCTAAAGTTTACAGATGATTTTTGTGCATTATTTCACACAACCCTAGGACAAGCATGTTTGTTTTTGACACAAGAGGAAATTGAGGCTAAAGAAGAAAAAGGATTTAATCAAAACCATAAAGCTACATAGAGTCAGAGGCTGGATTTGAACCCAGGTTTTCTAGCACCAACCCATCTTTTTCTCTTTTACAAGAGCTGCCTAGAAAGTTCAAGTATAGAAACACATGATTGTGACCATTATACATGCAGGTGATAGCCACAGGCACACTGCAAACTTAGCAGCTCTAACAGTGGTTTTATCATCTAGCACAGAACTTAAGTGGCAAAAAGAAATGTTATAATAAATGTTTACTGAATGAGCGACAGTATGTGAATACAGCAAACTGTTGATATTACATAACACTCCTCACGTCATGTAACATGAAACATAAAATAAAAGTCAATGAAAGCATTCTCAGCTTAGTTGTTCTTTGGTTTGCTCACCTATAATCACAAATGCAGCACGTACAACTTAGTTTTTCTCAAGGGTGGCAGACTGGGTGTTAAAAATTAATATTGCTTATTACAAAACATCATTGCAATGCAAAAAATGAGAGAATGAGCTAATATACTAAACAGAAATGACATTAATTCAACCATATTTCGTGAGGGGGATAAGTTCAATTCCCAGTCAGAATATCATGGCTTTTTCCAGTATTTAGCTCCATGAGACTGAATGTCCATCTCTCACTGCAAAACACATGGATAAGTAAGGAAGACACGTGAATGTAGTTCAGTAATGCAAATGATAGGGAGAGAGTAGGATAATTAAATAGTTTAGAAATCCCACCAGGGGATTAAAGACAGAGTGGGAATTTTAAGGGAGTTTGGGAGACTATTGTAAGGTAATGACCACTGAAGAAGAGAATCCAGTAACTTAGCAACAATATACCCTACCTTGAAGGAAGACCAGGTACATTCAAACTCCAGGCACACTCAAGCCACAAACCCTGATAGTTAAAACACAGACAATTGATATGGAGTCTGAATCTTGTTATATGAGGTCAGGGAGTTAACAGTCCTTGAAGAGTAACATTTCTGCATGTAGCCAAGACAGGGACATAGGTGAAAGGGGAAAGAAACTGGGGAAAAGGGACATTATACTGAAACCTGAGATGAATTAACATACTTTAGTATATGTCACCACCCTTCTGCTAATATACATATGATTTAAATAGTGCCTTGGCAGTTAGACCCAGTAAGACCATATAGGGTCAGAGGAGGAAGTAATGATGTAAGCCCTTGACATCTACCCCAAAATAAGGAAGAATGTGGTCTTCCCCCCTCTCCCCTTTTCCTTTGATTTTAAAAATGTAGCCGTCTTTGTTCCTGGGACTGCACCTCCTTGCCTGCCCACTTGTATCGCTCACAAGAGTCCTGTGCTAATAAACTCTTTGCCTGCTACTTTGCCTCATGCTGAATTCTTTCTGTGTTGAGACAAAAGAACCTGAGCTTCAGTAAGTCCTGACCCCAGGTGAATGGTTTCAATTAAAAGACAGTGGGTTCGAGTCCCCTCCTAAGTTAGGGGTCCTGATTCAAGTCCCAATCTGAGTTTTGGCTGGGTTCAAGACCCATCTGAGCAGGAGTCCAGTTTCACAAATGGCAGTGGAATCAGGACCTCTTACACATTATGAGAAAAGTCATGCACACTATGTGATTGGTGCTATTTTAGATATTTTTTGCATGAGGACAAGCGAACAGAGTTGAATTTAAAACATGGTATTCATTAACACATGTAACATTGAACGGGCATATTCCCTACACCAGACAGGAGGAGAGAGAAAAGATGCATAATACAGACTCTATCCACCTGAAGATGCTCAGTCCTCCTGACTTGGAACTCTGAGTGTGGGGGGACATGGCAGTACAGGCAGTGAGAGAATTATATGGCGAATGAAGATGTGGATTTCTGCCCTCACTGTGTCCATCTGCAGCACTGACCAGCAGTTCAGATTTGGTTGAAGGAGTTGTGTCTCAAGGTCCAGCCCTCCCCTACACATCATGGAATGCAACAGGCTTAGGGCAAACTATTGGAATCTTTTCTCTTCCACTGTAGTCTACTAAAGTATCAAAAAAGGCTGCATGACAATTCAGTCATGGAGACAAAAATATTGGGCTGGCCAAAAACTTTTTTCGAGTTTTTCTGTAACATCTTATGGAAAAACCAGAATGAACTTTTTGGCCAACCCAATAGAATCATGGCTTCTTTACTCTGAATGAAGAATTACTCCAAAATAGTAATTATGATAATACAGGATTGAAAAAATAAGTTTAATCAATGCCCTCTGGTATTCACACATAAAATACCTTTAACTTATTGGTGAAATTAACAGAACTTATGAAAATGTAGCCTGTGACAAGTGAAAGTTCAAGGAGATAAGGGGTTGAGTATATATCTAGATAAACACTAAATATTACAAGGAAAGAAATTTTGTAAAAGCAGGTTGACACAACCATTTGACCCATTGAAATTTAACAAAGATACAAATATTCATGATTTTAGGCTTCCATTTTTTCATAACATGGTCTATTTTTTCTGTAATTTTTTAAAGAGCATGTTTTGTACACAAATCCTCTGCTGCTAATTGAAAATGTATTTGAGGGAAATGCATCAGTGAAACACTTTATTCATTTCCAGTAACATTCGATGACATTTGCAGAAATAGCTCTCCATTATCTCCATTGTGTTACTTGGTAAATTTAGCAGAAAGAAGGGGATGGAAAAATATGAAAACACGAAATGTGAAAATAATGAAACTTTAATGTAGCACAAAAACTGTGACAGATGTAAAGCTACAAAGAGTCATTAAATTCTTCCCAGTCCATCTCTTTTTATCTCCCTCATCCCTTCACTATCAATTATTCCTAAAGTTGTTCCTTTTTCCTGCTAGACTCAGGGAAGCAACTTGCTTGTTATCTCTCCCTCTAAACCTATCTCTGGCACCACAAGAGTGACCCCCAAATTGCGTGGCATGGAATTTCTCTAAGTGAAGAAAATTGTGGTGATTCTATCAGAGATGTTTTTAGTCATTATAGTAGCTATAGTGTTTATTCTTAGATTCATTCTCAAAATGGCTAATGCTGTATTTTGCAGGAGTCAGGTAACTGACTCATCATAAATTTGTCCATTGTTTCCCAGACTCACAGCATATTGCAGTAAGAACTACGTTGGTCTTTTTAGCATGGATCAATGCCTATGAAAATAGCCTTAAACTGTGCTCGTTTGTCATTGTCAACTATAGATAGCCACCTAAACACATTTAAAATAAAATTATACTGGAATTGCCACATGCTATCAGCTTTATTCAAAGTAATAAGAACTATTGGCTCTGTAGGGCCCAATTTTAAATTGTGGGAGCTGACAAACGTGGTAATTCATCCACAGCAATATTTAAAGCCATTAGCTCATACCATATATAAAGAAGGAAATACCTTACAGTAGAAACCTCTTTTCTTTGGAGTATTTTTAGTGCCACTATCCTGTTTTTTGATAACTCAAATATAACTCCTAGTCCTATAGAATCACAAGAAAGATCCAGGCAGGTGCAGTAAAGATGGCTGGCTGGTAGTTACATGCTACTAAATAAAGGTAACATTCAATTAATTTACTCTCTAGTAGGCCTGAGATAAGAAAAAGGTGGAGTGGGGTAGAGGATGAATATCTAAAAGGAGCAAGGGATGTTGATAAGGAACATCAGAAGCTTTCTTTACTCATATCTTTCCTTTGTATATATCCCTAATGGAAAAATGTGCTTCCAGGAATTAACCTGCATGGCAACCCTTCAAATTTTAGGATCACCTTTGGAGGCAGAATAGCAAAGTAGCTGAAGACATGTATGTTGGAATTGATCTGAGTTCTGACACACAGCTATTGTGACTTTAAGAAAATTACTTAAATTCTCTCTGATAATATGTGCAGTGGAGTCACAGCTTACATGAAAAAATAAGATTATAAACTCAGAAGAAAAATATGTAAATTACTCTCGGATATTCCTGTGTAGTTTTCTCTTTTGTTCTTTATAAACTCTTTCCATAAATTTTTACAAGGAAGTTGACAAATCTTTCCTGGTCTATGAAGTATCATGCTTCACTTTTTGTCAATGATCAGGAATTCCTAAAATTATGCACACATGTTTACATTCCCACCAACAGTGTAGGAGCGTTCCTTTTTCTCCACACCCTCTCCAACGTTTATTATTTGTAGACTTTTTGATGATGGCCATTCTGACTGGTGTGAAGTAATACTTCATTGTAGTTTTGATTTTCAGTTCTCTAATAATTAATGATATTGAGCATCTTTACATGAACCTGTTGGCCATCTGTATATCTTGGAGAAATGTCTGTTTACGTCTTCTGCCCATTTTTTTATTTTTTATTTTTTTTTTATGTATTGAGTTGGCCGAAAAGTTCCTTTGGGTTTTTCGTAACATCTTATAGAAAACCCCGAACGAACTTTTTGGGCAACCCAAT
The DNA here is from genome assembly GCF_965194825.1 of Balaenoptera physalus. Taxonomy (NCBI): domain Eukaryota; kingdom Metazoa; phylum Chordata; class Mammalia; order Artiodactyla; family Balaenopteridae; genus Balaenoptera; species Balaenoptera physalus. The sequence continues at coordinate 45,687,288 of NC_138896.1, read as the reverse complement.
ATATATTAAGCTGTATGAGCTATTTGTATATTTTGGAAATTGATTCCTTGTTGGTGGCATCATTTGCAAATATTTTCTCCCAGTCCATAGGTTCTCTTTTCATTTTGTTTATGGTTTCCTTTGCTGGCAAAAGCTTTTAAGTTTAATTAAGTCCCATTTTTTGTTTTTATTTCCATTACTGTAGAAGATGGATACAAAAAATATTGCTGTGATTTCTATCAAAGAGTGTTCTGCCTATGTTTTCCTCTAGGAGTTTTATAATATCCAGTCTTACATTTAGGTCTTTAATCCATTTTGAGTTGATTTTGTAAATAATGTAAATTGATGCAGCCACTATGGAGAACAGTATGGAGGTTCCTTAAAAAACTAAACTAAAAACCTTAAAAGAGTTACCATATGATCCTGCAATCCCACTTCTGGGCATATATCCAGACAAAATTCTAATTCAAAAAGATACATGCACCCCTATATTCATAGCAGCACTGTTTACAATAGCCAACACATGGAAACAATCTAAATGTCCATTGGCAGATGAATGGATAAAGAAGATGTGGTGTATATATACAATGGAATATTACTCAGCCATAAGAAAGAATGAAATAATGCCATTTGCAGCAACATGGATGGACCTAGAGATAATCATACTGAGTGAAGTAAGCCAAACAGAGAAAGACAAATATCATATGATATCACTTACATGTGGAATCTAAAAAAATGATACAAGTGAACTTATTTACAAAACAGAAATAAACTCAAAGACATAGAAAACAAACATGGTTACCAAAGGGGATAGTGGGGGAAGGGGGGAGAAAGGGAGAGATAAATTAGGAGTTTGGGGTTAACACATACACGCCAATATATATAAAATGGATAATAAACAAGGTTCTACTGCATAGCACAGGGAACTATATTCAATATCTTGTGATAACCTGTAATGGAAAAGAATCTGACAAAGAATAGAGATAGATAGATGTAACTGAATTACTTTGCTGTACGCCTGAAACTAACACAACATTGTAAATTAGCTTTACTTCAATTTAAAAAATAGTTTAAAATTACTCATACGTGATTTTCATACCTTTTTTCCCTAAATATTTCAGATGTTTTTAAGAGGTGTATGAATTCAGACTTGTACAATATCATAGGGGAAAATTCTGCTACCATGACCACCGCATTTTTTTCCTACACAAGGCCATAGACTTGAATTTCCTCCTTAGTAGAGGTTCTTCAGTTGCAAATAGCAGAAACTCACAAAAGCTACTTAAACAAAGGAAAATGTGTTATAAGGACATAGGAATAGTTTATGGAACTCATAAACAGCTGGGTATCTCAAGATTCTGGCATCAGCAACTGAAAAGTGTCAGGAAACAAAAGTACTCTGAGTTGTGTGGACTTGAGTTCGCTTCTCTAAACATAATCTGTCTATTCTTTTTCTCTCCCTGAAAACTAGGTTTCCCTCTCTCTGAGAAGATTATGGATCAGTATCTCCCCCAAATGAGAAACTCAGCTAATGAAGACACAGCTGACACGGACCCAGGAACTTCTGCAATAGAAAAGAGGATCTTCTCCGCTGAGACTTTGTTAGAGGTTGGTGATCATCTGATGTAAAAACGGCTGTCAGTGTTCAAGCACATCGACAAACATTTCTCAAGGAAAAGGTTCTGGGTGAGGCAGATGCTCCAAATGGTTCTTCCAAAATACCACCAACAGCAGATACTTGCATATGGAGGAGGTAGGGATTCTTAGAAGAATTTCTCTAGGGTTCATTAACAAAGAAGAGGTAAACCAGATAACCACAAGGGAAACATTGTAAGGTCCTAAGAAATTAAGGGATTAAGATTTAGTTTTGTGATCCACTTAAAAATGATCACCCAAGGGCAATTAAACTCATATCTATATGTAGCATATCAGAACATCAGAGAAAAAAATACATTTCAAATTACCAGAATGATTTCTTAAGAAACTTCCTCTGAGGTGTTGTTTAAGTATAGCCGGATTTTGTTTATGGTTATATAACTCACTATACTTCTTTGTTAATGACAATATTGGTTTTAAAATCCAAAGCAGTCAATCAGAAATAATAGCCTGTTTCTGAAACAAAATATGAATCTTGAAAAACCCCAAGGGTGTAATAACAAGTTGTCTATCATGCCTGCAGAAAAATATTTCATTTTGATAAATAGTCACAAGAGTGTAAGATTGCATTTTTCTTTGGATTTAAGACAACAGTTTTTTACCCCGTGAATGTGCTGCTAAATATCTAGAAATTACATTTTCATATAAATTGCATTTTTCAAAAAAAACCCACATGATTTATCCCATTTAAATATATCAAGAAAACACTAGGATATTCTCTTCAATATATGCATTAGTTTTATTCCCTCAGGTCACTAACTTTTGCAGAATTTACTTAAGCAGTTAATATTTTCCCAAGAATAAACTGTATCTGAATATAAGAAAAACTCACACAATATGCCATTAACACTTCTCCATCCATGGCTCTGAGGAAAACACTGTAAAGGTTTTAATAAGGCAGACAATTTTTTATTGAAGTTTATAACAGTGTTTTAGTGGTGAATTTCAAAATAATGTTTTCTTCTAAAATTGTCTATTTCTAGGAATTGATGTTAGTTTCATAGGATATTCATTATATTTGTATAATACTCTACAGAAATTTTTCACTCTTTTATTTCCATCTGTGATGGGAACTGAAGATCATACTTAATCTGAAAGACCTCCTAATAGGAGTTTATTAGTTTATTATGTGCAATTAGTTTATTATGTGCCATTCACTGTGCTAAGTTCTTTATATTGATGAAATCATTTCATCCTCCCAATAATTGTATAAAGTAAAAAGCATCATTATCCCCATTCTAGAGATGACAAAATGAGGCTTAGATAAGTTCTGTACCGTAACCAATGTCTCAAGGCTAATCATTGATAAAGCCGGTATCTGACCCGTGTATAGGACTCCAAAGTATTGATCTACTACATTACAATGTTGTGCCAACAAAAGGGTTTTAGTAAGATGAATAATTATCCTCAGGTTGACTGGACCCCAGAAATAATATCCTGGGTGTTACTTGCCAGGCTGTCTCCTTTCTCAATAAGGTTAGAAGAATTCCGCTGTGATTCACAGAAGCTGTGATGAATCTGAGGCAAAGTGGTTCTTTGATTGATGAGAATCTGTGTCATGTGTCATCAGGTTACCCTTTCCCTTAAGACTGTGTTTTTCAATCATTTTTCTAGAACTTAGAATTCACTTCTCCAGGGAAATAAAATCTTCAGTCTCTGGATATGATCTCTGAAAATAAAAACAAGGGGTAGGGGACACTAGTCCTCCATGGAGAAGCAAATCAAAGCAGGTCCCCACGGACAAGACTGAGAAAACACCACCAGGACATTAGGCTGAGGCACCCAGCCCTCACCTAGCCCCACTCAGCCCAACTGAGGACATTTCCAAAACTTCAAAGCCTCAACTTTATTTTAACTTTGAACATTTTACATACTTTTAGGATAAATTTGAGAGAATTTTCAACAGAAATATTTACTTCATATTTTTGTGGCTAATAATTCAATCCCTGGATGGTTATCAAGCACTTGCAATTTAGAATATCTCTTTGTAATTCCTGGATTTCTTTTCCTAAAGTCTGACATGTTTAGAATATCTTCATTTTAATAGAATACTTAAGCCTTAATGAAACTGATAGAATGACCTCTTCTTAAGCTCAGACAAAATATTCACACCATATTGTCAATGGACCTAGTTATAATCTTTTTATCCTTCAAAGACTAATTCCCTGCCAATTTGGATTAAATTTCTGTTGCATAATTACGAAGAAGCTCAGGAATCTCTATGCCCTTTACAGTCTTAAAAAAAAGACCTTTAACTTTGCTTAATCACTTTCTTGTCCACAAGGATCGAGATACGGGATGTCTGCCCTTTATCCCTAGAACTTCTCCAAATTCTTCCCCTAATGCACCAGTGAGTGATTTCTTATATTTAGAATATGTTTGCTCTCTGTATTTTCATGATGCTATAGAACTTTTGAGCTTTTTAAATGGAGTATGGGTGTCAGTGGCAAACAGTAGAGGCACTGAGGACACAGCATGGCTGGTTTGAGTTTTTCTCCTTCGCCAAGCAGAGCTGGACTTATTCATTCATAAATCTTTTCTTGTTCTTTAAGCAAATGTATATTGATCTGAGTTCATTGACAAAAGCCAAAACAGGATAAAATCAAAGAATATGAAAAAATAGAAGGAGCCATTGTGCATCTTTACATTTTGTCTCCTAACTGGGCTTCCCACACCCATTCTTGCTTTCTCACAGATTCATCTCTACCCAGTAGAGTATCCTTTTTAAAACATGAACCTAAACATAAAACACCAGGCTTTAAAACATAGAACACTAGGTTTCTGCTTAAAGTATTCAATAATTTCCTATGGTTTTCTGGCAAGATCAAATCATTGAAATGCCTAAAAACAGAAAACCTGAGCCTTGCCTACCTCACAATATTACTGCACCAAAATGACTTTTCTTTTTTTTAACATCTTTATTGGAGTATAATTGCTTTACAATAGTGTGTTAGTTTATGCTGTATAACAAAGTGAATCAGCTATACAGATACACATATCCCCCTATCACCTGCCTCTTGCGTCTCCCTCCCACCCTCCCAATCCCACTCCTCTATGTGGTCACAAAACACCGAGCTGATCTCCCTGTGCTATGTGGCTGCTTCCCACTAGCTATCTATTTTACATTTGGTAGTGTATATATGTCCATGCCACTCTCTCACTTCGTCCCAGCTTACCCTTCCCTCTCCCCATGTCCTCAGGTCCATTCTCTACATCTGGGTCTTTATTTCTGTCCTGTCCCAAGGTTCTTCAGAAGTATTTTTTTGGGGGGATTCCATATAAAATGGTTAGCACACAGTATTTGTTTTACTCTTTCTGACTTACTTCACTCTGTATGACAGACTGTAGGTCCATCCACCTCATTACAAATAACTCAGTTTAGTTTCTTTTTAATGTCTGAGTAATATTCCATTGTATATATGTGACAAATCTTCTTTATGCATTCATCTCTCGATGAACACTTAGGTTGCTTCCATGTCCTTGCTATTGTAAATAATGCTGGAATGAACATTGTGGTACATGACTCTTATCGAATTATGATTTCCTCAGGGTATATGCCCAGTAGTGGGCTTGCTGGGTGGTATGGTAGTTCTATTTTTACTTTTTTAAGGAACCTCTATACTGTTCTCCACAGTGGCTGTATCAAATTACATTCCCACCAACAGTGCAAGAGGCTTCCCTTTTCTCCACACCCTCTCCAGCATGTGTTCTTTGTAGATTTTTTGATGATAGCCATTCTGACCGGTGTGAGGTGATACCTCATTGTAGTTTTGATTTGCATTTGTCTAATGATTAGTGATGTTGAGCATCCTTTCATGTGTTTGTTGGCAATCTGCATATCTTCTTTGGAGAAATGTCTATTTAGGTCTTCTGCCCATTTTTGGATTGGATTGTTTTTTTTTTTTTGATATTGAGTTGTATGAGCTGCTTGCAAATTTGGAGATTAATCCTTTGTCAGTTGCTTCATTTGAAAATATTTTCTCCCATTCTGAGAGTTGTCTTTTCATCTTGTTTATGGTTTCCTTTGCTGTGCAAAAGCTTTTAAGTTTCATTAAGTCTCATTTGTTTATTTTTGTTTTTATTTCATTTCTCTAGGAGGTGGGTCATGAAGGATCTGGCTGTGATTGATGTCACAGAGTGTTCTGTCTGTGTTTTCATCTAAGCGTTTTATAGTGTCTGGCGTTACATCTAGGTCTTTAATCCATTTTGACTTTATTTTTGTGTATGGTGTTAGGGAGTGTTCTAATTTCATTCCTTTACATGTAGCTGTCCAGTTTTCACAGCACCACTTATCAAACAAGCTGTCTTTTCTCCATTGTATATTCTTGCTTCCTTTATCAAAGATAAGGTGACCATATGTACATGGGTTTATCTCTGAGCTTTCTATCCTGTTCCATTGATCTATATTTCTGTTTTTGTGCCAGTACCATACTGTCTGGATTACTGTAGCTTTGTAGTATAGTCTGAAGTCAGGAAGCCTGATTCCTCCAGCTCCCTTTTTCTTTTTCAAGATTGCTGTGGCTCTTTGGGGTCTTTTGTGTTTCCATACAAATTGTGAAATTTTTTGTTCTAGTTCTGTGAAAAATGCCAGTGGTAGTTTGATAGGGATTGCATTGAATCTGTAGATTGCTTTGGGTAGTAGAGTCATTTTCACAATATTGATTCTTCCAATCCAAGAACAAGGTATATCTCTCCATCTGTTTGTATCATCTTTAATTCCTTTCATCAGTGTCTTATAATTTTCTGCATACAGGTCTTTTGTCTCCTTAGGTAGGTTTATTCCTAGGTATTTTATTATTTTAGCTGCAATGGTAAATGGGAATGTTTCCTTAATTTCTCTTTCAGATTATTCATCATTAGTGAATAGTAATGCAAGAGATTTCTGTGCATTAATTTTGTATCCTGCTACTTTACCAAATTCATTGATTAGCTCTAGTAGTTTTCTGGTAGCATCCTTAGGATTCTCTACGTATAGTATCATGTCATCTGCAAACAGGGAGAGCTTTACTTCTTCTTTTCCCATTTGGATTCCTTTTATCTCTTTTTCTTCTCTGATTGCTGTGGCTAAAACTTCCAAAGCTATGTTGAATAATAGTCGTGAGAGTGGACACCTTTGTCTTGTTACTGATCTTAGATGAAATAGTTTCATGTTTCACCATTGAGAATGATGCTGGCTGTGGGCTTGTCATATATGGCCTTTATTATGTTGAGGTAAGTTCCCTCTATGCCTACTTTCTACAGGATTTTAAACATAAATGGGTGTTGAATTTTGTTGAAAGCTTTTTCTGCATCTATTGAAATGATAATATGGTTTTTCTCCTTCAATTTGTTAATATCATTTATCACATTGATTGATTTGCATATATTGAAGAATCCTTGCATTCCTGGGACAAACCCCAATCGATCATGATGAATGATCCTTTTAATGCACTGTTGAATTTTGTTTGCTAGTATTTTGTTGAGGATTTCTGCACCCATGTTCATCGGTGATATTGGCCTGTAGTTTTTTTTGTGTGTGCGTGACATCTTCGTCTGGTTTTGGTATCAGGGTGATGGTGGCCTCGTAGAATGAGTTTGGGAGTGTTCCTCCCTCTGGTATACTTTGGAAGAGTTTGAGAAGGATAGGTGGTAGCTCTTTCTAAATGTTAGATAGAATTTGCCTTTGAAGTCATCTGGTCCTGGGCTTTTGTTTTTTTGGAAAATTCTTAATCACAGTTTCAATTTCAGTGCTTGTGATTGGTCTATTTTTGTTCTCTATGTTTTCCTGGTTCATTCTTGAAAGGCTGTTCTTTTCTAAGAATTTCTCCATTTCTTCCAGGTTGTCCGTTTTATTAGCATATAGTTGCTTGTAGGATCTCATGATCCTTTGTATTTCTGTAGTGTCAGTTGTTACTTCTCCTTTTTCATTTCTAATTTTATTGATTTAAGTCTTTTCCCTTTTTTTTGTGATGAGTCTGGTTTATCAATTTTGTTTATCTTCTCAAAGAACCAGCTTTTAGTTTTATTGATCTTTGCTATTATTTCCTTCATTTCTTTTTCATTTATTTCTGATCTGATTTTTATAATTTCTTCCCTTCTGCTAACATTGGGGATTTTTTTTTTTCTCTAATTGCTTTAGGTGAAAGGTTAGGTTATTTTTTTGAGATTTCTCCTGTTTCTTGAGGTAGGATTGTATTGCTATAAGCTTCCCTCTTAGAACTGCTTTTGCTGCATCCCATATGTTTTGGGTCATCGTGTTTTCATTGTCATTTGTTTCTAGGTTTTTTTTGATTTCCTCTTTGATTTCTTCAGTAATGTCTTGGTTATTACGTAGTGTATTGTTTAGCATCCATGTGTTTGTAATTTTTACAGTTTTTTTTCCTGTAATTGATATCTAGTCTCATAGGGTTGTGGTCAGAAAAGATACTTGCTTGATACGATTTCAATTTTCTTACATTTACCAAGGCTTGATTTGTGACCCAACATATGATCTATCCTGGAGAGTGTTCCATGAGCACTTGATAAGAAAGTGTATTCTGTTGTTTTTGGAGGGAATGTCTTATAAATATCAATTAAGTCCGTCTGTTTAATGTGTCATTTAAAGTTCGTGTTTCCTTTTCTTATTTTTCTTTGGATGATCTGTCCATTGGTGAAAGTCAGGTGTTAAAGTTCCTTACTATGGTTGTGTTACTGTCGATTTCCCCTTTTAAGGCTGTTAGCATTAGCCTTATGTATTTTGGTGCTCCTATGTTGGGTGCATAAATATTTACATTTCTTCTTCTTGGATTGATCCTTTGATCATTATACAGTGTCTTTCTTTGTCTTTTGTAATAGTCTTTATTTGAATGTCTATTTTCTCTGATATGAGAATTGCTACTCCAGCTTTCTTTTGATTTCCATTTGCATGGAATATCTTTTTCCATCCCTTAACTTTCAGTCTGTATGTGTCCCTAGGTCTGAAGTGGATCTCTTCTAGACAGCATATATATGGGTCTTGTTTTTGTATCCAGTCTATGTCTTCAGTTGGAGCATTTAATCCATTTACATTTAAGGTAATTAGCAATATTTATGTTCCTATTACCAGTTTCTGAATTGTTTGGGGTTTTTTATTGTAGGTCTTTTCCTTCTCTTATGTTTTCTGCCTAGAGAAGTTCCTTTAGCTTTTGTTGTAAAGCTTGTTTGGTGGTGCTGAATTCCCTTAGCTTTTGCTTGTCTGTAAAGGTTTTAATTTCTCTGTTGAATCTGAATGAGATCCTTGCTGGGTAGAGAGTCTTGGTTTTAGGTTTTTCCCTTTCATCACTTTAAATATGTCTTGCCACTCCTTTCTGGCTTGCAGAGTTTCTGCTGAAAGATCAGCTGTTAACCTTATGGGGATTCCCATGTATGTTATTTGTTGCTTTCCCTTGCTTCTTTTAATATTTTTTCTTTGTATTTAATTTTTGATAGTTTGATTAATATGTGTCTTGGTGTGTTTCTCCTTGGATTTATCCTGTATGGAGCTCTCTGTACTTCCTGGACTTGATTGACTATTTCCTTTCCCATATTAGGGAAATTTTCAACTATAATCTCTTCAAATATTTTCTCAGTCCCTTTGTTTTACTCTTCTTCTTCTGGGACCCCTATAATTCGAATGTTGGTTCATTTAATGTTGTCCCAGAGGTCTCTGAGACTGCCCTCAATTCGTTTCATTCTTTTTTCTTTATTATGCTCTGCAGTAGTTATTTCCACTATTTTATCTTCCAGGTCACTTATCCATTCTTCTGCCTCAGTTATTCTGCTATTGATTCCTTCTAGAGAATTTTAAATTTCATTTATTGTGTTGTTCATCATTGTTTGTTTGCTTTAGTTATTCCAGGTCCTTGTTATACGTTTCTTGTATTTTCTCATTCTATTTCCAAGATTTTGGATCATCTTTACTATCATTATTCTGAATTCTTTGTCAGGTAGACTGCTAATTTCCTCTTCATTTGTTTGGTCTGGTGGGTTTTTACCTTGCTCCTTCATCTGTTGTGTATTTCTGTCTTCTCATTTTGGTTAACGTACTGTGTTTGGGGTCTCCTTTTCACAGACTGCATGTTCATAGTTCCCATTGTTTTTGGTGTCTGCCCCCAGTGGGTAATGTTGGTTCAGAGGGTTGTGCAGGTTTCCTGGTGGAGGAGACTGGTGTCTGTGTTCTGGTGGATGAGGCTGGATCGTTTCTTTCTGGTGGTCAGGGCCACATTTGGTGGTGTGTTTTGGGGTGTCTATGAACTTGTTTTGATTTTATGCAGCCTCTCTGCTAATAGGTTGTGTTTCTGTCTTGCTAGATGTTTGGCATGGGGTGTCCAGCACTGGAGCTTGCTGGTCGTTGAGTGGAGCTGGGTCTTAGTGTTGAGACAGAGATCTCTGGGAAAACTCTTGCCAATTGATATTACAAGGGGTCTGGCGGTCTCTGGTGGACCAATGTCCTGAATTCGGCCCTCCCACCTCAGAGGCTCAGGCCTGACACCCAGCCGCAGCACCAAGACCCTGTCAGCCACACAGCTCAGAAGAAAAGGGAGAAAAAAGAAAGAAAAAAATAATTATAACTAAATTAAAAAAATATTAAAATAAAAACACTTTAAAAATTATTTAAATAAAACTTAAAATGTAATAATAATAAAAAAAAAGAGAAGAGCAACCAAACCAATAAACAAATCCACCAATGATAACAAGTGCTAAAAACTATACTAAGATAAACATAAACATCAGGAACAAGTCAGTTGCAGACAGCAAACCCCAAGTCTACAGTTGCTCCCAAAGTACACCGTCTCAATTTTGGGATGATTCATTGTCTATTCAGGTATTCCACAGATGCAGCGTACATCAAGTTGATTGTGGAGATTTACTCTGCTGCTTCTGAGGCTGCACAGAGAGATTTCCCTTTCTCTTCTTTGTTCACACAGCTCCTGGGGTTCACCTTTGGATTTGGCCCCACCTCTGCTTGTAGGTTGCCCTCTGGTGTCTGTTCTTCACGCAGACAGGAGGGGGTTAAAGGAGCAGCTGATTCGGGGGCTCTGGGTCACTCAGGCTGGGGCGAGGGAGGGGAAACAGAATGTGGGGCAAGCCAGTGGCGACAGAGGCCGGCGTGATGTTGCAACAGCCTGAGGCATGCCGTGTGTTCTCCCCGGGAAGTTGTCCGTGGATCACAGGACCCTGGCAGTGGCGGGCTGCACAGGCTCCTGGGAGGGGAGATATGGATAGTGACTTGTGCTTGCACACAGGCTTCTTGGTGGCTGCAGCAGCAGCCTTAGTGTTTCATGCCCATCTCTGGTGTCCACGTTGATAGCCACAGCTCGTGCCCGTCTCTGGAGCTCTTTTAGGTGGTGTTCTGAATACCCTCTCCTCGTGCACTCCAAAACAATGGTCTCTTGACTCTTAGGCAGTTCCAAACTTTTTCCCAGACTCCCTCTCAGCTAGCTGTGGCACACTAGCTCCCTTCAGGCTGTTTTCACGCAGCCAACCCCAGTCCTCTCCCTGGGATCTGACCTCTGAAGCCCAAGCCTCAGCCCCCAGCCCCCACCCACCCTGACAGGTGAGCAGATAAGCCTCTCAGGCTGGTGAGTGCTGGTCAGCACCAATGCTCTGTGCAGAAATCTCTCCACTTTGCCCTCTGCATCCCTGTTGTTGCGCTCTCCTCTGTGGCTCCAAATCTTGCACCCCCGCCCACCCCCTGTCTCTGCCAGTGAAGGGGCTTCCTAGTGTTTGGAAACTTTTCCTACTTCACAACTCCCTCCCAGAAGTGTAGGTCCCATCCCTATTCTTTTCTCTCTGTGTTTCCTTTTTCCTTTTGCCCTACCCAGTTACATGGGGATTTTCTTGCTTTTTGGGAAGTGTGAGGTCTTCTGCCAGTGTTCAATAGGTGTTCTATAGGAGTTGTTCCACATGTAGATGTATTTTTGATGTATCTGTGGGGAGGAAGGTGATCTCCACGTCTTACTCCTCTGCCATCTTGAAGGTCCTCAAGATGACTTCTTGATTCAGCTTCATGGTCTGATTTCAGGCCCTTCAACATGCCCTGCTCCCTCTCACCACAGGGCATTTGTACATGTGCCCTCTGCCTGGAATGCTCTCTCTTCACCCCCACAACTCCATTCTGACAATTTCCCATTCATTTCTTAAATTCCCATAAAGATACTGCTCCTTTGGGGAAACCTTCTCTGAATGCCTCCCCTCAACCAGGTTGAGTAACCAGTTATATACTCTGACTTCTGAAATAAGTCTTTTACCACTCATAATTGTAATTTGAAACTTTTATGACTATTTGGATTGATATACAACTATCTCACTATCATGTAAGCCCCAACAGGGCACAAAGTAAGTCTGTTTTGGTTTACCATTTTGTCTGCATCACCTAGCAAAGTCCTGGAAAATAGAAATATTCTTGTTGGTTAAATGAATCAATTGGTGTTTCTGGGCCAGGCTTTTCTAAAACACAGGTCTGTAAAATCATTATGTTTCTTGTATTCTATATTTAGTGTACCAATAACCTGGACCACTGCAGCCTGAACAATTCATTCTCATAACTCAGCAAAGGGAAAAGAGGACTTTTCAACCGTTGACTGTAGCATTTAGATTTCTTCACACTATTATTTTTTGCTCTGCTATAATTGTGGACTGAGTCAAAAGGAAGCATAATCATATCACAAGACCCCTGGGGCAGGCAGGGAGGTTAAAGAGTGGGAAGAAGTCACTGGCCAGGAATATGTGTAGACAGACGGTAAGAAGCCCCTAAGCTGTGGTCATTATCAAAGCAATGGTTAAGTAATTCAGGACTGTAAGAACACAAAACCTCAGAATTGGGGAATCTGTGATGGAGGAGAAATGCAATAAAAAACAGCTGGGTCTGGGAGGAGTTTTGAATTTACACGAGAACTGAGCGATTACCACTGTATATCAGATCCTGGGTATGGTCATCTGAAAAGAGGGGCCTGGGTTCAATATAAGAGCTAAGGGATCAGTTCCATGTTATCAAAGTCTTATATGATGATGAAAGGTAAGTCCTCGAACATGGAGGGAAAAAAATTGTGCCACGTCTTTCATGGCTTCCAGAACATGCAAATATATATCGATTCTGTGAAATAATAAGAAAGTCCATTTTAAACTTCTTGTCTCTATAATATCTGTAGACCAGAAAATGCTAACGTACCTGACAAGTTCTAGATTTTGGAAAACATCCAAAGATGTGGACAAGCAATGGTAACAAATCCCTAATCTAAAACGTACACAAATTCAGATGCACAACTCCACAAAACCCTGGCTCTACACAAAGTCTGCAAGATTCATCTTTAATTATGTTTTGTAACATTTTGGTTCATAAGCCAAACTGTCCCCAAATTTGCATGGTAACCATAGTTATCAACACCATATATTCTTAGTGGAGAATGTTGCTGATTCCTGAGAAACACTGTTGTTAGTAACTTAGGTCATGCTACTTATCTATTAAACTGCTGGAAACTCAAAGTAGTCCAAGAAAGAGTCATTCGGAAGATACCTTTTGTAAAGCTACTTTGGTGAAAATAAAAGCTGATGAGGGTCCTTGTGAGAGTGTTTGGGACACTCTGTATTTGAAAGTGGAAAGAAAAGATTTGCGGACAACCATAAACTCAGCCTGTGCTTTTGCCACCTTCTTCATCTCTTTTAAAGTAAACAACAGAAGAGTAACAGCTGATCAAACAAAACAACTGAAACACAAAACATGTCTGTACAATGTGGTCAAATTAAGATCCCACTGGTAGTAAATGCTCTGAAAGGGCATTATTCACTGGAACGAACAAATTCAGGAAACAGCTATCATACATTGGATGGTGAAAGGATAAAGAAAATACTGTAGTAAAAAGCCACTGAAAATGTTTGGAATAATACCTAAGGTGATGTTAAACAACCATATTTTGAAGTTAAATGAAATCATAAAGGAGCTGGTTAAGTTAAACTTAAGTATAATTAATATTCCACAGACTGTGCTAAATGTCCACATATTTTCTTTTTTTTTTTATTGGAATATAGTTGATTTACAATGTTGTATTAATTTCTGCTGTACAGCAAAGTGATTCAGTTACACATATATATTTTCTTCTGCATATTCTTTTTCATTATGGTTTATTACAGTATATTGAATATAATTCCCTGTGCTATACAGGAGGGCCTTGTTGTTTATCCATCCTATACATAATAGTTTGCACCTGCTAATCCCAAACTCCCAATCCTTCCCTCCCCCACCTCCCACTTGGCAACCACAAATCTGTTCTCTATGTCCATAAGTCTGTTTCTGTTTCTTAGATAAGTTCATTTGTGTCATATTTTAGGTTGTACATATAAGTGATTTCATATGATATTTGTATTTATCTGTCTGACTTACTTCACTTAGTATGATAATCTCTAAGTCCATCCATGTTGCTGCAAATAACATTATTTTGTTCTTTTTAATGGCTGAGTGATATTCCATTGTGTATATGTATCACATCTTCTTTATCCATTCCTCTATCGATAATGTCCATGTATTTTCTGATTTAATCCTCATAATCCCCTTATGAGGTCTATCCTGTTATTAGTGCCCATTTTAAAGGAAACTTAAGTACCATGGGGTTCATTTGTTCAAGGTCACGCTGTGAGTGGATGGCACAGCCAAGATTTGAAGCCAGGCTACCTGACTCTAGCATCTGTACTTTCAATACTATTCTATAGAGACGTATAATTAAGGAAAAATATAAAGATATAGTGAAGCAAGCAAAAAATGCATTACTCTTCCATGCACTGTTCCTGCCTCTCACCTGGGATTATGGCAAGAATAAAACCTTGTTGTGTCTGGTATTCTAAGTGATTTCCTTCAGCCTGGACCAGCACACACTGGGAGTGTGAGCAGCCAACCCAATAGGAAGTTAGACCACGTATTTCACGCCCCCCTTTGCTAACTCTCAGCATGAGGTGAGAACCAAGTCTGGTAGCAGCTCTCTTATTCTTGGTCTATTCTTGGTCCCTATTCTTCCAAGGGACCAGATTCTTCAAGCTTCCTTCACCTTCTCATCATCAAAACTTGTTCTTCTGAAAGTATAGACCAACTCATACTAACATGCAATCAGATAATAGGCTTAAGTTTCGATTAAAAATATAAAAACCCTTGAGTCAAATATGTGATGCCCAAGTAACAGAATAATCTCAGTCATGAGCTGGTGGGAGAAGCACTTGGCAGCTGATGGGGAGCGGAGAAATGAGGGTGGGGCCGGAGGGGAGTCAAACACCTTCACGATGCTCCTAGAACCCATCCTCACAGCTGCTGTGAGCTCGGTGTGTTTTGCTCCAGCGGTGCCAGCTACATAAAAGGACTCAGGAAGAGTTAGGGCAGAAATAACATTTGCACAGACTTCCAAAAAGCATATAAGAAGCCAAGGACTAAAATATTTGAATATAAACCTAATGGTCATGTATTTGCCAGTAGAAGAGCCTTGCACTTAAGCAAGTGTTCAAGCATATTTGTTGAGCCGAGTGATGAAGACAAATGAGGTCCTGGAGGGATAATCCTGCCGAGGGCACTGCTCGCCAGCAGGGGCTGAGGGGTGGTCACTGGTGTCCACAATTTCCAAGCCTTCCTGGCATACCCAGAGTTGCAGCAAGTAAAAACCGACCCCTCTGTTGTGTATAGCACCCCCCTGGCAAGAACTCTTTGAGGTGAATTCACTGAGGCTCTGATAGATGTGGAACCATTTGGCTTTGTGTGTATTTATAAGCAGTATTCCTGGCTCTGTAATTACTGTCTTAGGTAGGAGTGCTCATTACTGGGCTCTCCCACTAGTGAGATAGACACACACATACATCCATCTAGCTCACTAGTAGATATTAGGAATCTACTAGGCCATGAAAAAATAATAAGAAATAGAACAGAGTTTGCACACACACACACACACACACACACACCCAGAACACTAAATAACAATGCACTATTTTTTCTACATTTAAATTCAGTTAGAAAATTTTATTAGCTATCTTTATTTGCTTATTCTTCAAATGAACTTCAAAAATTTATTAGCTATTCTTACTTGTTTATTCTTCAAGAGATATTTAAAATTACTACCAGTTCCAAAAGAAATCTAATGGGATTATTATAAGCATTGCATTATAAATAAATTTTTAACATTCTTTTTAAATATTCTTTCCCATTATGGTTTATCACAGGATATTGAATATGGTTCCCTGTGCTATACAGTTGGACCTTGCTTTTTATCCATCCTATATATAATAGTTTGTATCTGCTAACCCCAAACTCCCAATCCATCCATCCTTCAACCCCCTCCCCCTTGGCAACCACAAGTCTGTTCTCTAGGTCTGTGAGTCTGTTTCTGTTGGTAGATAAGTTCACTTGTGTAATATTTTAGATTCCCCGTATAAGTGATATCATATATCATTTGTTTTTCTCTTCCTGACTTACTTCACTTAGTATGATGGTCTCTAGGTCCATCCATGTTACTGTAAATGGCATTATTTCATTCTTTTTTATGGCTGAGTAATATTCCATTGTATATACGTACCACATCTTCTTTATCCATTCATCTGGTGATGGACATTTAGGTTGTTTTCATGCCTTGGCTATTGTGAACAGTATGCACTAATTTTGAGAACTACAATCAAAGAGCCACTAAAACTCAGCAGCAGTGCCAATGTGTTTTGAGAGAGGTATGATAAAAATGCAAATCTGAAGTTGCCTATAAAAACAGAGGTGGAGAAAAATCAATTGTTTTTAGAGGAGCTCTGTTATCCATGTGTGACAGAAGCAGAGGGCAGGTGGATGAGAAGCAGGTAGCAGAACCATGAAAGCTGTAGGGGTCTAGGATTTCAGGTGGGGCTGAGAAACTGTGGAGTTGTAAGAGAATTGATAAAAATGCTAATCCAACTGAATTTAGAAGCCTATGTGGATTTCAGAGGAAAAATATATTTGGATACTAACTTTCCACACAAATCCCTCATGATTCACCTGTGATTGCTTTGAACTCTTATACAAGTAGGACTTTCTGATATTTTTCAAACTTGAGATCTTTGAAGTGTGCCTTTGATTTTCCTAAGCTGAAGTAGGATGAGGCATTCTGAGACCTTTAAATTCTCAGCAAAAAGTCCCAACGTACTTCAGAATTTTGGAAACGAATTCGCACTACTATAACAAAGGGTGTTTTAAAAACAACTAATAGTCTTTAGTTATTAATGGGTTTTATGTATCCTGTATCATTCACCTGGGTAGGTATATATATATATATATATTTTAAATCCTCAACTTGCTGATTGACCCAGAAATCAAAGCCAGCTGGAAATAAAATTCTGGCATGGTTTTAAATGCACCAAATTTTCAAGGAATACAGCTATCGTGTATATGGAGGATCATTACATTTTGTTTTGTTCAGAAATGTATTAAAATAGAAAATCACATTACTGATGACATCAGTGGTACTGGAGTCACCAATATAACACATTTTTACATCAATATGCATTTACTAATGTTGCATTTGTGATGATTCTGCATGTATGTGTGTCTATACTTGGTGTTTATTTCAAAATGTTAAATAAAAAGAAAATTTTTCTTCCCTTAAATCCAAAGTCATTCATTGTAAATATATGCAAGATTCTAAATGCACTGCTATATATTCTAGCATAGTTGTCCCTGGGCTACTATGGGTTGAGAAGGAGATGATATCTTAGTCCCTCTCTTCCTACCCTCTCTGCCCCCAGCACCCATACTTATTCAGCTATAGAAATTCATAGGTTCATTTCATGTCAGTCCTGAACCTGAATGTAGAAGAGAATTGTCTTGGGACCTTCACCTGCATTGCCTAGAGTTTAGATTCCCACCTGGAAAAGCAGGGCAGCCTTAGATGTTGGTGATGGCAACTATTAAAGAGTGCTACAGTGGCACAAGCTGAGTGTCCGAGGTTAGGGTGCAGAGGCGAAGGGGCTGAGCTTTCTTTGAGCCTGGAAGGTGACCGAGCTGGAGGCATTTGAACAGTACACAGCTCAGAAAAAGCACTTACCAGGGTAAGGATTTACAGAGCATGCTCAAAGGAGCAAAAGCCAAGGGTATGGACAACCACACATGTGCCCAGAAAGTATGTGGTCCATATCAGAGAGAAGGATGGGGCTGCAGGTCCCTGGAGGAGGAGGGAGAGTTCTGTCATGCCCACTAAGGCAGCCTGGGAAAAGAAGTGCGTTTGAACAGCTGCCTCAGTGATGGTGCCAGATTTTAATGAACAACCAGGTTAAGACCTTGCCTTCTCTTCTAGTTCCTCCGTACTGATGATTCTAAGGAGCCAGAGTCAACAGCTAAAAAGTGGGTGGCTCAGCGAGATAGAATCCTCGATGCAATTGGCTGTGCCACATGCCAGTCCCCAGGATGAAAGCTGTGGAGCCCAGTTACCTCTGAGCTGGAGTTGGGGCGGGGGGGTCCAGGGTATAATCAAAGGAGAATCTTTAAACGGCATATGGAATGAAAGTTTTTTGTTTTGGTTTGTTAGCAATTTTATTGGAGTATAATTGCTTTACAATGGTGTGCTCGTTTCTGCTTTATAACAAAGTGAATCGGCTATACATATACATATATCCCCATATCCCCTCCCTCTTGCGTCCCCCTCCCACCCTCCCTATCCAACCCCTCTAGGTGGTCACAAAGCACTGAGCTGATCTCCCTGTGCTATGCGTCTGCTTCCCACTACCTATCTATTTTACATTTGGTAGTGTATATATGTCAATGCTACTCTCTCACTTCGTCCCAGCTTACCCTTCCCTCACCCTGTGTCCTCAAGTCCATTCTCAACATCTGCATCGTTATTCCTATCCTGCCCCTAGGTTCTTCAAAACCATTTTTTTTTTTTTTTTAGATTCCACATATATGTGTTAGCATATGGTATTTAATTTTCTCTTTCTGACTTACTACACTCTGTATGATAGACTCTAGGTCCATCCACCTTGCTACAAATAACTCAATTTCGTTTCATTTTATGGCTGAGTAATATTCCATTGTATATATGCACCATATTTTCTTTATCCATTCATCTGTCAATGGACACTTAGGCTGCTTCCATGTCCTAGCTATTGTAAATAGGGCTGCAATGTACATTGTGGTACATGACTCTTTTTGAATTATGGTTTTCTCAGGGTATATGCCCAGTAGTGGGATTGCTGGGTCCTATGGTAGCTCTATTTTTAGTTTTTTAAGGAACCTCCATACTGTTCTCCATAGTGGCTGTATCAAATTACATTCCACTAACAGTGCAAGAGGATTGCTTTTCTCCACACCCTCTCTAGCATATGTTGTTTGTAGATTTTTTGATGATGGCCTTTCTGACTGGTGTGAGGTGATACATCATTGTAGTTTTGATTTGCATTTCTCTAATGATTAGTGATGTTGAGCATCCTTTCATGTGTTTGTTGGCAATCTGTAAACCTTCTTTGGAGAAATGTCTATTTAGGTCTGCCCATTTTTGGATTGGGTCGTTTGTTTTTTTAATATTGAGCTGCATGTGCTGCTTGTAAATTTTGGAGATTAATCCTTTGTCAGTTGCTTCATTTGAAAATATTTTCTCCCATTCTGAGGGTTGTCTTTTCGTCTTGTTTTTTTGTTTCCTTTGCTGTGCAAAAGCTTTTAAGTTTCATTAGGTTCCATTTGTTTATTTTTGTTTTTATTTCCATTTCTCTAGGAGGTGGATAGAGAAAAGGATATTGAGGTGATTAATGTCATAGAGTGTTCTGCCTATTTTTCCTCTAAGAGTTTGATAGTGTCTGGCCTTACATTTAGGTCTTTAATCCATTTTGAGTTTATTTTTATTTTTTTTTTTTTAAGATTAGTTTTGTTTTTTTTTTTAATACTTTATTTATTTATTTTATTTATTTATTTATGACTGTGTTGGGTCTCTTAGTTTTCGTGTGAGGGCTTTCTCTAGTTGCGGCAAGTGGGGGCCACTCTTCATCGCGGTGCGGGGGCCGCTCTTCATCGCGGTGCGCGGGCCGCTCTTCATCGCGGTGCGCGGGCCTTTCGCTATTGCGGACCCTCCCGTTGCGGGGCACAGGCTCCAGACGCGCAGGCTCAGTAGTTGTGGCTCACGGGCCTAGTTGCTCCGCGGCATGTGGGATCTTCCCAGACCAGGGCTCGAACCCGTGTCCCCTGCATTAGCAGGCAGATTCTCAACCACTGCGCCACCAGGGAAGCCCTTGAGTTTATTTTTGTGTATGGTGTTAGGAAGTGTTCAATTTCATTCTTTTACATGTAGCTGTCCAGTTTTCCCAGCACCACTTATTGAAGAGGCTGTCTTTTCTCCATTGTATATTCTTACCTCCTTTGTCAAAAATAAGGTGACCAATGTGTGTGGATTTATCCCTGGGCTTTCTATCTTGTTCCATTGATCTATAGTTTTGTTTTTGTGCCAGTACCATACTGTCTTGGTTACTGTAGCTTTATAGTATAGTCTGAAGTCAGGGAGCCTGATTCCTCCAGCGCCTTTTTTCTTTCTCAAGATTGCTTTGGCTATTCGGGGTCTTTTGTGTTTCCATACAAATTGTGAAATTTTTTGTTCTAGTTCTGTAAAAAATGCTATTGGTAGTTTGATAGGGATTGCATTGAATCTGTAGATTGCTTTGGGTAGTATAGTCATTTTCACAATGTTGATTTTTCCAATCCAAGAACATGGTATATCTCTCCATCTGTTTGTATCATCTTTAATTTGTTTCATCACTGACTTATAATTTTCTGCATACAGGGCTTTTGTCTCCTTAGGTAGGTTTATTCCTAGGTATTTTATTCTTTTAGTTGCCCATGGTAAATGGGAATGTTTCCTTAAATTCTCTTTCATATTATTCATCACTAGTGAATAGGAATGCAAGAGATTTCTGTGCATTAATTTTGTATCCTGATACTTTACCAAATTCATTGATTAGCTCTAGGAGTTTTCTGGTAACATTTTTAGGATTCTCTATGTATAGTATCATGTCATCTGTAAACACTGACAGCTTTACTTCTTCTTTTCCGATTTGGATTCCTTTTATTTCTTTTTCTTCTCTAATTGCTGTGGCTGAAACTTCTAAAACTATGTTAAATAATAGTGGTGAGAGTGGACACCCTTGTCTTGTTCCTGATCTTAGAGGAAACGGTTTCAGTTTTTCACCACTGAGAACAATGTTGGCTGTGGGTTTGTCATATAAGACCTTTATTATATTGAGGTAAGTTCCTTCTATGTCTACTTTCTGGAGCATTTTTATCATAAATGGGAGTTGAATTTTGTCAAAAGGTTTTTCTGCATCTATTGAGAAGATCATATGGTTTTTATCCTTCAGTTGTTTCCATGGTTTATCACATTGATTGATCTGCATATATTGAAGAAATCTTGCATTCCTCGGATAAACCCCACTTGTTCATGGTGTATGATCCTTTTAACGTGCTGTTGGATTCTGTTTGCTAGTATTTTGTTGAGGATTTTTGCATCTATGTTCATCAGTGATATTGGCCTGTAGTTTCCTTTTTTTTGTGACATCTTTGTCTGGTTTTGGTATCAGGGTGATGGTGGCCTCGTAGAATGAGTTTGGGAGTGTTCCTCCCCCTTCTATATATTGGAGGAGTTTGAGAAGGATAGGTGTTAGCTCTTCTCTAAACGTTTGAGAGAATTCGCCTGTGAAGCTCTCTGGTCCTGGGCTTTGTTTGTTGGAAGATTTTAATCATAGTCTCTATATCAGGGCTTGTGATTGGTCTGTTCATATTTTCTATTTTTTCCTGTTTCAGTCTCGGAAGGTTGTGCTTTTCTAAGAATTTGTCCATTTCTTCCAGGTTGTCCATTTTAATACCATAAAGTTGCTCATAGTCATCTCTTATGTTCCTTTGTATTTCTGCAGTGTCAGTTGTTACTTCTCCTTTTTCATTTCTAATTCTATTGATTTGAGTCTTCTCCCTGTTGTTCCTGATGAGTCTGGCTAATGTTTTATCGTTTTGTTTATCTTCTCAAAGAACCAGCTTTTAGTTTTATTCATCTTTGCTATCACTTCCTTCATTTCTTTTTCATTTATTTCTGATCTGAGTTTTATGATTTTTTTCCTCCAGTTAACTTTGGGGTTTTTTTGTTCTTTTTTCTCTAATTGCTTTAGGTGTAAGGTTATCTTGTTTATTTGCGATCTTTCTTGTTTCTTTAGATAGGATTGTATTGCTATAACTTCCACCTTAGACCTGCTTTTGCTACATCTCATAGGTTTTGGGTCGTCGTGTTTTCATTGTCATTTCTTTATAGGTATCTTTTTATTTCCTCTTTGATTTCTTCAGTGATTTCTTGGTTATTAAGTAGTGTATTGTCTAACCTCCATGTGTT
Organism: Balaenoptera physalus; assembly: GCF_965194825.1. Taxonomy (NCBI): domain Eukaryota; kingdom Metazoa; phylum Chordata; class Mammalia; order Artiodactyla; family Balaenopteridae; genus Balaenoptera; species Balaenoptera physalus. The sequence goes on along the minus strand of NC_138896.1, from coordinate 45,665,335 downwards.
TGTATTTTTTACACATTTTTTCCTGTAATTGATATCTAGTCTCATAGCACTGTGGTCAGAAAAGATACTTGATAAGACTTCAATTTTCTTAAATTTACCAAGGCTTGATTTGTGACCCAAGATATGATCTCTCCTGGAGAATGTTCCATGAGCACTTGAGAAGAAAGTGTATTCTGTTGTTTTAGGATGGAATGTCCTATAAATATCAATTAAGTCCACCTTGTTTAGTGTATCATTTAAAGCTGTGTTTCCTTATTTATTTTCATTTTGGATGATCTGTCCATTTGTGAAAGTGGGGTGTTAAATTCCCCTACTATGATATGTGTTACTTTCAATTTCCCCTTTTATGGCTGTTAGCATTTGCCTTATGTATTGAGGTACTCCTATGTTGGGTGCATAAATATTTACAATTGTTATATCTTCCTAGATTGATCCCTTGATCACTATGTAGTGTCCTTGTTTGTCTCTTGTAATAGTCTTTATTTGAAAGTCTATTTTCTCTGATATGAGAATTGCTACTCCAACTTTCTTTTGATTTCCATTTGCATGGAATATCTTTCTCCATCCCCTCACTTTCAGTGTGTATGTGTCCCTAGGTCTGAAGTGGGTCTCTTGTAGACAGCATGTATACAGGTCTGGTTTCTATATCCATTCAGCCAGTCTATGCCTTTTGGTGGGAGCATTTATTCCATTTACATTTAAGATAATTGTCAATATATATGTTCCTATTACCATTTTCTTAACTGTTTTGGGTTGTTTTTGTAGGTCTTTTCCTTCTCTTGTGTTTCCTGCCTAGAGAAGTTCCTGTAGCATTTGTTGTAAAGCTGGTTTGGTGGTGCTGAATTCTCTTAGCTTTTGCTTGTCTGTAAAGGTTTTAATATCTCTGTCAAATATGAATGAGATCCTTGCTGGGTAGAGTAGTCTTCATTATAGTTTTTTCCCTTTCATCACTTTAAATATGTCTTGCCACTCCTTTTTGGCCTGCAGAGTTTCTGTTGAAAGATCAGCTGTTAACCTTATGGGGATTCCCTTGTATGTTATTTGTTGCTTTTCCCTTGCTGCTTTTTATATTTTTTCTTTGTATATAATTTTTGATAGTTTGATTAATATGTGTCTTGGTTTGTTTCTCCTTGGTTTTATCCTGTATGGGAATCTCTGAGCTTCCTGGACTTGATTGACTATTTCCTTTCCCATATTAGAGAAATTTTCAACTATAAACTCTTCAAATAGTTTCTCAGTCCCTTTCTTATTCTCTTCTTCTTCTGGGACCCCTATAATGCAAATGTTGGTGCGTTTAATGTTGTCCCAGAGGTCTCTAAGACTGTCCTCAATTCTTTTCATTCTTTTTTCTTTTCTATGCTCTGCAGGAGTTATTGCCACTATTTTATCTTCCAGGTCACTTCTCCGTTCTCATGCTCAGTTATTCTGCTGTTGATTCCTTCTAGAGAATTTTTAATTTCATTTATTGTGTTGTCCGTCATTGTTTGTTTGCTCTTTAGTTCTTCTAGGTCCTTGTTAAAAGTTTCTTGTATTTTCTCCTTTCCATTTCCAAGATTTTGGATCATATTTACTATCATTACTCAATTCTCTTTCAGGAAGACTGCCTCTTTCCTCTTCTTTTCTTTGGTCTGGTGGGTTTTTACCTTCCTCCTTCATTTGCTGTGTGTTTCTCTGTCTTCTCATTTTGCTTAACTTACTGTGCTTGGGGTCTCCTTTTTACAGCCTGTGTGTTTGTAGTTCCCATTGTTTTTGGTGTCTGCCCCCAGTGGCTAAGTTTGTTTCAGTGGGTTGTGTAGGCTTCCTGGTGAAGGGGACTAGTGCCTGTTTTCTGGTGGATGAGGCTGGATCTTGTCTTTCTGATGGGCAGGACCGCTTCCAGTAGTGTGTTTTGAGGTGTCTGTGACCTTATGATGATTTTAGGCAGCCTCTCTGTTAATGGGTGGGGTTGAGTTCCTGTCTTGCTAGTTGTTTGGCATAGGGTGTCCAGCACTGTAGCTTGCTGGTTGTTGAGTGGAGCTGGTTCTTAGCGTTGAGATGGAGATCTCTGGGAAAGCTTTCACCGTTTGATATTATGTGGACCTAGGAGGTCTCTGGTGGACCAATGTCCTGAACTCAGCTCTCCCACCTAGAGGCACAGGCCTGACATCTGTCTGGAGCACCAATACCCTGTCAGCCTCACAGCTCAGAAGGAAAGGGAAAAAAAATAAAGAAAGAAAAAAAATAAAATAAAAAGAAATGAAGTTATTAAAATAAATAATTTAAAAGTTATTAAAAATAAAATAATTAAAAATAATTTTAAAAAAGAAAGAAAGAAGAGAGCAACCAAACCAAAAAACAAATCCACCAATGATAACAAGCACTAAAAACTATATTTAAAACAAACAAACAAATATGGTCAGACAGAACCCTAGGACAAATGGTAAGGGGAAAACTATATGGACAAAATCACACAACAAAGCATACACATACACACTCACAAAAAGAGAAAAAGGAAAATATATTTATATATCTATATATAAAAAAAAAGGAAGAGAGCAACCAAATCAGTAAACAAATCTACCACTGATAATAAACTCTAAATACTAAACTAAGATAAACATAAACCAGAAACTAGCCAGTCGCATACAGCAAACCCCAAGTCTACACTATCTCACAAAGTCCACAGCCTCAATTTTGGGATGATTCATTGTCTATTCAGGTATTCCACAGATGCAGGGTATATCAAGTTGATTGTGGAGATTTAATCCAATGTTCCTGAGGCTGCTGGGAGAAATTTCCCTTTCTCTTCTTGTTCACACAGCTCCTGGGGTTCAGCTTTGGATTGGCACCACTTCTGTGTGTAGGTTGCCTGAGGGCGTCTGTTCCTGCCCAGACAGGATGGGGTTAAATGAACAACTGATTATGGGGCCCTGGCTCACTCAAGCCAGTGGGAGGCTGGGGTATGGAATGCAGGGCTAGCCTGTAGCGGCAGAGGCCGGAGTGATGTTGCAACAGCCTGAGGTGTGCTGTGTGTTATCCTGAAGAAGTTGTCCCTAGATCATGGGACCCTGGCAGTGGCAGGCTGCACAGGCTCCCAGGAGGGGAGGTGTGGATAGTGACCTGTGCTTGCACACAGGCTTCTTGGTGGCTGCAGCAGCAGCCTTACCATTTCATGTCCATCTCTGGTGTCCGTGCTGATAGTTGCAGCTCGTGCTCATCTCTGAAGCTCATTTAGGTGGTGCTCTGAATCCCCTCTCCTCACCACCCTGAAACAATGGTCTCTTGCCTCTTAGGCAGGTCCCAACTTTTTCCCGGTCTCCCTCCTGGCTAGCTGTGGCACGCTAGCCCCCTTCAGGCTGTGTTCATGCAGCCAACCCCAGTCCTCTCCCTGAGTTCTGACCTCTAAAGCCAGAGCCTCAGCTCCCAGCCCCCACCCACCCTGGTGGGTGAGCAGACTAGCCTCTCAGGCTGGTGAGTGCTGGTTGGCACCGATCCTCTGTAGGGGAATCTCTCCACTTTGCCCTCTGCACCCCTGTTGCTGCACTCTCCTCCATGGCTCTGAAGCTTCCTTCCTGCCACCTCCCGTCTCCACCAGTGAAGCGGCTTCCTAGTGTGTGGAAACCTTTCCTCCTTCACAGCTTCCTCCCACTGGTGCTGATCCCATTCCTATTCTTTTGTCTCTGTTTTTTCATTTTTCTTTTGCCCTAACCAGGTACGTGGGGAGTTTCTTGCCTTTTGGGAAGTCTGAGGTCTTCTGCCAGTGTTCAGTAGGTGTTCTGTAGGAGTTGTTCCACATGTAGATGTATTTGTGGGGAGGAAGGTGATCTCCACGTCTTACTCCTCCACCATCTTGAAGGTCTTGGAATGAAAGTTTTTATTTGGATTAGACAGGACTACTTAATACCTATAAAAGAGACTGTTCCATATTTCAAAGTAGGTAAAAAGTTAAGAAATTTGCCAGAGACCTCATTTTGGGCCTTGAAAGGGAGCCCCAAGAATGTGGATCTGAAGACAATGATGGGGAAAATAAAGTTATTTCCCTACCAGCTAGAACTTGCTTGAGTATTTTGAAAAATGATAAATGTTAGCAAGGTCACACTTACTTACCCATGTTATTCACTATATTAGATGGTTCAGTAAGCTTAAGCGTCGAAAGGATCTTGATTATATAAAGAAGTTTTTAAAATAATTGATACATGATAAACAATGTTCTCAGAACTAAAGTTTAAGTAGTTGGTTAAATATTTATTCTCTCTGCTATATATTACAAAATACCCGATGCTTAAGAGTGTTCAAAAATTGCAAGAATAGCAAAATAACACTACAATTATAACTACAAGAGAATCGTTCTTGTAATGCAAAACAAGGAAGCTATTATAAGCTGAATGCTGAATTCTTCCAACCTCCAGAGGAATAGGAATCGTCAATGGCAACCCTTCTGTGATAAGGTCACAAACATTTCCTATACATGGAGGGTCACAGAGGCAGAAAGAACAAATCATGTGATAAAATGACCTCAAACACCAGTCTTGCTGTAGATACATGGCAGAAATTCTTATTGTCTCTGTCAAGTAGGAAGCAAGATAAGTACTGGAATTATTTTGCTTGTGTATTAGGTAATAAAACTTTTTAAATTCAAATATCCAGTGAAGTGTCAAGTGAAATAGAAATTTCATATTAAGTCAAGAATTGCAACTCATGCATCCATATATTTAACTGAATGATCACTCAAAATGGCATCCCTAACATAACATTCTATTTTTATTAAATTTTTAAAAATTTTATATTGGAGTATAGTTGATTTACATTGTTGTGTTAGTTTCAGATGTACAGCAAAGTGATTCAGTTATACATATACATTCATCTATTCTTTTTCAGATTATTTTCCCATATAGGTTTTTATGGAATAAAAATTCCATAAATTCTCAGATAAGATAAATTCTCATTTATCTTAACATAGTTAACTTCTAATAATTCACTTCATCCTACCCTCATATATATAAGGCAATAACATGCTGTACATCACACTTGCTTTTAACTTTATCCTCCTCTCTCCTACCAATATTCAAAAGATCTTTACTTAAAAGCAATAGAGTCAAATGCATTTAATTAATTCCCTACCAATTTTGGAGTGAGTGCCACATATTTAAATTTTATTAAGTTCTCTTGTGGTCTGCATAGGAAAGGTGGGGCTACTAAACACAGCAAGCTCATTAACAAAGATACATTATTTTAAATCTACTGAAAACCATACTGACATGATTGACTATGGGTTATTCAATTTTACACACGTATATGTCAGATAGCTTCTTAAATCTTTTCGAGAGCTGCTATAATTCCTTAATGGGGAAACACGTGGTCTCCCAGGGACAGAAGTAATTGCTTCTCTACCTTTAGAAGCTCCACGCTACAACAGATTAAACTGAACTTTTGGAACAAGTAGCCCAGAAGAGACTTATCAGTAGTTGAGCTCTATTTCTATTTTTTTCCTACAGTGCACAAGCTTAGAGTACTCATGTTGGTGTGGTGATACATGATTTATAGTGTGAGTGGTTTGCTAATCTCCTGTCCTTAATCTTTCTTTTCTTCTGAAAAGGTTTCCTTAGCCATCTTGCCCTGCTTTCCTATGTACCAAAATTTGAGAAAGCACTATGGTAGATTACATTTGTAAATGCTGTAAATACCAGAATTCATCCCTGATACAATTATCAACACTCGTGGGGAGTGGAGATAAGTGACTGGGAGCATCATCCCCGGCTCCATGCCTCATGATAAATCCCCTGACATAAATCCCCTGGTCATCTGCAAAGTAGACCCACAAGGCATAATAAAGAGCAGTTTACAGCACTTTACGTTCACTAATTATTTAATGCAATCACCTCCTTACAGAGAATATTTAATCACTTGCTGACCTTCACATAAAATGACTGTCCTGCAGCCCCACCCACCTCCTCCAGTGCGTGCCCCGCTTTGTTTTGCTGCTAGCAGGGGGGAAGCTGGTCCTCTCTGTCTCACCACAGCTCCCTGAGACCAACAATAGCATCATCGCTGGTTGGTGAGAGAGAGGACCACAGATGAAGGGCTGGCTAGAGATAAGGCCACAGTAATGGGCAACCTTGGGAAGGGACACAATGCTGTCAGCTTCATTAGCTCCATGGACTAATCAGCTATTAACTCAAGAGACAAGTGTAGATGTTTTTCTGTAACAAGTAAAGCTATAAAATTAGCATCATACATTTTAAAATCTGGTTAATTGTCATCATGTGCCTGTTGATCTTACATCCTCAAACTTTTCTAGCATTGACTGAATATGGGAAATTATAAGTGGCATTAACAGACATGGAGAGAACCAATCTCTTGGCAGCGACTGGAGTTCACAGATGTTGGTTCACGACCTCAGGAGTTCTCAGAGTGACATTCGAAACTGGTCCCTGTACGTGGAGGGCAAGGAGAGACAGCCACTCCAGACTGGTAGGTGACAGGCTTAATAAGCAGGGGACTTACATACGAGGTGTGTCATGGGCTGTGGCAAGATGAGGTCTCTGCACACACCCATCAGAATCTTAAGAGTTTATAGAGAGGCCTTAACTGGGTTCAGTCACTTATACAGTCCAGATGGTCTTAGCAATGAAGAGCTCTCTCAAGGCTGCATCCTTGGACAGCTTCTCATGTGGGAACAGTGGGCAGAATGTACACTGCAAGGACAGGGGTGCAGGGGGAGTCTTGATTGCCCAGGTCCAGCCAAGGGTCACCCTGTGGTCACGTCCTCTCAATGACAGATGTTGATTAAATAGATTCCTGCAGGATGAGAAAGGAAAAGGAAAGAAATTCCACAATCACAGAGAGGCAGCTGGGGCAACAAACTCAGAACAGTGGAGAGAAAACTGCAAGCGTGACAGGAGCTATATTGTAGATTCACTTGGAGAAGAAAGTGAAAAATTATTTTAAGATGTATATTTGTAAAGTAGCTTAAACCTGCAAAACTCCTTTATAGGCAGGATCTCCATATCATCTAGACTTTGCAAGAAAATGGAGACATTATTAATAGTCAGGAAACAAGCATTACTGAGTCTATGACCCTGGGTAACTAGGACGAGTGCCTGTCTGACATATAGCCACAAGAAACGGCTGAGGACAGAAGTGAAGAAACATCACTCATACTTAGAAACATGACTTGTGATTGTTAATTTTATGTGTCTACTTGACCAGGCCACCAGGTGCCCAGATATTTGGTCAAACATTATTCTGTTTCTTTGAGGGCATTTTAAAAGGAGATTAGCATTTAAATCAGCAGACTGAGTAAAGCAGATTGCCCTCCCTCATGTGGGTGGGCCCCATTCAATCAGTTGAAGGCCTGACTAGAACAAAAAGCTTGACCCATTGATGAGTAAAAGGGAGCTCTCCCTGCCTGGCTGCCTTGAGCTGGGCCATCACTCTTCTCCTGTCTTCAGACTCAGACTGAGGCTCAGCCCTTCCTGGGTCCCAACCCTGTCAACGTTTGGACTGGAGTGTCCATCCCTAGGTCTCCTGGTTGACAGGACTTGCAACTTACACTGGAACTAAGCCATCAGCTCTCCTGGGTTCCCAGGTTGCCAACTCCTGCAGATCTGGGGCTTGTCAGCCTCCATAACAATGTGAGCCAATTCCTTACAATCAATCTCTTCATAAAGAGAAATTGTATGTATAAAGAGACATATATATATATATATATATATATATATATATATATACATCCTATTGCTTCTGTTTCTCTGGAGAACCCTGACTGATGCATCACTTATAATTACTCATAAAGGAATAAATATAAGAGAAGCAAACAATGTCTTAAGTCATGTCTATAAGGTTATTCTTTCTGTAGAGGACTTTTCTTCCCTTCTGAAGTGGAAGAAAACTTCACTAAAAGTTACTGTGACTTATCCAAGATAAATAAAACCTTGGGCTTAGCTGAACATGGGATAGAGAAAAACAGATAACGACAAATCCCCAAGTAATTAAATTCTTATGTATCATACTTTCTACATGTTTTTTTTTAAGATTCTCTTTTTGGTAATAGGATCTCTATTTTTTTTAATTTATTTATTTTATTTATGTAGTTTTGGCTGCGTTAGTTCTTCATTGTTGTGTGCGGGCTTTCTCTAGTCACAGTGAGTGGGGACTACTCTTTGTTGTGGTGCACGGGCTTCTCATTGTGATGGCTTCTCTTGTTGCAGAACATGGGCTCTAGGTGCATGGACTTCAGTAGTTGTGGCTCACGGCTCTAGAGCACAGGCTCAGTAGTTGTGGCACACGGGCTTAGTTTCTCCACAGCATGTGAGATCTTCCTGGACCAGGGCTCATACCCTTGTCCCCTGCATTGGCAGGTGGAGTCTTAACCACTGTGTCACCAGGGAAGCCCCATCTACATGGATATTGAAGTGTATAACTTCATGAATAAGAATTAACCACTTCAAAATCACCTCCTAGGCCCTCTGTTTCTGCTCCTGCTGCACCCTCAGAATTTCACACGTTTCATGAAGCCATGATAAGGGATTGAACCATCAGGGCAGATTGGAGGCCTGGTCACCTCAGGAGAGCAGAAACCTGAAGTAATGAGAAGAAATGAAGGATATTTAGGTGTCAAAATCATCGCAGCAAAGTCTTGCTGTGAATTTAAAGGAAGACCCAAGCTGAAGTAAAAGCTGCGTGAATAGCCACAAGTCAGCACCACGGACAGCTCCCTCAGGAGGCCTGGGCCAGATGGACAGCCGTCCTGTGCAGGCAGAGGAGTGGGTACAAAGCTTGGGCTCGTGGGACACTAGGAGCTCTGCCTCTTCTTCCCACACAAGGAAGTCCCTGCAACCGTCTGCCAGGGATGGGGAGACAGAGCGCAGCACTCAAGAGCCTGGAGTCAACCAGGTCTGACCAAATTCTGGTCCTTCAACTTCTCTACTGTGCCATCTTGAATACATGGTTTATTCTCCTTCAATTGCAATTCCCTAAAATGCAAAATGGGTGTAATACTATAATTACTGTTTATCTCTTTTGAGGGAAATATTGTCTGCTCTTTTTTGAAGGTCAGTTCCCTGGGATGGGTGAGCAGAAACGGATGTTACTGAGTCACTAACTCCTTGGGTTTGCTTTAGTCTCTATCTGCCCCATTACAGGAGAGAACGGGGAACATGAGAGCACTGGGGTGTGGGTAGGTGGGGAAAGGTGTGGATTAAAAAGGGGAAAAACACACAGAAAACTAGTGAGAGGGGCTTCCCTGGTGGTGCAGTGGTTAAGAATCCGCCTGCCAATGCAGGGGACACGGGTTTGAGCCCTGGTCCAGGAAGATCCCACATGCCGCGGAGCACCTAAGCCCGTGTGCCACAACTACTGAGCCTCCGTGCCACAACTACTGAAGCCCGTGTGCCTAGAGCCCATGCTTCACAACAGGAGAAGCCACCGCAATGAGAAGCCTGTGCACTGCAACGAAGAGTAACCCCCACTTGCCACATGTAGAGAAAGCCCGCGTGCAGCAACGAAGACCCAATGCAGCCAAAAGTAATAAATTAAAAAAATAAATTTATTTTTTTAAAAAAGAAGAAAACTAGTGAGAGAGGAAGACTAACTTCATCCATTACTAATTAAAGCAATTTTCCTTGGGTCCAGCCCTATTTGCCAGAACACCTTGTGGGCAACAAACTTGACTGACTGACCTGGGTACAAACTTTCTGTGAACAAGGAGTCCTTGCTGGAGTTGAGGACGATGTTTCTGACCAAGGAACAAATAAAGCTGATGGTGAACTGCTGATCCCTGGCCTTCAGGCCTGGGTCTCATTCACAAAGTCCTACAATGGAGACAATCCATCACGCTTGTGCACTAGGCCACCCTCATGAGAGGCCGGGCCCTGCTTCCTTCTCTGCAGGACTAGGGCTCTGACTGGCTTCAGGACATACCCCTTCCTAAGGCGTGTTTTAATATTGATTATCATTATTGTATTTTATTATGTGCCAGCAAGGATGACAACCTTTAAAATCAAGTTGTCCTCTTTAGTTCTTAATAAAGATTTTTATTTACAGTAATACCCTCCAAATTTTTGGCACACTCACCTCTTTATTGAAAGGTCAATCTGAATCTATCATTTTATGACCATAAGTTGTTTCATTTCCCCGATGTGGAATGCCGCCTGCCTTAAATGTGGGGTTGAACATGCGAGATACTTAGAAAATTTAATTTAAAAGCCTTAAGTAAATGGTCTCTGCAATGAGCTATTTGTATCCTGAACTGTCATTAAAGACAACCTGTCATAAGTTCATCCAATATTTCATTTTATATCATAAGTTCTGTTAAATTTTCATAAGAAACTAATAAGCACTGCTAATGCCACTTCTCTTTCAAAAGTGTACCTAAGCCACAAGCAAAGTTTTCTTCTTGAGAAGAAAAGTAAGCCTTCTTATTCAAAAGTAGGCTTCCTGTCAGTGTCCATCATGGAAGCCAGGCCTGTCGATGAACCTAAATGCAAACCTAACAGGAGAATTATTCTGTCAGGTAAAGAACTTGGTCCATCCTACTTAATATTTAGTCACTGATAATGGAATCACATGGTGGGTGATTCAGGAAGGCCTGGACTGGCTGCCCTAAAAAGGCTCACCAGAGGCATAAGCTCAATATATGACTCACTGGGTTAATTTTTTATTTCGTTTTATTGGTCCCATACTTTCCTTATTAGAGTTTCAAGAATTGCCTATAGTACTAACATGTAATTTCATAAATGAGTCTATATTCACCCATCCAATTCCTTAATCATACCTTTTCCTTCAAAGTGAAATTATAAGAAATAAACTATTGATTAAAATCAACTACTGCTTATATAATAAGCCATTATACCTATTATTTTTTCAAAGAATGTAAGGAAAATAATCCATAGAAGGTGTAGTCTCTGTCCTCATATGACTGCTATATAAACTTCCTTTAAAATTTGTATTCCACTGTACAAATTCCATCATGTTTTATTTCTCTATTCCTTAACTGATAGGTCTTATGGTTAATGTCTTTGTCTTACATATGTTTGTGAACACATATACAATATAAAACAATGTAAGGGGGAATACCACATCACATTCAAGATGATTTTGTTTCTCAGAAGGGGAGAGTAAGATCTGAGGGGGATACAAAACATGAGTCTTTTGTATGTGTATTATTTCATTACATTATAATTAAGACCTGAAGTTGATAGCAGAATGTCAACATTTTAAAGTTTGAAAGGCGTTTAAGATTGTCATAATTTTTTAAATTTATTATATTATTTCTGCTGTTCTTGTATTAAATACTTGGTATTTTTATAAACAGAAACAGGTGTGCTGGGAAGACAGCCAGCTATGTCTCCCTGTGTCTCCACTTCTCCCCTGTGTCTTCACAGCACAAATACAGCAATGAAGCAAACAACAACAAAAAAAAATTTAAGAAAAATATAGGGTATTTATTACCTCCATCAGTGGTTTAGATGTTAGAGGATATCAAATCTCGTCATCCTGGTGGGTTCAAAGAAAGTCAAGAGCAATGTGGGGTTCAACAACGGAGGAAGCTCTCAGCCAGAGTTGGGAGTGTGGACTCAAGGAAGGGGCTCACTGTTCATGGTCATGGGCAAAGCAAATGGGTTTTGTGAGCACCATGACTCCCTGGGAAATCCATGTCCACGAGCAGCTTGCCTCCTTGGGAGTTGGCATGTGGAGTCCACATGCTATACAAACTTCTTAATAAAATCTGCATTCATGTGCAGTCATGTGCGGAAAGCTCAGGGTCATAGATAATCCTAAGGACTTAAACTCAGTCTGAGCTCCTCACAGATGCTACATATTTAAGTGAATACAGTAGAATTTAAAGTATCTTTTTACCCAAAATATGAATGGGATGGGAATTGTTTCATTTTATTTGATCAATTTGGATTCTAATTTTTAAATTCTGACCTGGAAGTGATGAGGATAAGGCAGAGGGGAAATTTGAAAATGAAAAAAAGAAGGAATGAATTAAATGGGAAGATATGAAAAGGAAAGATAAGATTAAATAAAGAAAATTGGTGTATGGGAATGTTGGTAGGAGTGGTGGGAAATGCCCTGGACTCTGTTTCAGGAGACTTGGTTCTGCTCCCAACTTGGGAACAGTGGTTAAAAGACAAGGAGTTGTATTATTGTCAGTCACAAACATGGGGCCTGAAAGAAATCAGCTTCCCAAAATACCTCCAGTTCTAATAATCACTATGATTCTAAAGGCAAAAAAATATATCTATGTGTGTGTATGTGTACATGTAATCTACATTATATATTATGTGAAATATCTTAAAACATTGTTATGGTTGTCTCTCTCATACTTGGAAGCCTCAGAAAATTTAATAAAAAGTCATAAAGGAAGGAAACACCAAGGACATCTCATAAAGTCTCCCACCCAAAAGAGGAAGTGTATGATTTCAATAACCACTGACTTTTCTCAACACCAACACCCACTGAACACAAAAGACACCTTTAAAAGGACCTAAATATGACATAGAACTTAATATTTTGGAGTTATATTTGCAGCAATGCCACCAGTTTGAATTTATAGCACTTTTCAAAGTACTTTCATTTACTTTCTCATTTTTCTTTTCCAAATTTCTGTGATAATTTCAAAGGATAAGGTTAAAAATTGTTATTTTATAAATAGGAAAATAAGACAGAATTTTAAGTGATTTATCCAATCATAACCAACTAGTGCAAGATAAGAGTCAGACTTGGCTTCCAATTTATAGTGCAGTGCCCTGTTTTACAAATGGTAATAAAATCTAAATATTTCTCTATGGAGTATCATGCAATTAACTATGTACAACTCTTAAAGCATTAGTTGAAATGTTTATTTGAAGTGTCTTAAACAAGTCCACACAACTATTGGGTAGATAAGATAAGATCTAACCTGGTATCTTTGCATTTTAAGAATAATGTTCAATTATTCCAGAAAATATTTTATTTCCATGGTTGAATTAGGTTCAATCTATTAATGTTTCTCTTCTGTATTTAATAAAACCGTCTCTCCCAAATGAGTCAGACTATTTTACATGTACAGATGGAGTACGGTTAGTAGTTAACATGTGGGCTCTGGAATCAGATGACATCATTTACTAGCCATGTGTCCCTGGTTTAATCATTTAAGTTACTTGTACCTCAGTTTCCTCATTTAGTGTTGTTAGTACAAATAAATTGCTTAGAGGAGTTTCTGGTTTATAAAAAGTTCTTGATGAATCAGTCACAATCATGCCAGTTGTCTGTGGATGAACACTAGAAGGTAATAACTACACATCATGTATAACCATAACTTACCACACACTGCCCACCTGTGGTGGATGGGGTGTAGCTATGTATTGCCCTCAAGAAGCAGGTCACATCTTCCTTTCTTGCTATTTAATGAAATCATGAACAGTTCAGCTTTGACAGAAGAGTCCCAAAACTCCCCAAAGATAAACTATGTTCATGGTAACTAGCAGGATGTAGATGATTTAGAAGCACAATGCATCCACATTTCTTCTGAGTCAGGAGTGTCCACAGCTCACTGTAAGGATTTTGGTGAACCACTGGTTAGGGGAAATAACCTGTTTTCTACCAGGTGTTATAGATAAGCAAGATTCAGAACTGGTGTCAAACACTAAAAGCCTAAACCCTCGGTTTGAGTGGCTTGGTGCTTTGTTTCTCTTAAACACAGGGGATAAGGAGAAAAGAATGATTAAGAAGTACTATGTTTATGATAACAAGAGGTGGATGGAATCAAATACTCATTTGACTGAGTGGTGTTTAGGTGGTAAATAGGCACAACTATAGCTATACCTTTGTTTTTGGAAATCAGAAACTGTAGTTCATAACTTTCCTAAAAACATAATTGCCAGGTTGTAGCAGAACAGGATGTACAGGATTAAATGGTAAAAGAGGTGATAAGTACTTGGAAGGCATGAAAAAAACAGATAGACAAATACGGCCAGAGTATTTCTATTGGAATGGAACTTGTTGTAGAAGAAAGAAAGAGAGAGAGAGGGAGACGGAGAGAGAGAGAGAGAGACGGCGAGTGAAGGAGGAAGGGAGGAAGGAGAAAATATCAGATCCCTAATTTTATTGTCTAATACTGGTACATTCAATATTTAGCTATTACTTATATACTCATTTGAAATATAGATAGTAGAACAGTGATTTTAAAAAACTATAGTAAATCCATAGAACGGAATATTAGACACCATTAATATAATGGTTTTGGAGTATACTTAATGCATATCTGAAAAATATTTCATGTCATAGAAAACTGCTCATGATGACTTTAAGTGCAAAAGCAGGATACATATATATCTATGTATATGGAGGATATGTTGTATTGGGTTTGCCAAAAAGTGACCTCGGTTTTTAAATAAAAATAAAAGGCACATTTTTCATTTTCACTAAGAATTTTATTGAACAACGTGTTCACCCTTTTGTTCCACTACCTGCTGCCATTTTTCAGGCAACTTCATAATTCCATCTTCCCAAAACTTTTTATCTTTTTGAGCAAAGAACTGTTCCAGGTGCCTTTTACAGTCTCCCAGAGAATTGAAATTTTTTCCATTAAGAGAATTTTGTAAAGACCTAAATAAATAGAAATCTGAAGGTGCAATGTCTGGGGAATACGGCGGATGAAACAGAACTTCCTAACCAAGCTGTAACCGTTTTGGCCTGGTCATCAAATAAACATGAGGTCTTGCATTATCCTGATGGAAGAGTAAGCATTTTCTGTTGACTAATTCTGGATGTTTTTCGTCAAGTGCTGCTTTCAGTTGGTATAATTGGGAGCAGTACTTGTTGGAACTAATTGTTTGGTTTTCCCCAAGGAGCTCGTATTAGAGGACTCCCTTCCAATCCCACCATATACACAACGTCACCTTCTTTGGATGAAGACCGGACTTTGGTGTGGTTGGTGGTGGTTCATTTCGCCTGCCCCACGATCTCTTTCTCTCCACATTATTGTACAGTATCCACTTTTCATTGCCCGTCACAGTTTGTTTTAAAAACGGAACTTTTTTTTACTTTTAAGTAGAGAATCTCATGCAGAAATATGGTTAAGGAGGTTTTTTTCGCTTAACCCAATGTTAAGCGAAATGCTTGGAACCCAAACATCAAAGTGACTAACATAACCAGGCTGGTTCAAATGATTTTCAACACTTGATTTGGATATTTTGAGTATGTTGGCTATCTTCCACATGGTATATCGTTGATTTTTCTCAATTAATGTCTCGATTTGACTGCTATCAACTTCAACTGTCCTACCCGACCGTGGAGCATCGTCCAGTGAGAAATCTCCAGCACAAAACTTTGCAAACCACTTTTGACACGTTCAATCAGTCACAGCACCTTCTTCATACACTGTACAATCTTTTTTTGCATTTCGGTCCCGTTTTTACCTTTCTTGAAATAATAAAGCATAATATGCTGAAAATGTTGCTTTTTTCTTCCATCTTCAATATTAAAATGGCTTCACAAAAATTCACCAATTTTGATGTCTTTTTTTTAAATGCACACTTATGTGACAGCTGTCACATACAATCTAACAAAATTGTTTTGAATGAAGTTAAAGACAACTAAGTGCTACTAGAGCCATCTTGCAAAAACAAATGAACGTTTTGGCCAACCCAGTATAAAGTATAAAATTATATTTAAATATCATACATATACATAGGAAAAGTAAGAAGGAAATATGCCCAAAAACGAACTGGTATTTCCTAGGTGATGATATTATAGATCATGTTTATTTGCTACTTATGATTTTCTATATTAATATGTCTTACTTTGACAATCAGAAAAGTTTTGAATTATTTGTACTTTTTAAAGCATGGAAAAGAAACAATCTAAATGATTAAAACATTTTCCTCCATAGGTAAAGGAAAAAATTAATTTTAAATTCTACTTTCCTTGAAAAAGAGTGAGATTTTTGAATAGTTAATAATTAACCTTTCACATAAGTTATTCTTATTAATTCTATTCATTACTCATACAATAAGCTTTGTTGCTTTAAATCATCAATAGTTGATCTTGTTTGCTATTAAGAGGGCAAAACCTAAACAAATAAGACATTTCAACTCCTCCTATGCCATCTTTACCAGCTTCCAAAGTTTTCTAAGACTTGATCAAATCGCTTTACTCTCATTTCTCTAAGTTCATAATTGTCAACACTTAAGAAATATCGTATGTATGTGTGTGTTACTACTTGAATTACATATATTAATGACATTTTTTAAGGTTAAAATTAAAGTATTTTCAAAATAGTGCATGCCTATATACATTCTCAATAAAAGTATTTTTAATGAAGAAAAATAATATTTATTTTATGTACCTTAGTGGATTCCTAAAAAAATTATGATTTGAGATGTACGGTGAAAGGGAAATATTTTGAATGTAGTACCTTCAAGACTGTAAGATTGGGGATCTTGAAACATGGAAGTAAAACATTCCAAAATCTATATACATACATATATGACATATAAATTCCTTTAGAATCTGTATATAACTCAAATTATATGTAATATAAAAACATATAAATTTGTTTCATCACAGAGTTAAAATATTTAATTAGAGTTTACAGTAATAGTGAATCATAGAGCAGGTGTTACAGCAAAGTCTAATTAAGTATTTTAACTGTGATAAAAGATTATAATTGACATCTCAGAGAACTTCTGAAGAATTAATAACTGTACAACAGACATCAACAGTGTTATCATTCTAAAAATTAAAAGTAAAACCTATCTTTAATATCCTTAATTTAGCGCATATTAAATATGTAAATAATTTTACATAAATAAACCTTTGTTAGCCACAAAGGAGGATTAAGATATATTTCACTGTAATTTTAAGTCTAACGCATAATCTATTTTTTTGGAGCTGAAAAAAGTTAAATACTGATCTTGTTACATTCTTTAATATGAAGCATTCACCTGAATAACTGTATATTTCCTGTATACAGGTAATAATACTTGTGAAGACTACTATATATGTATGTGTGTGTGTATATATATATATATATATATATATATATATATATATATATGAGTTTAATGAAGGAAAGACACATAAAAAGAATCTGGTTGAAAATCACCTATGTGGTCATGCCAAGAAGAGGCAGAAGAAAGACCACCATTGCACTGTAGTTAAGTGCCAACACCTGAGAAATAGAAATACATTTGAACATGAACACGTTTACCGTTTATTGACTCTGTGGGGCTAAACAAGCTACCACATCTACGAATTCTTTTTGCGGGAAGGTGAAGTAAAAAGAAAAGATGAGGGAATTCCAAGGACTATATTCTGTATCATAGAAAAGTCAGCAAGGACTGTTAATTCCAGAGAATGCCTTTGGGAACTCCTTTGGCCTTGCATGTTATCCTTAACTTGGGCTGCTCCTTTTTTCTCTCCACAGGAGTTTAATTTTTCAATTTGTGCCACTATTGGTATAAAGCATGCCTCATTAGCTTGTGGGAGGTAGCTAGTCTTCATTAATTCAGTTCTCACATCATTTACTTTGCACACACTCATAATTAGCTTCCAAATAACTTAGGTAACTTCAATAGATTTATGACTACAATTTTACTCTATGTTTGCTTTTTTTTTAAACTCCCTTTTCCCCCTTTTTGCTCTTCTATAGAAGTTAAAATTTAAAAAGACGAAGTTCCTTTGGGGAGTGATTTGATGTTAAAATTTTTGGCATTTATTTGTCTTATATGATTAATGCACAGAGATTTTTGGTATTTTAGTAATTTTCTTACCTTGGAAACTGATAAAAAGCAAACAATTGATTTTTTTAAAACACCTGTTGAAAAATATTTTAAACTATAAATTCAAACCAAGAAAATATCCAAGCCTCAGACCATTTCAGAATCCTATATTTATTGGTTCAATCTATATAGAATAGGTTAATGTTATATTCTGGAAACACTGTTTTTACATGGGACTTATACTACATCAACAAAATCAAGGCCATGAGTTGATACTGATGTTATGGTAGATTTAAAGCAAACAAAAAAAATATAATCACAGTGATTTGTAGCTTCTTCCATATAGAGATGGAATCTATTCCTCTTTCTCCTGAATCTGGGCTTTGCCATGTGACTTCTTTGGTCAGAGAAACTTAGCAAACATTGGACAAGCAGAAACATCAAGAATACCCGCATATGGGAGTGTGCCCTTTCCTGCTGCTTTTGGAGCCCTGTGAAAAGTCTGGGCTGGCCTGCTAGCACATAGAGGTCTATGGCCCAGTCACTTTGGCCACCCAGCCTTGTGAGGAACACCATCTGGAACCAATCAGATCCCAGCTGACCTGCCAGTTAACCAGAGCCACAGGAGTAAACTCAGACCAGACCATCCAAAGAACTAGCCAGTTGACCCCAGTCCAAACTGTTAACCCCCAGAATTGCAAATGGATGAGCTGGCGATTTTTTTAAACCAAGATCTGGGGTTATTTGTAACACAGCAAAACCTATTGATATAGTTGATATATTTTAAAGCATCAAAATAAATTTCAAGATCTCTCCTTGATAATGGCCACAATTTTAGAATGAATTAATCAATGAAAAATTTGATTAAAATAGCCATAAAGACTGCCCTATGATACAGCTTGAATGAATCCATCACAAAGCAACTAAAATATATTCTATATTCATTAGACACCCAAATAATACACAACATGATAAGTATAGTAATAAATAGAGGGTTGGTAAACAACCAAATATGGCTGCTACACCTCACTTCTACAGAAAAAGGCCACCAAGAAATCTTAGCGAGTTCCATCAGTAAGAAAAAAAGCAAGCAATATGTTTGTTTGGCACTGTGAACTCCATTCAATAAATCTTCTCTTCACCCATAGGTGAGTCCCTTAGCTCTTCACAAGAGTTTATGGAGTCTACATTTATGTATAACTCTAACAAATTGGATCTTCTGGTTTTCAAGAAAAAATCCTATTAAGACATCAAGTTAGAAAGAAAAATTCTTATCCACAAGCATGCTGACACTGAAGGAAGAGCTGTTATACACAAACAAATTGATGGAAAATGTATAAACAACATACTCAATAAGCAAGGCATATGAGACCACCGGAAAGTCCCATCCTCCTCAGGGGTTCCCAGTGCATTGTACACACAATTCATGTTTCCTGTGATGACTTAAGTCTTCAAAAACTTTTTGAGTATATACTGTTTAAACGGTTCTCTCCAACAACAACAGCAAATATATCCAATTCAAAAACAGGCAAAAGACTTGAATAGCCATTTCTCCACAGAAGATATAAAAATGTCCAATAAGCACTGTAAAAGATACTCACCATCACTCTCATTAGGGAAATGCAAGTCAAAACCACAATGTGGTACCACTTCATACCCATTAGGATGGCTATTACCCAAAAGTCAGAGAATAACAAGTGTTATGAAGAAGTGACATGAAGAATTTGGAACCCGTGTATATTGCTGGTGGGGATATAAAGCAAGGCAACTGCTGTGGAAGACAGAATGACAGTTCCTCAACAAATTAAGCATAGAATGATCCACAATTCCACTTCGGGGCAGATGCAGAAAAGAATTGAAAGCAGAGACTCAAACGGTTATTTGAACACAAATGTTTATAACTGCATTGTTCACAATAGTCAAAATGTGTAAACAACCCAATAGTCCATCAATAGATGAATGGACAAACAAAATGTGGTCTATGCACACAATGGAATATTATTCAACCTTAAAAAGGAGTGAAATTCTGATACATGCTACAACATGGATGAGCCTTGAGGACATGATGCTAAGAGAAATAAGCCAGTCACAAAAGTACAAGGATTGCATGATTCCACTTATAAGAGGTATCTAACTTAGCCAAATTCACAGAGAAAGAAAGTAAAATGATCACCAGGGGCTGAGGAAAGGAGGAATAGCAAGTTATTGTTAAATGGGTACAGAGTTTCAGTTGTGGATGTTGAAAACCTTCTGGAGATGGATAGTGGTGACGGTTGCCTAACAATGTGAATGCACTTAATGCCACTGAATTTTACACTCAAAATGATAAATGGTAAATTTTGTTATGTGTATTTTACCATAATATAAAAAAGTCAGGGTCAATTAGTTGTTGTATGCACAAAAAATCACTGGTAAAGGAGTACTAGAGGCATAATTTTGGGGCAAGTTTTCATGTAACTTAGATGGGAAGCCTCAAGGGTAAAGAAAATCTTGGCTTGTCCCTGAGCCTGGGTAGGGAAGAAGCATGCCTGATGAGGGAAACAGTGCACACAAAGGCAGAGAGGCTGGAGCAAACCACAACAGAAATCCTCCTTCCTGGAGTGACAAGAATATACACAAGAGGGCCACTGGGGGATGGGGAAAGTGCTCTTGTTATAAAGAGCCATCAAACTTAGGAAAGAAATTAGGACATGATATAATTTAAATATTTATCAACTGCTGAAAACTTCTTTTGTTGATGAGGGGAATGATGTAATTTTTAAGAAAATAATCCTAAACCATAAACAAAATGAAAAGACAACCTACAAACTGGGAGAAAATATTTGCAAATAATGTGACCGACAAGGGATTAATTTCCAAAATATACAAACAGCTCATACAACTCAATATCAAAAAACAAAAAACCCAATCAAAAAATGGTCAGAAGACCTAAATAGACATTTCTCCAAAGAAGACATACAGATGGCCAAGAAGCACCTGAAAAGATGTTCAACATTGCTAATTATTAGAGAAATGCAAATCAAAACTACAATGAGTTTATCCCCTCACACCAGTCAGAATGGCCATCATTAAAAAGTCTACAAATAACAAATGCTGGAGAGGGTGCAGAGAAAAGGAAAGCTCCTACACTGTTGATGGGAATGTAAATTGATGCAGCCACCATGGAAAACAGTATGGAGGTTCCTCAAAAAACTAAAAATAGAGTTACCATATGATTCAGCAATCCCACTCCTGGGCATATATCCAAAGAAAACTATAATTCAAAAAGATACATGCACCCCAATGTTCATTGCAGCACTATTTAGGATAGCCAAGACATGGAAACAACCTAAATGTCCATCACCAGATGAATGGGTAAAGAACATGTGGTACATATATACAATGGAATAGTATTCAGCTATAAAAAAGAATGAAACAATGTAATTTGCAGCACCATGGATGCACCTAGAGATTATCATACTAAGTGAAGTAAGTCAGAAAGAGAAAAACAAATATCATATGATATCACTTATATGTGGAATCTAAAATATGGCACAAATGAACTTATCTATGAAACAGAAACAGACTCACAGACATAGAGAACAGATTTGTGGTTGCCAAGGGGGAGGTGGGAGGAGGTGAGATGGATTGGGAGTTTGGGATTAGCAGATACAAACTATTATATATAGGATGGATAAACAACAAGGTTCTACTGTATAACGCAGGGAACTATATTCAGTAACCTGTGATAAATGGAAGAGAATATAAAAAAGAATGTATATACATATATGTACAACTGAATCACTTTGCTGTACAGCAGAAGTGAACACAACATTGTAAATCAACTATACTTCAATAAAATAAAAATTTTTTTAAATAATTAAGATATGAAAACAATATAATTATAAGCCTGTGACACTGTGTAGAAAAGAGTCCATAGATCAGAATTTAAAGCCAAGACTTTGCTGTTCATAAGAACTGTGTCACAAGAAGGAAGGAAAATGCCCAGCAGCAGATGCTGGGGGCCACGGCCTCTAAGTTCTTAACAACCAACTTCAGGGCTTCTTTCATCCAGTCTTTACAGATGACAAAACTGAGACTAAAGAAAATAAATGACTTGTTCATTATCTTTCAGTCAATGAGTGGAAAACATACTGTTGCTTTGTTAGTAATGAAAGGATGCAAATGAAATAAATAGCTTTTCAAAATACATTTTTTGGACAAGAATGGACATTTTTCTCAGCTACACAACCCCAAATTACTACAAAATAGAACAAAAGAATGACCTCTAAATTGAATATATTAATATTGAATCATGATATCTCATGGAACAGTCATAGTGTTCCCCAGTTTGAGGTTTTTTTTTTAGTTCTAAAGTGAAATAACAGGGGCTTCCCTGGTGGCGCAGTGGTTGAGAGTCTGCCTGCCAATGCAGGGGACACGGGTTTGAGCCCTGGTCTGGGAGGATCCCACATGCCGCGGAGCAACTAGGCCCGTGAGCCACAATTACTGAGCCTGCGCGTCTGGAGCCTGTGCTCCCCAACAAGAGAGGCCGCGATAGTGAGAGGCCCGCGCACCGCGATGAAGAGTGGCCCCTGCTTGCCGCAACTGGAGAAAGCCCTCGCACAGAAACGAAGACCCAACACAGCCATAAATAAATAAATAAATAAATAAAAATAAAAATTAAAAAAAAAAAAAACTATAAAGTGAAATAACATAGCACAGGACATGCTGAAACCTAGTCATTGTCCCGCTAACCCACCTCCAATCCTCAGCATAGCGCACCGAAGTAAAACGTGTTCTAGTTCAATGCTGTGTTCTAACACCGAGTAAATAAAAATAGAATTGTATTCCTAATTTTACTATCAAAATAAGTTATCTGAGTATGTAATCTTAAATTCTGAAACTGAAATGCAATGTTTCTCAATAAACATAGAAACAATGCACAAAAATGCAATGTTTCTCAATAAATGTAGCAACAGGTTGTGTTTTAATCATGTTGACTAATTGCTTCTAAACTACTCATTCCTCGTCTAAATATTAAACTCATTAATATGCACAAAGACAATTCAGAAGTTTTATAATGAACCCAGACTGTGGAAACAAAATTATATTTGTGAATATCAGTTGGGTATTTTTTTTAATTTGTTTGTTTGTAATTAGATGCACCCTTCTTTTAAAGAGGGTAATCATGGTGATTTCAAAACTCCATAGATAAAGATGATGTGGATGTTTCGAGACCTCACCAGCCTGTGAAGAAAGAAGAAACTGCATGAGCAGTAGACATGCAAAACTCACTGGGTCACTGTCCCTACTGGCCCACGGAAGAAGGACTCCAGTCCCCAGGAGGGTCCCCTGCCCAGGTATTTCCGGGATTCCTGAAAGGGAAAAACTGATTCTGCTGTGTTGTCTGCTCTGGACTGTTCTTTCTAGGAGGCCTCTAGTCATTGCTTCATGTGCCCTGGGAAATATCTGTGCCCAGGTCAAGGTGCCACCTCCCTGTGTCCCCAAAGTAGCCAGTCTCCAAGGAGACAGAGCCATGCCCATTGCTGTCTGAGGCTGAAAGAAGCCCTCTTTGCAGCGTCATCAATGTCCTTGGAGCATCCTAGGTCCCTTCACACTTCTCCGGAAAGCAGTTCCATCAGGTCTATCAGGGCTCAAAAGTCCAAACGGGTTGTAGCCATCCTGTTCCTACCACTAGTCCTATTTCCCTACCCCACCCCCAGGTGTTCCTGCAATTTAAAAAATTCTTTCTGCTTTAGCATAAAGCAAAATCTGTTAAGCATATCAATGTATGCTAATAGATGTCCTTATGGGTCACAGCACACGGGTTCAGCAAACAGAAAGATGCTTATTTCCAATTGTAGCTCAGCTAAAATCCACTTTAAATTGTCATGGATTGAAATTATTTTCATAATTTAAATGTAACAAGACAAATACTCGAACCATATGTAGAAGCATAGTTACATAACACACTGGTGCATGCCAGCATCAAGGGATTAAATATTAGCCAGAAATGTCTCTTTCTCTATTTATCCAATCCTATTAACTTAAAGAAAATGAACCCCTGTCTGAAGTCACCTGAAGAAGGGCCACTGGCTATTTCAAAAACATGGTCTGCAAATGATGAGCTGCCATATTTTAATAACCTTTTTAAAAAAATTCCCTGAATTTGGAATTCACCTTCTGCTTGATTAGTTGGTCTCATATAAATCCTCTTTTCTTTGGATCTGCTTTCTGAGTAAATTCTTGCTCCTTTGTGTGTGAATCGTCTTTTAAATGTGTTTTGGGGATAAAATACAAAAAGACAATATTTCCCTTACATGCTTTTTTAAAAGACCAAGGTAATTTGTTTAAAATAGAAAGAGGTATTTTACTATGAGGCAAATTACAAAATTATTGAAGTAAGTTGCAGTGTAAGTATACATATATGCATGTATAGAAACAATCAAATAAAAGCCTAAAATACAAACTCAAAAAATTTTGATAGCTTTCTTTTTATAGGCATATATACATGCATAAGTACGTATGTCCATGTACATATGTATTTATATATTTAAATTTACCAGGAGTAAGAAAAGTTTCTCTTGAGTGTGTGTTCTTCAACACACAATTCTAAATTTACGTACAATTCTAAAATTAAAGGTAGTCAGTTTTTCTCGTTTGGATTAATGGACTCAACTTCAATAAATTTAAATATGGACCCAATTCACTAACTGGGTCCATTCAAGAACCTAAATATATGTTTGCTACAAAAGTTTAATAATAATCTTCCAAATGCGAATCGTTAGAAAAGAAAGCATCTGTAAATTAACAAAATATTCTTCTAGGAAAAAATAGAGGTTATTTTTAAAGAAATGTTAATAAGATTCAAGATATTCATCATATAACAAAAGCAGACTGTGGGCCTATTTCATTTGAGTTGAGTTTCAAGGAACTGGAAAAAAATGATAGGACTCCTCAAGTCCAAAATTCTAGAACCAAAGGGAAATGGAGCTTGCAGTCATGCACTCATCAAAACTGACTAAAATGCTGTATCTAAAAATAAAAAGAATTTCAACGACAGTTTATTAGGGAGTTATTAGAGGTAGAAGTTGATACACTCTTTAAGGCACTGGAATAGACATCAGATAAGATAATGAAGTCTGTGGTTAAGAAAAAATGAAAAATTAAAGAAATTTTAAATGTACTTTAAAAATACAGATTCTCCTGAAAATCCTGAGCCAAAAGAAAAAGAGAAAATGTTTGGGGAAAGTGACAGAAATGTCTCACCTATCCCATCCCAGGAAATGTTAGGGGAACCACTGACTGAAACTGCCTGCCCTGGCCAGACACCATAGTAACCACTTGCATGAGTTATCTTAAACAGGAAGTCCTGGGAAGGAATGCGGAACTAACAAACTACTACCAACTGGAAGAATTCCGGAAAGGTCAAAAGGAGAAAGGAGACGCCAGTCCATATGTCCAACCAACCTCCCAGAATCCTTCCCGTTGGAATCCATCTTGGCTGAGTGACGCGTGTGTCACCAGGAAGGACCTTGAGTCAGAATAATTGGCCAGAGACAACCCGGAAACTAACCCCATTACCACAAAAACCGAGACTGCGAGCCACATGGCAGAACAGTCCTCCTGGTTTCCCTTACCCCGCTGCTCTCCGCCCAGGCACCCCTTCCCTATAAAGTCTTTTGCTTTGTCAGCACGTGTGTCTCCTCGGACAATTCATTTCCGAGTGTTAAACAGGAGCCCACTCTTGGGGTCACCCTTCCTGCAACAGAAAGAGAGAGGACAATTGTGGGGTTGCCCCGGGGCAGAGTGATAAGTAGGCAAAGCCTCCTCTATCGCCAATAACTTCTAGAACACAAATAATTATTCCCATTCCATGTGGAAAAACCTGTTAAGGTATGACCAACAAACAAAAGTTAATTGAAAGTATACCAGTCTCTACTCAGTCTCCCAAAAAGAAGGCCAGAGGCTGACTTACTTTCCTAATGTACATCCAATAATCTTTAACAACTGCACCATCACTGGCCCAATCCATACTCTTTCAATGGACAGGATTTGTTTCCTAAACTCTCCTTTTTCCCACCCTGAGCATCTGATACCAAGCAGGACCCTGTGGGACTCCTGGGCACAAAAGCCTTTCTGTGTCCCCCATTTCTTGATTATGGGAGATAAACTTCATTCAGCCTCCTTGACCTTTCCTGAGGTCTAAAGAACAGGTTCAAACAGATGTTAATCAGGGAAGGGAGAGGATGAAGAGATAAAGGAGGAGCAGTCAAGAAACAATAGTGCAGCCTTGGGGCAGGGCCCTGGTTCCCCCTCAAGGGATACAGAAAACAATATCTTTGAGCTGTTTTGCAGATACTGAAGCCCCCACCAGGTGGGAGAAGTTAACTGCATGCCGCCCGCAAGCTCATAGACCGAAGACTGATTGGATCCAGAGGTTGATGGTGCTGACTCCCAATTACCTCATCACCAACCAATCAGAAGAGTGTCCACAAGCTGACCATGCCCACCCTCCTCTTTGAATTATTTCTATAAAACTCCTCACTACCCCTCCAGGTCGGGACACACAGTTTTTGAGGGCATTAGTGTGCTGTGGCCCCCTTTGCCTGGCAAAGCAATAAAGCTATTCTTTTCTACTTCACTCAAAACTCTGTCTCCAAGATTTAATTCAGTGTCGAGGTACAGAGGCCGGATTTAGCTTCGCTTCCAACCCTCCACTTCCCCAAAACCTTCCAAAAGGCTCTTTATCACCTCAACACTCGCCACTGCATGCCCTCCATCCTTACAGCCCATCTAGTTCCCAGACATGACCACAGGGATTTACCTTGGAACACACTGGCCCAAAACTACCAGAGAAAGCTGGACATATCCCCCACACACACACCATGTTACCACCCCTTGCTGCCCATGGAGGGAATCACAGAGAAGCCGGGAGGTAGAGTTGTTCTCTTCCTTTGACTACCTTCCTTGCGAAAAAGTGTCATGAAGAATTCATGTGGCTTAAATTTCTTATCTCAGAATCAGACTTCTGTACTGAATTGTAAAACAAGTGCTCAAAAGAAACCACCAACATTTGGTTGCAGGGAACACTTCTCTCCTCCATCTCCAGATATACTTGATGATGCCTAAAATCAGGGTGCAGGGAGAGGTCTTTCTTTTGATAATTAAAATGAATGTGCATGTGCTTGGTTTACTGAAGTTGAATCAAAGTCTGGCAGGAAACTAACATCTATGACAGGTATGAGAATCTTACCTACTGGTATAGAATGGGGTGTAGGGGAAAGTATGCCACAAGGAAGCCTAATGTGTTACACACCTAAAAGGAAGAAAAGTCTCTATTAAAGCAGGAAGTGATTCAGGAAATGGATTAATGGAGAGTAGGAAACAGTCTTTGCAGGATTCATAACACTATCTAAAAAAAACTGCTTGTTACCTGGAATCTCTCTAGAGAAAAAGAAGCTGTGTCAAGATGCCTATAACTCTATTTGAAAGATTTATGAAGACTTGTTGTTGCTATTTTTAAACATAGACTTTGCTATAAAGAACCTTGCTTTTAAAAGATTTATTAATCAAAATATTTACACATACACACACACAGACACACATCGGTTTTAATCAAATCAATCTCTAGAAACCTGAAACTTGGGGATGGAGGTGGAAGGTGATGTATAGACCCAGATGAAGGTAAAATGGCAAATTGGTGTTGAGAGAAAAATTGTTGTCACATAACATATTTATAAATTTCCTAGTGACTAGATGAACACATATGTACCCTTCTGAATGGTTCAATGAGCAGATGATATTCTTTAAAATTGTCAATACACTTGCTTTTTTTTTCTTGTATAAAAAGCTCAACTATTTCTTACTCATGTAAAAAGTATAGCCCTTAATATATAGAATATTTTAATAAGACCTAAATGATGCTTCTAAATATAATGATTCTTTACGATTTCAGCTCTGTGAGGCTAGTCTAAATATTTCTTCTAACACAGTGGTTGTCAATATGGGGTGATTTTTCCTCACCAGGGGACATTTTTGTTTCTCAAATTGGAGAATTCTACTAGCATGTAGTGGGTAAAGGCTAGGGATGCTGCAATGCACAGGACAGCGCCGAAGAATTATCCAACCAAAATGTCATTAGTATGGATTTTGAGAAACCCTCCTCTAGTACAGTGGATGTAGGATAATTTGTGAATATTCTTTCCCTTTTACTTCCCCATTTTCCCATCTTACTCCAAATCCATTCAGTAGTCTTTATCCAGAATGTTAGAATCCATGTGATCTAACATGGTTGCTTTGTAAGTAGTTCAGCTTGCATGGTCATTTCTATGGTCCCACTGTACCGTGCCAAGGGACACTGCTGGTTTTCAAACTTCAGGCCACCTACATTGGACCAGGTGGATCTGTACAAACAGCAGCAGCAGAAAGCATGAGCTGCCAAGAGGCCAGACACAACTTGCCAGGAGCTCATACTCAGGAACAATGAAGCTCTTTTAAAATAGTGATTTGGAGTTAACCAAAAGCAAAAGTCTTGCTTAAGATTTGTTTTTTTAATAGACTTATTTTTTAGAGCAAATTTAGGTTCACAACAAAGTTGAGAGGAAGGTACACAGATTTCCCATAAACTTCTGTCCCCACGAATGAATACCACCCCCCATTATCAGCATCCCCCACCAGATAGTACAATTTTTACAACTGATAAACTTACATGGATGCTTCATTATCACCTACAGTCCATAGTTTACATTAGGGTTGTACATTCTATGGGTTTGGACAAAATTTAGTGACATTTGTACATCATTATAGTATTATACAGAATATTTTCACTGGCCTAAAAATCCTCTGTGCTCCACACCTATTCATCCCTTGCCATCCAACTCCTAGCAACCATGGATCTTTTTACTGTTTCCATAGTTTTGCTTTTTCCAGTGTCATATAGTTGGAATCATATAATGTGTAGCCTTTCCAGATTGGCTTCTTTCACTTAGTCATATATACTTAAGTTTCCTCCTTGTCTTTTAATGGCTCAATAATCATTTCTTTTGAGCACTGAATAATATTCCATTTTTGGGATATACCACAGTTTGTTTATTCATTCACCTACTGAAGGACATCATGGTTGAATTTCTTCCAAATTTTGATAATTATGAATATTAACATTTGTTTTTTAAAAGCAAAATATTAATATAAAGTCTCTGAGAAAGACCAGTAATTAGAAGTGGAGTAGAAACATTTGCTCTTATCTTGTCAAAGTATTTATCAAATACTATTGCATTGGTTTGTTTTCTTATGTCTCCCCATCTAAACTATAATGTATAGAAACCACATAATATTTGGTTTGGTATTTCTAGTACACAGTATTGTACACAGCACATAGTAGGCTCTAAGTAACTGTTCAATGAACAGATAGATTAGGACTGAATGATCAGGAGGCAGACTATGTGTCCTAACTTTAGCACCACTTGGCTGATAACCTGGGGTAGTTGTGGTATACTGAGTTTGTTTCCTTGACTGGAAATAATTAGATTTGATGAATGATATTTTTAAATACATTATGTCATTTAGAATTGGCAATTATTTTGCTAGAAAAAGAAAAGACAAAGTTACTAATCTACTTCCTATTCTAATTTGGAATACTCTCTTTGCCCCATCAATAAACCAAGTCTGCAGAAAAATTTCACATGCAAAGTTAAATTAATTTTATATCATGCCAGGCATAAAAGAAAGATTGGTTAGGTTACATACTGAGAAGGTGGGGAAAATCCTGCAAAAGGCTAGAGAAAGAAAAGAATATTTTATTAAGCTTTTATTTATTGCCAGACATTGTGCTGGGAAAAAAAGAAACATGAGGGACTTCCCTGGTGGTCCAGTGGTAAAGAGTCTGCCTTCCAGTGCAGGGGACACGGGTTCGATCCCTGGTCAGGGAACTAAGATCCCACATGCCGCTGGGCAGCTTAACCCATGCGCCTCAATGCGAGAGCCAGTGTACCTCAAACTACAGAGCCCATGCGCTCTGGAGCCCACATGCCACAGCTACAGAGCCCACCTGCTCTGGAGCCTGCATGCCACAACTAGAGAGAAGACCATGCACTGCAATGAAGAGCCCACACGCCGCAACAAAAAGATCCTGCATGTCACAATGAAGACCTGACGCAGCCAAAAAAGAATTTTTTTAAAATAATAAATAAATAAATAAATACAATATTTTAAAAAATAAAAGAAAGGTGAGTAGGATGTTATCTCCTTGCTTAGCAACCCACACAGACAAACCAAGGGACCACCCAAGAATGATGTGAGCAGGCTTTTCTCTGTGAGGGAGTGGGCTGGAGGAAGCAGGACCACCAAGGGGCTTTAACACCTTCCACACACTCCTCATCCCCACCCCAATTTCTGCCTCCT
Source organism: Balaenoptera physalus (assembly GCF_965194825.1). Lineage (NCBI taxonomy): Eukaryota > Metazoa > Chordata > Mammalia > Artiodactyla > Balaenopteridae > Balaenoptera > Balaenoptera physalus. Next base: position 45,635,261 of record NC_138896.1, on the reverse strand, counting down.
CAGAGTGACTGCTCACTAAGGGACACAGGCCATGTTCCTCAGGAACCAGGTAAAGTTGGTTAAAAGACTGAGAATCATGACTAGATTGAGCTGGAGAAAAGAACAAAGTAAGCAATGACCAATTTTTTTTCTTTGCATTTAAAAAGATGCCGTTGGAGAAAGGGAATGACATATCTCAGAGCACTACAGATTGTATTTTAACTACAAATAGACTTCAAGAAGCTGTGGTATTTTGTAAAATATTGCTAAATCTAAAGTGGTCCTCAAACTTGGGTGAGTATCAGAATCGTGGAGTCACAAAGAAGACTCTCTGAAGTTTAGTCAGGCTGAAGGGAAATGTAAAGTTTGTCTTGATCACACCTCAGTGAGTTTTATTAGTTTTCCAGGTAAGAATCTAATTGGTAGGCACTCAGGTTTGAAATATTTAGAAAAACTCTCAAAACTTCCCCAAACTAAATTAAATGGAATCGTTACCAAACTGGTTGCCTGGACCCACACCAGGGTCCTAGCCCAGGTCAAGACCCTTTGTCTCAGCCAGGGAGCTTCTTTTTCTGCTTGGATGCTGAGACTGGAACAGCACAAGCTTCATTCAATGGCCAAAGAATGGAGAAGTGGGAACCTAGTTCACAAATCAACTTCTCAACCCAATTTGGGTGGAGACACCAAACATATAGGCAGGTGGATGTAAAAGGGAGGGAATTGGAAAGAGTGGGAGGGATACTCATGAGTTATCTGAGAATAAGAGTGAGGTTTGGACCAGGAATGGAGGGAACTCTCCTTTCCAGTCCTTGTGTGAGGTTTTCTGGTCATTGTCATGGCAATCGTCAACTGTCTGGTACTAGTAAGTGTGTTATTTAGCTAATGTATTACAATGAGCATGTAATGAGGCCCCAGGTCCACTGGAAGTCAACTCTTCCACCATCTTGGGCCTCATTGGTTCTAACCAGTTCTTGTTTTTCTCTTTGCAGCTTCCTCCTGGAATGTAGATAAGAGTAATTGGTTTCCATTTGAGGGAGGGGTGGGGGCATGATTCTGGGGTGACAGCCTTGTTAACAGAATGCTGGCAGAATAACATAATAATATCAATTTGACTTTCATTCGTGTTCATGAATTATCCCCTTACTATCTGTGACAGGTGTAACTTCTATGTGAGATTTTAAATAAAGAGAACCCAATGTAGGATTTCCAGAGAAGATACAAAGCACATGACACATACTTGGGTTCTGAAATTCACGTTTAATTGGGCATCATGTATTTCTAGTCACTAAACCTGGCCACCCTGTGATGGAGATGGCGTTGTACTCTCCCCAACATCCCATGGAAAGCTCCTAATTAAACACCTTAAAGCTATTGCCTCAGTATTTTCATGGAGGAGAATTTTTAAATGAGACCTTAGCCTATAAGCACAGTAACCTTCCTGAACATCATTCTTCACCACTCAGCTGCAATAACAATGCAGCCTGTGATATACATGTGGCCAGGATCTCTCAGCCATTGTTCACCAGGTACCCTCTGGTAGCTGGGGTGCCTTGATTTGTGGAAGCCACTTATTCTCTTTTAAATGTGAGGAGTTCAGCAGGTCAAAATATAAACATTTCTTTTCAACCAGGTTCAAAGAACACGAACAATCTACAAAGGACAGAATCAAATGCCCATCCAAATTGCAAAGCCCTGAGTTCCAGACCCACCAGACTTTGGTTTTGTGAATAGTTTATCAACCATTTGAACAATAAGGAGCAGCTGACCTGCTTGGCTTAGTCATCAAAGGGATCTGTTGTTATCCTGTAATGACAAAAGCAGGTCTGCAGGACAATTTAACCTCAAAAGCCATTTCTTTCAATTTTATCCTTTAAAAAACTGCCAGATAATTAACTTCACAGCAGTTTTGTTGGCAAAGTAATACTACAGATAAAATGAAACATTCATTAATAATTGACTGTGAAAACTGGAGTTAAATACCTTCCAGATAACATAACAGAAGAAGATAGAACAGAATGACGGGAGACTTTGGCAAGTAGAAGTAATCACCGGAGTCTTCGCTCTGAAGGGCTAAAATATGAAAGCAAGTGGGAGATCAAAAACAAGAGGAAAAAGCATTATTACAATACCTGTATTTTCATATATTTATGAGCTAAACAATTGCTTATGGTGTTCAAAGTCCAGCATAAATTCTCCTTTAAAAGACACATTCATTTACTCAGAAGTTTTTCATTTGTGTGAAGACTCAAATAAGAGAACTCACAGACATGATAATGAACCAAAAGCCCATCACCGCATGTAATGAAATACACAATTAAGCCAGTGATAACTATTCATTCAAAGCAAGCACTTTATTTCCACTTTCAGACTTACATCTTATCCATTTTACTGTCCTTTAAGTGCTATTGACAATGATACCTTCCAGTTACAGTGTGACTGGGTTTTTTTCCCCCATACACAACCTTCTAAATAATTTTGGCCAAAAAATGATATGAGTTCAAAGGAATCTTGGATGAATAAAACCTTTCATCTACAAAGTATCTGCAATTCCTTTTATGCAGAACACAAAACAAAAGGCAAAATTAATTTTCCCTCCCTCAAATGGATGTGCATCTCCGCATCTGTATCTAGGTTACCCATGCATGCTGAGCAAAGTCAGGAGAGAGTGGAGAGACAAACCTCACACTAAAGGTAATTTCTTAGTGTTTACACCTGCATGTTGTTAAAGTGATGTTATGTTCACATTGCTTTGCTCTGAAGATCGCTAAATACATCATATCTTTCCTACTGATAATTAAGTATCTTTGAGGATAAATAATAATTAAATGTCTATTTTTTGTAATGGGGAGACCCAGATACTGAACTTGCTCCTAAATTGCTATGGGCAATGCTCAGACATAGAAAATAAAATTTCCATTTTTGTTAACCTGCTCTGAGGAGCAGACAACCTTATATCCTTGGGAATTATTTTAAATAAGTTCTTAAAAAGGAAAAAGCAATGATATTGCAGAAAAGGGATATAGGGCAAGGATATAGTCATAAACAAAAATCTCCATTGCAAAAGACGTCTGTTGCACTTATGGTGACATTAGAACATCAACAATCTGTTTTGAACTGGTTCATAATTTCTGGTGCATTGCAGAAATAATGGCTAATGTGCTTTTTTTTGGAAGGAATTCCTTTATTTTTATTTTTTATTTATTTATTTATTTATTTTTGGCTGTGTTGGGTCTTCGTTTCTGTGCAAGGGCTTTCTCTAGTTGCGGCAAGCAGGAGCCACTCTTCATCGTGGTCCACGGGCCGCTCACTATCGCGGCCTCTCTTGTTGCGGAGCACAAGCTCCAGACGCGCAGGCTCAGTAGTTGTGGCTCACGGGCCTAGTTGCTCCGCGGCATGTGGGATTCTCCCAGACCAGGGCTCGAACCTGCGTCCCCTGCATTGGCAGGCAGATTCTCAACCACTGCGCCACCAGGGAAGCTCGGCTAATGTGCTTTTTAACTCGTAATTTTCAGAGCCATAAACCTTAAAATTGACTCTGAAAATATTGGGACTCTGTATTGTAAAATCTAAGAAAGGAAATGCCTGATGTCTTTTCTGTATGTTCTTGTTCAAAGACAAACAACTCTCTAGATCTATGAGGAAGGCATGACTTGGCCAATTAACAAAGAACCAAGGAAGGGAAAAAAAGAAAAAGGGAAAAAGAAAGAGAGACAAGTACTTGGCTGCCATTCATCAAATTAATATGCAAAACACTACACTTTTCTGATTCAAATATTTTAATCACTCTCAATTCCTAGGTAATAGGAACAATATATAGTTGGTTTAAGTCAAATATGGTTCAATTATTTGGCTTTAAGTTGAGATAAATCATTTCATTCTTTAGGCCAAAACATAATTTATGAAGGAAGATTTCAGATAAATGGCTTAATGCCCAAATTCTAGAAAATATTTTATTATGGATAGTTTGTGAGATTTCTTTTAAAGAACTCTAACAATATACATTATTGCATATTCTTTTTCCCCTATTTAACTAAGTCATAGTTATTTTCACAAATCTGAAGTAATTTTGGCTGTGATTATGCCATTTATATACATAAGCTTGGAAAAATCATACTGATTAAATTTAAAATAAATTTCTAAGATAAGTACTAAAAGTAAAATGTTTTGCAAATGACCAACTATCCATTTCCAGTCCAATCAGTTGTCTTTAACTCAAATGGACTGACCTAAGCAAACTGTGACATCATTGGCCTCAACCACAAGCATAAACCATTTACCTCCCCAAGGAGTCAGGGCTCCTTCAACCTCTGGACTGGCTGCTGCCTAAGAGCACTGGGGAAGACTCCCCACTTCCTGTTCCCTGAGCTACAGCTGCTCACCCAGGACACGCAATGACAGGGGCCTTGTGTTGTAACCACCCCCAATCTGAGACACCCTCCTCTACACACACACACACAGGCACACAAACACACAGACACAGATACACACAGACACATACACACAAACACATACAGACACACACTCACACTCACTCACACACACACGTAAACACACAAAGACACATAAACGCATACAGACATACCAAAATACACACAAAAACACAGTCACGCACAAACACACAGACATACACAGACACACACAAACACACACACACAGAGGTTCATGTGGTTCTGTCCCTATAAAAGGCTCAAGTACACTTCCTGCCTCTCCTGCTATGAGCTTTTCACACAGATTGAAGAATCTTGGGTTTTATGATCAGATATGTTAGTTAGATACAAGCCCCAAAAGGCCAGGGTCTCCCTGCTGGTCTGGCTCTGCCGCTGCCCTCTGTCAGCACAGTCACCTTCAGAATAGGCCCCTGACACATGTGTCTCTAACCAGATGTCTTGTGTAAGGGGCTCCAGCTCTCTTTGTCACTTTGACAGTATAAGAATCTTCGAAAATATTTACCTTAGTTTATAAACAATTCTCCTGAAAAATGTTTTATCCTAAATATGGCTCTACTTTGAGTCATTGTCTACTTTGCTTCATCAAGGCTGAATAATGTCACTTTTAACAAAGATTACTCAAATTATTGTTTCTAAAATTACTTAACTCCTTCAATTACATATTATTTTAGATTACAAGTGAATCCTTCAAATGAGTGTATGTCTAGAAAATCTATTACACGTTAGTGATTCTGAAACTAAGCTTTTCCTACAAACACATGAACATATATATTAAACTCAAATATCATCCATTTGTGTCTTTTTAGATACAATCAAATTATAGTTTATGTACTGATTTCTACAAAAGATGATACATTTCTTGAAAGTTTTCCTGTGATTAAAATAATTCAAAAAACAGATTTTCCATTCCATTGAATTAAAGTTTTTTTTTTTTGTTTTTATTTATTTATTTATTTTTATTTTTGGCTGTCTTGGGTCTTTGTTGCTGCGTGCGGGCTTTTTTCTCTAGTTGCAGCGAGCAGGGGTTCATTGCGGTTCGTGGGCTTCTCATTGGTGGCTTCTCTTGCTGCAGAGCATGAGCTCTAGGCGCGCAGGCTTCAGTAGTTGTGGTACTTGGGCTCAGTAGTTTTGGCTCGTGAGCTCTAGAGCACAGGCTCAGTAGTTGTGGCACATGGGCTTGGTTGCCCCGTGGCATGTGGGATCTTCCCGGACCAGGGCTCGAACCTGTGTCCCCTGCACTGGCAGGCGGATTCTTAACCGCTGCGCCACCAGGGAAGACTATCCATTGAATTAAAGTTTGAGATATATTTTACATCATATCATTGAAATAAATTTTGAGCTATTACTGGGTTCAATAGACCAAGATCCTAAATTCATACATTTCTTTCCCACCATAATATGCTTTCCATTAGTCTACAATTTTTGTAAGTCAGATATAATTTTATGTAACAAAGCTGATGATATTTTTAGGGCCTTAGGATAGTTTTTAACCTGTCCAGGAAATAGACAACTTATTTTTGTGGCTGGGTCAGGATTAAAGGATAAAATAAAAGAGAATAATTCCCATTTCCTCACCTGTCCAGAGTTCTATATCATTTACCTACGTGTGGCCCAAATGTAAAACCATGCTACCTTGCTAAAGGCTTAATAAATGTTAGATTTTTATTTGGTTTTTTTAAAAAGTATTGTGACCTGATAAGCATACTAAATATTTTAACAGGAATTACCTGCTGTGTGGTTACAAACAAATTATGTGTGCACCCAGGAACCATGCTATACTTATTTATGTATCCCAACACCTACAGTGTTCATTTACTATGTATCAAGTTACTCAATGAATGTACACTGAATTGACATTGAACAGATATCAGGAAGCAGCAGGAAAGGAAGGGATGAGAGGAGAAAAAGGACCTGTATTGGAAGATTATACGTAATTGTGCACCAAGTAGTCAAAATGCTCACACAGACATATAGTTTCATGTACAAGAAGTGAAACATGGTCCTAAAGTTTCTGAAATGCCCCAAAAATATACTTATTAAAACATTCCCATGGAAGGCCTGTTTTGAAGGAAGGAAGGAAGGTGTAATCATCATGCTTAGGAAGGAAGGTGCAATGAGAGGCGGACAGAGCCCAGGGTGCTAATTTACTGCTCTCTCAGGAGCCTTTCCTGGCTGATGTATGGAGGTGCTGTGGAAATGCCTTTAGAAGAAGCCTGCTCCCTTTTTCAGGGAATAGTTACTGCTCTGACACTCAGCCATGGAACAGAGAGAACAAAATAAAATATAGAAATTAAGATGATAAAAAGTAATTTTAAGTAAAATGTGTATTTTTCTTCACACATCATTCATATTTGGACAACAGCATGTTGTTTAGAATTATACTATAAACCTTTACTGCCAAAAATACAACCTATGAGAGTATGTAATGTTATTAAATTCTGACATTATTCCAAATAAATTTTGGGTGACAAAATCCTGCAAAACAGCCCTAGTAAAGAGGAGAAGAAAAATGTCAAGAGGTTAAATTGATCTACTTTGTTGTTGTTGTCTTGAAAATAATACAGAATTTTTATGATTAAGAAGTAACCCATGATTTCTAACATAAAATCTACAAGACTTATGTTACCAATTACAGACAGAGATGTCCAATGCTAGGACTATGTGAAATTCTCCGAAGGTGAGAGTCACTGTTTTCCTCCCCTCTTGAGGCCAATGAAACTACTAATTGCATCTCCCAGCAGAGCAGCTCCTCCTTCCTCCCCCCACCCCACCCATTGCCAGCAGCCGGAGAAACTGAAAAGGCCCACCGTAACCTTGTCAAGCAGAACCCCAGAGGAAGAGATGACTATTGAACCAAAAACAATAAGCAGACATAGAAGATTGAAATTCAGCATGAAAACAATAAACAACATCATTTTCAAGTTAAAAATTCAGGAAATGAGTTTAAGAAAAGGACAGACTTTTTTTTAAATCTCTTGGGCCACTAATGCAGATCCCAAAAGGACAAATATCTAAATATCTTCAGGGAAAAGACAAGGGACTTCAAGTGCAGATCACAAAAAATAGGTGGCTCAGAGGGGGAAAATGAAATGTGATAATGACATAGAAAATAGACAAAATTTCTCTGAGCTGAAGACAAACTTGAGTTCCCTAATTAAGAAGGCTCATCAAATTCCAAAATTATTTGACACATACTTAAGCACACCATGGTAAAATTACTGATTTTCAAGAATGAAGGAAAAAAATCTTACAACCTCCTTACCTTATAATACGAGGTAAACCAAACCCAAATCAGAACAGTACTTCAAGACAGGGGAAGATGAGAAGCAGAGGAAACAATAGAAAGGGGGATATATAACAATGTATATAGTATAATATAAGAGTAATATAATATATTATATAATGATTCATTGTATAATATAACCATGTAATATGACAATAATATAAAAAATATAATATATAATATAATTTATATAACAATATTATATAATATGTTATTATATAATAACAAAATATAATAATTAAATTGAAAAACCATAGTAAGTCACTGAAAGTGCTAAGTAATCTCATTAAAACTTAAAAGTTAGGTCTCGAATGTGCAAGTACAGTTGACCCTTGAACAATGCAGGCATTAGGTCCACCAACATGCATGCAGTCTCGAAAATCTGAGTATGACTTTACAGTCAGCCCTCCATATCCTGTTTCTGCATCCTAGGATTCAACCACCCACAGATCTGCCATGTGGTACCATGGTGCGTATTTATTGAAAAAAATCCATATATAAGTAAACCCATGCAGTTCAAACCTGTGTTGTTCACAAGTAAACTGTATACCCTTTTCTAAAATATGTGGCATGATGCTGCTGGGTTTATATCAGATTCAAGGACTTATGACAATACTGGTATAATCTAATCAATCCAGCCTTGGGGTTGTACAGTCTGAACCATTGGCCTTTGAAGAATCTGAGATTAGTGATTCCATTCCAGGATATGCCAAGATGGATGGTCAATGAAAGAGACAAACTTCAGCTTCTCCATGTTCTCTGAGATGTACATAGCTGAAGGGTATCTCTTCCTTGGTCTGAACTGGAGCTATCTCTGGTATACATATTGTGTTATCACGGACCATTTGGAGTACATGTTGGCCCTAGATATATTGCTCCTTTTTTTTTTTAACATCTTTATTGGAGTATAATTGCTTTACAAGGGTGTGTTATTTTCTGTTATATAACAAAGTGAATCAGCTATACATATACATATATCCCCATACCCCTCCCTCTTGAGCACCCCTCCCACCCGCCATATCTCACCCCTCTAGGTGGACATAAAGCACCAAGCTGATCTCTCTGAGCTATGTGGCTGCTTCCCACTAGCTATTTATTTTATATTTGGTAGTGTATATATATCCATACCACTCTTTCACTTCATACCAGCTTACACTTCCCACTCCCCATGTCCTCAAGTCCATTCTCTATGTCTGCGTCTTTATTCCTGTCCTGCCCCTAGGTTCTTCAGAACCATTTTTTTTTTTAGATTCCATATATGTGTTAGCATACGGTATTTGTTTTTCTCTTTCTGACTTACTTCACACTGTATGACAGACTCTAGGTCCATCCACCTCATTACAAATAACTCAATTTCGTTTCTTTTTATGGCTGAGTAATATTCCATTGTATATATGTGCCACATCTTCTTTATCCATTCATCTGTCGATGGACACTTAAGTTGCTTCCATGTCATGGTTATTGTAAATAGTATCGCTCCTTCTTAAAGACAAGGAAAAAAAAGGGGAACAAATAAAAATATTTGGTAGCATAAAATAAAAGGGTAAGCATATCACTGTAAACAGAGGTATGTGTTGTCTTTATGTTATCAATTTTTCAAAATGTAAATGCGTGCAAAAAGAGAGGAGACCAAAGATGAACTGATAAGAAAACAGTCTAAACTGCAAGGCCATCTTGCTGAGAGGTAAAGTAGCTGGATAAGTTAAAGAAAGATTTTAAAGACATAAAACCATAGTCACTGAATTTAAATTGAAGGTCCTAGAAGTACTGAAGATCAGAATAAACAGAGTAGAAAATCTAATTGGAAAAAGCTTTAGAATTTTACCTATAATTCAGAAAAAATAATTAAGAGATAAAAACCATAAGAGAAAATAATAGATACGTAGGAAAGTGATTCACCATTACATATAATTGGAGGGGAAAAGAACAAATGGAACCAAAATAGTACAAAAATTTATAATACAAGAAAACTTCCCTGAACCTAGAAAATATATATGAATCTACATATTAAAAAGAACTTATCATAATTAAAGCAAAAATAATGAACATAGGCCATTATCTGAACATATCTTGGTAAATTTTTCAACTTTAAAAACAAATAATGATTCATATGTATCCAATGAGGAAAAAGAATAGATTTCATGTTAAAAAAAAAGAAGGAAAATCAAGCTATCTTCGTTAAAGAGTAAGACATAATGGAGCAGCACCTACAGAATTTTGAGTGAAAAAAATTGAACCCAGACAGTCTGTACTTAGTCCTGCTGACATTCACATATGATGTCAACAGAAATGTATTCTTCAGTCCCCTACTGTGAACTCAGAAAATATTCTACCACCCACACTAAAATCAATTTCCAATATATTAAAAAGTAAAATGTACAACAATGAAATCAAAAAGTACTAAAAGAAAGTGTTAATTTCTATTATTCTGATCTCCTGATAAGGAAGACTTTTTAAGCATAGACACAGAAGCAGAAAGCATAACAAAAGAGGTTGATAGACTTTACTTAAAAAAATTAACTTGTACATTTAAAAATCAAGAGCCAACATAAGGGGAGATTGGTTTAAGATGGCGGAGTAGAAGGACATGTGCTCACTCCCTCTTGTGAGAGCACTGGAATCACAACTAACTGCTGAACAGTCATCAACAGGAAGACACTGGAACTCACCAAAAAAAGATACCCCACATCCAAAGACAAAGGAGAAACCACAACGAGACGGTAGGAGGGGCGCAATCACAATAAAATCAAATCCCATAATTGCTGGGTGGGTGACTCACAAACTGGAGAACAATTATACCACAGATGTCCACCCACTGGAGTGAAGGTTCTAAGCCCCACATCAGGCTCAGAACCAGGGGCTCAACCTGGGGGTCTGGCAACGGGAGGAGGAATTCCTAGAGAATCAGACTTTGAAGGCTAGCAGGATTTGATTACAGGACTTTGACAGGACTGGGGAAAGCAGAGACTCCACTCTTGGAGGGCACACACAAAGTAGTGTGCATGTCAGGACCCAGGGGGAAGGAGCAGTGACCCCATAGGAGACTGAAACAGACCTAGCTGCTAGTGTTGGAGGGTCTCCTGCAGAGGCGGGAGGCAGCTGTGACTCACCACAGGGACAAGAACACTGGTAGCAGAAGTTCTGGGAAGTACTCCTTGGCGTGAGCCCTCTCCCATAGTCCACCATTAGCCCCACCAAAGAGCCTGTAGGCTCCAGTGCTGGGTCACCTCAGGCCAAACAACCAACAGGGATGGAACTCAGCCCCACCCATCAGCAGACAAGCAGATTAAAGTTTTACTGAGTTCTGCCCACCAGAACAACAACCAGCTCTACCCACCACCAGTCGCTCCCATCAGAAAGCTTTGCACAAGCCTCTTAGATAACCTCATCCACCAGAGGGCAGACAGCAGAAGCAATAAGAACTACAATCCTGCAGCCTGTGGAACAAAAACCACATTCACAGAAACATAAACAGAATGAAAAGGCATAGGACTATGTACCAGATGAAGCAACAATATAAAACCCCAGAAAAACAACTAAATGAAGTGGACATAGGCAACCTTCCAGAAAAAGAATTCAGAATAATGATAGTGAAAATGATCCAGTACCTTGGAAAAAGAATGGAGGCAAAGATTGAAGAGATGCAAGAAATGTTTAACAAAGACCTAGAAAAATTAAGAACAAACACCTAGAAGAATTAAAGAACAAACAGGGATGAAGAATACAATAACTGAAATGAAAAATACACTAGAAGGAATCAATAGCAGAATAACTGAGGCAGAAGAATGGATAAGTGACCGGGAAGACAGATGGTGGAATTTACTGCTTCACAACAGAATAAAGAAAAATGAATGAAAAGAAATGAAGACAAGTTAAGAGACCTCTGGGACAACATCAAACGCACCAATATTCGCATTATAGGGGTCCCAGAAGGAGAAGAGAGAAAGGACCCGAGAAAATATTTGAAGAGATTATAGTGGAAAACTTCCCTAACATGGGAAAGGAAATAGCCACCCAAGTCTGGGAAGCACAGAGAGTCCCATACAGGATAAACCCAAGGAGAAACACACTGAGACACATAGTAATCAAATTGGCAAAAATTAAAGACAACGAAAAATTATTGAAAGCAGCAAGGGAAAAGTGATAAATAACATACAAGGGAACTCCCATAAAGTTAACAGCTGATTTCTCAGCAGAAACTCTACAAGCCAGAAGGGAGTGTCAATGCAATCCCTATCAAATTACCAATGGCATTTTTTATAGAACTAGAACTAAAAATCTTAAAATTTGTATGGAGACACAAAAGACCTTGAATAGCCAAAGCAACCTTGAAGGAAAAAACGGAGCTGGAGGAATCAGACTCCCTGACTTCAGACTATACTACAAAGCTACAGTAATCAAGACAATATGGCACTGGCACAAAAAACAGAAATATAGATCAATGGAACAGGATAGAAAGTCCAGAGATAAACCACACACCTATGGTCAACTAGTCTATGACAAAGGAAGCAAGGATAAACAATGGAGAAAAGACAGTCTTTTCAATAAGTGGTACTGGGAAAACTGGACAGCTACATGTGAAAGAATGAAATTAGAACACTCTCTAACACCATACTCAAAAATAACCTCAAAATAGATTAAAAATCAAGAGCTAAAAGCAAATAAACTGAAAACATTAAACCCATATATAAGAGTGCTAGAGGGCTTAATATGATACTTACTACATCAGGAGATTTCTCACAGTAGTGTGAAAAAGATGAATTCAATTAAAATGGGTAAAACATATAATCAAGTAAGTCACTAACAGAAAATTTTAAGTGTACTAAACATGAAAAAATAATCAACCCTGCTTTTAAGCATAAAACTATGAATTAAGACTAATGGAAATACTTTTTATTGACAATATTTACTAGAGCACTGGGAAATGGATACTTTCATAGGCAATTTCATGCAATTTAACTTGACACAATCTTCTTGGGAAGCTTTTTAGAAACATATTCTATAATCTTTAAAATATGTACACACTTAACAGAGCAATTCCAATTTCAGAAAATCACCCAGCACTGTTCATAGTTACTCAAAGTGTGATCACCAGAGAAGAGCAACAGTACCTGATTGAACAGATTACCATGCCTCTGGAAAATAGTACACCATGCAGCCACTAAAAATGTGGCAGAATATTTAAACCCATGAGGATTTTCAAAAAATACTTAGTAAATTAATGAAAAAATGATTAATTGATTCAATGAAAAACAATAGAATACAGTACACTGTGTTACTAATTTCATTTAAATTGTCAATATATGTGTAGACTATGCATGGAAAAAGTACCTGAAAGAGCTATACCAAAATTTTTATCATGAGTATCTTTGAGTGATGGAGTTATTGGTGATTTTTGTGGTCTTCACTATACTTTCAAGAAATTTCCAGAATTATTACAATAAGAATGCATTAACTGATGTAATAGGGGGAAAAGTGCAAAGATTTTATGTAAAGTACTGGGCATAGAAAAACAAATCAATAAGTTGTTGCTATTTTAAAGCATTAAATATAATATTAAAATGGAGTGATCATTTCTCTCTTTAATGAAAATCAGCTTATCTGATCTAAAGACAAATACAGCTAATATTACAATTAATATTTACAGAGCACCTCTTTGTTATAGTAAACCTTAAATATTATTAAGCATCCTTTCCCTCGTGTATACAATTATTACATTATATATGAGAATTTTTAATGTCCAGTATTTGAAACCACCAGATTCTCTCAAGTGCTTGGATATCAGTTAGTTTACTGGGATATGTCCAAGACATAGTAGTACCTCTGGTTCATAAGACACAGGGGTGATCAACAAATGTTATTTTAACAGAACTGTTCTGCTGAATTAAATTTGTCCTAGTCATATGACGGCACGGGAATTGATTTTTACATAAACTATCACCTTAAAACAAAAAAGATGAAGATTTAAAGAATTTTTTGAAGCTATCAACCAACGATTAAAGAGGACAGAGTGAGGGGAACTTCCCTGCTTTCCGTAAACATCTGAAAACCCTCAAAACTCATGCTCTTTGTGTGCTGTGACCGTTTCTTCCCTATACAGAAACTATTTATTTTCTAAGGGTAAGCCTGCAGTTCCATTATTCATGTGTGTTCTGCGGGTTGTAATCCAACTTCCTAGGCAGAACTGATATAAAAATAATTAGTTTTACAGAGCAAGGAAGATCTAGTATTAAAATTATATAGTGGCAATAATAGCAATCAGAGCGATCACAAAAGCAAGCATATATCAGACACAACATACAACGTAAAGTCAGCTGCTATCTTGACAGATTTATCTAAACTTTCCAGACAAGACTAATGAAAAGGAAGAGTCAGGAAAAATTATTAAGGGGAAACTGAATATCTATCAAGGAAAAATATCTGTAAATATCTGTTACATGTGGTTAAAATAAGCAGATAATTGTCTTTCAGTACCCAAAAACATCCCTTATCTTCCTTATTCGTGAGCTCATACCATTACATCAAAACTGATATTACCCGTGTTTTGCCATCCAAGGTTGAATTCTGCACATCCAGCACTGCTGGCCTGGAGACACTGCAGGAACCAGGGGTTGCCAAATAGGATGAATGTGTCTGTCAAGAAGGAAACAAAAATCCCAGTTTCTCCCCATCTCTTGAGATTTAACATAAGTGGATTTCATCATTCATGTGTGCTTGAGACATCATTATTGTACGTACAGCATTATCCTATAATGTGTATGTTTACAGACAAAAACTTAGACCAGCATTCAACCTCTAACGTGAGCCAATGACATACAAACACGCAAAATTTCTAAAGTAACAATCAAAATGTCAGTCTGTCTGGGTACATCATACAAAAACTGAGAACATTTACATTCATTTCTCTGCTGTAACTTATCAACTTTGGTCCTTTTATGAAAATATAAGCTTTAGGAATAGCATATTTTAAAATAAATCCAAGATCCTTTAAAGGACTTTTATCTTGTTTACACTAAGTAATGTGATTTTATTAAGTATAACTTAGGTGTTACTATCCATAACCATATATAACTTAATTTTAAATAAAAATTTAATATTACTACAGTATATTATCCCTTTTTTGTGTAACCCAAATGAGCTAAAGTTTTCCAAATTAAATACCCTTGTCTAACACAAGAAGTTTGGTATTTGTAAGACATTTTTTGTAATTATAAAAATTAAATAAATTACCAAATGTTAAGAACATTCAAATTTCAACAATGCGGTATATAAAATAAGTATGCATTCAATTAAAAATAGAAATTAATCCCTCCAATTCTAATTGTTAACAGTAAGAGTAATGAAATTCTAGTTGGTTTGTTCTCTTTTCCAAACTTAACTTTCTGTCATCTTACTGTTTTGTGAGTAACAATAACAATGGCAATAATAATAATAATTCAAGTAATTTTGAACAATGTAAAGTGAGATAAAATAGGTAGAGGCGGGGGGTCTGGGCAAGATGGCGGAAGAGTAAGATGCGGAGATCACCTTCCTCCCCACAGATACATCAGAAATACATCTACACGTGGAACTGCTGCTATAGAACACCCACTGAACGCTGGCAGAAGACGTCAGACCTCCCAAAAGGCAAGAAACTCCACACGTACCTGGGTAGGGCAAAAGAAAAAAGAAATAACAGAGACAAAAGAATAGGGACGGGACCTGCACCAGTGGGAGGGAGCTGTGAAGGAGGAAAGGTCTCCACACACTAGGAAGCTCCTTCGTGGGCGGAGACAGAGGGTGGCAGAGGGGGGAAGCTTCGGAACCAAGGAGGAGAGTGCAGCCACAGGGGTGCGGAGGGCAAAGCGGAGAGATTCCCACACAGAGGAGCGGTGCCAACCAGCACTCACCAGCCCGAGAGGCTTGTCTGCTCACCCACTGGGGCGGGTGGGGGCTGGGAGCTGAGGCAGGGGCTTTGGTCGGATCTCAGGGAGAGGACTGGGGTTGGCGGTGTGAACACAGCCTGAAGGGGTTAGTGCACCACAGCTAGCTGGGAGGGAGTCCGGGAAAAGGTATGGAGCTGCCGAACAGGCAAGAGACTTTTTCTTACCTCTTTGCTTCCTGGTGCACGAGGAGAGGGGATTCAGAGCACCGCCTAAACGAGCTCCAGAGACGGGCGTGAGCCGTGGCTATCAGCGCGGACCTTAGGGACGGGCATGAGATGCTAAGGCTGCTGCTGCCACCACCAAGAAGCCTGTGTGCGAGCACAGGTCACTCACCACACCGCCCCTCCCGGGAACCTGTGCAGCCCACCACTGCCAGGGTCCTGTGATCCAGGGACAACTTTCCCGGGAGAATGCACGGCCTGCCTCAGGCTGCTGCAATGTCACGCAGGCCTCTGCTGCTGCAGGCTCTCCCCGCATCCATACCTCTCCCTCCCCCCGGCCTGAGTGAGGCAGACCCCCGAAGCAGCAGATCCTTTAACCCCGTCATGTGTGAGCAAAGAACAGACGCCCTCAGGCGACCTACACACAGAGGCAGGTCCAAATCCAAAGCTGAACCCTGGGAGCTGTACGAACAAAGAAGAGAAAGGGAAATTTCTCCCAGCAGCCTCAGAAGCAGCGGATTAAAGCTCCACAAACAACTTGATGTACCCGCATCTGTTGAATACCTGAATAGACAATGAATCATCCCAAATTGAGGAGGTGTACTTTGGGAGCAGGATATATTATATTTTCCCCTTTTCCTCTTTTTGTGAGTGTGTATGTGCATGCTTCTGTGTGAGATTTTGTCTGTATAGCTTTGCTTTCACCATTTGTCCTAGGGTTCGGTAAGTCCGTTTTTTTCTTTTTTTTTTTTCACTTAAAAAAATTTTTTTCTTAATACATTTTTTCTTTATAATTTATTCTTATTTTTTATTTTAAAAATTAAAAAATTTTTTTCTTAATACATTTTTTCTTAGTTTCTTTCTTTTTATTTTAAAAAATAAAATTTTTTTTCTTAATAAATTTTTTCTTAATTTTTTTCTTTTTTTTTTAAAAATTAAAATTTTTTTCTTAATAAATTTTTTTCTTCATCTTTTCTTATTTTTTATTTTAAAAAATTAAAAAGTTTATTTTAAAAAATTAAAAAAATTTTTTTCTTAATTAATTTTTTCGTAATATTTTTTTCATACTTTTCATTTTGATAGCTTTGTTTTATTTTATCTTTATTTTATTTTATTTTACTTTATCCTCTTTCTTTCTTTCTTTCTTTCTTTCTATTTTTTCTCCCTTTTATTCTGAGCCATGTGGATGAAAGGCTCTTGGTGCTCCAGCCAGGCATCAGGGCTGTGCCTCTGAGGTGGGAGAGCCAACTTCAGGACACTGGTCCACAAGAGACCTCCCAGCTCCACATAATACCAAATGGTGAATATCTCTCAGAGATCTCCATCTCAACATCAAGACCCAGCCTCACTCAAGGACTAGCAAGTTACAGTGGTGGACACCCTATGCCAAACAACTAGCAAGAGAGGAACACAGCTCCATCTATTAGCAGAGAGGCTGCCTAAAATCATAATAAGGCCACAGACACCCCGAAACACACCACCAGACGTGGACCTGCCCACCAGAAAGACAAGATCCAGCCTCATCCACCAGAGCTCAGGCACTAGTTCCCTCCACCAGGAAGCCTACACAACACACTGAACCAACCTTAGCCACTGGGGACAGATACCAAAAACAACGGGAACTACGAACCTGCAGCCTGTGAAAAGGAGACCCCAAACACAGTAAGATAAGCAAAATGAGAAGACAGAAAAACACACAGCAGATGAAGGAGCAGGGTCAAAACACACCAAACTTAACAAATGAAGAGGAAATAGGTAGTCTACCTGAAAAAGAATTCAGAATAATGATAGTAAGGATGATCCAAAATCTTGGAAATAGAATAGACAAAATGCAAGAAACATTTAACAAGGACGTAGAAGAACTAAAGAGGAACCAAGCAATGATGAAAACCACAAAAAATGAAATTAAAAATACTCTAGATGGGATCAATAGCAGAATAACTGAGACAAAAGAAAGGATAAGTGACCTGGAAGATAAAATGGTGGAAATAACCAAAGCAGAGCAGGATAAAGAAAAAAGAATGAAAAGAACTGAGGACAGTCTCAGAGACCTCTGGGACAACATTAAACGCACCAATATTCGAATTATAGGGGTCCCAGAAGAAGAAGAGAAAAAGAAAGGGACTGAGACATTATTTGAAGAGATTATAGTTGAAAACTTCCCTAATATGGGAAAGGAAATAGTTAATCAAGTCCTGGAAGCACAGAGAGTCCCATACAGGATAAATCCAAGGAAAAACATGCCAAGACACATATTAATCAAACTATCAAAAATTAAATATAAAGAAAACATATTAAAAGCAGCAAGGGAAAAACAACAAATAACACACAAGGGAATCCCCATAAGGTTAACAGCTGATCTTTCAGCAGAAACTCGGCAAGCCAGAAGGGAGTGGCAGGATATACTTAAAGTCATGAAGGAGAAAAACCTACAACCAAGATTACTCTACCCAGCAAGGATCTCATTCAGATTTGAGGGAGAAATTAAAACCTTTACAGACAAGCAAAAGCTGAGAGAGTTCAGCACCACCAAACCAGCTTTACAACAAATCCTAAAGGAACTTCTCTAGGCAAGAAACACAAGAGAAGGTAAACACCTACAATAACAAACCCAAAACAATTAAGAAAATGGGAATAGGAACATACATATCGATAATTACCTTCAATGTAAATGGATTAAATGCTCCCACCAAAAGACACAGACTGGCTGAATGGATACAAAAACAAGACCTGTAAATATGCTGTCTACAAGAGACCCACTTCAGACTTAGGGACACATACATACTAAAAGTGAGGGAATGGAAAAAGATATTCCATGCAAATGGAAATCAAAAGAAAGCTGGAGTAGCAATTCTCATATCAGACAAAATAGACTTTAAAATAAAGACTATTACAAGATACAAAGAAGGACACTATATAATGATCAAGGGATCGATCCAAGAGGAAGGTATAACAATTGTAAATATTTATGCACCCAACATAGGAGCACCTCAATACATAAGGCAAATACTAAAAGCCATAAAAGGGGAAATCGACAGTAACACAATCATAGTAGGGGACTTTAACAACCCACTTTCACCAATGGACAGATCTTCCAAAATGAAAATAAATAAGGAAACACAAGCTTCAAATGATACGTTAAAAAAGATGGACTTAATTGATATTTATAGGACATTCCACGCAAAAACAACAGAATACACATTTTTCTCAAGTGTTCATGGAACATTCTCCAGGATAGATCATATCTTGGGTCACAAATCAAGCTTTGGTAAATTTAAGAAAATTGAAATTGTATCAAGTATTTTTTCCGACCACAATGCTATGAGACTAGATATCAATTACAGGAAAAGATCTGTAAAAAATACAAACACATGGAGGTGACACAATACACTACTTAATAACGAAGTGAGCACTGAAGAAATCAAAGGGGAAATCAAAAAATACCTAGAAACAAATGACAATGGAGACACGACGGCCCAAAACCTATGGGATGCAGCATAAGCAGTTCTAAGAGGGAAGTTTATAGCAATACAAGCCTAGCTCAAGAAACAGGAAACATCTCAGATAAACAACCTAACCTTACACATAAAGTAATTAGATAAAGAAGAACAAAAAAAACCCAAAGTTAGCAAAAGGAAAGAAATCATAAAGATCAGATCAGAAATAAATGAAAAAGAAATGAGGGAACCAATAGCAAAAATCAATAAAACTAAAACATGGTTCTTTGAGAAGATAAACAATATTGATAAACCATTAGCCAGACTCATCAAGAAAAAAGGGGAGAAGACTCAAATCAATTGAATTAGAAATGAAAAAGGAGATGTAACAATTGACACTGCAGAAATACAAACGATCATGAGAGATTACTACAAGCAACTCTATGCCAATGAAATGGACGACCTGGAAGAAATGGACAAA
The DNA here is from genome assembly GCF_965194825.1 of Balaenoptera physalus. Taxonomy (NCBI): domain Eukaryota; kingdom Metazoa; phylum Chordata; class Mammalia; order Artiodactyla; family Balaenopteridae; genus Balaenoptera; species Balaenoptera physalus. The sequence goes on along the minus strand of NC_138896.1, from coordinate 45,615,547 downwards.
TTCTTAGAAAAGCACAAACTTCCCAGACTGAACCAGGAAGAAATAGAAAATATGAACAGACCAATCACAAGATTTGAAATTGAAACTGTGATTAACAATCTTCCAACAAACAAAAGCCCAGGACCAGATGGCTTCACAGGCAAATTCTATCAAACATTTAGAGAAGAGCTAACATCTATCCTTCTAGAACTGTTCCAAAATATTGCAGAGGGAGGAACACTCCCCAACTCATTCTACGAGGCCACCATCACCCTGATACCAAAACCAGACAAAGATGTCACAAAGAAAGAAAACTACAGGCCAATATCACTGATGAACATAGATGCAAAAATCCTCAACAAAATACTAGCAAACAGAATCCAACAGCACAGTAAAACGATCATACACCATGATCAAGTGGGGTTTATTCCAGGAATGCAAGGATTCTTCAATATATGCAAATCAATTAACGTGATACACCATATTAACAAATTGAAGGAGAAAAACCATATGATCATTTCAATAGATGCAGAGAAAGCTTTTGACAGAATTCAACACCCATTTATGATAAAAGCTCTGCAGGAAGTAGGCATAGAGGGAACTTTCCTCAACATAATAAAGGCCATATATGACAAACCCACAGCCAACATTGTCCTCAATGATGAAAAACTGAAACCATTTCCACTAAGATCAGGAACAAGACAAGGTTGCCCACTCTCACCACTATTATTCAACATAGTCTTGGAAGTTTTAGCCACAGCAATCAGAGAAGAAAAAGAAATAAAAGGAATCCAAATTGGAAAGGAAGAAGTAAAGCTGTCACTGTTTACAGATGACATGATACTATACATAGGGAATCCTAAAGATGCTACCAGAAAACTCCTAGAGCTAATCAATGAATTTGGTAAAGTAGCAGGATACAAAATTAATGCACAGAAATCTCTTGCATTCCTATACACTAATGATGAAAAATCTGAAAGTGAAATTAAGGAAACACTCCCATTTACCGTTGCAACAAAAAGAATAAAATATCTAGGAATAAACCTACCTAAGGAGACAAAAGACCTGTATGCAGAGAATTATAAGACACTGATGAAAGAAATTAAATATGTTATGAATAGATGGAGAGATATACCATGTTCTTGGATTGGAAGAATCAACATTGTGAAAATGACTGTCCTACCCAAAGCAATCTACAGATTCAATGCAATCCCTATCAAACTACCACTGACATTTTTCACAGAACTAAAACAAAAAATTTCACAATTTGTATGGAAACACAAAAGACCCCGAATAGCCAAAGCAATCTTGAGAACGAAAAATGGAGCTGGAGGAATCAGGCTCCCTGACTTCAGACTATACTACAAAGCTACAGTAATCAAGACAGTTTGGTACTGGCACAAAAACAGAAACATAGATCAAAGGAACAGGATAGAAAGCCCAGAGATAAACCCACACACATATGGTCACCTTATCTTTGATAAAGGAGGCAAGCATATACAGTGGAGAAAAGACAGCCTCTTCAATAAGTGGTGCTGGGAAAACTGGACAGGTACATGTAAAAGTATGAAAGTAGAACATTCCTTAACACCATACACAAAAATAAACTCAAAATGGATTAAAGTCCTAAATGTAAGGCCAGACACTATCAAACTCTTAGAGGAAAACATAGGCAGAACACTCTATGACATAAATCACAGCAAGATCCTTTTTGACCCACCTCTTAGAGAAATGGAAATAAAAACAAAAATAAACAAATGGGACCTAATGAAACTTAAAAGCTTTTGCACAGCAAAGGAAACCATAAACAGGACCAAAAGACAACCCTCAGAATGGGAGAAAATATTTGTAAATGAAGCAACTGACAAAGGATTAATCTCCAAGATTTACAAGCAGCTCATGCAGCTCAATAACAAAAAAATAACCCAATCCAAAAATGGGCAGAAGACCTAAATAGACATTTCTCCAAAGAAGATATACAGATTGCCAACAGACACATGAAAGAATGCTCAACATCATTAATCATTAGAGAAATGCAAATCAAAACTACAATGAGATATCATCTCACACCAGTCAGAATGGCCATCATCAAAAAATCTACACACAATAAATGCTGGAGAGGGTGTCGAGGAAAGGGAACCCTCTTGCACTGTTGGTGGGAATGTAAATTAATATAGCCACTATGGAGAACAGTATGGAGGTTCCTTAAAAAACTAAAAATAGAACTACCATATGACCCAGCAATCCCACTACTGGGCATATACCCTGAGAAAACCATAATTCAAAACGAGCCATGTACCAAAATGTTCATTGCAGCTCTATTTACAATAGCCAGGACATGGAAGCAACCTAAGTGTCCATCATTGGATGAATGGGTAAAGAAGATGTGCCACATATATAAAATGGAATATTAGCCATAAAAAGAAACGAAGTGGAGTTATTTGTCGTGAGGTGGATGGAGTTAGAGTCTGTCATACAGAATGAAGTAAGTCAGAAAGAGAAAAACAAATACAGTAAGCTAACACATATATATGGAATCTAAGGGAAAAAAAAAAGGTAATGAAGATCCTAGTGGCAAGACGGGAATAAAGACACAGACCTACTAGAGAATGGACTTGAGGATATGTGGAGGGGGAAGAGTAAGATGTGACAAAGTGCGAGAGTTGCATGGACATATATACACTACCAAACTTAAAATAGATAGCTAGTGGGAAGCAACTGCATAGCACAGGGAGATCAGCTCTGTGCTTTGTGACCACCTAGAGGGGTGGGATAGGGAGGGCGGGAGGGAGGGAGATGCAAGAGGGAAGAGATATGGGAACATATGTATATGTATAACTGATTCACTTTGTTATTAAGCAGAAACTAACACACCATTGTAAAGCAATTATACTCCAATAAAGATGTTTAAAAAAAAAAGGTAACAATAAAAATAAAGAAAAAAAAAAAGGTAGAAGCCTCACTAGCACAGTTGAAAAATGTCCCTAAATGCATCTACTTCAGGAAAAGGAAGATAAATTTTGATACAATGCAGTCTGAGAATATTTTAACCAATACCACAAAGTAGGAGATAGAAATGAGTGGTATAATCATTGGAAAAATAAATCCGTATTTTATTTCAGCAATTCCAGTCAATGCAACATAAATGGAAACTGTCCACTTTGAAAAAGACAAAATGATCACTATTTTTTTCAAATTTTTTGAGTAGAAAAGCCCATAAAGTCATGTACTACATGTAAAAGATCTAACATACATGTAGTTAGATTCTGAGAAATAAAAGACAAGGACATTAAGACAGAAGCACTATTTGAAATATTAATGAAATGATCATTATTTTAAAATATTTTGGTGTTCTGCTTGGAAAATATATGTGAATTAACTGACAGATCAACTCTTAAATTATTTTATACAAATACTCAAAATTCAATAGCTTTCACATATTCTTGCAATAACTAATTAGAAAACAAGATAGAAAAAAAAAAAATCCTACTAACAGGATGAAATCTCCAGGACCTATATAAAGAAAACTACAAAACTTTGTTGGGAGGAGTAGGTGAGACTTGAACAGATGGACACACATAATCATGCTCTTGCATGAATATTACAAAGGTTTCAAATCTCCCTAAATTAATGTTTAAACTTAGAACTTAACAAAATGATTTTAAAGCTCAGCTGACAGATTAAAAGACACAGAAAACAATCGTGATCACTCCAGTTGCTGTGTGGAAGACGGATGGAGGTAGTTAAGGTATGAAATGAGATGAGTGTTCTAGGCAAGGGATGCTGGAGGTTTTATAAGGGGGCTTCTTGTGTAGGAAGCTGGGAAGGGAGATGGTACCGATTACTAAATGGAAATAGAGCAGAGGGATGAATTTCAGGAGTTCAGTCTTGAACATATTACATGTGAGATGCTTGTGAGAAATACGAAAATATAGAGAGTAATATAAGCATCAGGAACATGGAACCATGGATGGAGCTGGAGATAGGAATTTGAGTTGTTTGCCTAACAGTGGTCCTGAAAGCCGTGGCAATGCGTGAGATTACAAAGGAAAGCGTGTGGCCAAAGAAAACAAGATGGAGCCCTGGTGACCTCAACATTAAAATTCTGTGAACAAATAACCAGTTCTACCTAACTAGTCCCAAAGAACTTACAGCAGGGGTGTCGGACTCCAAATCTTCAGCTTATAGGAGACACTCCTCCCATCTCCTACCCTGAACCAAACAGATCCCAGAGTTTTTTGGCAGTTCTGGGGGGGGAAGGCTCAAGGAGAAGATGCTAGATTTTGGTAACTCGGCAGAATGGTACCCAAATGAGATATTATCATAAATGTACCCAGAGTTGATAGAGGGAGTCATGTGGGTTAAATATATGTAAATAATGAAGCTTGTGAAGTAAAGTGCAACCTAAAAATAGTCTTTTTTTCTTTGTACCATTGTTTCTCAATCTGTTCCATTGTATCCCCCATCCCTGTTGGTGGGTTGTGGTGGAGACAAGCTCCTACTTCACAACCGTGGGACCAGAGTGTTTCCTATTGGCCAGGGTTGCCATGCAGTACTACAGACAGAGCCATCTTAATAGGAACCTGTCCTTGGAGGATGTCTGCAGGGTGAGGCCACAGCATCAGGCAGAAGCTGTATGGGGAGTCTTGGTCATGACTTCCAGGCTAAAAAACCTCTTCAAATAAATTCCCTTTCTGATCAGTCTACCCTGCATCTCTTCTCTTATATGTGGCCTTTCTGTCTCAAGACAGCTTTGGCCACTTTTTAACAAATCATTCCATTTAGAATGTTCAGGATTTTGTCACCTATTATTTTCAATATTGAGTTTCCAACCAGACTTCTAGAAAATAAGATCCTACCCATTAAATGAATCCTTTGTTATAGATGATATTCTCCCCATTTTCCAAATAAGAAAACTGGCTCAAAGAGAGTAAGTGACTTGCCCAAGGCACAGAGTAACAGGATGTGGTTTGCTCACAAGAGGCAGAGTGGGATTTGGTCCAAGTCCAGTTGAACCCCTGAGATGTTTCAATTGCACTGTAGCGATTCATGCTTAAGAAATGAAGCCAGATGGAATACAATTTAGAACCTACCCGCCATATTAATTAATTAGTTAATTTGCATATAACAAATTAAAGCAGAGGGAGTTTTTTATTTTTTGTTTGTTCGTTCGTTTGAGTGTTTTGCCACCATGGGCAGGAATTAGAACCACTTTTTAAAACCATAGATACAAAACCACAGTACCAAAACTCTGATTCAAAAGTTTGAGACAGGATTTGTGCATGTGTATCTATTTTCATCCTGGCTTAAACGTTCAGCTTTTATTTAGTGTGTTATTTGCAATTGTCTTAGAGTCTACTGGGGCTTTTAGTGAATAAACCTGTTAATAAATCTGCAAACCTCAGAATGAAAGCAGATAAGGGATATCTGTTTAAGGTAAAATGGAGAAGAAAATTATATCATTGGTGTATATGTCACTCAGGAACACAAAGGATAAGGAGGGCTCCTTCTCTAAGCAAATTACAAAACCAGCACAGAGACAGCAAAGCAGTGATTACAGACTTGAACTAACCTGACATCTGCCTGAATTCTGCCTGCATTTGATCAAAGTATGGCATAGGTAAACTAATTTAACTTGCTCATAACTTCATTGCTTCAAAAGCAAAGGAACAGTCCCCCTGGGCCTCTCATAGTGTCCCATGCCAGAGCAGACTGGCCCTGAACCATTGCCTGGCCTCTGCCCATAGGCTGCAGGCACTGAAGCGGGTTGCACAGTGGGGAAAAAAAAAAAAAAAGCAAAGGAACAAACAGCAGGATTCTTTTTTAAAATGGTGTTTGTTAACACCCTTTAATACGGTCTTTCCTACTTTTCACTAAAGTACTTATCAAGCTATAGGAAAAGGTGAAAACACACCACCACCCAAAATTAAGATTGACAGACAACTTAAAGCAAACATCTGGAAAGACTCTCCACAAAGCATAGAAGGGATTAATTCAGTTTGCCCTGAAATGGAAGACTGAGTATGCTTTTTCTCAGCCTGTCCTCCAAGTAAATCTGAGAAGTGGATTCAGTCTTGACTCAATGGACAAAGAGATGATAGAAAAAGACCATATAACATCTTGTCTATTGAAAAATATAGCCTGAATACATAGCATCTCTTTCAAAAGATGAATAGGTAGAAAACAACCAACACAAAACCTATAAAATATTATTTCCTAATAAACTTATTTAAGATCATAAATGTGGTATTTTTCTGAATACCACTTTATCTGCATCTCAGAGGTTTTGATATGTACTTTCATTACTGTTTCATTCTAAAAAATTTGTAAGCCAGGAGCTTGGGAATTTGTTTTTTGGTTTTCAAACACATCTTTTATTGTTAATTTCTAATCAGATTGTTTTAAGATGAGGGAAAATGTTCCATATGATACCTATTTTTTGAAATTTGTTGACATAACTTGTGAATCAATATGTGGTCAATGTGTACTTTAAAAGAATATGTTTTACCTTGTGTACATGATTTTTGTGATTTATCTTAGATCAGTATTATTGACCTACACCCAATCCAGAGATACATAAAGCAGAAAAATTACAAAATCCCATACCCCTAATAATGAACAGGAAAATTAGACCATAGTCCAGACAAACTTGGTTTCCAGACACAGAGTGATCCTGGTGATTACAGGCTGCAGAAGAGGACTTACGATCTTCTAAGTCTGATAGATGTTCCCAGTAACTAAAATCCTCTCCTACAATACAATTAGACCAGATTCTAAAAATAGAAACTCTGTACATTATCTTTTCTAATAAATGTTAATATTTTGTATCTGGAAAAAAACAGAAATTTTTAAATAATTTCAAGTTATGCTTAGTGAGAAGCAAATGTCCTGTCAGCCAGTCCAGGCTTTCATGGATGGACAATTAAATGATGAGCTGTCCACATATACATTAACAGTATTAGATAACTGATGAGGCTGGCTTCCTAAAAGCATGAAGAGATAGGTCAAGTTCTGATACACTTGTAGTGACTGCTGTCTCCCCCAAAGAAGCAGGATTTCTGCACTGATCATTGCCAGCTGGAAGCACCATCCTGCACTAAAAAAAGTTCATTTGGAAATGTTACCAAACCAAACTTGGGTCCGTTCACCCGTGCACAGTAAAGCCAATCTACTGACACCAGGTTGTGGTGAAGGTAAGTACAGCATTTATTGCAGGTGCCAAGCAAGGAGAATAGTCAGCTCATGCTCAACAGACCCAAACTCCCTGATGGGTTTCAGGGAAGGGGTTTTAAAGGCCATGCAAGGGAGGGAGCTGTAGGGTGCGTGATCAGCTCTCACATGATTCTCAGATTGGTTGGCATCAAGGTGAAGTTTTAAGCATCATCAACCTTCTGGTTTCTATATTCTTTCAGTCAGCAATTTTCATCTGGTGGAGGGGTGCTTCCTGTAAAAACAACTTAAGAATCCGTGTCAGGCCTTTATCTATATCTTTCAGGGAACTGGGAGTTTCGTAAGTGTGCTATGTGGCAGATTTATAGTCTAAATTGTTACCAGTTCCCCAGCCCAAAAGCTATTCTTTGTTTCTACATCTTCATATTTCCCAATCATTAACTCTTGAGTCAGCATTTTACTCCAAAAGACAAGGACAGGGGCTTGTACATGGTTTCAGAAATAAGACATTCAGGTTTTTACCTGAGTGGGAGATTGTTATGGGTTAACTTGTGTCCACTCAAAATTCATATGCTGAAATCCTAACCCCCAGTACCTCAGAATATGACCTTATTTGGAAAAGGAGCATTGAAATGGAATTAGTTACGTTAGGATGAGGTCATACGGGAATAGGGTGGGCCCCTAATCCAACATGACAGTGGCCCTTACAAAAAAAGAAGATGATGTGAAGAGACAGAGACACAGGAAGAATGCCATGTGAAGACAAAGAATTAGAGTGATATGTCCACAAACCAAGGAACACCAAAGATGGCCAGCAAACCACCAGAAGCCAGGAAGAGGAAAAGAAAGATTCCCTTGCTGATTCCAGAGGGAGCATGGCCTTACCAGCACCTTGATTTAGGGCTTCTAGCCTCCAGAACTAAGTCAATAAAATTTCTGTTGTTCTAAGTGACCCAGTTTGTGGTACTTTGTTAAATCAGCCCTGGGGGGGACATTCAAGATGGTGGAACAGTAAGAAGAGATCACCTTCCTCCCCACAAATATATCAGAAATACATCTACATGTGGAACAACTCCTACAGAACACCTACTAAACGCTGACAGAAGACCTCAGACCTCCCAAAAGGCAAGAAACTCCCCACGTATCTGGGTAGGGCAAAAAAAAAAAAAGAAAAAACAGAGACAAAAGAATAGGGATGGGACCTGCACCACTGGGTGGGGAGCTGTGAAGGAGGAAAAGTTTCCACACACTAGGAAACCCCTTCACTGGCAGAAGAAGGGGGTGGGGGGAAGCTTTGGAGCCATGGAGGAGAGCACAGCAACAGGGGTGCAGAGAGGAAAGCAGAGGGATTCCCACACAGAACATCAGTGCCAACCAGCAGTCACCAGCCTGAGACCCTTGCCTGCTCACCCACCAGACAGGTGGGGGCTGGGAGCTGAGGTTTGGGCTTCAGATGCTCTGGCTTCGTAGACCTCAGGGAGAGGGCAGGGGTTCGTTGCATGAACACAGCCTGAAGGGGGCTAGTGTGCCACATCTATCCTGGAAGGAGTCTGGGAAAAAGTCTGGAAATGCCGAAGAAGCAAGACACTTCTTCTTGCCTCTTTGTTTCATGGTGCACGAGGAGAGGGGATTCAGAGTGCCGCTTAAATGAGCTCCACAGATGGGTGCGAGCTGTGGCTCTCAGCGTGGGCACCAGAGACGGGCATGAGACGCTAAGGCTGCTGCTGCAGCCACCAAGAAGCCTGTGTGCAAGGACAGGTCATTGTCGACACCTCCCCTCCCAGGAGGCTTTGCAGCCAGCCACTTCCAGGGTCCCGTGATCCAGGGAAAACTTCCCTGGGAGAACACACAGCACGCATCAGGCTGGTGCAATGTCAAGCTGGACTCTGCTGCTGCAGGCTCACCCAGCATTCTGTACCGCTCCCTCCCTCCCGTCCTGAGTGAGCCAGAGACCCCTAATCAGCTGCTACTTTAACCATGTCCTGAGTGAAGAACAGATGCCCTCAGGCCACCTACACACAGAGGCAGGGCCAAATCCAAAGCTGAACACCAGCAGCTGTGCAAACAAAGAAGAGAAAGGGAAATCTCTCCCAACAGCCTAAGGAGCAGTGGATTAAATCTTCACAATCAAGTTGATGTACACTGCATCTGTGGAATACCTGAATAGACAATGAATCACCCCAAATTGAGGCAGTGGACTTTGGGAGCAATGATATATATATTTATTTCCCTTTTTCTCTTTTTGTGAGTATGTATGTGTATGCTTCTGTGTGTAATTTTGTCTGTATAGCTTTGCTTTTACATTTGTCCTAGGGTTTTGCCTGCCCGTTTTGGGGTTCTTTTTGTTTTATAGTATAGTTTTTAGTGCTTCTTATGATTGATGGATTTGTTTTTTGGTTTGGTTGCTCTCTTCTTTCTTTCTTGTTTTTTTTTAAATTACTTTTTAATTTAAAAAAATTTTTAATAATTATTTTTCATTTTTATTTTAATAACTTTATTTTATTTTATTTTATTTTTTTCTTTCTTTCTTTCTTTTTTTTCTCCCTTTTATTCTGAGCTATGTGGATGACAGGATCTTGGTGATCAGGCAGGGTGTTAGGCCTGTGCCTCTGAGGTGGGAGAACAGAGCACAGGACATTGGTCCATGAGAGACCTCCAAGCTCCATGTAATATCAAACATAAAAAATCTCCCAGAGATCTCCATCTTAATGCCAAGACCCAGCTCCACTCAATGATGAGCAAGTTGCAGTGCTGGACACCCTATGCCAAAAAACTAGCAAGACAGGAACACAACCCCACTTACTAGCAGAAAGGCTGCCTAAAATGATAATAAGGTCACAGACACCACAAAACACACCACCAGAAATGGACTTGTCCACCAGAAAGACAAGATACAGCCTCATCCACCAGAACACAGGAACCAGTCCCCTCCAACAGGAAGACTACACAACCCACTAAACCAACCTTACCCACTGGGGGCAGACACCAAAAACAACGGGAACTACGAACCTGCAGCCTGTGAAAAGGAGACCCCAAACACAGTAAGATATGCAAAATGAGAAGACAGAGAAACATGCAGCAGATGAGGGAGCAAGGTAAAAATCCACCAGACCAAACAGATGAAGAGGAAAGAGGCAGTCTACTTGAAAAAGAATTCAGAGTAATGATAGTAAAGATGATCCAAAATCTTGGAAATAGAATGGAGAAAATACAAGAAACGTTTAACAAGGACCTAGAAGAACTAAAGAGCAAACAAACAATGATGAACAACACAATAAACGAAATTAAAAATTCTCTAGAAGGAATCAATAGCAGAATAACTGAGGCAGAAAACAAAGAAGTGACCTGGAAGATAAAATCGTGGAAATAACTGCCACAGAGCAGAATAAAGAAAAAAGAATGAAAAGAATTGAGGACAGTCATAGAGACCTCTGGGACAACATTAAACGCACCAACATTTGAATTATAAGGGTCCCAGAAGAAGAAGAGAAAAAGAAAGGGCCTGAGAAAATATTTGATGAAATTACAGTTGAAAACTTCCCTAACATGGGAAAGGAAATAGTTACTCAAGTCCAGAAAGTGCAGAGAGTCCCATACAGGATAAAACCAAGGAGAAACATGCCAAGACACATATTCATCAAACTATCAAAAATTAAACAAAGAAAATATATTAAAAGCAGCAAGGGAAAAACAACAAATAACATACAAGGGAATCCCCATGAAGTTAACAGCTGACCTTTCAGTAGAAACTCTGCAAGCCAGAAGGGAGTGGCAGGGCATATTTAAAGTGATAATAGGGAAAAAACTACAACCAAGATTACTGTACCCAGCAAGAATCTCATTCAGATTCGACGGAGAAATTAAAACTTTACAGACAAGCAAAAGCTAAGAGAATTCAGCACCACCGAACCAGCTTTACAACAAATGCTAAAGGAACTTCCCTAGGCAGGAAACACAAGAGAAGGGAAAGACCTACAATAACGAACCCAAAACAATAGAGAAAAAGGTAATGAGAAGATACACATCGATAATTACCTTAAATGTAAATGGAGTAAATGCTCCCACCAAAAGACACAGACTGGATGAATGGATACAAAAACAAGACCCATACATATGCTGTCTACAAGAGACCCACTTCAGACCTAGGGACACATACAGACTGAAAGTGAGAGGATGGAAAAAGATATTCCATGCAAATGGAAATCAAAAGAATGCTGGAATAGCAATTCTCATATCAGACAAAATAGACTTTAAAATAAAGACTACTACAAGAGACAAAGAAAGACACTACATAATTACTGAGGGATCAATCCAAGAAGAAGATATAACAATTGTAAATATTTATGCACCCAACATAGGAGCGCCTCAGTACATAAGGCAAATGCTAACAGCCATAAAACGGGAAATTGACAGTAACACAATAATAGTACGGGACTTTAACAACACACTATCACCAATGGACAGATCATCCAAAATGAAAACAAGTAAAGAAACACAAGCTTTAAATGACACATTAAACAAGATGGACTTAATTGATATTTATAGGACATTCCATCCAAAAACAACAGAATACACTTTCTTCTCAAGGGCTCATGGAACATTCTCCAGGATAGATCATATCTTGGGTAACAAACCCAGCCATGGTAAATTTAAGAAAATTGAAATTGTATCAAGTATCTTTTCTGACCACAAGGCTATGAGACTAGATTTCAATTACAGGGGAAAATCTGTAAAAAATACAAACACATGGAGGCTAAACAATACACTACTTAATAACCAAGAGATCACTGAAGAAATCAAAGAGGAAATCAAAACATACCAAGAAACAAATGACAATGAAAACATGACGACCCATAACCTATGGAATGCAGCAAAAACAGTTTTAAGAGGCAAGTTTATAGCAATACAGTCCCACGTTAAGAAGCAAGAAACATCTCAAATAAACAACCTAACCTTACACCTAAAGCAATTAGAGAAAGAAGAACCAAAAAACCCCAAAGTTAGCAGAAAGAAAGAAACCATAAAGATCAGAGCAGACATAAATGAAAAAGAAATGAAGGAAACGAATGCAAAGATCAATAATACTAAAAGATGGTTCTTTGAGAAGATAAACAAAATTGATAAGCCATTAGCCAGACTCATCAAGAACAAAAGGGAGAAGACTCAGATCAATAGAAGTAGAAATGAAAAAGGAGAAGTAACAACTGACACTGCAGAAATACAAACGATCATGAGAGATTACTACAAGCAACTATATGCCAATAAAATGGACAACCTGGAAGAAATGGACAAATTCGTAGAAAAGCACAACCTTCTGAGACTGAACCAGGAAGAAATAGAAAATATAAACCCACAAATCACAAGATCTGAAATTGAAGCTGTGATTAAAAATCTTCCAACAAACAAAAGCCCAGGAGCAGATGGCCTCACAGGTGAACTCTATATAACATTTAGAGAAGAGTTAACACCTATCCTTCTCAAACTCTTCCAAAATATAGCAGAGGGAGGAACACTCCCAAACTCATTCTACAAGGCCACCATCACCCTGATACCAACACCAGACAGAGATGTCACAAAGAAAGAAAACTACAGGCCAATATCACTGATGAACATAGATGTAAAAATCCTCAACAAAATATTAACAAAGAGAATCCAACAGCACATTAAAAAGATCATACACCATGATCAAGTGGGGTTTATCCGAGGAATACAAAGATATACACAAATCAATCAGTGTGATACATCATAATAACAAATTGAAGGATAAAAACCATATGATCATCTCAATAGATGCAGAAAAAGCTTTTGACAATATTCAACACCTATTTATGATCAAAAAAAACCCTCCAGAAAGTAGGCATAGAGGGAACTTTTCTCAAATAATAAAGGCCATATATGACAAAGCCACAGCTAACATTGTCCTCAATGGTAAAAAACTGAAACCATTTCCACTAAGATCAGGAACAAGACAAGATTGCCCACTTTCACCACTATTATTCAACGTTGTTTTGAAAGTTTTGGCCACAGCAATCAGATGAAAAAGAAATAAAAGGAATCTAAATTGGAAAAGAAAAAGTAAATCTGTCACTGTTTGCAGATGACATGATACTATACATAGGGAATCCTAAAGATGCTATGAGAAAACTACTAGAGCTAATCAATGAATTTGATAAAGTAGCAGGATACAAAATTAATGCACAGAAATCTCTTGCATTCCTATACACTAATGATGAAAAATCTGAAAGAGAAATTAAGGAAACACTCCCATTTACCATTGCAACAAAAAGAATAAAATACCTAGGAATAAACCTACCTAAGGAGACAAAAGACCTGTATGCAGAAAATTATAAGACACTGATGAAAAAAATTAAAAATGATACAAACAGATGGAGAGATACACCAAGTTATTGGAATGGAAGAATCAACATTGTGAAAATGACTGTCCTACCCAAAGCAATCTACAGATTCAATGCAATCCCTATCAAACTACCAATGGCATTTTTCACAGAACTAGAACAAAAAATTACACAATTTGTATGGAAACACAAAAGACCCTGAATAGCAAAAGCAATCTTGAGAAAGAAAAACAGAGCTGAAGGAATCAGGTTCCCTGACTTCAGACTATACTACAAAGCTACAGTAATCAAGACAGTATGGTACTGGCACAAAAACAGAAATATAGATCAATGGAACAAGTTAGAAAGCTCAGAGATAAAGCCACGCACATATGGTCACCTTACTTTTGATAAAGGAGGCAAGAATATACAATGGAGAAAAGACAGCTTCTTCAATAAGTGGTGCTGGGAAAATTGGACAGCTACATGTAAAAGTATGAAATTAGAACACTCCCTAACACCACACACAAAAATAAACTCAAAATGAATTAAAGACCTAAATGTTAGGCCAGATACTATAAAACACTTAGAGGAAAACATAGGCAGATCACTGTATGACATAAATCACAGCAAGATCCTTTTTGACCCAGCTTCTAAGAAATGGAAAAAAACAAAAATAAACAAATGGGACCTAATGAAACTTTAAAGCTTTTCAACAGCAAAGGAAACCATAAACAAGATGAAAAGACAACCCTCAGAATGGGAGAAAATATTTACAAATGAAACAACTGACAAGGTTTAATCTCCAAACTTTACAAGTAGCTCATGCAGCTCAATATCAAAAAAGCAAAAAACCCAATCCAAAAATGGGCAGAAGTCCTAAATAGACATTTCTCCAAAGATGATATACAGATTGCCAACAAACCCATGAAAGGATACTCAACATCATTTATCATTAGAGAAATGCAAATCAAAACTACAATGTGGTATCACCTCACACCAGTCAGAATGGCCATCATTAAAAAATCTACAAACAATAAATGCTGGAGAGGGTGTGGAGAAAGGGGAATCCTCTTGCACTGCTGGTCAGTATGTAAATTGATACAGCCACTATGGAGAACAGTATGGAGGTTCCTTAAAAAACTAAAAATAGAACTACCATACGACCCAGCAATCCCACTACTGGGCATATACCCTGAGAAAACCATAACTCAAAAAGAGTCATGTACCACAATGTTCATTGCAGCTCTCTTTACAATAGCCAGGACATGGAACCAACCTAAGTGTCCATCAACAGATGAATGGATAAAGAAGATGTGGCACATATATACAATGGAATATTACTCAGCCATAAAAAGAAACGAAATTGAGTTATTTGTAGTGAGGTGGATGGACCTAGAGTCTGTCATACAGAATGAAGTAAGTCAGAAAGAGAAAGACAAATACCATATGCTAACACATATATATGGAATCTAAAAAAAAGAGAAAAAAAGGTTATGAAGAACTTAGGGTCAGGATGGGAACAAAGACCCAGACCTACTAGAAAATGTACTTAAGGACACGGGGAGGGGGAAGGGTAAGCTGGGACAAAGTGAGAGAGTGGAATGGACATATATACACTACTAATGTAAAATCGATAGCTATTGGGAAGCAGCCACATAGCACAGGGAGATCAACTCGGTGCTTTGTGACCACCTAGAGGGGTGGGATAGGGAGGATGGAAGGGAGGGAGATGCAAGAGGGAAGAGATATGGGGATATATGCATATGTATAGCTGATTCAGTTTGTTATGAAGCAGAAAGTAACACAACATTGTTAAGCAATTATACTCCTATAAAGTTTTTACAAAAAAAAAATCAGCCCTAGGGAATGAAGAAATTTGCAGATATTTCTTAGTAAACCTAATGAGGGGTTCATAACAGTGTCACAATATAGGAAAATTCAAAATAATATTTATAAACTTTAAAGCAGAATAAAAATCTAGCTGGAAACATTGGGTATCAGAATAAAACTGAATCTAATTGAATTCATTTTCAATGTTCAGCCCTGAAAGTCAATATCTAGAACAATATTTCAGAATTTGAAAATTCCTAAATGAAGTATAGTAGAACGAAAATTCAGCAATTCATCTTTGTCTAATGTATGCCTCTCCTACATGCTCTTAGAAATTTCTAATAATGCATTAAACATGTGTTGTGCCCTTATTAAATCTTGCATTACCTAATGAGACTATATATATGTATATATAACCACTTAACCTTCCTTGAGGAAGGTTAGCCAAGCTTTTCTTTTGGACATCAATTCTATGATTTATTTTATTTCACCCCATAATGGGATTGATAATTACTAGTGTGGAAGGTTTCAGCAATCATTTTTTTCAAAGGAAGAAAATAAAGATTAGAAATAGGAAATGACTTTTACAACAAATTGAGCAATATCATTCCTTTTTAGGAGTGTATAAAAACATGTACATCATTAACCCTTGTTATAACATTTCAATAAATTAAGCTCAGTTCTTTGGAATATGTGGACTAACCTTTCAAGACTATGGACTGTCCATTAAAAGCTCAATGGCTTTTTAAAATGCATAATTACATATGTTCATAATACATACAAGGATAGAGCTCAAATATTATCTATCAGTTCAGTTTCATGTTTGTTCTCTTGCCTATTGAATGGCAGGGGAAAAAACTTTACTATCTTCAAAAAAAGATTTTTAAATGGCATGTTCTATTTTTTACAGTAAGTTAATTCATAAAAGTTAAAACTCATTATGAGACAAAAATAAAGACAAAAAAATGGCATATAACATGCTTTGTGAAGTCAATTTCATTCCCTGATTTGTCACTCCACAAGCACTCTGCTATGGAACACATATTTGGGATTGTGTTTTCTACAAGCAAATGATCAATATGTTTAAGAAAAACTAAATTAATTTTTTCTCAAAATAAAGTGCATTTGTATAAATTGTTTTTTAAAAGAGTTGAATTTTCACTTTAAGTGGTAATATATGAAAGAACATATGAAAATTATTGTCATATTCTAAGATTTAAGAGACCTAAACATAATAAATTTAATAATGTTTCTGTATATCAACAAGTCATGAATAAGATCTTGAAAATTCCAAATCCAAAAATGAATAATTTTGCAGAATATATAAATTAAAATTTTGCTACAACTATAACAAATTCAAATTTATCTGTGTTACATATGTGTATGATAAAAAATCAGATAATCTATATACATAGTTAACATATAATAAAACTGACCACCATTTTAGGAATCCAGATCAAGATGGCAGAGCAGGAACATCCTGAACTCACTTCTTCCCATGGACACATCAAAACCACAACTGCATATAAAACATATCTCTGAGAACAACTTGAAGACTAGCAAGACAGACTTTCTACAACTAAAGACATTAAAAAAAAGGTCACACATCATATGGCTAGGAGGGACAGAGACATGATCTAGTCAGAACCTACAGTGGGAGGGATATCACTGATGTGGAAGCCCCCTATGAGGAGGAGAGGGGTATGAGACCAACGTCAGGATCCCCAGCCTGGGGACCTGCACCAGAAAGATGAGCCCCCATAACCTCTGGCTTTGAAAACCAGAGGACCTTACAACCAGGAGAGCTGGAGGGCTGTGGGAAACCGAGACTCCACTCTTAAAGGGCTCACACACAAATTTTCTCACTCCAAGTCCCAGCACAGAGGCAGCAGCTTGAAAAGCACCTAAGTCATATAAAAAGGAGATTCATTCACCAATGTCAGGGCTTGTGCTGAAGGGACAGGGATCTGGTGGAACTTACTCCAGGGAAGGAAGCACTTGTGGGCACCATTGTTTTAACTCTCCTTCCACCTAGCTGGTAGGTGCCATTTCTGTCACTTTCCATCAGCATAGCTATCACTATTGGACCCTGTCATTCCCCTGAGGACCAGCCCCAGCCAACATTCCTACCTTCCAAATTTGGCTTCTGCCCCATCTCTCACAGTCGATGGCCCCCATCAGCACCCCTTCAAAGTGGTTCCCATCCTGGGAGCCAGCCTTGCACTCCAGCATGCCCACAGCAATCACAGCTCAACCACAACCAGAGGGCACATGCAGCCCACACAGAGGATAACCCAGGAACGCCTGGCTCTGGTGACCAGAGGGGATTTCACCACTGGGTCCCACAGGACACCTTTGACATAGGCCACTCTTTCAAGGCCAGGACATGTAGATTATATACCTAATACATTAAAAGCAAACACAAAAAAAGGCAAAATGATGATACAGAGGAATACCTTCCAAGTAAAAGAACAAGACAAAACCTCAGAAAAAGAACTAAACAAAATGAAGATAAGCAGTTTACCACATAAAGAGTCTTAAACTATAGTCATAAAAATGCTCACCAAAATCAGGAAAGAATGGATGAACTCTTGAAGAATGGATGAAGTGAGAACTTCAACAAAGAGATAGAAAATATAAAAAAGAACCAATTACACAGAACAATATAATAATTGAAATAAAAAACACACTAGAGGGAATAAATAGATTGGAAAATACAGAGAAATGGATCAGTGATCAGGAAAATAGGGTAGTGGAAATCACCCTATCAGAACAGCAATCAGAATAGCAAAAAGAAAAAAGAACTCTTAAAAATGAGGATAGTTTAAGGGAACTCTGGAACAACATTTCTACTAATATTCTCACTAAGGGGGTCCAATAAAAAGAAGAGAGAGAGAGAAAGGGACAGAGAACATATTTGAAGACGTAATAGCTGAAACTTCCCTAATCTGGGAAAGGAAACAGACATCCACATCCAGAAAACACAGAGAGTCCCAAATAAGATGAACCCAAAGAAGTCCATATCCAAGATACATTATAATTAAAATGGTAAAAAATTAAAGATAAAGAGAGAATATTAAGAGCAGCAAGAAAAAAACAACTAGTTACATATCAGGGAACTCCCATAGAGTCTCACCTGACTGTTCAGCAGAGATTTTGTGGGCCAGAAGCAAGGTGCACAATTTATTTGAAGTGATAAAAGGAAAAAACCTACAACCAAGGGTACTCTACCCAGCAAGGTTATCATTCAGAATTGAAGGAAGGATAAAGAGTTTTACAAAACAAGCAAAAGCTAAAAGAGTTCATCACCAGTAAGCTGGCCTTATAAGAAATGTAAAAAGAACATCTCTAATCAGGAAAGGCCACAACTTGATATAAGAAAATTATGAAAAGAAAAATGTCACTGGGAAAGGCAAACATAAAATAAAGGTAATGGATTAACCACTTATATAGTGAGTAGGAAGGTTAAAGACAAAAGTAGCAAAATCATCTATACTTACAATAGGTAATTAAGGGACACAAAAAATAAAAAGATGTAAAATATGAGTCAAAAACATAAAACATAGGGAAATCACTAAAAATGTATGGCTGTTAAAATGTGCTTGAGCTTAAAAGATCATCAACATATATGTTATTATATACGAACCTCAGAGTAACCACAAATCAAAAACCTTTGTTACCAAAAAAAAAAAAAGAGAAAGGAATCTTTCACAATAGTGAAGATAGATATCAAATCACCAGGAAAGAGTGGAAGGGAAGAATAATGGAACAAAACTACAACCAAAAAACAATTAACAAGATGGTAATAAGCACATATGTATCAATAATTGCTTTGAATGTAAGTGGGTAAATGCTCCAATCAAAGAACAAAAGTTGGCTGAATAGATTAAAAAACAAGTCTTCATGTATGCTGCCTACAAGAAACTCACTTAAGACCTAGAGACACACACAGACTGAAAGTGAGGGGATGGAAAAAGGTATTCCATGCAAACGGAGGAAAAGAAAGTGGGGGTAGCAATACTTATTTCAGACAAAATAGACTTTAAAATAAAGACTGTAACTAGAGACAAAGAAAAATGTTCTATAATGATAAAGGAATCAATCCAACTAGAGGATATAACACTTGTAAATATCTATGCAGTCAACATAGGAGCACTTAATACATAAAGCAAACATTAACAGATATAAAAGGGAGATATTGACAGTAATACAATAACAGTAGGGGACAAGTGCTACACTTCACTTACATCAATGAACAGATCGTCCAGACAGTAAATCAATAATGAAACTTTGGCTTTAAATGACACATTAGATCAAATAGATATATGCAGATTATTCCATCCCAAAACAGCAGCATGCAACATTCTCCATGTTAGATCATACAGTAGGCTATAAATCAAGTCTCAATAAATTTAAAAAGATTGAAATTATATCAAGCAAATTTCTGACCACAATGATATGAAACTAGAAATCAATTAAAGAATAAAACTGGAAAAAATACAAACACATCGAGGCTAAACAACATGCTACTAAACAACAAATGGGTCAACAAAGAAATCAAAGAAAAATATCAAAAAATACCTTGAGACAAATGAAAAAGGAAACACAATGTTCGAAAATCTATGGGATGCAGCAAAAGCACTTCTAAAAGGAAAGTTTATAGTGACACAGGTCTACCTCAGAGATAAGAAAAATCTTAAATAAAAAGCCTATCCTTACACCTAAAGGGACTAGAAAAAAAAAGAAACAAAGCCCGTATTTAGTAGAAGGAAAGAAATAATAAATATCAGAACAGAAATAAATAAGATAGAGACTAAAAATACAATAGAAAAGATCAGTGAATCTCAGAGCTGGTTCTCTGAAAAGATTAACAAAATTGATAACCCTTATAGCCAGATCCATCAAGAAAAAAGAGAGGACCCATATAAGTAAATTCAGAAATGAAAGAGAAGTTACAACTGATATCACAGAAATACAAAGGATCATAAGAGATTACAATGAACAATGATATGTCAATAAAATGGACACCCCAAAAATGGATAAATTCTTAGAAATGTACAATTTCCCAAGACTGAATCAGGAAGAAATAAAAAATATGAACAGACAGATCACTAGTAATGAAATTGAATCAGTAATCAAAAAACTTTGAGTAAACAAAACTCCAGAACCAGACAGCTTCACAGGTGAATTCTACAGAACATTTAAAGAGGAGCTAATACCTATTCTCTCAAACTATTTCAAAAAATTGAAGAGACGGGAACACTTCCCCAACACACTCTGCAAGGTCATCATAACCTGATACCAAAACCAGACAATGTCACTACCAAAAAAGAAAATTATAGGCCAATATTTCTGATGAACATAGATGCAAAAATTCAAAAAAAAATAGTAGTAGACTGAATTCAATAATACATTGAAAGGATCGTACACCATGATCAAGTGGGATTTAGTCCAGGGATGCAAGGATGGTTCAATATCCACAATCAATGTGATACACTGCATTAACAAAACAAAGGATAAAAATTATGTGATCATCTCAATAGATGCAGAAAAAGCATTCGACAAAACTCAACATGCATTCAAGATAAAAATTCTCAACAAACTGGGTATACAGACAATATATCTCAATGTAATAAAGGCCAAAAATGACCAGTCCACACCTAACAACATATTCAATGATGAAAAGCTGAAATCTTTCCTCCAAGAGCAGGAAGAAGAAAAGGATACCCACTATCACCACTTTTATTCAACATAGTATTGGAAGTCTTAGCCCCAGCAATCAGAAACGAAAAAGAGATAAGAGACATCCAAATTGGAGACCAAAAAGTAAAACTGTTACTGTTTGTAGGTGACATGGTACAATATATTAAAAACACTAAAGATGCCACCAAAAAGCTATTAGAAGTAATACTGAGTTTAGTAAACTTGCAGGATACAAAATCAATATATAGAAATCTGTTGCATATCTATACACTAATAACAAACTATCAGAAAGGGAAATTAAGAAACAAGTTCATTTACACTTGCATCAAAAAGAATAAAATACCCAGGGATAATTTAAGGAGGTGAAAGATGGATACTCTGAAAGAAACTGATCAGGATTTAATGCAAATATCAACTCCAGGTAACATTTCCATGTCTATCTCTAATCCTAAGAGACCCCCATTAGAGAATGAATAAAATAAATTGCAAATTATTAGAGAGAATGGAATATTACACAGCCATTAAAACAAATAACTAGCTCTCTACATATCACGAATAAATTTCAAAAACCAATGTTAACAGTAAGGCAGACAAATTATTTCTATGCATTTTAATAAATACCCAAACAATAGTGTCTATTTCATTCATGTGTACATGCATATGTAGACAGTAGAAAACATGCACAGGAATACAACACATCAACTTCAGAAGTATGGTGACCCCAAGAGGGGAAAAAAGGAGCAGGAGAGAATGGGTGAAACTTTAGTTATGGTTGCAAATTTTTTTATTAATGGTGATGAAGAGAGAGCGAGAGGAAGGGAGAGGGGGAATGAAAGGGCAAATAGGGGCAAATTGTTAATATATGTTTAATTTCAGTGACATATACTTATTTTCTCCACATTTTATTATGATGTAAACATTCTTCCTTAAAGTTTTCATTTTAACTTAAAGTACAATGTAATTTCAATCCCTCTGTTAAATTTTAAGAGAAAAATATCATTATTGGCTTAATCTATCAATATATAGTAGAATATTTAATAGTTTCCACTAATGTTACCCAATATTTACTGACAATGGTATCATAAAAATTATCAGAACATGCACAGTATTTATTTCTTATGTGTTTGGTTTTCACAGAAATCTGTGAGGTAGAAATCAGGGATATCTGTAGCTACATGATCCAAGATCTCAGTCTAATGAATAAGATAAAAGTAGAATGCTTTTCTACTTTTAATGAAAGCAGAGATGTAGATTTAAAAGAGTAAGGAAAAATTCTGGTAACAATAGGCAGCTAGATAGGTAGGTAAATGGGTGGAGGGATGGATGGATGTGTAGGTAGGGAAAGAGAGAGAGGAAAAAGCCTTATTCTATCATAGGGGTTTATTTGAGGTGTCTGGAAACTATTTTTCCCTGATAAGCATAGGCTGACATCATTTATTAAATGGGTCAGTCTCTGTAAAGCCTTGATACCATAAATCACAGTGTCCAGAAACAATATTAATTCTCTATAGTATTATCTGTCAATCACTGATTCTTTCATTCATTCAAACATGTGACCAATGCCTACTATAAGTTTAGATTACTGATTAGTTTTTAATATAATCAGCTTCCAAATGCAAAAGTTAATTCTATTCAAGTCATTTAAAGAAGATTTATCCTGAAAGAGGAATCAAGATGGCAAAGTAGTAGGACATGGAACTCACCTCTTCCCATAAAGAAGATTTATTCTACCTAATGCTGAAGTTCTTTGGGGGAAAATATTTCTATATTTTTTTACTGAAGAAGTTTATTTATTCACTGCAGGCAGTGATGTGCTAAGTGAGAAAGGTATTCTTCCTAAATATTTATGTCTGTTAACAAGGTCTCTGAATGACAAGAAATAATTTCCATCAAATAAACTTAAACAGGCAGGCTAAGCATTTATTTATACAGAAAACCACTAGATGCCAGTCATTTTGTTCATCAAGCAACACCTAGATGCCAGTCATTTTGTTAAAGACTGAGCTAAAAATAACTCTGAAGAACCCTTGTCCTAGAGAATTTCACCGTCGTTTTGACCAAATCTAAATAAATGGAATCTCCTCTTCTCTCTTTGAACTAGAAGTCAATAGTAAGATTAAACAGATAATCGAATTCTTCACAAGGTAATGATGCCAACACAAACATCTTTGCCCTCATATGAGTTTTTCTACCACAGCAGTTCTCAATCTTGGCTGCAATTGCAATAACCATGCAGAGCATTAAATATGCATATAAAATAGCAAATCCTGCCCTCAGAGATACGGGTCTCATTGTTTTTGGTGCATTTTGGACGTCGGGATGAGAAGCTCCTATGTGCTTCTATGTGCAGCCAATTTTGAGAACCACCACCAGGACCCAATGACCTCATAGCCTTTACTTCCTGCTGGGGGCATAAACTTTCACGATCATAGGGCTAAAAGCAAAGAATATTAAGAAAACACACAAGTGGGGGGTTCATTAGGCCTAGAATGTTTAGCTATGTTTCACTCTTTCTTTTTCAAACCAACTCTGCAATGAGGGCTGCTCTTTTTCTTTTTAATCCTCGCTCAGCTAGAATACTCCAGCGTGTGTAAACCGTCAACACACTTGTCCTCTCATTATCCCATCCAAGCAATCCAACAACCTAGAAACCTGGACACCTCAAGTCTCTTCCTCACCTAGAAAGAATCCAGCAGGTCTTCTTCTTTCCTCCAGAGAACTAGGCCATTATTTGTAAAAACTGGGTTCTTTCTTTAGCACGTTTATGTCCCAAATGGGAAAAGTGAGATGGGGCATGTTCCCAACTGCCTCTCGCTAGAGAGGGGAAATGAAACCAGCCTCTGGAGAAAGCACACCATAGACCACAGTTCTTTGATTTCCACTCTCTTCCATAGGAGTGAATATTAGGTACAATATTCAGTATGTCAAGGTCATATTTACCTAACTCTAACGAAGCAAAACATAAATCTCAAATTGTTAACCATCTACAGGGAATAAGTGGATCTTTTTTTTTCAGAAGCCAAGTAATTAAAATGGAAAAATGTGTTTAGTGTTCAGAGAAATTGAAATGTTACCATATTAGATAAAGGAACAGTCCATGACCACATAATGTCATTACAGTGATCAGAAATTATGTGGCCCTTTAAATTGCTTTATTACTCTCAGCAGAATATTAATTTCAGGTGAGTGATTTAAATTGCATTAACAGCAGACTCCTTAAGATGACACTTCATTTAGTCTTTAGAGTTGCTACTGTTTACACTATCTACCTAATCTGCCATCTCACACCAGGGCTAACTTGTGCCAGATTGCATATTGTTTTTTCAAAATACCATGGGGGTGTCAAATGTTTTATTGCAAACCTGCTGCTTTATGGGGAATAGGCAATGTAAGTTAACCAGAGAGACTCTTCTGTAAATTGCCCTATTTTAGATGGGAAACATTTCAATTAGATGTATGAAATCAACTGACAGTTTTGTGAACCAAATCATTTGGAAATATCCTTCACATGAACACGCATCATATTTTCAGACACCATATGGTATAAAGTAGTTGCACAAGATCTTCAAGGACAGAAAAGCTTATACTCAGCATGAATCTCTATTCCAGGACCTATGTGCCCTTCAATAGCAAACGTCCAGTTGAGACAACTTTCAAAGTTGCTAATTTGGTAGAAAGGAAGTGTCAAAAATGTTTTTAAAGAAATTACTTATCATGGTTTTTTCCTTATGAAGACAAGATAAATGCACATTCCTTGGACTACCAGCTCGGTAACTCAAATAGAGAAAGACCGTTAGAGCCTGGGCCAATGGGTGACAAGGACTACAGGGTTAAAGATGTGTTTGTATAATCATTTCTTCGTTAGGACCCTTGACCATCAACTTGTCACATGAATAATCTTTGCGTGAGAATGACAGTCTCATGAATGACTGAGTGAGATTACTAAATGGTTCAAGAAACTTTAACCTAGTAGCAAATATATTCTACTGTTTCAATTTACCTTTGACCTCCCAAGCCCTCCTCAAATAAAGGGTAATATATGCTCTAAATTGGACCTGACAAAGTCATTGGTTCAATCCCTCCCCCCTCCCCATGCCCCATCTTTTTTTTTAAACTTTGGGTTTATTTATTTATTTATTTATGGCTGTGTTGGGTCTTTGTTTCTGTGCGGGGGCTTTCTCTAGTTGCGGCAAGTGGGGGCCACTCTTCATCGCGTTGCGCGGGCCTCTCATTATTGCAGCCTCTCTTGTTGCAGAGCACAGGCTCTAGACACGCAGGCTCAGTAATTGTGGCTCACGGGCCTAGTTGCTCCACAGCATGTGGGATCTTCCCAGACCAGGGCTCGAACCCATGTCCCCTGCATTGGCAGGCAGATTCTCAACCACTGCACCACCAGGGAAGCCCCCCCTCTCCCCCATCTTTATCAAATAACTTTCCTCCTCATTTAGGCCTTCTTTTCTATTATTACAGGTTTACAAGCACCTTCAGAGATAGGTAATGTTCACTTTTTTTTACAACACAGGACCTTTGCTTTCTCACCCATACATCCCAGGGCTTGCTTTCCTTTTCTCCTGCAAGCTGCCTGTTCTAATCTCTAACACCTCTCTCCAGTGACTAGTGCACACACTCCTGAATTTTGCTTTCTAGTTGCTGCTTTTCTTGACACCACTGCTCTTTTCTTCTAAACTATTCCGTTGCTGTTCAGCTCATTTGCCATGATACTTCACCATCCCTGACTGTTAACTGCCTCCTGAATAAAGCTCACGTCTTCCAAGGCCATCCTCCCAGCAGGGGAGTTTCAGGTCATGGATCCACCCCAGCCAACCCCTGATTTGATTGAGCACATCTTTCTAATTCTCATTCTCTACGGGATGCAACAGACTCTCTCTGCAGAAACCCCAGTTTCAGAAAGAAAAAAAGTCCTACCTTCCCAGAAGACCCCCAGGAGGAGTAACAGTTCTAAACTCTGACTTCTGTTGCTCCCTGTTTACCTCTCTACCCATGCTGTGAAACCGCCCAGCCACATGGGGAGCAGAGCTACCTGCCCCGCAAGGAGTTATAAGTCCTAAGTATGCATTCTCTAACATTTGAGTAAATGATGACCACGAAGGATCTAAGTTACACCACAGGAGACCAATGTCCAAACAAAGGACATACAGCTATCTGGGATAATATTCCTCAAATTATGGATAATCCAAACTTAGCCTCTGTTACAAATATGAGAAAAAGTAAACTAGTTAGAAAAAACACCTTCTCTTTCTTATGAGAGGGCTCAGAATATACCCCACAAAATATGTCACTTTGGCAGAGCAATTATTTTGAGCTGAATGCAACTAAGAAATAGCAGGCACAGGAGGAACTTCTACCCTCCTCTTTCCTGCCTAAAAACAGGGCATAAATTTCCCTTTGTGAAGGTATCTCCCTCTCCTCTCCTTTACAAGGGAGATGGCACTGACTTGAGTTTGCATAAAGGAACCTAACCTGACTAAAATAACCCTTATCTGCCACTAGTTTCCCATAGATTCACCTTCCCACAATTTACTCCCCCTAGAATCCCAAATCCCTTTTCCTTTGTCACTTCTCCACAATGTATCACCCTGTGTTAAAATGGTATATAAGTCCCTGAGCCTAATCACTTCTTTTCTGTGAAGCTCCTGTGTGCATGTATAACAAAATTTTTCTCTTATTAGTCTTTTGTCAGTTTAATTCACAGGCCCCACTTCTGAACTTAGGAGAGTATTAGGAAAAGTTTTTTTACTCTCCTACACTATTGATCACAATAACAGTCATATGTTTATTCTTCAGGAAAAACTAACAAAATGCCCCAGAAAATGGGTATGTTTCTTTTATAGTAATGACATGATGCAAGGAAGAAGGAAATTGTGAACAGTTTTAAGACTGTCTTAGCTGTGGTGTCTTTACTGTATTTCCTTTCACTAAGTACTTTGCTTTTAGGATGTGTCTTTAAAAGATTGTAGAGATGAGAGGTACTCTAAATGAAAGTCTTTAGCCCCAACCCCTGATAAATGTCCTCTGGGTCATTTGTCACTGTTGTCTTGACACACTGTGAACTGAAAGGCAGTGGGACTCCAGTGATGGCTGCTGAACTCACACGGGCCAAGCAGCAGACAGAAATCACACCACTTAGTCTCATAGGGACTAAAGGGAATTTACAGGTGGATTTAACTTTAGCCCAACTTCAAATGACACTATAAAGTTGTAGGGGAGCACATCTTGTCATCATAGCATGACAAATAGGGGAAATGAGGCTGGGGAGCAGCAGAGTGAATGAAGTCATTTGCAGGCCGAGGTACCAAGAACTCAGCAATGCTCCAGGCCAGAACAGTACGCTGCTGCTTTCAGATGCACCCCACTGGCAGGGCCAACTGTTAAGAAAGGCTTCCTTTCAACAAGAATCTCCTGTTCCCACTTTAGCATCGAATGCCTTTGGCCTAAGATAATTCCTAAAAGGGTGTGTGCTCACCTCTTCAACTCTGGTGAGTCTATAAGCCAGCCTCCCAGAAAATTCTTCCCCAAAGGAATATAGCTTGTTTGCCCAGGGCATCTTCTAATAATTCTTACAAAACTCATTCAGTTTAGACACAAAAATTTGCTTGCCCCTTAGGGATCCTATTTGATATATCAGATTTTTAAAAATTTTATTGTGATAACATATACATAACATAAAATTTCTTATTCCTCATTTTTGAGTGCAGAGTTGAGTGGCATTAGGTATGTTCATATTCTTGTATAAACATCACCACTGTCCATTCCCAAAATGAAATTCTGCACCCATTAAACCATAGCTACCCATTCCTCTCTGTCTAGCCCCCAGTAACCACAACTCTACTTACTTTCTCTATGATTTTGACTATTCCAGCTACTTCATATAAGTGGAATCACAATATTTGTCCTTTTGTGGCTTATTTCACTTAATGCCCTCAAAGTTCCTCCATTTTGCAGCATGTACTAGAATTTCATTCCTTTTTTAAGGCTAAATAATATTCCATTGTGTGTGTGTATATATCACATTTTGTTTATCCATTCATCCTTTGATTGGCATTTGGGTTGTTTCCACCTTTGGACTATTGTGAATAATGCTGATATAAACCCTGGTGTACAAATACCTGTTCAAGTCCCTGCTTTCAATTCCTTTGTGCATCTACCATAAGTGGAATTGCCAGATCATATAATTCTGTTTAATTTACTGAGGAACCACCATACTGTTTCCACAGTTGCTGCACCATTTTACATTCCCACCAGCAATGTCCAAGGGTTCCAATTTCTCCACATCCTCACTAACACTTCTTGTCTTCTGTTCTTTTGATAGCAGGTATCCTAATGGCTGTGAAGTAATATTTCATTGTGGTTTTGATTTGTATTTCTCTAATGATTAATGTTAAGCATCTGATATATCAGATTTATAGTTATTTTATTCATTTACTTTTAACTGCTCTTACCTAATTTTTTTCTTTTTAGAGCTTTATTGAACTATAATTGACATACAGTAAAGTGCACATATTTAAAATATACAGTCTGATAAGTTTTGACATAAGCATACACCTTTGAAGCTATCACCACACAGCAAGACAATGAACATATCCATCAGCCCCCAAAGTTTCTTCATGTCTCTTCATAACCCCTTCCTTTCACATCTCTGTCCTTATCTCATCCTCAGGCAAGCACTGATCTGCTTTCTATCACAACAGATTAGTTGGCATATTCTAGAATTTTATGTAAATGGAAGCATAGATTACATACTATTTTGTCTGTCTCTCTTCACTCCACTTAATTAATTTGGGGTTCATCCAAGTTGTATGTAGCAATAGTTCATTCCTCTTTATCATTGAGTAGTACTCCATTTTATGTTGTTATCAATTTACCTGTTAAATAGATAGCAGGTAAATAGATAATGGACATTGGATTGTTCCCATTTTGGGCTATTACCAATTAACCTTTTATGAATAGTCATGTACAAGTCTTTAAATGGACATATGCTTTCATGTCTCTTGGGTAAATATCTAGGAATAAAACAGTTGGGTCATACAGTAGATGTATGTTTAATTTTTTTTAAAAAACTGCCAAACTCTTCTCCAAAGTGTTTCCAAACATTACTGCCCTTTTACATCACACCAGCAAAATCCAAGAGTTCTAGTTCCCCCACGTCCTTGCCAACACTTGGTACCATCTGACTTTTAAATTTTACCCATTCAAGAATGAGTGTTGTAACATTTCATTGTGCTTTAATTTGCATTTCCCTATGAGTAATGATGCTGAGTGTTTTTCATGTGCTCTTTTTCTATCTTCATATCTTCTTTAGGGAAGAATCAAATCTTTGGTGCATCTTTTAGTTTGGTTGTCTTCTTGTCCTTAAGTTGGAGATTAGTATGTGGTTTTGTGGACATATCATGTATATCACACA
Source organism: Balaenoptera physalus (assembly GCF_965194825.1). Taxonomy (NCBI): domain Eukaryota; kingdom Metazoa; phylum Chordata; class Mammalia; order Artiodactyla; family Balaenopteridae; genus Balaenoptera; species Balaenoptera physalus. The sequence goes on along the minus strand of NC_138896.1, from coordinate 45,586,105 downwards.
ATGGATATATGTCATATATAGTCAGATATGTTTTGCAAATATTTTCTCCAAGTCTGTAGTTTTCCTTTTCATTTTTTAATGGTGTCTTTTGAAGAGCAAATGTTTAACTTTGATAAAGTCCAATTTATTGATTTTTTCTTCTGTAGCTTGTGCTTTTGTGTTACTTTAAGAAATACTTGCTAAACACCAGGTTGCTAATATTTTCTCCTATGTTTTCTCTTATGTGTAATTAATACCTTATTTTAAAAAAACATTTAAGTAAATAGAGAAAGGAGTCAAGATGGCAGAATAGGAGGATGTGGAATTCATCGCTCCTCACAAGTACATCAAGAATGCATCTACAAATGGAACAATTCTCATAGAGCACCAGCTGAACATTAGTAGAAGGCTTCTGACACCTGAAAGGACAAGAAAAATCCCCTCAAAACTGGATAGGATGAAAGAAAGAAGAAAAAAAGAAAAGAGAAATCAAAACAAGGACCAGCAACCCTGGCAGGAAGCTGAAGGTGAAGGGAGGTCCCCACACTCAGAAAAACTCCCTCACGGTGGGGAAGTCAACTGGGACAGAAAAGAACCTTTGGGGCATCAAACGAGAACACAACAGATGGTCTGTGGATGGCAGGACAAAGCAAGAACTACATGCATGGTCTACACCGCAGCTCTGTGTATTCCAGCCTGAGTTGTGAGTTGCCTGTGGCGAAGGGGGTCTGGGTGTTGGAAAGTGGGGTTTGGAGCAGGACCCAGGGAGGAGACAGCTATTGGCTGTGAAAAGACAGCCTGAAGGGACAGGAGTAAGGAACTCCACAACCCAGAAGGTCTGAGGAAAAAGCCCAGGACACCATAGAAGCAAGGTGTCATTGTTGAGTGGTGCACAAGGGGCAGAGCCACCATTACAACCCCTTTGCCCACCTCCCAGCTTCTTCGGCATCTGTGGGCACTGGGAGGGGCTCCCTTCTGAGTGGGGCAGCCCTGCTCCTCAGACCAGGGTCTCCTCCACCTGCAAGGGCTGCGGGGGCCTGAGTGCCACCCATCCCAAAACCTTCCTGGGAAACAGCCCTGGGCACCCTTGCCTGGGACGAGAATCTGCTGATGTTGGCAGGGGCTGAGTGCTAAAGCATGGGGTTGGGAGAACTGATCTGGGGAGCAGAACACTGTTGGCTGCATGGATACCGCAGAGGGGACAAGAGGGAGAGGATGCACAGCTGGAAATGCCCCTAGAGAAAGTGTGTTCTGCCTGGAAAGTGAGGTGCCATTGTTGAGAGGCATGCAAGGGGTGGGGCCGCCACCACCACCACATGCCAGCTCCTGCCTCTGCCGGCATTGGGAGGGACTCCCACCAGAGCAAGCTGCCACACTTGGTTACAACTGCCTGCCAGTCCCCACCACTGCGGGCAACTCGTGCACACCCCAGTCTAAGTGTGCCCCAAGCAGCTGCTGCTTTCACTCCCTCTTGCCTGGGTAGGGGACAAAGGCCTGAGGGTGACACACATGCAGAGGTGGGGTCAAAACAAAAGCTGAGCCCCAGGGGCTGTATGACTAAGGAAGAGGAACAGAAATCTTTGCATGCAGCTGCACAAGCCACAGATTAAATCTCCGAGATTGTCTGGATAAATCCTGTGTCTGTGGAATATCTGAATAGACAGTGAGTGTTCCCAAAATTGAGACCAGTCTAACCTTCACAACAGTGGACGTAGAGGACAAATACATGTGGGAATTGGGCCAGGTCAGAGTCTGAGCTGACCCCACAGTGCCCATAGCAAGTCCAGAGACCTACTTAGAGGTATTGGAAGGCCTCCTTGGGAGGCAGGGATTAGCTCTGGCTCACTGTGGGACAAGGACACTGACAGCAGAGGCCCCAGGAAAATATTCTTATTACTATTATTCTTTTTTTGTTTCATTTTGTTCAGTTGTTGGTGTTGTTGCTTTTATTATTTTTTATCTTTTATTTTTTTATTTTTATTCTTTTTTTATATATATATTTTATTTTTATTTATCTTTTTATTTTGTTTTTACTTTTTTGTGGTTTTGTGGGGTTTTCTTGTTTTTTATTTTATTCTACTTTATTTTTTCTCTATTTATATTGGTTTTTATGTGTATATTTTGTGTTTTCTTCACTTCTTTTGTTGTTTGTTTGCATTCAGTTTTTTAGTTTTCATTTTGTTATTGTTATTTTAGTTCTTATTGACTGTTCTCATTATTGAATTCTTTGCTTGTTTGTTCTTTTGTGGTTTTTGTTTGTTTGTTTTTCTTCTTTATTTTTTTCCTTTTTTTCTCTTTGAGTGTGTGTGTGTGTGTGTGATGTGTTGTTGTTGCTGTTGTTTTGTTTCTTTGGTGTTGTTTTTGCCATTTGTTCTGGGTGTAGTTAGTCTGTCTCTTTTCTTCTTTTTTTCTTTTCTTTTCTTTTCTTTTACTCTGGTCACATGGTACAGCTTGCAGGCTCTTGGTTCCCTGACCAGGGGTTGGGCCTGGGCCTCCAGGGTGGGAGCACCGAGTCCAGGACATGGGACCAACAGAGAATTCCCAGGCTCAGGGAATATTAATCAGCATGCACACTCCTAGAGGTATCCATATCAACACCGAGACCCAGCCCCACACAACTGCCTTCAGGGTCCAGTGCTGGACATCTCACACCAAACAACCAGCAAGATAGGAACACAGCCTCAACCATCAGCCGACAGGCTGCCTAAAGTTGTACTAAGCTCACAGACACCCCAAAATACACAACCTGACATGGCCCTGCCCTTCAAAAGGAAAAGACTCAGAGTGCCAGACACCAGTCCCTCCCACCAGGAAGCCTACACAAGCCCCTGAATCAACCTCACTCACCAGGGGGCAGAAAACAGAAGCAAGAGGAATGACGACTCTGCAGCCTGCGGAAAGGAGACCATAAACACAGCAGATTAGACAAAATGAGACAACAGAGAAATACGTTTCAGATGAAGGGGCAAGGTAAAACCCCACAAGACCAAATAAATGAAGAAGAAATAGGCAATATACCTGAAAAAAAATCAGAGTAATGATAATAAAGATGATCCAAGATCTCAGAAATAGAATAGAGGCATGGATCGAGAAGCTACAAGAAATGTTTAACAAAGACCTAGAAGAACTAAAGAACAATCAGTGATGAACAACACAATAACTGAAATGAAGAATACACTACAAGGAATAAATAGCAGAATAACTGAAGCAGAAGAACGGATAAGTGAGCTGGAAGACAAAATGGTGGAAATAACTGCCAAGGAGCAGAATAAAGAATAAAAACAAATGATGACAGTCTCAGAGACCTCTGGGACAACATTAAACACACCAACATTCGAATTATAAGGGTCCCAGAAAAAGAAGAGAAAAAGAAAGGGTCTGAGAAAATATTTGAAGAGATTATAATCGAAAACTTTCCTAACATGGGAAAGGAAATAGTCAAGTCCAGGAAGCACAGAGAGTACCATACAGGATAAAGCCAAAGAGAAACATGCCGAGACACATATTATTCAAACTAACAAAAATTAAATATAAAGAAAAAATATTAAAAGCAGAATGGGAATATGAACAAATAACCTACAACAGAACCCCCATAAGGTTAACAGCTGATTTTTAAACTCTGCAGGCCAGAAGGGGTGGCAGGACAAATTTAAAGTGATGAAAGGGAAAAACCTAAAACCAAGATTACTCTATGCAGCAAGGATCTCATTCAGATTCACAGGAGAAATCAAAAGCTTTACAGAGAAGCAAAAGCTAAGAGAATTCAGCACCACCAAACCAGCTCTACAACAAATGCTAAAGGAACTTCTCTAGGTGGGAAATACAAGAGAAGAAAAAGACCTACCAGAACAAACCCAAAACAATTAGGAAAATGGTAATAGGAACATACATATCAATAATTACCTTAAGTATAAATGGATTAAATGTTCCAACCAAAACACACAGACTGGATGAATGGATACAAAAACAAGACCTAAATGTATGCTGTCTACAAGAGACCCACTTCAGACCTAGGGACACATAGAGTCTGAAAGTGAGGGGATGGAAAAAGATATTCCATGCAAATGGAAACCAAAAGAAAGCTGGAGTAGCAATACTCATATCAGACAAGATAGACTTTAAAATAAAGACTATTACAAGAGACAAGGAAGGACACTACATAATAATCAAGGGATCAATCCAAGAAAAAGATACAACAATTATAAATATTCAGGCACCCAACCTAGGAGCACCTCAGTACATAAGGCAAATGCTAACAGCCATAAAAGGGGAAATTGACTGTAACACAATAATAGTAGGGAACTTTAACACCTCACTTACACCAATGGACAGATCACCCAAACAGAAAATAAAAAAGAAACACATAATTTAAGTGACACAATAGACTAAATAGACTTAACTGATATTTATAGGACATTCCACCTAAAAGTGGCAGAACACACTTTCTTTTCAAGTGCTCATGGAACATTCTCCAGGATAGATCACATCTTGGGTCAGAAGTCAAGCCTCGACAAATTTTTAAAAACTGAAATCATATCAAGCATTTAACCACAATGCTTTTTCTGACCACAGTGCTATGAGATTAGAAATCAATTACACGAAAAAACTGTAAAAAATACAAACACATAAAGTCTAAACAATACACTACTAAATAACCAAGAGATCACTGAAGAAATCAAAGAGGAAAGAAAAAATACCTAGAAAAAAAATGACAACAAAAACACAACGACCCAAAACCTATGGGGTGCAGCAAAAGCAATTTTAAGAGGAAAGTACATAGCAATACAATCCTACCTCAAGAAACAAGAAAAATCTCAAATAAACAAGCTAACCTTACACCTAAAGCAACTAGAGAAAGAAGAACAAACAAAACCCAAAGTTAATAGAAGGAAAGAAATCATAAAGATCAGAGCAGAAATAAATGAAATGGAAACAAAGGAAACAATAGCAAAGATTAATACAACTTAAAGCTGGCTATTTGAGAAGATAAAAAAATGGATAAACCTTTAGGCAGACTCATCAAGAAATAAAAGGGAGAAGACTCAAATCAATAGAATTAGAAATGAAAAAGGAGAAGTTATCACAGGCATCGCAGAAATACAAAGGATCATAAGAGACTACTACAAGCAACTATATGCCAACAAAATGGACAACCTGGAAGAAATGGACACATTCTTGGAAAGGTACAATTTTCCAAGACTGAACCAGGAAGAAACAGAAAATATGAACAGACCAATCACAAGCACTGAAATTGAAACTGTGATTAAAAATCTTTCAACAAACAAAAGTCCAGGACCAGATGGCTTCATACTAGAATTCTATCAAACATTTAGAGAAAAGCTAACACCTATCCTTCTCAAACTCTTCCAAAAAATTGCAGAGGGTGGAACACTCCCAAACTCATTCTACGAGACCACTATCACCCTGATACCAAAACCAGACAAAGATGTCACAAAAAAGAAAATTATAGGCCAATATCACTGATGAACATAGGTGCAAAAATCCTCAACACAATACTAGACAATTTTGAATCCAACAACACATTAAAAGAGTCATACACCATGATCAAGTGGGATTTATCCCAGGGATGCAAGGATTCGTCAATATATGCAAATCAATCAATGCGATACACCATATTAACAAATTGAAGAATAAAAACCATATGATCATCTCAATAGATACAGAAAAAGCTTTTGACAAAATTCAACACCCATTTATGATAAAAACCCTCCAGAAAGTGGGCATAGAGAGAACCTACCTCAACGTAATAAAAGCCATATATGACAAACCCACAGCAAACATTATTCTCAATGGTGAAAAACTGAAAGCATTTCCTTTAAGATCAGGAACAAGACAAGGGTGTCCACCCTTGCCACTATTATTCAACATAGTCTTGGAAGTCCTAGCCATGGCACTCAGAGAAGAAAAAGAAATAAAAGGAATCCAAATTGGAAAAGAAGAAGTAAAACTGTCACTGCTTGCAGACAACATGACACTACACATAGGAAACCCTAAAGATGCCGCCTGAAAACTACTAGAGTTAATCAATGAATTTAGTAAAGTCTCAGGATACAACATTAATACACAGAAATCTCTTGCTTTCCTATACACTAACAACGAAAGATCAGAAAGAGAAATTAAGGAAACAATCCCGTTTACCATTGTAAAAATAAGAATAAAATACCTAGGAATAAACCTACCTAAGGAGGCAAAAAACCTGTATGCAGAAAACTATAAGACACTGATGAAAGAAATCAAATACGACACTAACAGATGGAGAGATATACCATGTTCTTGGATTGGAAGAATCAACATTGTGAAAATGACTATTCTACCCAAAGCAATCTACAGATTCAGTGCAATCCCTATCAAATTACCAATGGCATTTTTCACAGAACTAGAACAAAAAGTTTTACAATTTGTATGGAAACACAAAAGACCCTGAATAGCTAAAGAAATCTTGAGAAAGAAAAATGGAGCTGGAGGAATCAGGCTCCCTGACTTCAGACTATACTACAAAGCTACAGTAATCAAGACAGTATGGTACTGGAACAAAAACAGAGATATAGATCAATGGAACAGGATAGAAAGCCCAGAGATAAACCTACACACCTATAGGCACCTAATCTATGACAAAGGAGGCAAAAATATACAATAGAGAAAAGAAATCCTCTTCAGTAAGTGGTGCTGGGAAAACTGGACAGCTTCATGTAAAAGAATAAAATTAGGACACTCCCTAACACCATACACAAAACTAAACTCAAAATGTATTAAAGACCTGAATGTAAGACCAGACACTATAAAACTCTTAGAGGAAAACATAGGCAGAACACTGTATGACATAAATTGCAGCAAGATCTTTTCTGACCCACATTGTAGTTTAATGAAAATAAAAACAATAATAAACAAATGGGACTAGTTAAACTTAAAAGCTTTTGCACAGCAAAGGAAACCATAAACAAGATGAAAAGAATGGGAGAAAATATTTGCAAACAAAGCAACTGACACAGGTTTAATCTCCAAAATATATAAGCAGTTCACACAGCTCAACATCAAAAAACAAACAACCCAATCAAAAAATGGGCAGAAGACCTAAATAGACATTTCTCCAAAGAAGACATACACATGGTCAACAAACACATGAAAAGATGCACGACATCACTAATTATTAGAGAAATGCAAGTCAAAACTACAAAGAGGTATCACCTCACACCAGTCAGAATGGCCATCATCATAAAATCTACAAACAATAAATGCTGGAGAAGGTGTGGAGAAAAAGGAACTCTCATGCACTGTTGGTGGGAGTATAAATTGATACAGCCACTATGGAAAACAGTATGGAGTTTCCTTAAAAAACTAAAAATAGATTTACCATATGACCCAGCAATCTCACTACTAGGCATATACCCAGAGAAAACCATAATTCAAAAATATACATGCACCCCAATGTTCATAGCAGCACTATTTACAATAGCCAGGACATGGAAGCAACCTAAATGTCCATCAACAGAGGAATGGATAAAGACATGGTACATATATACAATGGAATATTACTCAGCCATAAATAGGAACAAAATTGGGTAATTTGTAGAGGCATGGATGGACCTAGAGAATGTCATACAGAGTGAAGTAAGTCAGAAAAAGATAAACAAATATTGTATATTAATGCATATATGTGGAATCTAGAAAAATGGTATAGATGATCCTATTTGCAAAACAGAAATAGAAGCACAGAGGTAGAGAACAAATGTATGGATACCAAGGGGGAAAGGGGTTGGGGGAGAATTGGGAGATTGGGATTGACACATATACACTATTGATACTATGTATAAAATAGATAACTAATGAGAACATACTGTATAGCACAGGGAACTCTACTTAATGCACAGTGGTGGCCTGAATGGGAAGGAAGTCCAAAAGAGAGGAGATATATGTATATTTATGGCTGATTCATTTTGCTGTACAGTAGAAACTAATACAAGATTGTAAAGCAACTATACTCCAATACAAATTAATTTTAAAAAATTTTTTTAATAAAATAAATTTTTTTAAAAAGTAAATATAAAATACCAAAAAAGAAGGAAGACTTTGACTATTAAACCCTACCTTGTGCTAGGTTTGACCACAGACTAATCAAAAAGGAGGTCTGAAACTCACAAAAAAATGAAGTGTTTTAAAAAATGAAAATATGATAGATGTGGAGCCCAATCAGTGAAGAAACAAAGTTAAGAATTATAGTCTTTCCCAAAGTTGCAACTTGAAAACATGTAACAGAAACAATAGAGATAGAATTGAAGATTTGCCAAAGTTGAGAAAAGATCTTATAATTCAGTATAAAAGCCCAACTATATTCCAGGTAAATCTCAACCAACAGACCAAACATGTACATATTCTGTTAAAGTGCCCAATTAACAAGCTAACACAAAGTCCAAAGTCTCTAGGTCGGAAAAACAAGCAAACTGGCTTCTCTACCAAGGAATAACACTAGGCTGGCCAGAAGCTTTTCCTTTGTAATACTTAGTGACCACACAATGGCATTTCTAGGAAGAAAAAGCTATAACCAACGAATTTAAGTTTGTCCTGCTCTCCTCTGCCCTGCATTCACCTCTTCTCAACAGCAGCCCCAGCCCCTTACCCATCTCCCTGACATTTGGTGGTGGATGCATAGAAATGTTAGCCAGAGTCACAGCTCCCCACTCTCCCTACAAGTTCTTCATGATCCTCCCCCTCACAGCCTCATTTTGGTAGCTGGACATCTTTGTCTTCCCATATTAACTGGATGATGATTTTTTTTCTCTGATCCTTCAATTTCTTTTTGACCTTCTCTCTTCCAGCTCTTCCCACAAGGGTGTAGGTTCTAATTCCCATAATAAATTCCTTATCCCATCACCCACAGTGGTTCTTCTTCTATGATTGAAGCCCCACCAATAAAGCAAGAATAACTTTTTAAATAAAATATAAATTTATTAAAGTATTTTAAATTAAATATATTTTCAAAGACAAAATAGAGCATGCAGGGTATAAATCCTAATAAACAATTTTTGACCTAAGGAATAAGTAAATGCTAAGGAAGGTAAGTCTTTTGGTCTTTTGTTTAGCCCAAAGCACAAACAGAAAAGTATTCTGACAATGCTAAAATTGACTTTCTTTCAATAATAAGACATTTCTTCCCCAAAAGAGAGAAGAAAATATGTCTTACTTTAATTGACAGAAACAAATGAATACTTACTCATATATTTATGGATTGCTTCTTGTGTTAGTCCAATTGGGTGGTTATAACAATAATACCATAGATTGTGTGGCTTAAGCAGCAATCATTTATTTCTCATAGTTCTGGAGGCTGGAGAGTCCAAGATCAAGGTGCTAGCAGATCCACTGTCTGGTGAGGGCCCACTTCCTGGTTCATAAGCGACTGTCTTCTCACTGTGTCCTCACAAAGCGGAAGGGACAAGAGAGCTCTCTGGGGTCTCTTTTACAAGGACACTAATCCCAGTCATGAGAGCTCCACCCTCATGACCTCATCACCTCCCAAAGGCCCCACCTCCTAACATCATCATATTAGATGTTAGGATTTCAACATAGGAATTTAGGAGGGACACAAACATTTACTCCATAACACTAACTATCTACAAGGCTATGATAGACCCTAAGATGAGACATAAGAACATCCTGGTTTTGTCTGAGACCCAAAAATAAAGACTGTGCTCTTACTTAATTTGCCACTAAATGAAAACCTATACAGAATAGTTATGTTGGGATACTATTAACAAGGCACTTTGTCATTTTTCCAAAAAAGAGACCCACACCCAAATACTCAGATGAAATAATTTATCTAATTAGCAACCTAGCAGTAAAAAAATACACCCTTTACAAAAGACCAGGATTGTGCTATAAAATCCATTATAAATAGCCTTAGTGTGTAAGCATGTATGTGACTCTTTGGTTGGGGAGAGTATAGGGGTCAATTAAATTAAAAGTTATCTCACCAGATCAGTCGGTATACTTTTGGTTGCAAGGAACAGAATGTCCAAGTCAAACTGTTTTAAGAAATAGTGGGGTGGGGACATTTATTGCCTCTTGGAACTTAAAAGTCAAAGGGCAAGGATGAATTTGAACACAGCCGGATCGAAGTGTTGAAACCACATCACCAGGACCCAGTTTCTCCCCAGCCCTGGCTCTGCTTCCCTTTGTGCATTTCCACCCATCATGGCGATTTAGCAAGGACAAATACTGTCTCGGACCAACACTCTTCTCATCTCAACCAAAGCAGAAAAGATGGACTCTCTCACCAGACAGACTGAACAAAAGTCCTGGACCTTGATTCCACACCCAAATTGGGTCTTGTACCTATTCCTAAATCAATGCCTGTGGCCAGGAGGACAGAAGCTCTACTGATTGACTCAGGCTGCATGCCAAGCTCAGCCACATCCAGACAGCCTTAATAATAATGATAATAATAAGAAGAAGAATGGAGGCCTGGCAGACCCACGAGAATTTCCATTACCCTCAGATTTCCCATTTGAACAACCATATGGAAAATGAACTGAGATAAAGAAATGAACTTAGAAAAGCATCACCCCAGCTTGGCTTTTTTTTTCTCTTGCTAATTGTTAAATACTCTGCTTTTCCTCAGCCATGCAGCCCTCACTGTAACTTCACCCTGGCGTCCATGAAGCTGAGGAATGCAGATACCAGATAATCAACTATTACTCAAAGAACACTGCCTAGATCTGGACTTGCAGAATGTCCTTAAGTTTTTCAGCTTTTAAAAAAACCTCGTACCAACCCACAAATTTTCAATCATACTTCCAGACAGATCAGCCTTTGTGACAGAAACTGTTCTCAACCTTTATTAAAAATCTCATTTGCCAGCAGCCTCATATATTTTTTAAATGTCTGGCCTCATTTCTTCAAATCGGCACATAGCACATTTTTTCTTGGCTGTAATTAGTCACTAAGGCTTATTAGCATAAGAGTAGCTCCGAGAAACGCTAGATGACAAGTCAACACTGATTTCTGTTTTTATGTTTTTCTTGATTCTCAGGAAAAGTATTTGTTTTTTTCTCCTGGAATAAGCCACCCCATGAGCTTTCCTCTTTTCACCCCTTGAGAAGAGCTATTATTGTTAGAAGGGAGCATTAGTATAAATTCTTCAAGTAACACATCAGAAGGATTAGTCTGAGCATAAGCAGTCTCTCAATTCTGACCATAGTGTAGAAAAACTTCCAAGCATCAGGAGAAAAGCAAGTTAAAACCAACATTTTACCAGCTGCTACACATGGGGTGGATCAATACCACTAACTGACAACTTTTTGTATGAAACTCAAGCAGTCTGACGTTTCCTTTTTCTATTCCCGGAATATCTGGTCTCTCCACTTCAAAGGGCTATTGCTAGAGAGCGAGGAGATGGGGTTCACACACAAGGCACTCCTCTTCTGTTCTGGGGCTGCCGGGTGATTAAAGGGCCGGGCTTTGATTGTTTACTCTTCAATAGCGAAGGCGAGGGGCGCGGGAACAAGGGCACCAGCTCAGGAGTCCAGCCCAGCTGGTTCCAGCCATAGCATTGCCACCAACCAGCCTTGCATGTGACCTTGAGCGAATTCCTTAACTCTCCGAGCTCCTCCTTTCCCCATCTGTGAAATTAATATTATAATAATATTTCTCCTTCTTGGTTGGTAGAAGAATGAAGTGAAGTATCCACGGTGAAGTGCTTAACCTGAAACTTGAACTTGAAAATGACAGCTAACATCTACCGGAGCATTTCTTATGTGCCAGTTGTAAGAAGCACTCAATTCATGAATTTATCCATTCAACAAATATCTATGAGCACTTACATGTTCTAGAGGATTGGGATATGTTAATAAACAAAACAAAGATTCCTGCCTGGAGCTTAATACTTCTGGGATAACTGTGAAGATTATAACATAATTAATAAACATAATACACATAATATATAAAACCAGCAATAACAACAATAATAAAGATGAAAATGAACTTCCTCCAAGTTAATGGATATAATTGAGACTTGCCTAAAGCGCTTAGGGCCAGCTTCAGGCCTAATGGCACAATGAAATCAGCTGAGCAAACTTCAGGAAACAAAGACTCTCCTGCACCAGGGGTTCTGGGACCATGTTGCACTTGAGTGCCTTCTGACTAGGGATAAATGAAAATGAAAGAAATACGATTTTCTTCAATGCTGAAATGCTACTAATGTTGTTAAGATCTAAGAAAATTGAGTAGACTATTCATCTTTCTCAGTTCCTACAGGAGCTTTAGGACAGTCATGGCTCTGCTACAATTTCAAATTACAGAAGGGCCTGTCAGAAATATATTTAATACGAGGTTGAAGGCCATGTGGAGCACAGCTGCGATTTTCAATTTCTGTTCATTGGCATCTGCTCTCACACACAAGGTGAGGTTTTTATTTTTGGTCAGTACTGTTCTTGACCTGAAGATATCTTGAACATCGACTGTCCAAATCAGGAAGAGGATTAGTATCGCTTAAAGGGAAGTTGCTATCCACTATGTTAATAGCTATTGGTGGTTAGATAGAAAAGGAAAAAAAGAAGAAATTTCATATGACAAAAACAATGGAAGCACGTCTATCTGGTGGCTGATGGAGGAGGTGCAAAAGTGTTTGGCAAGCCTTCAGGGAAACGCAGATCAAAACCGCTGATGAGCTACCACTTCACAGCCACCAACATGGCTATATTCAAAAAAGACAGGTAAAAACCAGTGTTGTGACATGGAGTAATTGGAACACTCACATGTTGCTGGTGGGAATTTAAAATGGTGCCAATACTTTGGAAAATGGTCTGGCAGTTCCTCAAAAGGTTAATAAACATAGAGTTACCATAGGACCCAGCAATTTCATTCCTAGGTGTATACCTAAGAGAAATGAAGACATATGTCAACACAAACACTTGTGCACAAATGTTCACAGCAACATGATTCAAAACAGCCAAAAGTTGGAAACAACCCACATGTCCACCAATGGATGAATGGATAAACAAAATGTACAATATCTATACAATGGAATATTATTTAACAATAAAAAGGAATGAAGTACAGGTAGATGCTACAACATGGATGAACCTCAAAAACACTGAGCTAAGTGAAAGAAGCCAGTCACAAAAGATCACTTATTGTATGATTCCATTTACATGAAATGGTCAGAACAGGAAAATCCATGGAGACAAAACCAATTAATGGTTGCCACAGGCTGGAGGGAGGAAGAATCCTGTGCTAATGGGCAAAGGATTTCTTTTTTTTCTAAAATTAGATAGTGGTGATGGTTGCAGACTCCTGTGAATCTACTAAAAACCATTGAAATGTACACTGTAAAAGGTTGAATCGTATGAATTATATCTCAATAAAGCCAGTTTTTAAAGCATTAGGCACTATAGGCAAAATAAATTGTCTTTACCCCAATATTTGTGTTTTTGTCATTATTCTTTTTGTCAATATTTATCAGTATTTCCCTCCCTGGTATGATCTCACAGACTTGGGGGAAGCCTCTGTGTGCCCAAAATATCTTTTGCCTTTGCCCTTGCCCTACTCCTTTCTCACTAGCTTGTGGAATTCCATCTCTTTAACTTCATACCTTCTGGTTTAAGGCTTTGCTTCTAACAAATATTCAAAATAGCTCAGGGGAAGATTTCTCCTTGAGATTTATCAATCGTATGATGTTTGGTATGAATGACTTGTCAGATCTCTTGCTGACAGAGGGATTTGTCAAGGGTAAACAGAATGAGGATAAAGTGCCAGAGGACACACAAAGAGGGCACAGAGCAAAGGAGGTGGGGGACACACCCATTTCCATCTCAGTATTTGAACCGCACTGGTCAGTTGCCTGCCTGTCTTTGCTGATGCCCTGACCTGTCTCTCTTTTCTTCCTTTTTCCGTCCATCAATCCATAATACCTGTTCATCCTGCAGGGCCAGGTGCAAAGGCCACTTACACCAGAAGTCATGGTGCATATAACTACCACTCATCCTTCTATTCCCTCTGCTTTGGGTTCATATTTTTAATAATTTTATTTTGAAATTACATAGAACTTTTTTCATTCTACTTCTCTGTATAAAAATATAGTTCAGTAACATGTCTGTGTCATAGATGGTGGACAGGCTTTCTTTGGAGGTACAACTCCAGCTGACAGTCAGGACCGGTCTGAAAATGACTCCAGACCATGTCCACCCTCAGTGAGGAGTGTGCTGTGATTGATTAGCCATATGTGTAATGAGTACAAGAGGGGTGAAGAACATGTACCTCATCCCTGACAGCTGTCACTGCTATGGAGCCCTTTGTTATTTGATATTTCCCTCTGCCTTATAATCAGATGTGATTTCAACCTACACAGCAGAGAAACTTTCTACATTGTTGCATACAACAGTGGGCTGGTTTGCTAGTGATATCATTTGCTAATAATCCTAACACCGTGTACTCTAAAGCAGTGGTCCCCAGCCTTTTCGGCACCAAGGACCGGTTTTGTGGAAGACAAATTTTTCCATAGACCAGGGGGTAGGGATGGTTTCGGGATGATTCAAGTGCATTACATTTATTGTAGAAATATAGAAATAATATTATTTCTATTATTATTACATTGTAATACATAATGATATAATTATACAACTCACCATAATGCAGTCAGTGGGAGCCCTGAGCTTGTTTTCACTTGCCACTTACTGATAGCGTTTTGATATGAGTCTGCAGGCAATTGATTTATTATGGTCTCTGTGCAGTCAAACCCCTCTGCTTATGATAATCTGTATTTGCAGCCACTCCCCAGCACTAGCATCACTGCCTCAGCTCCACCTCAGATCATCAGGCATTAGATTCTCATAAGGAGCGCGCAACCTAGATCCCTTGCATGCACAGTTAACAGTAGGAGTCTCACTTCTATGAGAATCTAATGCCACTGCTGATCTGACAGGAGGCGGAGTTCAGGCAGTAATGTGAGTGATGGGGAGTGGCTGTAAATACAGATGAAGCTTCACTCGCTCACTCGTCGCTCACCTCCTGCTGTGCAGCCTGGTTTATAACAGGCCACGAACTGGTACCGGTCCATGGCCCAGGGGTTGGGGACCCCTGCTCTAAAGCACTATGTAATACTACAATATCTTACCTTTCCACATTACCTATGGGACCTCACTCTTCTGACCTCCATGAACAAGAAAAATAATTTAAATTCATATATTTGACATATTGTGTAGCAGGTACTGTTGGTTGCCTACCCCACATCCACCCCCACATCCCTCCTTCCTCCTTCTGGAAGCAATTGCAATGTTGTTCTATTATCCATCCTTCTGCATGGATCCACAGGATTTGGGGAGGTTGGCACCACTGCCAACCATAGAGTTGAAGCCTAGCATAATGGTCTTATTCCCCTGCCCAGGGTTGGTTTAAGCTAGGAACGTGAAACAATTTTGACAAGAGAGGAAGTATCCTGGGCTGGAGGGCATCTGGGAAAGTCTTCCCCCCTTTTTAAGACTCACAGAAATAGAGGTTCTTTCTCTGCATGTTGTCATGTCGGGCTACTATGACCAGAACTGCTACCACCATCATGCTGAGTCTGGAAGCAAGGTTTAACCACAGAGAAGGAGGAAACAGACAAATGACAAGGAGACAGAACCAAAGTAGTGACAGCTTGTACCTGGAGCTTGCCCCACCACTGGACTTCCTGTTCAGAGAGATAAGAAACCTGGTATTTTTAAAACCCAGTTGAATCCAGTTTAGTGATATTTCACCCTGATATATACATATACTCATTTCAAACTACAACTATACCTATATATTTGATGGCACAGGTATAAACATTTATCATTAATCAAAATATCTTTGTGTGTGTGTTTGAAATTTCAAATGTTCTTTCTAACAATTCCACAAAGTAGATATTTTACAGGAATTATCATCTTCAATAAAAATATAAAGTAATGGACACCCAGACATGACACATTTAGTGGCATTCTGCATTCATTCGTTTCTCTAGGCCACCTGGCCTGGGTCTAAGAGTGTCATGGTCGAGCAACACAATTTACTGTTGTTCCATCCAAGAAAAACCAAGTGTATTCTCTGCGCCAGACATCAATCTAAGAATGGGTGATACACTTGAAAGAACCCTGATCTCATGGAACCGAACTTTAAGCTAAGACCTAAAGATAGGAAGGAGTTAGTTCAGAGAAGTGGAGGGGCTAAGTGGGAAGCATCTCAGGGAAGAGGACCCGTATATGCAGGACCCTAAGGTAGGAAGGAGCTTGGGTTTCTCCAGGAGCAAAGAGGGGTAATCTGCAGAAGCATGGTGCCCATGGGGATGGGGACGTCCCACAAGACAAGGTGAACATGGGCAGGAGTGTTAGGAAAAACCTGAAGCCATTAAATAGCTTTAATGAGGTAAGTGATAGGACTGTATTTACACTTATAAAGATTTGGAGGATGGATTAAATAGACGCAGAAGTGGAAGGGGCAGATGAGATTACCAAAGAGTAGTGAGAAATGGTGGCAGCTTAGACAAACTGATTAATTTGTGTTTCTCTTCCCTAAGTGTTTCTGCCACACAAATCCTCCTGCATGGCAAAGCACTGTGTATCTCCTATCCTGGCAACAGCACAACCCACAAACTTTGATGGTGTTAGGATCCCACTGCCTTTCAATCAAACGTAGTGGACAAGAGTCACAGAGAAGCACTCCCTGGGACCTGAAGTGCTCGTCACCTCTGCAAACATTTAGAGTATGTGCTGGGGTCACTAGCTCTGGTGATTTCATCATGAAGACGTGTAAGACAACATAACGGTGGAAGTTTTGAAACTTTGGAAGACCCTGTCATCAGACATGACATGTTGAGCAATAATTAGAAATTAAGTGAAAATACACAAAATGCCTCATTATGTTCTAGATTGTTCATGGAAGATGTTTTCCTCATGCTAATGCACAGACACAGTAGTAAAATCAGCAACCTGAAGGAAAGAATACCCACCTCGGGTCTAAACAGTTGAAATTAATCCCATGAGATAAGTGGGTCCCCAACATGTTGTACCTGTAGTGAAGAAAACAAGAGTCCATTGCGACTGAAGCCTGAAATTAAGAGGAAAGTGCAATAGAAGCATCACTGTGGTACATCAGGTTCCTGTCTCCTGCTTCCAAAATCTGTTGGCTTCACAGGATTCAGTCATTTTGTTCACTGGTGGTGATGACAATAACAGGACTAATAAAAGAAAACATATCTCCTGAACTGGATGATTGGCAAGTTCTCCCAGTGGGGAAGAACTGGAGAAGTAGAAGCAGCACTAAATGAAGACAGCTGCAGAGGAGAGCATGGCAGCAGATTGAGGGTTAAACACCATCTGCTTACCAAGGAAAGTGAGAAGGGAATGACCACCTGGATATTTCTATCACCAAAATGCCTCTAAAGTGTCATAAAACATCTCAAGGAATTTTAGTCAGTCTTACATCTTTAAGCTGGAAGTTCCTTTGCAGATGTCATTCTGAACTGTGGGGTGTACCAATAGGAACACTCATCTGGCTATTAATAGAGTCCATAATTTTTTTTGTTGAACTTTTTATCAAAGTACAGCTAGAAGAACCAGAAAATGATCCTGTAGATTTTCTTTAAATACCTCTGGTCTAACTAAATCCAAATGGTGTAATGTCTGAAAATTACCAGTAGTATTTCTACAGATGGTACCAGCAGTTTATCAAAGGCTGAGAATAAGCCTGCAAAGAATAAGGAGAGAGTTTGGAATAATTGTAAAGGCATAAATAATTCACAATTCTTGGAGAATAATATATTGTTTTAATTTTTCAAACTGGCCTTGATCTTCTGGTAAATATTGTAGTTGAAATAATTATTACTAACATTTATATCAGGAACAATGTTTCTAAATTTTCTTTTTAAATTCCCTTTAAAGACGCCAATAGCAGATGTGTGGCCTGTGAAGGGAACATCAAAGGAAGGTGTGTGTGAAAAGAAAACAAAAATTTAAATGTGCCCTTTGAATCTAAAACATAACTTGGAAACAAACCAGAATCCCAGTGTTTTGATGAGGAAGAAACTGGAGAGAGCCTCACCATTTCTACTGGTCCTGGACAAAACCTGACAGTATAACAAGCCCCACAACCAAGGGAGGCTTCTGCTATTAGTGAGGACCTGCACTGCTTCATCATTTTTTTTAAAAGGTGCAAGAATTTCCTAATGATATTATCATAGATTTTTATTTGAAGTAATTTTCCACTAAGCTTTTAGCAAGTCTTTAGCTTTCTTTCATATTGTATACACAGCTGAGCCTTGAACAAAGTGGGGATAGGGGTACCAACCCCCATGCAGTCAAAAATAACTTTTCAGTCTGCTCTGTGTATCATCAGTTCTGCATCTGAGAATT